>NC_091763.1:8462500-9712500 GCF_029378745.1 Bos indicus
AAATATCTCTATCTGTCATATATATATATATATATTTATCTATTTATATCCATACGCATAGTTTCATTTCTTTCCAGTATGGAATCATCCCATATGTATTACTCAGACACTTAAATGTTTACTTTAACAATATGAGATTTTCTTAGATACCGTCTGTTTTCCTGCTTTCTTAAATAGGAATGTGGAAACTTTTCACAAGATAAAAAAAATAAAACTTTAAAAGCAAATTCAGAGTTATCTTTTCTTTAGACTGCATAATAAAGTTACCTTACTTTACAGGCAAGCTAGAGGCCATGAAGTTACTAGTAAAAATGTCTCGAGAATATATGGAGAATGAAAGAGCTGGAACATACAGTGGAAAACAAGGAGCAAACATCAGAGAGACTAAAATAAAACGAGAGGGGTTCAGATTATGCCAGAAGAGAATGAATAAAATTGAGAAGGAAATAGGGGTATAACAGAGTAATACAAACAAAATTTTGAAATGAGTGTCATTCCGTGTTTTTCTTTGTGGTATTATTTTTCCTTTTCATCTGTTAGTTTTAGTATTAGAAAAAACATTGCTTTCAACTTTCAGTATCTTTAACCATTAGCCCTTTTATATGCTCCATTCTAGTTTAGAGATGAAATCAAGATGGGGATAGATTTTAAACATGTATTCAAGCTTTACATGTATTAAAGCTTTACATGCATTTACATGTATACATATTTTAAACATGTATTCAAGCTTTACATATACAAGCTTTAAACATGTATTAAAGTTTTGAAGAACATAGTGATGTTTTTCTCTAGCTGTGTTAGTTGCTTCTGTGATGGCCCATCAATTAAAATGGCCTTCTGAATTAATTGAACTGATTTTTTTTAAAAAATAAAGGCAATTTATCCATCTTTTAATGATTCAGAAATAATGCCACTTGCAGTCAAGGTAAAATAAATAACGGAGTTCGAGAACCACCTCAGGGCACTAGCAGTCCAGGTGTTAAGCTTCCTGTTTTAGGGATAACATTTTTAGTGTCAGCCCTCAGCGAATATAATCAAAGTGTTAGTTGCTCAGTCTGTCTGACTCTTTGCGACCCCGTCAGGCTCCTCTGTCCATGGAATTCTCCAGGGTAGGTAGCCATTCCTTCTCTAGGGGATCTTCCCAACCCAAAGATTGACCTTGGGTCTCCTGCATTGCAGGCAGATTATTTACCATCTGAGCTACCAGGGAAGCCCCCAGCAAGTATGGTAAGTGGAATGATGGCGACGAGTTTTTCATATTGTGGTTTAAGCTAGTGTAGCTTTTAGAATGGAGAAGGCAATGGCAGCCCACTCCAGTACTCTTGCCTGGAAAATCCCATGGATGGAGGAGCCTGGTAGGCTGTAGTCCATGGGGTCGAGAAGAGTTGGACACGACTGAGCGACTTCACTTTCACTTTTCACATTCATGCATTGGAGAAGGAAATGGCAGCCCACTCCAGTGTTCTTGCCTGGAGAATCCCAGCGATGGGGGAGCCTGGTGGGCTGCTGTCTATGGGGTCACACAGAGTCCAACACGACTGAAGTGACTTAGCAGAGCTTTTAGAATATAGCCTTTAGGGGTATTTCCTGAGATAAAAATGGGCGTGTAGGATAATAAATCCTCTTGTGTTAAAGTTTCAGTGGAGTGATCTGAGTTTAATTTCTCTCTCTCTTTTTTCCTCCAGATATGTGTCACAAAGATGTCCACACGAAACTGCCCAGGAATGGACTCAATGATCAAACCCCTGGACACAATTCCTGAGGATAAGAAAGTCAGGGTTCAGAGGACGCAGAGCACTTTTGACCCGTTTGAGAAACCCACTAATCAAGTAAAGAGGGTGCATTCTGAGAACAATGCTTGCATTAACTTTAATAAGAGCTCCTCCGCTGGCAAAGAGTCTCCTAAAGTTCGGCGGCACTCTAGCCCCAGCTCGGTGAGTGCGGTCTTCTGACTTACCAACGGGTGAGCAGAGCAAGTGTCTCTCTGGCACGCTGTGCAGGGAGACAGCAGGTGGCTTTATCAGTGCATTATTATGCATTCTCTCCTTACGTGGTTCAACATTTTCTGGAAGAGAGTGTGTAGGCATGCGCAAGTACCAACTACATATACAAATTCTTGATTCACAGGCACCCAGCAAGCCAATGAAAAATGATTATTTTTGGAAAAATCATTTTTTTTCCCTAGCTGTTTCCAGTTAGAGGAATTTGTCATTTAAACTCCTTGGGTAATTCAAACTCTTGGAGAGGATTTTCAAACTTTACGGTGTTGGCAGGCAGTAAGGATAGTTTTGAATTTGACAGAGATTCACGAAGAATTTCATTTCAGAATACTTGTTAAAAGTTGTTCACTTGTCTTATTATAGTTGGTTTTCATTGTCAATATTTTAAAAATTAGGAGCTAGACATTGAAATTGATCTTATAAAGAGAAATCTTATTCATCACAAGGAAATTTTCTGAGTTCAATCTGTATTAAAGCAAGTCTTGCCTTTGGGCCCAAGAAGGGATAAAGTTCAGAGGTGATTGCTGCTTTTTGACTGTAAAGAATTTTATTGAAACTCATCTTTCCAAGACTGGCCTTCATTTAACATGGTTAAAAAAAAAAAAACAGCTTTATGATCTTTTGAAATTCAGTAATTTTCCGAATTAACCCACACTTAAAAACTTTATGATGTAGTCTAAGAATTTAAAGTGTAAGAAAAGAGTGTTAAGAGCATTTGATTCTGTCGTCTCACTAAGAAACATATTCCATTTCGCAGACTTTAAATATTAAATTCCATGATGGTCAAAAAAAAAGCGAGAAATGTCAGCTGCTAGAATATTGACACTTCAATTTAATTAAAGTGTGGGATACTACGAAAATCTTGTGTCACAGGTTTTTTGTTGTTGTTGTTAATTAAGTGGAAATAAATATTGTTAATGCAACATTTTTGAGGAGAATTGATTATCTGGGTTTCCCCAAATTGGTCCCTGTAATCTTATCTATGATTGCAGTGTAGTGTCTGTCTAGGTCACGCATACAACACTAACACTTGGGAAAACTTTTAGATTTAGTATCATTGAGAAGAAATGAAGAGAATCTTTGAGAATGATTAAACTTCTGTTATTGCAAGAGAATTATAAATGTATTTTACTATATGTATTATTTGTTCAGTTGTGTCAGACTCTCTGTGACCACATGGACTGTAGCCTGCCAGGCTTCTCTGTCCATGGAATTCTCCAGACAAGAATACTGGAGTGAGTAGCCATTTCCTTCGCCAGGGGATCTTCCCAACCCAGGAATCAAACCTAGGTCTCTTGCATTGCAAGCAGATTCCTTACCACCTGAGCCACCAGGGAAGCCCCATTTTACTGTATAGTTATCTTAATAATGTTATTTGTCATCCTATATCTATATGATATATAGAAATTGGCATTGAGATAGTGCAATGAGGCAAATGTATTCACTGTTTATATGAAGATCAAATTAAACTAGTTATTCTGTGTTTTATCTTCAATCCTAGTTATTGTCCAATGGTGCATTATTTCTTTTGTTGCTCAGATTGTTCCTGCTTCAGTCGTTGGTCATTGGGAGCTCTTTTAGGTTGGCCCCTGTGTCCTTTTGAGATGTCTCATCCCCCTTTTTTTAAAATTGTTGAAATGTTTATTATTTACTTACTTATTTTTAATTGAAAGACAATTGCTTTACAGTATTGTGCTGGTTTCTGCCATATATCAACATGAGTCAGCCTTTGATACACTATGTCCTACCTCTTGACCCTCCCTCCCACCTCCCACCGCATCCCACCCCTCTAGGTTGTCACAGAGCACAGGCTTTGAGTTCCCTGTGTTACACCACAAATTCCCACTGGCTATCTGTTTTACATATGGTAGTGTTTGTGTTTCAATGCTACTCTCAATTTGTCCCTGCTACTGCTGCTAAGTCGCTTCAGTCGTGTCCAACTCTGTGCAGCCCCATAGACGGCAGCCCACCAGGCTCCCCCATCCCTGGGATTCTCCAGGCAAGAACACTGGAGTGGGTTGCCATTTCCTTCTCCAATGCACGAAAGTGAAAAGTGAAAGTGAAGTCGCTCAGTCGTGTCTGACTCTTAGCGACCCCATGGACTGCAGCCTTCTAGGCTCCTCCATCCATGGGATTTTCCAGGCAGGAGTACTGGAGTGGGGTGCCATTGCCTTCTCTGATTTGTCCCATGTACCTTTTAAAAATATATTAAAAATTTTTTTTAATATTTTAAAAAATATTTTATTATTTTTAGTTGATTGATGATTAGTTTATAATATTGGTTTGATTTCTGTCGTGCATCAACATGAATTAGCCATAGGTGTACATATGTCCCCTCCCTCTTGAATTTCCTTCCCACCCCTCTAGGTTATTACAGAGCCCCAGTTTGAGTTCCCTCAGTCATATTGCAAATTCCCATGGGCTGAAAAAGACACATGTACCCCAGTATGCATTGCAGCACTCTTTACAATAGCCAAGACATGGAAGCAGCCTAGATGTTCACCCACAGGTGAATAGATAAAGAAACTGTGGTACATACGTAAAATGGAATACTACTCAGCCATAAAAAGGAACACATTTGAGTCAATTCTAAAGAGGTGGATGAACCTAGAGCCTATTATGCAGAGTGTTTTTTTAGCACTTCTGTACTTTCTTGTCCTACAAGTTGCTCTTGGCTTATCTTGTATTTTCCCATCCCCAGACCCAGATTCAGGCATTTCTCCAGAGAGCCCTGTTTATTGAAGCATGGTATTTAGAAACCAGAATTGGGTGTTGGGTGTGTTTGCTGCTACTAGGGGTCATGTAACCTTAAAAGTCAATGTGTATCCTTTCAAAGAACCAGCTTTTGGCTTTGTTGATTTTTGCTATGGTCTCTTTTGTTTCTTTTGCATTTATTTCTGCCCTAATTTTTAAGATTTCTTTCCTTCTACTAACCCTGGGGTTCTTCATTTCTTCCTTTTCTAGTTGCTTTAGGTGTAGGGTTAGGTTATTTATTTGACTTTTTTCTTGTTTCTTTAGGTATGCCTGTATTGCTATGAACTTTCCCCTTAGGACTGCTTTTAAAGTGTCCCACAGGTTTTGAGTTGTTGTGTTTTCATTTTCATTAGTTTCTATGCAAATTTTGATTTCTTTTTTGATTTCTTCTGTGATTTGTTGGTTATTCAGCAGCGTGTTGTTCAGCCTCCATATGTTGGAATTTTTAATAGTTTTTATCTTGTAATTGAGATCTAATCTTACTGCATTGTGGTCAGAAAAGATGCTTGGAATGATTTCTAGTTTTTTGAATTTACCAAGGCTAGATTTATGGCCCAGGATGTGATCTATCCTGGAGAAGGTTCCATGTGCACTTGAGAAAAAGGTGAAATTCATTGTTTTGGGATGAAATGTCCTATAGATATCAATTAGGTCTAACTGGTCTATTGTATCGTTTAACGTTTGTGTTTCCTTGTTAATTTTCTGTTTAGTTGATCTATCCATAGGTGTGAGTGGGGTATTAAAGTCTCCCACTATTACTGTGTTATTGTTAATTTCTCCTTTCATACTTGTTAGCATTTGTCTTACATATTGCGGCGCTCCTGTGTTGGGTGCATATATATTTATAATTGTTATATCTTCTTCTTGGATTGATCCTTTGATCATTAGGTAGTGACCATCTTTGTCTCTTTTCACAGCCTTTGTTTTAAAGTCTATTTTATCTGATATAAGTATTGCTACTCCTGCTTTCTTTTGGTCCCTATTTGCATGGAAAATCTTTTTCCAGGCCTTCACTTTCAGTCTGTATGTGTCCCCTGTTTTGAGGTGGGTCTCTTGTAGACAACATATGTAGGGGTCTTGTTATTGACAAACCATTAGCCAGACTCATCAAGAAACAAAGGGAGAAAAATCAAATCAATAAAATTAGAAATGAAAATGGAGAGATCACAACAGACAACACAGAAATACAAAGGATCATAAGAGACTACTATCAACAGTTATATGCCAATAAAATGGACAACGTGGAAGAAATGGACAAATTCCTAGAAAAGTACAACTTTCCAAAACTGGACCAGGAAGAAATAGAAAATCTTAACAGACCCATCACAAGCACGGAAATTGAAACTGTAATCAAAAATCTTCCAGCAAATAAAAGCCCAGGTCCAGACAGCTTCACAGCTGAATTCTACCAAAAATTTAGAGAAGAGCTAACACCTATCCTGCTCAAACTCTTCCAGAAAATTGCAGAGGAAGGTAAACTTCCAAACTCATTCTATGAGGCCACCATCACCCTAATACCAAAACCTGACAAAGATCCCACAAAAAAAGAAAACTACAGGCCAATATCACTGATGAACATAGATGCAAAAATCCTTAACAAAATTCTAGCAATCAGAATCCAACAATACATTAAAAAGATCATACACCATGACCAAGTGGGTTTTATCCCAGGGATGGAAGGATTCTTCAATATTTGCAAATCAGTCAATGTTATACACCACATTAACAAATTCAAAAACAAAAACCATATGATTATCTCAATAGATGCAGAGAAAGCCTTTGACAAAATTCAACATCCATTTATGATAAGAACTCTCCAGAAAGCAGGAATAGAAGGAACATACCTCAACATAATAAAAGCTATATATGACAAACCCACAGCAAACATTATCCTCAATGGTAAAAAATTGAAAGCATTTCCTCTAAAGTCAGGAACAAGACAAGGGTGCCCACTTTCACCATTACTATTCAACATAGTTTTGGAAGTTTTGGCCACAGCAATCAGAGCAGAAAAAGAAATAAAAGGAATCCAAATTGGAAAAGAAGAAGTAAAACTCTCACTGTTTGCAGATGACATGATCCTTTACATAGAAAACCCTAAAGACTCCACCAGAAAATTACTAGAACTAATCAATGATTATAGTAAAGTTGCAGGATATAAAATCAACACACAGAAATCCCTTGCATTCCTATACACTAATAATGAGAAAACTGAAAGAGAAATTAAGGAAACAATTCCATTCACCATTGCAACGGAAAGAATAAAATACTTAGGAATATATCTACCTAAAGAAACTAAAAACCTATATATAGAAAACTATAAAACACTGATGAAAGAAATCAAAGAGGACACTAATAGATGGAGAAATATACCATGTTCATGGATTGGAAGAATCAATATAGTGAAAATGAGTATACTACCCAAAGCAATTTATAGATTCAATGCAATCCCTATCAAGCTACCAACGGTATTCTTCACAGAGCTAGAACAAATAATTTCACAATTTATATGGAAATACAAAAAACCTCGAATAGCCAAAGCTATCTTGAGAAAGAAGAATGGAACTGGAGGAATCAACCTACCTGACTTCAGACTCTATTACAAAGCCACAGTTATCAAGACAATATGGTACTGGCACAAAGACAGAAATATTGATCAATGGAACAAAATAGAAAGCCCAGAGATAAATCCATGCACATATGGACACCTTATCTTTGACAAAGGAGGCAAGAATATACAATGGATTAAAGACAATCTCTTTAACAAGTGGTGCTGGGAAAACTGGTCTACCACTTGTAAAAGAATGAAACTAGAACACTTTCTAACACCATACACAAAAATAAACTCAAAATGGATTAAAGATCTCAACGTAAGACCAGAAACTATAAAACTCCTAGAGGAGAACATAGGCAAAACACTCTCTGACATACATCACAGCAGGATCCTCTATGACCCACCTCCCAGAATATTGGAAATAAAAGCAAAAATAAATGGGACCTAATTAAACTTAAAAGCTTCTTCACAACAAAGGAAACTATTAGCAAGGTGAAAAGGCAGCCTTCAGAATGGGAGAAAATAATAGCAAATGAAGCAACCGACAAACAACTAATCTCAAAAATATACAAGCAACTCCTACAGCTCAACTCCAGAAAAATAAATGACCCAATCAAAAAATGGGCCAAAGAACTAAATAGACATTTCTCCAAAGAAGACATACAGATGGCTAACAAATACATGAAAAGATGCTCAACATCACTCATTATCAGAGAAATGCAAATCAAAACCACAATGAGGTACCATCTCACACCAGTCAGAATGGCTGCAATCCAAAAGTCTACAAGCAATAAATGCGGGAGAGGGTGTGGAGAAAAGGGAACTCTCTTACACTGTTGGTGGGAATGCAAACTAGTACAGCCACTATGGAGAACAGTGTGGAGATTCCTTAAAAAACTGGAAATAGAACTGCCTTATGATCCAGCAATCCCACTGCTGGGCATACACACTGAGGAAACCAGAAGGGAAAGAGACACGTGTACCCCAATATTCATCGCAGCACTGTTTATAATAGCCAGGACATGGAAGCAACCTAGATGCCCATCAGCAGATGAATGGATAAGAAAGCAGTGGTACATATACACAATGGAGTATTACTCAGCCATTAAAAAGAATACATTTGAATAAGTTCTAATGAGATGGATGAAACTGGAACCTATTATACAGAGTGAAGTAAGCCAGAAAGAAAAACACCAATACAGTATACTAACACATATATATGGAATTTAGAAAGATGGTAACAATAACCCTGTGTACGAGACAGCAGAAGAGACACCGATGTATAGATCAGTCTTATGGACTCTGTGGGAGAGAGAGAGGGTGGGGAGATTTGGGAGAATAGCATTGAAACATGTATGATATCATGTATGAAACGAGTTGCCAGTCCAGGTTTGATGCATGGTACTGGATGCTTGGGGCTGGTGCACTGGGACGACCCAGAGGGAGGGTAGGGGAGGGAGGAGGGAGGAGGGTTCAGGATGGGGAACGCGGGTATACCTGTGGCGGATTCATTTCGATATTTGGGAAAACTAATACAATATTGTAAAGTTTAAAAATAAAATAAAATAAAAAAAATAAAAAATAAAATAAAATTCTCCCTAGCAAAAAAAAAAAAAAAGTCAATGTGTACATCAGAGTATAAATAACAATGGGGGGGTTTTGATATTTAATTGTAATTTGAAATAAGGAATCAGCTGAAATTCTTTTCAAGGAAAGTTGAGACTTGTCTGATACATTCTGTATTTCTCTTTCTTTTTTTGTTGTTGCTGTTGTTCAGTCAATAAGTCTTGTCCAACTCTGTGACCCCATGAACTGCAGCATGCCAGGCTTTCCTGTCCTTTACTATCTCCCAGAATTTGCTCAAACTTATGTCCATTGAGTCAGTGATGCTGTCCAACCATCTCATTCTCTGTCATCCCCTTCTCCTCCTATCTTCAATCTTTCCTGGTATCAGTGAGTTGACACTTCTCATCAGGTGGCCAAAGTATTGAATCTTCAGCTTCAGCATCAGTCCTTTCAGTGAATATTCAGGGTAGATTTCCTTTAGGATTGACTGGTTTAATTTCTTTGCTGTCCAAGGGACTCTCTAGAGTCTTCTCCAGCACCATCTTCTTTCTTTTACTTTTTATTTTATACTGGAAAGTGAAAGTTAAGTTGCTTAGTCGTGTCTGAGTCTTTGCAACCCCACGGACTGTAGCCTACCAGGTTCCTCTGTCCATGGGATTTTCCAGGCAAGAATACTGGAGTGGGTGGCCATTTCGTTCTCCAGGAGATCTTCCCAACCCAGGGATTGAACCCACGTCTCCTGCATTGTAGGCTCTTTACCTTTACCGTCTGAGCCACCAGGCAAGTCCAGTCCTTTATACTGGAGTATAGGTGATTAATGGGGCTTCCCTGGTAGCTCAGCTGGTGAAGAATTGCCTGCAATGCAGGAGACCCTGGTTCAGTTCCTGGATTGGGAAGATCCCCTGAAGAAGGGATAGGCTACCCAATCCAGTATTCTTGGGCTTCCCTGGTGGCTGAGACGGTAAAGAATCTGCTTGCAATGCAGGATACCTGGGTTTGATCCCTGGGTTGGGAAGATCCCTTGGAGGAGGGATGGCAACCCACTGCAGGATTCTTGCTTGGAGAATTCCACGGACAGAGGCTCCTCACGGGCTACAGTCCATGGGGTCGCAGCGTCAGACATGACTGAGCAACTAAGCACAGCACAGCATAGGTGATTGATAATGTTATGTTGGTTTCAGGCGCAGAGCAAAGTGATTCAGTTATACGTTTACATGTTATCTGTACTTTTTCAGGTTATTTTCCCATTTAGGTTGTCACATAATATTGAGCAGAGTTCCCTGTGCTATACAGTAGGTCCAGAGTTCCCTGTGCTATACAGTAGGTCCTTGTTGGTTATCTGTTTTAAATATAGCAGTGTGTATGTGTCACACAGGGGCAGACTCAGGGAGGGTGGCAGTGGCAACATCGGCAGCAAATAAAGAGGAGGAGGTTTCTCCGGGAACCTCAAAAGAGGAGTGAGGGGAGCAAACCGCGTGCAATTTTAAGAAGCATATGCTATCAGAAAGTGTAGTGGAGGAAGCTCAGGAAAGGCCAGGGGACTAGGGACTACTCTCAGAGCCAGGAAGCCCTAGCATAGCCACCAGGGGCATGTTGGGGCCTTGTGAGGACAGCAGCTGCGCGTGGAGGGGACTTTGATGCACCTGTGGGCGGATGCAGGCCCAGAGACCACGGGGTGTCTGCTGGTCTTTCTCCTTGCATTCTCTAGAATATCAGATTGAAGCACCTTTTCAGGGCAAAGCCTTGTACTGAGTAGACTTCTGTGCAGGGCAGGTTCAATAGGGAGAAAGAAATTCCAGAAAGAAGTGTTGAAGTGAAGCAAAAGGGGAAATCTCAATGTGTGTGATATATGTGTATATATATATATTTTTTACATTTTGTTTTTCTTTTTACTTCATGAAAACAGAGCAAAGAACTTTATTCCATAAAGCTAGAAAAGCTATCTTGGTCATACCCTTCTCAAACTACTGAAACATTCCTTTTCCTTAAAAATAACCAATAGAAAAATTATTGGTTGAATCCCATACAAACCTGTCAAAAAGAGAGAGAATAAGGAGTAGCATATCATCTCTACAGATAATGAAAGCAAATGAGAAAGGGCACAGTTTTCCTTATTGCAGATTTATGATGCTATATTTGAAAAAACCAAAGAATCAGTGGAAATACTACAAACAATGAGAGAAGTTAGATTGCAGATTGTAACATTAATATACAAAACCCAATAGATACCACTATAAGGACAAATAAGAATTAGTGTTGAGGTACTTCCCTGGTGGTCTAGCGGTTAAGATTCCAGGCTTACACTGCAGTGGGTGCTGGGTCGATCCCTGGTAGGAGAAGTAAGATCGCGCATGCTGTGTGGTATGGCCAGAAAAAAAAAAGAAAAGAATTAGTGTTGAAAACTGGTAAATAAAGCAGATGATTAAGCATTTATTTTCAGTGATTTCTACATGAAATTCACCTCAAGGTAATCTAGTCATTGATGAAGGGAAGTTTCTCTTTTAGAAGTGTTAGTTTCTCAGTTGTGTCTGACTCTTTGCGACCCCATGGACTGTAGCCCATGAGGCTCCTCTGTCCGTGGAATTCTTCAGGCAAGAATCCCGACCAGAGATCGAACCTGTGTTTCCTGCATTGCAAGGCAGATTCTTACCCACTGCACCACCAGGAAGTCTCCTTCCCTACTTTTTGCCTTTAGTTAATATACAGTATTTACAATCTTGAGATGATGTGCATACCATTGTTAGTGAGGTCCCATAGTGTACTATGATTAACTTTCTTTGCTTGCACAACTTTTTGCTTTTCCTGCTTGTACTTACCTCTTCTTTTCACTTGTTTGCAATTAATACAATTAATTAATAGAATTTTAATCACAAATTGAGGCCCCAAACTATTTGATAAAACTAGAAAACTCCTCTGAAACAAATCAGAATGAGGCAATCTGTTGGGTTTTTGTCCCCTGAGGTTGTCCTTATGGTCCTCCATTGGCCTCATCCAGTCTGGACTGGTCCATCTCCTAGTAGCTGTCAGGAGCATCCTTTCATTCCTCCAAAGCTGATCGACCAATCTAGATTTTAGGATATGTAAGCCTAGTTGCTGTTTCCAGAGATGATCAAGAAGGGGCTCAGGCCCTTTTTTGTGCATTGTTTTCATTCAATCTGATTCTTAATCCTGATTTTCATAATTCTTGGTGTCCTAGTTATGAGCCTTTCACGTTCTACCTCTTCAGAGAATAAACCTGTCCCGGGATCAGGGATGGGCAGACACCTGATTGGGAGAGTCTAGGGGAAAGGACTTGTTCTTTAAATCTAATCTGACCAATCATTTTGGTTTTCACCCCTCCTTGAAGTTCAGCTTCCGATTCTTGAGTGTTTCAGGGATTCTGAAGTGGGAATGGACCTATTTCTCATTGACTCCCATTCTTGGTTTCCATCTGTGGTCATCGTCCTTGTCAGTGACCTCCTATCCATTCGTTTCCCAAAATTTGTTTCTCAAAATTTTTGTTTGTATCCTGTCTGCAGTCTTCCCTTTATTCATTCAGTTGCTCTTCTTTGCTTTCATTTTAATACACATTGGTTTATGGGGGAGAAATAAATACTTGTGTTCAAGGCACCATGTGCTCAGTTGCTCTCATGTCCAACTCTTTTGCGACCCCATGGACTGTAGCCCTCCAGGCTGCTCTGTCCATGGGATTCTCCAGGCAAGAAAACTGGAGTGGGTTGCCATTTTCTTTTCCAGGGGATCTTGCTGACTCAGGGATCAGACCCGAGTCTCCTGTGTCTCCTGTATTGGCAGGCCAATTCTTTATCACTGTGCTACCTGGGAAGCCCCGTGTTATTCTTTAACAGGAGGCTTACCAAGGGAACAGACTGAACAGCTGTGTGGGGTAAACATACACGTATGCACAACATTATTAAAATGTCGAAACAGAGGAAATCCTGCCCTGGAATTCCAGGCTACCATGTTTAACTGGAAATGTCCACTATTTCTCACCCATTATATTAACTTCCTTTAGATCCTCTTTCCTGAGAGTTTCTTATTGAGTTTATCCTTTTCTGGTCCACTCTGGGATGCCTTTCTTCTATATCAGGGCACTTCTATTATTGTGTGTGGCAAATGCTTTGCTTTCTTTTCATTTTGGGAGCTTTTTCTTCCATTCAGTATGCCCTGGAAAAACGCTTTTGCTTTTTCTTGTTCAAGCTGGAAATAGTTTTCCTTTTTTCTCTTTTAGCATGACACCACAGTATTCTGTTTTATTCTGAGTCCTCCCTGCCCACTGCCTTTTTGTTCTCGCCCTGATTGTAGTGGGAGGGGGAATTTTATCATACTCATTTTCACAGGAAGACTGTTTTCCTTTAGATTCCTCACTGGGTCAATAATGGCAGTTTTTGTGCAGCCTCCTGTCCTATAGGTATGGGATATTGATCACTTCATACTCAGGGGGACATTGAAATAGGATCTTTATGGAACATTTGATCATTTCATACTCAATGGCATGAGAGTTTTATGATATGTTTTATTTTTAAAGATTTTTTTTTAATGACTGATGAGTGTCCAAGGATATCCTTTATCTAAAGGCCACCAAGATTAACGTTATATCTTTATTTTACTGTTATTTCTTTGAAAGTATTAGGTATCTTGAATGGGCTCCAAGAGTACTGTTGAGAAGGAGGGGGAAGTGAGCAGCAGGGTGGTGTTGCTGCTCCTGTTTTTATGAGGAAGCAAGGTAGCCACTCATGTTTCTTGAAAATACTGTAGTAGAAACAGTTATGCACTATTATATCTCTCTGCTGTTCATATACTGGTCATTGTCTATGTGAGGAGTCATGACTAAAATTATGGAACTAAGAGTGCCTTAGCCTTAGTGACCATCACATTCATCTGAACTTCCTGATTTTGTCCAGACAGTGGCACTTTAAAATTCAGACTCAGAGAACAAACTTATGGTCACCATGGGGGAAGGACAGGGGAAGAGATAGTTACGGAGTTTGGAATGAACATGTGCACTCTGCTATATTAAAATGGACAGCCAACAAGGATGTTCTGTATAGCAGATGGAACTCTGCTCAATGTTGTGTGGCTGCCTGGATGCGAGGGGAGTTTGGGAGAGAATGGATACATATGTATGTATGGCTGAGTCCCTTTGCTGTCCACCTGGAACTATCACAACATTGTTAATTGAGTATACCCAATACAAAATAAAAAGTTTCAAAAAATAGAGTGAAATTCAGGCAGAATATTATGGATGGGATTTTATTTAAATGGGTATATTTCAAGAGGTGTTTGACAGATTTTGTGTATTTGTTTCAGATGAGTTTTAAGTGCCTACTCTCCCTGGGTCCAGTCCCTGGGTGGTATTCAGCACTGTCCCTGACAGGACAAACTTTTGTTCCCTTTTTCTTACCACCTCCTCCAACCAGGCTGTGCCCTTCAGTAGCTAAAAGTATTGGCAGTGCTGTAGGAGACTGTCTTCCTGGTCCAATTTAGAAGGATTTCATTGAGCTGTGCTATCATAAGCTGAGCTTAAAGAGAACATATTTTCAGAAATTCATGTTTAGATTAAGATCCTCTATGCTTTCTGCAGATTTCTCCCAAATTTACTTCCTTTCAGCCAGAGTGGGGGTGGGGAAAGCTGCATCCCGTGACAGGCAGGCTTTTTTTGGAAAGAGAGAAGGAAGATGCAAACTTGAAGATGAGAGTCCCACTACAGTTCTCTGACGCTCGTACTTGGGGATCTCATTTGGCATTGCGTCCTTCTTACCGGGACTAGGAAACTCCCAGATGGAGCCCCGCCCGGGACTTCCCTGATGATCCAGTGCTGGGACTCCACACTCCCGATGCAGGGGTCCTGGGTTCAATCCTTGGTCAGGGAACTGACCCACGGCCCACAGCTGGAGTTCGAGTGCCCACATGCTCTCAGGAAGATTGAAGGTCCCGTGTGCTGCAGCTGAGACCCAGTGCAGTCAAAGACATAGATAAAAAGATAAATACAAGAACCTCTTGTCGGGTTGTTAGTATGTGGGGAGGTTGGGTCTGTTGCCCTGTCTAGCATCTAGATCTATTTTGTAAGCAAGTTACCCATCAACTATGAATTATCTTAGTGTTACAATGTTTAAAAGGGCTGGGAATGAGCAGGATGATAGAGCCTATTGTGAAGATCAAAGACGAAAGAAAAATTAGCCAAGGAATGTTTGACTTCCAAAATCCTTGTTTAATGAGGTCAAATAGCTCTTTTTTTAAGAGAAATTTAGTTATTTATATTGCGCCATGCTGGGTCTTCACTGTTGCGTGCAGGCTTTCTCTCGTTGCGTCGAGTGGGGGCAGCTCTTCTAGCCGGCTTCTCCTTGCAGTGACTTCTCTTTTTGCAGAGCGTGGACTCTAGGTGTGAGTAGTTGTGGTGCACAGGCTTAGTTGCCCCACGACGTGTGGGACCCCTCCCCCCGGGACCAAGGGTCAAACAGATGTTCCTTGTATTGCAAAGCGGATTCTACCAGACCACCAGGGAAGCCCAGGTCAAATGGTGCTGATTGAATCTGTCCCACTTCCCCCTCACCCAGTCTCACACTTCTTTAGTGTAATGTAATAGAGCAGTGATTCTTCCTTGTGGTGTTCCTACAATGCAGGGGATCATCAGCAGTCTGAAGTAAGGGATTATGTTTGAAGGTTAAAGTAAATTTTCAGTGAATTCAGTGTAAAACTGTGTAGCCATATCACAGTATCACTGCAGTGAGCACTCAGGTATACTCGTGCAGTTTATTAAAATCTGGTAAAAACCCCATCCTTGTTTCCAAGAATGGGACTTCAGTGGATGATAGACTTGAGCACGATTTAAATCTCCTCCATTTGGGTGGGAGTTAGAGCCTACCAATGTAGTAGTACAAAGAAAATAAGTTCTCAGTTCCAGTCCACTTGGTTTGAATTCTAGCTCTAGCACTAGCTTTAAGATCTTAGATGAGTTACTTTGTTTTGGAGTCTTAAATTCTTCGTATTCAAAAAGGGGTACTAATAGAACCAACTTCAACGTGGTGTTAACAGGGTTTAAATTTAGATAATGAATGTAAAGTGATAAGCTCAAAGCACGGACCATAGTAAACAATCCATAGTAGCTGATTGTTTTTGTGGATTCCATAGTGAACCTAGAGCAGCAAGGGCCAGGAGCATCTCCTTCAGGACAGGGTGATAAACACCGTTCAGCTGGAATATTACCTTGACTTTTTCATTATCCATGCCAGCGTTCCCCTCCACTGATCCAGACAATTGACAGTTCTCTGTGCCTTTATTCTGTTAAAAAAAAATGTATTAACATTATCTCATTAAATTCTGTGTCTCTATGCATGTAGTGTCTGTTAATAATTGCTGATTAGCCCTCTGTATATCCAGTCCTCTAAAGTGCTATCTCAAACCTGCAGTCTAAATGGAGGAAGTGATTAAGCAGAGAATAGTGGCCCCATAAAGCTATTTCCATCCATCCATGCACCTGACATCAAAGAGCCAAAGATAATGTTGGGGTTAACTGCTTATTGGTTTGAGCTAGCATCTTTATTTAAAATGTGATGATTTAATGAAGTTTCAAGGGAAAAAGGAAAAAAAAAAAGGCAAACCAAAGGCTCGGGCTTTAATTATCCAAGAAAACAGGACTTTTTCTGAATTATTCTTAGTTGGCTCCTTTGATTGGAAGTATTTTAATATTGGCCTCTCAAAACACTTGGCATTTGAGTTCCTTATTTATATTCAAAATAATTAAGATCAGAACATTTCTGTTTACTTAAAATAGGAGATTAACTTTACAAGAATTTAACTCTTAAAGCTCAGACCATCTCACAGACATGGCCTGTTCCATGGACCCATTCTTTGGTGGACTAAAATCACTTTTAGAGAGCCACTATCTGTGTGTGATTCTTTCTGTCTTACAGCATGATTGATCTGTAAATTGCAGTATATTTCCACAGTGTGTTCATATCAGTTGCACAAGGCAAATCACATTGACTGTTTTCCCACCCAATGTGGCAAAATAATCATTTTCTGCCATCATATTGTTAATAGAATGTACTTTAAGCATGGCAGTTAATGCACCCAAATCTACTCAGTTAGATAAATAGAATACTTTGTGTCATTAACATCTATTGCTTTATTTTTTCTTATGGGTAAATGAGATATAGCCTAAAAAAGAGTGTTATCCTTAGTTTTTGAATTTCTTTAATTCAGTTTCCTCAAATAGTAAGTTTAATATGGTCCATGTCTTAAAATTACATAAACTAATATAGGCAGTTTAGGAAGAGTGAAATATATCCTTTTTGGAAAATTATCTGCACCTTTCCAGAAAGATAAAATAATAGCTTCCTATTATGTTACCAGCTTTGTGTAACGTGTCTTGTCCTTGCTCTCAGTACACATTAGCAGTTTATCTCCTAATAGGACTAAAGAGGTAATTTTCTGCTGTTTCTTTTTTCTTTAACTTAGATTGAATTTAGTCTTAAAGGAGCACAAAAGCAAACATACAGACTCCTCATTCTGATTTTAAATAATTTAGAGTGGAACTGTGAACACAATATTTTCCCATTGAAGATCATTTTATACTGAAGTTTAATATAGGTTTTAAAATTTCTATTTAAAACTTGGGCTCAGGAGGGTGATGGTAAAGTGTGACATTCTCAAGCTGTTTCTTGGTGATGAAAAATGCATGAGAACATAACCCACACAGGACTAGTCAGGCGCTTTTGAATGTAATTTTCCATCAAGTTTTACTTGATTCAACTCAACATGTGGTTGATGCTTTACCAGTTTCTTGAAGAAAAAAGAATAGATGGTCCATTGTCTATTAATTTCTTCTTGTAAAGTTTTTTTTGTTCATTTTCTAACTGCAGTTAAATATCTAAATCATAATACTTCAACCTTTCTTCTTTTCTTGTGTGTACACATTTATTTAAATTTTCTTTTAGGTATAGATTTGCCTGCATCCCATGGGTCTTAAAATGTCATGTCCTCAATGCCGCCTATGTACTTATAAATTTTCAATTTAGATTTGCTTTTTAACCCATATGGCTAGACTATTTATTTTTCTTTTTATTCTTATTAATAATTTCTAATTTGTTGCGTTGTGTTCAGAATAAGTAACTTGAAGTGTTTCTTACAGTTTTGATGTTGAGATTTTTTTTTTGGTGGCCTAATCTTTCACCATTTTTTGTGAATGTTAAATGTGTACTTAAAAAGAATATATGTTAATATGCATATGTTAAAACGTTATTTCTAATACTCAAGCCCATATGTCTCTTACTTATTGGTCATTTGCCTGCTCTGTTGATGTCTGAATGATGAGTGTTTGTCTTGCATTATCACTGTGGATTTCACATTTCTCATTTTATTGTTACCAGCAACTATTTCATACACTGCAAAGCTATGTTGTTTGGCTCATACTAGTGTATGATTAGTAAATTTCTTGGTGGATTTTAACAAGGACCTACTGTGTAGCACAGGGAACTGTGCTCAATGTTATGTGGCAGCCTGGATGGGAGGGGGGTTTGGGAATGAATGGATGCCTGCATATGTACATGGCAGAGTCCCTTCCCTGTTCACCTGAAACCATCCCAGCATTGTTAATCGGCTATAACCCAATGCAAAATAAAAAGGTTTTTAAAAAGTAATCTCTTGTTGGATTTTATTGGAGAAAATAATCTATCTGCTGTTTTGTGAATTCTGTCTTGTCTGCCATCAGTGTTACTATAATGTACAGTTTTGCAAAAATACTTTTTTTGGCTAGATTTCCCTTTTTATTTTCAGATTTGCTCTTTTGTGTGTGTTTTTTAATTTGTTTGTTTGTTCTTTTGTCTTTTCTCAATAGCACATTGCTAGATTGTCTTTCCAATCTGAGAACTTTCTTTTAGTAGGGAAATTTTTAACGTTCTATTTATTATAAACATTGAGATGTTTGGATATAACTTTCTTATTTTATGATTTTCTACTTCATATGTTTGTTATTGAGTATATGCCCCTTCTCTAGCTTCTCCATTCTTTTCCCTTTTTTCCCTTCTTCTTTTCCCTTTTCTCTTACATTCTTTCTCTTCTTAACTTGTTTGGGATTTGTACATCTTATTTATTCTAGTAATTACCATCTAAGTCTTAAGAAATGTACTAAAAATTGTGCATATGGAGTTAATTAGTATCTGCAATCTGTCTTTAACAATCCAGTAAATCCCAGTATGCTTTTATTTTTATTATTCTACTGTCTCTTGCCTTCCTGCACTTCCCCCGTCACTCTGACTCTAACTTATATGGAGATAAAATGGAATTTTGTACCTTTTCTTTCCCTGTGGGTGATAAAATTGCAACTTTTCCATCCCAACTGATACTCAGCTATCTTGAGTATCAGTTGCTTGGTTGTCTTTTTTCAGCCATTGTTAAATCTATAAAAATACTATGCTGGTTGAAAAAATTTTCTGTTTAAATGTAACTTCTCCCTAGATTTTTTTTTGAAAATTCCATTCAGACGTTGAACTTATTACTTTTTCACCTGTGTACATTCTTTTAGTCACGGCCCATATTAAATATTTAATCTCTAAATCTCTGTTTCTTTTTAAAGGATACAATATCTTCTTGGATCTCTCTTAAGATACTGGTTATTTTTATTCAGTGTTGTTACGTTTTCAATAAGATGTTGGTATTCCTGAAATGATGTGTGATTCTTGGTTGTATACTCAGTTTTGTATTTTAGAATTGCTCTCAGCTTATTCTGTTTTCTGTACCTTGTCTCTGGTGATTGTGTGAGAGGCAGGGACTGACTACATTTGAGGAAGTAGATGTTTTATTCTTTCTCTGGGTATTACCCACTCAGTCCTCGCTCTGCCCTTCTAGCCTGAATACCCACCTTCTCAGCTGTCTCCTCTGCACATGTTCCTGCAGTTTGCTTGGGAGGACATTATGTGTTCAGCTCTGTCGATCAGTCTCCTACTTACCTAGTAGTAGTGTTAGTCGCTCAGCTGTGTCCAGCCCTTTGTGACCCCGTGGACTGTAGCCCGCCAGGCTCCGTTGTCCATGGGATTCTCCAGGGAAGAGTACTGGAGTGGGTTGCCATTCCCTTCTCCAGGGGATCTTCCTGACCCAGGAACTGAACCCGGGTCTCCTGCATTACAGGCAGATTCTTTACCATCTGAGCTATAGGGAACCGCATTTACCTAGAGGTTCCTAATTCTTTTATCTGTACTAGTTTTCTCCTACATATTAAGGCTCTACGTCCCCCCAGTTTTTTTGAAGTTTTGATTCAGATTACTTTTTGTGTTTTAGAATTCCTCAAAATATGTGATTAGAAATTGACACTCTTTTTTGTTTCCCTTTTGTATTTCTGATTTATTATTTTTGAAAAGTTTCTTTTCAGTCATTCTGTGGCATTCTAGGTAGGAAGGAGGTAAACAGCATTGCTCAATTTGCTGCATAGAATCTTTATAAACTGTAGGAGTCAGATTCATTGAGGGTAAATTGTGTTTTTTCATAAGTGGTATAAGAGCACATGGTCAAGAATAGTGTAACATTAAGTTTCTTGCCCTAAGCTTCTAAGATTGGTTTCTTACAGAGTACCACACAGTCATTAGTAACGTTTAATCAGTTACAAATATACTTAAAACTGTGATTACATAATACTTTTAAGAAGTTATTAATTCCTTATAGAATATTCATTTTAATGTGTATTGATACTATATTTTTATAGTGACATTAAAATAACAGGTAATTTATCCTCATAGAGGACAGCACTCCCTTTTTCTTGCTGTCTGGTGAAAGTGGGGTGGGAGTTGACCGCAGCAAGAGTGATGAGACCACTTGCTCTTAGCACTTTTGTGGTCATGATAGGATGTACGGTTTCTTAAGGGAGAATGATTTTGTTGCAGCTTAACCTTAAGGATTGGTGTATGTAGACATAAGAGAGTTCATTTTGTAATAACTAGTGTTACCTGAATGTATTTGATTATTTGTATTATTGCTAAAAGGTATCAGAGAGGTAACTTTATATGACTGAATTTTATACAGTCATGATTTATAACAGGAGTCAGGTAGTAAATATTTTCAGCTTTGTTGGCTATATGATCTTTATAGTAACTATAATTCTGCTGTAGCTTGAAAAGCATAAAAGTGAAAAGTGAAAGTGAAGTCACTCAGTGGTGTCCGACTCTTTGCGACCCCATGGACTGTAGCCTACCAGGCTCCTCCGTCCATGGCATTTTCCAGGCAAGAATACTGGAGTGGGTTGCCATTTCCTTCTCCAGGAGATCTTCCCAACCCAGGGATTGAACCTGGGTCTCCCACATTGTAGGCAGACACTTTACCATCTAAGCCACCACGGAAGTTGAAAAAGCATAAAAAAATATGTAAATGAATGAGTGCGACTGTGTTCCAATAATGGGCTTCCCTGGTGGCTCAGTGGTAAAGAATCTGCCTACCAATGCAGGAGACCTGGGTTCCATCTCTGGGTCTGGAAGATTCCCTGGAGAAGGAAATGGCAACCCACTCCAGTATTTTTTGCCTGAAAATTCCATGGACTGAGGATCTTGGCAGGCTACAGCCCGTGGAGTTGCAAAAGAGTAGAGCACAACTTAGCGACTTAAACAACAAATGTTCCAATAAACTTTAGGTCACTAAAACTTGATTTTCATATAATTTTCACATGCTATGAAATTTTATTCTTTTTTAGATTCCCTCTGCATTAAAAATATATAGAGTTTTCTTACGTTTACGAGATATGTAAAACTAGGTGGTAGGCTAAATTTTTTAGCCCCTAATTTAGTTTTTCCAGTAGTCATATATGGATATGAGAACTGGACCATAAAGCTAAGTGCCAAAGAATTGATGCTTTCAAATTGTTGTGCTGGAGAGGACGCTTAAGAGTCCCTTGGTCTCAAAGAAGATCCAACCAGTGCATCCTAAAGGAATTCAACCCTGAATATTCACTGGAAGGAGGATGCTGAAGCTTGAAGCTCCAATACTTTGGCCACCTGATATGAAGAGCCAACTCATTGGAAAAGACCCTGATGCTGGGAAAGATTGAAGGCAAAAGGAAGAAGGGGGTGGCAGAGGATGAGATGGTTGGATAGGATCACCAGCTCAATGGACGTGAGTTCGAGTGAACCCCGGGAGATGGTGAAGGACATAGGAGTGTGTGCTGCAGTCCATGGGGATGCAGAGTCAGACACGACTTAGTGATGAACAACAACCACAGTTTAGAAGACTATATGATAACACGGAAAATATTCCTTTTGAGTGAAAAAAGCAGGTTACAAAACACTATCTGTAGTGTGATCTGTAGTGATGAATGTTAGAAAGCCTTCATCAGCATACAGAGAACACTAGAAGAGTCACTGATGGTGGTTCCCTGTTGGTGATTAGATCATGGGTAAATTTAAACTACACTGTGTTCATATGCATTTTCTTAGTTTTGTATCCTGAATATTTATAATGTTTTTAAAAATAAACATTCTTATAGCAGAGAGGAGTTATTTAAAAACTGATAGAGAATCAACATTTTCAGCAAAATTGGGTTATTTATTGTTAATTCGTTTGATACAATCTGTTTTGTTTACCCTCTGCTTCATTTTTAGCCAACAAGTCCCAAATTTGGAAAAGCTGACTCATATGAAAAACTGGAAAAACTAGGGGAAGGATCTTATGCTACAGTATACAAAGGGAAAAGCAAGTAAGTTCACTCAGTTTTGAATATTTCACATGGAAAGTATGCCTGCTCTCTTAGTACAAAATAACAGTGTATTTAAATAATTTTCACAAACCATAGACTTTCCTCCCTCAGGTTTTCTGTTATTTGTTGTTGTCATTGTTTTAACAAATCATTAGAATTGGTTTTTTTCTGTGAGCAAAGTTTTGCAGACTTGCCCAGTTCCTCTTTTCTATGCTACCCCTCCCCTATCTTTATTTTCTCTTTCTCTCCTTGGAGGTGGAACCCTCCAATGACAATTCATTTCCAGGTGAATGATGTGATTAATTTCTTCTGGAGGTTTAGGGTTTGCTTAAGAATAAGAGGACTGATTTCATGGAGTCAGATGTATTGACCATTCTTGGGACCTTTTTTTTTTTTTGTATGTTCTTTTTTTTTTTATAATTTTATTTTATTTTTAAACTTTACAATATTGTATTAGTTTTGCCAGACATTGAAATGAATCTGCCACAGGTATACCTGTGTTCCCCGTCCTGAACCCTCCCCCCTCCTCCCTCCCCATACCCTCCCTCTGGGTCGTCCCAGTGCACTGGCCCCAAGCATCCAGTATCATGCATCGAACCTGGGCTGGTGACTCGTTTCATACATGATATTATACATGTTTCAATGCCATTCTCCCAAATCTTCCCACCCTCTCCCTCTCCCACAGAGTCCATAAGACTGGGACCTTTTTAAACTGAGCTTTTATGCCATCTTTCAGAAGTAATTAAACTACAAGCTCTTTCTTCCTGTCTCCTTTGACCTCACGCTGTAAGTATTTCCACAGACAGAAGCAACTCTTCTTCTTTCCCCCATGCTATCCTGGGATCAGGACACAGACTTGGATTCTTTTTTTAATTTTTTTTAAAAAATGAGGTAATTTTAAATTTAATTTAATTTGGTGATTTATTTTGGCCTTGGTAAGTGGCATGTGGGATTCCTAACCAGAAATTGAACTTGTGCCCGCTACAGTGGAAGCATAGAGCCCCAACCCCTGGACTGGCAGGGAATCCTGCAAATTTGGGTTCTTCAGAAGCTTGCCTCTGTATGTTCCTGATATGCCTTCTCCCTCTCCCTTTTTTATTAACACTGAGTTACTGTATTTGGTAACACGTAGCGTGTAAACTGTCCTCGTTTTTGTCTCTCTTTTAAGTCATTATGAAGGGTAGGAAATTCCAACTAAGCAATCAGTTAGCAATAATTGAGTTACTCACTAAGATAAGTAATTAAAGAGCTATAGAAGACAGTTCTGTGAAGGATCATTCTAAACTTGTCATTGGAAATTTTGACTATTTGCTTATTGAGGTACTCTGGCTTTTCTGGAAAGTAGTCTTACACCGCTGTTCATAGTTTTTAAGTTAAGAAGGTGAAGCAATATTCCTGATAAAGGAAGATATGTAAGTATGGAAATTCAGGAATGCTGTAGATCAAAAATTGAGTGTTAATTTTGAGATTTTATTTTTTTACTTAAAAAAGCCTTATAAATTTTGAGTAGGAAAAAAATATGGGGAACGAAGTAACAAAATCTAGAGGGCTGTTGATGACTTCATTCTATCCCTTGAGCATAATGAAATATCATGAAAATGGCTTCACTAGTTGAGTTAATTTCAACAGTGGTTGTATCCCAGGTTTTTTTTTATTTTTTCCTAAGGAAAAATAGTATTCTGCTGTATAAACATAACTTGCACCTTTGATGTTAAGAAGGTGAAGATAACTACACTGAATTAAGCAATTGTTTTGTATAAAGTATGGTATATTCATTGTCTCAGTTACTCCTCACGACACTCTGTAAGATAGGCCCCATTATTACATTATTGCCATCTCCGCTGGACCAGGCGTCTTGGTGCCTAGAGAAATTTCGTCCCTTGTCCAAGTCCATGCAGGTTATTAGTGACAGAGCTTGTCTTGGCTCATGTCTATCTGATTTGAGGTCGTCTTTTCCTAACCATTGTCCTTCCACAGGATAAGGTCTTCTTGGAAAGACTTGGTCCTGCGTAAATATTCCAGATGGTTGTCCCAGATGCTCGGACTTATTTTAACTGTGAATCGAACTGAAGCAAACATAGCATTTCGTTATATGGAAATGAACCAATCACTTTGCAGTGCCCTCCCATCAAAGATATGCTCGCCTGGTTTCCAAGTACCAGATTACAACTCAGATGCTTCAGATTTATGACAAAATCTTGAGACATAGTTGAAACGTTCTGTTTATTATGCCTGAATAAAACAAAGACTGCTTTTTAAGTACCTACAGTCTTTGAGAAGGATCCTTCTGGACAGTTAATACTTTTCACTCCAGCAGGTTTCAGTGTAACCTGTCAGCATTTCTCGAGCAGTTTAAAACTCTCTGGTCACGTGAACTATTTAATTTCCTCCAGCTGGAGATGGAATCCACTGACCACTCACCTGCTTTAGGAGATGACAGGCTGCTTGGCTTATTTTACAGTGGTAAGTGGCCTTACCTTTACAGTGGCAAGGTCAGGCCAAAGAACAATAGTCACGTGCATCTAGCAACATTGGAGAGCTGAATTTGGTGTGTCTTCTGAAGCACTACATGATTTAAAGAGTCAGCTGAATGTCGGGATCCTTGTTCCAATACTACTCACTCTCTCATAGCTGTCTGCATCCCTACTTCTTCGTTTTTTTTTCAATTGTTCATTTAATTCATCTCTTTGACTGTGCTGGGTCTTAGTTGTGGCATACTGGATCTAGTTTCTTGACCAGAGATCAAACCCAGGCCCCCTCCTTTGGGAGTCTTAGCCACTGGACCACTAGCGAAGTCTTCGTGCTTCCATCTTTAAATATTGTCTTTAGCATCATGCTCAAGAGCAGCTGTCATTACATTGCAATAAAGCTGCCTGTCATTTGTAGAGATACCACTGATGCTTGAATGGTGAGCATTTTACGTATGTGTAAAATGTCAAGTTTGGATTTTGCCATAGAGCTCATTTTATTAGTTTGCTAGACTGCTAAAATAAATAGCATAGCTTAAGCATGGCTTAAACAGCAGAAACGTATCATCTCCTGGCTCTGGAGGCTAGATCTAAGATCAGGGAATTGGCACAGCTGGTGTTCTTACGGCTGGTGCCGTAAGGCAGACTCTGTCCTCGCTCGTGAGGTGTCCGGCAGTCTTTGGCGCTCCTGACTCGGTGCTACGTCACCCTGATGTCTGCCCTCGTGTTCACGTGGTGTTCTCTTTCGACATGTTTGCCTCCACATCCCAATTCCCCTTTTTATAAGAACGCTAGTCATTTTGGATTAGGGCCCACTATAATGACCTCATTTCGCTTGACTACTTCTGTAAAGATGCTGTGTCCATACAAGGTCACTTTCTGAGGATTTAGGACTTAGAACTTCAGCATATCTTTTTTGGAGGATACAGTTGAATCCATAACACTCATTCATTTCAGACCTCACTAATTTAGCATCAGTGTGCATGGTAATATTCTTCTTTACCATCTCCATTTATGGTATAAGTACCTCATCTTTTATTTCATGGTTCAAATAAAATAGGCAAAGAATATCCCCCCAATCAAAAGACTTGTGTAATTTTTGACTTTGATACCGTTGCCGTTAGCCATTGTTTAGAAACCTGAGTAGAAATAGAAAGATTTTTTTTTTACTCTTGAATTCACTTGGGTTTCTTATTCCTGTAACAGTACATAGTCTGGGGAGAAGTTGTCTGAGATTCCTATACTGTGTAGCTTTTTGGTAAGGAACTTGCCTCTAAAAAGTATGGCTAGTTAACTGCAACCATTTCAGCGTACAACACTTACAAACAAGTTTCTTATTAAAAAAAAAAATTTTTTTTGAACCCTCCCACAGTTCCATGTTTAAGTAGAGATTTGTTTTGTTTTGAAACCAGTGTTCTCCAGCTTCTTAATACTTTCTTTGTGCTTATGTGTGTTTATGTTTGGGATGGGAGGCAGTTTATCATCACTCCTGTTACTAATCTTTTTCCTGGTTTGATTTCCTGGTTTTGTTCTCTCGTCTAAATCCCTGTAACATTTAATATAGGATTTTAAAAAATCATGCAGTGTATAATACTCTACATTTTAAAACTTGTGGCATTTAAAGATATCTTTAGTTCAGCACCTTGAAATCCTCTGTTTTCCAGAACACTTTTGTACATTCAGAGATTTGTTCACGTTTTTTGAGTTTTTAAAACTAATGGTGAGTGTTCTATGCTGCAGGTGGATAGAAAGAAGCTTAGATACAGATTCTGCCCTCAGGAAACAACAGTTTTGAAGGGAGATGGTCCATATGCTATAAATAACTCTGTATAAGTTAGAATGTTGTTATTGTTGATTAGTCACTAAGTTGCGTCTGACTCTTTGCGACCCCATGAACTGCAGCTTGCCAGACCCCCCCGTCTTTCACTATCTCCCCGAGTTTGTTCATGTCTATTGAGTCAGTGATGCCATCCAGCTATCTCAACCTCTTTCGCTCCCTTCTCCTCTTGCTCTCAGTCTTTCCCAGGATTAGGGTCTTTTCCAATGAGTTGGCTCTTTGCATTAAGTGGCTACAGTATCTATCTATCTATTTACATATACATACAGCTAGAATGTAGTCAGAAAGGCCCAGGGGAAATGGTGTGAAATTTCAAAAAGAAGAATGTTGAGTAAAGTATTTATTCTCTCCAGTGGTGACTGGTTGAATTCATAGCCTCATGTGCTTTTAAATCCAGCCTCCCTCATCGCTGTGTGTTATTTGTAGGACTCCTTGGGAGAGTTTTCTTATGGGACTTGGTCCTCTAGGCACACACAATGACATTTTCACTGTTTGTTACCAAACTCTTCACAAAGTCTGTGAAAGCCCGAGGGCCATAACGTAAAAGCAAGCTGCTTTATTTGAATTATTGTGCAAATTTAAATAAAAGCCCTAGTGTTGTGTTTGAGTGTTAACGTGGGATTGGCGTTAAGCAATAGAATTTGAAAGGCTTGGCGGGTTGTTCACGGGTGAGCTCATGAATGGCTGCCTGTTGTAGGTAGGAGCTGTGAGCGCCAGCCACTTCAGCTCCCAGACTTGGAGTGTGGTGGGCTTGTGTGTTCCTCACTGCGCTGGGATCTGCTGGAGGGGTGCACCTGCATCTCCTCCTCACCCCAGATGCTCGAGTTTTCCCGGCTTCCACCCCCTGCCGCGAGTGGTGAGAACCTTTACTCTTGCCTGGGACAGACTTCAGGCTCCTCTCTTTTCCTTCCTGTTTTATCTAGAGAGGATGGAGACTGTGGCTGCTTGTTTTTAAATTAATGCATTCCTTCATTTGGCTGCCTCAGCTCTCTGTTGCGGTACTGTTTTAGCCATGGCATGCAGCGGGAAGCCGGGCCCGCTGCCCTGGGAGCACGGAGTCTTAGCCCCCGAACCACCAGGGAAGTCCTGTTGCTGCTTGTTTTGGATTTTCTCATACTTCTTGTGTCATTTAGAGGAAGAGAAACTTTGTTCTCTAGTTCCGTCTCTGGAATTAAGAGTATGGGACTTAGTCATCCCATGGATGCTCCTGATTTCTGGTCTTTTTTTTTTTTTTCCCCCATCTCGTCGTCAGTTTCTATTGAGGTGAAGGTACCAAAACCTTCCTCCTGCAGGAGCCTGCTCGACAGAGAAGCCTGCCCACGCTGGTGTGTGCCAGCTCTGAATCGTTATCTCAGAGGTCAATAGGAAGGAACAATGGAGAAATTTGCTCATTTTGTGTAACACAAGACTTATGTGATTGCAAGTGCCAGTCTTCTTTTAGCATTTCTTTCTGCCAATTTGTGCCGAATAATTGAACTTGAAATCAATGACCTCATAAATTGAGAGACTACAGCCAAACCAAGGCTGAGCCATACTAAATACGTTTCAAAGAGCTCTTCAAAGGCCCAGGAGAAGTAGGGGAAGAAATGCTGTGAATTAAAACAAGCAGTAGCAAGAAGAAAGGCAGTGGCAGTTAACCACCTTTTCAGAATATCTGAGATTAAAGAGGGGCTGGCTGTTACTGCTGGGCCCTGCAGGTCAGCTCCACTGAAACACTATCAGCAGAGTGTGAAGCATTCTAGAAGTCAGAAAACCCCAGACGCAGAACACTGGACTCCGGGTTCACTGAGGTTCTGGTCTTCAGTGTTGATACTTGGACTGTCATACCGACTTTCAACATCCTGAGAGGTTATCTACCCACAAACAGAAGCTGCAGACGAGAGGCAAATCTGATTACTTTTTATCGGCTCTGCTGCTCTCCGTTTCTCATTAGGTCTGCTCTGATTTCTTTTTGACTTTGGGTCCATAGGCTTATTGTCACAGCTCACTTCAAAGATCAAGCCTGTAAGCACACTATTCGTCACATGGTGTGAAAAACAGCAGCCTGCTATGATAATGCAATCCATGTTAGTTTTGTAATTTAATGCACAAAGTACGGTATTACAGCGTACATCAAGAGACACTGGATTAAAAATGGAATGAATGGAGTTGGCACCATGTAATTTCCAAACTGGGGGCTCCTTGTGTACAGATGAACATTGGAAAAGTAGAATTTTTTATCCTTACTTAGTCCGAGGAGGATAACAGCCCACACACCGGCATCTACTAATTTTATTTTTCAAAATCTTAAAGCCTATTCACATTGCAGACTCAGCCCAGACTTCCTTTGGAAGAAGAATGCAAGGCATTGCAAGCTGGTTCGTGGGCACAGCTGGTTTCCTTTAGTTTGCAGCAGATACACAAACAATACCTAATCTTTCTGACAAAAGTGACAATGAGGATATTGTTTAAGCAAGAAGCATGATTTCAATCGTTAGACTACACTGCACGGGGATAGCTTTCCTATTAGACAATATTTTAATGATGGCATCCGTTAGCCATTTTCATTATCAGGGTTCTTTGATCATTTGATTAGGAGACCCTCAAAATAATCAGTGATATTTCCTGTCTTTAGGGTTGTAGTCTAGCTGGTGAAAATGGAGGCATTCTTTGGAAATTAGGAATCCTTTGAAAGAGTTAGTGTAGAATATCCAATTATCATAATGTCAGGGCTCTTAGACTCTCTTGCAGTTCAGCTTAAGTGGTTTTTGAGGAGGGCTTGGAATGACATGGTAAGATTGGTTTCAGTTTAAAGCAAACCCACATTCCTGAGTTGCTTCATTATCATTGCCATCCTTTTAGTTTAAACCAGGATGCATTTGCTGATGCCTGGAGACATATTTGTTTTCATAACTGGGGGAGTGGTAGTGGTGGTATTGGCATCGAGAGGCCAGGGGTGTTGTGAAACATCGTACAAAAGAACAGGACAGTCTCACGCAACAAAGACTCGTTTGGCCCCAAGTGTCAGTAGCGCCAAATCTGAGAAGCCCTGGTCTCACCAAGGAGTGTATAGAGGTGTTGCCCATTTCAAAGAGCTCTTTCCATTGGAGACGTTTCCTAAGCTGGTACCGAGTTTGGGGTTCTGGGCCAAGCAATGGATCTGTTGTTGTCGTTCAGTTGCTAAGTCGTGTCCAACTTTTGTGACCCTGTGGGCTGCAGCACCCAAGGCTTTCCTGTCCTCCACCATCTCCCAGAGTTTGCTCAAACTCACGTCCCATTGAGTCAGTGATGCCATCCAACCATCTCATCCTGTCACCCCCTCTCCTTCATGGTGGACCAAAGAGAGTTTTGCTTTCCATGGGGCCTGTCATCTAGTGGGGAAGGCAAACATGACTCAAGTCAGCAGCCTGTGTGCTCGTTGCTCAGTCGTGTCTGACTCTTTTGCAACCCTATGGACTGTAGCCCACCAGGCTCCTCTCTCCATGGGGTTTCCTTGGCAAGAATACTGGAGAAGTATTCTGCTACTTCCTTCTCCAGGGGGTCTTCCTGACCCAGGGACTGAACCCACGGCTGTTGCATTTCCTGTGTTGACAAGTGGATTCTTTGCCACCACGCCACCTGGGAAGCCCCAAGTCAGCAGACAAATTACAGCAGATGTAGTTTTAAATCACGTAAAGGAAAAGTGAGCTGCTGCTGCTGCTGCTGCTGCTGCTGCTAAGTCACTTCAGTCGTGTCCAACTCTGCGACCCCACGGACTGCAGCCCACCAGGCTCCCCCGTCCCTGGGATTCTCCAGGCAAGAACACTGGAGTGCGTTGCCATTTCCTTCTCCAATGCATGAAAGTGAAAATGCTCAGTTGTGTCCAACTTAGTGGCCCCATAGTCTGCAGCCTACCAGGCTCCTCCGTCTATGGGGTTTTCCAGGCAAGAGTACTGGAGTGGAGTGCCATTGCTTTCTCCGAAAAGTGAGCTAGGAGAAATAATTAAGGTAGCGGGTAGTGGTTTCTATGTTTATGTCAGGGACAGCGGTAGGCAGTGCGTCTACCTTAGATGAATGGCCAATGGAAGCCTTGCTGATGAGGGGACATTTACACTTAAATCTGAAGGAGGAGATGTAACCAACCAAGTAAAGATCAGGGACAAGAGAGTTGCACGTCAGACCCTGGGAAGAGCTTGGTGTTTTCTGCAGACTCAGAGAGCCCCATGTGACTGGGAGTTCAGGGGAGGTTGGTATGATTTGAGCTTTGAAGAGTTGTCAAGGATTTGAGGATAGTCTTAGGAATGTTCTGCTTATATATTACTGCAAAATGAACTACCTCAAAGCTTAGAGAGTTAAAACAGCAGCTGCCATTTATTTTGCTTATGAACTTGCTATTGCGAAGGGCTGGATGGGAAAGGGTTGTAGCTGTTCCATATGGTGTCATTTTTCACAGCTGAACTGGGAAATGAGGGGTCTGTATATGATTCACTAAGTGGATATAAAATGCTCAGTAAGAGGGGGAAGAAAAAGAAGAAGGAAAAGGATAAAGCAATGAATAGAAAACAGTTACAAACAGGATAGATATTAGTGCACTTATATGAAAATCACTTTGAATGTAATTGGTGTAAATACTCCAGTTGAAAGACAGAGATTGTCAAAGTGGATAAAATACAAGATCAAACTAACTATATGTTCTTTATCAAAAACCCACTTTAGGTATAAAGATTCAGGTTAAAAGTAAAGTAAGAGAGAAAAATATACCATGCTAACTCTAATTAAAAGAAAGCTGGAATTAGTGATACTCATTTCAGACTAAGCAGACACTTCTGATGATTCTAAAGACCATCAGAGATAAAGAGGGGCATTCCATAATGATAGAGAGGTCAGTTTTCTAAAAAAGACACAAAAGTTCTTAAAGTGTATGTATCTGACAATAAAGTGTCAAAATACATGGGGCAAAAACGGATACAACTGAAGGATTGATAGGCAAACCCCCTGTAGTAACTGGAGACTTCAGGACCCGTCCGTCTGTCAGTAACTCATAGATCAAGCAAGAAGGAGTATTAGCAAGGAATAGATGCCCTGAACAACAACAGAATACAGAAGGTGGAAGCCGCCTACATGGTAAGGCCCATGCCCAGCACCGAGGGGTCACTGTCAACTTCATCAATCAACTGTTGGAAGAGACCAGATTCCCGGGAAAGGGGATGCAGACTGCACTTCTCAGCGAAAAATGTCAAAGAGTCTTTGGGCCATGTTTTAATACCTCACAATACTGCTTGGATTTCATTTTAGTCTGGAATTCAATCTTTACTCCTACCTTTGCACAGGGTTCTTTCACTTGTCTTTTCATTTCCTACTTTTGGATTACCCTCACTCATTTTGTATCATATTCCCAAGAGGGACAAGGTGTTTTGGTGTAAGGTGCTTTTTGGAAAGGAGGACCTTATGTCCTGGTTTGCTTGGGACAGTCCTGATTTATGCTTCCTATCTTTGTGTAATTATTTATTGCTCATTTTTGCTAATTCAGTGTTTTTTTACTATTCACTGTCTCCATTTGGATGATAAAATATGTGATCACCTTCCTTATGTAGTGCTTTATTCTTCTAGAACTTGACAAAACATTTTGCCAAAAACAAAATTCCTTTAAAGTATTTTACTGTGGAATCTAGTTGAGTGTTTAGAAGCATCAATTGCAGTGAACCTTGGAGATGTTTTGAATTGTTTGTGATTATCACTGAACCTCTAATGAAGATTTGTCAATTGATTTAAAAAGTTTCATGGCTAATTAGTGAGTTTTAGGTATAGCACATGCTCTAGGACAGCAAGGTATGGAGGCTAGACTTCAGGAATTTTGTAGCAACTGATCAGTCTAAAATTCATATGATTTACCCAGATCCCTTACTACTCATGCCATAAAACATAGGCTCAGAGCCACTCAAGGTAAGAGAAATATTGAACAATATTGAAACATGCATTAATGAGTAAGCTGGGGCTTGGATGAAATCAGGAACTTTTAGAGCCCAAAGCTAATAGTTTTTACTGTCAATACGTTTTAGTCAAATGCTGACTGTCTGTTTAGCACTGATGTGTACAAAAAGAGTATATTAAACCATTACGTGCGTCACGTCAGTCAAGTCCGACTCTTTGCGACCCTATGGCTCCTCTATCCATGGGATTCTCCAGGCAAGAATCTGGAGTGGGTTGCCATGCCCTCCTCCGGGGGATCTTCTCAACCTAGGGATCAAAACTGACTCTTGAATTTCCTGCACTGGCAGACAGATTCTTTATTACTAGCACCGCCTGAGAAGCCCTCACTATACCATTAGGAGCAATTATAACAATGGAGACATGTCATGTACTTGACAGTTTCAGACTACAAATTGTATAGAGTAATTGAATGCAAAATTGGATTGTAGACCCTGTTGATTTGGGGTGACTTTTAAGGAATACAAGGAGAAGGCAATGGCACCCCACTCCAGTACTCTTGCCTGGAAAATCCCATGGACGGAGGAACCTGGTAGGCTGCAGTCCATGGGGTCGCTAAGAGTCGGACACGACTGAGCGACTTCACTTTCACTTTTCACTTTCATGCATTGGAGAAGGAAATGGCAACCCACTCCAGTGTTCTCGCCTGGAGAATCCCAGGGATAGTGGAGCCTGATGGGCTGCCGTCTATGGGGTCACACAGAGTCAGACACGACTGAAGTGACTTAGCATAGCATTAAGGAATACAAGATCTGGTAGGTCAGGGGATTGATCTGATTCTTTCCCTCCGTATGCTTGAGTTGCCCCTAAAGTTCAGCTTCAGGCTCTTGGTTTTTTTTGGGGGGGGTGGTGTACCCTGTGGCATGTGGGATCTTAGTTTCCTGACCAGGGATTGAACCCATGCCTCATGTGGTGGAAGCGTGGAGTCTTAACCACTAGACCGCCAGGCAAGTCCTCCAACTTCAGGTGCTCGTTTGTTGCTCCGTTATAATTAATCGGAGAGTGTTATCTACCTTTGTCAGTAAAATTTGGAAATGGAAAAAGCTTTTATGAAGAAAAATATCCTGAGCTCAACAAATCTCAGACAGGAAATTATTTTAAACATCCCAGGCATGAGACATTTCTCATGCTTAATGGTTGATTCCAAGCAAATATGTGCTCCCTTCCTTCTAGGGTTCAGGGAGACAGATATATATATATATATATTTCCCTGTATAAACAAATTCTTTGAAAATTTAAAAGATAATTCTGTTTCTAGTTTGAAATGGTCTCCCTGGGATTGCTGTGTTTTTAACTATCGCTGTTTTAAGGGATTTAAATAAATGATCCTACAGATCCACCAGCATTGACTGAGAGGAAGGAAGATTGTAAACACTAGGAACTCTGGTTACCAGTTGAAAGCCCTGTTCTAACTCAACTGAGAATAAGATAGACGTCATTCCTAATTGGCCTGATGGGTGAGACAAGGGATATAATTCTGAAGCAGCTTGGTAGGCAGCGCAGGTACCGACAGACAAAAAAAACCCAGAGGAAAAGGAACCAAAGGCCTTTGCTATGTGTCTGATCAGACCTCCTAGGAGAAAGAAGAAGGAAATGGAGATACTGAGAAACCAAATCAATGTTACAAACAAGGCCTACTGGGGATCGCAGAGGAAGCTGAGTTCCTAATGAGAAGGCAATGGACTTGGTTAAACAGAGTGACACTCCTCCGCCCACTCCCCCGATTCATGTCCTGGGAAAGTTTCAGTGTCAAGCTCTGGAGAGTTGAGGGCACCTGGGATTGGGCCCAAAGTGAAGCATAGAGGATGATTAAATTAAAACTGAATCTGTCTCTTCTCTGGGTGAAATAGAAGGGATGAAAAAATAAAGTGTTAATAGAGTTGGACAAAGGAAGAACTAAAGACTGTGAAAGGGGTTGCTAGGAGAAGGAGTAAGAAAACCAGCCAAGCGCCAAGGAAGGATGAGAGTTGCTGAAAAGTGTGGATGATGGTGTCAGATATTTGGCAAAGGCGAATCAGAAGAGTCCTGAAAAGAACCCCTTACAATTAACAAGGTGTTTCTTAAGTATGTGTAGGGGACTGATGAGGGCTACAGCCCTATTACTTTGGTTGAAGAGAGAAGGGGGAAAATGGAGGATGAAATGCAAGCTCTTTTTTTTTTTTTTTTTGGCCATGCCACATACGGTATCTTAGTTCCCTGACCAGGGATCGAACCTATGCCTCCATTTGGAAGCTTGGTGTCCTAACTCACTGGACCACCAGGGAACTCTGCAAGCAATTCTTTTGAGGGGTGAGGCAGGGGAGAAAAGGAGAATAAGAAGAAAGGGCAAAAGTGCTTTGTGACAACCTAGAGGGGTAGGACAGGGGTGGGGTGGGAGAGAGCTTCAAGAGGGAGGGGACAAGTGTATATTTATAGCTGATTTGTGTTGTTATACAGCAGAAACCAACACAATATTTTAAAGCAATTATCCTCCAGATAAAAATAAATTTTAAAAGTAATAGCTAAAACTGGAATATAAGAATGGGAATAAATATAGCTAACATGATTTCTGCTGATACTTTTAGACTTTATCTTCTACTCTATGTACTTGAAAATCATTTATAAGATATATAATTTATTATTCAAAAAATTTTAAACTAGCATAGAAAATACATGACAAATTAGGAATATAGCTATAGTAAGAGTGGCTACATATTATGTTTTATATGTAAAATACTATGTGTGGTATTAATAAAGGCTATATTATTGTAAAAAAGTTCTTGAAAAATAAGAAAAAAGTAGCAAAATTTCAGATGGCTAAAGAACATGAAAAACAACCCAACAGAATGGACACAAATGGCCAATAAGAACATGGAAAAGAAAGAACAAGGAGAAAGGGCAAACGTGTTTTCGATGTTTTGGCTTTAAACTAAATGGGAAGGAGCTGAGTGTGTGTATAGATTATAATAAAGGAGCCAGTAAAAAGGGAGAGAAGAATTGATTAAAGAATCACTTCTGGATGCAGAAATTTGAGGTACTCTCTTTTCTCTGTCACTTGAACTTTACTCGTATGTCCCTGGTAATTGGTCTTGCCGTTTCTTATTCTGATAATATATAGGTCTGAAATCATTGTTTTCCTTGCCAGCTTTGTCTCATGTTGGACTTAGACTTATGAGAACATGAAAGTGTTAGTTGCTCAGTCATGGCCGACTCTTTGCGAGCCCGTGGATTGTACCCACCAGGCTCCTATGTCCATGGAATTATCCAGGCAAGAATATTGGAGTGGGTTGCCATTTCCTTCTCCAGGGGATGGGATTGAACCCGGGTCTCCTACATAGCAGGCAGCTATTCTGTACCATCTGAGCCACCAGGGAAGGCCATGAGAACATAATCCTTCTTAAATATCTCTTCTCCTCTTATTTGTGTTCTTTAAAAATTCAGATATATTCCTGAACTGTCTGTGTAGCCCATTGGTTTCTCTTCTTGGCCAATTTTTCTTCCCTGGTGCTAGTTAAGATTTTAAAATAACACTGATTTATGTAAATCTTCTATTTTTTGATGCTACCTATCTCTTGGTGATTAGGGTCATGATGTAAAGCTTATATTTATTGAACGCTGGGTTAAGCCTGATTTTCTCATCCGTGAAAGTAGGGCTGATAATGAAATTGGTTTCACATGGTTGTGAAGAGTGTCTATGAATGAATACCTTTGGAGTGTCTATAACTGTGTCTCACGTGTTAAATGAATGTTGGCCATTACTTTTTTCTTTGTTTCTATTAACAATAGTAGAAAAGCTTTGAAATGAGGTTACTTTCTTGTTTTACAGATGTAGAAACTGAGGTCCATAAAACTTGAGTAACTTGTCCATAATCACACAGCTCAATGACGGAGCTGGTCACTCCAACTGAAGATCCAATTTCTTAAATTTTATCTCCTTTCATTTTTCAGGGGGTGTGTGGGAGACATTTGGACATCTGTTGTCTTAAAATCTATGCTGTCGGGACTTCCTGGTGGTCCGGTGGATAAGATTATGCGGTCCCAATGCAGGGGACCCTAGTTCAGCCCCTGGTCAGGGAGCTAAGCTCGCACATGCCGCAGCTAAGACCTGGCACAGCCAAATAAATGAATAAGTAAAGAAAAATATTTTAAAGCATCTATGCTATCTATGATCACTGTATCCCTTGTTAATGATCAACACTAGGGGTACTTAGCCATTTTTTCCCCTATGATTATTATATCTTTCCTCTGTGTCATTTTCATTTATCATTCATATTCTCCACTATTCTGGGCAACTCTACAGTGACACCATAGTGATTTTTCCCTGTATTTCACCCAAGTGGTTTATGGCCTTCCAAATAGTAGGTGCCTGCATGAAATAGAACTCTTACTGTTCCCTTTTGTTGTCTATTGGATACGTTTATTTTGGACAAGGTTTCCATCCCATTGCTCCCTTTTCATGGTGAACCACAGACCAAGGTTGGATGGCACCAATTTCTCTTACCACTTTTTAAAAATTCTTTTCATATGGCAGACATAACTCCGAATCTGCCAGCACCTTTACAGCTCTTTTATCCTTCTCATAAATAATGGAGCAACTGATATGGCAGTAAGAATTGTACCTTAACAAAATAAAATGCTTTCCAATAGGTTTTTCAGTAAATCAGAAACTCAATACCCTTGAACCCCTACTCAAAGTGTATTCCCAGCACCAGCTATGAATGTAGTTTGGCATTCCAACCTAGAATTAAGAGGAGAAAATCATTCTCTATACCTATTACATCCTTTGAAAGTCTTGTCAAATTTTCATGGGCCTTGTTCTTATATTAGTCACTTCCTTTTGTGTTAGTATCTAAGCAGGTACCTTTTTTGAATATATTTGTTCACCAGTTTTCAGGTGACTTGATTAATTTCAAATCATTTTTAGAATGCTTGACATGACCTGAGCTTACTTGCCGTTGACTCATCTGTTAGAACAGAAGCTTGCTTAATTAATAAGACCTGGAGAGAACAACTGTAGTTAAGGTTATTTTGCCTAATAAGTATGGTTATGTGGATGATGCTTCATCATAAACACAATTACTGAAGCTACGTGCATGCTCAGTCACTCAGCTGTGTTTGACTCTTTGTGAACCCCCTGGACTGTAGCCTGCCAGGCTCCTCTATCCATGGAATTTTCCAGGCAAGAATGATGCAGTGATTTGCCATTCCCTTCTCCAGGGGATCTTCCCAACCTAGGGATCAAACTCATATCTCCTGCGTCTCCTGCATTGATAGGTGGATTCTTTACTGCTGAGCCACTGGGGAAGCCCTGCTGAAGCTGACACGGCCAGTTTTCTATGTAGAGACAGTGTTGCTGCTGCTGCTGCTAAGTCACTTCAGTCGTGTCCGACTCTGTGCGACCCAAGAGACGGCAGCCCACCAGGCTCCCCCGTCCCTGGGATTCTCCAGGCAAGAACACTGGAGTGGGTTGCCATTTCCTTCTCCAATGCATGAAAGTGAAAAGTGAAAGTGAAGTCGCTCAGTCGTGTCCGACTTCACGACCCCATGGACTGCAGCCTACCAGCCTACTCCCATCCATGGGATTTTCCAGGCAAGGTACTAGAGTGGGGTGTCATTGCCTTCTCCGAGAGACAGTGTTAGTAGCTACTTAATAATTAGCCTGTATAGTTTTATTTCCCTTTATATGTGTCAAAACCTTTCCCTTGTATTATATATATTCATATAGCTTATTAATATAGAGGTATTCATATATATGTATATATATGAAAAGAAAGTGCAAAGAGGTTGTAGTAGAGATTTTCTTTGAAAGTTGAAGAAAGTGGAGTTGACAGGTTGAAAGATAGGTACAGGTTTATAGCTCTGAGTAGTAAAATTTCTTCACTGAAAACTTGTATCTCAGCTTATCATCTGATACTTTCTCACCGTATTGAAGAGTTGGAGTCATTCCATCTATCCAAAAATGAGTTAATCTCTCTGTTTTTTCACGTATCCTGTATAATTGAGTCACACTTTCTCCTTCAGTTCAGTTCAGTTCAGTCACTGAGTTGTGTCCAATTCTTTGTGACGCCATGGACTGCAGCATGCCAGGCTTCCCTGTCCATTACCAACTCCCGGAGCTTACTCAGATTCATGTCCATCGAGTTGGTGATGCCATCCAACCGTCTCATCCTCTGTCGTCCCCTTCTCCTCCTGCCTTCAGTCTTTCCCAGCATCAGGATTTTTTCCAATGAGTCAGTTCTTCACATCAGGTGGCTGAAGTGCTGAGTAAGCTATGAGCGTAATGACTGAATGCTTGCTTGATAACATGATTAATCCTGTCCTCTCAATTTCTAAAGTTAATAATCTCAGATTATTAGTGGTTTGGATTTCTTTTTTGACGTGGACTGTTATTAAAGTCCTTGTTGAATTTGTTGCCATATTGCTTCTGTTTCATGTTTTGGTTTTCTGGTCACGGGACATGTGGGATCTTAGCTCTCTGACCAGCCATTGAACCTGCACCCCCTGCATTGGAAAGTGAACTATTAACCACTGGACCACCAAGGAAGTCCTCATGGTTGGGATGTTTAAAATAAGGGTTAAAAAGAAGAATAAGCAATGTTCAGTTCAGTCGCTCAGTTGTGTCCGACTCTTTGCGACCCCATGGACTGCAGCACGCCAGGCCTCCCTGTCCATCACCACTCCCGGAGTTTTCTCAAACTCATGTCCATTGAGTCAATGATGCCGTCCAACCATCTCATCCTCTGTCATCCCCTTCTCCTTCTGCCTTCAATCTTTCCCAGCATCAGGGTCTTTTCAAATGAGTCAGTTCTTTGCATCAAGTGGCCAAAGTATTGGAGTTTCACCTTCAGCATCAGTCCTTCCAATGAATATTCAGGACTGATCTCCTTTAGGATGGACTGTTTGGATTTCCTTGCAGTCCAAGGGACTCTCAAGAGTCTTCTCCAACACCACAGTTCAAAAGCATCGATTCTTTGGCGCTCAGCTCTCTTTATAGTCCAACTCTCACATCCATATAATGACCACCGGAAAAACCATAGCTTTGATTAGACAGACCTTTGTTGGCAAAGTAATGTCTAGCTTTTAAATATGCTGTCTAGGTTGGTCATAACTTTTCTTCCAAGGAGCAAGAGTCTTTTAATTTTGTGGCTGCAATCACCATCTGCAGTGATTTTGGAGCCCCCCAAAATAAAGTCAGCCACTTTTTCCACTGTTTCCCCATCTATTTGCCATGAAGTGATGGGACCAGATGTCATGATCTTAGTTTTCTGAATGTTGAGTTTTAAGCCAACTTTTTCACTCTCCTCTTTCATTTTCACCAGAAGGCACTTTAGTTCTTTGCTTTCTGCCATAAGGGTGGTGTTATCTGCATTTCTGAGGTTACTGATATTTCTCGTGGCAGTCTTGATTCCAGCTTGTGCTTCATCCAGCCCAGCGTTTCTCATGATGTACTCTGCATATAAGTTAAATAAGCAGGGTGATAATATACAGCCTTGATGTATTCCTTTCCTAATTTGGAACCAGCCTGTTGTTCCATGTCCAGTTCTAACTGTTGCTTCCTGACCTGCATGTACTTTTTCTTTAAATATTTGTGTATTTAAAAACAAAGAAACAAGGAAAGGAAATGAACCCTTATTTTAATCCTCTGTGTTGTTTGTGTACCGTGAACACAGGAGATTAGTTTTCTAGTATCCGTTTTCATTGTAATTTTATGTATTTATTTTTATTTTGTGCTGCCCTGGGTCTTCATTTCTACACGCAGGCTTTCTCTACTTGCAGTGAGTAGAGGCTACTCTTCCTGGCAGTGTATGGGCTTCCTCCTGTGGTGGCTTCTCTCGTTGCCAAGCCCGGGCTCTTGGCATGCAGGTTTCAGTAGAGGTGGTACAGGCAGCTTAGTTGCTCTGCAGCATGTGGGACCCTCCGGGATCAGGGATGAAACCTGCATCCCCTGCCTTGGCAGGTGGACTCTTAACCACAAGATAACCAGGGAAAGTCTTACTGTAATTTTAATATAGTGACTTTCCATTTTTTTTTAAACAAGAAAAGAGTATAAATATTATAAAAGGAGAGGATGTAGACAATTACTAAGTGAATAGATATCTGTGGATATTTGACAGAAACATTTAGGTATGTGTGTTTAATTTACCCAAGTTACAGATGTACTATTTTTTAAACTCATTGTAAGGTAACATATTGTACTAGCTGAAGCCTCATTTATTTTCTGGGCTAGGATTTGTAAATACGATGCTGTTATGGAAGAGTTCTTCAACTGGATGACTACTGATGATTTCCCATCTGCTTCAGTTGGAAAAGAGTCATGGCAGTTGTATTCATCCCTCATTTTAGATGAAAACCCAGCAAATATTTAGTTGCTTTTGAGTATATTGTTGTTCAGTCGCTTAGTCGTGTCTGACTCTTTGGGACCCCGTCGACTGCAGCACATCAGGCTTCCCTGTCATTTATTATCTCCTGGAGTTTGCTCAGATTCATGTCCATTGGGTTGATGATGCCATCCAACCATCTCATCCTTTGCTGCCTTCTTCTCCTCCTGCCCTCAGTCTTTCCCAGCATCAGGGTCTTTTCCAATGCATCAGCTCTTGTAGGAAACCTGAGTTTGGGAATTTCTTACTTATAGAAATTGTTCTATCAGGAGAGCTGATGTAAAGTCCTGTCTATATTTGTTTCCTAGTTTAGTCCTGGTTTGAGATAGTTGACTTTGTTCATTCATGCGTGCAGTATTATTGGAGCCAGACTCCATGAAAGCCATAAAACATGATTTCTCCTTAGAATGGCTAGATTGTTTCATCTCATTGAGTAGAAATTAGATTTCTTATTAGAAGTAGATTTAGTGGGCGAGCCTTAACGTTACTGAATAGTAATTTAAGATCTTGTCAGTTTTCCTTACTCTGTAGCACCAAACCTAGCAAAACAGATTGCTGTGTGTAGAGAAAGGATGCTAATGTCCTGTTTGATGGTGATAAACACATGTTACTGCTTGGAAAGCCTTGAAAGTAGCATAGTTGGATTTAACAAATTGTATTCAGCTTTCTTTCTCATTACAGTGCAGATTTGCTACCAAATATTTTATAGTTCTGTATATATTTGTAACTACAGCATTTCAATCCTAGAAATGTATTAATATTTGTTGTGGTTTAGTCGCTATGTCCAACTCTTTTGCGAGTCCATGGACTGTAACCCACCAGACTCTTCTGTCCATGGAATTTCCCAGGCAAGAATACTGGAGTGAAAAAAAAAAAAGAATACTGGAGTGGGTTGTCATGCCCTCCAGAGGGGAAGGGGAAGAGGGAAGAGGGGAGCTTCTTCCCTGGAGATGTAAGAAACCAACTCGCATCTCTTGTATTGGCAGGCGGATTCTTTACCACTAAGCCACCTGGGAAGCTATATTAATATTTAGTAGGTTTTAATTTATATTGATAACTGTATTCATTTTACAGTCTGTTTTTAATCTCTGCGTATATCATGGAGATATATTTAACAGACTTATAAGCTCTGTTAATTTACCTTTGTTGGTTGGGAATAAAAATGCGTATTTAACACAGGGAGCTCAGCCCACTGCTCTGTGATGACTTAGACAGATGGGATGGGTGAGAGGTTGGGAAAGAGGCTCAAGGAGGAGGGGACATACGTTTACTTACTGCTGATTCATGTTGTTGTATGGCAAAAATCTGTACAACGTTGTTAAGCAATTACCCTCCAATTAAAAATTTTTTTAATGTAAAAATTTAATGTAAAAATTAAAAAAAATTTTGTTAACTTTAGAAGCCTATTTGCTTCTTTCAAAGCTCTACCCTGAAATATGTAGGCAGATAATGAAGATACTGCTGTCTAATAAGATCAGATATCTGATTGCTGGTTCAATTTTGTAGGCAACCCGGCATCTGCTTTTCTTGTCTTATGTCCTTCTGCTTCCCCAGTTTCTACTCTCTGTGCTTTGAACGTGCCTCCCCCCCCCACCCCCGTACCCCTTCTGCATCTTTATGATGGATCCCTTTATGTAAGCGGCTTGCCTCCTCTTTTTACATGTCCACATTCTATCCCATCTTCAAGTCCTGTTCATGTTATGAGCATTCCCTGGCTTCTGACAAGATACTCTCTTGGAATAAACTTCAATTATGTTACTCTAAGGGCTTCCCTGATAGCTCAGTGGTAAATCTACCTGCAGTGCAGGAGACGTAGGAGACACTGGTTCGATCCCTGGGTCGGGAAGATCCCCTGAAGCGGGGCATGGCAACCTACTCAAGTATTCTTGCCTGGAGAATCCCATGGACAGAGGAGCCTGGCGGTCAACAGTCCATAGGGTCCCAAAGAGTTGGACAGGACTTCAGCAACTGAACACACATGTGTTATTCTAAGCTCTCTTTTGACTGGGCCTTGACTTTGCCACTCCCTCCCCAGCCCTAGCCCTGTCCTTGCCAGGCCTGCCTGGCCCAGTTTTAGGAAGGATCCTGCTAAGTCAGTTTAGAGAAAATCCCCCCACCCTTGATATCTGATGGCTCTGGACTGTTTTTAGCAGGAATCTTAATAGATCGGTTGAGCAAGGTTCCCTCCTACCCCTGATATCTCCTCTTAGTAATTTTCTGTCCATCTGCTCTTTGGCTAGAAAAACCCACCTGTTGTTGCTGTATTCAAAGTTGAACCATATCTCTCTTTCCATTGTTGCAATAGTCCTGAATAAAATCTTACTTTTTAAGCAAATATCAGAATAGTTTTTTCCTTCTTTTTCATAATTTTGTTACTGCCTTGCTCGACAGCTCCTTTGCCTCATATGTATGTGACATATTCTCATATGCATATAACTTATTCTTCAGCACCTGTTATAGTACTATTAATAGATGCTTAATAAAGATTAACTATGTGGGGCTTCCCTGGTGGTTCAGTGGCTAAAACTCCAATGCTCCCAGTGTACGGGGTCTGGTTTGATCCCTGGCTGGGGAACCAGATGCCACATGCCACGAGTAAAAGATCTCGCCTGCCACAAGTAAGACCTGATGCAGCCAAATAAATAAAATATTTTAAAAAGTACGTAATGTTTGGGGGACATGTTTAGGAATGCTGTCAGCAGGCTCTTTAAGTATGAGAAGAGACTTAGACATTTGGCTCTTGTATGGAGAGATTTACCATACAAATCTCTTCTTAGTCAGGACTTAAGTTCTTTCTTCAAGTACACATTTGATTATCGTGTTATTATTATTATCTCCATTCTCCTAAGATCATGTATCTGGCTTCATGGAGTTAAATATGCTAGAATGTCTTTCCTGGAGGTGACTTACGTGATTCTTTTCTGTCACTGGGTTGGAGCAGCCCCGGAAGACTGAATTCCAGTCAGGCTGACTCGGAACAACTGTGCCCCGAAGGTTCTGCCCCTCATTCAGGCCTCTATTGCTTCTAGCAGAGTTACTTTCATCAGTAAATCACAGTACAGGAGTCATGAGATTTCATGAACTAAAGAAGTACTGGGACCACTTACCTTAAAAGGAAAATGTGGGCTTGTTCAAACTTGAGGCTTCCTGGTTCTTACTGCAGCCCATGCAGTAAAATAATGATTTTTAAACTAAAGTGGAAAAGTAGATGACCAAATATGGGAGGACAGCATTTATAAAAATCTGCAATAGGGGAAAAAAGTCTAGATGATTCTTTTGTTGAAGAATTTATCACTGAATACTGGGATTATTGTTGATGTAAATTTTTTTTTCCTGTATTTTCCAACTATTCTCTGATACGCATGATAATTAGAGTAAGACTCATTAATGCTGTTCTAAAGTATATTGGTTTATTTTGATAATATTTACAAAGCATTAGAAAACACAAAAAGTAATGACGTTGCTTTGAGAGTAAGTAATATGTGTCTGGTGTAAGCAGAGTGCATCTGTTGAAGGGAGAATATGAGGGTATGGGCCACACACCTTTTTTCTGTAGTTTACACTTTAATTATTGCTACTCCACAGAGAATTTATGAATATGGGCCTTGACGTCTAGTCTCCTAGGTCCAGTTTGTGGACCTACTGCTTCTAATATGTGCCTCAGTTTCTTTATAAACATGGAGATAGTAATACTATCTGCCCCACAAAGGTGGTGTAGTGACCAAATTACTGTAAATAAATTCTTTGTCCCAGGCCTGCCACAGTTAAGGTACTGTGGGTACCTTAACAGGAGCATTTAACACGAATGCTATTTTTAAGGTAAAGATAACCATCTTGATTTTAAACTTACTGGCGGTATAAAAAATCATTTTATTTCAAATCGGGCTGACTAATTTATACTGTTGATAGGATTTGGAAGTAAGACTAGCATAGATCGTATCATATCAATTATATATTATTTTTATGAAAGTCTTTCTTTGTGTAATCAGCTTCCCTGGTGGCTCAGATGTTAAAGAATCTGCCTGCAATGCAGGAGACCCAGGTTAAACCCCTGGGTTGGAAAAATCTCCTGGAAAAGGGAATGGCTACCCACTCCAGTATTCTTGCCTGAAGAATCCCATGGACAGAGGAACCTGGCGGGGTACAGTCCATGGGGTGGCAAAGAGTCACACACGACTGAGCAACTAATATTTAATGTTTAAATATACTTAATATTATTTACTAATATTTAATCAGTTCTTTCCCAACGTATGAATCAATATAAACCCTGATCTTCAGCATGTATAGGTCGGTTATTTTCAATATTATAGTTAGGAGAATCATTTTTTACTTTGAGACTCTACTTGCCTAAAAAGCAATCCAGTTGAGTGTCACTTTAATTTCTAGAAGTGCAGCCTTTTAGATTTAGATAATTCGTGATGCTGTAGCATTTTTGTCCCATCATTTTTGTCATAAAGACAAGTCAAACTAGATACATTTGGCTTTGCTTGATATTTTTGTAAATTTTCATTAAAAACTTACAACAATAACAGATTTTCTATAATTATGAAAGTAAGACATTTTCATTGGAGCAAATTAAAATCACTCATAATCTCTTTGACTTGATATAAGTCTTCTAGTCCTTTAACCAAGTTGCAGTGTATTTATAATAATTTTCTTTGTTGATTCTTCATGGTCTGTCACAGCCAAACCAAAAAAAGAAAACATTAGCTTGCTGTCCTGTTTGTAACATAAGCTGGAAGTGTGGGGTGTGTGTGTGTGTGTGTGTGTGCGCGCACACACATGTCTTTATTAGAATTGGGAGAATGGGTTGAGAATAGTCTGAACTCTGAATACCCCTGCCTTAATGGCTCTCCTGGGCTGCTTTAATTGTTTAATCCTGCTGTTCCAAACTTCACTTAATTTTGTAAGGCTGTGTTTGAATGGAAAACACAAGATCTCTGTGGTTACCATTACTTGGCAATGAGTATTTGGGGACTCCTCAGAGTCTCTTGGTGAGTCGGTGATGAGCTTTTGGCACATCTCATTTAACTTCTTTGGAGATGCTTTTTTCCTGAGAGTGGAAGCTTGACCTCTCTCTTAGGATGCTGAACATGTATGTCTTTCCTAGAGGAGGGGGAACATTTATGACTCTCCTCGAGAAATGGGAATATCATCTTTTAAACATACCTTTGAACTAGGAAGCTTGAAATGCTGTAAGAGTTAGTATCAGACTTCATCATCTTTTCTTTAATCCCAGCTCATGTAATCAATGACTCATTGTCATCCTGATGTTGTAGTTAGACTTTTTAAAAATTATGAATTATTTTTATTTTTAGATATATTAATGGTATAAGATATTGTTATTGTTCAGTTGCTAAGGCATGTCCAACTCTTGCTGCCCCATGAACTGCAGCACGCCAGGCTTCCCTGTCCTTCGCTATCTCCCTGAGTTTGTTCAAAAATAAAAGAGATGCCGTGTAAGAATTATCCAGGAAATAGTAATCCAAGACAGGTAAAAATGATAATATCATCAAGAAATATGTCCATTTCTTTTCTGCTTTTTTGGGACCATTTTCTATGGGGAAAAAATAGCTACAGAAGATAAAAATCGTTTTGAAGTGGCAACTTGACCTCAGAAGAAGAAAATGTGATTTCTCTAGAAATGTAAAATGCAACCTTTCCAAAGACTGCAGTAATATGTTTTCTAAGACAAGTGTTCTTGAAAGTGGGGCTAGAGAAAAACAAAGTAGAAAAAGCCCTCCTACTTCTTTTTGTTCCTTGATCTTCCCATCATGCCCTAATTCTTAGTTTTCATCTCTATGTGTACATATAGATGTATGTTTAGGGATATGAACTGCAGTACGTTAAAGATGAAAACTTACAGAACTAATATAGTTAGCTTCAAATCTCACTTTGTGTGAAAAATCAGTCTCAAAACTCCTAATAATAAATTACATTTACTTAGGTCTTATGAAACCCTCTCATCTCATCAAATAAACAGTTCTTCTCCAGTAACTTCAGGAGTAGTGTAACCAACTACCTTTACATCTATGGGTGTCCTGGGCGTTATTTCCAAGCTTCTTGCCTTTTCTTGAAAAGTTAATTCTTTCATTCCTTGTCTTTGATAAATTTGCTTTACTTTTTTTTTTTTTTGACAAAGAACTTACCTTTATTATGCATTTAAGTTGCTTGATACTGTCTTATTTATTCTTTGGCTGGTAATCTCCTCAAGTACTATATGCTGGTAACTTTTTGCTCGCCCCAGAATGGTTCCTTGCAATTGGAGATACTCCAGAAGAATACTGAGATGTGTACAGTGGTTTGCCCTAAAACTCTGGAAGGTTAACATGTCAACATGGGTGATAAAAATCTCTCAAAATCCAACAAACATCAAGATAACTACAATACAGTCCAGCTCAATGATGGAAGGAGAGGAAGTATTAATAATTCAGGAAAAGCTCAGGTTTGATGTTTACATACAAAAGATGCTGTTGGGCTAGAAATAAGCACAATTACTCTATGTTTTGCTGACACCATAATGCTGGGAAGAGTTCCTTTTAAGCCCCAAAGTGCAAAGCAAATGTAGGAGTGAATTAAATTATCAGATGTCTCAGGAAGTCTGATCGTACTATGGTTCTCTGAGGGATTCTGATTTAGGGTCTGAGATGTTTGTGTCACAGACTTTTAAAGAAGTTGGGAGTTGAGATTGTCCCCTCATTGCTAGTCATCTTTGAGGATCTGTGGAAAACTGGGGATACAGTAAGCAGCCTTGAGCTGTCCAGATGTTCACAAAGAAGATGGAAATGGGTCACCTAACCCTTGTATGCCTTTTTTCATTCCCCCTCCTCCAGCTGGAAATTTTAGGACAGATGATCCACTCAGATGATTTCTGAGTAAGTCAAAATAGAAAGAAAAATAGTGTTCTAGGAGTTCATACAGAGAAGGCAGTGGCACCCCACTCCAGTACTCTTGCCTGGAAAATCCCATGGGCGGAGGAGCCTGGTGGGCTGCAGTCCATGGGGTCGCGAAGAGTTGGACATGACCTAGCGACTTCATTTTAACTTTTCACTTTCATGCATTGGAGAAGGAAATGGCAACCCACTCCAGTGTTCTTGCCTGGAGAATCCCAGGGATGGGGGAGCCTGGTGGGTTGCCGTCTATGGGGTCACACAGAGTCGGACACGACTGAAGTGACTTAGCAGCAGCAGCAGCAAGAGTTCATAAAAGATTATGTCATACCTAAATAACTTTAATTCTTCTTTTTGAGGAGATAGTTAAGCTAGTGGACTGGAACACTGTAAATGCTGGATATCTGCTTGTTTTTCCAACATGGGTAAATGTTCTGATTATGTTCTGGTAGGTTAGACGGCCACAGACAATTGAGTGATCTGCTGTTTCTGGTGGTAGATTTAAAACAGGCTGGTCAAAGTGGTAGGATTTTGAGTACTTCTTTTATAAGGTAAAGGGTTGACTCATTCATTCACCACTGAACACTGTGTAATACATGCAAATTTTCCAGAACAGTCCAGTGGTAGAGGTAGAAGGTCAGTGTAGTGGTTTGGGACAGAGTGGCCATGGAGAGGAAGGGCTGGGTTAGAGAGTCTGAAAGGGAAAAGGGAAGGAGGAAGGAGAGAGAGAGAAAAAAAGAGAAGACAGTCAATGAAGCCAGGTCCCCCTAGAGGGGATGGGATGGGTGTCGAAAGCGTGGTGTCAAAGAGCACTGCCCTGGGGACTCCTTGGTAGCTTCCAGTGGCTAAGACTCCACACGCCCAGCTCTCAGGACTGATGCTGAAGCTGAAGCTCCAGTACTTTGGCCACCTGATGCACAGAGGCAACTCATTGGAAAAGACCCTGATGCTGGGAAGGATTGAAGGTGGGAGGAGAATGGAGCGACGAAGGATGAGATGGTTGGATAGCATCACCAACTCAATAGACATGAGTTTGAGCAAACTCTGGGAGATGGTGAAGGACAGAGAACCCTGGTGTGCTGCAGTCCATGGGGTTGCAAAGAGTCGGACATGACTGTACAGCTGAACAACAACAAATGGGTTTTAAAATGTAGACAGCAGTGAGATCCTGTACTTTGGTCTCTTGCACAGCTGCTGGGCTGGCCCTAACCCACTCCAGGCCTTGCCTCACACACACAGGGGTGGCTTTGCTGAGTAACAGCCAAGACAGGATGGACTTGCCTCTGCCTCACACGGCAAGTGTGGGGTCTGGCTGCTCACTGCTCAAAAGCCAGTGAAGAGGCCAGGTTGGTGGAAAGGAATTTTGCTTTTTTTTGGATGCCCGCAACCGGTCCAAAGGCCGCCGGTCCCCCCACTCCCACAGCCTGCTGACAGCCAGCGCATAGAGCTTTTATAGACAGAGGGAGGGGGCTCCATGCAGAAACAGCACTGGCAGCTTTGACAGTCATCTTCAAATTGGTCACTGGGGTCTGATCAGTGTCCGTTTGGTTGTTTTAGCTTCAGTTCTAGGGTCAGTTTGTTTCTAATTTTTTTTTTTTTTTGAGGTCATTTCACGGAATTGTGGCAGCTTGTGTCATGGGTAGAGTCTGGTCATCATGCAGTTAACTTTTTCAGCCTGGTGGAGGTTTCAGTATCTATAAGACAGCTCACAGGATATGGCTCAGAGGAACTAAAGCCTTTGAAAAGCTATTGCCCTTGAGACGGAACCAAAGGTCCTTGACTTTAATGAACATATTATTATTTGGTCTCCTTTGACTATTTTGCTTTGTTTCTGTGTTTTCTCACTTCTCTGACTATAAATTTATCCTTTGGCTGAAGGTTTTCCATAGACAAAAGGCAGACTGAGGACGTGGGGTTCAAGGACCATAGGGTTCTGCTCCATTTCAGTACCTCTGTTTGCTACAGCGCTCAGCCGGTTCAGTCTCTCAGTCATGTCCACTCTTTGTGACCCCATGAACTGCAGCACACCAGGCCTCCCTGTCCATCACCAACTCCCGGAGTTTACCCAAACCCAAGTCCATTGAATCTGTGATGCCATCCAACCTTCCTCCTCTGTCGTCCCCTTCTCCTCCTGCCCCCAATCTTTCCCAGCATCAGGGTCTTTTCTAATGAGTCAGCTCTTCGCATCAGGTGGCCAAAGTATTGGAGTTTCAGCTTCAGCATCAGTCCTTCCAATGGATATTCAGCACTACCTGTGGTATATAACTTCCCGGTTTTCTATCTACTGCTTGGTAATCTGTCTGTCTATCTGCCTGTCTGTCTATGTATTTATCTGTTACCACAGCACCACCCGTGGTATACAGCTCCCTTGCTGTATAGGTATACAGCTATAAGGTGTACAGCTCCTTGGTATACAGCCCCACCTCCCTTCTCGCTGCTCCCACTGTTGAGTTCCTTCAGTCTTTTCTCCATACCATAACGAGGGAGCTGCAGGCATGTAATTTAATCATGCTATCTCTTTTCTGAAGAGTCCCAGTGGTGTTTGTTTTAATCAGGCCTTTCTGTGGCCCTTAAGACCTCAGACCTCAGACCTTTCTGTGGCCCTCAGACCTCACTGAGGGTCTCACAGAGTATTTCTTACTCTGTCTCCTACTCTGTCCCTCCCCCTATCCTTCAGACTCTTTTCATGTCATCTAGATTTAGAATACCATTCTCTGATTCTACCTTTTTCTTAGTGTTTTCTTTACTCCTGCTTTAACGGAAAACTGGCTGTCTTGAGATTATTGCTTCCCTTGAACTCCTCCAATGATTCACACATTTTTATGTCTAGCTTAGATTTTTGTACTGAGACCCAGACTCATAAACACGAATGTTTCCCTTATGTCTGCACTTGGTCACTTCTAGACTACTTTCCTCCCAAACAGACTCTTGGATCTCTGTCTAAATCTCTTCTGTAGTTTCCCTTGCCTCAGTACACATACTTCTACCCACGCAGACATTGCAGTCAGGACATGTGGAATCATCCTTCACCACTTGCCCTACACCCAATCCAGTTGATGCTTATAGACTGTTGAATCTGTCTTCAGAATATTGTTTTCCTTTTTCCCATTGCTTTTGCCAATGCTCTGGTTCTTGGTGGCGAGCATCTTTTCCCTGGACCAGAGCAGTCACTGTCCCACCTCCCTTCTCGCTGCTCCCACCGTTGGGTTCCTTCAGTCTCTTCTCCACACCATAGTGAGGGAGCTGCAGGCATGTAATTTAACCATGCTATCTCTTTTTCTGAAGAGTCCCAGTGGTGTTTGTTTTAATCAGGCCTTTCTGTGGCCCTTAAGGACCTCTGTGATCAAGCTTTCCTGCCTTCTCTCCACGTTCCCCCATCCATGCACCCTACCCCCCAGTGACAACAAGCCTCAGCCACTCTTTCTTATATTTTTGTTTAATGCATTGTGTTCTCTGCCTCTGGGCTTTTGTACAGGTTGTTCCATCTGCCTGGAATGTTATTTACTTCCTCTTGCTATATTTCTTGTTTCAGCTCAAATGTCACACTTTCAGAAAATCCTTCTCTAACTGTCTCAAATAGGTTATTTTTTTAAAGAAAAACTGAGGTACAGTCAATTTACAATGTTTTAGGTGTAGAAAGTGATTCAGGTATACATATGTATATATCCTTTTTTAGACTTTTTTCCCATTTTAGAAGATATTGAATATAGTTCTCTGTGCTGCACAATAGGTCTTTATTGCTTATCTATTTTATTTATAGTAGTTTGTATCTGTTAATCCCAATTCCTAATTTATCCCTCCCCTACTTTTTCCTTTTGGAAGCATAAGTTTGTTTTCTGTTAGTCTATTCTGCAAGTAGAAGGCAATGGCACCCCACCCCAGTACTCTTGCCTGGAAAATCTCATGGACGGAGGAGCCTGGTGGGCTGCAGTCCATGGGGTCGCTAAGAGTCGGACGTGACTGAGCGACTTCACTTTCACTTTTCACTTTCATGCATTGGAGAAGGACATGACAACCCACTCCAGTGTTCTAGCCTGGAGAATCCCAGGGACGGGGGAGCCTGGTGGGCTGCCGTCTATGGGGCTGCACAGAGTCAGACCAGCGACTTAGCAGCAGCAGCATTCTGTAAGTAAGTTCATTTGTATTTCTGTTAAAATAGGTTCTTTATCTTTTTTATGGCATGCTGTGATTTCCTTCATGGCATTTATCTCAATTTCTATTGGGAGTTTGTTTTCATTTTTAAAGAACATACTATAGAAAATTAGAAGAGACTGGAGTTTTCATAACTCCCCATGATGCCGTCCTTGACAGCCTGTGTATTTCGTCTGTCTTCATTCCTCCCAGTTATTTTGAAACAAACCCTAAACATCATTGTATATTTTTTCTTTGAAAGATAAGAACCTTGTTTTAGATAAGCACCTAATCACAATACCATTATCAAGTATAAAAATTTTAGCAATTTTTTAAATCGTCAAATATATAGTCAGTGTTAAAATTAGCTTTGTTGGAATCAAGATAACATTGCAGTTCATTTCAGTTAGTTGATATCTCTCTCTTTTAAGTTGTGGGCTTTCCCCCACCTTTTTTTTCTTGAAATTTATTTGTTGAAGAAACAGGTTCCTATCCCTATAGTTTCCTATAGTGTAGACTTTTCTCACTCTATCCCAATAAGAAATGGTGTTATTTATTTAATAAATTGTTCCTTTGTTTTCTTAAAATAAGGGATTAGATGATACTTGGTCACATTCAGATTGAATTGATTCCACTGAGGTGCATGAGTGCTCCCATCAGGAGGCACTTAATATCTGGTAGCTTTTTTGTGTGATTTCAGCAGCTGTTAATGTTGATATTCAGATTTTGTCATTTCCCCTTCATTTTTCACATGATGCGTCTCTACAGAGAAATTTCACATATCCACTATCCGATCACACTGAGGTGTAGTGTGTATGGCACGCTGCAGTCAGTCCATGGAGTCGCAAAGAGTCAAAGCAACTTAGCAACTGAACAGTGACAACACGTAGTATATAGGAAGGTATATGAAAAGGGAAGCGAATGCTTGACATGTTCTCTTTAACAGTTTTTAAACTAATGCGTGGGATCCATAGTACGCTCCAAATGTAACTCATGAGTTTCTTCTAAAGTCTCATTATAGGGGACTTCCCTGGTGGTCTGGTGGTTAAGACCTCACCTTCCAATGTAGGGAGTGCAGGTTTGATTCCTGCTTAGGGAGGTAAGATCCCACATTTCCTCATGGCCAAAAAACTGGAACATAAGCCGCAGAAGCAGTAGTGTAACAAATTCAATAAAGACTTTTAAAATGGTCCACATCAGAAGCTGCCCTATAGCACAGTGAGCTCAGCCCAGTGCTCTGTGATGGTGAGTTCGGGGTGGGTTAGGGGTGGGTTCGGGGGATTGGGTATAAGGGTTGGAAGGGACGTTCAAAATGAAGGGATATATGTATACTGAGGGCTGATTACCTTGTTGTATGGCAGAAAGTAACACAACATTTTAAAGCAATTATTCTCCAATGAAAAATAAACTGAAAAAAAGAAAAAGAAACTTAAAAATGATCCACATCAAAAAAAAATCTTAAAAAAATAGAACTTATAAGTAAATAATATCTCATTGTATATGAAAAACACCAATACAGTATACTAACGCATATATATGGAATTTAGAAAGATGGTAACGATAACCCTGTATACAAGACAGCAAAAGAGACACTGATGTATAGAACAGGCTTATGGACTCTGTGGGAGAGGGAAAGGGTGGGAAGATTTGGGAGAATGGCATTGAAACATGTGAAATGTCATATATGAAACGAGATGCCAGTCCAGGTTCAATGCACGATGCTGGATGCTTGGGGCTGGTGCACTGGGACGACCCAGAGGGATGGTATGGGGAGGGAGGAGGGAGGAGGGTTCAGGATGGGTTCTTAAATTTGTAAGGAATATATTAAATTAAAAAAAAATTAAAAAAAAATAAGTAAATAATATCTCATTGTAAACTTATTGATTTAAACATATTTACTGCCTTTCAATCACAGGTATTAGTTTAGTGATGGTTAAATTGTCCTGTTTTTGGCAAGCGAGCATCTCCTGCCCCCCTTTGATTAGCTGTCTTTGTAGATACATGTTTTACATCTATCTCCTCCGTGAGCCGTGAGTGCAGGGACCGTGTCTGGGTTGTTTATTCTTTATCCCCAGCACAGCTTAACATTCTCTCCATTAGTATTTGTTGAATAGGAGGCAGGATAGTAAAACTTCATTAAGTGGAGGGCTGTCTTGAGGAAGAGCATTTAGTTTAGTCTTTGTGGACTCAGAACTTGATTGAGAGAGTAGAAGTTACAGGAAGCCAATTTTGGCTGAACATAAAGAGGGACTAAAAAATGTGGACGTTTTAGGGGATTTGAGTTCCAACAAAGTCTTCTGAGGGAGTGCTTTGTTCCTGGGAGTGACAATCAACCCAGTAAGAATTTTTTCGTTTTGAGTGATCACTGAGTTTACTTCTGTTTTTTTAAATTAGTTTTTATAAATTGAAGTATAGTTGATTGACAGTATTGTGCCAATCTCTGCTGTACAGCAAACTGACTCACTTCTCAGTTACGTTATACACATGTATACATTCTTGGTTGTGTTTTTTCCATTGTGTTTATCACAGGATAGTGAAAATGGTTCCCTGTGCTGTACAGCAGGACCTTGTTTATCCATCCTAAATGTAATAGTTTGCATCTGCCAACCCCAAATTCCCAGTCCATACCCTCCCTCCACTGAGGTTACTTTTTTAAAGTTCTAAGATTCTCAAATCCTTTACTGACAGACTTTATTTTAGGAAAAATGCAAGTTTTAAGTTATTGAAATGTAATTGTTTTCTTTTCTCCCAGAAACAATATATATTCCTCTAATTTTATGTTTCAAAGTATTATGAGTTTGTACATTTAATGAAGCATCATTATCAATATTTTATCAAACGTACAATCTCATAATAATTGTTGGTTGAGTGCACCCTTTTTCTCATTGCATTAAATTATTAGACTTTTTGCATTGTTAATCATATCTTAATAAATAACCATTATGCCATTCTTTTATAAATCTTTTTTTTTATTTAAAAAAAGAAATCAATTCAACAGAAATAACATTAGTCTTCTTCCTGTTTTTTCTGTATTGTTTTGATAAAGATTAGGGTGAGGTGTGATTACTGACAACTTACCTTGAAATTCTAAATTTACTTTTCCAGAATAAATAATGTACTTTTAGAGTATTTCTGAATATCAAAGGTTAAATAGTACTGAGATGGTTTCTCTTTTATACCTGAGTGAAAATTGAATTTAGGCGGAGATGGTAAGACCATGAATATTTAGTTGCCTTTAATTTTTGAAGTGTGTATGTGATACAGTATCATCAGCATTCCAACCAGTGTCTTAAGAGAGAACAAATGAAAGAAACACTGATGCTAAAACCTTTAAAATATTTTTAATGACTTTGCCAAAAAGGTGTAAGTTCAGTTCAAAATATTGTCTTGGATGTGCTCAGCCTTGCTATTGCCACTCTCTCAGTAGTAAGTACATTTCCTTCTGTTGCTTTAAACCAATACAGCGAGGAAACAAAAGCTGTGTATCTCCGTGCACTCGGTATTATTTTCCATAGCAGTTTCTCTTGAGACAGACTCATAATGGAAGAGAGAGGCAGAATATATTAAATTTGCCAGAGTATGTTAAATTTCTTTTAGGTGTATTGCCTTAATTTCCTTTATATCCTCTAGACATAATTTCTCCTAGATGTTAGCACATGAACACTATTTTCAGAGATGACCTAGATAATGTTTGTTATTTTGTTTTATTGTACAAAGTTACCTTACGAATTTGCGGTAACTAATCTGATAGAAAACCTTTAGGCTTTCCTTTGAGAATTGTCCATTAGGAAATTCTCTTCGTGCATCGTCTTTTGAGCCTGGAAAATTGACCCTGAGTGGGAAAGTTTTGCTTTGTAGGGTTCATGAAATGTCAAAATAGTACATGCGTGCAAAAATGAATAGGCCATTCTCCTTATTCAGAACTTCTCCGTCTTGCTTCACCCACACAAGATAATTTTATTATTTACAGACTTATGGGCACACATATCTGTGGACAGAATTTCTGAAGTTGGCAGAGATTTGGATTTGTGGTTAGAACCAGTTTGAAATCACACGTCCTTGAGCATGCAGCGAGCTTCACAGGGAGGCCAAGCTGGGAATGGCAGTTCTTGGAAGAATTAGAGACTGATAGCTAGTCTCTGAAATTAAAACAGCTCCCTGTATGGCTTAGAACAGCTAGACATGAGCCTGGCAATTTCTCCAGCAGAAGGTTCTGTGGTAGTATTAACACAATTTAAAGCATTTTAAAAATGTTATTTACCTGGGTTAATGTCTCCGTTGCCAATCAAGTCTTGATTGCCTTCTATTCATTAGCCTTTGATTTAATTAATAAGACTTGTTAAAGAGGAATCTTCAGTGTTTTCCTGTAAACAGCTCTAATTTATTGATTCAATTTGAATTTTGTAATTATTCTAAAGAACTTAAATCAATGTTTGAAGTATATGTTTTGCATATTTAATTAAACAGTTTAACTACACAAAGTAATTATTAGATATGCTCCAAAGGTTGAACATTAGAATATTTGTAATTATTTTTTCAAAAGATACCTTTTCCAAAAGTTGAGCCAGTGACTTAATGTTTTTACTAGACTATGCTGAGGGATTCAGTAGTTAGTGAGTGTCTAGACGTGTGGAGAAAAATTAAGAAAACAGTCACAGTGACTCCTAGGTTAAAGAACAATTTGATGATCAATATGGTTCTTAATGGGAAACCAATTAAGCAGTTGAAAAAGAGGGAGAAACTGATTAGCGGTCTGAGCTCAGATTATTGAAGATACTGAGGGGTTTGAAACAGGTCTGTTGGGTGAAAAAGGTTAATTAACAAAGCATTCTATAAATTCTAAAACCTTAAGGAAATGAAAATTTTATATATCTGCATGCATCATCAAAAACAAAGAGACTCCACCTTTAATTTGAAAAAAGAAAATATTTATTTGTTTGGCTGAACTCTCCAGCACGTGGATCTTCGTTCCCCAACCAAGGATTGAACCCATGGCCCCTGCAGTGGAAGTATGGAGTCTTAACTGATGGACCGCCAGGGAAGTCCCAAAATAAATATTTAAACTCAAACATTGAGAGTTTTGTGATTGACAGGAACATGCCAAATAGATGACCAACAAGGACCTACTGTTAAAAAATTAAATGTGAAAGAAGATATTGAAATCTTTTAAAAAATGTGATATTTCTGAAATCTTTGAAAGCAATAATTTTTACATTTTATTCTTGAATTATCTTGCAAATGTAAGGAAAGAAATGTTAGTATATTAACATTTTTAATATTCATTCAATCAAATATTTTGAGTGTATTCTGTATGTCAGATGGTTTTAGGCATTGGGCATGTAACAGTTAACAGAACAGAAGAAAGTTCCTTTGCTCCTAAATCTAATAGTCTAGTATAAATTTTAAGGAATTTTTTAGTTTCACATAAAATCCCAGTGTCTTTAACTCCTGTGATTATCATAACTATAGAAATTGATAGTTGGAGGTTTAACTCATGGAGCATTATGCTTCATAGTCAGGATTCCATTAACCCGGATCTTGTTCTTTCAGGCAGTTTATCATAGTAAATATGTTCAAGGTTTATTTCACCTCAGAAATGATGCACACGGTCTATGAGGTTGCTTAAAGGTGTTCCTTCTCTGGTTGCATTTAAAGTATCAAGGCTGGTTCAGTTAAAGGCTCATCGCCTTTCAGTGTATTACAGGGGAATCATAGCTTCATGGTCTGCATCTGTTTTAAGCATATAGCCTTCCAAAACCATAAATTCCCTATATTCCAGAATTCAGTTCGTGTAAGCCAGCAATCTCAAGGGAGATGGAAAAGCTTTGTGGGAAGAAGGCTCTGTGTGTGTATGTGTTATTGGTGATGGGAGACTATCTGTAAATGAAAGGAGAATTCCAAGCAGTTCTTGGCCTCAGTTCCCACCTCCTTAGGGAGCCAGTGATGAGCTCAGCTGGGCTGAGAAAATCTGTGCAGATGTCAATACTGACTGCATCCCAGCTTCAAGCCCGGCTGGAGGCCTCCCTCAGCCGTAAAGAGCAAAGTGGAGAGGGCAAGGTACAGTCAGTCTCCAGTTGAACCCCATATGAATATTAATGTTTTACTTGCACCTGGTACCTAGAGCATAATCAGGATTAGAAAGACATCAAGGTGACATACTCAGGAGAAGAGAACTGCAGAGCAGAAAAGTGCCAGGCCTGTCCTCCCAGCTGAAACACAGGGGAAAATAAACCAGCCCCCTAACCCAGAGGAGACAGCACATTGCAGAGCCTTATAATCAGATGTCCTTTGATTACTGTAACCAGTAATGTATTTGAACAATCAGTTCAGTGAGGGATGCCATTAGGATGGCTGGGTTGTGATAAATCCCTGACCTTTCAAATTCTGTGTCTGTGGCAGGATTTTTTTTTTTTTAATAAAAAATAGACCAGTTGGATGCAGTTTACAAGAAAGAGACTTTCAGATTCTTTTTTTCAGACTCAGGCACTGGATTCTCTGGGACGCATGGGCTCTCTGTTGATTCCATAAGCTCTAAAGACTTGTGGTTGCAATTTAGACTACAGTGAGAACCGCTATTCCTCCATCAAGTTGGCCACATCAGTGGTCGATAACCTAGGATCTATCAGTAAAGGGGGAACCCAAGCTCCTATTTGCTATAGGTAGTAGAAATTGGTACAACCTGTGTGTAGGATAATTTCTTAATGTTCCACTAAAAAGCTTGTTGGACAAGGCGATGGCACCCTACTCCAGTACTCTTGCCTGGAAAATCACATGGACGGAGGAGCCTGGTGGGATTCAGTCCACGGGGTCGCTAAGATTCGGACACGACTGAGCGACTTCACTTTCACGCATTGGAGAAGGAAATAGCAACCCACTCCCGTGTTCTTGCCTGGAGAATCCCAGGGACAGGGGAGCCTGTTGGGCTGCCATCTATGCGGTCACACAGAATCGGACACGACTGAAGCGATTTAGCAGCAGCAGCAGCAGCAGAGGATTGGAATTAAGTTAAGCATACTACACTTAGACAAAGGAACACCCTGTGGTTTTCTAAAAACAAAAGACGATTTCTATGAGTTTATGAGGAAGTCACCCAAATATATTGAGAGATAAAAATAATATACACTGTACCCCGTATGGCATATTACCATTTGTATATGTGTGTGTTAAGTACACATATCAAGCTAAGTTACCTGAGTTAAGTGACCTCAGAGGGTGGGAGCTGGCTATGTCAGGGAGATTTACTTTTCATTACAGCTTTCTTGTAGCTTTTACATTTTTAATATGTGCTTATTTTACTTATTTTATTTAAGTATATTAGTATGAAATATGTTGGTAAGCCTAGTCAAGGTAAAAGTAGAACATTCAGCTAGAAGAATGTCTTTATTTTATTAACAGAATTGATTGTATAGAAAGTTACTTGCCTAGTGTAATCTTACTTTTAATTAGAGCTGATGCACATTTAGAATGTGTCTAGAAGAACCATCTGTTTTGTATGGGTCTTGTATAATTTTGTAATAGTAAAATATTCTTAACTTTTATTGTGATGATATATAGCATTATAAAACATCATCAGACTAAATACAACTTTAGGAGACTCTAGCTTAAGAAAATGGCAAAAAAGAGAGGAACAGGTGGTATTGATAGAGACAGAGAAAGAAGAGGGGAGAAGCAAGAAGCCAGGGTCAGTTTTCCATCTTTGGGGACTGAATGACGTCAGCTTAAGACTGGAAATGAAGTTCTTGTTGTTCAGTCACTCAGTCGTGTCCGACTCTTTCTGACCCCATGGACTGTAGCCTGACAGGCTCTTCTGTCCATGGAATTTCCTAGGTAAGAATACTGAAGTGTGTTGCCATTTCCTTCTCTAGGGGATCTTCCTGACCTAACCTGTGGTCTCCGGCTTGGCAGGCAGATTCTTTACCACTAAGCCACCTGGGAAGCCCTACAGACATTTGATCCTAAGAAACAAAGGAGCTATTGGAGAAATAAAGGGAGAGTGTTATTCTGAGTACTTGATTTTTAATTAATCTGAATAATTGATCAAACACAGTATTTTTTTTGTTAAGCACTAGTTACATGTTGGAAAGCACATTGAGTGAATCACAGAAAACTTGAGTTAAATCTTGGACTATGCAAGTGTGAATATTTAAAATGTGAATATTTGAAGTGTGAATATTTATGATGATGATATAGGGTTCCCAGCCTTACTGAAGTTAGTCTTGTTGTGGTGGCATAATTGAGTCACTGCCATTTTTAGTGCAAATCCATAAAATACAAATCGTAATGAAGACAATTAGAACAGTGTGTACTAAATCCCTTCAGTCGTTTCTGACTCTGCGACCCCATGGACTGTAGCCTGCCAGGCTCCTCTGTCCATGGGATTCTCCAGGCAAGACTACTGGATGGGTTGCCATGCCCTCCTCCAGGGGATCTTGCCAACCCAGGGGTCGAACCCGTGTCTTTTACGTCTCCTGCATTGGCAGGGAGGTTCTTTACCACTAGCGCCACCTGGGAAGCCCAATTAGAACCCTAACAAGACCATATGTTCATGGATTTCCTTCTCTTCTGTTTCTCCGTTTCTCCAGGGTGAATGGAAAGCTGGTAGCCCTGAAGGTGATCAGGCTGCAGGAAGAGGAAGGTACACCTTTTACAGCTATCAGGGAAGGTAGGCATTTTCCCCTGTTATCCTTGCTTTTGTGTTTGTGTGATGCCCATAACTGTTTAAATAGTATACACCTCTGAATATGCTGTTTCTAAAGTATATGGCTCTATTTCTAATTGGAATGTGTGAACTGAAATATAAAATCAGCACCTCTTACAATCACATCAAGTCATGTTAAATACAACTATCCTGCTGAGTATTCAGCTGTGGGGGGAAAAAAGTATGTGCTGATGGTGAGACTATAGCTGGCTGAGGGATTTTACACATCTGATTTTGTTTGCAGAGTTCTTAAGGCACATGTTAATCTAAAATTACTCTATACTCATGACTTTTAAGGAAACTTCTTAAAAATGGGGGGAATTATGCTATCTTATTAATCTTTTGTATTTCATCTTTCTTGATTTCTTTTTTCCTATTCTTTATTTTCTATTGGCTTTGCTTATTGATTTATAGATGCTCTTTATGTATCAGCATTATGTTGTAATATTTTTTTCTACTGTCATTTTTCTATAAAGTATTCTTATTTTTTTATATTAAAAAAATCCTTATTTTTGGCTGCACTGGGTCTTTGTTGCTGTGAGCTAGCTTTCTCTAGTTTGGGCTAGCAGGAGTTATTCTCTATTTGCCTTGGGCAGGCTCAGTAGTTGCAGCCCGCAGGCTTTGTTGCCTCATGGCATATGGGAGCTTCCAGGAGCAGGGATCAAACCCACGTGCCTTGCATTGCAAGGTGGATTCTTAACCATTAGACCACCAGGGAAGTCCTAAAAAGTCTTTTAAACAGTTATTTGTTACATTTAAATTTTTATAAAATAAAATTGCTCTATCTTTTGCTTTATACCTTCCTGCATAGTTTTCTACTTCAAGGGAATAAATCACCTTTTATTAGTGGGATCTTTTCAGTTCACTTTCAGAACTTTTACTTCTACTGCATGTTTTTATGGAAAAGGAAATGGCAACCCACTCCAGTGTTCTTGCCTGGAGAATCCCAGGGATGGGGGAGCCTGGTGGACTGCCGTCTCTGGGGTCACACAGAGTCGACATGACTGAAGTGACTTAGCAGCAGCAGCAGCATGTTTTTAAAGTATAAATGATCTTGAAATAAGACTTTGGTTTATTTTGGCTTTGCAGGAACTATGACTACTTGTCTGCTGATCCACAATAAGATAAATAATAATGATTTACTTCAGTAGTAGTATTAAGATATTGATGAACTGAATGTAGTATGTCACTGCTCTGATTTGTTTCCCTGACCAGGGAGTGAACCTGGGCCACAGCAGTGAAAGCCCAGTATCCTCACCACTGGGCCACCAGGGAGCTCCGAAGAAGTCTACTTCCTATTTTCACTTTCTCACCGTTCATTCTCCTTTTCCTCTCTCTTCAGTTTGGTTTCTGTCATTCCTGTTTAGCTGGAAATATTGGAAGGTTCATCAGTGAACTTCTTACTGTCACATACAATAGACACCTGTCTTATCTTATCCAGCCTTTTATCAGGTTGTATGTGGTTAAAACATTCTCTTCTATGAGACCAGATTTTCCAAGTAGGTAACTGTTTCTCTTTCTCTTGTGCTGTCTCCTTTTCTAAGTGTTACGGAGTTCCCCTAAACAGGGAAAGGACCTTCTTTTCTTTAATCAGCACTCTTTCCCATGTGATTTTATTCATTTCATGAGTTAAATAGTAACCATAATGTGATGACCAGCACATACCTCTCTTGAGCTAAGATTCTGTCTTTGTTTCCATTCTCACATATCCTTCTGCGTATGTGGCATTTCCTCTTGAATCCAGTAATATGTAAACATGAAAATATATCACTGTCAGGTGAGATTTATTCCAGGAATAAAATACTTGTGTTCAGTCTGATGAAACTGGAGACTACTAGCTGAGATAGGGCAGTGGGTTCCCGTTGACCTGTGAAGTTTAGTTATGGTACACTCTGAATGTTAGGAAGTAGGAGAGTGCCAAAGAGTTGCTGGGCCACGAGAGAAGCAGGAGGGGAGTGACTCTGGGCAGCAGGCATGCTCCTTAGCAGGTGGGGCATGTGCTGGAATTAACCAGCTTAACCATGCTGATGTCTTCCCAGATTCAAGGTTAAGAGGAAGTTCCTAGTGTTATCAGAAGATGCAGTTTTGACAGTTTGCTCCACCATGGGAAGCTCAAGAGAAGAAGCAAGAAGTAGGGTCATATTAAGGTTTTTGATGATCTGTCTATTCATACTGGCTGGGTATGAGGCAAGGCCTTTGGGCACCTGGTATACCTTGAGATGAGCTTAGAAGCTGGCCCTGAGCTGTGGTTGTGTTGTAGAATGAGGGTATTGTAGTTGGGACCTGTTCTGTGGCTTAGAGGGCTTCTGAAGACTTTTGAGCTGAGTTTATTAGGAAGATAAATCTGGTATTAGAATATGATATAGATTAGAGGAGGAAACTGGAAGTGGATAAATCAGTCATTCAAAGCAGTGTAGATTTGAAATTATGAGAACTCAGGGTTTATTAGAAAGCAGGGACAAACAATGATGTTGTAGAGGAAAAAAGGTCAGATCTAGGTGAATGATTGGTTATAGGTGATTTCAGAGGGAAGTATCAATGGTTTTGAGTTTGAATGAGTTAAAAAAAAAATGGTGCCAGAGAGAGAAATAGCTTGTCATTGCACGGTCAGTTCAGTTCAGTTGCTCAGTCATTTCCGACTCTCCGTGACCCCATGAACCACAGCACACCAGGCCTCCCTGTCCATCACCAACTCCCGGAGTCCACCCAAACCCGTGTCCATTGAGTCGGTGATGCCATCCAGCCATCTCATCCTTTGTCGTCCATTTCTCCTACTGCCTTCAATCTTTCCTAGCATCAGAGTCTTTTCTAGTGAGTCAGCTCTTAACATCAGGTGGCCAAAGTATTGGAGTTACAGCTTCAAAATCAGTCCTACCAATGAACACCCAGGACTGATCTCCTTTAGGATGAACTGGTTGGATCTCCTTGCAGTCCAAGGGACTCTCAAGAGTCTTCTCTAACACCACAGTTCAAAAACATCAATTCTTCAGCACTCAGCTTTCTTTATAGTCCAACTCTCACATCCATACATGACTACTGGAAAAACCATAGCCTTGACTAGATGGACCTTTGTTGGCAAAGTAATGTCTCTGCTTTTGAATATGCTGTCTAGGTTGGTCATAACTTTCCTTCCAAGGAGTAAGCATCTTTTAATTTCATGGCTACAGTCATCATCTGCAGTTATTTTGGAGCCCCCCAAAATAAAGTCTGACACTGTTTCCACTGTTTCCCCATCTATTTCCCATGAAGTGATGGGACCAGATGCCATGATCTTAGTTTTCTGAATGTTGAGTTTTAAGCCAACTTTTTCACTCTCCTCTTTCACTTTCATCAAGAGGCTCTTTAGTTCTTCTTCACTTTCTGCCATCAGGGTGGTGTCATCTGCATTTCTGAGGTTATTGATATTTCTCCCAGCAATCTTGATTCCAGCTTGTGCTTCTTCCAGCCCAGCATTTCTCATGATATACTCTGCATGTAAGTTAAATAAGCAAGGTGACAATATACAGCCTTGATGGACTCCTTTTCCTATTTGCAACCAGTATGTTGTTCCGTGTCCAGTTCTAACTGTTGCTTCCTGACCTGCATACAGGTTTCTCAAGAGGCAGGTCAGGTGATCTGGTATTCCCATCTCTTTTAGAATTTTCCACAGTTTATTGTGATCCACACAGTCAAAGGCTTTGGCATAGTCAATAAAGCAGAAATAGATGTTTTTCTGGAACTCTCTTGCTTTTTTAATGATCCAGCGGATGTTAGCAATTTGACCTCTGGTTCCTCTGCCTTTTCTAAAACCAGCTTGAACATCTGGAAGTTCACGGTTCATGTGTTGCTGAAGTCTGGCTTGGAGAATTTTGAGCATTATTTTACTAGCGTGTGAGATGAGTGCAATTGTGCGGTAGTTTGAGAATTCTTTGGCATTGCCTTTCTTTGGGATTGGAATGAAAACTGACCTTTTCCAGTCCTGTGGCCACTGCTGAGTTTTCCAAATTTGCTGGCATACTGAGTGCAGCACTTTAACAGTATCATCTTCCAGGATTTGAAGTAGCGCAACTGGAATTCCATTACCTCCACTAGCTTTGTTCGTAGTGAGGCTTCCTAAGGCCCACTTGACGTCACATTCCAGGATGTCTGGCTCTAGGTGGGTGATCACACCATCGTGATTATCTGGGTCGTAAGGATCTTTTTTGTACAGTTCTTCTGTGTATTCTTGTCACCTGTTCATAATATCTTCTGCTTCTTAGGTCTCTACCATTTCTGTCCTTTATTGAGCCCATCTTTGCATGAAATGTTCTCTTAGTATGTCTGATTTTCTTGAAGAGATCTCTAGTCTTTCCCATTCTATTGTTTTCCTCTATTTCTTTGCAGTGATCACTGAGGAAGGCTTTCTTATCTCTCCTTGCTATCCTTTGGAACTCTGCATTGAAATAGGTATATCTTTCCTTTTCTCCTTTGCTTTTTGCTTCCCTTCTTTTCACAGCTATTTGTAAGGCCTCCTCAGACAGCCATTTTGCTTTTTTGCATTTCTTTTTCTTGGGTATGGTCATGATTCCTGTATTCTGTAAAATGTCACGAACCTCCGTCCATGGTTCATCAGGCACTCTATCAGATCTAGTCCCTTAAATATATTTCTCACTTACACTGTATAGTCATAAGGGATTTGATTTAGGTCATACACTTTCTTCAATTTCATTCTAAATTTGGCAATAAGAGGTTCATGATCTGAGCCACAGTCAGCTCCTGGTTTTGTTTTTGCTGACTGTATAGAGCTTCTCCACCTTCGGCCACAAAGAATAATAATCAGTCTGATTTCGGTGTTGGCCATCTGGTGCTGTCCATGTGTAGAGTCTTCTCTTGTGCTGTTGGAAGAGGGTGTTTGCTATGACCAGTGCCTTCTCTTAGCAGAATTCTATTAGCCTTTGCCCTGCTTCATTCTGTACTCCAAGGCCAAATTTGCCTGTTACTCCAGGTGTTTCTTAACTTCCTACTTTTGCATTCCAGTCCCCTGTAATGAAAAGGACATCTTTTTTGGGGTGTTAGTTCTAGAAGGTCTTGTAGGTCTTCATAGAAATGTTCATGTTCAACTTCAGCTTCTTTAGCTTTACTGGTCGGGGCACAGACTTGGATTACCATGATATTGAATGGTTTGCCTTGGAAACGAACAGAGATCTTTCTGTCATTTTTGAGATTGCATCCAAGTACTGCATTTCAGACTCTTTTGTTGACCATGATGGCTACTCCATTTCTTCTGAGGGATTCCTGCCCGCAGTAGTAGATATAATGGTCATCTGAGTTAAATTCACCCATTGCAGTCCATCTCAGTTCACTGATTCCTAGAATGTCAACGTTCACTCTTGCCATCTCTTGTTTGACCACTTCCAATTTGCCTTGATTCATGGACCTGACATTCCAGGTTCCTATGCAATATTGCTCTTTACAGGATCGGACCTTGCTTCTATCACCAGTCACATTGACAACTGGGCGTTGTTTTTGCTCTGGCTGCATCCCTTTATTCTTTCTGGAGCTATTTCTCCACTGATCACCAGTAGCATATTGGGCACCTGCGGAGTTCCTTTCAGTGTCCTATCTTTTTGCCTTTTCATGCTGTTCATGGGGTTCTCAAGGCAAGAATAGTGCAGTGGTTTCCATTCCCTTCTCCAGGGGACCACATTCTGTCCATCGCATTCTGTCATTCTGTGATTGTGTGGAGAATTGCTTTGAACACCTTGCAATTTGAAAAGGCTGTTATCCAATTTAACCTTCCTTCACATTCGCCCTTTGAAGGTTTTTTTGAGAGGGGCAGATATAGAATTAATATGGTTGGTAAAATTCATATAGTTAATATGGAATTAAGGCTTGGAGAGCTTAGACAACTTGTCCAAGGACTTTAATCTTGTACTTAGACTTTCTTAGATTTAAAACAGTGTCCATACTAACTTTGTGGAATAGTTGATTGGGATTTTAGACATTAGGGTTTGAATTCATGAGACATCTATGTGAAAATCTCTCTGGTGATGTGGAAGTGAAGCTCCCAAGAGTTCAACATAAACAGTGTACATTGACATGGTCTTTTACAAGTTGAACAAGTGTAGGATTTTTATGGGAGAGAAGTTTGAGTGAAAACAGAGAGTTAAGTTGCAGGACAGTGCACTGAGTTGGAAAGCCTCATGTTAGAGTCTGCAAAGCTGGGTTTTAATCCTGGCTTTGTTTTGCATCACTGTGCTACTTTGCTAGGGCTGCCTTAACACAGACTGAGTGGCTGAAGCAACAGCAATGTATCATCTCATGGTTCCAGAGGCTAGAATCTAAGGTCAAGGTGTCTGGGCGCTCCTCCTTCTGATCCCGAGGGAAAGGCTTGTGTCAAGTCTTTCTTAACTAATAGATATGGCTGTCGTCTGCTTGTGTCTTCAAGTTAGCTTCTCTCTGTACCTTTGTCCAAATGTCCTTTACTTATAAGGACAGCAGTCATATTGGATAAGGTTCTACTCTGGTGACCTCACTTGAACTTAATTACCTCTGAAAAAAATTCTATTTCATATACTGTCATAACCTGAGGTGCTAGGGTGTTGGGACTTCATATGCATTTTGGGGGACACAATTCAATCCACAACATCACTTAATGGCTTTAGGCCTCAGTAACTGTGTGCAGAAGGGGCTTCCCCAGTGGCTCAGCAGTAAAGAATCTGCCTGCAATCCAGGAGACACAGGAGACCCCAGTTCAGTCCCTGGGTCGGGAAGATCTGCTGAAGGAGGAAATGGCAACCTACTTCAGTATTCTTGTCTGGAAAAAATCTTGTGGACAGAGGAGGCTGGTGGGCTGCAGTCCATGGGGTCGGAAAGAGTCGGATATGACTCAGCGACTAAGCATGAAGTACAAACCTGTTATGCAGAACGTGGGAGTTGGTTTGTGCCATTTCTCAGGCACCACCTAGCTCTGCACTGTGGCTTTGATTTCCCAAGGAGTCCTTAAACTCAGAGTTTTGAATGCTCTGGAGATGAGTGGTGTAAGAATTGTAGAGGCGTGTAGAAACTGATCACAGTGAGACATTGTCTTTTCCCTTTGAATAAAATATTTTAAGATTTTCCAAGTAAAATCTGACTTCCAAGTGATTTTTATTGGAGATAAATGACCGTATAAGAAAAAGAATTAAACTCTAGGCAGTTTTGGTTATTTGTTCCACTCTTACCTTTTATAAGTCTTATTTTTCTGCTATTTATGTGTGGACGCAAGAGCAATCACCAGTGTTCGTTCTCTTTTGGTGTTACTAATCCTAGAAATCCATGCACAGAACTCCTCTGTGCTTCCTGTGGTTGAACTTGGAATAGTTAGGACGAAGGTGGTAGATGCTTCGTTATAGACATTATAGATGCTTCGGTAGACGAAGGAGGGTTATGTTCGTTTTTACATTGATGAGGGTTCTGTCATGGCTTGTTCAACTGAGAGGAAGCACTTTAATTTGAGTTTTCCCCTTTTCTGCTGTTTTGGTCAATTTCCTCATTCACCAAATGTCAATAGCAGGAAGATTTCAAATGAAGAAAGCCCTGTGCATTGTAAAGTAGTTTTCAAGTGGCTGCTTGCCAGTTATAAGCTTACCTGGGAATTTAGATGTTAACGCATAATTTTCCCCTAAAGTGGAAACACTTGTAAGCAACCCTAATCTTACCTAGATTTATGTCCAAAGATGGACTTTGACTTTTATCTCATAGAGCTAGAGTACTTAATGACTTTAATTCAGGTTCAGGTGCTTTGAAACTCATTCTGTCTTTGATGGGAGCTTAGAGAAATTAAGTAGCTGTGCTGAGACCAGCTTTTCTATTTTATTCTAAAATCCTTGTATGATACTGTCATGAGTTTTGATTGTACTGATAAAGCATCAGGAGGTACAAGAAAGGTTTGAAAGGAAGTAGCTGAAATGTCTTAGGATACAAGAAATGAAGCAGTTACAGAAAGGAAAAATAGGACGTTCAGTCTTGACTAGTTAAGTGTGAGGTCTGACATTCACATGGCATTTGTTTATACGGTTTGCACGTTAGGTAATAGGTCGGTTGCATGTAAATTGGAGACGTCATTCAGCATTTCCTGAGTGATTTCATTTAATCTTTCACCATTGTGAGAGAAGTTGATGTTACTGTCTTCGTGTTAAGAAGTTTTTATGAAGCTGGGATCTAAAGACATTTTTGTCCAAAGTCACACACATACTTTGTGACAGACAAGGAGTTCAGCTCGGGTCTTCCTACCCAGTACGCAGCACTGTGCCTGACACATGATAGCTGTTCTGTGCATGTTGAACCAGTGAGTGAGTGACTGGGTGTGAAAGTCCCAAATCCTTACTGATCCAATTGTATGTAGAGTCTTTCAGGCTGCTAAGAAATAAAGAGGTGAAGTTCCATATAGCAAAGTTGTGATGAAGACTGTGCAACTACCTAAGTATCATGAGCAAGTTACTTAACACATTTTGTCTTCGGTTTCTTCATCTCTGAAGTAGCAGACTCGAACTGTCTGATCTTATGTTGCTGTTGTTTAGTCACTCAGTCGTGTCCACCTCCTTTGGGACCCCATGGACCGTAGCCCGCCAGGCTCCTCTGTCCATGGAGTTTTCCAGGCAAGAAGACTGGAGTGGGTTTCCATTTCCTTCTCCAGGGCATCTTCCTGACCCAGAGATTGAACCTGGTCTCCTGCATTGGAAGGTGGATTCTTTACCACCGAGCCACCTGAGAAGCCCCCATATGCATCATGATTAAAATACTAGTACCAGCATGAATCTTTTCCTGGACAAAGGATCTATAATTGTATCATCAGTATTCCGCATCCACACATTCTGTAGTGTGATACACATTACTGTGCTCAGAATATTTCTTTTAAACCTTCTAATAATAACCTTTTATGTCTGTCACTGAAGAAATTAACATCAGTTGCTTCAGAGCATTTGACAATTGACAGACAAAATTTTTTTTAAATGGAAGATAAAAATCTATGAGTCTAGACTTTGATTCTAAATAAGCTTATGTAAATTTCCAAAATTGTTATTCTTTGTAAGTCTGAGCAATTTGATGAGTGTCTGCCAATTGATACCAACAAAAAATTTGCAAGCTGTTAGATCATGTGACTTTAAAAACTATAAAACCATGTCTTATCTTTTTCATGTCTTTAATTTTTAAGGATAAAGTTTTTTTTTAATGAAACATCTATTCTTGTCTGCCTTAAATTTTTAAGAAGTTTTATATTTTGTCTTTTCTATTTGGAAGTAATAGTTTTCAGCTTATATTTGGAAATATACATTTTATTGGATATATAAGTAAACATACATTAAATTAAACATAAAATAAACATTTTATTGGAAATACAAATTGAGTTCTGATATATTTAAATTGAAAACACATTTAGGAGAACTATATAACTGTTTCTAATTTGAAGGCATTTATAACTGGCTAAAATTTTTTATTTATTTATTTAAAGCCAGTTATAAATGTGTTCAAATTAGAAATAGTTACATAGTTATTTTAAATATGGACTTTTTTTGGTGCCTGAAATGCTAAGAACCTTTTAAAAATGTTATCTTGTTTAATTCCCAAAATATCTCTTGTGTTAAATATAAATATCAGTATTTCCATATTACTGATGAGGTCATTGAGGTCCAGCAAAAATAAATTATCCTCTGTTATAGAGTTTACTAGGAAACAGCCAGGGCTTCCCTGGTAGCTCAGCTGGTAAAGAATCTACCTGCAATACAGGAGACCCCAGTTCAACTCCTGGGTCGGGAGGATCCCCTGGAGAAGGGATAAGCTACCCATTCCAATATTCTTGGGCTTCCCTTGTGGCTCAGCTGGTAAAGACTCCGTCTGCAATGTGGGAGACCTGGGTTCAATCTCTGGGTTGGGAAGATCCCCTGGAGAAGGCAAAGGCTCCCCACTCCAGTATTCTGGCCTGGAGAATCCCATAGACTGTATAGTCCATGGGGTCACAAAGAGTCAGGCATGACTGAGCTACTTTCAAAAAAAAAAAAAAAGCATGTATATGGAATCTAGAAAACTAGTACTGATGAACCCATTTACTGGAAAGAAATGGAAAAGCAGACTTAGAGAATGACCTGTGGACACTGGAGGGGGAGGAGAGGGTGGGATGAATGGAGAAAGCAGCATTGGCGAATATACACGAGGACGTGTAAAACAGATGACTGGTGGGGAGCTGCTCTATGCCGCAGGGAACCCAGCTTGGCACTCTGTGATGACCCAGAGAGGCAGGATGGAGGGAGGGGAAGGAGGCTTCAAAGGGAAGAGTTGTATGTAGTATGGTGATGACTGATTTGAGTTATCGTATGGCAGAAACCAACGTTGTAAAGCAGTTTTCCTCTATTAAAAAAAAGTTTTAAAAAAGCAAAAAATAGAAAGAGTTGAAGTCTTCTAGTTATAAAGGTGACATTATCAATTCTGAAGGTTTCCTCATTCCAGGAAGACAGAGGGCGAGTAGGAGCAGTCTCTGTGAGCTGAACTGATCTTTTCTAACCAGTTGGGAGAAGGAAAGAACGGTCGCACCAAAGAACTTTTGAAGCATGTTTTGTTGCAGTTGGTTTTTGACAAGTAGCTTTAATCACAACACAGTATTTGTTTGGTGAGAAAAAATAACCCACTAGAAGTAAAAAAAAAAATCATTGTATAACTTATGGAGCCAGGAAGCTGTCTGTAAATGGCAATTGACAGATTGTACTTTTATGACTACCCAGTGGAGAAGTGGTCAGAGAAGAAGCTGTATTGCATAGGAAGAAATGTCCCTTGCCCTGCCTGAGTCCTCCCAATCCCTCCTCAACTCTGCTTGAACCATCTTTTAAGACCTTGTTGAAGTCCTGTCTCTTTCCTGAAACCCTTTTGACTTTCACAGAAATAATCTTTTTTCCTTTTTGGCTCTTCTGGCTTGCTCTGCTTCTGTTGTTGTTGTTCTTTGTACGCTTATCTTTTAGCGTGTACTGCATTGTACTTTCGGAGAAGGCGATGGCACCCCACTCCAGTACTCTTGCCTGGAAAATCCCATGGATGGAGGAGCCTGGTAGGCTGCAGTCCATGGGGTCCCGAAGAGTCGGACACGACTGAGCGACTTCACTTTCACTTTCCACTTTCCTGCATTGGAGAAGGAAATGGCAACCCACTCCAGTGTTCTTGCCTGGAGAATCCCAGGGACGGGGGAGCCTGGTGGGCTGCCGTCTATGGGGTCACACAGAGTCGGACACGACTGAAGTGACTTAGCAGCAGCAGCGGCATTGTACTTTATGATGTGGTCAGTTGTGTTCAGTTGTAAACTAACTGATAACCTCTGGGCCTTTTTATTCTGAGGACTGTGGTATGAAGCTGGCATTGACTCGTCATGTCCCAGCTCTTTCTCTGCCCCATCAAAATGAAACTAATCAAGGATCCGGGTAGTGTTTGAACGGAGTTTAAGCAGTACTGAAAATGACTGTCGGAGTGTTGGGATTAAAAGGAACGCGATCTCTGGTGTGGACATGGACGAGATGAGATTTGGGCTGAGCTTAAGTCATAGTACCATGGCTTGGGCTGCTATAACAAAATCCAGAGACCAGCAGCTCTTCAACAGCAGAAACATATGGCTCACATTTCCGGAGGCTGGAAGTCTGAGATCACAGGGACAGGATGTTTGAGTGAAGGTCCTCTTCCAGGTCAGAGACTTCTCATTGTGTCCTCATGTGGTAGAATTGGCTAGAGAGCCCCGGGGCAGCTCTTTTTAAAGAACATTAATCCTGATTCCCTGGCAATCTGGTGGTTGGGACTCTGGGGTTCTACTGTAGGGGGCATGGGTTTGACCCCTGATTGGGGAACCAAGATGCCACACAGCACACACGGCAGGGCCAAAAAAAAAAAGAAAGAGGACTTCTCTGGTGGTTCAGTGGTGAGGAATCCACCTGCCAATGTGGGAGACATGGGTTCGGTCCCTGATCTGAGAAGATTCCACATGCGCTCCAACTGTTAAGCCTGTGTTCTAGAGCTGGGGAGCTGTAACTACTATAACTACTGTGTCCTTGTGCTAAAACCACTGAATCCTGTGTGCTCTAGAGCCCGTGCTCCAGAGCCAGAAAAGCCACTGCAGTGAGATGCCTGCTCACCACACCAGAGAAAGCCTGAGCACAGCAGCCCAGCACAGCCAAAGATAAATAAATAAAATTATTTTAAAAATGAAATAACATTAAGCCCATTCATGAGGGCAACACCTTTATGAGCTAATCACCTCCCGAAGGCCACACCTACTTCTATCATCACCTTTGGGAATTAAGATTACAACATATGAATTTGTGGGGAGTGGACGAGGCACAAACATTCAGACCATAGCTGATAGGTAGGATTCACATAAGGAGAAATGAAGAGAAAATAAAGAAAGCTAAGTGCTGAAGAATTGATGCTTTTGAACTGTGGTATTGCAGAAGACTCGAGAGTTCCCTGGACTGCAAGGAGATCAAACCAGTCCATCCTGAAAGAAATCAGTCCTGAATATTCATTGGAAGGACTGATGCTGAAGCTAAAACGCCAGTACTTTGGCCACCTGATGCGAAGAACCAACTCATGGGAAAAGACCCTGATGCTGGGAAAGATTGAAGGCGGGAGGAAAAGGGGATGACAAGGATGAGATGGTTGCATGGCATCACTGACTCCTTGGACATGAGTTTGAGCAAGCTCCAAGAGTTGGTGATAGACAGGGAGGCCTGGCATACTGCAGTCCATGAGATTACAAAGAATCAGACACTACTGAGCAACTGAACTGAATTGAACTGAAGAGAAGAAAGCATGCCCATTAGAGTAGTTATCTAAGGTAGGATGAATCACTTTCTCCCCTCCACCTCAATCCCATCACCAGTTTGCAGCCATTGAGGAAGTAAATCTCTTGGCAGTGGTGTGTGTGGGTTGTTCCTAAATGTTTTCTGATGAAAACTGTACCTGTTCTTGTGTTTGTTGATAGTCTACTAAAAAGATAATTTGTGTATTTTTCTGTGCAAAGATTTTGTTTCTAGGACTTTTTGGTAAATTGTTATTTTTTTCATTTGTTTTGTTACTCCAGTATTTGTTACTCTGTGTTTCATGGTTGAACCCAGATCATTAATGTGGCCAGGACACGTGGGATAATTGATGAGGAGAAAACCAGGAGACCCAGGGATCTGTAAGGGAATGCCATGGAACCTGAGAAAGGCGATCTAGAACAGTATACTGAAAAGGAAGAACATGCCCAGTTGAGGGGGATTGATAAGGCGCTAAGGACAATTTGAGTGTCTTGGGCAAGAATTGAGTTTGAGGTTGATAGAACCTACATTTATAGAAACGAATCCAGAGGTGCATGCATGCATGCTCAGTCGCTTCAGTCATGTCGAACCCTTTGTGACCCTATGGACTGTACCCAACCAGGCTCTTCTGTCCATGGGATTATCCAGGCAAGACTACTAGAGTGGGTTGCCATGCCCTCCTTCAGGGGAATCGTCCAGATCCAGGGGTCGAACCCTTGTTTCTTAAGTCTCCTGCATTGGCAGACAGATTCTTCACTGCTAGTGCCACCTGAGAAGCCCCGGAAGCCAGAGGTAGCAGCAGTTTTATAGTCAGAGGAGTTAAATAGATGTTACATATGCTGAAGTTGAGGTGAGAGCCATTTATATGAGTTAGAAATCACCAAATCATAGGATTTTAGAGCTGAGAAGATCTTCAGTGAGTCTGTCATCTGGTTCCTTCATTTTGGAAAAGAACAAGCTGAGTCCTGGAGAGTTCGGTAGATAGTTTATAACTACCAAGATCAGGACAGTTAGGCCTGGAGTGAAAGTCAGTTTGAGTCATTATTGTAGAGAAGATGCTCAGAGATCTTGGCAGTGAATCACTACTTAAAAATGCAGCTCTCACCACAGATTATAACTGATCTCGGTGGGAAGTGCCAAAAAGATACGTCATTTCAATTTTCCTCTATTTCTCATTTTCTTCTGACACTTTGGAATGTGCTGGAAGCCTTCAGAAGACCGATCAAATAATTCTGATTTTGGTTCTTTACAAAAGAAAATTAATCCCATACGTGGAGAAGATGTACCAGTTTGTTGTGGGAAAACTTTAGAAGCAGAGAGTTCAAGGAAATTTTAGTATAGGACATTTGTATGTTTTGGGCACATGCCATCCCAGTCAAGTCCCTGAGTATACGCAGAAGAATTGATTTGATAATAGCACTTTTTAAAAGCACGAACCATTTGAATAGAGCCCAAGAAAAAGAATTAAAGGAAATAATGAGCATGAACTTGGCAGTGGTTCTGTCATCGGTGAGCTGATAGTTCTTCCTTCTGTCCTGAAGTTTAGGGCTAGGGTAGGCAGGAGCTCACAGCATGCTCAGTTTTAATGACAATGACTTGGTTTCAGAGAACTACTTATGATTACAAAATTTTCTTGTTGAAAGACCAGGATTAATTTTTCTGCAGGGACATTTTTTTTTTTTTCCTCAGAGATTTGAGAAAGTATGCATGATGAGCAGCAGATTGGTTGGGTTTATTTATTTAAGATGATCTGGGTAGTATTTTAAATATTCTGCATGCATTATAGGCATTCAATAAGCAGTTATCTATTTCATTGCTTTCTAAGTGCCTTTAAATATATTTTTAAAATTATAAGCCTGTGGGAAACAGTTAAACATTTCCTTTTTTTTTTTTTATTATTATTTTTGGCTGCTTTGGGTCTTTGTCCCACGTGCAGGGTTTCTCTCGTTGAGGTGGCCTCTCTTGTTGCAGTGTGTGCTCTAGAGCACAGGCTCAGTAGTCGCCCCGTGGCCTGTGGGATCTTATTTCCTGAACCAGGGACCGAAGCTGTGTCCCCCGCATTGGCGGGCAGATTGTTAACCACCGGACCACCAGGGAGGTTCCACAGGTAAACATTTCTACTTTTTGACTTCCAGGGTTGATTTGGCTCCGGAGTATGTCCTTCCCTCTGCCCCTGTTATATTAATACATCTGGTCTAACTACAGGTGGTTGATGGTGTTGCAGGGAACCAGTAACTCCCACCACCTACCCATTCTAACCAGCAGATTGTAAACCCACAGAATTGACTACCTGATGAATTTGAACGCAGCTCCATCTGACTCTATAGCACGGCTATTAACACGAGAATGTACCACTTCCTAGAGGCAGGATCCTAGAGATGAAGATTTAACCTCTCAATGATTTGTACTTGATTGGGGCCACAGATCAGTTCCCCAGTTCCTGTTCCAACTTTCCTTTCTTAGCCTAGTACATGCAGTCTTCTCTAGTAGAATCATGAATGTGTTAGAACAGAACCGAAATTTGCCTGGCAGGATTCACCCATAACCAATTAACTGTTGGAACATAGATTAACCAAATACTAGATATCTTGCTAATTTTAAGGTGATTAATATTGCAGAACTTATTGATACTGCCCTTAGTGGAATAATTAGTGCAAAAGAAAATATTTTTAAAAGTGTGATTTAGCTCCATCCGGGGAGCTAAATCAAACTGAAAATGGAAAAACATGAAAACACAGCTGTTTACCATACAATTTTGATTTCAGACACATACTTGAAAGTTTTCAGAATTAGGGATTGCTTGTAGCTTAGCTCCTGCTTGAAAAACTGGACTTCCAGGTACTTCTTACATTTCCAGAAGAGTTTTACCTCAGTAGTAGATTATTGAAAATACTTGACAGACAAGCCTATGCTATTATCATTTAAGCTTTACCTAAACCATTAAAAGTAAAGTCATAAAAATATTCTGCACAAGTGATCTTAAACTTGGTTCATTAAGATTGTCAACTTTGAATTTTGTCTATGAGATAGAAAAATTACTGGTGTGAGACACTGCAGTCTTTAACCAGAAGTTCCTGCCTTCTTTAAGTAAAAACTTCATCAACCTATACTATTTTAAAAATTAATAAATGATTAATTTATTTGTGGCCTGCGAGGTCTGCGTTCCAGGCGCGGGCTTTCTCTAGCTGCAGCGCGTAGGCGCTGGCTCTGGTTGCGGTGCTGGGGCTTCTCATTGCTGGGGCCCCCCGTGTCCTGGAGGATGGGCTTTAGGCACGTGGGCCTCACTGGCTGCAGCATGGACTGTGGTTGCAGCACACAGGCTTACTAGTTGTGGCAGATGGGCCTAGTTGCCCTGCAGCATGTGAAATCTTACAGACCCGGGATCGAACCCACGTACCCTGCGTTTGCAGGTGGATTCTTAACCACTGGACTACCAGGAAACTCCTATAATGTTTGGGTAAAGAACAGTCTTAAAACTTACAAAGAACAAATGGCCACTTTGTGTGTGTGTGTGTATATATAATTTATTACCCCAATTCTTTATTTGTTGCTGTGTTATTATACATATTGCTGTACTTGAAGCAAGAAATATGACTGGAGAAATATATGGTTATGTTATTTCGATGATTTGATAAACCCATGTTTTGCTTTTGGGTTTCATAAAGCATCTAGGCAAATCCTTAAGTATGGTGATAGATTACCTTGGTCTCTGAATGGAGTTGTTAGTGGAAGCTTTATGTGTCATTGGAGGGCAGTACATGGCCTTTTATATTTCAGGGATGAAGTATAATGCAAAAGCTAATTTGAGATGACAGTCAAGAATTGAGATTTTCAAACCTGTGGACTTTTCTTAGGGAGAATGTTTGCTTTTCTTTGTTTATAAGGAAGTAACCGAAATGATTTGTTTTGCATATATGGCCTAGGGGATATCTAGGAAGGTTTCTTCAATGCTAATATTTCCTAGCTACAACCCTTTCTGTTATATATGCACATGAATATACACATCGACACATTTCTGCAAATTAAAAGCCTATTTTAGATATATCATGTTTAATAAGTGCAATTCATGTTTTCCATTTCCCTGGTGTGTGTGTGTGTTTTAATTTCATAGACATAAACATTTAAGGAGCTGTCTTCCTTTTTATTGCTGTGGGCCCCCGGAGTTCCTGGTATCACTCTAAGCAATTTGTAGTCTTTAAGAAGAGCGAGAAGACATCTTTTAAAGGTTTTAAATGGTCATTTAAAATGCATATATTAATGTAGAAAACCAGTCTTTTGAGCTTCATATTTTTGAGCAATCTTAACCTTCCCCTAGTTGGAAGAGGAGGATTTCTAATGCTGAACATTTGTCCTTTCCCTGGAGAAGGGGTAAAATGCCCTGCTCCCCCCTCCCCCAACCCCAAACAATTTTTGTAAAAGAATAATTTAACCAGAAATCAAAATGTTAAGAGAGCACACATTGTCATTCAAAACACAGGAATCAGTCTTTTACAGGATTTTTCAAATAAAACCTAGAATGTTTTCCCTTAAAGGTTACCAGTGACTTCCACTTAGCAAAAACTCATGACCTTTTCAAATTCTTGGTCATCTGTAATACCATTTTATTATTTGACACTGTTTTCTGCTGCCACTGAAGAATTGTATGTCCCTTGCATTTCACTGGGCATGCTGTGTTTTTATTTGCTAAAGCTGGCCTCTCGTAGAACCCTTTCTTTTCTGCAGAGACCTTCTCTTTTGGCTTCTTAAGGGCATCCTGCAAATCCACGGTGTTGGCTCTCCTCACTCGCTCACGGGAGATCATGATCCTTTAGTACCAGCTGTCACTTCTCTGGGCTGATTCCCCAAACCACAGCTCTAGCCTTGACTGTGTATGCCACCGCCTTCAGATAACCTAGTATAACTCATTAAAGGTTCTGTTGCTCTCTCCAGCCCAACCCAACAGTTTTAGATGCGTCGGGACCAGTGTGTTTCAGGCATAACATTATTTCCTTTGACTGAAACACATCAGGTTATCTACGCTGGGCCGTGTTATATTAGACTCCCCTCTTCCCTCCTAAGTAATCTGCCTCCACTGCAGGGTTTTCCTCACAACAGCATCCACTCTCTCCTCTTCCTTTTCATCTTCCTTGCTTTTTTCCTGTCCAGACATAAAGTTGTGAAGGTCCATGAAGTGGTTTCCTCTCTGGGCCCCTCTGGTTCATGGGGCCATCCTTTCAGTTCCTTCCATTTTCTGCTGCCGGATTCATCCTCCTGAAGCACAGTCTTTGGCTGGGTTCCCTGGAAACAGACTCAGAGGCCAGGTTACATGCAGGTTAATGGGAAGTGAAGGTGCTCTCACCTGCAAGGAAGTGAGAAGACAGGTTGAATGGAGAGAAATTTGCCTGCAGTGAATTTGTAGCTGAGCCCACAGAGCGCTCACAAATGGAGGCACAGGACCAGACCCTTCAACACCCTTAGCTCTATCAAGACGTCCCTGCTGTGGTTCATTTCACAGGCCCTAGCTTCCTCTCCTGTATGGCTCTGTTTGCTTTGCTGTTGCTCTGTTACTTAGTCATTCAGTCATGTCTGACTCTTTGCGACCCCATGGACTGTATCCCACCAGGCTCCTTTGTCCATGGGGATTCTCCAGACAAGAATACTGGAGTGGGTTGCCATGCCCTCCTCCAGGGGATCCTCCCAACCCAGGGATTGAACCAGGGTCTCCTGCATGGAGACAGATCTCACTGAGCCACCAGGGAAGCGTTCTGCTCTGTGACCTTGCTGCCTCCTCGTGTGCCTGGCTCTAAGCCAGATACCCCCACTGAGAGCGGGCAGGAACCGAGTGAGTCTGTTCTGCAGCCAGGGGCTCCTCGTGATAAGGGACACACGGCAGAGCAGCCTCTGAGAGATGAGTGTGTTGATGCTGAAGGGGGCTGTGAGTCCAGCCCCACGAGACTCACTCCAGCCACGCTGAGCATTGCTCTTTCCCATGTAGGAACCTGCATTGCTTCCTTCCTGCCTGCTTCAGGGTCAGTGTCTCAGCCTGACTGTGAGGGGCCCTCTGTGATCTGGGCCCGCCGCATCTATTACTGAACTCAGCGTCCCACCGTCTTCCCTGCCCGCCCTCCAGTGCAATGAAGGTTGACCTCGGTGTCACCCGAGTGGTCAAGTCTGCTCTGTAGCCTCCTTGAGATCCCTGTCACCCTCATTCAGGGTGACTTGTGCTGTCCCCTTGCCTGCAGCGCCCCCTCCTCTAAGTCTGTCCTTTCACACCCAGTGTCTTAGTCCTGCTTCTAGTTACACCATATAATTCTGTAATTTATTGCATATTTTATCGTATTTCTTCAGTAGCTTGTGATAAGCTGTTCTCATTTTCAGTGTTCTATTAATTTGGAATGTGGCGCATAGTACTTCACCTCTTGAGTGTTCTTGGCAGAATCTAGCAGCATGTTAGCTTCATAGTATAGGATCCATGAGAAACTGTTTTTGCTTTCCTGATTGTTTTTGTAGGTGGCGCAGCCAAAAAATTGAATCTCAAGAGTGATGACTTAAGGTGGAAGGGGCCTTCTAGAAAGATTGTGTTTGAACTCAAGGGATGAAATTTGTCTTGCAGAAAATTTCAGAGTGTCCGAGTTACAGGGTTTGCATGGCTCCTGAGTGGATGAGCTTTACTACAATCATGAATTCATAGCACTTTCCTTCTCTTCTTGTCCTGGCTCACTTGCTCACATTGTCCTGGGGCCACTGCAGCCTGGAGTTCCTTCTCTGGGATTCTCGTCCCCTTTTAGGAATGCTGTGTGGACTCTGGGATTGGCACGTAAATACCTGCTTTATATGTTGTCAAATCCACACAAGTTCCCTATGGGGTATATGCTGCCATTTTACAAAACAAAACAAAAAAAACCTTCAAGGAAAGGGGTGCAGCTTGCTCAGAAACACACAGTTAGTGAGGGAGTCGGACAGGTGTTCCAAACCTCTGTAGCCATCTGAATCATCCTAAGAGTGAACACAGCATCTGTGGGGTACCAAAGTTGTTTTGGAAACAGTTGCTCCCAGGGGAACTGAGAGTTGATTCAGTTCAGTTCAGTCGCTCAGTCGTGTCTGACTCTTTGCAACCCCATGGACTGCAGCATGCTAGGCCTCCCTGTCCATCGCCAACTTCCAGAGTTTACTCAAACTAATGTCCATCGAGTCAGTGATGCCATCCAACCATCTCATCCTCTGTCATCCCCTTCTCCTCCCACCTTCAATCTTTCCCAGCATCAGGGTCTTTTCCAATGAGTCAGCTCTTTGCATGAGGTGGCCAAAGTATTGGAGTTTCAGCTTCAGCATCAGTCCTTCCAATGTATATTCAGGACTGATTTCCTTTAGGATGGACTGGTTGGATCTCCTTGCAGTCCAAGGGACTCTCAACAGTCTTCTCCAATACCACAGTTCAAAAGCATCAATTCTTCAGCACTCAGATTTCTTTATAGTCCACCTCTCACATCCATACACGACCACTGGAAAAGCCATAGCTTTGACTAGACGTACCTTTGTTGTCAAAGTAATGTCTCTGCTTTTTAATATTCTGTCTAGGTTGGTAATAACTTTCCTTCCAAGAAGTAAGCGTCTTTCAATTTCATGGCTGCGGTCACCATCTACAGTGATTTTGAAGCCCACAAAAATAAAGTCTGACACTGTTTCCACTGTTTCCCATCTATTTGCCATGAAGTGATGGGACCAGATGCCGTGATCTTAGTTTTCTGAATGTTGAGCTTTAAGCCAACTTTTTCACTCTCCTCTTTTACCTTCATCAAGAGGCTCTTTAGTTCTTCTTCACTTTCTGCCATAAGGATGGTGTCATCTGCATATTTGAGGTTATTGATATTTCTCCTGGCAATCTTGATTCCAGCTTGTGCTCTATGCAACCCAGCATTTTTGATGATGTACTCTGCATATAAGTTAAATAAACAGGGAGACAGTATACAGCCTTGATGTACTCTTTTCCCTATTTGGAACCAGTCTGTTGTTCCATGTCCAGTTCTAACTGTTGCTTCTTGACCTGCATACAGATTTCTTAAGAGGCAGGTCAGGTGGTCTGGTATTCCCATCTCTTTCAGAATTTTCCAGAGTTTGTTGTGATCCACAGAGACAAAGGCATTGGCGTAGTCAATAAAGCAGAAGTAGATGATGACTTTCTGGAACTCTGTTGATTTTGATGATCCAGTGGATGTTGGTAATTTGATCTCTGGTTCCTCTACCTTTTCTAAATCCACCTTGAACATCTGGAAGTTCACGGTTTGTGTACTATTGAAACCTGGTTGGAGAATTTTGAATATTACTTTACTAGTGTGTGAGATGAATGCAATTGTGCAGTAGTTTGAGAATTCTTTGGCATTGCCTTTCTTTGGGATTGGAATGAAAACGGACCTTTTCCAGTCCTGTGGCCACTGCTGAGTTTTCCAAATTTGCTGGCTTACTGAGTGCAGCACTTTCACAGCATCAGCTTTTAGGATTTGAAATAGCTCAACTGGAATTCCATCACTCTACTAGCTTTGTTCATAGTGATGCTTCCTGAAGCCCACTTAACTTTGCATTCCAGAATGTCTGGCTCTAGGTCAGTGATCACACCATCGTGATTATCTGGGTCGTGAAGATCTTTTTTGTACAGTTCTTCTGTGTATTCTTGCCACCTCTTCTTAATATCTTCTGCTTGTGTTAGGTCCCTACCATTTCTGTCCTTTATGGTGCCCATCTTTGCATTTCTTTTTCTTGAGAGTTGATTAGGGGGTCAATAGTTCTATCTCTGCTCTTCTACAGCATTTATTTCCTTGTTTCTAGTGGTGCAGTGTCTTCATTGCTGTGAGCAGGTTTTCTCTAGCTGCGGTGCTCGGGCTTCAGTAGTCGGCACACAGGCTTAGTAGTTACAGCCATGGGCTTGGTAGCTGTGCTTTGTGGGCTCCAGAGTGTGGGCTCAGTAGTTGTGGTGTGTGGGGTTAGTTGCTCCGTAGCATGGGGGGGGGTCTTCCCAGGCCAGAGATCAAAACAGTGTCCCCTGCATTGGCAGGTATATTCTCAACCCCTGGACCACCAGGGAAATCCCCACGAAGCAGTAGCTAATAAACGGTTACCATGTTTCCATGGAAAGGATGTGGAGAGAGAACTGGTTTCAAGCCCTTGCCACTCAAAAGCTTTTCTGTAGTCTTGGATAAGTTACTTAACAAAACAGGGTATCTATTTCTTTTAATATCTTTAAAGAGGGATAATGGGCTTCCTTGGTGGCTCAGATGGTAAAGAATCTGCCTGCAATGCATGAGACTGGGTTCAGTCCCTGTGTTGGGTAGATCCCCTGGAGAAAGGAGTAGCAACCCACTGCAGTATTCTTGTCTGGAGGATTCCATGGACAGAGGAGCATAGTGGGCTACAGTCCATGGGGTCACAAAGAGTGGACATGACTTTCATTTTCAAAGAGGATTGAGAAATAATGTCCTTTGCCTTTTTGTTCTATGGGACTACTGTAACCAAATCTGGGGTTTATGAATTGTCAAGTGCTACAAAGGAAGTTATTTTTGTTAACAGTGTAAAGTAATACACATGGTGATGCTAATAATAATTATATGTTGATGATGCTTTAATAACAATCATAATAATAATGATTTAAAATAGTAAAAAAAATAGTAATAGCTTTGCATCAGATGGCCACAATGATTGAACTTCCCTTTGCTGGCAATATTTCAAATATTTGTTGATTAAGTTCTTTTGGTAGATTTTCAGCTTTTGCCCTTCTTGGCTCAAACAAGCAATTAAATTCTCCTCAGGAAATTGTGAAAGGTTACCTTTAGTTGTACAGTCTATGCTCCTGAATTTTGGCGTCAGTTCACAATTCATGGCCAAATTAACATCTCAATCACTTGAAACCTATTCATAAAGAATGGGATTATGTACATAACTTGTAGTACTTAGCTATTAAGGAACTTGAGTTTCACAGTGTAGCCAGGAGGAAGAGAATATACTTATTTCTATACTTTGTACTCTGACTCACAGGCTGAAGTGTGGCCATATAAGCCTGTGTTTATACGTAAGTGAGCATCACATTTGGGCCGGAACTTGCCAATTTAACGGAGGATGCCTCCAATTTAGCATTTGAGATTTGTAAAGGATCCCTAGGGCCTTCCAGGAAAATTTTTGTATAAATGAAAGATAATAGCAACATTTTAGTCATTTGCAAATCATCTCTTTTAAGTAAAATGCCTTATGGAAACCAATAAAGCCATATAATTCTTTCTAAAAATGAAATTCAAATACTCTTAGAGGGAATTCTTCAGAGCTAGAAAACATTTACTTCGTATTTTTGTATTGGTTGTCGTTGCTTTTCTTTCTTGCTGTGGTATAAGTAATGGAGACGTGTATAAAAGCTGGTAAGTTGAAAGTGATTATTTTTGGATCAAAAAATTGGGGGATGAATTTTTTTTTTAAAATAGCTTTGTATGTGCCATGTCCATCTCTACAACCCTATGGACTGTAACCCTCCAGGCTCCTCTGTCCATGGAATTCTCCAGGCAAGAATATTGGAGTGGGTTGTCATACCCTCCTCCAGGGGATCTTCCTAACCCAGGGATTAAACCATTGTCTCCTAGGTCTCCTGCATTGCAGGCGAATTCTTTACCCCTGAGACACTGAGGAAGCCCTTTAATAACTCTGTATGCAATTTATAGCAAATACAGTCCTTATGGAATTTTTCACATAGTACGAACTTTAATATTAAGGACTTGGCAAATGTGTGATTTTTTTTCATGAATTGTTTTGCTAATAAGACTAATTCTATTTGACTAGATTTCTGTATCATACATTTATTCATCATTGTTTAAAAATTTAATTACTCGTATTTTGAAAAGGACTCTTTAAAGGTAAATTCACATCAGAACGACCACACAGAGTGTGGTAGGTATACTTCTGTTAGTCAAAACTCCTAGCAGTTTCACTTTTTTTAGATTAAAGACCTGATTAGTCATCTGGATAGAAATTTTAAGAAACTGCTTTTGCAATTATAGCTATTTTAGAGGAATTCCTTCCAGAGAAATTGAGCAAGAGTGGCAATTAATTCCAGCTGTTGGAGTGAACTAGATCTAAATGTCTGAGTTCAAGCTCTAGTAACTTGCAGGGAAGCTTCTCAATCCTATAATTTAGCAGCCATTAAGCTTTGTAGACCATTGTCCACTCATTTGATGAATTCTTAAGTGAAGCCTTGATTTCTTCATTTTCTTTTTCCATGAGCTCAGAATCCCTGACACTACTGACCATCTCTGTGGAGGGCAAAGAGAAGAAAGAAAGGGAGGCTTAATTTTTAAAATTCTTACGATTTTTAAATTCTCTTTTTCTCTAGAAAGTTGCTTATGTGTGCTTTTAAAAAAATTAATATACTTTTTTTTTTTTTTTAGAATAGTGTTAGGCCTACAGAAAAGTTGAGCATAAAATGCAGAGATTTCCTGTACACCCTTCTCCCCAGGCCCAAATTTTGCTGCAGTTAATGAATGAAGTCATGATTAACTGAAGTCCACAGCTTACGTTAGACTTCACTCTGCGTTGTACAGGTTTATGGTTTTGACAAATGCATGACAATGTATTCATGATTACTAAGGGCTTCTCTGGTGGCTCAGATGATAAAGAGTCCACCCGCAATGCAGGAGACTGGGGTTCTATCCCTGTGTCAGGAAGATCGCCTGGAGGACGGCATGGTAACCCCGGAGACTGGGGTTCTATTCCTGGGTCAGGAAGATCCCCTGGAGGTGGGCATGGCAACCCAGTCCAGTATTCTTGCTTGGAGAATCCCATGGACAGAGAAGCCTGGTGGGCTACAGTCCATGGGGTTGCAAACAATCAGACACAGGATTATTGAAAGGCTTTGCTGCCTTAAAAATCCCTTGGGCTCCATCTGTTTATCCCCTCACTACCTTACTCCCTTCTAACCCTTGACAGCAGCTGATCTTTCACCATCCCTCTAGTTTTGCCTTTTCCAGAATCATATAGTTGGAACCATATTGTATATAACCTTTTCAGATTGGCTTCTTTCCTTTATTAATCTGCATTTAAGTTTCTTTCATGCTTTTTCAGGGCTTCATAGCTCATTTCTTTTTATCACTAAATGATATTCCATTGTGTGGCTATAACACAGTTATTCATTCACCTACTGAAGGATGTCTTGTGTGTGTGTATGTGTGTTAAGTCGCTTCAGTCGTGTCCAACTCTTTGCGACTCTATGGACTGTAGCCTATCAGGCTCCTCTGTCATGGGATTCTCCAGGCAAGAGTACTGGAGTGGGTTGCCATTGTCTCCTCCAGGCAATCTTTCCGACCCAGGGATCCAACCCATGTGTCATGTCTCCTGCATTGGCAGGTGGGTTCTTTACCACTAGCGCCACCTGGGAAGCCCTAGGACATCTCAGCTGCTTCCAGCTTTTGGTAACTGAGTAAAGTTGCTCTAAGTGTTCTGTGCAGGATTTTGTGCAGATGTAAGTTTTCAACTCCTTTGGCTACTTAGTTTCTTTCTTTAAAATGTTATGGAAATACCCCAAAGAACATTTTGGCCAACCCAGTACCTAGAGAGCAAGTAGACACTGGATATGTAGATGAGAGTCAAGATAAACACACCATTGTTTATGGGAGTGGGAGGCTGGGATGGGGGAAGATTGCTCACTTTAAAGTATGAGTCCAGCGCTGCAAACGCCAGTCTGTCTCCTGCCAGTGGATAAGTAGACTTAGGGGAGAAGTTGGAAGGATGTTTTCCTGCTTGGTTACAGTTCAAAACAATCAAGGGGAGTACTAATAAACAGCCTTAATCAGTCCCAGTTACAGGCCTAGCTAATTAAATTCCCATAAACACTTTAAAACTGCATTTATAAATTTAATGTACTTGGTTCTTCTTAAGTGTCCAAGGACCTTGATCTAACAACTGGAACTTCTCCAAGTACTTGAACTTTTCTTATAAACCTAACACAAGTTTTTAAGTCCATCTTAAGAATTCCAGTGCTTGGAGCATCTAGTAAAACCCTTTTACACCTTTCAATTTATTTATTTTTAAAATATTTATTTATTTTTATTTGATTGATGGTTGGTTTACGATATTGGCTTGATTTCTGTTATATATCAACATGAATTAACCATAGGTTAATATGTCCGCTCCCCCTTGAATCTCCCTCCCACCTCCCACCATTCCCACCCCTCTGGGTTATTACAGTTTGAGTTCCCTGAGTCATACAGCAAATTTCCATTGGCTATCTATTTACATGTGTTACAAACATATGTTACACACATATGTTACATACAGAGCGTTCATGCTACTCCCTCCATTCATCTCTCCCTCTCCCTCTTCTCCCCTACTCTCGGCCATAAGTCTGTTCTCTATGTCTGCGTCTGCAATGCTGCTCTGTGAACAGATTCATCAGTGTCATCCTTTTAGAGTCCATATATAAAAGATATATAGATTCCACCTTTCAATTGAAAGTCACAGATTCAAATAAATGGAGATTACAAGTATAGTCTGTTAACATGTCAAAGTGTCTTAAACATAATAAACATGTTATCAACTAAATATTGAACCTGTCCATGCTGGAGTGGGTAGCCATTCCCTTCTGCAGGGGATCTTCCTGACCCAGAGACTGACCCGGGTCTCCTGCATTGCAGGCAGATTCTTTACCATCTGAATCACCAGGGAAGCAAGTAATGACTACACTATGATTCCTAAACTTAACATCGGAGATTTTAATACCTAGGGTTAGATTTGATCATTACGTCTCTATTGAAATCTAAAGATTCTTGGAGTTCTTGTCACCCAGAGTGATTTAGGGTTGCCATCCCAGGAAGAGTCAGGCTCCTTGTGTAAAGCGAGGTCGGTCACTTACCAGCCAGAGGCCTGAGACCTGGTGGAGGGCGTGGGTGTCACAGCTCTTCTTCCCCAGGCACTGAAGGATACACTGCACCATCTGCATAATCAGGATAACAGCAGGAGGATCCGGGTCTCTATTCTTAAGTAATTCTTTGATCTTATTTGACCCTGCAGTCCTCCTAATCAGAGGCACTTGAGTTCTCTCAGCTAATCTCTCTTCCTCTTTGTGGAATTGTATATTCTTTTCATATGTTTCTTGCCTGGTTAGGTCAAAACCCTTAAAGCTATTTTAATCTAGTGCTACCACTGAATTCTCTGTATCTCTCACACCTCTGTCTGTCTCAAGCCATGACACTAGAATCTGGCTCGTGACAGCCGTGCTGAGTTTTCAGACGTGTCTGACTGGGACACTTGTCTGCTCATTGAATGAGTCACTGAGAAAATGGTGATCGTGAATCATACTTAGTAAGGAAGGTGAAGTAGTAGCGTTCTAGAGTTCAGATATTTGAAGTCTTGCATAACATTTATATTATATGGAAATGTATTGTTCTAAAAGTGCCAGGGTGATTTTCAAATCCAACTAAAGGCTTTTCACAAAAGATTTATTGTGAAGGACAGTTTTGAGATGAGGTTATTGGGATGAACTTGCTTCTTTCTCTCACCTCCTGCGTCTAGTCCATTGATAAATTCTGTTGGTTCCACAGGAATCACCAGCTTTTCGGCGCCTCCTTGGCCGTTGTTATATGTCACTTGGGCTCTGTTGTTAGATCGCCTCCTAATGTATTTTTCTTGTTTGTTCATTTTCCTTCCACAGTAACCCCACTCCTGCCCATAGTCTGTCTTCAACACAGCAGCTGGCTTGATCTTAAACCATAAATTAGATGAGTGACCTACTACTGTCAACGCTGCCGTGGCTTTATTTCCTTATTTTTATTTTTGATGGGAGGATAATTGCTTTACAATGTTGTGTTGGTTTCTGTCACACAACACTATGAATCAGCCGTAAATATATATCTGTCCCCTCCCTCCTGAGCCTCCTTCCCAGCTCCCCTCATCCCATCCCTCTAGGTCACCTTCAGTCTTTCATCGTATTAGTAATAGACTGACATCCAGATACTTTTCCCGTGTGTCCCAGATCCTGGCTTATCTGTGACCTCACGTCCAGGCAGTGTCCTTAGCCAGACTGGGCTCCATGTTTGTTATTCCTTTACTTGAGGTTTCACCTCAGCACCTTTGAACTTGAGTGTGCCTCTTCCTGCGACCTTGTGTTCTATAATATTAGCATTTACTGAACACTCTTCTCTGTAAAATTAATAGTAATTTTGATGTCCCTCACATGAAGAATTACCTCCTCAGAGACGTGTTCAGGGAGTGCGTCTGACCATCTGATCACCGCTTTCTGATTTAAACTCCCTCTCTGTCCCCCCTCACCTCCCCTACGTTGTACCCTCGTCACCACCTCTCTGTGGTTTCTCATGGATTAATTTTTATTCATAGTCCTCACCAGCAGTTGGCATTGTTTTTCTTGTCTGTTTATTCATTTATTGTTCCAAGTTCATTACTATACCCTCAGCACCTAAATAGTTCCTGGTGCCAGTAATTATTCAGTATCATTTTAACATAATATACTGCATGAATGAATGGTTTTCTCATTAGGATAAAAGTCCAGTAGGGCTTCCCTGGTGGCTCAGTGGGGAAGAATCCACCTGCCAATACAGGAGACATGGGTTCGATCCCTGATTTGAGAAGATCCCACATGCCATGGAGTAATGGAACCTATGCAAAAAAAAAAAGAAAGAAGAGTGAAAACCTAATGACAGTAAGGGCTATGCCTGTCTCAGTATAGCTGCATCCGCAGGACTTGACACATACAAGCAAGCACTTGATGAATATTTATCGAGTGAATGATGGACTGGTTTGAGTTCAGATCTCTGTGAGGCATTTCCATTCCTGGTCTTAGATGCCCTTGACCATGCCCTACTCACTGACAGTCACTTTCCTTTCTGCCTCCCTTGCTGCTTGCTCCCCTTCCCAGTGATGAAGCAGCTGAAGGGAGTCTTTTGTAAGTTACATATAAGAGACTAATTGAAACACGTGTCAGTGGATCCTTTGCTGATTTCATTTTCCTCTTGTACTGCTTTATAGCGTCTCAAACCAAACGTAAAATTAGTGGTGTAAGCACAAAGCTGAGAACAAAATAGAATACTTGAAATTATTTGAGGACTTAGAATTGCTAAAGTAACTTACAGTCTTCCACACGGAGTGTACATTAGACACTGCCATTTATAGTTTTTTTAAGCCACTTTTCATACAGAGTAATTGATAGTAAAATACTTAGTATCTTACAAAAAGATAGTCATGCTTAAAATATATACCTGAAATCTCTTAAATAAGTTTGAATTTCTAAAATAGCATCTCAGACTGGAAAAAAAAAAAAAGTGTTGCTAAGTACTGAAGTATCATTGAGGATACAATAAGCTCTTAAGTTTTAATAGTGTCACACAGTTCATGGAGCACTCTCCTCTGCTTTATCTTAAGCAGCCATGGGCCTGGGATCGCATCTGATAAAAATGCTTTCCTTCAGAATGGAGATCATGAAGAGAAGCTTACGTAGAAGGCTCTGAGGAGGTTCTTTTAGAGGAAGGTCTTCAGAGTGGTGGGTAACTATGCCTAGGATGGTCCACGGAGATGAGAAGGGTCATGTGTGTTAGCACCTGGGGAACTTTCTGGAGCTGTCAGTGGCACCTGCAGAGTCTCTTCTCATGCATGTAGGCCTCTGCTTCCCACACCTCCTGTCCTCACCTTGTCATCCACCATGTCAGCACTCAGCTCTTTCTTAAAAAATAGTTTTATTTATTGTTTCATTTTTGTTGCCTGTGGCTGCCCTGGGTCTTTGTCACCACGTGCAGGCTTTCTCTAGTTGCGGCAAGCAGGGGTTCCTCTCTGGTTGAGCTGTGTGGGCTTCTCATTATTGCGGAGCACGGGCTCTGGAGTGTGGGCTTCGGTAGTTGTGGCACACAGGTTCAGTTGGTCTGCAGCATGAGAGATCTTCCCGGACCAGGAATTGAACCGGTGTTCCCTGTATTTCAAGGCGGACTCTTAACCACTGGACCATCAGGGAAGCCCCGCGCTTAGCTCTTGGTACTTCCTGAGCAGTGAGATATCATGGGACTCATGATCACCAGGCCTGTTTATGACTTCAGCTCCACCACTTCACCATTTTACAGCCTTTTTCCATTTCAGATCTCATTCATGTTCTATAAAGATGGGATTACATCCAATGCTTAGTTGACTGATAATGGAAACCGACTGATGTCTAAAATTTGTGAAACCCTTAGTCAGACTGTCATGATAAGACACCGTGTCAGGGCTCTGAGGCTGCAATTCGCCAGTATTCCATGCACGAGGATCCCTTGGAGAAGGGGAGAGTGGTTCCACACACATCCCATGGCACACCCAGCTATGCTGAGTCAGAGCCTTTGAGGCTCCCGAGCAGGGATCTCGGTGGTAAAGTTCTGAAACCACTGTTCTGGGGACAGAACAAGAATTTTAAGGCAGAGTCTCTGCCTTCAAGATACTTGTATCTCGTCAGAAAATGAAAGTGAACACGAATGACATAGTTGGATTTCTTTTTATTTGATTGATGTGTTTGGAGGGGAGTCTGGATATGACAGCATAGGTTTGAGTGTCCTTGATTTATTCCCGGGGTAGAGAGTTTGGGTAGAAATGTACCAGATGGCCTAACTGGTATAGTATGGTTTATTTTAGCATGTCAATCATTAGTTTGGCTTCCAAGCATATATAGGGTTAAGTAGACGTTTAAATACCACCCCACCCACCCCCTCTCCCTAAGCTGGTAAGATTTTTCAGCAATGACTTAAAAATAGACCCAGTCATTTGGTTAACTTTTTTGTTGTGAAAATAAATTCCCTCCCCCACGTGTTTTATAAATTTAAGTTGCATCTCTTTTCAAATATCTTAGAATGTGAACTTTGCGTATTGTGTAATAGTTCCCATGATCTTAGAGGCAATTTAAAACTGTGTGGCATCTATATTATCCACTTGCTTTATTATGAACTGTTTACACTGTGACTAAGAGACCCCTTCCTTACTGGTGATGAAATCAATCATTAGCTATTGGTGTTTGTCTTATGGTCAAAAAGCTCAGTGGCTTTCTAAAGCTTTACTGTAAAAGCTTTTATAAGTAAATGATCTGAAAATAAGATGGAGTCAATTAGAGGCTGTGTCACTACTTTGTATCTTTCACATTGCATATATAATTAGTATATCTTCCTAGAAAAGACTTTGAAAAGCATATTAATCAATGATGCCAGTAGGGATTCTCTGAGAAAAACCTTGATTATCATCACATAGGTTTAGTTTGTTAAAATAATAGTACTATATCTGGATGTAGATTGACTTGTTTGAAAATAAAGCATAGAGACTGAGGCAGAGGGAGCGGTCAGGTAAAGCAGGACCTTGTATGTAAAAAGCTATGATTTTATTATGAGTACAGTGGGAAGCCATTGGGGTAGTTGGCAAGGAATTTAAGGATTTGTTTGTTTACAGGGGAATGATATAACCTGATTTAAGTTTTAAGAGACTTTATAGTAGACCAGGAAGAAAGATGTTGGTAGTTTAAATTAGGGTAATAAACAAACAAACAAAAAAAAATTGGGGTAATAGTTTGGAGAAGGAGAAAAGTAAATGGAGTCTGGATATATTTTGTTGATGTTACTACTGCTGGATCAGAGTGAACTAGAAATCAAGGTTTAGCATTCACTGAAATGTGATATGTTGTAAGAATAACGGGTTTGGAGACAGACCTGGAGGAAATCAAGCATTCATGAGTCATCCAACTTGACATATGTTTTTTGGCAGCTGGATGGATAAGACTGGTGCTCAAGGAGACACTGGGGCCTCAGGGAAAAACTAGAGATTTATTAGTGAATTAGATGGTTTTAAAGCCACAGAAATTGATAAATCACCTACTGAGTGAATGTAAGCAGAGACGAAGAGTCAGGACAGAGTTCAGCATTTAGAAGTCAGTCAGGAAAGAACGCAAAAGCAAAGGTGACTGAAGAGAGGGAAAAATGTAAGCAGGAGAATAAAAACATTGAAAGAGGGTGTATTCAAATTTGTTAGTTTTCTTTTTTTACAAGACAGAAATTGACTAAAAGTAATGAAAAGATGGATGCCAGACTGGATTGTGGGTCAAACAGGAGATGATCAGAGGAATGAGCAAGGACTGACATCTCTGAGCAGGAACTAGAAATGGTTGTCAAGGGTGGCAGTTGTGGGCTGAAGAACTTGAGGTCAAGCAAGTACTTTCTTTTAAGATGACACTAGGGTGTGTTTGGTATGACTAGTGCGTTCTATAGGCAAAACTCTGTTAGCCTTTACCCTGCTTCATTTTGTGCTCCAAGACCCAATTTGCCTATTATTCCAGGTATCTCTTGACTTCCTAGTTTTGCATTCCAGTCCTCTATAATGAAAAGGGCATCTTTTTTGGGTGTTATTTCTAGAAGGTCTTATAAGCCTTCATAGAACTGTTCGGAAAAAAAATAAAAAAACCAAAAAAAAAAAAAAAAAGAACTGTTCGGCTTCTTTAGCATTACTGGTTGGGACATCGATTTCAATTACTATGATATTGAATGGTAACATAGTTTTGCCAAGAGAACACACTGGTCATAACAAACACCCTCTTCCAACAACACGAGAGAAGACTTTACAGATGGACATCACCAGATGGTTGACACTGAAATCAGATTGATTATATTATTTGCAGCTGAAGATGGAGATGCTCTATACAGGCAGCAGAAACAAGACCAGGAGCTGACTGTGGCTCAGATCATGAACTCCTTATTGCCAAATTCAGACTTAAATTGAAGAAAGTAGGGAAAACCACTAGATCATTCAGATATGACCTAAATCAAATCCCTTACAATTATATAGTGAAAGTGACAAATAGATTCAAGGGATTAGGTCTGATAGACAGAGTGCCTGAAGAACTATGGACGGAGGTTCGTGACATTGTACAGGAGCAGTGATCAAGACCATCCCCCAAGAAAAAGAAATGCAAAAAGGCAAAATGATTGTCTGAGGAAGCTTTACAAATAGCTAAGGAAAAAAGAGAAGCTAAAGGCAAAGGAGAAGAGGAAATATACACCCATCTGAATGCAGAGTTCCAAAGATTTATAAGGAGAGGTAAGTAAGCCTTCTTCAGGGATCAATGCAAAGAAATAGAGGAAAACAATAGAATGGGAAAGACTAGGGATCTCTTCAAGAAAATTAGAGATACCAAGGGAACATTTCATGCAAATATGGGCACAATCAAGTACAGAAATGGTATGGAGCTAACAGAAGCAGATGATGTTAAGAAGAGGTGGCAAGAATACACAGAAGAACTGTACAAAAAAGATCTTCATGACCCAGATCACCACGATGGTGTGATCACTCACTTAGAGCCAGACATCCTGGAATGTGAAGTCAAGTGGGCCTTAGGAAGCAGCATCACTATGAACAAAGATAGTGGAGGTGATGGAATTCCAGTTGAGCTATTCCAAATCCTAAAAGATGATGCTGTGAAAGTGCTGCACTCAGTATGCCAGCAAATTTGGACAACTCAGCAGTGGCCACAGGACTGGAAAAGGTCCATTTTCATTCCAATCCCAAAGAAAGGTAATGCCAAAGAATGCTCAAACTACTGCACAATTGTACTCATCTCACACATTAGCAAAGTAATACTTAAAATTCTCAAAGCTAGGCTTTAACAGTATGTGAACCATGAACTTCCAGATGTTCAAGCTGGATTTAGATAAGGTAGAGGAACCAGAGATCAAATTGCTAACATCCATTGGATCATCGAAAAAGCAAGAGAGTTCCAGAAAGTCATCATCTACTTCTGCTTTATTGACTATGCCAAGGCCTTTGTCTGTGTGGATCACAATGAACTGTGGAAAATTCTTAAGGAGATGGGAATACCAGACCACCTGACCTGCCTCCTGAGAAATCTGTATGCAGGTCAAGAAGCAACAGTTAGAACTGGACATGGAATAAGACTGGATCCAAATAGGGAAAGGAGTACATCAAGGCTGTATATTGTCACCCTGCTTATTTAACTTATGTGCAGTGTATGTCATGTGAAATGCTGGGCTGGATGAAGCACAAGCTGGAATCAAGATTGCCAGGAGAAATATCAGTAATTTCAAATATGCAGATAACACCCTCCTTATGGCAGAAAGCGAAGAAGAACTAAAGAACCTCTTGATGAAGGTAAAAGAGGAGAGTGAAAAAGTTGGCTTAAAACTGAACATTCAGAAAACTAAGATCATGGCGTCTGGTCCCATCATTTCATGGCAAATAAATGTGGAAACAATGGAAACAGTGAGACTTAATCAGTGCAGATGGTGACTGCACATGAAATTGAAAGATACTTGTTCCTTAGAAGAAAAGTTATGACCAACCTAGACAGCATATTAAAAGCAGAGACATTACTTTGCCAACAAAGGTCTGTCTAGTCAAGGCTATGGTTTTTCCAGTAGTCATGTATGGATGTGAGAGTTGGACCACAAAGAAATCGGAGCACCAAAGAATTGATGCTTTTGTAACTGTAGTTGGAGAAGACTCTTGAGAGTCCCTTGGACTGCAAAGAGATCAAATCAGTGAATCCTCAAGGAAATCAGTCCTGAATATTCATTGAGAGCACTGATGTTGAAGCTGAAATTCCAATACTTTGGCCACCTGATGTGAAGAACTGACTCACTGGAAAAGACCCTGATGCTGGGAAAGATTGAAGGTGGAAGGAGAAGGGGACGACAGAGGATGAGATGGCTGGATGGCATCACCGACTCAATGGACCTGAGTTTGCGTAAGCTCTGGGAGTTGGTGATGGACGGGGAAGCCTGGTGTGCTGCAGTCCATGGGGTTGCAAAGAGATTGAACTGAACTAAAGGGTGTGCTTGATGGCAGTGATCTAGTAGAGAAAGAAATATGAGTTATCAGAGAGAACCAACCCACTGTCACTGCTCACTTTCCTTATCTTCTCCTCCCGCCTCTTTCCCTCCTCCACTGTGTGTGAGTGTGTTTGTATAATGTTTCTCCAGCTACGAATAGCAAGTAGGAGGTTCATCTCTTTTCAGTTATAGACTCTTGAAATCTGATGTAAGCATTGAGTCTTCCTTCATCAGGAAAATATAAAACCATAAACATTAGCACACATTTCAGGGGTTACTTGAACACCAGGGGCTTTCCTATCTTCCCCACATTAAGACTTGGTTCTTTACCATCTGAGCCCTGAGGGAAGCCCAAGACTCAGTTCTTGAGTTTAATGAAATGATGGGGCCATTTTCCATCAGTCTTATGGACTTCAGAGCAATGAGTATTTCCGGGCACTGTGATCAACTATGAGGTTCATGTGAGAGGATGTCTATGTGCCGTGGAGAGTTTCTTTTAGATGTGCTGTACTAATACAAGGGCTTCCCAGGTGATACTAGTGGCAAAAAAAAAATCCACTTGCCAATTTAGGAGATGCAGGAGATGTGAGTTTGATCTTTGAGTCAGGAGGATCCCCTGGAGTAGAAATGGCAACCCGCTCCAATATTCTTGCCTGGGAAATTCCATGTGAAGAGGAGCCTGGTGGGCTACAGTCTATTGCACTGCAAAGAGTCAGACACAATCGAGTGAGCACATACTAATGCAGAAATATTTTTAGTAATATTTACAAATGAAATACAATTCTAGACGACAGAATGATAGGCTTTGTATATCAAAACATGGTGTCAGGAGTCATTCAGATAACACAGAGGGAGGGAGAGATGTACCTGCCGCCACTCTCCCATCAGAGATTCTGTCTGTCTGTTGCTCCCTGGTTTTATAGTCAAAGGCTGGGTGTGTTCTTTCTTTTCTCCATAGAGGAGAAAGGCATGCTGGCCCAGAGGAGCGTGGCCCAAGTGTTAGAGATGGGCTTATGAGCCCACAGAGCCTGTTCTTCTTTGACTTTTGTAGCTAGACTTTTGCCTTTGTGTTCGATTTGCCCCAGTCGGAGCAATTAGGCAGAGGTTCATGTGGATACCATCTGTTTTCCAAAGATGTGCCTCGGTTTTGTAGGATGAACTGTAGATTTCCAGAGTCTCAAAACATCAGTGTCAGAAAGCATATTGAACATCTTTTACTGTAATGGTTTTCAAACCTCGATTGGTTGCATGTTAAAATTGTGATGGGGAGGGGAAAGCAGGTGTTGTTTGGAAAACCATGTATAGGATGCCTGTTTTCATGATACGAATAACAGAAAAGACACTGATCAGAATTCCCTTGGCTGTGGCAGACATGCTGGCAGTCAAGTGAGAAAGTTTGGCAGAAAGTTTGGATGAAAACATGTTGATATCTAGTCCCCCCATTCATATAAGAAGTAAGCAAATGAATCAAGTACCACAGGTGAACTGATTTACCCCGGATTCCATAGCTAATAGTGTAAACTGGAGACTGTAGCTTGTTCTCCAGAGTTCTGACTCTCCGTTTTTCCCCTACTGTGCTTCTGCCCCTGTGTGTGTGTGTGTGTGTGTGCGTGCGCGCACACGCTTGCACGTACGTGTGCGTCTGCTCAGTTGTGTCATGCTCTTTGCAGCCCCATGGACTATAGACTATAGCCCCTAGGCTCCTCTGTCCATGGGATTATTCCAGGCAAGAATACTGGAGTGGGGTGCCATGTCCTACTCTGACCCAGGGATCAAATCTGCCTCTCTTAGTGTCTCCTGAATTGGCAGGCAGATTCTTTACCACTAGTGCCACCTGGGAAGCCTCCCTACAAAAAGTTCATTAATCATTATGAACTTGCTGTTCCTGTGTGCTGAAATTCACAGCAAGCTTGCTTTTTAGTAGCATAGGTTGTAAGCGGAGAACCCTGTTTGCTTATTCCCTCCCACCCATCTATTATTTTCCTTAGAATACAGTACTTTAATGGTCTCCACTTAGCACAGAGTATCTCAAGATTCAGACAAGGATTGGAAAAAAAAAAAAGAAATGAATGGCTAATTTGTGCCTCAGGAGTCTTAGAAAGGTTTTATAGAAACCCTACAAATTGCACCTAAGAAACAAATACTTGTATTTTCTGGTCATCTTGCAGATTTCTTCCACATAGCACCACTGGATTCTGGGCTTACGTTAACTTATCTAGCATAAACCATTGGTTTTACTGAAACATAATTATTATAGCCAAGAGAGTATTATACAGTTTTCATTCAGAATAAAAATGAAATGTGTGCCCAGATGCTTATGAATAGTGAATTTTTTCCCCTTTTAAAATTGTTTCCTAGTATTATGGTGATTCCTTGTCCATCCTTTCTGAAGCAACACACAGGTTTGCCTGCTGGGACATTCAGTTCAGAGCAGCCAAAACTTATACCCACTAGAGACATCTGGAAAGATACAGGAAGAATGAAGAGTGAGAGTTAAGCTGTCTATCATTTACACTTTGTAATTGATGGATGAGAGGCTGGAAATAACTTGTTTCAGAGGACAGGCTACATCTATTTTCCTGCTAAGAAGGACTGCCTGTCTTATTACCTTGTCACTGTCACCAGAAGCTGTCAGCCTTTCAAGCTAAGATGTTCTTTTCTCCTGTCTTTTCTAGCCCAGCAACCCCTATCTTTGTTTCAATGCCCTGTTTTATTTTAAATGAGTGAAAGAGATATTGAATGTAGTTCACTGGGGAGACTGGCAGAGTGATTTTCAAGAATCAGCAGATGATCGGAACTCCAGTCTTATCAACTGAATTGTAAAGTTTGGAAAGTTTCAGTCAATTCAGTTTATTCGCTCAGTTGTGTCCGACTCTTTGCAACCCCATGGATTGTAGCACACCAGGCCTCGCTGTCCATCACCAACTCCCGGAGTTTTGATCTCAAGCTCATGTCCATCGAGTTGGTCATGCCATCCAGCCATCTCATCCTCTGTCATCCCCTTCTCCTCCCGCCTTCAAACTTGCCCAGCATCAGAGTCTTTTCCAGTGAGTCAGTTCTTCACATCAGGTGGCCAAAGTATTGTAATTTCAGCTTCAGTATCAGTCCTTCCAATGAGTATTCAGGACTGATTTCCTTTAGGATGGACTGGTTTGATCTCCTTGAAGTTCAAGGGACTCTCAAGAGTCTTCTCCAACACCACAGTTCAAAAGCATCAATTTTCAGCACTCAGCTTTCTTTATAGTCCAACTCTCACATCCATACGTGACTACTGGAAAAACCATAGCCTTGACTAGATGGACCTTTGTTGGCAAAGTAATGTCTCTGCTTTTTAATATGCTATCTAGGTTGGTCATAACTTTTTTTCCAAGGAGTAAGCATCTTTTAATTTCATGGCTGCAGTCATCATCTGCAGTGATTTTGGAGCCCCAAACAGTAAAGTCTGTCACGGTTTCCATTGTTTCCCCATCTATTTTCCATGAAGTGATGGGACCAGATGCCATGATCTTCATTTTCTGAATGTTGAGCTTTAAGCCAACTTTTTCACTCTCCTCTTTCAATCTCATTAAGAGGCTCTTTAGTTCTTCTTCACTTTCTGCCATAAGGGTGGTGTCATCTGCATATCTGAGTTTATTGATATTTCTCCCAGCAATATTGATTCCAGCTTGTGCTTCATCCAGCCCAGCATTTCTCAGGATGAACTCTGCATGTATGTTAAATAAGCAGGGTGACAATATATAGCCTTGATGTACTACTTTCCCAATTTGGAACCAGCTGTTGTTCCATGTCCAGTTCTAACTGTTGCTTCCTGACCTGCATACAGAATTCTCAGGAGGCAGGTCAGGTGGTCTGGTATTCCCATCTCTTTAAGAATTTTCCACAGTTTACATAGGCACTTAGTATTGGAGGCTGGAGGAATAGGCCTGTGGAAGTATAGTCAGCTTGGGATGTTAGGAGAGGTGAGTTCAAAATCTGCTTTCAGTAAACCTTGATTTTGGCCAAGGGATTTGACACTTCAGGATCTCAAGTTGTAATCTACAGAATGAGGAGTTTGGTCTCACTCATATGAAAGCTCCCTTTCAGCTCACATGGTGTCCATCTAGAACAGATGGTGAAAAGAACATTGGTCTTAAAGCTAGGAGGCAAGGGTTATAAATTCCTGAACTGGGTTTCAGTCTCTCCTGAAAACGAAGGATGAAGCCAGATTATCTTCTTGGAACGTCTAGAGAGGACATTCTTTATTTTCTCGGTTCTCTACTTTGTCTATGTTCTGTAATTATAGAATGGTTATGTTCTAGTTGCACAGATTTTCAAAGAGGTGGTAGGAATGATGCCCGTGTTTCATCCTGGCCTCCAGGTTGCGTAGTTCAGGTGACCCTGCCCTGTCTGAGGTCAACAAATGATGATGAGAAAGTCTCTGCCATTTGAGTCCTTCCTTTTTCTCCGCAGTGTGCATTATAATCTAACAAACCACATATTTCATACGTTTCTTTTTTCTTTTTTCTCTCTGTGGTCTCTCCCCAGCAGAATATAGGCATCATGCAGGCAGGGAGTTTGCTCGCTCTACCTTTTTCTCACTGCTATGTCTCCAGTGCCTCTCTTGTAGTAGTCACTCAATAAACATTCATTGAGTGAGTGAATGAATTCATGTGACATTTTAAAAGCAAGTATTGCATGATACGTATCTGTGCTCTTTAAAACCACATTTTCCATAGTTTAAGGTATTTAAACGATAGAAGTCACTTTAAGTAAATCTGGTTAAACATTTTTTGACATCAGTGTTTTTACCCCACTTGTTCTAAAGACTTTGGTATATTCTTCATCTTTTGTAATCATTAACTGGAAATGTTATTTTCTAGGTGAAATTTCCATCAGAAAATTGAGTAAGCTCCTTATCTGAATTCTTCTTGCAATCCATTTTTCATCACAAATGAAGTGGTAATTTAGAACTGGCAGGAAATAATATGTCCAATTTCAAATGTACAGTGTGTAGGCAAGTGGAAATTGTTTTTGCTGGCTTTCTTTCCTGGTGCCACTCATTTGAATATGTTCCCAACAAACCTTCTTGTTAGATTTGTTGTGGTAAATTATATTATTTATGTGACAAGTAACAGGTACCACTGAGGGCTAACCTTTTATTAGACATGTACATTTTCATTTCAGTTAATGTAATACCTGTCTGACATTTTCTGAAAAAATGAAATGAGAATTGTTTACCCCCTCCTCGGTGACAGTATTATGTCACTGAGGTAGGAGGGCAGTTAGTAATCTAGTTTCTATCCATTAACATCTGTTTGCCAAACAGTCACTAGAAGAGTACATTCAGGTCATTAATTTTATGTGAAAAGGCGTCCTCTTTTTAGATGACAGTCCACTCTCTGAATCTTCAGATCCTGTTTGCAGGTCCTGTTTCACCCTCCCCTCTTTTTTGTATGCAATAATATAGAAAAGCCATGGAGACCCAATCCTTTGTTGCTAACCTTGTCTCCATTTCTTTTCTTCATACATTTTCTTTTTCTACCAAAATAAACTACCAAACATTTCCCCATTTAGGACTCTTGTTCTTTGAAAGAAAGTGAGTGTTAGTCTCTCAATCATGGCTGACTCTTTGTGATCCCATAGACTGTAGCCTGCCTGTCTCCTCTGTCCATGGAATTCTCCAGGCAAGAATACTTGAGTGGGTAGCCATTCCCTTCTCCAGGGGATCTTCCCGACCTACGGATTGAACCCGGGTCTCCGGCATTGCAGGTAGATTCTTTACCATCTGAGTCACCAAGGAAGCCCCTCTTATTCTTTCCCAACCCTCAGTTTCCTTGAGGTTAGAATGTTCCATCTTCCTATAGCACACCCATAGTCTCCTCTAGATTAACTCTGATGCCTGTCTTATGAGATTCCACACTTGGCTCCCGTTGGAAGTTCTCTCTCCTTCCTCTTCATCGCGTTAGTATTTCAGTTGTCCAGTTACTACTCTTTCATGGCACTTACACAGATCTCTGATCGTTTATTGTGTGTTGCTTCTTGTCCACTTGAGTGTGCGTGTTTTATATAAAGTGAGGATCTGGGTGGCATTCTTCTTGGAGAGACCACAGTCTGTGCTGTTGCTGAACACTCTGTAGAATGTTCTGGGACTGTGGGCGAGAGACCATCTCAGTGTGCTGAAAGCAGCTTTCCTGCCCATTTCCATCAAACTGTGCAGTACCTCAAGAGTTAAAAGGGGACACAAAAAGCTACCTGTTTATTGAGGCAGCAGGAAAAGAGGAAGAAGATACAAACACATCAGTTGCCCAATCTCCCACACCAGAGTAGGTTAGACCTGTGATCTGGGCAGAGGATAGCTGTGGCCAGCTTTGGTGTGATCAGCCATTACCTGGTTGTAGGCCCATTGTTGACCGTGGCTTTTATGAGGTGATTCACTGGGAAAGAGATGAGCATCGTGTAAGTAACCAAAATGGTACCCAGGAGTCTCACAGTGGGGCCTTGCTCCTGTGTGGAGTCATTCCCTGCAGTTTCCATCTCTCCCTTCCCCTTACTCTTTGTCAGTAGCAGTTTGTTTTCTGGCTGGTCCATTTCACCAAAGCTGTTATGTATGAATGGAGGAAGGTCAAACAGAACCTCAGCTCTCATTACCGTCTTTCCTTCTACGGCTCCATCAAAGAATTTGGGGGACGGGCTGGGGGAGGGGCTGGCAACATGATACTTACTTCTTTTTTCATTTAGTTGCTTTATCTCAGAGAAGCAGAGCTAGTAATTGTACTTTTCAAAACGTTTCTCTAGGCAGAGCCTACCAAGCAATAGGAGTTGGTTTTATATGCATGTTTATTCCATCATTAACCCACATAGAGTATGACATCCAGGGTTAGATAGTTGCAAATAAATCACAGGCCTTCAGTAAATGTTAGTTGAATGAATGAATAAGCAGTTTGTTAAAGAGATGCCCACCTAACAAGAGAGCAGAGAGCAAAGACTTTTGAATTTTTTTCATTAAATTTTTTATTTAATAAAGAATTTTATTTTTATTAATATAAAATGCTAGCTCTAGATAAAAAAAAAATTAAACAATAATAAATGTAAGAGAAAAGTAAACTACCATCCCACCCACGCGTCTGCTGAGCCCAGGGTCATTCGGTGCAGTGTTCATAGATTCTGGAGTACTGTCATCGTTCTTTAGTCGTTAAGTTGTGTCTGACTCTTTGTGACCCTGTGGACTGTAGCCCACAAGGCTCCTCTGTGAGATTTCCCAAGCCAGAATACTGGAGTGGGTTGCTGTTTCCTTCTTTAGGGGATCTTCCTGACCCAGGATCAATCCTGTGTCTCCTGCATTTGCAGGCAGATTCTTTACCACTGAGTCCCCAGGGAAGCCCTTCTGGACTATATCCACCCCTTCCACTTCCCTTTTGAATACAGACTGCTTTGAACCTGAGGCTTTTTCCCCCACTGAGTATATCTTAGGCATTTCAATATTACTGCTTATAGTAACTTACTGCATTCTTTTTAATGACTGTGCAATTTTTGTCATATGAATGTGCCGTATTTTATTCAACCAAAACACAATGGATGGGCAGTTAGTTGGTCAATCATGTCCGACTCTTTGAGACCCCTTGGACCATAGCTCACTAGGCTCCTCTGCCCATGGAATCTCCAGGCAAGATGCTGGAGTGGGTTGCCATCTACTTCTCCAGGGGATCTTCCCAACCCAAGGATTGAACCTGGGTCTCCCACATTGCAGGCAGATTCATCTGAGCCACTTACTATTTATTAAGAACATTGAAGAGAACATTCTTGGGTCTTTGTCTGTCTATTCCTTGAAGAAATGCTGGCTCAGGGGCTATGAGAAGTTTTTTCATTTTTGATAAATTTTGACCAGTCTCCCTTCCTACCCCAGTAATATCTGGTCTCAAAGTGTATGAGTGTGTTTATTTCCTTACAACCTTGTCAGTAAGAAATATTATTTGCATTAATTATTAATGATTTGAGTTTCCTGCTTTAGGTTTCCTCTCTAATAAGTGCCCTGCCCCTCATTTATTTCCTTTGTTTGTGCATCGGGGGTAAAGGCTATCAGGCCCATGAGCTTTACCTGTCATTCTCTGACTTAAAACCCCACAGGTTTATAGGCAGAAGCCTTAGCACTATGGTTTGGGAATCAGAGATCTGGCTCTTGGCCCAGCTTGGCGCCTGACTAACTCTTGCTACCTTGAATAAGTCCATTTTGTTTGTTTACTTCTCGTTTTTCTTAGGAGGTAAATATCAGATGTTTAATGCCCACCTGATTTTTCTTTTTTAATCAGTCTCTGAGAGTGAATTGGAGAAAAGGGGCTAGAGAGGCGAAGTGATATACCAAATTATATGGCTTTTGACAATCTCTCCGGGCCAAGGTACTTTATCTGAAAAAGTGCAAGTGTTGGACTACATACCCTCTGAGGTCTGTATAGATCTTTCAGATCTGTATTTGAAATGATGTGAGAAAGAAGTCCCATGCTGGTAACTGTAAGGGCGCTGCCTCTTCCACCTAGTTTTTTTCATTGGCACTTTGAGCTGTACCGTTTGAAATGGACATAATTTCATTTCCGTCTATTCTCTTTGGTAGGAATTGTGACTTTTCTGTAGTTACAACTTCTTCCTTGTTCTCTTTCTAGTTCCCTTTCTCTCTCTTTTGTTGGTCTGTGGGACTCATAAAACCCACCTTGATTGGCTGCTTCCAGTTTCCTCATAATTATTACTGCAGCTTGTGTGATCAAAGTAATGTTGGATTTTTTTTTTATAAAAGATTGGGTAATTTTTGGCTGAGCTGGGTCTTCGTTGCTGTGCGCAGGCCTCTGCTTTAGGTATAGCGAGCAGGGCTACTCCCTGTCAAGGCGGGAGAGCTTCTCGTTGCTGTGGCTTCTCTTGTTGCGGAGCACGGACTGAGTTGCCCCGCAGCAAGTGGGATCTTCCCAGACCAGGGTTCAGACTCACAACCCCTGTGCTGGCAGGTGGATTCTTAACCACTGGACCATGGGAAGCCCGATGTTGGCTTTTTAACACATGAAATATTAATTCATAGATCACGAATGTAGAGGTCCTTCAAGTAACAGGCTGGAAGAGCCTCTGTCACTCTGGAGGACAAGGAGGATGGGAAGCCGTAGCAGTAACGTGTTGTGTAAGGACCAGTTGTGTAGACACAACTTTTACCCACACCTGTTACTTCTGAAGAGCCAAAGTTGTGCATTTTATGTGAAAACCTCAGCTTCTTCAGTACTTATTAAATCTCTAAAACATTTTGCAGGGCAAACAAACAAAGCCATGGGTTGGCTTTGACTGTGCTGTAAACCCACATAAGGGTTGAAAACATCTTCCTTCTCTAATTGGTACCACCTTATTGTTATGAGATTATCTCATGCTGGGTAAAAATGTGAGGATGTAATTTTAGTTTTTAATAGGAGTTTTAAGAAATAGAATGTGGTTTAAATCTTTTACCATCTTTCCATAATCTGAAATATGAGTGGAAATAAAATCCTGCCTTTTTGGTTGTAGCGTTGTATACAGCATTCCACCTCCTTATGAAAGGAAAAGGCCTGGTGACATCCTATAAGATGTTTCCTTGCTTCTTTATTTAAAGTCAGTGAAATATATAGCCTCAGTGTGTTTGTCAGTTACTACAACGTTTAGAGTGGATTTATTTTGATCAACATATCCAGGCAGAACTAAAAGCATTGTAGTAAGATAACCAGTCCACAGTAGAGCTCAGTCTTAGGGACTGTTCTTGCTGATGGCGATTTATGGGAGATCATGTCAAGATTTTATTTTTCTCGTTCATGCGTATTATTCAAGCTGCACTCAATAGACGTCTTCCATAAATTCAGCACTGAAGGGATTGCTGTGAGAAGAGCAGGCGCATGCGTGTGTGCTAAGTTGCCTCAGTCATGTCTGACTCTTTGCAACCCCCTGGACTGTAGCCCGCCAGGCTTATCTGTCCACAGGCTTCTCCAGGCAAGAATACTGGAGTGGGTTGCCATGCCCTCCTCCGGGGGATCTTCCTGACCCAGGGATCAAACTCACATCTCTTATATCTCCTGCATCGGAGCAAAAGCAAATGATGAGTGAGTGGGGGATACAGACAGGTGGAGTTAGGTCACTGGGTAATTATAACATTGGGATGGGACAACTCACCGAGCTCAGAGACTGACAGAAAATGAATGCTTCTAGCTTGAGCTTGGCGGTCAGCAGACCCTTTCAAAGGAAATGACAGCTAAGTTGAGCTCTGAAGAGATGGCAGGGATGTCTGAGGCTCAGAGACTAGGAGGAAGGGAGCAGAAGAGATAGCATCCCAGAGGTCTGAGAGGATGAAGTGAATTGGAAATCTGTAAGAAGCACAATGCTTCCTCGGTGGCTCAGCAGTAGATTCCACCTGCAATGCAGGAACTGCAGGAGACGCGGGTTCTATCCCCGGAAGATCTCCTGGAGGAGGAAATGGCAACCCAGTCCCGTGTTCTTTTCTGGAGAATCCCTTGGACAGAGGAGCCTGGCAGGCTACAGTCCATGCGGTTGCAAAGAGCTGGACATGACTGCAGTGATTTAGCACACACACCCAGACAAGAAGTGCCATATGGCTGGAGTTCATGGTGTAGAGGGAGGCGGAGCCTCTGAGATTAAGAGCCTTATCGCTCAGGTCGTTGGGAGTTGTGTTAGGCAGCCATTGAAATGTTTGAAGAGGAGGGACTTGATCAGAGAAAAGTGAGTTTTTTAAAAAAAGATGGATATTTTGGCCATGCTGGGTCTTTGTTGCTGCGTGCGGGATTTCTCTAGTTGTGAGCAGGGGCTCCTCTCCTGTTGCTGAACATGGTCTGTAGGCGAGCGGACTCGGCAGTTGTGGCTCATGGCTTAGTCACCTTGCGGCATTTGGGATCTTCCCAGACCAGAAGTCGAACCCGTGTCCCCTGTATTGGCAGGCAGATTCTTACCCACTGTGCCACCAGGAAAGCCCTAAACATGATTTTAAAAAGCCAGTTTGAACAGCAGTTGCCCCCTTAGCTCCCTTCTTTACCTATTACTCTCCTTTGAAGCCTCTTTAGTCCAGGTGATGATGCTTCAGGTGAAGAGTGTAGATAGGTTTGTGATAGCAGATGTCCTTCTAGTCTTCTTAGCTTCAGGCTTTTCTGCCTTTACCACCTGGAAAGAAACAAAGATAAAGGGAAACCATGATCACAGCAAAAGACGAGGAGTGAAGAGGAGAGAACCAAGACAGTGAGAGAGAGGATGATGCTTTTGATTACAGAAACAGAATTCTCCTGTGTGAAGGGGTCGGGAGGGCAGGGTTTGAGTCTTGTGACCAAACTTCCATATATGAACTTCCTCAGTTGTCAGATGAAGGGTTGGATTAGATGCTCTTGAGGGTGACATTTGGCTATTAAATTCTATGAGGACTGTTTGAGCTGTGAGTGATGGCTCAGTCACCTTGCGTTAAGTGAAAGATGTCTTTCATGCACTAAGATTTTACATATCTGTGTATGTATGAGTGTATGTGTGTGTGATACATATGAAACAAGGTGAAATTTCATTAAGGAGGAACATGTGGGTCCACAGGAGATAGAATACATTTGAGAACACGGCAGTCATGCCCATCATGGGGGGATGTTTGTCATAGTCCGGGAGTTGACTCCACATATGGAAAGGCAGGTTGTGTGAACAGGAACCGTTGTCGGTACCAGTCTCAAGTCTCAAGTGTGCCTTGCAGAGACACTAAAAAATTCTGCCCAGTCACAACTTTCGAGGACCAAATGTTGAGCCTACCTTGGTAAGTGTAAAACCCAGTTATCCCTTCCCCTAGTTCCTCTGGTTGGCAGTATGGAAGACAGATGTACAAACTTCTTGGAAACTTTGAGATCATAGTACTATTTTTCTTTCCCCTTGTCGTTTTCTTGCATGGCTTTTTCTTTTTTCTTTTTAACTGCCGTGACAGTCTGAAGTTGCCTTGCTAATTTAGAAGCATAAAATGTGTAATGTACAACTTCCTTGTCTTTAACTTAACTTGTATAGTTATCACAGCAGATAGATGTTCTGTCTTAAGCAATCCTGTGATACCTTGCATGAAATCTAGTACTTCTAAGATGTTGCCAGTTTCTGACAAATAGCTAGTGACTTTAAAAGGATGAGACTCTAAGAAAAATTTTTTAAAGTTACTATTTTTGTACTGAAGTGACTTTTTGAGCATAGAAGCAATTTAGAAAGTTCTTATTTTCAGAAGAGGTTGGGAGGAACCCCTCCCTAAACTCATTAAATACCATTTTTGCCCATGTGACTTTGCATTAACAGTTTTATTATCATCATCATAGGATTCTAAATGCTGAACACTTAAGATGTCACTCTGCCTTTCATAGGTGTGTTTGTTTTCCTGGATTTCCAAATATAGAAACATCTCCTTCAAATGCTCCCATAGCCAAGGCCATATGAAGCAGGAGCTAGTGAGAGCTCTCAGAGATGGGGTTTGCTAGCCTCTCTTTGTACAGTTGGAAGGCAATCCCTGAGTGAGTCTTTAATTGCTTGTCTTAAGTATCTTGTAAAACTCCTGAACATGTAAGTGGTACTGTGTTTGTGTGTGTGTGTGTGTGTTCATGCTCAGTCATGTCTAACTCTTTGTGACCCCATGGACTGGAGCTCACCACGCTCCCCTGTCCATACAATTTCCCAGGCAAGAATACTGGAGGGGGTTGTCATTTCCTTCTCTAGGGGATCTTCCCAACCCAGGGTGTCATTTCCTTCTCTAGGGGATCTTCCCCACCCAGGAATTGGACCCGCATCTCTTACAGCTCCTGCATTGGCAAGTGGATTCTTCACCACTGGTGCCACCCAGGACGCCTGTTAAGTGGTGCTAGAACCTGTCAACTGTTGTGCCGTCAATAGCTGAGCATCAGTGCAGACCAAGCATAGGGACCACGTGACTGAGCCGAGCGGACTGGGACTCGGCGTATAGCGACCTTCTCAGAAGGGGCAGAGCTTCCTTGGCTGAGATGAACTTGGCTTCTCACCTGGGCCACCACTGATTAAGGCCGCATGAAGGGAATTCAAGGTCTGGTCCAGGCCTAGGGACAGCGGGGTGACTTCTGTCCTGGGGAGGTCAAAGTGAAGGTGATGTGACTGCCTGAAGCTGAACTAATTTTGTGAGAAACACGGTGCTCTGGGACTGTGTACTGTCTACTGAGTTCTGCTTTCATTTGTAATTTTTATGACTCTGACTTTCTTGTTCAGTCAGATGAAGTGATGTTATGTGTGAAGTTTCAAGTCAGGGGATATTCAAGGGTAGAAATGAACCCCCACTGAGATTCCTGTTCATTTTTCATAGTCTTTCACTTCGCCTCCTCCTTTGCTCATCGTCTGTTTACAGTTATCTCCAGACCTGCTGTTGGTTTCTGTTTATCAAAGCTCTGGTGCTGAGGCAATAAAATGTATTGCAAACATTTTATATAAAACTTAGCTCTTTCACAGAGTTTAGAAATTGTGGTGGAATTGTAAAGAAAGAAAGAAAGAAAGTGAAGTCGCTCAGTCGTGTCCGACTCTTTGCGACCCCATGGGCAGTAGCCTGCACCAGGCTCCTCCATCCATGGGATTTTCTAGGCAAGAGTACTGGAGTGGGTTGCCATTTCCTTCTCCAGGGAATCTTCCTGACCCAGGGATTGAACCCAGGTCTCCCGCATTGTAGACAGGCGCTTTACCATCTGAGCCACCAGTGGAATTGTAAAGGCCTTATAAATCATGACCTTTTCAACATTTTATTCATGTTGAAAATATGACCTCACATTTTTGGGGTTTTTGAGCAGGAGAAAATCCACATACATCAAAATGCCATCAAATTTTCAGAATAAAGAATTCTCTTTGTTTTCTAGGCCAAGACTATATTTTTTGGTGGAAATCTATCTTAATGGCTGTGTGTGTGTGTGTGTGTGTGTGTGTGTGTGTGAAAGGGAGAGACAGAGAGAAACAGAGACAGATAGAAGTAGATACTAGGTACATTAACTGATCAAATTGCTGTTTTTATTTATTTGCTCTTGGAACAGTGAGTAGATTGCAGTGTGACTAAGTTCATAGACACACCCACACTCACAGACACACACCCCCCTCAAGTAGTTACCCACTGTATTTAAAAACCATGACACAGCACTGCGATTTTCAAACTGTAGGAGATGTAAGGGTTGAATAGAAAACTTGGTTGACATATAACATACAAGTTCCATGAGAACAAAAGCGTACATGTTTCCCTGTGGTGATTGGCACATGGTAGATGTTGACTACTTGTTGGGTGATTCTGGGGCCCAGCGCCCGTAACCTTGGCTTTGGTAGATTTGCGGTGGGGCCTCATTCACTGGCCACTTGACTTTGAGAGGTGGCTGAAGCACCACGCTTGGCGAAGCACCTCCTGGTGGGACCACAGCTGTGGCTGTGGGGAGCAGGGGATGGAGAGTCCTGTGTCTGAAAACCTGCCCTGCTGTGTGGAGGAGTCCGACAGTGCTTTCGAGGGCCAGAGTCTTAGGTGCAGGTCCTTAGACTAGGACTTGCAGCCATGGCAAGGAGTATATTTTATGACTTTAGACTTATTTTAATTTTTGTAAAAGAATACAGTGATAGCAATTCACATAATTTTATGTGGGGAGAGGTTATTTAAGTCTAGTCAGACAGAGATAGCCATTAATGTTATGATATAAATGTTTATTCTTCTTAACAAAGTGTAAGGGGATTGATGCCAAATCACATTTTTTTTGCATACTTTGCAATATTCTTTCTGTCTATACATGTAACCCACCATAATAAAGTGTAAAAATAGTTCAAAAAAGTAAATTGCCTAACAACTTTTATACCTGGTTTTTATGGCCAGACGAAAACAACTTGGACCAAGTCTTTCAGTAACCCTCAGCACCTCCATGGTCTCTCTCCTGCCTAAAAACAGCACATGGAGCATGACCACCACTGTCTCCAACCCTGTTTGCTTGGCATGAGTTTTTTTTTGTTTTTTTGTTTTTTTCTGCCGAAGGTACTAGTGAGGTGTTTACATTTGAGAAGAACGGCATGTCTTGCACTCATGCACATCCCATATATGCATGGCTGTGTCCAGGGGCACATAGGAACAAGATTAGCTGGAGCAGAAGGGCAGCCGGTGGGTCATTTATAGGTTCAGCTGGGAGTTGTTTAGTCGCTAAGTCGTGTCCAACTCTTTGAGACTCCATGGACAGCAGCCCACCAGGCTCCTCTGTCTGTGGGGTTCTCCAGGCAAGAATATTGGAGTGGGTTGTCATTTCCTTCACCAGGGGATCTTCCTGATCCAGGGATAGAACTTGTGTCTCTTGCATTAGCAGGGGGATTCTTTATGACTGTGCCTCCAGGGAAGCCCTCAATTGGAAGTAGTTGGAAACAAAAGTAGATGTCTTTTGCAGTGAGTAAGTTAACCTTAATGTGGGAAAATGACCACTTAGACAAGAAAAACTTTCAATATTTTGGATTTCAGTGCAAATTAGAGGCCTCCCAAGTTCCAGAATATGAAAAGAAACCCTCATAATGCACGGATTGGCACCACTCCCTTTGTGAGAAGGGGTCAGTAGTGAAGGGTCACCCTACAGTGATAATCATTAATTATTATAGCTGCGCATTAATTGCGTAAACAGCAGCGTACCTTTTGTAAGGCCTTCCTAGGTGATGATGGAGGTAAAGAACCTGCCTGCCAATGCAGGGGATGAAAGTGCTGCAGGTTTGATCCCTGGGTTGGGAAGATCCCCTGGAGTAAGAAGTGGCAACCCGCTCCAGTGTTCTTGCCTGGAGAATCCCATGGACAGAGGACCCTGGCGGGTCACAAAGAGTCAGACATGACTGAAGTGACTTAGCACACAAAATACTATTTTATAGCATTATTTCAATTTTCTTTGGCCAATCTTATAGTGTTTTTTTAGTTTTATTTGGCCAATCTACTGTAATAAAGAACTTTTCCAGATATGTCTTTTATTATAAAAGGAATATATCTTTATCATAACAATTCAAATGTTATCAAAAAGTACTCATACAAATTGTTTCTATATCCCTCCCCTCTTCAATAACCATAGTTTCATGAACAGATGCTTCCTTTTTTTTTTTGTATTCAGGATTGATTATTGACCATTTGGCAGCTGATTAATTGGTTTCAATGTTAACAATGGGAAAAGTAACTATGCCTCTGTGAAAAAGTTAAAATTGGTTTGAACCAGGTAAACTCTGTTGGGTTGAGCCACTGGAAATTGCTGTGTTAGTAGATCAAAAATGCCAAATATTGGCTGTTTCATGTGGCTAAGCTGTACTTTTTGAGGAATCTCTTCTTTGAGTGATTTAGGAAGCAGTCCTACAGTGTGGAAATAGACCCCAGATGACTGATCTTTGCCAGTAGTCAAGAGGATACACAGGTACTGATGGCAGGGAGAATAGTTGAGGTTGTAATGTCAGGACTACATTTCAGGTCTGTGACTTTGTGGAAATTGGGAGGGGAAAAGAGCAGGGGAAATATGTAGTGGGGTTGAAGTTAGTCTATTCCCCAATGCTGCTGCTGCTGCTGCTAAGTTGCTTCAGTCGTGTCCGACTCTGTGCAACCCCATAGACGGCAGCCCACCAGGCTCCCCCGTCCCTGGGATTCTCCAGGCAAGAACACTGGAGTGGGTTTCCATTTCCTTCTCCAATCCATGAAAGTGAAAGTGAAAGTGAAGTCGCTCAGTCGTGTCCGACTCTTAGCAACCCCATGGACTGCAGCCCACCAGGCTCCTCTGTCCATGGGACTCTCCAGGCAAGAGTACTGGAGTGGGGTGCCATCGCCTTCTCCACTATTCCCCAATAGCAAGTCTTAACTAGGGAGTAAGTAAAACAGTAGACTTTTTGGTGGATGGAAAACAAGTTTTGTGATGTTTATAAAGTATTCCTAACCTGTCTTATTATCCTTCCACATTTGGACAGCATCTGGTGAGTGAAAAACATGTCTCTAAATCCTTAATGTGATTTTAGCTAAATTAAGTCTATAGGGCATCACATGCGTTTTAGCTTTGTGTTCTGGATTAGCTGTGGTCTCTTTCCCCTTAACAGAGAGTTAATGCTTTTTCATGTAAACTTGGTATGTGCTGTGCTTAGTTGCCCAGTCCCATCAGACTCTCTGCAGCCCCATGGACTGTGGCCGCCAGGCTCCCCTATCCGTGGGGATTCTCCAGGCAAGAATACTGGAGTGCTTTGCCACTCCTTCTTCCAGGGATCTTCCTGACCCAGGGATTGAACCCACATGTCCCGCATTGCAGGCAGATTCTTTACCATCTGAGCCACCAGCGAAGACCGAGAATACTGGAGTGGGTTACTCTATCCCTTCTCCAAGGGATCTTCCCGACCCAGGAATCCAGCTGGGGTTTCCGGCGTTGCAGGCAGATTCTTTACCAGTTGAGCTACTGGGAAGCTCAAATTTGGTGTAAATGTGTATAAAAGTATAAAAAGTAAACATGAAGTGAAAAATACAATTCCGTTTTTTTTTTTTAACCCGATTCTCTCACTTTTTCACTTCTTAGTTTATGGTTTGTGTGAGTATGTGCATTTTAGATCAGATCTCATTTAGGGGAAAATTCAGAACTGAGCAGGACTACACTATTTCTCCTAATATGCAGCCACAGTGCGCAGCATACCTTCTGGAACCATGCGCAAGTTACCCTGGAGCTGTTTTCAGGGCAGGCACGAGTTCTTTCTCTGTTGTGATCACCTCATTACAGGCAAGCACTTTCGTCTTTCTCTGTGTTTATCTTGTTGTTCTTATTTGCCCTTAAGTTTTTCCCATTCAGAATATTTTTGCTTTCAAAATATTCAGAATCCAGTAGCAAGTAAGTGAGAACTTCTTGCAGAATATAAATAAATAGATAAATTAGGAGTTTGTGATTAACATATACGCAGTACTGTGTATTAAATAGGTAAACAATAAGAACTACTATATAGCTTCGGGAACTATAGTCAGTGTCTTGTAATAACATATAATGGAAAAGAATCGGAAAAAGAATGTGTGTGTTTGTGTGTGTGTGTGCATGTGTGTATACACCTGAATCACTTTGCCGTACACTTGAAACTAACACAGCATTGTAACTAGCTATACTTCAATTAAAAAATAAAGTAGGCAAAGGAAGAAAGTATACTATTTCTAGTATAAGGCGAATATCAACAGCTTTAGATCTATCTGGGCTTCCCTGGTGGCTCAGATGGAAAAGAACTTGCCTGCTAATGCAGGAGACCTGAGTTCGATCCCTGAGTCAGGAAGATCCCCTGGAGAAGGGAAAGGCCACCCACTCTAGTATTCTTGCCTAGAAAATCCCATGGACAGAGGAGCCTGGAGGGCTTCAGTCCACGGGGTCGCAGAGCTGGACACACCGAATGTCGAACACACACAGATCTGTCTATCTGCGGGCTTGAGGCAAAAGTTTAGTCTGTTGGGGTTGTAGTTTGAAATATGGTTGCTTTCTTGTGTAATAATAAGTAATAATCTTTGTTTTCTGGGAAAATCAGGTAGCAGCACCTCCAGCCCACACCACTGGGGTTGACACAGAAAGGGAACATGTAAAATGATGAGGGGAGAATGTGAACACACTTGTTCCTTCCAGAGGCTAAAGGGGAGTGAGCAAGCTTGGATTGCATTTATTTGTGATATCTCCTTTCCTAGCAATAAGATGTCAAATAATGACCTAGAAGACTATTTGACTTCGTAAAGAAAGGTTCTATTTGTCATTTCTTTGTTAACATTGCTTTTAAAATAACCCCTTCAGTGAAAAAATGAACACGCTCTGAATTTTTCGATAACATAATTTATTTTAATCATGATGAGGTTGGTGTTTAGACTGAGTGCCGAAGAATTGATGCTTTTGAACTGTGGTGTTGGAGAAGACTCTTGAGAGTCTCTTGGACTGCAAGGAGATCCAACCAGTCCATTCTGAAGGAGATCAGCCCTGGGATTTCTTTGGAAGGAATGATGCTAAAGCTGAAACTCCAGTACTTTGGCTACCTCATGCGAAGAGTTGACTCATTGGAAAAGACTCTGATGCTGGGAGGGATTGGGGGAAGGAGGAGAAGGGGACAACAGAGGATGAGATGGCTGGATGGCATCACCGACTCAATGGACGTGAGTCTGAGTGAACTCCAGGAGTTGGTGATGGACAGGGAGGCCTGGTGTGCTGCGATTCATGGGGTTGCAAAGAGTCGGACACGACTGAACGACTGATCTGATCTGATCTCATCTGATCTGTTTCACCTCAGAGTGGAAACCTAGGATGTTTATTCTGAAAGCAGAAGGTCGAGGTCTGTATATGGTGGATGAGTGGGTGTCTGAACTTGTTCCCGCACTGAGGGGCGGCTCTCTATGTCCTGTCCTGCCAAGACTTTGCGATTATCTTTATGAGCAACATGTTTTTCTGCTTTTGTACTGTTTCAACATGGCCCCAAATTGATTGTTAGAAATTTTACCCTCAACCTTAATTACAAGTCCTTTATGTCATGTAGAATCATACCTTTCCAAGCCTCACTGGTGAAATGAATTTAAAATGTTTGCCATATGTTTGCTTAAAACTTACGGGAAACCAAGTGTGCTGGGATTGTTAAAGCCAGTGTTACAGGATTTGTTTTGTATGTAAACGATGAGAAAATAACATGTGGTATATTTGAGATATTATTAGGATTACATGGAGTGTTATTTTGACAGTGTTTGTCTTGCAAAGGGAGACATAGTGGCTCTGGGACTTGTGGTGTTAATCACGCACCCGCTTGGCAGCCAGGAGGCTTCCTCGCCTTGGCAACCAGGAGGCTTCCTCGCCTTGGCAACGGCAGGAATGACAGTATCTGGCACCTGGCTTGGAGCAGAGACTGTTGTGCTGGCAGCTTTCAAGTTAGTCAGGTCTGCCACCTACCCTCATGTTGGTAGATATTGTGGACGGTTTTGTGCCCTTCAATGCCATTTTTCTGCCGTCAGTTTTGAAATTAATGGCTTATCCTTTTCCAAATACGAGTTCATTATGTTAATCTCAAAAGAAAAAGGGCTTGCTTTCAAACAGTTCTTGGTCATTATTTAACCGATAGTGTGTTTTTTAAACTGTATGTAAATATAGTTAGAAGTCTAAAACCTATAATAATTGAGAGTTAATACATTGAAACGTGGAGGCTTTGAGTGTTCCTGTAGAAATGGTAAAAAAAAAATACCATATTTAAAAAAAAATGAAATGACAGGGACTTCCCTTGTGTTTCAGTGGTTAAGACTCTGCTTCTAATGCAGGGGTCATGGGCTCAGTCCCAGGTTGGGGAACTAAGATCCTACATGCCACGGGGCACAGCCAAAAAAAGAAAAAAAGAACATGGCCTTTTTTTGTATAATATTGGTCACAGTTAAGAAAAGATGTTTTTTTCACAGGATGAATGATGGCAGAGATTTGATTTTACTGAAATTGTAGGAAAAACACAATGGGAAATGATGGGCATGAAGTCGTTGCTTTGAGAAATGGGAAACAATTTAGGTCTAAACGGTCAGAGAAGCAGGGTGATAGTGGGAGAAAAGTAATAATCATAATAAAAGCAACAACAAAATTCCTAGACAAAGGGTTCTTAGAGCGTGGATCATCCATAGATTGTAAGCTTCAGTACCTTTTTGGAGGTCTTGCTGATAAGGATGGATCAGCGCTTGACAAACTGAGGGGATAACTTGAAAAATGAAATTGGACAAAATTACAAACGATGTATATCTTTCCAAAACTTGCCTCACAAAGCTAGGTTCCTTTCATAAGCGTGATACCCATGAGGTCCTTAATTCATTTCACCTATGCATATTCCCACACTGCGAAGTACTGTGCCTGGCCATCATTTCCAAATACCCTGTTGTGGTTTGAAATCTTGATCTCTAAGGATGAGTCTGTCTTAGAAGACTAATGTGGGGCCAAGTGTCATTTTAAAAATGAGCACATGTGAAGCTGGTCCCCAGACTGATGATGAATGCCTGGAAATTAGCCATGTAATATGCTTCAGTTGTTTGAGGCTGATGGTTGAATAATTAAATATTTGAATAATTAAAAGAAAGAAGATTGTAAATTATTGGAATCAACAATATACTAAACCCTGTCATACATCTTTGTAGTGCTTATTTCTTCAAAGTTTGTGTGCTGTACTGTTATTGTTATTGTTATTTTTGGTAAGTATTTTGTCGTGAGTGCTAATTTTACAAAGCTCTGATAAATCTGTAAATATTTCATGTATGTATTTTATTTATTTATTTTTGGGTACCCCTGGTCTTTTCTACCATGCACAGGCTCTCTCCCATTGCAGCGAGTGGGGTCTCCTCTCCAGCTGCAGCGAGTGGGGTCCCCTCTCCAGCTGCAGCGGGTGGGGTCCCCTCTCCAGCTGCAGCGGGTGGGGTCCCCTCTCCAGCTGCAGCAGGTGGGGTCCCCTCTCCAGCTGCAGCGGGTGGGGTCCCCTCTCCAGCTGCAGCGGGTGGGGTCCCCTCTCCGGCTGCAGCGGGTGGGGTCCCCTCTCCGGCTGCAGCGGGTGGGGTCCCCTCTCCGGCTGCAGCGGGTGGGGTCCCCTCTCCGGCTGCAGCGGGTGGGGTCCCCTCTCCGGCTGCAGCGAGTGGGGTCCCCTCTCCGGCTGCAGTGAGTGGGATCTCCTCTCTAGCTGCAGTGAGTGGGGTCTCCTCTCCAGCTGCAGAGAGTGGGGTCTCCTCTCCAGCTGCAGTGAGTGGGGTCTCCTCTCCAGCTGCAGAGAGTGGGGTCTCCTCTCCAGCTGCAGTGCGTGGGGTCTCCTCTACAGCTGCAGTGCACGGGGTCCCTACTGTGGTGGCTCCAATGGTTGTGGCACTGAGCCTAGTTTCTCTGCTGCATATGAAACCTTCCCGGATCAGGGACTGAACTTGTTTCCCTGCATTGGCAGGTGGATTCTTTACCACTGAACTACCAGAGAAGTCCAAAATATTTTTACTTTTTTGTAGGACTTCCCTTGGATAGCTTAGACTTCCCTGGCCTTGGGCAGCACATGAAGCTGCCAATTCGGTTTCAGAGGAAAAATACTTCTTCGTGGTCTTCTGGTGTTGGAACCAGCCACACCAGGGAATTCTCAGTCTGAATGGCCTTCTTTGGGCCAATTAGGTATTTATTGAAGTATATCTTGGGATTAAAGATATATTACCATCCTGAAGTAGGTTTGCCTGGTGAAGACAGTGGAAATTCAAGGCAATAATAACTAAAAACAGGAGCTTGCATTCATGGGAGTCATACAAGAATGTACTAGTCTCCATGTTTTATCTCTCTCTTCTCTGGGGACTGTCCTGTACAGCTTTTTTTGCATGATGACTCCATATCTAAAATATCATTTTATTTGAGTAAAATATTAGATAATCTAGATTTGTTTCTTTTAGTATGTTAAAACACAGGTATATCTTTTTATTTTTTAAAATAGACTTTATTTTTCTAGAGCAGCTTTAAGGTCAAAGCAAAATTGAGTGGAAAGTGCAGAGGATTTTCCTGTACTTTCTTCCCTGCCTCCCACCCCAACCCTCCCTACTGTTGGTATCTCTCACCAGAGTGGTGCATTTGTTACGATAGAGGAACCTACCTTGACACCTGATAATCACCCAAAGTCCGGAGTTTACATTAGGGTTCACGTTTGGTGTTATAAATCCCCTTTTAAAGAGGTGGGCTTGCAACACTATTGAGTATCAAGGGTTTGAGGTTTGTCCAGGGCCGTCAGTGTCAGTGACTAGGTTCTCAATAAATATTTGATGAATATGTGAGCAATTACAAGTTCCTGATAGAAAACATGTAAAACACATGTTTGGTGTTTCTCTTTTCTCTTTAGGGTATATACCAAAAACCAAAATTGAAGACACAGTGTTACTAAAATAATTAACAATGGTAGAAAAAGCTTCTGTTCTTTAAATGTTCTACCTGAATGGTCATTGGTATAGGCCAAAAGAAAAAAAAAAAAAAAAAATATATATATATATATATAAAAGATACACCATATGAACACTAATCAAAATCAAGCTGAAGTGGCAATATTAATTGCCAGGGACAAAATACTTCAGAGTGAAGAAAATTACAAGGGACAAAGAGATGCTTTATGTATTGATAAAAGGGCCTGATTCACAGAATGCAACAATCTTAAATGTTATGTGTAGCAAACTACAGCTTCAAAGCACACAAAGCCGAAACTAAGAGAATTCAAATAAGAAATTGACAGATCCCCAATTACAGTTGAGGATGTCACCATCCCTCAGTCATTGAAAGAACCACTCTCCAGAGAACTAGCAAATATATTGAAGAATTCAATGACAACATCAACCAACAGGCTGTAATTGACACTTACAGAAACCACCATTCAACATCAGCAGAATATTTATTTCATACATATGGAGATAAGCCATATCTATATTGGCATAGAAAGTGGAAAAATAGGTATATTTCATCTGATGATGTACCAGTACAATAAAAGAAGCTTATCAGTTGGTTGTTACCCATAATAACGTATCTGTTTGTTCACTTTCTCTTACAGCCTCTCTGTTAAAAGGACTAAAACATGCTAACATAGTGTTACTTCATGACATCATCCACACCAAGGAGACACTGACACTTGTGTTTGAGTATGTGGTGAGTAAGATGAGAATTCAGATTTTATAATTATAAGCAAAAGTCTTATAGTATTATCATAGAGTTTTGTCTTTAGGTAGCTATACTGAAGTATTTTATCTGAGTACATGAGACTTATTTTGCATAATTTTGAATGGTATGTGTTTTAAAGAAAAATCCAGAAAAAATGTTCAGTTGAAGTTTCACTAGCTATATGATCTGTTATAACCTGTTTGTTACTAGTACACTTTCTAAATTTCGGCTTTATCAAGTAATATAAAACAATATGATGGTGAGCACTCCATCAAAGGAAGTTCACAGACAACAAAAATGTTTTCTCCTTTGGATTTATAACTTGGGTTCAGAAAAGCATCCTTATTCGGGTGATATTTGTAGAGAAAAGGCTGATACTTACAATTTAGACTTCACAGTTTTTCCCCTTGGTTAGTATTTCAGCTATTAATTAAAACTTCCAATTTGCATAGCACACGGTGTAATGATCTTATTCTGTTGAGACTTGGGCTTGAACTCATAATTAAACTTTCTCCGTTTCTCTTAGAAAAACATATGGTATTTGTGTAGCACCATTTCAGCATTTAACTGTGGAATCATGAAATGTAACCATGATAATTAACATCCCAATTTTCACAGATGGATCTGAGAACATGTAATTTACAAGATACAAATGACATTGGTGGAGACTTTTATTGAGAAGAGTAGCTGTTGGTATTGTGACTGTATTAAGATCCCATTTTGTAATTACCACACTACTTTAAAAAAAACTGAAATAGTGTCCATTTTTCCTTAAAAATATATAATAGAATGAATATTTACAACATTTTATCTTGCTAATGTCTGCCTAAGTCTGTTTGTCATTTAAAAATTGTTGTCTTATGAAAAAGCCATTCATCTTGTCTATTTACATATAAATGATGGATACATTTGAATAATATGGTAATGTGGCTACAAGGACAGCTAGAACTGAGCAGTTGCATATATTACATGCTACCAAGAATGGATGCAGATTCAGACATCAATGCAAATATAATTTCTTTTGTTTAATTGATGATTTGGGGGTCAATAATGTATTCAGCTGATGTAAAATTGGAATTTTTGTTCCATATTTTCCAGTATGTCTAGTTGCAGTATTTCTGTTAAATCCAAATTTTTTTTCTCAGTATACTTCAGTAACTTATAAAAGAGGTTTCAAAAATATACTTGTTCCATCCCCCCAAATTGGATAATTTAATTGAGAAGAACAAAAACTTAGTTTGGTCCCTAAAATCAGTAACGTTGATAGAGTAATGAACAAAAATAATGTGAAATTGGGTCTTTCGAATCTTAAAAGAAAATGAAATATATTTGTGAGGCTAAAAATATGCCCATTGAAGCACACTGTCATTTTGTGCTTTTATATTCTGTGGAAATTGCCATATAAAAGGAAGGAAATGCACCATCCTGCAGTATTTGTCAACTGATTGCAACTGACTGCTAAACTCATTCTTCTTTGTGTGAGTGAACTTCTCCTTGGCCCCAGTTCTTGTGGAGACATGCCAGCTCCTCTTCAATAAGCCACATAATAGCATGCACATATGCAGTACTCTGTGGGCATTTCATGCCTTTCAAAAATGGAATATTGCCTGCCATCTAGCAGCCATCAGACTGCAGCCATGCCCTACCGTGAGCCCTCAGGAGGCTCAGGATGTGAAAAACACAGCAAACTGGCATGATCTCAGTGAGCTCTGACGCTTGCATTGTGCCATCCTGGTGGCTCAGTGGTAAAGAATCCACCTGCAATGCAGGAGACTTGGGTTCAATTCCTGGGTCTGGAAGATCCCCTGGAGGAAGAAATGGCAATCCACTCCCATGTTCTTGCCTGGAAAATTCCACGGGTAGAGAAGCCTAGTGGACTACAGTCCATGGGATCAAAGATTCAGACACGACTCAGCGACTGAACACATTATAATACATACGTAGAAAAGCGCTGAATTCATTAACTTGAGAAGTCTGGTTTTCTTTAATTAACAATGATCTTTTGATGTTCAGACAACCTGCCCCTTGTTGCAAAATTTCTATATAACCTGGCTCCTCCCCTCGCCTCCTTGAAGCAGTTCTCAGGTTCACGTGAGATGCTGTCACCCAGGCTTGAAATCCTAAAATTTCCTGCCAGATGGAACATAACTCTCAGCCTTTAGGTTGTGACTATTTTCAGGTTGACACCTAACTTCTCTGGGGCAGCGAAGATGTAGATTTCCCTGTTCTCTTTTAGAGAATGGGCATACTCATGTCATTCATTTCTTATGACTGCCCTCCTTGCCTCATCTCTAGTTCTCTATTCCACCTATATCTCTTTATATTCCCACTGTTCTTTGCCTCTCTCTTCACTGCCTTTCTTTGTTTGTTATTTTCTGTTCACTTCATCTCCTGCCCTTTTGCCTCTCTGATGAAGTTAGTACTTCTTGTGGCCTCAACTGTAGTTTGTTTGGCTTTTGTTTGTTCTAAGGAAAATATTCCACTGAATGTCTGAAATCAGAGTTGGGGAGGCTGGGACAACGGGCTGGGGAGGGGAAGAGCTCTGTGCTGTAGAAATTCCTTAGAAGAGTTTTCCAAGTTAGAGTTGGGAAGGTGTAGACTCCTTGACAGTATTAACCTGACTCAGTGATAGTTGCCTAATACAGAAATAACTTCCTGAGTATTTCCTAAAGCTTTTGTTTTCTTACACTGTTTTTTCATTGCTTGTTTTTTTTTAACATATGCCAATGGAAAATTAAGATTCTTACATACTTTAATGAATTAATTGGGGCTTCTCTCATAGCTCAGTTGATAAAGAATCTGCCTGCAATGCAGGAGACCCCAGTTCAATTCCTGGATTGGGAAGATCCACTGGAGAAGGGATAGGCTACTCAATCCAGTATTCTTGGGCTTCCCTTGTGGCTCAGCCTGCAACACATTTTTATATGCCAATGGAAAATTAAGATTCTTACGTACTTTAATTGAATTAATTTAATCAGATTGCTTTCCTCACAGTATCTGGCAGGAATAAATTTTCTTCTCTTGCATGTTTCACAGCAGTGGAAGGGTGATAGAAATTTCAAAGCATGATATGCCACAGGAATTAGAGCAGATCTACTGGAGGGATGCAGAGCAGGAAACAGGAGGCACTTGTAGATTTGAGATGATGAGTGAAGGGTCAGAAAGGGAGGTAAAATAATGTTTAAGACAAGTGCCGGGGTCCAGCCCCGGTGGATCCAGGGAATTCGAAGCGGGGACGGCGTCAGCGAGGATCAGGAAACAACTGCTTAATTAAACTTTAATTAAGGATATAAAGAGTAATAGAATAAGGATAGCTCAGTGAGGAAATTCAGTGGAGAAAAGAGGCTGAATAATTCAGCCAGAAGGTAAGAGAAAGAACGACATGGGGAGACCAAGTTTCAGTGAACAAGGCCCGCACTTTATTTTCCAAAGTAGTTTTTATACCTTAAGTTATGTATAGAGGATAATGGGGGAAGGGGTAGAGTCATGCGGTAAGCCAGGCTTTCTTCCTGCAAACTTATCATATGCAAAAGTTTAGGTGATTTGCATCATCTTCTGGCCAGGAGGCCTGTTAACATTTTAAGAAACTTATTTTTCTCTAAAGGTGATTATTCTAAAGTCAGGCGCCAGCCTCCAAAAAGCATTAGATAAAGTTGCATTCCTACAGAGCAAAGGTGTGGTGGGCTATAACAAGAAAAAGAATTAACTCAAGGGTCCCAGGTTACAAACATTAAAGCTACTACTTACACCAATTATATTAATCAGTACACTGCCAGGGACACAGCAGGTAAGGGATATGGAGTCTTAGCAGCAAACATTGGCCCGACAAGTGAAAATCCCTTCACCAATACAATTTCTAATCAATCTTTTAACTGCTCAAAGGAATCTGTATTTAGACAGTTTAGAACATCTTATGCCTCTCACAGTTGGGAGACTCTGAGCAATCACATGTGGCCGGAAAAACCTGTTGAGGCAGGCTAGAGGACTTCCAAAGGAGTTTGTAGGTTGAAACACTGTCACACCCAGGAATTATTAACTGGAGCTGTAAGCTAACTCTTTTTTCAGAGAGAGGTAGTGGGGGACAGCCCCCCGTAAAGTCAGAGGTGTAGGTGAAAGCACAAAGCAGAAAGTAGGCAGACTCTGGTTTTGGGGGTAGATGCTCGAGAATTTCCAGGGAGACTCCTGAGGCTTGATCCCGACTTTGCGTATGCCAAGCCTCCTTCCTCAAGACCTTTGCCGGGGGCGGAGCTTGCTCCCCGCAGACAAGTATGACCACAGTACTGAAAACCAGCACTGAAAACGTATTGAGTTTTATGCTGGGCACTGTGCTGGGGTTTTACGTTCATTTTCGCTTTTGATGTTCTCAGTAGTCTTATGGGTCTGTGACTATTGCCACTTTATAAAGAAGAAACCTAAGCGTTTGGGAGATGAAATGCTTTTTAGGATTTTGCAGCAAGAAAGATAGACTCAGATCCATCTCACTTTGAACCCTAGTGGCAATATTGTGTCTCCTGTTTATGTTCCACTTTACTGAGGGTGCGCCTTTGGTCAGAAGGAGGAAAGGAAACTCTTTTTTCTTTCTACAACTCTTCTTTTTTCTGCACTTTAAGATATAGCTGTATTTAAATCCCAAATATGGTTCAAGTGCTTTACAGTTTAAATAAGTATTATAGACTCACTGAAAACCCAACCCATTTAAAATTTTAATTATGAAATGTTTTATGTCTCCAAAAGGCAAACTTATAAGTGACATGTACATGCCTGATGTGTTTCACTGGGATCTACTTAATACACACACACAGTCTTGTTATTTAGCAAGACCTAAATAAGACTCAGTGACTTCACTTTCACTTTTCACTTTCTTGCATTAGAGAAGGAAATGGCAACCCACTCCAGTGTTCTTGCCTGGAGAATCCCGGGGACGGGGGAGCCTCGTGGGCTGCCGTCTGTGGGATTGCACACAGTTGGACACGACTGAAGCGACTTAGCAGCAGCAGCAGCAAATCAATATCAGGCTTCCCTTGTGTCTCAGCTGGTAAAGAATCTGCCTGCAAAGTGGGAGATCTGGGTTCGATCCCTGGGTTGGGAAGATCCCATAAAGAAGGGAAAGGCTACCCACTCCAGTATTCTTGGGCTTCCCTTGTGGCTCAACTGGTAAAGAATCCGCCTGCAATGTGGGCAGTTTTCTGGCTTGGAGAGTTCCAGGACTTTTAGTCCACGGGGTCATAAAGAGTTGGACACAACTGAGCGACTTTCACTTTTCCCTGATATCTCAGTTGGTAAAGAATCCGCCTGCAATGCAGGAGACCCCAGTTTAATTCCAGGGTTGGGAAGATCCCCTGGAGAAGGGATAGGCTACCCACTCCAGTATTCTTGGGCTTCCCTTGTGGCTCAACTGGTAAAGAATCCGCCTGCAATGTGGGAGACCTGGGTTCAGTCCCTGGGTTGGGAAGATCCCCTAGAGAAGGGAAAGGCTACCCACTCCAGTATTCTGGCCGGGAGAAGTCCATGAGGTAGCAAAGAGACATGACTGAGTGACTTTCACTTTCAAAATCAATATCAAACATTTTAATCTGCAGTTTCCCAAACTTAATGATGATATAGCCACATTTAAAAATTGTTAACATCAAAGTTATTTTCTAAAAGATATTGATTTTGTAGTTCTATGTAACTAACAGTATCTTTTTTGAGGGAGTAGACCAAGTATGTTAAACGGTGTAGGAAAATCCATGCCTCATACCATTAAAACCTAGATGTGTAGGGAAAGTAACATAATTTAAGATTCATTAGTTATTATTGGATCTTTCCTTTGGACTTTATTAACTAAGTTATCAAGGGTGTTTTGGAGGTATCTGTGGAATTTGTTCCACAGTGTAAAAGATTCTTATTTATGGTAGTGTACACACTGTATATAGTTCTGTTTTTGTGCTTTTAAAAAAGAGCTCTAAGCCTGGCTGCTTTATATTAAAAGTCCCATGAATGATATTTTAGGTTACAATAAAGTCTGCTGAAGGCCAGAATAATTAAATAAGTGATGAAAAGTTAGGGATGTGAAAGAATATTTGAGGAAATGACTTTGGAGGTCACTCTTAACGTGATCCTGAGACTTCCCTGGTGGTCCAGTGGTTAACACTCTGCCTTCCAATGCAGGAGGTGTGGGTTCGATCCCTGGTAGGGGAGCTGAGATCCCACATGCCTTGTGCCCCAAAAACCACAGCACACACTAAGAAGCAGTATTGTAACAAATTTAATAAAGGCAATCACTGCAGATGGTGACTGCAGCCATGAAATTAAAAGATGCTTACTCCTTGGAAGAAAAGTTATGACCAACCTAGACAGCATATTCAAAAGCAGAGACATTACTTTGCCAACAAAGGTCCATCTAGTCAAAGCTATGGTTTTTCCAGTAGTCATGTATGGATGTGAGAGTTGGACTGTGAAGAAAGCTGAGCGCCGAAGAATTGATGCTTTTGAACTGTGGTGTTGGAGAAGACTCTTGAGAGACCTTTGGACTGCAAGGAGATCCAACCAGTCCATTCTGAAGGAGATCAGTCCTGGGTATTCATTGGAAGGACTGATGCTGAAGCTGAAACTTCAGTACTTTGGCCACTTGATGTGAAGAATTGACTCATTTGAAAAGACTCTGATTTGGGGAAAGATTGAGGGCAGGAGGAGAAGGGGACGACAGAGGATGAGATGGTTGGATGGCATCACCGACTCAATGGACATGGGTTTGAGTAAACCCCGGGAGTTGGTGATGGTATCACTGACTCGATGGACATGAGTTTGAGTAAGCTCTGGGAGATGGTGAAGGACAGGGAAGCCTGGCATGCTGCAGTCCGTGGGGTCGCAAAGAGTCTGACATCACTGAGCAACTGAACTGAACTGAACTAGGAAACAGGATCATTAAAAAAAAAAAAAGAAAGTGATTCAGTGGATAAGAGGAGATTGTTAGTGTAGGCTATCTCAGAGTATTGGGTAGAACTCCTAAAACATCTGAAAGTTACTTTCTTACACACTTTGAAAATGTTTAGCCATAGGGATCTGCAAGCGGCAAGGTTGACATCCACTTGGACACGTGCTGCCCACACGGCTCATGACCCTTGTGTAGCCTGTGGGTCCCCCGGTTGGTCCTTCCTCCTTCCAGTTGTTAACCAGGCAGTGACTCTTAGTAGCTTGGAAAGGTATGTGGTTTCATAATGGTCTGAAATATTATTATAGCCATGTTCTTTCTCTTCATAGGTTTGAAACATGTAAGAGAAATATAGAAAATGTGAAAATGCTAATAAATATTTTTCCTACTTAAACAGGAAGTTAAGCAATGTAGTTTTTACTTTTTTTTGCCAAAGACAAGTAAGTGCCACGTTGCCCTACTTAACACCATGCTAAAAAATCTAAAACAGACTCTGTAAGTGGAAATAATATCAATAAATTAGTAAACATGATTATGTAAATAAATATTACCATTAGTTAAAGTGTACAACTGTTCTGTTCTATTTTAAATTGCATGAGAGCAAAGTATGTGTAGCAGCATTTTTCATTACCTATTTAATAATTATGTACAAGAAGGAAAACCAGCAGGCTTATAACTAATCATAATTATTCTTTGGAGCAATCATTTTATTTCTTCTACTGTGAAAAATTCCAAACTAATATGCACCATTATGTAAAAGAAAAATCTCTATTCCACATTAAAAAAAAAAAAAAAAAAACTATGTCACCAAAAGTCATATAAAGTGCTGTATGAGTCACCAAAAAATCACATTTCCCCCCCTTTTTTTTCACATAAGGTATTTTTATAGTGTTTTACTTATTAAAAGCACTCTCTCATAAATGTTATTCCATTCGACTCCATCTTTCACGTGCTCATGCTCAGGCTTGTCTGACACTTTGCACCCCTGGCTGTGGACGGGGATTTCCCAGGCAAGAATACTGAAGTGGGTTGCAATTTTCTTCTCAAGAGGATCTTCCCAATACAAGAATCGAACATGTGTGCCCTGTGTCTCCTGCACTGCAGGCGGATTCTTTACCACCGAGCCACCAGGGAGGTACATAAGACCTGTATTTTTGTTCAGTTTTTTTCACTGATAGAGAGGAAGAATGCTTTGAGAAATTAAGACTTACTGAATCACCTGGATAGACTAAAGGGTAAAAGATAAAACTTTAACCCATCTGTGGTGTCTGTAGATCTTTATTACTCCATTTTACCCTGCAGCCTTCTCATATTAACCATCTTCCTAGTTTTTTTTTTTAATTTATTTTGTATTAGAGTATAGCTGATTAATGATGTTGTGATGGTTTCAGATGGACAGCAAAGGCACTCAGCCATATATTATACATGTATCCATTCTCCTCCATACCCCTCTCCCATCCGGGCTGCCACGTAATATTGAGCAGAGTTTTCTCTGCTACACAGTAGGACCTTATTAGTTATCCATTTTAAATGTAGTAGTGTGTGCATGTCCATCCCAGACTCCCTAACTATCCCCTCCCTTCTTCTCCCCACCATTAACCATGAGTTCATTCTCTAAGTCTGTGAGTCTTTTTCTGTTTTTTAAGTAAGTTCATTAGTATGATTTCTTTTTAGATTCCACATGTAAGGGATGTCATATGATATTTTTCCTTCTCTGTCTGAGTTCACTCTGTATGATAATCTCTAGGTTCTTCCATCTTGCTGCAAAAGGCATTATTTCATTCTTTTTTGGTAGTTATATTGATGGTCTGAGGTATGTATTATGTTATGATATGGGACTGGCAGCTGAAAAGTTATGTTCTGTCTTTGCACCCTGCCACACAATTTACCTAATTGTTTTCTATGCCTCATACATTTTGATTTCTGAAGATAATAAGAATGCTTTAATTTGCATGATTTTATACCACATCTGTTCTCAAAAATGAGCTCTCCATCAGTCTTCTCATTTCCAGATTAAACTATCCCAAGGCAGTTGAGAATTTTTCTGCTTTCCTGTGAGACACAATATATGTGCACACATGTGTGCATGTACAGCTGTAGATGGTGGTGATCAGGGAAGACCTTGCTGAGAAGATGAGAGGTCTTTCGGTACAAAGGGAGGTTTAGAAGACATACATATTCTAGTCAAGAACTTTCCAGATAGAAGGCTCGTGTGAGGAGCAGCAGGGTTCCTATGGCTGAAACGAAGCAGGCAAAGAGGATGGTACAACGAGACAAAATGCAAGACGCAGTGGGGTCCAGATTGCTTCAGGCCTTTTTTTAAAAAAAAACTTTACTGAAGTATAGTTGCTTTGCAGTGTTGTATTGGTTTCTACTGGACTGAAAAGGGAATCAGTTATATGTATATCCTCTCTTCTTTGGGTTTCCTTCCCATTTAGGTCACCACAGACCACTGAGCAGTGTTCCCTGGGCTGTACAGTAGCCTCTCATTAGTTATGTTTTCTTGTAGTGTTTTATTTTGATGAATTTTGCTTTTGCTCATAATGAGATGGGAAACCAGAAAAGGATGCTCAGCAGAGAAATGATCGGCTCTGACTCAGTTTAATTGAATCTCTCTGACTGCTTTCTTAAGAATAGATGGGCCAGTTCTGAAACAGGGAAACCAGTTAGAAGGCTGTCACAGTTGTGTGGCATGATGTCGGCAGTGGAGGTGGTGAGAAGTGGATGAATTGTAGACATTTATCTAAGGTTGATCTGATAGCATTTGGTGTGGGATTTGAGAAATGAAGACAAGACAAGGATGATCCCAATGATTTTGGCTGTTGTTCAGTCACTCAGTCATGTCCGACTCTTTGTAACCCCATGGACTGCAGCACGCCAGGCTTCCCTGTCCATCACCATCTCCCAAAGTTTGCTCAAACTCATGTCCATGGAGTTGGTGATACCATCCAACCATCTCATCCTCTGTCATCCCCTTCTCCTCCTGCCCTCAATCTTTCCCAGCATCAGGGTCTTTTCTAAGGAGTCAGTTCTTCACATCAGGTGGCCAAAGTATTGGAGCTTCAGTTTCAGCATCAGACCTTCCAATGAATATTCAGGGTTGATTTCCTTTAGAATTGAGTGGTTTGATCTCCTTGCTCTCCAAGGGACACTCAAGATCTTGTTTTCTTCAGCACCACAGTTTGAAAGCATCAATTCCTCATTGCTCAACCTTGTTTAAAGCTGAAATGGCTATAATAGTGGAGCTGCTATAAGGAGACATAAGGCAGACTGCAGGAAGATGCAACTCAGCCTTTACGGGGTTTAGTTTGAGATGTTTATTATATATGCAAGTGGAGATGTCACGGGGCTGTTGGGTATATGGGTCTGGAATGTAGGAGAGAGATCACAGGTGGAGATTTGCAAGTTGTCTGCATTATGATATTTAACAAAGGGATTAGATGAGATCACCAGGTGTGGTCACTGTTACCTTGTTGGCTCTAAAGGAACCTTGCCTTTGGATACTCACGCCTTTGTGTACTCCCTGCCCCTTATGATTAGGCTGGGCTTGTGACTTGCTCTAACCAATAAAGTAACATGCTGGAAGTGACACAATGCCAGTTGTGGCCCTGACAGCTTCTTTGCCCTGTTGAGCACCTGCTCAGCCATGTTAGAATTCCAGTTGTTCTGCTGGGGAGCCCATGAGAAGAGGCCCTTGACTGTATGGAGAACTGAGAACTCAGAAGGCAGTGTGAAGTTAGACCTGAGACGGAGACCCCAGCCAAGCCATTTGCCCAGCAAGCTATCGTGCTTCTTGGGTGGGGGCAAAGGGCAAATTCCAGTCTCACGGACATCGTGTGGAGCCAATGTGGTTTGGCCCCTGCTCTGCCTTTTCTGAATTTTGACCCAAGAATCATTAGAAGTAATTCACTGGTTGTTGATGTAAGCCACTAAACTTTGGGTTAGTTTCTTGTCCCGCAGTCAATAATTAACCTCTGTGTGAGCAGATGGACCTAAAATGTAGAAGAGAAGTTCAAGGACTGAGCACTGGGGCACTTCAACTTTCAGCATAACATTAAGGCGTCAAAGTGATGAAGAACACCAGCAGTGGGTATTGAAAAGGAATGTCAGGAAGGAAGGGGATTTTTTTGTGAACCCTGATAAAGCTGTTTCAGCTGAAATAGCTAGATAGACTGGGGTTTTACAAGAGCAGAGACTGCCTCTCCAGTGCCTAGCAGAGTGGCACATAGTATTAGCCAATAGTTCTTGTATGAATGAATAAGTGACATTTGAAGCAGGAAGGGCCAGCAACTATAAGGGGCCAGAGACTGCACAGGCCCCTTAGAAAGTGTCTGGCCTTTCGACTTTTGTCACGACAAGGAGGTCTTGCCTTCCATCAAAATTCATGAAGCAGAGGATTTTCTCAATGGAGTGACTATTTTCAGATATAGGACTTAAAGCTCCCTGCTCTTCCCAACCTCTCTCCCTCCGAAAAAAAAAAAAAAAAAAACCTATTCATAAACATCCACTTCAATAATTCATTATGTAGTCCCAGATAAATGACATCTAGAATGTGAAAAAAAAAAATACTATTGCATGTAATCTTTGAGAACTCATCAAGAATGGAGATGAGGTTTTTTAAAAGATGGTAGGAAACAAACCTATAAGCTTACTATAGAACATTAGTGAAATGCAAAAATAGAGTTTTAGACATTCAAGTCTAATCGTTACCTTTTATAAATAGTAAGGAACATTCTTACTCCCTGATTTCAGCCAAGATTGTGACAGGGACTCTCATGAGATCCTAATAAACATTAACATTGAAACTCAACTGTTCAAAGATTATTCTTTCAGTTTATTCTGGTTGAACAACTTCACCCAAAGCCAATTGATTAATGAATTGACATCAGGATGGAGAAAAGTCTGCTGGGGTATGCTGGAGGGCGTTGTCCTTGGCCTTGTCCTGTTTGGTATTTTTATTAATGACTTAGTTGAAGGCACTGAGATGATGTGCTTGACCTATTGCATATATGTTGTCGCTGGGAGCCATAATTAACACTTGGATGATGGAATCAGGGCTCAAAAAAGATCTGATGAAATGATAAGTTGAACCTTACAAGGCGAATTGCTGTGGGGATAAGTAAAACAGTGTATTTGATTAAAAAAAAAAAAGGCAGCCCAACATAATACAGAAAAATAAGGCTAAAAGCAGTTTATGTGAAAAAGTCTAGTAATTTATTTGGTTCAAAGAACTGAAGTGGACGGGAGAGTGCACTGAGGAGGGCTTTATGAACAGATACAACGTGGAACCAGTAAAGATACCAGAATTTAGGAGAATTGAAGCTGTATTGGGGAGAGCAGAGAAAAGGGAACATGAATATTCCAGATAAGATAAGAAAGCCAAATGTGAGAGTTCTGGAGAGGCTAGTTTCGGCTTAATCCTGGGGAGAATGTTAAATGCTTTGTTACAAATTTAAATTCAGTGCCTTGAACACCTTATCACTAAAAGCATTCAGTAGAGGATAAGTGGATTTACATAGAATATTGTAGGGAGGGTTCCTAACCTGTAGTTATGCAAGGGATTGAAATATGTAACTTAGATACGTTATTTCATATAGTTCCGACTGATGCCATGACGTGGGGAATCCCTCCATTTTGCAGATGAGGAAATTCATACTTAGATGTTAAGGCTCCATGCACGCCCTTTCCAGTGGCTGCACCGTATCATATCCTGTGTTGAGTGTGAATCTGGGTTACTCCAAGTTTACATAGCAAAGGACTGCCCAAAATTTTTACACTGCTGTTTAAACTAATCCCATTTGGCATATTTTTTGGAAGCAGAAATACAACTTGCTATAAACTTTCACCTAATAATTCAGTTTTTCCCCCTCCAACACATATAGACTGTCTTCTGTATGCCAGGGACTGTCCTTAAACTCAAGGGATAGCCCTTACTTTTAAGAAAATTTTCAATTGGAGAATAGTTGCTTTACAATGTTGTATTGGTTTCTGCCATACAGCAACATAAATCAGCCATAAGTATGCATATATCCCCTCCCTGTCCAGCATCCCTCCCACCATCCCCATTTCTCCCCTCCAGGTCATCACAGAGCATTGTACACAGAACATTGTACAGCCCTTGCTGAAGAGGTTGGAATCTGGTGATCTCAGATAATACCTCTGATCTCAGATAATCTCCATGTGCCATTTGAGTTCTCAGTCACTGTTACAGATCATCATGTGTCACGGACTAGAACGTATTTATGTTTTAGTGACAACAGTGGGAAGACGATTTGACTCGTGGACTTTTCTTTATTGGAAAACTTTCAAGGATGACTCAGTTTCATATATGGAGAACTAGTTATGCCGCGTGATAGTACGATCTTATATTCTGAAAGGGTGAGTTGCCATGCAGAACCGATTACTGCGAGTGAGCAGATGTAAACATTGTGGATGACAGAGCGTGCACTCAGCGTAAGATACAGCTATTCTGAATCATAAGGAGAAAGTAAAGAAATGAAACAAACCAGCTTTCCACCATTGCTCTGTTGGAAATGTTCCGTTTATCTGATTGGTAGGACAAAGTCCATTATCTTCTTTTCTATCCTTTTCCCTCATGGGTTTTTCACATCTGATAGGGAGTCATGGTCTCCTTTGTGCTGTGCAGAACTGTTAGTCCCTCAGTCGTGTCCGACTCTTTGTGACCCCATCGACTGTAGCCTGCCAGGCTCCTCCTTCCATGGGATTCTCCAGGCACGAATACTGGAGTGGGTTGCCATGCCCTTCTCCAGGAGATCTTCCCAACCCAGGGATTGAACCCAGGTCTCCTGCAGTGCAGGTGGATTCTTTACCAACTGCGCCACCAGGGAAGCCCATGAATACTAGAGTGGATAGACTGTCCCTTCTTCAGGGAAACTCCCAACTCAAGAATCCAACCAGGGTCTCCTGCATTGCCGGCAGATTCTTTGCCAGCTGAGCTACCAGGGAAGCCCTTAGGGTCTCCTTTAGTCATTTTCAAATGTGTTGTTAGTTCCTTATCACATTGGGTGCTGAGATTTTAGTTTATTTTTTCTGTTTACCTCATACCTATCTTTTCTGTTTTCTAGTTTTATTTCATATGGTTGCCATCCATTTATTAGAAGGTCTTGATCACAGTTGAGTATTTTAATCTACAGGATTTAAGACGGAACTGTGTCTGATGTTTAACTATTGTGATAGTAAATACCTGCTTATTTACAAAGATACACAATTTATGAGTACCTTCCACTATAGATGGTACTTCCATCCATTTTTATTTGGAGGATAATTGCTTTACAATGTTATATTGGGTTTCTGCCATACCACACTGTGAATCAGTCATAACTGTATATATATATCCCCTCCCTCTTGAGCCTCCCTCGTACCCACCCCAATCCCACCCCTGTATGTCATCACAGAGCTCCAGGGTGGGCTCCCTGTGTTCCGTAGCAGCTTCCCACTGTCTGTCTGTTTTACACACAGTAGTGTATACGTGTCACTGCTACTTTCTCAAGTTCGTCCCCCTAATTCCCCTGCTGTGTCAACAAGTCCATTCTGGACAACTGTGTCTTCATTCCTTCCCTGCAAATAGGTTCTGAATCAGGCAACTTTGATGAGACTACACTATGCCACTAGGGCTTCTTTAAAAATTATTTTTCTTACTCTCATTTCGAATTTCACCACTTAAACTACAGACATGTACTGGGGAAGTTGCTATAATCTGTGACATGTGGAAAGAGTGGACTGAAAAAACAGACTTCATTGGTAGAAGGAAGTCATACAGAAGGTAACAGTAGTAAAAAGAGAATTCCTTTAGAAAGGAAGAAACATATTTCACATATTAATTATTTTTTTTTCCTCACAGAAATTGTTTTCATGTTTCCTAAGTTAAGGAAGTAGTAATCTTGAAAAAAACCATGCACACATCATGGGGCAGGTGGAAGCAGGAGAGAGATGCCTTAGTAAGTCTGACAATAATAATCAGCTTGGGTGAAGAAATTGGACAAATGTTCCAGATAAAGTACTAAAATTGCCGTCTGATGAAAGTACTCAAGACCAGGATGAAGATGATCAATAATTCCAATTACCTTCACATTATGTTTGAATAGACCATGAAGTAATTGGAGAAAAAAATCATTAGCAAATCTAAGTGAAGTATAAATTATTATATATCGTACAAAATGGAGTGCCTACAGCTTCTCACCAATTTTCAAAATCAGTCATTTGATAAATGCATATCCTTACAATGACCATCATAATGAATGATTTTCTTTCATATGATGATTATTAATTACATTTCAAATTCATTTGTTAGCATCACTTTAGTTTTGTGCTTTGGTAAAAGGCAGTTAAAACCACTGCAGAGTCAAGTCATTCATGTTTGTTTCTGTGATGGTTGTTCTATGCACATTGTACATCGTATGTGTATAAAGGGCCAGGTCATTCTGTGGCTTGTTATGAGAAATGGCTGTTTTTATTTTCAACTCTTTTACCTGATTCTTTCAAAGTTTTCTCTAAATACCTTAATAAGACTTTCTTTTATTGCTAATTCTTAATTTTTCATCTTTTGGCATCATCCATTGATTCCTACAGTGAAAAATGGGAATTTTTAAAATTAAAAAAAATTTTTTCCCCACTTTCAAACAAGTGAACCCATCCTATTCTGCCACTGTCCCAACCTTCCATCCTCTCAATATGGGTATATTATAATTTTTATTAGATCACAAATTCAGTATTTACATATTATGTCAATATAAATATTGTTTATAGCTGAGGCATGTAGTACAGTATGTAATGAAAAATGGGAAATTATTAATTTCAGGGAAACCAAACTGGTAAAGAATCCACCTGCAAGGCAGGATACTGGAATGGGGAGCCTTTCACTTCTCCACGGAATCTTCCCAACCCAGAGACCGAACCCGGTGTCCCACATTGCAGGCAGATTCTTTACCAGCTGAGCCACCAGGGAAGCCCAAGAATACTGGAGTGGGTATCCTCTCCCTTCTCCAGTGGATCTTCCTAACCCAGGAATCGAACCAGGGTCTCCTGACTTGCAGGTGGATTCTTTACCAGTTTGGTTTCCCTGAAATTAATAATTTCCCATTTTTCGTTTCTACTGTTAATTCAGGACCTTCCCCAGTCTCTACCTGCTGTATCTCGTCACTGATTTCCTGGGGTGCCCTTTCCATCACTACTAGGTTGGAGCTCTTTTTCTTCCATCCCACGTTTTGTTTGGGAGTGGACATAATTTCTTTTTTTTTTTTTTTGCAATGGAAAATTATTTTATTATTATTTTTTTTTACTGTTTAATTCTTTTTTTTTAAATTTTATTTTACTTTTAAACTTTACATAATTGTATTAGTTTTGCCAAATATCAAAATGTATCCGCCACAGGTATACATGTGTTCCCCATCCTGAACCCTCCTCCCTCCTCCCTCCCCATACCATCCCTCTGGGTCGTTCCAGTGCACCAGCCCCAAGCATCCAGTATCATGCATCGAACCTGGACTGGCAACTCATTTCATACATGATATTTTACATGTTTCAATGCCATTCTCCCAAATCTTCCCACCCTCTCCCTCTCCCACAGAGTCCATAAGACTGTTCTATACATCAGTGTCTCTTTTGCTGTCTTGTACACAGGGTTATTGTTACCATCTTTCTAAATTCATATATATGCATTAGTATACTGTATTGGTGTTTTTCTTTCTGGCTTACTTCACTCTGTATAATAGGCTCCAGTTTCATCCACCTCATTAGAACTGATTAGGGTTAGGGTTAGGTGTGAGAGGGACGGGAGCCGGGGTGCAGGCCTCAAGGAGGAGAAGGGGGGTCACCCCTTCCCCCCCCCCACCCCCCACCCCACCCCTAGACATTTCTCCAAAGAAGACATACAGATGGCTAACAAACACATGAAAAGATGCTCAACATCACTCATTATCAGAGAAATGCAAATCAAAACCACAATGAGGTACCATCTCACACCAGTCAGAATGGCTGCGATCCAAAAGTCTACAAATAATAAATGCTGGAGAGGGTGTGGAGAAAAGGGAACCCTCTTACACTGTTGGTGGGAATGCAAACTAGTACAGCCACTATGGAGAACAGTGTGGAGATTCCTTAAAAAACTGGAAATAGAACTGCCTTATGATCCAGCAATCCCACTGCTGGGCATATACACCGAGGAAACCAGAAGGGAAAGAGACACGTGTACCCCGATGTTCATCGCAGCACTGTTTATAATAGCCAGGACATGGAAGCAGCCTAGATGTCCATCAGCAGATGAATGGATAAGAAAGCAGTGGTACATATACACAATGGAGTATTACTCAGCCATTAAAAAGAATACATTTGAAGCAGTTCTAATGAGGTGGATGAAACTGGACATAATTTCTGATAGCTTTCTGGGAAAGAATGTGGGGGAGATTTTTATTTTTTTGAGATGCTGCATTTCCGAAAATATCTTTATTTTGCACTTACATTTGATTGGCATTTTGGCTAGATATAGGTTTCTTGGTTAGAAATAATTTCAGTAGAATTTCAATGTAATTGCTCCATTATTGTCTAGTTTCCATTGTTTCTGTTAAAACACTTCTCTTTATTTCCAGTGTTCTGAAATTTCATGCTGAATCAAAAAGTTGGTCAAGATATAGCTTTATTTTCTTTGGGTGCACTTTTTCATTCTGGAAATTCGTGCATGTCTTTCCTTTTTTTTTAATACAACTTTATTGAGATACAATTCACATAACAAAATTTACTCTTTTAAATAAGTGTAAAATTCAGTGGTTTTTAGTATATTTTCAGAGTTTGGGAACCATTACTGCTAAATTTTAGAAAATTTATCACTCTGAACAGAAGTCCCATACCCATTAGCAGTCACTCTGTAATCTCCACCCTTCTAACTGCTAGCAACCAGTAATCTACTTTATATCTTTATAAGGATTTTCCTGGACATTATATATAAATGGAATAATTAATATGTGACTTTTTGTGCAGGCTTCTTTCACTTATTATAATGTTCTTGGAGTTCATTCATGGTGTAGCCTTCATTCTTTTTTATGGCTGAATAATAGTCCATAGTATGGCTTGATGACAAATTGAAATGATAATGATATAATCATAGACCAGGCATACAGAAACAGTGTCAGGCAGTCATTGAGGATCTGGTTTCAGACACTGAGGCTTTGAATTTTCTCTGAACTCAAGTCAAACTGTATAACCCCACCACCTGTGTTTAGAACATTATCCCTTAACTGCAACTTTGTGAGTTCAAAGTCCTGCCTTGTAACTACACAGCCATTTCAGACCCCAATCCATCCTTCCTTAATACGCATCCTTAGTTCTTGCCAGTTCAAATTATAATTTTTGACAAACAATTTATGTCATTAACTGTGACCTTGCAATTTCTGCCTTTAGAAGTTTCCTCTGTTTTGTGCCGTAACAGAGCACAATTCAAGGACTCCTTGAGTTTGTTTTTCTCACATGCAGTCCTAACAAACTCCAAATGAATGCCTCTTTATTTCAATCAGGCTTTCATTTCTGAAATCTTGATTAATAGGTTAATATCAAATTTGTTTATCCACTCGTCGGTTGATGTACATTGTGTTGCTTTTAACCTTTCGGCTCCTGTGAATAGCAGTGCTGTGAGCATTTGTGTATAAGTGCCTGTTTTCAGTTCTTTTGAGAATATACGTAGGAGCAGGAGTCCTGAGTCATCTGATAACGGTCTTTAAATTTTGAGGGACCATCTTAAGACCGTGTTCCGAATTGGATGCACCACTTCACAGTGTAAGCCGCGGGGTGTGGGGTTTCCAGTCTCCCCACACTCTCCCCAGTGCTTGTTCTTGTCTGTCCCTCCTGGTACAGGGGGTCTGTGCCAGTTTCTCACTGTCTCTCCTCGTGACGGTGACTAATGAGGTTGAGCTCTTTTAAGGTCCTTCTGTTGCAAGAAAATATTTTAAATTATTTTGAGTTCTTCCCTTTACTTTTTCTTTTTTTTTTTTTAGCTCTTTTATTATGTAAATGTCAGACCTCCTGGATTGCTCTTCCCATTTTCTTGCCTTTTCTCTCCTATTTTCTAATTATTTTTTCCTTTAGCTCAGCATTAAGGGACTCAACTTTGTGTTTCATCTATTTTATTGACATTTAAAATTTCCATATTAATTTCTTAGAGACCTTTTCGTTCTCAGAATATTCCATTTTATAATAGCCTTTTCTTGTTTCATGGTTGCTATACCTTTTCAAATGGTGCGGTAACAACTTGATTGGGAGCTCCAAGTGCGTTGGATAGCTGGTTCACCATGAATTTCACTGTAGGAATTGTCTCAGCCATTTTGTTGAGACACCTTTTGCCGGGGTCCAGCCCCGGCTGATCCAGGGTATTCGAAGGGGAGACGGCTTAGGCAACTATTTAAATATTCATCAAAGATATAAAGAGTAATAGAATGAGGATAGCTCAGTAGGAAAATTCAGTGGAGAAAAGAGGCTGAGTAGCTTGGTTTACGCGGGAGACCAATAAAACTTCAAGACAAGAAGCTTGCACCACTTACGTAGGCCACAGGCGTCCTTCCGTTCTCCCGAAGGAGAGGAGACACTGAGGCCTCCCCGGTCAGATCTTAGAAACCCAGGCATAATTAGTAAGCATGGAGGGTTCCGCGCTCCAGATGGAGACTCAACCAGAGTGGGAGAGAGAGCGACATGGGGAGACCAGTATCTCGAGAAACTGATCCCAATTCTTTATTTTCCATGGTCTACTTTTATACACTGAGATGTTATGCAAAAGTCACGCAGGGTCAGCAGTCCTGACTTTTATCAAAGTCAGGTGCTTCATACAAATGTATACAGAGGTCTTAGGGGTGTTACATCATCTTCTGGCCAGGGGGGCCTGCTGACAAATTATGACCCTCTGCTTGTGACAGCGGTCAGTCAACCAGGACACTTATTTCTCCAGGGGTGATTATTCTTAAAACAGGCGCCACCCAAATAAAGTTACATTCCTATAGGGTGAGGGTGTAGTGGGTTTCAGTTAAGGAAAGAATTTACTTAGCCTAAGGTCTAACATGATTAATATCAAAGGTTAATACTTATTTCTTCTATATATTCATTAATGTGTGTAAGGGCAGGGGATGTGGAGACTTAGCAACAAACATTGGCTCAACAAATGAAAAACCCTTCACCAATACAATTTCTAATCAGCCCATTATACTTATACTAATAGTTTTCTAACTTTTCTAAGGAACCTGTTTTTAGAAGGTTTAAAGCATCTCGTGCCTCTCACGGTTGGGAGTCTGTGAGCAATCACATGTGGCCGGACAAGCCCGTCAGGCAGGCCAGAGAACCTTCAGAGGAGTTTGTAGGTTAAAACACTCTTGTCACGCCCAGGAGTTTTTATTAACTGGAGCTCTAGGTTAACTCCTTCTCCGAAAGAGGTGGTGGGGGACAGCCCCCTGTAAAGTCAGAGATGTAGGTGAGAGCACAAAGTAGTAAAGTAGGCAGGCTCTGGTTATGGGGGTAGATGCTCGAGGATTTCCAGGGGGACTCCTGAGGCTGGATCCCGCCTTTGCGTATGTCGAGCCTCCTTCCTCATGACCTTTGCCATGGGCGGAGTACCTCACTCTGGCCCCCAACAACCTTTGATATCACTATCTTCCCTGCAGTGCTATAAGAGTTCTGGTGAAGATTCTCCTAAACCCCTGCCTAGAAGACAAAGTCCTAGCTGACAATCTTCTGAAAGCAAAATAGAGGACAGGAATCCACTTAATCCTCCTGTTTCAAGATGGTATGCCTGTCCTTAACTGGCTGGGTTTCCTAGTTAATAGTTTTATCATCTCTGGGTTTCGGAGAGGCAATTACCTGTGTAAGCAAAGTGGAATAAAGGTATAACGATTAAAATCTACTGAAAAGGTTTCCCACTACTCTTGCATATTTCTGACCTCTATATGTAGATCTCCTGTTCATTTTCACCTCCTGGTGCCAGCTCTGAGCCATTTGGTTGTTCTATCATACAAATAAGGTCGCTTCTAGGCTTTCCCTGCTGCCATTGTAATAATCCATTGTTGTTTGTTTGTGTTTTGCTATGCTGAACTTGCTACCATCTGTTTCAGAGCTCCTAAAATTTTGGTGAGTACCTATTCAAGAGTACAGAATGGGTATGCATGTCCAGCTTGCCATCTTTACCTTCAAATTACATCCATTCTTCAGTTTAAATATGAACAAATGTTTGAGCTTGTCACTGTGTAAACCACTGTGTAATTAGGAATTTTTTCACATCGCTGGTTGTGAAGCATATAAATCTTTGCTACTTATCAATTATCAGAGTTTATCACATGTGACAAGGCTAGTGGGAGTAAAAACATTTGAATTAACTGTTACTAGATTCCCTGGTGGCTCAGACAATAAAGAATCTGCCTGCAGTGCAGGAGACCTGGGTTTGATCCCTGGGTTGGGAAGATCCCCTGGAGTAGGAAATGGCAACCCACTCCAGTATTCTTGCCTGGAGAATTCCATGGACAGAGGAGCCTGGCGGGCCACAGTCCATGGGGTTGCAAAGAGTTGGGCATGACTGATTGACTAACACTTTCACTTTAAGATTATTATCCCATCAGTAAAATTTTAGGCACACAATCAGTGTCTAGAGCATGATTATGCCTTTATTAGGATGCCTTGTCTTGATGAAAAACATTTACTATTATTACTTGGTCCATGAGTCATTTTGCTTTTTTTTTTATTATAGCTTGTTCTGATGATTGTAGGAAGTTGATAGCCTGTATAAACACACACTCACACATTTGAGAGCATTTTAAAAGCTATTAAGAACCTTTTTACAATGCAAGTTGTATGTATAAGGAATGAACAATGGTGAAGGCTTCTGATTTTAAAACATAATTAAGAATGTATAGGTTGCTCATTTTGAAGATTCTTTATGCTTTTGATAGGTGTATAGTATGAGAATCTTCCTTTTGAGAATATGAACTTTAGTGCTCTAAGTTAACTTCCAGCTTCAAGTGAGTCATTTACTCCTTTTTCCCTGGCAGATACCAGTTCAGCTATAAAATCCCCAACAGATGCTCATGGCTCATTTTGATTTCATAATTCAGAAGCTGAAAAACTAATTTGTCATGGCAGCTATTTGCTAAGTAAAGAATTTTCCATCTTCTGGGTCTTTCCTTTTTTCTTGAATATGTGCTCTTTGTTTTAAAGCTTTGGATCTCAGCTATTAGTTTTCATTTTGGCCATCCTCAGGGACATTTGAAAGACTGACCTGGTCTCTTTTCTCCTGTTTAGCTTTCTCTTCCCTTTCTATTTGGATTAGAAGCAACAGGGAAAGATGATATGTTGAGTATTTTAGCCAGGATTTTAGGAGATGTGTTGAGGAACAGTGTCTAATTCTAGCAACAAGATAGAAAACTAGCAATGCTGAGGGGAAAGGGTGTGGGGCGGGGTGATCAATAACAGAATATTTATTAGAAATCAAGAAGACAAGAAAGGATTAGTTTTTTTGCTTGGTTTTCTTTAAATCAGATCTCACCAGCATAAAAATACAGTGAACTGAGTGGTGTCTTGTAAAGGGTGAGCAGGGCAACAGGATTGTTCCTGCCTGTCGTTCTGACATCTGTGTGAGATGCAGAAGCAGCTCCTGTTCCTGAGCGCAGCGGCTTGTTCCTCGTAGTACGTAGTATGTCTCGTAGTACAGTTACAGTATGCACTCTATAAATCTTTGCCAAATTGTTATATTCTTTTTTCCCATAAAATAAATGCATCAGATGTGATTGAGTGTGTGTGTGTGTGTATAACATAAATGTAGTCATTTTTCAAGGATGTCATTAAGCACCCTTATAGAGTGTGACAGACACAGAGATACGGGCTCCATATCCTCTTTAAAGGGGAGCGCTCTGACTAGCCACAGCAAGCATAGCTGTATGTCGCCAGAATGCATCCCTCAGCAGCAGCCCAGGCTCTGACCAGGGAGGAGGGGCGTGTCTTGAATGAGGTCGTGCCTCCCCCAGGCATCCTGTGTCTGGTGACTGTGTGAAGTGGGGGTGGAGAGGCCTGGCCTTGCCTGCCTGACACAGGGCAAATGCTGGTACTCGGTTGGCCAAGGCTTGATTGGCCCGCATCACACTTTCGCATCCTTTGTCCAACCCTGCTTCCTTTACATTCCTTTCACCTAATGAACATATTTTATTTTTATTAACCTAACAAGGGTGCTGTGGCCCTAAAGTCCACCTGGAGAGCCAAACCTATGACCTGGTGTCATAAAGATGGATTTTATTTTATTTTTTAACTTTTTATTTTATGTTGGAGTATATCAAATTAACAATGCTGTGATAGTTTCTGGTGAGCAGGGAAGGGGCTCAGCCATGCATACACATGTGTCCATTCTGCCCCAAACTCCCCTCCCATCCAGCCTGACACATAAGATGGAACAGGATTCCCTGTGCTGTACAGTGGATAAAGATTAATTTTAAAATTTAACAAGAATTTTTTTTTTATCTTTTAGGGAATTCCTGTTAAAAGGTGGGGTTCGGATTTACATATCCAAGAATATCAGGACATCTACTAGAAAAATCTAAAGATTTTTCAGAGTTTAGAGGGGAAATAAATAACCTGGGATAGCAGGAATTTCTGGAAAAGTTGACTTTGGATGAGAAATAATTGAGTTCATAAAATTGTACAATCCTTTTGAAATTATTAAACCCTTGGCAAAAGTTTCTTTTAAAATTCAGTGCAAATATATGTGTATATATATTTATTATTCTTACTATGGTAATGGTTTAGTCACTAAGTCATGTCTGACTCTTGTGACTCCATGGACTGTAGCCTGCCAGACCCCTCTGTCCACGGGATTCTTCAGGCAAGAATACTGTAGTGGGTTGCCATTTCCTTCCCCAGGGGATCTTCCCAACCCAGGGATCAAACCCAGGTCTTCTACACTGAAGGCAGATGCTTTACCAACTGAGCTATGAGGGAAGCCCTATTCTTCCTATATTCTTAGTATAGTAGCAGTTAAAAATGAATATAATTTGCCTAATATAGATAATTATATTATTATTTTCTAGTATTTGGATTCCAACTCCTGCAGGAAAATTATACCTCTTTTCTCCATTAAACCAGGGTGTGACCTTGTGACTTGCTTTGGCCAAAAAATTTTGAGCAAGAGTTATTTGTTATCACAGTATAACTTAGCCTATCCTGACTGACATATTCCAGATTACTTAGTATCCAGCCACCCGAGAGAAAGCTAATGCTAATGTGTTTTTTTTAAAGACTTCTTTTATGATTCATACTCAATGCATGTTGGCATGTGTATATGTGTATATATATATATATATATGTACATATATGTACACTATAATTTATAGTACATATACGATTTTTTAATCTTTTAAAAAGCTTTCAGAAGTTCATGCTACTGTTGTTTCAAATCACTAAATGTGGTTATGTACCAAAGTCTGCCCACATTTTAAAATTCATGCACCCTTTGTGTTAATATAAAATTCCCATGCTTTTCTTTGATACCATTTAAAATTTTGGATAAATTGGAAATTCTTAATAAAACAAATTTAAATAGTGATTTTTAAAAAATATTTTATTAAGCACTTGATTCTGGTTTTTGACAAAACTAAATGTTTTATCAGTGAGGGCACTAAATCAGCATACTTACCACAAGTTTTTGTGTGATAGTGTCAATGGTGAAGTACAGATATGGTCACCTTCTATGTCAAGAATGGTTTCTGCTGTTTTTCTTGATAGAAATGGTTACAACCATGTTTATATATTGATTATAGTAATTACGTGCTAGGCCTACTAATTTGTTTTAAGGTAAATACAGGAATTTTTGCCTCAGATTCTCCACTATGATTTTCTAAAATTTTTTTCTAATTGATTTAAAATTTAAGCACTAGTAGCTTTTATTAAATTTTGCTAAGATTGACTTAAAAATAAATTTATTTATTTTTAATTGGAGGATAATTGCTCTACAGTATTGTGTTGGTTTCGGCCAAACGTCGACATAAATCAGCCATAATATACATATGTCCCCTGTCCCCTCCCTCTTGAACCTCACTCCCACCTCCCACCCCATCACACTCCTCTAGTCTGCCACAGAGCACAGGTTTGAGCTCCCTCTGTCACACATCAAATACCCACTGGCTATCTATTTTACATATCCTAATCATACAAAGACTGACTTTCAAGTGGTATTTTCAACCACAGCATCAGGAAAGCACTACCTGAATTCATCCTAGACGGACTTGGTGAGATTTTATTATTTCTCTTGACATTTTTTTTCAGTAATCTTTTTATGGCAAATTGCACTAAGTCAAGAAAAGATATTTTTAGCTCTGATTCACTGAATATATAACTAGATTTTGGCATTAAAGTTTAAAACATATCATGAGGAGCAATAATGTTGGCCTTTGCTTCTTGAAGTTTCAGAATTCATATTCAAAATATCAACTATATCTGCCAAATATGTCAAGCTCTTGGGAAAGTTATTATCTTGGCAAGTTTGCAAGTGTCTAATGATGGAGGGGAAAAAAAGCAGTTCTGTTTCCAGGGTATCTTTAAGTTCATACTCATGCATGGCAAGGAACTAAATATATTTCCTTTGTACATGGATTAAGCAAAAAAGCAAGTAGATAAAGAAAAGAAAAACAGTGATGATTTGATCTTTGGTAATTCTTTTTTTTTAAATATCAGGTAAGTCAGCAATTTGATTTTGGTGGTGGAACCTAAAAAAAAGATACTTGGGAATTTCTGCTTCATTTTAACTTTCGGTAAAAGGCAGAATACAAAAATTCTTTTTTTTAAACCCCCTCTGTGATCTGAGATCTTTTTATTCTTTGGTATTAAAAGAGCTACTTCAAGCAAAACTTTTATAATTTTTTGTGGCCCCTTAATAGTCTACTTTACTACTCTTCAATTTTTCATGCTTCAGAGCATCAAAACCTCTAAGTAAAAGCTTGCATTAAAAAAAAAAATAATGTTGTTGTGATTCTTTTACTCATAGAATTTGAGGAAACCTAAATTACTTTTCAGAGAAGGCAATGGCACCCCACTCCAGTACTCTTGCCTGGAAAAACCCATGGGCGGAGGAGCCTAGTAGGCTGCAGTCCATGGGGTTGCTAAGGTCGGACACGACTAAGCAACTTCACTTTCACTTTTCCCTTTCATGCATTGGAGAAGGAAATGGAAACCAATCCAGTGTTCTTGCCTGGAGAATCCCAGGGACGGGGGAGCCTGGTGGGCTGCCGTCTATGGGGTCACACAGAGTCGGACACGACTGAAGTGACTTAGCAGTAACAGTTAGCAAATTACTTTTGCCGCTTTATGTACTATATTATAATAATTTAAATTAGTGGAAAACAATAGATCGTACCTGAGTGTATTTGTAATGTACTTATGCTTCAAGTGTGCTACAGGATAGCAGTATGACATCTCTTTCATCATGTATGACAAACATACATTTCATATATGTCTCTTTGTCTTGCTTTGCCTGAAAGCTTTATCATTCTATATTCTTTGTATTGCCACCAGCCACAGATTTAATTGAAACTATAAATGAATTTTATGTTTGTAGTACAAATTTATTTTTCAAACTATTTTATCAATTCAAGAGATTTTGATTTGTCCCATTTTGGAGTCTGTAGCACACAACTCCTGCTCCATAAATAATCAGATATCCATAACCATCTTTAGAAACTTTAAGGTATTTTGCATTGTAAAATCTTAATAATGTTGCTTCTATTACATCCCTCTGTATTTCCTCCCTCCTTGGGAGGAAAAATGCCTAACATTGCCACTAGTTGTTCAAATGATAGAATACTGCTGTAAATGTGTCATTTAAGATAAGGGAAGGAAAAAAAAAGAGATAAGGGAGAGAGTATTATTGATTTATCATTCTTGTTTCCCTTGCAGTCATTGGTAAGCTGTTAAAGAGTGAATACTGTTTATCCGTTTTTATCCATTTTACAATGTTTTACCCATTTTGAGTTTCAGAGTATATTTTGAATATCGGTTGGTATGCCAAACCAAAAGACAGGATGACAGAGTTGAACAGTTGTAATTGTTTAATATTTTCCTAGTGTGTTCCAGAACTGCTATTTTTAATATTAAAAATAACATACGCTGTTGTAAATCAACTATATCCAATAAAATTTTTAAAAGTAACATGTACTGAAAGTTCATTGCAGTATAATTCATAGAATTGTCTGAAACACACATCTGGTTTGATCTGTCCTTATGTGGGTGTTACTCTTACCCACTGGGCTTCACTTGTGGGTCAGTGGGAGAGAACCCGTCTGCCAGTGCAGGAGACATGAGTTCGATCCCTGAGTCAGGGAGATCCCCTGAAGGAGGAAATGGCAACCCACCAGTACTCTTGCCTGGGAGATCCCATGGACAGAGGAGGCTGGTGGGCTGCAGACCATGGTGTCTCAAAAGAGTAGGACATGAGTCACTAAACAACAGCTCTCTATTTTGTAGCCAGAAAACGTTATTCCAAGATAGCCACCATTGATTCCTCTGTCCCTTCTCCCTCTCTTTCTCTCTCTTCTTTTCCATTCTAGCTCTCTGTCTCTAATCTTTTCTCTCATGTTGCTTTTACCCTATAATTTCGGAATCTGTCTTATTTCCAGCAGGACAGCTCCAGAGGGTGTTTTCAGAGTTAATATTGTTCCTGAGAACTGTTCAGTTCCTTTTTCATTTTTTCTGTCTCATAGTTTGACTCCAGAAAATGTTTCATGGCCCACTTTGTTAGCCTTTTTTTTTCTCTTCAAATATTTGAGGGTTTTGAGTGATCAGAGCATTCCATTCTTCATACCCATTGGCTTTTTCCCCCTTTAAACTTGGCTTCAAAATAGTATGAAAATCTTTTTAAAGTGGCTGTGTGACTCTGTTAAAATTTATTAAATGGTTTAGGCTTGTGAATGGTGTGCCAGAGGGCATATAAACCAACCAGAGTAGTCCTTTCCTTCACTCTTTGAAGAGAGCAGGTTTATACAGTCCTGTAACGCAGCAATAGCATTTAGTTCTGTAGAACCTCAATGTTCTTCTTCTAGAAGATTTCGTCCAGTTTTTTGAAACATCCCAACTCTATACCTTGAATTTATTTAAGAAAGGATTATCATTTGTACCTCGTAGAGGTGTTCTGCAGTGATGTGGACATAGATATATGTTTTATGAATTATCCCCTGTAATATTGAAACTACTTCAGACATTTGAACTATTGGAAAATAAATGTCTGCATTCTTTTTATCGGAGAAAAATGACTCCCAACAGTCTTACTGCCTGGGTAAAGACATACAGCCTTTCCCATAATGTCATTGCCAGAAGCCAAATAGTACGTTTTTTGTTTTAATGGAAAAGATCTTTCAGGTTGCCGATTTTACATGGTTAGAAATGCTTCCTGCTCCAGTCTCCAGCCCCAGGCTGCCTATGTATTTTGAATTCAGAAATGACAGCTGAAACCAATTAGTCAGAATTAGGGGATCTCTAAGTCACATATAGGTTATGTCCAAAAAGGAGAACAATACATTATATGATTAAAAAAAAGAAGCAACTAATTTAATTAGGACTAAGCTGAGGCAGTATGATTACTATAGGGGATTTTTATACAGTATTTTTTTGTATTTTAAAAAATTCTTTGTTTAATTGGAGGATAATTACTTTGAATACTGTGATGGTTTTTGCCATACATCAGCATGAATTGGCCACAGGCATACATGTGTCCCCCATCCTGCACCAGCCTCCCACCTCCCTCCCCGTCCCACCCATCTGGGTTGTCACAGTGTAATGACTATGGAGGAGTTTTATATGGTATTAACCATTGTGTGTGTGAGCTACCCTTGCCCTCTTTAGGAAATAGGTGTGGGGTTTACTGGTAGAATTTCAAACATTTTCTAAGTGGCATAAAAACAGCTGAAAATAAAATAACCCAGACACAGGCTTTGGAATATGTAAAGTAAGTCTTGGCAGTAACAGTGGAATATTTGAGAGTATTCCATTTAAGAACATATTTTACGTATGATGGGATAGATCAGAAGACCGTATTTTTCTCTTATTGTCGTATCATGTCCTGTGATACAACTTGAGACACAGTAATTAGAATTTCTATTAGTACTTCAGAGGGAAGAGATAGTACTTTTGTAACTGCTCATGAATGTCTTGTTTTTGTCATTAAAGATAAGGGATTTCAGTTCATTCGCAGAATACCTAAATAACATATAATGGAATACTTACAAACTTTTATTTTTTAACCACTGTTTTAAAAATGGACCCTTTGATATATAGTGGATACAGACCTTCTCCATAAGGCACCTTGCATGGCTATGAGTTTGTTTAAATGGAAAGTTGATTAATATTTCTTTTCATTTTTTCTCACTAACGAATAGTGCTCACATGTTTGAACCCACATTAAAATTTTATTTATTATAATTTGGGAATAAATAGATGAATACTACAAAGCTGGATGGGGGGAAGTGCAATTTCAAAGTCAATTTAAACCTGTGGACTTCATATAAGAACAGTTAGAAACTAACTGCTCAGTAATTTGATGTATTAATTCTCACAGCAATGTAGACTGATTAAAACAGAGATTATAGCCAGAGGAAAATGGCATTGATTGTGTAGAAGAAAGGAGGGCTCAGCTTCTAGAAGTTTTCTTCAATTGCCTCTAGCAGCAGCCATTCTCCAGAGAATCACTTGACTTAAATGAGCTACAGGTAAAATATTGATAAATTAAAAATTAAAACGATAGTGAGATCTCCCAAATGTATTACTGTTTGAGAGGTGTGGTTTTAGTTAAAATGTGTGTGGTGTATCCCAGACTGTAGTGAAGGAGACACTGGCCAAGAGAAGAGTAAGTATCACAAGTAAGCCTCTGCCTTGGATACATGAACAGTTAGCATTGTTGCCATTCATTTCGGGACCCTATGGGGTACCACTGAAGAGTGGAAGGAATTGCTCTTGAATGCTCTTGTGCTTTAGATATTTGCAAATTTCTTAATATGCTCTCTCACCAATAAGAGTAATATTCAAAGTTTTTTGTTTTTTTTTTAATAGTGGATCACTTACCCATTATAAGGAAGAGATTAGGGTATAATCAAACTGGGATGAGGAGCAAGGAGCTCCTTAAACAATAAGGATCAGTCTGGATAAGGAGGGCTTGATATTTTTGTGTGCTCTATATTACTGTGCCTTGGCTCTATATTTTCAAGGGGTACATGTTATCAACTAGTTCTTAACATATCTCATGTGTTTGTTTTTTTAATTTATTTATTTGGTTGTGCTGAGTCTTAATTTTGGCATGCAGGATCTTACTTGTGGCATATGGGATCTAGTTCCCTGACCAGGGATCAAACCCAGGTTCCCTGCATTGGAAGCAAAGAGTCTTAGACACTGGACCACCAGGGAAGTTACCCCCCCCCCATCTTTTTGTTTTTTTAAAAATTCAGGTTTTCATTTAATGTTTCATTTTTTTTAAAACGAGTATTCATTGATTTCCAAATAAAAGTATAGCTGAGGTGTGATGCTTGTTTTTTAAATTAATTCATTTTTATTTGGAGGATAATTACTTTACAATATTGTATTGGTTTCTGCCATATATCAGCATGAATTTGCCATACATTAACATGAATGAACTGTGGTATTTAAATGTAAAATAAGCCTATTCCTCAAGAAGAAAGAAATTCAGAATTAGTTTTATTATCTCTGGAATCTTTCCAGTATTCCTACTATTGTGAAGCAGTTTTTTTTTTTTTTTAATGCTATAAGATTACATGAATCCTGAATATACTGACTTCTGTCTTGCTGTCAAGATGGAACACTAACATGAAAAGAAGAATATGGAGTGTGTGTGTGGCAGAACTTCAAAATGAGGATTTCTGTTGGTTATCCCCATGGAAAGACTTCCTTATTTTTAGCCTAGATGCTAAAAATAGGGCTGTGCTACTTTCAATATCACATTTTGGCAGTGCTTCTGAAAAATATCAAAAATTAGCTGACAAATATCGTTGACACCATGCTTAACATAAGAGGGTGGGGGGAAAGAGTGTGTTGGGGAAGGTGCTCTATTTAGATTCCTGCTTAATGAGTAAAGGTCAGTCTGAAATTCATTGCTGATATTAAAGCATAATTTCTCTGAGGAACTTGGCATCTCTTGAATAAGAAGTTTGATCTTTTCAAGGAAAAGTAATTGGAAAACCTCATTTCATTGATAATACATTGATTACAAAGAAACATAAACCCATACTAACAGCTCCCCTGGTAGCTCAGATGGTAAAGAATCTGCCTGCAATGCAGGAGACCTGGGTTTGTTCCCTGGGTCAAGAAGATCCCCTGGAGAAGGAAATGGCAACCCACCCCAGTATTCTTGCCTGGAGAATCCCATGGACAGAGGAGCCTGGTTGACTACTGTGCCTGGGATCGCAGAGTTGGACACGACTGAGTGAACTAACATTTTCACTTTCAAACACATACTAAATGATGAAGCCTACTTAATAATTGACTTATACTTGTTTCTTCCCTGGTCAGCTTTCATGTCCAAAAGCTTGTCTGACTCTGGGGTCTTCTGAGAGCTTTTTACCAGTGGTGTTCAGTGAAAGCATGTTACTTCTTTTCCCTCACCCAAAGTCAGTTTTAAAAGGAGTAAGGAATGGAGAATTCCAGGAAAACATCTACTTCTGTTTCACTGATTACGCTAAAGTCTTTGACTGTGTGTACCACAACAAACTGTGGAAAATTATTAAATAGGTGGGACTATCATACCACCTAACTGATGGCACCCCACTCCAGTACTCTTGCCTAGAAAATCCCATGGACGGAGGAGCCTGGTAGGCTGCAGTCCATGGGTTCGCGAAGAGTCGGACACGACAGAGTGACTTCACTTTCATTTTTCACTTTCATGCATTGGAGAAGGAAATGGCAACCCACTCCAGTGTTCTTGCCTAGAGAATCCCAGGGATGGGGGAGCCTGGTGGGCTGCCATCTATGGGGTCGCACAGAGTCGGACATGACTGAAGCAGCTTAGTAGCAACCTGCCTCCTGTGAAATCTGTATTCAGGTCAAGAAGCAACAGTTAGAACCACACATGGAACAACAGACTGGTTCAAAACTGGGAAAATAGTACATCAAAGCTGTATATTGTCACCTTGCTTATTTAACTTATATGCAGAGTCCATGCGAAATGCTGGGCTGGATGAAGCACAAGCTAGAATCAAGATTGCTGGGAGAAATATCAATAACCTCAGATATGCAGATGACACCACCTTTATGGCAGAAAGCGAAGAGAAACTAAAGAGCCTCTTGATGAAGGTGAAAGAGGAGAATGAAAAAGCTGGCTTAAAGCTCAACATTCCAAAAACTAAGATCATGGCATCCGGTCCCATCACTTCATGGCAAATAGATGGGGAAACAATGGAAACAGTGACTGACTTTATTTTCTTGGACTCCAAAATCACTGCAGATGGTGACTGCAGCCATGAAATTAAAAGACATTTGCTCCTTGGAAGAAAAGCTATGACCAACCTAGACAGAATATTAAAAAGCAGAGACATTACTTTGCCAACCAAGGTCTGTCTAGTCAAAGCTATGGTTTTTCTGGTAGTCATGTATGGATGTGAGAGGTAGACCATGAAAGAGGCTGAACACCAAAGAATTGATGCTTTTGAACTGTGATGTTGGAGAAGACTCTTGAGAGACCCTTGGAGTGCAAGGAGATCCAACCAGTCCATCCTAAAGGAGATCAATCCTGAATGTTCACTGGAAGGACTGACGCTGAAGCTGAAGCTCCAGTAGTTTGGCCACCTGATGCAAAGAGCTGACTCACTAGAAAAGACCCTGATGCTGGGAAAGATTGAACAGGAGGAGAAGGGGATGACAGAGGATGAGATGGTTGGATGGCATTACCCACTCGATGGATCTGAGTTTGGGCAAGCTCTAGGAGTTGGTGATGGACAGGGATGCCTGGCGTGCTGCAGTCCATGCAGTCACAAAGAGTCGCACACGACTGAGTGACTGAACGACAACAAGGAATGGAGAAGGGAAAACAGGAAAAGGTGAATGTCATAGTCCAGCTTGTTTCTCATCTTTTTCTTTGGCTGGATTTTTTTTTTTTTTTTCTGGTTATCTTTTGAAGGGATGTTCTCCACTCAGGCCTGTTTAAAACTGTCATCATATTTATAATTTATCTTTGCAGTCTCCTTTCATGTCTTTCTCTTTAAGTTTCATGGGTGTGTTCTGTTGGTCATCTAGTTCTCCAGTCTACATATGATTGAAATTAACTGAGACTCTGCTGTGTGAAAGTGCTTATGAGGAAAAAGCCTTTTCTTCAGTATTTTATGGTCTTTCTATATGCTGCTTTTTTACAAAGAAATATCTGTCTTCTGCCTTCTAAACTGATCCTGCCACAGTGTAATGAAGTCAAGATGGAGAAACCCAAACTGTAAATGTGGTTCTTTCACAGAAAACGTTTATGTTCAGGGGATTATGGTTTCAGATATGTTCTTCAAATTCCTTCCCCTTGAAACACTCATGCACCTTTGTAAATCCTATAATAAATGCTGCATACACACATGCCAAGTCGCTTCCGTCATGTCCGATTCTTTTGTGACCCCCATGGACTGCAGCCCACCAGGCTCCTCTGTCCATGGGGTTCTCCAGGCAAGAATACTGGAGTGTGTTGCCATTTCCTCTTCCAGGGGATCTTCTCCACCCAGGGATCAAACCTGCGTGTCTTACTTATGTCTCCTGCATTTACCGCTGGAGCCACCTGGGAACCTTAAATAAATGCTACTTGATGGATAATCAACAATGAGGAAAGAGGAACCTGATCTTGAAAGAAATGTATGCAAGTGTGGGGATTGAACCCTCCAGCTTCTTTCTGCTCTCACTCTTCTGCGTGGTGTACAGATCTAGCCACACTTGATAGCTTAATTTCAAATCACACACTCTAGAGGGAAGACTGGCGAAGTATTCTTAGGCATTCAGGTATAAACCTGTCAGACACAAGTACTTCTAAAAGCGTTGCCCAGAAGAACAGCAGCAGTTGTAGAGTGAATGAGAGGGAGATGCAGGAAGATGAAGTGGAGCATAATGTAGTGCAGGCCAGAAGAGATGCTAGCCACGAGCCAAGATAGAGACTGGGGGGCGGAAGAGTGACTGGGTTTGGTCTATAGTTACCAGGCACCTAGTCTAAAGATATTCCTTTTATTTTTGGACCAAGAAATGGCCAGAGATCAGGCCAGATGGATCTGAGACTATGCGTGTCTCATCGGTGGAGAGTGATCTGTTGGTCATGTGCCACAGGGGCCTTCTGTTCAGAACTTGTATGTGTAGGATGGCTTTCAAAAGTGTAATAACAGAGAATTACCTCCCGGCGTGATTGTTAAGGTTACTTCTGTTATTTCTGGACCAGGAAAAGTCACAAGGGTCACAGAATCCAGTGAGTTGAATGAAGGAGAGAAGTTAAAATGAAGAGATTTAATGATATTTGTAATTTAGGCACGTCTAATATAGTTTGACTGTGAAGAAGGCTGAGCATCAAAGAATTGATGCTTTTGAACTGTGGTGTTGGAGAAGACTCTTGAGAGTCCCTTGGACTGCAAGGAGATCCAACCAGTCTATTCTGAAGGAGATCAGCCCTGGGATTTCTTTGGAAGGAATGATGCTGAAGCTGAACCTCCAGTACTTTGGCCACCTCATGTGAAGAGTTGATTCATTGGAAAAGACTCTGATGCTGGGAGGGATTGGGGGCAGGAGGAGAAGGGGACGACAGAGGATGAGATAGCTGGATGGTATCACTGACTCAATGGACGTGAGTCTGAGTGAACTCCGGGAGTTGGTGATGGACAGGGAGGCCTGGCGTGCTGCGATTCATGGGGTCGCAAAGAGTCGGACAGGACTGAGTGACTGAACTGAACTGAACTGAATGTAGTTCCAGGCATAGTATTGTATATTAAAAAAAAGAGGAGGGGGAGAAGGTTTTTAAATAAGGTAAAATGGAAGTTTGCCAGGATACAAGACCTTATACCACCTTTTGTCTTTTCCTCCATTTGAGGTTCTCTAGATTCTTGCCCCTAATCACCCAGAGCAATCTGAGATTAATGATGTATTTGCTGGAAGTAGTCTCATAGGTTGTGTACGGAGAGCTGTGGAGTATGAATGAGAATGTCTGGACGTATAGACAGGAAGAACACATATAATAAGGATGAAATGTTACGCCTAAGAGTTCCAGTTCTCAAACGGTATTTAGCATTTCATTTTGAATTGCAGTTCTCCAAAATATCCCTTCGTACTCTAAACACACTACAGAAAATCTTCATCACCATCATTATCCTTATCATCACCTGTAGCAGCTACCCCGTGCTGGGCATTATGGATATTTACATAGTAATTTTCACAATATCCATATGCAGTAGGTGTGCTAGGATTATCCCCTTAACACAGATGAAGACACTGATACCCAGAGGTTATATGACCCACCTACAGCTACATGGCTAGTGACAGCCATGTGTGTGTGCATACATACATGTTCATGCCATACAGCTGCTGCTGCTGCTGCTGCTAAGTCGCTTCAGTCATGTCCGACTCTGTGCAACCCCATAGATGGCAGCCTACCAGGCTCCCCCGTCCCTGGGATTCTGCAGGCAAGAACACTGGAGTGGGTTGCCATTTCCTTCTCCAATGCAGGAAAGTGAAAAGTGAAAGTGAAGTTGCTCAGTCGTGTCCGACTCTTCGGGACCCCATGGACTGCAGCCTACCAGGCTCCTCCATCCATGGGATTTTCCAGGCAAGAGTACTGGAGTGGGTTGCCATTGCCTTCTCCACCATACAGCTGAGGGAATACAAATTTAAAATTTTTAAAGGTTTGGGAAAAATCTTTTTGAAATTTCCCAAGATCCCATTTCTGGAGAAGCCTCCTTGTTATTCGTGTTGCAGTATCACTGGGCATGCATATATACACAGAAGGATATGAGGTATACATGAGAATCAGGAACTTTTCCCCCCGTTCGTGATATATTTCCATCCTCATAGTTAAGTGGGGATTTTGTTTGTTTGTTTGGTTTCAAACAAAATGCTTGAATGCTTTATTCTTTGAAAAAAGTTACAGTAATTTCACAGGTATATTAAAATCCACAGAACGTTTGAGTTCTCTGAAAGCAGAGACTGTGTCATTTATTTATGCACAATTTGCATTTAATGCATATATGTCAAGTAGAAAGTACAATGGAAGCTTTGTCCCTAACATCATTTCACTTCTTTAAGCATATGTAGCATAAGTTTATTGGGCGTAAAATTAAACATGCTTTTTAGTTGTTATTCATATCCTTTATATAACCTCCTGTTTACTTTTTAATTTTTTTGTCAATTTCATTGGTTGATTTTCTTTTTTTAAAGAAGTAACCTTCAAGATTTTGTGAAAATTTAAGCTTCTTCTTTTATTTTGATCAGTATTTGCTTTATAGTGATATGCCATGTTGCTAGCTGAATAAATGTTTAATCCATTTTCTTTGAATTCTGTTATGTTTAACATTTACATTGATAAGTTGCTCTTTGCTTTTTATTGGTATTTGCCAGTATAAATATCATAAAATACAAATAAGATCAATATATAATATGATGTATCATTCCTTTACTTTCAGATTTTATGTTATTTTTTGTTGTTTATTATATTTAGCCTTTATCTTGGAACGAGTATGAGTTTGATTTTGTTGTGTAAACTGAAAATTTACATTTTTAAAGAGATTTTAACATGTTTATGTAATTATTGTTATGATTGGATGTACTTTCTATTCACCAGTTTATTATGTGTGAGACAATGAGCACATTATAGTTGTATATCATGTTATATATTAAAAAGTACTTTTTCACAGACCATTTTATATGTCCTGTTACAGCATTGTTAATCGGCTATGCCCCAGTACGAAATAAAAATTTTTTTAAGTATATAGTTTTTGTCCTCAGTGTGTGGAAAAGAGAAAGGCAATACAGCCTTAGAATATATCCAAGACCATTTCTTCTATCCCATGTTCTTTCCCTTTGTTCTCCATGGCTGACCTTTTTCATTCTCTATTCGGATCTTATTTGAAAGTATCACTTACTGTGGCCTGTTTTTAGCAGGCATTAAGTGCCCCCCTCTATGTCCTCAAACAGTGCCCAGTAATATTCCTAATGTACAACTTACTGTACAGTCATTACACACATCCTGGTTTTTTTCCACCTACATCTGTTTGCTTGAATTCTGTATCCTTACTGACTAGTGTCACTAAACTCCAGAGCTTTCTTTGGCCACCTGATGCGAAGAGCCGACTCATTGGAAAAGATTCTGGGAAAGATTGAAGGCAAAGAAGAAGAGGGCAGCAGAAGATGGCATGGTTAGATAGCATCGCTCACTCAACGGACATGAGTCTGGGGAAACTCCGGAAGATAGTGAAGGACAGGGAAGCCTGGCATGCTGTAGTCCATGGCGTAGTAAAGAGTGGAACGTGATCTAACAACTGAACAACAGCAATAAAATGACTGGTGTAGTGCCTGGAAAATAATGAGCTGAGAAATACATGGTGAACAGTGAATGAATGCTAAATTCTGCACTGTATTCTCAGCAGTTACCAGCTGGCATGCAATAAAAACTCAGTAAAGGAATCTGAACTGTTATCATCATGGCTACAACCACGTACAGCTTTATGAATGTGTCAAAAGCTTATAATTCCTCAACAATTGAAACCTGATAATGGGGCATAAATAATCACGGTCACTGGTTTTTACAGAGTGATTAAATCATAAAATTGTTACTGCCAATAAATAAGATTAGGAAAATTTATATAACAACTCTACATGTTTCTTTAGAAATTTTATGTAGCTCATAATATAAACAGAAAAAGCATTAAAAAGAAAATATACAATTGTGTGCAAATTCAACTTGGGATATTTGGAAAAATTACAGTATAAGTTGCTATCTAGGGATATTTCTTTTTAAAATAAATCTGGATGTATTTGTCTTAATTTATAATTTTGGAAGTATTTGCATTGATTTAGAAAGTAAATCATTATAAAGTTTTATAAAATCAGTATTTTTTCAAATATATTCAGGAGTGCTGAGAATCTGAAAATTATCTTTTAATGAATATAGTTATGAAAAAGTAAATACATCCAATGATTAATTTTATTAGAATGATCTGTTTGTAATGTTTACATGTCATACAAAATAAATAACCATCACCTTCATTTCCACTTGAAAAATGCAGGTAAGTGAAATTGTATTTGGATTGGTTAACTGTATGCTTATGTGCTTTTAGTTGAAGTTAAAGTATATATATTTTAGGTAAGTTTTCTTCTTATTCCACTTAAGAGATACATATTCAGTGTGAGAATTAGGCATTTAACAGATTAACAAATTGTGGACATAAATTCTTTCTAATGCACAGATATGTTTAACGTAAGATAGAATCTGGAGTAATGATTCAGCTGTGGTCAATATGGAGGGTGGAGGAGCATGCAACTGCATACACTAAAAAATCCACCCACTTGCCTTATATTTGCTTAGTTCAGAAAGTAGTGATGACTTTGAAACAGAAAAATATTGATTCATTGTTTTATAGCCAAAGGGATGTTAATACATTTTCCTTTTTTCCTTCTAGCATACTGATTTATGTCAGTACATGGACAAGCACCCTGGGGGGCTGCACCCAGATAATGTGAAGGTAGGAAAAGATCTTTTAAGTCGAGGCTTAGCATTCTTCATGTGCATTTTTTGAGCCAAAAGCTAATCTCTCTACTATAATTTTTTTTTTTAATTGTGTGAAGAGAAGTGATTCTGAAGTGAACCATAGTCATTGATTTGACAATGAAAGCCATGCTTGGGCATTAAATATTTTCATTGGACTATTATTATTTAAACTGTACCCTATTTTTCCTTCATGGAGAAGCATTTGCCAGTAATGAGAGGGATCTACTGGAATCCTGCCAAAACTATGTTTTCAGTAGAGAGGAATCTCCAGTCGCTCTAGCTTAGCGCTCCATACTGAAATACCAATTGGTTTCAAGATAATGTATTATTATGATCCAAAACAGTGTTATGATGAGTTCATGGTGCATATTTTTTCATTTGTTTGTATAAACAGATAAAAATGATTTTTCCTTCAGTTTTCTTTTATTTCTTTTACCAGATATTGGATTAGTATGTGTAAAAACAATTAAGCTTTTCTAAGTTTTGACCTAGCAACCATTTTGGAAAATTTTCCCCATATTTCAAACTTAAAAGAGGAGATTCTTTTCTTGGCATATGTTAGGGAGTTAGAAGATACTAAAGTTTATCAGTGGGCTTAATGATGTGCTTACATTTTAGTTTTGAAATGGCTACATTTCAGGATCCTGAGAACCCATTTAGTGATATAAATGCATTTGAAGTATCATTATTTGTCTCCTTTTCATCCCATTCATTATCTGCACCTTTCTTGCAGTGTGGCATGGTTTTTCTGTTGTACTTTTCCCTTTGCTAATAGAGGTAGATTTCACATATAGCGTTACATGTGTTCATTTCTTTTTGCTTTATAAAAATAATGTTTTATTGTATATAGTTTCTTATTTTCTTGATATCTAGTTAATGGGTTTTCTTTATTAATTAGAGATGTGATGTCAGTTGTAATGAATTTAATTGAAACATTTGCCCACGTGGTGGTAAATGACAGAAGGATTTTTTCTCTACATTCCCTAGGACTGACTAACCAGTCATTAAAACTTTTGCCATTCTGACGAGTGAAAATGAAATGTTTTTACATTGGCATTTTCTTGGCTGCTAGTGACACTGGGCATCTTCATGTTTCTTGACCATTTGTGATTCTGCCATTGCAATTTGCCTGTTCTTATATATTGTTCAATTTTCTATTGCATTGTTCTTTTCTTAATAAATTGAAGGCTATTTTTAATAGTTGTAACATTAATGATGGTACTTTTTAAGGTATCGCTTTTGTTATACAATTTTAAAATATGGGAAACTGTAGGAACTCTGGCAAGACATTCTTTTTAAAATAAATACTAGAATCAGTATGGTACTTGAAGTATGTGTTGACTTTTTTCATATATGTCCTTTTTCACTGTTGTGATTTTTTGTTTTATTAAATTTTTATTTAGATTCAGTTTTTTGACTATTCGCTTTTCTTAAACATGTGTATTCATTGACATAGATAGATTTTTAGTGGTTGCACTGGGCAAGAAATTTTAACAGGCTAAGAGATTTTTTATTAATCTTGTTTAATACTAATTAATAGTATTATTAATTACAATATGAATGTTTAATGACCGCAGTTTTTTTTTCACATCAACATCACCGACTTGATGGACATGAGTTTGAGTAAACTCTGGGATATTATTAATTACAGTACTAATGTTTAATGACCGCAATTTTTTTTTAACATCAAACATCACCGACTCGATGGACATGAGTTTGAGTAAACTCCGGGAGTTGGTGATGGACAGGGAGGCCTGGTATGCTTCAATTCATGGGGTCACAAAGAGTCGGACACGACTGAGCAACTGAACTGAACTGAATGTTTAATGACCGCAATTTTTTTTTTAACACCCAAACATCTCAAGTCGTCTCATTAATACATTTAATGTTCTCTTTTTAGGGTTGATTGGGTTCAAAATCAATAGTATGGTACCTCCTTACTCCTATCTTCCACTTCAGCCCAGGTAATCTGCAGAGAGCCCAGCTAGTGAAAGCCCAGGACCTACTAGAATCAGTGGAAATCAGAGGCTACTCTGAGCTAACTTTGACCTCCCGACTTTAAATTCAGTGACAGGATTGAGATTAAAGAGCTGACTCAGCCTTTGCGAAGAACACAGGCATCACTGGATTTCCATTATCCTGGTTTGGTCTTCTCACCAACACTTTGCTGTTATTTAGTCACTTAGCCATGTCTGACTCTTTGTGACCCCCTGGACTGCAGCACGCCAGGCTTTCCTGTCCTTCACTATCTCCTGGAGTTTGCTTAGACTCATGTCCACTGAGTCGATGATGCCATCCAACCATCTCATCCTCTATTGCCCCCTTTTCTTGCCCTCAATCTTTCCCAGCATCAGGGTCTTTTCCGTTAGTCAGCTCTTCGCATCAGGTGGCCAAAGTACTGGAGCTTCTGCTTCAGCATTAGTCCTCCCAATGAATATTCAGGACTGATTTCCTTTAGGATGGACTGGTTTGATCTCCTTGCAGTCCAAGGGACTCTCAAGAGTCTTCTCCAACACCACAGTTCGAAAGCATCAGTCCTTTGGCTCAGTCTTCTTTATGGTCCAGCTCTCACATCTGTTTAAGACTACTGCAAACACTATAGCTTTGACTACATGGACCTTTGTTGGCAAAATGATATCTCTGCTTTTGAATACGCTGTCTAGGTTTGTTATAGCTTTCCTTCCAAGGAGCAAGCATCTTTTAATTTCATGGCTCATTAGTTATGGGTAAGAATTGGTGGAAAACTTTATCTGTGAAGCAGAGAAAGAGAGCTCTTCCCACAGAGCATTGTTGTTTTCAGCTCAGGCTGGCATCACTGGTGATTTCTGTAGCCTTTGTAGTAAGTTCTGCTTTTTCCATTACATTACATTTTTCCTTAATTTCTTGATAGTCATGGAGAGATTGAGCTTATAGGTTACTGATTTTTGGTTACTAGGCGGCACTGCTTGAAATTGTGTTTCAATAATTCTTACCCGTTTTGTAAGCTTTTCTTTCACCCCATGATCTGTCATCATATACTTAGTATGTGTATATATGCTGCTGCTAAGTCACGTCAGTCGTGTCCGACTCTGTGCGACCCCATAGACAGCAGCCCACCAGGCTCCCCCATCCCTGGGATTCTCCAGGCAAGAACATTGGAGTGGGTTACCATTTCCTTCTCCAATGCATGAAAATGAAAAGTGAAAGTGAAGTCACTCAGTCGTGTCCGAGTCTTAGCAACCCCATGGACTGCGGCCCACCAGGCTCCTCCGTCCATGGGATTTTCCAGGCAAGAGTACTGGAGTGGGGTGCCGTTGCCTTCTCCGATATGTATATATACATCATTCAAATATTTAGTATGTATAGCTTTCCAAATATGAGAGGCAGCAATAGGTATTGATATCTAAGTATCCCTTTCCCCATAGCTATTGAGGTCTTGGCTTCTTTGAGGATTTGCCAAAATATTCTTGATTGTCCCAGTTCTTGGAATACTTAAGGGGGCAAGAAATTTTGATTGGCATCGAAGAGGTCTTCAAGCTGGGCTCCATAGCATAGTCATCTGTGAAATTAAAAAAATATACATATATGTATATGTGTTTATGTATATATATCTATACGTGGGCTTCCCTGCTGGCTCAGCGGTAAAGAGTCCGCCTGCCAATTCAGGATATATGGAATCTATCCCTGAGATGGGAAGATTCCCTGGTGTAGGAAATGGCAACCTACTCTAGTATTTTTGCCTGGAGAATCCTGTGGACAGAGAAGCCTGGCAGACTACAGTCCATGGGGTCATAAAGAATTGGACATGACTGAGCAACTGAGCACACACACACACACACACACACACACACACATATATAGTCTCTTTTCTTTTCCCAGAATCAAAATTTTAAAAGCACCCTAAGGAGGAAATGGGCTTCCCTTGTGGCTTAGCTGGTAAAGAGTCTGCCTGCAATGGGGGAGACCTGTGGGTTGGAAAGATCCCCTGGAGAAGGGAAAGGCTCCCACTCCAGTATACTGGCCTGGAGAATTCAGTGGACCGTATATAGTCCATGAGTGACTTTCTCTTAAGTAGGAGATGGTGGGCATTTGCTCAGGCCAGGGCTGAGAGGCCTGGCTCCTCGCACAAGCCCCAGCATCAGCTGCTTTCCTGTGGCCTGTAGGCGTTTGCCTGCAGCCTGGAGCGCTGGTGGTGGTGAGGGCCTGTGCTCTCTCACAGCCCCGCAGCCTGGCTGCCTCAACAGCAGTCGCTCTGCCAGCCAGCTGGCTGGTGGGGTGTCCCAGAGAACAGCAGGGGCTGGGCAGGTAGGAGGGGATATGGGAGCTTCATAAAACAGGTCTCAGACCCAGGCCTGAAGACTGAAAGCGTCTTTTATGGGGCATCGGGTCAGTCCAAGAGAACGGACCTAAAGGATCTAGGTAACGCTACAGCAAAGGCCCCCCCTTGTCAAATAAGTGACTCAGAGGAAGCAAGGTTGGTTTGTTTTGATTAGACACAGAAAGAAGCATCAAAAAATTATGAATAATAATATCTAAGAGGCAAAAGAGAGTCATACACCTGTAAAGCACAACGCTGCATTACTTTCGTTGTTGTTCAGTCACTAAATCATGTCTGACTCTTCGCAACCCCATGGACTGCAACACACTAGGCCTCCCTGTCCTTCACTATCTCCTGTTATTTTAAACAGGATAAATCAGTGAACATGAGGTAGCTTTGGAAATTAAAAATACGATGACAGAAATTAAAAACAACAACAGTAATTTTTAAATGGGAAACAGGATTACTTAGGATGCACTTTACATCATTGCTGTAGGTAAACTTTGAAATTTGCTTTTGTATTTTATATTCGCCTTCAGGTTTCTATTTTCACTATTTAAGTTAAGCAAAGTCTACTTTCTTCCACTTTTCTTCTTTGTACTTTCTAAAATAAAATGAAGCAATTACTAATATAATAAAATAAACAACAGTCGTAAAAATGGATGGAAGAATAAGTTGGAGAATTGTACCAACTTGTGCTTATGCACAAAGTAGAGCATAAAATAGAAATCTGAAACATGAGACAAGAAGTATTAAAAAAATTTAGAATCCACTTCAGGAGATGGGCCATCTGAATAATTGGAGAAAATAGGATGGAGTTATTAAAATAATAAACTTTGAAATATGCTTCTTCTAGATGTGAAGGATGTGAACTTCAAGATTAAACAGATCTTTTAAATGCCCAGAACATTTAATGAAAATAGAAGAACAGTAGTATTTATTACTGCAGAATTTCTGAACATGATTTCAAAGACACATCCTACCAAAAGGAAACAGATTTACTGCTCAGAATCAATAATTACAGTGGTGTCGTCACCATTTAGGGGGTTTTTCCTGGTGGCTCAGTTGGTGAAGAATCCACTTGCAATGCAGGAGACGGCTTGCAATGCAGTCGTTCGGGTTTAATCCCTGAGTCAAGAAGATCCCCTGGAGAAAGCAATGGCAACCCACTCCAGTATTCTTGCCTGGAAAATCCCAGGGATAGAGGAGCCTGGAGGGCTATAGTTTATGGGGTCGCAGAGTTGGACATGACTTAGGAACTAAACCTTCACCATTTGGACTTCAGCAGCAGCCCTAGAAGGGAGACGGAAGTGGGACAATGACTTGACAATTCTGATGTAAAATTGTCCAATCTAGTATAATATGCAAACTATCAATGAAGTGTGAAAGCAGAATAATTATTTTCAGATGTTCAAGGAGTTGAAAATTTTGCATACCTTGCATCCTTTCTCAGAAAACGACTTGAAGATATACTCCACCCTGTAACTCAGGGAATAAACCAAGGCAGAAAAGAAAAGGAAACCTGGCAGTAGAGGCTACCTCTAAAGAGGGATGGAGATCCTTGAGATGATGAAAAGAATCCCAGTATAACAGTGGTGCATCAGGCTGGAAGAGTAACCCGTCAGTCCAATCGCACAGGTCAGAAGACTCCAGGCGAGATTTCTAAGATGAAATTGTCAGATAGAATATCAAATGTGTTTGAGCAGATTTACAAGTTGGAAGGGGCTTCCCCGGCACCTCAGTAGTGAAGAATTAGCCAGTGCAGGAGCCACAAGAGATGCGTATTTGATCCCTGGGTCAGGAAGATCCCCTGGAGGAGGAAATGGCAACCCACTCGAGAAGAATCCCATGGACAGAGGAGTCTGGCGGGCTCCAGTCCACGGGGTAGCAAAGAGTCAGACACAGATTAGTGACTGAGCACTCAGGCACAAGATGGAAGAAGAATTTGGTGTTGAATTAGTGATAACCCCAAAGAAAACTCAACAACAGCAAACCAACCAACCAACAAAAGATCTAGATTGTTACACCAGGAAAAACAAATTATTGTGTGGTAGAGAAAAGTATTCATATGAAACGTAATGGCTCAGCTGCAAATAACATTTACATGATGATAATACAGTATTATAATCAATATGTAATATTGTAATATGTAATCAATATTACATGTTGATGTATTACATAGTTAAAAAAAGACAAACACCTCTTTAGGATTCTGCTATGGCCAGCCTCATTCCAGGATTAGCATCCTAAAACAGTCTTCCATTTCAACTGCCACATTTGATATAAAATAAAGATCAACATGATTTTGTCAGAGCATTTTGACTCTTTGTCCAATGTTCTTTTCCTTACATTGCATGATTCATTTATTAAATTACTGCAATTAGCGTTTTATTTGTGACTTTATGTGCTCTCAGTCACATAGGTTTGTCAGCATTTTCATAGTGAAGATAATAGTCCTACCTTCTCTGAGGGTACGGGAAGTTAAAAAAAATAGAATGCATCTTGTTAATGCCTGTGTTTTGGCATCTGAATTGCAGTGCATGGAAGCAGACAGCCCTTATCACCACGTTGCTTTCCATGGGGGGCCACTCAGCTAATTACGCACTGGCATTTCTTCACAGTTTGTCTGCACAGAGACAGTGCCCTCCTCCAGAGCTCCATGTAGGATCTGCACTGCAGGTGAAATTATTCTCAAAGAAGCCTGACTATGACACAGTGGCAGAGGTCCCATGGGTATTTCTGTGTGATGGATTAACCTATTTTTTTCATGTGGTGATGTTTATTGTCACTTAAGATTTCTGAATGCAAAATGAAGAACCTAAGAATAATATTTACTAAGTTAACAGCTGTTCATAATGCTGTGCTGGATGCTGATAAAGAAAAACAGCTGAGCTAAAATAAGATCTTTTAATGGGTCTCTATAAATGCAGGGTGTGAAATCAAGGTGAGATAAACGATTGTCTTTAAAACAGCAAGTTCTTGCAATAACTCTGAAGCTCTGCATCTGGTTAAATACTTCATGGATTATTAAAGGGTTGGATGTGATAAATAGAAGATATTGATTATGGTGAACAGAAGGAAAACATACTGATCAAATCTTGCTTCTAAATTTGACAGTTTTGACTTTTGCTCTCATCACTATGTGGCATGATGATATGGAGAAATATTTTAAACATTTCTCTCGGATTATAAAAATGTGCATATCTTTGTTTAGATTTCGTATAACTTGTTTATTGTAAAAAGCTGGGATACCATGCATCTAAGAATTCAGGCGATTTTTCTTTACGGTAAATCAGGTCAGCTTGCAAGCGTTACAAAGGTGATGTATCACTGAGGAATGAGGGGGTAGAAAGGAACAAAGGAAAGAGTACATAGCTAGTGATTTCATAATAAGCCACAGAGTAGTCTATGGTCATTTTGTACTAAATCCCAGCAAAACATCTGTTAAAGTTTTATCTTTTGTGCTACATACTCCTTGTAAGCTTTGGAATAAGCACATCAGAAAAAAGATTGTTTCAGTGTTAACTAAATTTCTGTAGTCACTCTGCTGCTTTAATGGCCTACAAACTGAGTCTGTTTGCAATATGGTTCTGAAATAAATATTCACTATTAACTAATGGTCTGTATTGTAGCATAATATCAATTTTAGACAAATGGGTAATTTTAGCAGTTAATTACTTAGAGGGCAATTTAAAACCTGAATGGAAAGCCTGAGGACACTGGCCTTGTTATAAATATTTATGATGATTAAAGGCATAACAACCAATTGCTAGAACATGATAATTGGTTTGTAAGAATTTGGGGGGAGGGTAGTTCATTTTTCTCCCCTTTACAAACCATTCACTATGAATTTTATTGGGTGTTGACTATCATAGTTGAGTTGAAGACAGAACCTGAAGTTCTTCACTGTATAATCCTCAGTGATTTACAGATTGATTGGTTTTCTAAAAAGTGACCGTGACAGTCTAAATCTCTTTCATTCAGGTTTTCGTGTGTTCTTTAAAAAATGGCAAGCATGAGAGACTGAAAATTGAGATTCATCTTTAAAAAAAAGATTAATTGATGCTGTCTCCAGCTCATATCCAGAAATGTAGATGCTTACATCTTATTACCATGACAACCCTGGATCTTCCTGTATTTTTTATGTAATTACCTTCATTTCCATGTTATCGTAATGACTTTTCTAGATGATTTTTTTCTAAAAACACATTTGTCTTTTTTTTTTTTTACAGAACTGTAATCAAAGATATCCAAAGTAATTCTGAATTCTCTGCCTTATTCTCTGAAGCATCTGAAATTCTTTTGATGTAAAGCCTTTTTATTTTGTATCTAAATATCTGTATTAATTAAAAAGACTTGAGGATTATTATGGTTGAAAAATTGCTATTTTTCTTTCATAGTCCAGAGAACAGGCAGGTGTATAACAGTCAGAATAATATTATGCCAAATTAAGATTGTCTTATACAGATGGCACAGTGAATGGATTCCTAAATGAGAATTTCTAATGTTGAGATAGGAAATCAGATAACACCTGACTTTCTCCATATTTTGCATTAGAACTTTCATTTAGTTGGTAATGATTCCCTACTATGTATTATAGTGAATATTATAAAGCCTTTCCTTTTTCTGTATTTTGGGAAATATGGTTATTTCATGAAGTCATTCCAGTGTTTTAAAAATTTGACACCTAGTCTCAGCACCTGTCCAGTTTTCTTTTGAACCTTTTCATCCTATTTCTATTATAACAAAATAATTTTCCATATCTAGAAAGTGAAAGATTAACAATGAAAAGAGTGAAATCCATGTGTCAATTCATACTGTGTTGGATGTTCAGAGGTAGTCTGAATAGTGAATTTCTGGCTAAGATGCGGGGCCTGCATTTGCTTGTTGAGAACATGTCTTTTGTATCCTTGGCATCATCTGCTGATCTGCTTATAACGATTTGAATCAGACAAAGAAATCAAGGCAGCTAATTAAACAGCCCACTCTTTCCTAGAGGTGCTTTAAAACCCAGATTGAAATGGAATTAACCCAAAGATTGATGAAATTCACATAGTCATTAGAATAATGCCATGTGATATTTTAATTGTCAGATAGAATTACCCAGCTTAGGGGGCAGATATCCAGGGGGAATAGGAAAAACACCCTCCTGGATTTTAAGCTTCAAGCCGTTCACCTTGCCCCTCTCCTATTTAAAATGAATCTTGCACTTGACTCCTTTGTTGGCGTGTTTTCCTAGACAAACAAGAGAACGCAGGAGGGAAATTAGCTGAGTGGTAGTGTGTGTATACACTCCTGGGGATTTTCCTGATTGGTTTAGACAGGTTCTGCCTCCATGTGACTAGCCAGTACATTTCATAGATATTTTCTCATTAATACAGAAATTCTTGTCACTTGTGACCTTTCTAAAGAGGATGCAGAGAAGTTTATTTATCATACCTATCAAACTCAGAGTCTTTACTGCATGCCACTTGAAACATATTTTTCTCTATTGTTTAGCTTGCAGATGTGATCTTTCTCTAAGACTCTTATGCTCAAGATTCATCAGCTCCATCAGTTTTTCAGTCTGCATCTCTCTCTCATTTTTTTTTAAAGTTACATTGGCCTTATCAAATGATACTAAGACAATTCATGCTGATAGTGTCTGAGATGTTACTTTAGGCAGTAAAACCATTTTATTGTTGCCGTTCAGTTGCTCAGTTGTGTCCCACTCTTTGTGACCCTGTGAACTGCAGCCCACCAGGCTTCCCTGTCCTTCACCATCTCCTGGAGTTTGCTCAGACTCGCATCTATTGAGTCAGTGATGCCATCCAACCATCTCATCCTCTGTCGCCCCCTTCTCCTGCTCTCAATCTTTCTCAGCATCAAGGTCTTTTTCCAGTGAGTCGACTCTTTGCATCAGGTGACCAAAGTATTGGAGCTTCCGCTTCAGCATCAGTTTTTCCAATGAATATTCAGGGTTGATTTCCTTTCGGATTGACTGGCTTGATCTCCTGGCAATCCAAGGGACTCTCAAGAGGCTTCTAAATTCTATTTTTTTCTTTTCATCATGTATAAAAAGAATGGCTCTGAAGTTGGGGAAGCAGTGCATGCATTCACAAGTGAAGTTGAGTAAAAATTTGTATTTCATTCTATTTCTTTTTGGTTTCAAAAAGTGCATACCAGTAAGGTCAATGTATACTCAACATTATTTTGTTATTTGAATTCCTTGAAACAACTGTTTCAGTTTTTCTCTTGGAAAATTATGTTGGGTAACTAATAAGCCAGTAGCTTAAATCTGATTGTCTTGTTTCTACTCAGGTAGGGAATATTCCTAATACTAAATTTAGGCTACTGAGCAACTTTTTATTTTTTAAAATAATTTTTATTTATTTGTTTTATTTTTGGCCATGCTGGGTCTTTGCTGTGCGTGGGCTTTTCTCTAATTGTGGCGAGCAGGGGCTACACTCTAGTTTCAGCTTGTAGGCTTCTCGTTATGGCGGCTCCTCCTGTTGTGGAGCACGGGCTCTAGGGCACGCAGGCTCTAGGGCACAGAGGCTCTAGGGCACAGAGGCTCTAGGGCACAGAGGCTCTAGGGCACGCGGGCTCTAGGGCACAGAGGCTCTAGGGCACAGAGGCTCTAGGGCACGTGGGCTCTAGGGCACGCGGGCTCTAGGGCACAGAGGCTCTAGGGCACAGAGGCTCTAGGGCACGCAGGCTCTAGGGCACAGAGGCTCTAGGGCACAGAGGCTCTAGGGCATGCGGGCTCTAGGGCACGCGGGCTCTAGGGCACAGAGGCTCTAGGGCACGCGGGCTCTAGGGCACAGAGGCTCTAGGGCACAGAGGCTCTAGGGCACGCGGGCTCTAGGGCACGCGGGCTCTAGGGCACAGAGGCTCTAGGGCACGCGGGCTCTAGGGCACGCGGGCTCTAGGGCACAGAGGCTCTAGGGCACGCAGGCTCTAGGGCACAGAGGCTCTAGGGCACAGAGGCTCTAGGGCATGCGGGCTCTAGGGCACGCGGGCTCTAGGGCACAGAGGCTCTAGGGCACGCGGGCTCTAGGGCACAGAGGCTCTAGGGCACAGAGGCTCTAGGGCACGCGGGCTCTAGGGCACGCGGGCTCTAGGGCACGCAGGCTCTAGGGCACAGAGGCTCTAGGGCACGCAGGCTCTAGGGCACAGAGGCTCTAGGGCACAGAGGCTCTAGGGCACGCAGGCTCTAGGGCATGCAGGCTTCAGCAGCTGTGGCATGTGAGCTCCATAGTTCCCCTGGGCTCTAGAGTGCAGGCTCAGTAGGCTTATTATTTGTGGCACACAGGCTTAGTTATCCCGCAGCTATGGGGGTCTTTTTGGATCAGGGATCGAACCCATGTCTCCTGCATTGACAGTCAGATTGTTTACCACTGAGCCACCAGGGAAGCTCTGACCAACCTTGTTAAATGGAAGGTTCTTGTCCTCAGCCCTCCCCAGTTCATCATCATACCTACAAACCCTCATAACTGGGAAGCCTACTTATTATCTAATACATTATACATTAGTGTAATATATTAGCGTTCTAAAAAAGCTAATGAACTTCTTTCAGGGAGCATGGGCAAACCAGGCTCTGTTTTTGCCGTTTGACTCCTTGTAAGTATCCCAGTTCTGGATCCCACGAGCCCAGTCACCTTCGTCCCTGCGGGCATCTCGGAGCTTAGAATAACCCCTTGCTGACGTCCTCCATTGTACTGAGGCGGGAGGAGTGGGCAGAATGGGAAGCCAACTTAAGGGGCACAGAAAGTGTGCAAGGTCATTTCCCCCAAGACTTTGCCCAAGTACTTGAGATTCTTATTCTCAGAGTTATTCCCTTTTCCAGAAGGTTATCATTTTTAGTATAGAAGATTAATGTACAAATGTAGTAGAGTGCAAGGTAAATTTGGTTACATTATCTGGAAATGATGAGGCGTGTTACACATCTCAGCAGAGGGAGTGGAGTGAAGAAGCAGAAAGTTGACTAGAAGAACTCAAATAGAACAAGATATGTCAAGGCAGACTCCCCTAAATCCTCAGATTTCCTGAGAACTGAATCTGTGCATGTGTGCGTGCTAAGTCGCGTCAGTCATGTCCAACTCTGTGCGACCCTATGGACTGCAGCCTTCCAGGTTCCTCTATCCATGGGATTCTCTAGGCAAGGATACTGGAGAGGGTTGCCATTCCCTTCTCCAGGGGATCTTCCCACCCAGGGATCAAACCTGCGTCTCTTACATCTTCTGCATTCGCACGTGGCTTTCCACTAGCATCACTGGGAAGCCCCAATCTGACTGTAGTACATGGCAAAAAAGGGGTGCATCTCTGATCTGACGTCCTGGCATAAATGTTTCTCTTACACCATCCCAGGAGCACACTTAATATGTTCAGAATGTCCAGAGTGACAAATTATACCATAGTTTTTATTACCTGGACTTTTAGTTCTATCTCCCTTATATCTCCATAGAGCTTTCTTAGTATTCTTTTTTTAAAAATCCAACACATAAAATTACAAAGATGCTTTATAAAATATAAACTATTTGGGCATTAATTATGTACATTGCATTACAGATTAGGATTTGATATTTGCATTAGGTATCTTCAAATTTGAAACTCGACTAAATGAAATAAATCATACTTTGAAAAATTGAAGAAGACCTATTATTGCAGTAAAATCATTATCTGATTTCTATTAGAAAGTATTTTACTATTCACTAGATATTTCAGGACTCAAATTTTTAAATTATTTTTTACTCCTAGAAAGTTTGATGTATTGAGTAATTCAATGCTTGTGCATCTGTGGATTTTTAAATAATATGATACTAACCATGAGGCATATTATTTGAAGCGTTTATTACCCATGTACTACTTTGGTTTCTTTGCTAATGTCATGTTTCCTATCCTTGTAGTCACACAGTGTATTACTTTTGTTACCGTTTGTTTAATCAAACAATATACATACGCTTTTTGGTAGCAGTATTTTATTTTATTTTATTATTTTTTTTCTTTTTTTTAAAATTTTATTTTATTTTTAAACTTTACATAATTGTATTAGTTTTGCCAAATATCAAAATGAATCCACCACAGGTATACATGTATACCTGTGGTAGCAGTATTTTAAATTGTGGGTGTCAGAGCAAGACGAAAATGGGAAATATAAGTATTGGGAATGGGAAATGGACCTCTGCTACATGTGCTGTGTCTCCCTTTTTCCAATTCATGTGATTTCTCTGAGCCTTTATTTCTTTATCTGTGAAATAAAGATAATAGGATCTGCCTAGTAGAATTGGTAGGAAGATTAATTTACTATTAAGTACTTAGTAAACAGCAGTTACTGCAGTTGCTTAAATTGCAGAGTCTCTTCTATTGCTGTTATCCATACAATAATGAAATGAGACAGTTTTATAGCTTGGACAAATATTAAGGGCATGTGAGAAAATTAACCATTTTCAAGGTGAGCAACTTAAGATGACGGGTATTTAACCTTGGTGTGCAAGTGACAGAAAAGTAGCTTGACTGTCTCTGTAAGAATTAGTGCTGTTCAGTGAATGGGTGAAGAAGTTGGGGTATGTATGTGGTACATACATACAATGCAATATTGACCATAAGAGGGAATGCATTTGAATCAGTTGGAGAGAGGAGGATGAACCTAAAGCCTATTATACAGAGTGGAGTAAGTCAGAAAGAGAAAAACAAATATATTATATTAAAGCTATATAATCTGGAAAAACGATACTGATTAACCTAATTTGCAGTGAAGGAATGGAGACAAAGATGTAGAGAACGGACGTGCAGAGTGCGAGGGGATATATATATATATATGTATATATATCCTGCCTCTCTCTGTATATATAGTTATGCCTGATTCTTGATGTTGTATGGCAGAAACCAACACAAGATTGCAAAAACAATTATCCTTCAATTAAAAATAATAAAAAATTATGGCATGGTCAGCGAAAAAAAGGACTGAGATTTTACTCTTCATGAAGAAGAATTAGTGCTGTCCATGCTGCTGCTGCTGCTGCTAAGTCGCTTCAGTCGTCTCCGACTCTGTGCGACCCCATGGGCAGCAGCCCACCAGGCTCCCCCGTCCCTGGGATTCTCCAGGCAAGAACACTGGAGTGGGTTGCCATTCCTTCTCCAATGCATGAAAGTGAAAAGTGAAAGTGAAGTCACCCAGCCGTGCGCGACCCTCAGCGACCCCATGGACTGCAGCCCACCAGGCTCCTCCATCCATGGGATTCTCCAGGCAAGAGCACTGGAGTGGGGTGCCATTGCCTTCTCCGTGTTATCCATAGGCCTTTCATCTATTGCTAGTTGCTCCAATAAACCCTAAGAGATGATGGACATCCCTTGAAGATCGTGAACCCTTGCCTAGAAAATCTGCAAATGTTCACCGTGCTGAGTCTCATATTAAATGGACCCTTATACATTAAATAATGCATGCCTTTCAGACCATTCATAAATCTGATTGTAAACATTGAGACAAAGAGCATCAAAATCAGATATCCTTAGATTTTGAGGGGGGATGAGGGGGGTAAAAAATTTGTTGCTCACTGCAAGTGCCAATAATTCTTCTGAGTAACAGATATAACGTGCTGAGTCCAATGATGTGTGTGCTTTTAATCAACTTGCTCTAAATATTCTGATAGCCTTATCTTGATATTGTTTTTTTTATCTACTCAAAGTCCAAAGAGTTTCAGAAGAGACTAGAAGGAGTATTAAGGATATTCCCAAGCAGTATCTGCCATGGCCGCGAGGATATGAGTTGCTTTCTGCTGGGGATGGCAAGATAGCAGGGTTATAGATAGATCTCCTGCTGGCAAAATGTCCTTGTTCATCACGTCATTGCTGTTTTAGGCATTTTCCCATTGGGGTTCTTATTGCAAAAAGTGAACATATTTGAACTGGAGTATAACTCTTCAGTGATCCAACTGAAGAATCTGAAGACCTCTCCCTTCATAAAGTTGAGTATGGCCCTCTGTGATGACTGGGAGGGGTGGGTTGGGGGGGGAAGGGAGGGAGGCTCAAGAGGGAGGGGATATATGTATAATTACGGCTGATTCACACGGTTGTACAGCAGAAACCAACACAATGCTGTAAAAATTTTTAAAAAAAATGCCCTAAGGGGACAAAATATTCTTAGGAAGACCTTATGGTTACTACAGTAGATAATAAGCAAATAGAAAGGAAAAATATGTTAATTTATCAACTTCAGTATATAAAGCTTTCTGCTGCCATAGTATTTACTTCTAAGAGGATTTTAAATAGCAAAAATAGACATTCAAGAACCATACGCTTATTACATACTACATTAATTGAGACTTTTACAAACTTGGGTTCACTTAATAAAAGTACTTTGATTATATTGGGTGTATAGCTGTATTCATCCATGTGTTTAGTAAGCATCATCCTTGGTTAAGATAATGAGGTGTAGTGGAAAGTTCACGAGTGTTGTGTGATGGTTGGATTGACTGAGTAAGTTTCTTGGGCTTTAAGAGCATTAGTTTTCTCATTTGCTTAAAAGAAAAGCAAAAAAATACGAGATTATGAAAGACACATAAAATTACTTAGTCTTTTTTCAAGTTTATTTATTGCTTATATCTCTGGCCGCTCCGGGTCTTAGTTGCAGCACTTGGGGTCTTTTAGCTGCAGCACACTGGGGCTTTTGTTTGTTCAGTTGCAGCATGTGGGATCTAGAGGGCTTCCTAGTGGCTCACTGGTAAAGAATCCTCCCGCAGTGTAGGAGACTCGGGAGACACAGGTTCAGTCCTGGGGTGGGCAGGATTCCCTGGAAGATGAAACGGAAACCCACTCCAGTATTCTTGTCTGGGAAATCCCATAGACAGAGGAGCCTGGCAGGTTACCGTCCATAGGGTTGCGATGAGTTGGACACGAGTGAGCGACTAAGCATACCTGTGTGCACGTGGGATCTAGTTCCCTGAGCAGGGATTGAACCCGGGCCCCCTGTATTGGGAGTTGTTGAGTTCTAGCTACTAGACTAGCAGGAAGTCCCAGAACAGTCTTCAAATGAGTGTAAACCTTCAATTACTATGAGTCTGTCTTCCGTTTTTGTTTTTTTTTTTTTCAGTACCTGAGATCGCGTCGACATTCACCAAGTTTTATTAGGGAGCTACAAAGCTGATGTTTCCTCTTCCTCTGCATGCAGCCCCTCCTTTGGTGGTACTTCTTGTTCTCATAGTACCCTCTGGTTTTCACAGAGATCAAACTTAGCTTGTTATGTGGTGATTTCTACAACAACCCAGTGAACTGGCTTTCTTAAAAATTTACATGGGCCAGTTAGATACTTGCCTGTATGTCTAAAGAAAGAAATCCCTAAGACTTGGGTTCTCAAAACATTCCCAAGCAATGTTCTATGGCACATTCTGTTAAACTCGGAATGACTGCTCTTTCCTTGTCCCTTGAAGGGACAATATAATTCACTGAAACCATTAGTAAACTTGGTGTTTTAGAAATAACATTTTAAGGTGTTTAACAGAAAATGCTCCAAGTTTACTAATGGTTTCAGTGAATTACATTGTCCCTTCATCACCATTACTATTATGATGGTGTGTTGATGGTTTTACAGTTTCATATATTGTCAGGCCAGAATACTGGAGTGGGTAGCCTTTCCCTTTTCCAGGGGATCTTCCCGACCCAGGAATCGAACCAGGGTCTCCTGCATTGCAGGCGGATTTTTTACCAACGGAGCTATCAGGCAAGCCCTTACTAATGGTTTTAGTGAGTTATATTGCCCCTTCACCACCATTATTATGATGACGGTATGTTGATCATTTTACAGTTTCATATATTGTCTTCTTTTCATTAATTACAATTTTTCTTCTTATTAATTCATCTGCCTAGTGATTTCCTTGCTTGCTTTCCTCAATTTTTTCCCTCAGAAAAGCAAGAGGTTTGTCATGTAATACATTGTCTCATCTTGTGTATCTAATGAATGCTCCTTTTCCTACTAAACTTTTATGCGTAATGAAGTGTCCTCCCTCCTGTGGGCCTTCAGTTACACTCCGTTTGTGTAGCTGTCATAGTGCTGCTGCTGCTGCTGCTAAGCAGACCTCTTTAAGTGCAGTTAATCTGCTTATGTGCTTCCCAGGTGGGGCTAGTGGTAAAGAACTGACCTGCCAGTGCAGGAGATGATGGGTTCAATCCCTGCCTCAGGAAGATCCCTTGGAGAAGGGCATGGCAACCCACTCCAGTATTCTTCCCTGGAGAATCCCATGGACAGAGGAGCCTGGAGGGCTACAGTCCACAGAATCTCCCAGGTCAGAAACAACTGAAGCCACTTAGCATGGATACATGAATCTGTCTATGTGTCTCTCATATCCAGTGGGCTGTGAGTTCCTCAAGTCAAGGAACTACATCTTACATCCTATTCATCTTTGCATCCCTCTTACATGATAGCACCTGGCAGATGGTTGGCACTTCGTAAATCCTTAAGGAATGTATTATCTGGGGATTTGTTCTGACTTAACTTTGTGCATTGTTCAAAGATCTAAAAGTTTGTATGGGGCTCTCATTTGATGCTCTGGGCTCTGTCTGTCTTATTTGGAGCTTAGTTCATCATGTATACAACTGTAGTTGAGTGTGTGGTTGCATCTTTCCCTAACACTGATTTTCTTAATCCTCTTTAATCTGCTATCCTATTTGAATAGCTTCTGGATTAACATGAGGATTATATATTTCTGCTAATTAGTAAAGGTGTTAAAAGAAGAGCCCTTTGGGATTGTTTGGTCTTCCCACTTCTACTCTTAGCTTCTAGAAACTCCCATTCCAGGAGTCTGTTCTTTTTTCTATCTGCTTCATCCAGATGTCCCTAAATCCTGTTCAGTCATCACATTACTTAGTAATGAGTGTCAGCTGTGGGAGCAGATTAGGAAGATGGTTGAGGCAGTCTGAAATTAAAAGACGCTTGCTCTTTGGAATAAAAGCTATGATGAACCTAGACAGCATATTAAAATCAGACATCACTTTGCCGACAAAGGTTCATCTAGTCAAAGCTATGGTTTTTCCAGTAATCATGTATGCAAGTCAGAGCTGGACCATAAAGAAGACTGAGCACTGAAGAATTGATGCTTTTGAACTGTGGTGTTGGAGAAGACTCTTGAGAGTCCCTTGGACTGCAAGGAGATCCAACCCATCCATCCTAAAGGAAATCAACCATAAATATTCATTGGAAGGACTGATGCTGAAGCTGAAACTCCAATACTGTGGCCACCTGATGCAAAGAGCTGATTCATTATAAAAGACCCTGATGCTTGGAAAGATTGAGGACAGGAGGAGAAGGGGACAACCGCGGATGAGATGGCATTACCAGCTCAATGGACATGAGTTTGAGCAAACTCTAGGAGATAGTGAAGGACAGAGAAGCCTGGCGTGCTGCAGTCCGTGGGGTCACAAAGAGTTGGACCTGACTGAGTGACTGAACTACAACAACACATTCTGGGGAGACAGGGGAATCCCATCCTGTGATAGGCAGATGTAGCAGCTGCCCCTGGAGCACAGAGGAGGAACACCTCACACAGACCTGCAGGGAGACTGAAGGCCTGGGGTCCAGGGAGGAGTGGCGTTTGAGGAGAGACCTAAGAAACACAGGGAGATTAGCAGGCAAAAGTGAGACAAGGCTTTTCTGTGAGAGAAGACGTAAGAACGAGGGAAAAGGGTTGAACAGCAATATACTTTGAGTGTGCTTGGGGTCGGAAATGCCTGGGCACCCAGCTGGAGTCAGGGCTCAGCTCAGTGGCCTCGAAGGCCATGCTATTAGACGCCTGTGCTTTTTCTTGCCGATTGGAGGAAGCAGCTTCTGTGTGGACACTGCCTATTTGTGTTCTGGCCAGGATTCCTAGAGTAGAGTGGTTAAGGGAGTAGATTTTGGAGTCAAATTTCTTGGATTTGAGTCCCGGCACTTAAACTGATTCCAGTTTCCTCATCACTGATACAGATAGGATGTGATGTGTGCGTGTGTGTGGGCACAGATGTGTGCAATCATTTGTGTCTGACTCCTTGTGACTCCATGGACTATAGGAGCCTGCCAGACTGCTCTGTCCATGGGATTTTCCAGGCAAGAATACTGGAGTGGGTTGCCATTTCCTTTTCCAGGAGATCTTCCCGACCCAGGGATCGAATTCTCATTTCTTTCATCTCCTGCATTACAGGCAGAGTCTTTACCAGCTGAGCCACCAGGGAAGCCCGAAATAGTGGTACCATCACCATTAAAATTGTTACAGAGGTCAGGGACTACCCTGGTGGTCCACTGGTTAATACTTCGCCTTCCAAGACAGTACAGATTCAATCACTTGTCAGGGAATGAAGACCCCACATGCCTTGGGGTCAAAAAAACCAAAGCATAAAACAAGCAGTGTTGTAACAAATTCAATAAAGACTTTAAAGAAAATATGGTCCACATCAAAAAATCTTTTTAAAAAATTTCTTTACAGAGATCAAAAGAATTCATATTCTATGATGCGTAGAATAGCAGCTGGCACTTTGTATCATTTGCTTGTTCAACTAAAATATGTTGCTGTGGTTAGGTAGATAATCACAGTCTGGTAAGTCCCAGCTAGCACCTTGCAGAATGCAGACTTTCAAAATCAGTTTATTTTTGAAATTCAGTTTATTTGTTTTGTGATCTGCCTATGTGACTGATGAAAAGCTTTTGAAAATGCAAAGTGGCTTTATTTGCTCATCCTTTTTCCCTTCTGAACTGAAGGGATTTGGATTTTCTTTGAAATTGTAAGCTTTTCCGCTTCGAGATGCAGGGGGTTTTAGAAGTGAGGAATGAGGCTGGAAGCTGCTGCTGATGGCGTTAAGTCTTTCCATCTGCTACACAGGAAGGACTGAAAGGAGGAGTCCAGGAGAAGTTTACTTCCTGAGATTCTTGAGCCAGTGATTTAATCCAGCCTAACACAGAACAGGTGTTTAGTTTCTGGTGCTTAGATTCTGGAAATAATGAATCTAGGCCTTCCCGACACCATAGCTTATTATCATATACAAAGATTTTGAAATGAACGTATCTACTGTCTTTCATGCTGGGAAGGATTGAGGGCAGGAGTAGAAGGGGACGACAGAGGATGAGATGGTTGGATGGCATCACCCACTCGATGGACATGAATCGGGGCAAACACTGAGACTTAGCGTAGGACAGGGAAGCCTGGTGTGCTACAGTCCATGTGGTGGCAGAGAGTCGGCATGACTTAGCAAGTGAAGTGTTCCAAGGTATCCCCCCTTTAAACGTTTTACTTGGCTTTCAGAGCCCCTAGTTAGTTGGAAAATATTCTGAAATGTTAGCTCCCATGGCCCTTGAGGAGTTGCCAGTCTTTTTTATGTGAAGATTCTAGAATCCTTATCCTACCAGTATGCACGCTAAATTGCTTCAATCATATCTGACTCTTTGCGACCCTATGGACTGTAGTTAGCCAGGCTCCTCTGTCCATGGGCTTCTCCTGGCAAGAATACCAGAGTGGGTTGCCATTCCCTTCTTCAGGGAATCTTTCTGAACCACGGACCAAACCCGTTTCTCTTATGTCTCCTGCATTGGCAGTGGGTTCTTTGCCACCTATTGCCACCTGGGAAGCCCTATCCTACCAGTATTTGGCAGCTAATTCCTTTAAAATTTCCCAGAAAGTGCATTTTGTTACTAGCTGATTACATAGACTACAGTACTGATGGCACTTAAAACCACTTGTTTTTAGTTTTGTTTTAGGAGATTGTTTTTTTTAAAAAACTATGTCAATTAGGATTATTTTGGCAAGTAAATAGTTTAAAGATAGTCCTTTTTTTTTAATAAACAGAGTATTGGAAAGCCTAGTGGATCACCTTTTTTGTTATAAAAATGGAAATATTTATTATGATCCAATATGAATGGAAACAGAGAAGACCATCAGGCGCTTCTTAATTGTATTTCTTATGAAACTCTTGCTCTTGAATTCTTGATTTCTCTGTTTTCTGTGATTCCTGTCCCTTTAGGTTGGGTCTGTTCTGTAATTAGCAAAAGTACACGTCTGTCTTTAGGCAACAACCTAATCTCTGTGGCCATATGTGCCGAAGCAGTGTAATTACAGTGTAGTAATAATTGGACCCCGTGACTGTTTCTGTTTTAATTATTTGAAATCATCTTATCTTTCTATTCCTTAAAGCATGTTATTGAGTGAATCACTGGATACCATGTTTATATCATTTCCATGGAATTAAATATATGTTAATTAAATTTACACTAAAAAATTCTGCTTCCTTTTATAACATTCTGAATAGGGTTTTTTCTCTGTCTCAAGCATCAGTTCAGACCTGAGGAAATCAAATATTATTTAGAAAATGGTTCTTTACATTTCGCTTAATTTCTAGAACAAAGATTGGATTATAGATCTTTCTGGCTAAGGAACTCTGGGTTGACATAATAGGTTGTTAAAAATTTTCAGATTTAGTTTGTGCATTAGGAATTTCCATACATGTATGCAAATTCTGTTTCAATAGTTTGATAGAAAATTTAGTGATGGGTACCCATTTTCAAGAAATACAAGTACTTGGCGGACTGTATGTAGAAAGTGGCATTGGACTGTGTTCGTATTTTAACTTTTCTCTCCCTGTTTTTCCAGCTGTTTTTATTTCAGTTGCTGCGAGGGCTGTCCTACATCCACCAGCGCTATATTTTGCACAGAGACCTGAAACCACAGAACCTTCTGATCAGTGACACGGGGGAGTTGAAGCTGGCAGATTTCGGTAGGAAAGCAGTTAATTACCAGTCTATTTTGTCACACGGAGAGAATGCCAGGCATATGGCGGCACTGCGTTCGTTTAGGTGCCCGTCTTCTGTCGTTACAGATCCTGGTAACATTCTTTCAGGAGTGAAGAAATTTTTTTTATGATCAACATCATGCTTGATGGATTTTTTTTAAAAGTCTACATTGCTTATTAAAGTCTTAAATAAGCACAAATCAGATTTCATATATTTCCAAAGTTGAAGTCAGTATAATTTTGAATATAAAATACTTTGAAAGAAATCTTTTTTTTTTTTAATTAGGAAAATGTCAAACGCATTCTTAAGTAGGATACCTTAAGGGGTCTCCCTTACTCTTGATCCAGCTTCAACAATTATTGTCAAACCTGAATTTTAAACCTCTGGACAGTTTCAGAGCATCATAAAATACATTCAGTGGTGTTTGTTGTCAGAAATCTAAGGGCATTGTTAACCTTTCCAAAAATGACTGTTGTTTCAAAAATTCTAAAGGAAGACACTGATGCCAGTTTAAAAGTGGAGGTCCTGGCCTGGCCCCATAGTAAGTCACCCCTCCCTGAAAGGTTTGGAGATTGGCCTCTTCCAGCTTAGAAGCTGTCCTCCAGCACTGACTTGAGCGCCAAAGGGGAACAGAACTGCTGTGTCCTGCTTGTTGGTCTGATGTGTCTGCGCTGCCCGCGCTCTCTGTCACATTGGCATGCAGAGTTGATTCCCAGCATCAGGAGCGCTGATGGCAGCATGATCTGTTGACATTGCATTGCCTCAATTATTTTTGGATACATATTCTGATTAGAAATTTGTTCCATTAAGAGTGGAATGGAAATATTACCCTTGGGACGTAAGGACGCCTGAGATTGAGATACGGGCTTTTCCAGAATATGATTATCTTTTCTCACTCCACCAACCCCCCCGAGAAATAAAAGAGAGCAGGAAATGTTTATTGCTTATTTCAAGGTTAGGAGAGTGTTCAGTATGTTTGGAATTAATCTATTCTTGCATTTTGTATATTCTTTTCTTGTAAAATTGAAACAAAAGTTAACATCGTTGGTGATATATTGCAAGACATTTTTTGTTCTTTTCTTATTTGTGAAAATTATGAAACTGTGTGTGTGTATGTGAGCTAGAAAGTTGTTTGTTGTCAAGTTTTAGCATCAGAATAATACTAGGTGGCTAGATGTAAAGTGTTTCAGTTCAGGGTAGAAAATGATGATGAGAGAAGAGGTGTGGAGGAGAGAAGATTTGCAGTTCCTCAAATTCAAGGTCATTATGTTCACCATGAACATATTTTTTTAGTTTGTTGATATTAGTATTAAACTAAGAAGAATTCATAGTGATTTTCTTCTGTTATCTTAATATATAGTATACGGTATATGTTTACATAATTTATTGTATTGAACATTTAATTTTGCTGAACATGGTTTTCTTGTGTATTTATAGAATGCATTTTTTATTAACTTTATTTTGTCTGTATAACTAGGGGAATAATAGGATTGTATCTAAGTGCTTACTAGGGATTATTTTTTAATTTTATGATGACTTTTTTATTATAATGGGTAAATTCATGTTAAAGGATTCTTACGAATCTTTAAAACTAACATTTTGTAATAGATTCAGAAATAAATTGAAATGTAATTTTAAACAACTTAGAAAACTTTTTAGAAAAGGAGAAAAATCTAGAGACTATGAACTACTCTGAGATTACAAATGTTAACATTTTTATTGTATATTTTCCCACTGTTTCTCCTCATTCTTTCTTTCTTCTTCCATTTATTATGTAATCCTCAAAAGAAGAAACCCACACTGTTTTGTAAGCAGTTTTCACTTAGGAATATGTCATGGACATTTTCTCATCTTATTCAATATGAAAAAAACCATTTGTTACAATGTAGATTTTCCCTTAATGGCCACAACCTCGGCCTTTTACTCAGTCCCCCATCGCCGAACGTTTTGGTTCTTTCTAATCGTCACGGTTATGTGCCGTCCCGCTGTTGAATGTCCTTGCAGAGCAAGCTGGCTGTACTCCAGCTGCAGTGCTGAGTGTTTTAAAGTGTTTGACCAGAGTGCTCTGCAGAAAGGTTGAACCTCAGTGTCACAGACGGAGTCTTCTTGCCTGGAACACAGACTTGGCATGCGTCCTGTGCACAGAGTGTAATGAGCGAGACTCACTCACCAAATGACAATTTCCTCCAATTAATTGTGCATCATTTTTGTCTTTTAATTTAAGACATGCAATTAACTGTGATTTACTGCGCTTGGGCACGTGTCTGGGTCTCAGATGAAGGCAGTACAGTGGAAGCCGTGGAGGAGCTAGACAGTCAAAATGGGACGGTTCCAGGCAGCAGAACAATTAGAAACACCGGGTCTTAATTCAGTTTGATGTGTCAAGAGCCATAGCAGCGGTTCCTTTGTCCTACCTTTTTCTCTCATGTGAAAAATACCATCATATTTTGATTAGAAGAGACAGAAGGAATCTGTATGAGCGTAATTCTTGTATTGTTAATGCTATTTTTATTAGAGAAAATATATGGGGTGGGGGGGGACAAACACTAAAATTTACTGAGTTTATTGTGTGTGCCAGACCCTTAGAAATTCTTATTTCATTGTCTCATAAACCTAGGAAGTTATTCTAACCTACACTTTGGAGAGAGCCAAGATATTCAGAGAGGGTTAGAAATTTGCCCAAGCTTGGCTGTATGAGGGTAGCTGCTCACAAAACTGGAATTCAGATGCTTGATCCATATCTTTCAAATTCAGGTGGCCCAGGGTCTTTATATTTATTTACATAGATATTTTACCTTATAAAACTGCCTAATCTTCCAATAAATTATTGATCATCACGTGTTTATATTTATATATCAGTACTATTATTAACCAATGGCAAATTATTAACCATTATATGCGCTTTCTACATACAACAAATATGACACTCATGCTATGAATATAGATTGCACTAATACCCCCCAAAAAATGTATCACATAATTTAATGAACATTTTGTCATTTGTAGTGAGTAGTAGTAATTCAGTAGGGAGTGATTTCAACCTTAGTCCTTTGGAGCTTTTTCCTACTGGACAAAGTAAACCAGAAGATAATTTACCTGCTGGACAAAGTACCCAGATGATAATTTATATGTAAACCCATTCAGATTTAAACAGAATGCAGTTCTGAATTCCAGTTGGTCAAAGTACTGTACTGTTTTTTTTTTCTTGTAAACAAAGTCATATTGAAGCACTTACCTGAGACTTATTTTCTATATGCATTTGGAAATAAGTAAATTATACATGGTTTAGAATCACTGTGTTTTCCTAATGCAGAAGTTTGTCCCATCTGTATATAATAAGATAATAAAATTGTGTAGAATACAGATTCATTTCTAACAACTGGTTCCTCTTTACATTATTTTTGGGAAAAAATATTTCAAACCCCAAATGTGTCCACACATCAGAACCTCTTACTTAGCTTTTCCCATTTCCTGGAACACTGTTCTCCCTGCTTCTCACATGGCTGACTCCTTCTCATCACGCAGCTGATAGATCCTATGTTACTTTTTCAAAAAGATCACCTCTTGAGAATTCCCTGGTGGTCCAGTGGTTACGATTCCACATTTTCATTGCTGAGGGTTTGATCCCTGGTCAGGGAACTAAGATCCTGCAAACTGTGACATGGCCAAAAAAAATTTTTTTTTAATAAATAAATGAAATATTTTTTTAAAAGGCCACCTTTCCAAAATCATCCAGTTCAACTTCTTCAATAGCACTTACGGTGCACTGAAATAATTTTGTCATTTGTTTATCTGTTAATTTTTGGCTTGTACTATTTGATTGTAAATCCCATAAGGTCAGGGACTAGGCCTGTCTTGCTCACTCTTGTCTCTGCTATGTCTGGAACCTTAGAGGTGCTCAGGAAATACTGCCTGAATGAAGAAACAATATGTGTAACAAAATTGAGTATTAGTGTAAAGACCAAGACCCACCTGCATTTCCCAATTTTTGCTTGATTCACTTTAGCAAACCAGCAGTTTACAAATTAATTTTCTCTTCATGAGTCCTGTCCTGGCTGGGCACAGTCAAGAGTGCAGATGGAGTTAGATGACCTGAGTATTGAGAGTGTGGGAGCCTCAGGAGCGTATCGAGGCTCTTACACATCAGCCTTGTATACCTGCTTGGTATTATTGTATTTGTAACCTCAGGCTGCAGAAATAAACACTCAGTGAATATAAACATGTACAAAAGATGTATAAGATTTGACGTTCCTACTCTACAGACCTTAAATGATTGATTGTACTATTGTTGAGAGCAAAGCGTATTGAGCTTTGAATTAAGAGGCCTGACTCTATAAGTAGCTTTTGTCTATAACTGTCTATAACTAGCTTATGACTTCAAGCTAGTTTTCCCCTCTGAGCTTTATACTCCTCAACTAAAAAATAAGTGCATTGAACAGATACTAAGAGTCTTCTCAGTGCTGTTTTTATTTATGTTGTACATTTCTGAAATGAATTTATTTTCTAATGATCAGGTATTCACTGGTGGGTAAAAATCAGTTGAGTGAATCCCTAACCAGTGCTACACGTCCCTTCCTAGGACCTCATTTTTTATTCTGGTTTCTGGAAATTCAAGTAGGTGAGAATCCGACTTTTGTGATATGCGTTGAGATCACATTAAAAGAAAACTGTTGAAGTGTGACAAGTAAATGTACAAACTCACCAAGAAACTAATGTTCATTTGCAGTATGATAGTATGAAAACTAAAAAGATATGTTTCCATGTAAATGAGATTAAAGCAAAATAGATGAGTCTGTAGAGTAGCAGCTTCTTGCAATTTTTGCAAGAAGATGATGGTGTCACACACATTTTCCAGCCATTCTTCTGCTATTGTACGGGGTCATGGCCTTGCTCTGGGGCTTCCCAGGTGGCTCAGTGGTAAAGATTCCACCTGCCAATGCAGAAGATGCAGATGTGCGAGTTTGATCCCTGGGTTGAGGAGTTCCCCTGGAGGAGGAAATGACAACCCACTCCAATATTCTTGCCTGGAGAATCCCCAAGGACAGAGGGGCCTGGCAGGCTACAGTCCATGGGGTTGCAAAGAGAAGGACACAACTGAGCGACTAAGCATGCATGCATGCATGCACAGCCTTGCTGCATGGAAAGACAGCTGGGTTAAATTTGCCTCTGAGAAAAAAAAGACAGTGCAAACTCTGTGATACAAGCATTTAAGGTCTTGGATTATTTTACTGGCTTTCCTAACACAGGAACAGAGTTAAACAGTTCTGTGGTTTTAATCGAGTAAAATTACACAGGTCTCTTTCCCAGCAGAGGTCTAAACATATGACCTTCCTCATGTTGGTAGTTTCCTCCTCCAGGCTGTTCCTTGACTTGATTTGAGAAAGGAAATTATTATAACTCACATTTTAGATTAATTTGCAGAACACTCCAGAGATGTAACTCTGCAGAGGCCATGGTGAGTGCAGGGTTTGTTTGTAATCTGCCTCTCAGAATTCATGTAGAGAATAGTAGAGAACAGAAGTCAAGAGTAGCATCTATCAACTTGATAAAATCTAAAGTCTCTGAATAAGAGCCTGTTAGTCCCCAAATTATAAACTTTTAACTGTTTTTTTTGTCATTAGCATATACAATTTGGGATTCCCAGATGTTACTAGTAGTAAAGAACCCACGTGCCGATGCAGGAGATGTAAGAGACGGGGTTCAATCCTGGGGTCACAAAGATCCTCTGGACAAGAGCATGGCAGCCCACTTCATGCTTTGTCTTTTCTGCCTTGTTTCCGTTGGTATGATGGTCTCTAAGTCTACCCATGTGGCTTCAAATGGCATTATTTCATTCTTTTGGGGGCTAAGAGTCCACGGTATAGATATACCACATCATCTTTATTTATCCATCTGTCGATGGACGCTGGGTTGCTTCCATGTCTGGCTACTGTGAATAGTGCTTCTGTGAACATTAGGGTGCATGTGTATTTTCAAATTAGAGTTTTCCCAGGATATATATGCCCAGGAGTGGGATTGCAGGATCGTATGACAACTCTTTTTAGCTTTATGAGGGAACTTCATGCTGGTTTCTATACTGGCTGTACCAGTTTACATTTTTATCAACACTACAGGGTAAGAATTAATTTTTAATGGGATAATGATGGTCATTCTGAGTAGTGTGAGGTGGTACCTCATAACAGTTTTGATCTGCCTTTCTCTAATAAGTAACAATGTTGAGCATCTTTTCATGTGCCTGTTGACCATCTGTATGCCTTCTTTGGAGAAATGTCTATTTAGTTCCTCCACCCATTTTTTGATTGGGTTGTTTGTTTTTGATTGTGCTATATGAACTCTGTATATTTTGGAAATTAACTCCTTGTCAGTCACATCATTTACAAATGTTTTCTCCCATTCTATAGATTGGCTTTTCATTTTATTTATGGTTTCCCTTGCAATACAAGAGTTTGTCCATTTGATTAGGTATTATTTATTTTTGCTTTTATTTCTATTGCCTTGGGAAACTGACCTAAGAAAACACTGGACAAATTGTGTTGGAGAATGTTTTGCCTGTGTTCTCTTCTAGGAGTTTTATAGTGTGATGCCTTATATTTAAGTCTCTAAATGGACTTTACTTTCAAGAGCAATTTTAGATTCACAGTAAAGTTGAATGGAAAGCAGAGAGGATTTCCATATACCTCCTGCACTCACACATGCATAGCCTCTTCCGTTATCACCATCCCCCACCAGAGTGTTAACACTTGTTACAATTGATGAACCTACATGAACACAGCAGTATCACCCAAAGTTCATACTTTACATTAGGGTTCACTCTTAATGTACCTCCTCAGTTTTGACAGATTATAACGCCATGTAATATATTTGCCATTATTATATCATAGAGAAGAGTTTCGCTGCCCTAAAAATTGTCTAAAAACTTAGCTATATTTTTTAAGTTGTAAATGGGAACAAGAGAGAAACTTATATAAAATGCAATTAATAAGCATATTCTCCTCTATATATGAGAAATCTCTCTGTTCAATCACCATAAAGCAGATTGAAGCAATGTGGTGAGGGGTTGATTGCTAAGAATGGCAGCTTCAAACTCCATGGAAATGAGAAAATTCAAAAGTGTTAGTTCATTTTTAGCCAAATCATGCATGTGAGGTAATGAGACATCTTAAAATGCAGAACAGACGCTTCAAATAGGGCTGATCATCTCATTCTCTACTCTTGATGGAAACCTGCTGGGCAAAAAGATTTCAATATGCAAAATATTTTTTGTTCTGTACAATATGAGGGCAGATTTGTTGGCAGCAAGTCAGATAAGGAATGCAGACTGAGTTGAAATACACCAATATATCTTTTAAAAATCTACATATGAGATGACTGGAACCCTAAGGGTTGTCAGTGATGACCAGAGTGGAAGTATTATGTGATGTCAAGAATAGCACTGTAATGAAATTTAGAATTAGGTAGCACTCACTTGCTATTTATGGAGAAGGAAATGGCAACCCACTCCAGTGTTCTTGCCTGGAGAATCCCAGGGACAGGGGAGCCTGGTGGGCTGCTGTTTGTGGGGTTGCACAGAGTCAGACATGACTGAGGAGACTTAGCAGCAGCAGCAGCAGCAGCACTTGCTATTTAAGACAACTGTGATTACACTTGAACATGAGTTTTCATAATCGTTAGGTAAGTGTAGAAGTCATTGATGTCCCTTATTTATGGATCTCCCTTTATCTTCTGCTCTTTGCCTTCCAAGAAGCATTTTAAAATACAGCCAAAGTCAAACTTGACTGATACATGCATCAATACTCTGATTTATTCTAGTATCGTGGATGACAGTGAGTCATTGCAGGCGAAGGCATATGTTTTCTAAAAATTTACTGGAAGCAAGAAAAGCTTACCATCTACTATGAAAAATCCAAGATATACTGTAAATTCTGTAGGTTAGACATACTTGAAAATCTTGTGATTTTGATTGTTTTTGTGCTTTAATACTATCAGTTCAATATTAGTTTGCTTTCCTCTTGTTTGCTAAAGATTATTAAAATGCTGTATGTGTTGGTTTATTACTTTTGAAATAGTGCACATTCATATTCATATATACAACCCACAACTACACACAGTGATAAAAAGGAAAAAGGCCAGATACAGGAGAGTACAGAAGAGTACATGTTGTAAGATTCTACTTACATAGAAGGCTTCCCTGGTGGCTCGGTTGGTAAAGAATCCACCTGCAATATAGGAGACTGACCTCAGGAGACCCAGGTTTGATCCCTGAGAAATCCCAAGGACAAAGGAGCCTGATGGGCTGTAGTCTCTGGGGTCGCAAGAGTCAGACATGACTTAGCAACTAAACCACCACCACTTATATAAAGAGTGAAAACAGACAAAAGCTAATCAATACTGTTAGATATCAAGACAGGGATTCCCCCTTGGGGGTGAGTAGTGACTGGAAGTAGGGGAGGGCTGAACAAAAGAGGGGTTTCCAGGGGAGGTCATGAATATGTACTTTAATAATAATTATTCAGATAACATTCAATGAAGAACATATGTATTTTGGAAAAATAATTCCCTTCTCACCTTGAATGGTTTCTTCCATTACAATAGATAATCATAGAAAGCTCAGGCCTTCTTTGCATTTTAATGAAAGAATAAAGTACTGCTGCTGCTGCTAAGTCGCTTCAGTCGTGTCCGACTCTGTGTGACCCCATAGACGGCAGCCCACCAGGCTCCGCCATCCCTGGGATTCTCCAGGCAAGAACAATGGAGTGGATTGCCATTTCCTTCTCCAATGTGTGAGTGAAAAGTGAAAGTGAAGTCGCTCAGTCGTGTCCAACTAGTAGCGACCCCATGGACTGCAGCCTTCCAGGCTCCTCCGTCCATGAGATTTTCTAGGCAAGAGTACTGGAGTGGCTTGCCATTGCCTTCTCTGGAATAAACTACTAGACAATTAAAAAATTTTTTAAAAAAAGCAATTAAGAGCTAATTTGCTGAGGAAATTCAGTTACATGTCTGGAAAGGTATGTTAATTTTATCACATACTTTAAATATGGAGGAGGAAATGGCAACCCACTCCAGTATTCTTGCCTGGAAAATCCCATGGACAGAGAGGCCTGGCGGGCTACAGTCCATGGAGTCACAAAGAGTCGGACACAACTGAGCATGCATGCATGTCTGTATGCATAAGATAACCTTGTTGTGTGTAATCAAGGCTGCAGATCTGAGATAGTGTAACCTTTTTCAGAAGTTCAAACTTTAAAAATGGAGCATCTGTCTAGTACATATCTGTCAAGTTATTTGACATTCTAATTTTTAATCTGAAAAGATAACTGATATGAAAGGCAAATTGAAGTGTTTCTTCTAGTTTTGAAGTAGAAGTGTCAGCTAAAGAAATCAGTTGAGTGAAACAACAAACAGCCCATCCTAAGTATGGAAAAAGAGTGCTGAGGACCAGCCCAGAATCGTGAACTGATGGGCAGTGGGTGAGAGAGGTCAATGAATGGGCTAAATTGAGTGCTCTCAGCAAGAGAATGGAAATCGTGAACTGATGGGCAGTGGGTGAGAGAGGTCAATGAATTGGCTAAATTGAGTGCCCTCAGCAAGAGAATGGGACAACAGGGCATGAGAAAAGTTGGAAGATTCTGAAAAGTTACCAGTCAGCTCTCCACATACTTAAAATAAGTTATGAGCATCTAATGAGAATCACTAATACGAAGATTATAAGAACAATACAAAATAAATATGATATGCAAGTATTTGGTGACAGAATTGGAAGCAGAGTATGGTGTTTTTGTTGAAGTCATCATCTAGCTTTTGACTGAATCATATCACTGAGAAAGTTTTGTTCTTTTTGTTTTTCAGAATAAAGATAACTCTAAGGGGAAGGTTGAAATCTGTTGTAATTGTATAATTAAAAAGGAAAACCTGACATTCACATTTACAGAAATTTTTTATTTTAGATTTTTCTCTGGATTTTGAAGGAACCCCTCATTATCTAGTCCAAACTCCCCTCATTTCAAAATGTATATTCTTTGGCCCAGAGGTGAAAACCCAAGTGAGCATCATGCCTGTTACTTGGCAAGTGTTGTGTTAAGTTATTATTAATATTGGGCTGCAGGGAGATCCAAGCAGTCCATCCAAAGGAAATCAATCCTGAATGTTCATTAGAAGGATGATGCCGAAGCTCCAATACTGTGGCCACCTGATGTGAAGAGCTGACTCATTGGAAAAGACCCTTATGCTGGGAAACGTTGAAGGCAGGAGGAGGAGGGGATGACAGAGGATGAGATGATTGGATGGCACCACTGACTTAATGGACCTGAGTTTGAGCAAACTCTGGGAGATGGTGAAGGACAGGGAGGCCTGGCGTGCTGCAGTCCATGGGGTTGCAAAGAGTTGGACACGACTGAGCAACTGAACCAGGCCAAGTATTATTATAACCAGTGTCTCTACAGCCCTAGTGTAGTTTCCAACAGGCTATTGATAACTTAGCACATGTGTGGATGGTCTTAGCCCCCAAATACATGAGAAGGTACAAGTGCTAACCAGATATCCAGGTCAAAGTAACCTTTGGCAACCTGATGACCTGAATCAGCTGAACAGTGAGACCATTCCATACTAAACACTGGAACTCGGACATGTGTCTTGAGGAAACTGAAAGAAACAGCACAAAGAACATAGCTCACAGCAGACTCGTAGAAAGGCTTGTTGGAAATATAAATTGGAATAAAGGCTTGGTGATTTATGAATTAGAAGGAGCTACTTTCTTTCATTATATTCCTGGGATAAATTAAAGCATTGAGAAGCCCTGTGGACAAACAAAGGCTGAATTGATTTGAACGATGTTCCCCTTTAATAACAACTCAGCAGTTCAGTTCAGTTCAGTCGCTCAGTCGTGTCCAACTCTTTGCGACTCTATGAACCGCAGCACGCCAGGCCTCCCTGTCCATCACCAACTTCCAGAGTCCACCCAAACTCATGTCCATTGAGTCGGTGATGCCATCCAACCATCTCATCCTCTGTCATCCCCTTCTCCTCCTGCCCTCAATCTTTTCAAATGAGTCAGCTCTTTGCATCAGATGGCCAAAGTATTGGAGTTTCAGCTTCAGCATCAGTCCTTCCAATGAACACCCAGGACTGATCTCCTTTAGGATGGACTGGTTGGATCTCTTTGCAGTCCAAGGGACTCTCAAGAGTCTTCTCCAACACCACAGTTCAAAAGCATCAATTCTTCAGCACTCAGCTTTCTTTACAGTCCAACTCTCTCATCCATACATGACTACTGGAAAAACCATAGCCTTGACTAGACAGAACTTTGTTGGCAAAGTAATGTCTCTGCTTTTTAATATGCTGTCTAGGTTGGTCATAACTTTCCTTCCAAGGAGCAAGCAGTACTAGGTTAAAGATGCCCTTGATACCGCCCCCACCCCCACCAGTGGGAGGAGTCTCTTGTTCAAATCTTACCTTTTCCAAGGGCTGGAAAGAAACAGTACACAACTGCAGGGCAGATGGAGCTGTAACAGAAGTACTAATTAAAATGTTGGGTCGGACAGAGAAGACTCTTTCCATGGACATGAATAAACCCACATCAAGAAACAAAATAAAGACAAATATTCCAGAATGGTTAGGGTGCAGATTCTGCAGTCAGATGCCTGAGTTTGAATCCTGTCCCTGCTGTTTACAAATTGTGAGTTACTCGAGTTCTCTGCCTTAATCTGTTTGAAAGTGAAGCTAACGATGGTGATACTAAATTATAAGAATTAAAGCAGTTGATACTGTAAGTCATTTAAAGACAGTGTGTGGCTTGTAGACTGTTCATATAAATGTCATGTTTATTTATAATCTTTAGGGTTGCTGCTGCTGCTGCTAAGTCACTTCAGTCTTTAGGTTGAGGATTTTTTAATTAAAAACGTTTAAAAATTTTTATTAGACTTTCTTCATATATGTTTTTAAGATATAATTTTCAAATGTTAAATTCCATGTACAGTTGTTACAAAATATTTGCTACATACCCCATCTTCTTTTTTATCCATTTATCTGTTCATGGACATCTAGGCTGCTTCTGTGTTTCAGTTCTAGTGAGGTGGCTGAACCTAGAGCCTGTTATACAGAAGGAGAAAAACAAATATAGTATATGATGGCATATGTATGGAATCTCTAAAAATGGTGTTGAAGGAACCTGTTTGCAGGCGATGCAGATGTAGAGAATGGACTTGCAGACACAGTGGGGGAGGGCGAGGGTGGGAGGAAAGGAGAGGTGGCGTCAATGCATGTACGCTATCAGGTGTAAGATGGAGAGATGGAGAGCAGCTGCTGCATAGCACAGGGGCCAGCCTGCCGCTCTGTGATGAGATGGGAGAGCAGGAAGGCAGGGAGGAGAATGTATGCACGGTTATAGCTGATGTGTATTGCTGTATGGCAGAAAGTAACACAGCATTGTAAGAATTAAAAAGAAAAACATCTTTACTATACACACTGTGTTTGCAGCCAGCCCTATGCCCAGGAGCTTATGTCTCCCCTCTCCTCGCAGCCCCCACTGGCAAGCCCTCGTTTGTTCTCTGTACCTATGAGTGTTTCTTTTTTGTTTTGTTCACTAGTTTGTGGTAGTTTTAAAATTCCACATGTCACATATAAGTCATATCGTACAGTATTTGTCTTTCTTTGTCTGACTTAATTCACTTAGCGTAATACCCTCCAACTCCATCCATGTTGATGCAGTTGGCAACATTTCATTCTTTTTTATAGCTGAGTTATATTCCATTGTGTGTGTTTGTGTGAGTATGACATCTTTATCTATTCATCTGTTGATGGACACTTAGGTTGGGTTTAGAGGTTAAGTGTTCAAAATGTGTTTATTTTTAATTTTTCCCCCCTAAAATATACAACATGATTTCTTGCTTTCTTAAACAAGGATGTAATGTGGACTGTTATTCACTAGTTCATTCAACAGATTTTTACTGAGTGCCTGCTGTATACTCAGCGGTATGCTTGTGGCTCAGTGCACAGTGGGAAAGCAAGGCAATGTGGTTTTTGCAATCCCACTCTAAGCTTTCCTTACCATTTACAAATTAATGTTAAAAATTTCCTGTGGCTTGTATTTCAGATTAAAGAATATCTCTATGACAGTGCCATTCACAATGTCACTATCACTCTATCACAGTGCTTCCCTGAGAAGGGGACTTAGGATAATTTAATAAAAGGGAATTATTACCGTGATAAAAAAATTTTATCATAGATTTGTAGTACTAGGGCCATTCTTTGAGGAAAAGATTATACTTCATGTTAATTCCTTTAAGAGGTTGAACTTTGTTAATCAACCAAAAATTCACCAGTATTATACATTATCTCTTCATAAGCAGCATCTGAGTGCTTCTGTCAAATATTTCATTAGGAGAGACCTGTGAGATGAGAAAACTTTGCAAATCACAAGAAAAATAAGTCTTAATGAAACGTATCACTGCACCTTAGTGTACAGTTCAGTAAAGAAATGAGTAAACCCTCGAAATGTCTAGAATGAAGACTACTTCTGTGCGCTGTCACTGTTCGTAGTCTCTTAGAAGATAATCTTGCTGGAGAAATTGCTTTCAGATTATCATAGAATCTTAATGCAAAATGGCATACTGTTTTTTTAAGGGTCTTCAGAGGTTTGCTGCTCTGTAAAACAGTGAAAGTAGTTGGTAAGAAAACTATGTGTAACCATTATAAAATGTATTCTGAGACCTGGCAGTTTTCTGAAAGTTAGACTTGATGTCAAAGTTCATTTGACCAGTCTTCTAAAATCTTAAGAGGAAATACAGACAACAGAAATTTGTGTAAATACAGGAGTATACTTGTAATTTTCAAAAAGGAGTATGTGTAGATTGTCAAAATAAATGATTTGAGATAATGTTAGATTCCTTAGCTCATTGAGAAATCAAGTGCATGTATCTTCATTCCAATAAAAATATCAATACCCTACATTTCGTATCAGCCTCAGCTATGACAGCAAACTTAGTCACTTCTTAAATTTTAGGAATTGTTTTTTAGGTTTTTTTGTAAGTGACTTGCCTGTGGTCTGCTTTGGATATGGGCCTCTGTCCTGTGCAGAGTTGAAACTGAGGAGGATCATTTTGCCTAGAACAAGAATGTAGAAGTTGCTGCAGACTCCAGAGTCTGAAAGCATTCTTATTTTTTAATATTAAATTTAACATTTGGAAGCATACTGGTAGTTGCATGGGGCTTCCCTGGTGGCTCAGATGGCAACGAATCTGCTTGCAATGTGGGAGCCTGGGTTCAGTCCCTGGGTCAGGAAGATCCCTTGGAGAAGGGAATGGGTACCTGCTCCAGTTTTCTTTCCTGGAGAATTCCATGGACAGAGGAGCCTGGCAGGCTACAGTCCTTGGGTCACAGAGTCAGACACGACTGAATGACTAATGGTTGAATCATTGAAACATTTTATTTGAAGACCTTGGCATTAGATTGCACTTAGGAAATGAAATTGATTCCCATCTCTGTTGTTTCTAATAATAATAATAGCAGCACTTTAAAGTTCATCAAGTGATTTCATAACTCTTATTTTGTTTTATTCTTATAGTCCTGTGTAGTGGATGGTACAGGTCTCATTACCCTCTTTTAATTATGAGAACATTGATTTGTGCTTGTAATATTAACTCAACCTGGGTATCAGAATGACTGATATTTTAACACTGGCATTTCTGTTGAGTCTATAGACAAAAATAATTTGTCTCAGAATCATTTTACGAGATCATATGACTTTTTTCTATCTTTTAAATAATGGCACAAAGAGTGTTCAAGTTGTTCAGATTGTCATTATGATCAGTGATCTTCTAAATATGACAATTATAGATAAATACATTTTGCTATCCAGCTCTTATCAATGGGAATAGGTATACATAAACTGTTTGATATCCCTCCGAGAAAAGGAAAATTTAATTCAAGTTTAAAATTGGTCTTGAATCATTAAAAGTGAAAGTGATAGTCACTCAGTCTTTTCCAACTCTTTGCAAGCCTGTGGACTATACAGTCCATGGACTTCTCTAGGCCAGAATACTGGAGTGGGTAGCCTTTCCTTTCTCCAGGGGATCTTCCCAACCCAGGGATTGAACCCAGGTCTCCTACATTGCAGGCAGATTCTTTACCAGCTGAGCCACAAGGGAAGCCCAAGATCACTGGAGGGAGTAGCCTATCCCTTCTCCAGGGGATGTTCCTGACCCTGGCATCAAACCAGGGTCTGCTGCATTGCAGGTGGATTCTTTACCAACTGAGCTATCAGGGAATGCCAAAATAATCATTAGCACTTTTGCCCACTGGCACTAAATGGTTATCTAAAACTTTAGAACAAAAACATTAAAGGCAGTAAAACATTCTACCATCTGTGTACTTGCCCTTTCATTGCCAAAGACAGAATTTCTGGAACTCAGAGAGGCATTCAAAACCAAAACCAAAACTCAAAACCTTCTTTTTAACATATGTGACACCAAGCAAGGTGTTCGTTAGACTTTAATCTGCCCCTTCCCTTCCTCTCTCCAAACTGCCCTGTCCCATTCAGTCTATCAGTTCGCTGACAGTCACCATGGATGCTGGTAACATGTGACGCACATCACTGCTGTGATGGGGAAACGAGCGGAAAGAATGAGAACTACTGTTTGGTCATCTTCATAGCTGGGAATTGTTGAGAGACACAAGTGTATGATTCATTTTATTCATAAAAATATCATGCTTGGTATATTTAGAGTGATGAAAGACCAAAAAAGACTAGAGAAATACTGAAAGTGAAATTTCTTCATTTTTGTATAATATTATTTCTTGAAGGAGCCACAAATCTCCCCCAATTAGTTGGATGGCTCTTGTCTCTCTGTACACTGAGCCAGCCAGAGCCAGCTTTTGATTGCTATTTCTTTTATGGCTTCTCTAAACCTGAAGACTTTTTAAAAAAATTGTGACCCATTTAGCATTAATTAAAGAAAAATGGTTTTTAAAGTTATTAAAACTTTTCTTGGTCACATCAGTTTTGGGTGAGCTGTGTGTATTTTTCCCATTTACCCACTCCCAGTGGAATCACAGCATATATTAGCTAGTGATTAAAAGATTCTTGATCTTGCTGCAGTTAAATCTGACATTACACCTCCTAGATTTATTTCATTAAGGACAGATTTTTGGCTTGTGGATAATAAGTCGGAGAAATGTTGGTGTATTAGTTATCTTACTGCCATGCAACAAATTACCACAAAGTAAGCTTGTAAAAGCCTCTTGATGAAAATGAAAGTGGAGAGTGAAAAAGTTGGCTTTAAGCTCAACATTCAGAAAACGAAGATCATGGCATCCGGTCCCATCACTTCATGGGAAATAGATGGGAAAACAGTGGAAACAGTGTCAGACTTTATTTTGGGGGGCTCCAAAATCACTGCAGATGGTGGCTGCAGCCATGAAATTAAAAGATGCTTACTCCTTGGAAGGAAAGTTATGACCAACCTAGATAGCATATTGAAAGGCAGAGACATTACTTTGCCAACAGAGGTCTGTCTAGTCAAGGCTATGGTTTTTCCTCTGGTCATGTATGGATGCGAGAGTTGAACTGTGAAGAAAGCTGAGCACCGAAGAATTGATGCTTTTGAACTGTGGTGTTGGAGATGACTCTTGAGAGTCCCTTGGACTGCAAGGAGATCCAACCAGTCCATTCTGAAGGAGATCAGCTCTGGGATTTCTTTGGAAGGAATGATGCTAAAGCTGAAAGTCCAGTACTTTGGCCACCTCATGCGAAGAGTTGACTCATTGGAAAAGACTCTGATGCTGGGATGGATTGGGGGCAGGAGGAGAAGGGGACGACAGAGGATGAGATGGCTGGATGGCATCACTGACTTGATGGACGTGAGTCTCAGTGAACTCCAGAAGTTGGTGTTGGACAGGGAGGCCTGGCGTGCTGCGATTCATGGGGTCACAAAGAGTCAGACATGACTGAGCAACTGAACTGAACTGAGATGAACTGAAGCTTGTTAAGACTACCCAAGTTTATTATCTCACTTTTTCTGTGGATTTGGAATCTGGGCATGGCTTAGCTAGGTGCCTCTGCTCCCAGGTCTCTCACAAGGCTGCAGTCTGGGTGTCATCTGAAGGTTCTACTGGAAAAGGACCTACCCAAGTTCACATGGTTCTTGACAGAATTCAGTTCCTAGCTGTCTGTAGGACAGAGGGCCTCTCTTCCAAGCTAGCTGCAGGCCAGAAGCCACTCTCAGCTTCTTGTTTTGTGGACCTCTCCCGTGTGGCTACTTGATTCACCAAGAAAGCAATGAAGAGAGTCTGTAGCAAGCTAAAAGTTATAGTCCTATGTAAACTGAATATTATAAATGATATCTCACTGTCTACGCCATGTCCCATTTTTTAAGAAACAAGTAACAGGTTTCACCGATGCTCAAGGGCAGGAAATTCCCCAAGAGCATGAATACCAGGAGTCAGGGGATTGTGAGAACTACCTTACAGCCTGCCAACTTGATTTAAAAGTACTGTCCAGTTATTTTATGGTAGTTATGCTGTTTGATATGATTTTCCGTAAAGAGTTAACAATGAGCTGTGCATATAAACCCTATGCAGTGTAAGGATGTATAAAGGGTATTGGTGATGATGTTGGTGATGATGGTAAATGGTGATAATAAATAAGCATTGATTGGTGTTGTGTCAGATAGGAGCCCTCTGCTTGTGTATCTTTCTTGATCCTTATATAAGCTTTCTTTGTCCAGAAACCAAAATAGAAGTTTGAGAAGTTAAGTAAGCAGTAAGTCTGTAGGTTGTTCTCAAGTGACTTACTGAGAATAGACAATTCATGCCACTAATTATAAAATTTTCACTTCTCTATACAGAATAGGGGCCCAGAAAAAGGTGCCACACTTTTTGCTGGGGAGACTTAGATGGTACAATGTAAAGAAGTCTTTTGAAAGAATGAGTAGGATTTTATGAGGTTTCTGAGAAAGTGTAAGTTCTGAGACAAGTTGACTTATACACGGTTTAAGTTAAGAATGGTAATGTCAGGTTGGTTTATTTCTTTCCCTCTGTTCTTCTCTGGTTATAACAAAGATTGGATACAACATACTAGTTACAGCTCAGTTGTAGCTCAAGCAGGTAGAATTTTATTAAACAAATAGCACACAATACACCCTGGAGACGTGATGGTGGGCCAGCCCCAAAGGGGTGGCTATGATCCTGCTTGGCTTCACGTTTTTTTACATTCTCCAGCTCTCTGATTGGTTCAGCCTTATGCAAAATAGGGCTTGTACCCACCACCAATTAGGGAAGGGAATGCAAACGGTCGCACTCTTAAGGCTAATCAGTGACGAGGGTTGTCTCGGGGCGGAGGGGGGGCCTGTTTTCCTGCCAGAAGGTCTCACTCCCGCCCTCCGCTTCCTTTTTGTCTGCCGGCTCTCCGCTGTGGGGTTTCTAGTTGCCGCTTTCTGGAGTCGCCATCTTGGAGTCCTTTTTCTCCCCCAGACTACCCACCATTAGTACTTACAGCCCCTCTCCAAGTACCATGACAAAAGGACAAAGCTTTTACTGTTTAGCCGCAGGTAGAGATGCTGGTGGACACGTGGGCAGCAAAGCCACACAGCAGATTAAATGTCAGTCAGGTGGTGGCACAGCAGCAGATGGCAACTGTTTGGTTATATTTTTTTTATGATTTATTTATCCTCCTCCGCTTTCCAGAATGGCCCTGAAACAGCTGCTAATCTGATGGTCCACTTGCTTTATTCTTCTTTAGCCTGAGGCTGTTCTAGGCAGACTTGTTTCTGCCCGTTTCCCCATCTCCAGTTTCCATCTCTGGGCTTCATCTCCAGTCATGTGTGTCTGCAAAGGCACGCTTGCCAGTGCCTGGAGGCCCCAGAAGCTGCAGCACAAGAGGGTTTAGCACTCATTTCTCTGGCCTTCTATCAGCCATAACCTACTGCCAGTCGGCCAGGACCTGGGCCAGGCCCAACCCTTGCGCAGAAGAGCCCCTGGGGCTGTGAGAGGGCACTGAGCCAGGTGGCTGCAAACTGCAGTTTGCCACTCAGAGCCCCTTGACAGATCCGGAGAGGTCAAAGCTGAGAGAGTAAGTCCTGGTTGGGTTACCAATCCCCTAGGTCAGAACAGTGACAGCCAAGCCCACAGCAAAGACTGTGGGTGAAAAATTAGGAACCTGCTGGAACCCCTCCTTTGGAGAGAGATGGCAGCCCTGCTCATTCAGCAGTGAAATTTAGTAAAAAAAAAAACATGGTAGCAGGGGTGATGAGTCCATGCGCTTGTTCTAACATTTTTACTAAATAGTTGCTTGATGCTGGACTTGTCACTTAAACAGTTTTACTTTCTGAAAATTAAAAAAAAAAAAAAAAAGTAAGACTTCATTTAACGTTCTTTAAGCTTTAAATTAAAGCAGAGACATTACTTTGCCAACAAAGGTCCGGCTAGTCAAGGCTATGGTTTTTCCCGTGGTCATGTATGGATGTGAGAGTTGGACTGTGAAGAAGGCTGAGCGCCAAAGAATTGATGCTTTTGAACTGTGGTGTTGGAGAAGACTCTTGAGAGTCCCTTGGACTGCAAGGAGATCCAACCAGTCCATTCTGAAGGAGATCAGCCCTGGGATTTCTTTGGAAGGAATAATGCTAAAGCTGAAACTCCAGTACTTTGGCCACCTCATGCGAAGAGTTGACTCCTTGGAAAAGACTCTGATGCTGGGGGGGGGAGGGGGGGGCAGGAGGAGAAGGGGAAGGCAGAGGATGAGATGGCTGGATGGCATCACTGACTCGATGGATGTGAGTCTGAGTGAACTCCGGGAGTTGGTGATGGACAGGGAGGCCTGGCATGCTGCGACTCATGGGGTCGCAGAGTTGGACACGACTGAGTGACTGAACTGAAACTGAACTGAACTGAAGCTTTGAATTCCAGGTTTCAATATTTTTAAATGTCCCTTAAAAAACTATTCTTCTAAATAAGTTTGTTCTCTATTGTATACACATAGTTTGTGGTCATTTTCTTGTAGATAACTTAAACTGCTTTCCCCGTGAAAATGCAAACCCAAAAGATACAGAATTATTTGACTACTGGCCTTATCTAGAGCGGAGTTTTTATTACCTTTCTTAGTATGGTAATTCTAATGTCTGTAACTAGGAAACAAGGAAGAAGAATGAAGAACTTTTAATGCTTGTGGAAAGTGTCATTTTTAAAAGTAAATTCAAGGGATATCTTTACGTTACACCCAAAGAGAATGCACAGTTCTTTTCCTCCTTCCCGCTTTATTATTCTCAACACTGAGAATAAGATGACAGGACCAAAGGAAACACATTTAAAATCATAAGCTTGTGAACCTAGTCCCAGTAGTTATTTTAAAATTTTCTAAATACTTTTAATTTATTGGTAACATGCATATATATCTTCACATTTTGTTGTTGTTGTCCAGTCACTAAGTCGTGTCCGACTCTTTGTGAACCCTTGGAGTGTAGCCTGCCAGGCTCCTCTGTCCATGGGATTGTCCAAGAAGACTGGAGTGGAGTGCCATTTCTTTCTTGAGGGAATCTTCCCTGCCCAGGGATCGAACCCAGGTCTCCTGCATTGGCAGGTGGATTCTTTACCACTAAGCTACCAGGGGAGCCAATTATCTTCACAAAATAACAGTTATGTATCATTGATAGCATGGATTCTGTTTTTATCACTAACATAGAGAAAATCTTTATATATGATTTTTCTATATTAACTTTAAGTCATGCATGTTTTTTGTTTTAAAATAGACATTATAGCCTACTGTAAAGAAGAAAAGAAACATTATATAATTTTCTTTTTTTTATAACATAGGCTCTGTTAACATACCTCACAATTATTTTGTATACTTAACATAATGACACATTTTTCTTTAAAAAGGTAAATTGCTTAATTTTTTAATGGTGCATACATTGCTTTTGAAGGCTATATAATTTTATTACTTTTCTCACCAATCACCAGTTTATTAGTTGTCCAAAATGATGTTTCTGGTAAGGTGGTACCAGAAATGCAGTAGACAAGTGGACAAATGTTCTTCCATAAAATGGTCACAAACTTTATATTGAAATACAGTAACATTGTATTACAACACAAATAAACCTTTTGCTACCTTGTACATTCATATACATGAATATACTATTCAGATTTTTAACAAAAACTTTTGTGCAAAAAGCTTGATCTCTTTTAATGCTGTTTCTTTCTTTTTTCTTTGAACTGACTGCAGTTATTAGATTGTTTCTTTTCTCATTAAGAATTTTTATTGAAACATAATTGATTTACAATATTATATCAGTTTCAGATTTTCTACATAGTGATTTGATATTTTTATACATTATGAAATAATCACCACAAGTCTAGTTACCAGTCAGTTGCTTAGTTCAGTCATTCAGTCATGTCCAACTCTTTGTGACCCCATGGACTGCAGCACGCCAGGCCTCCCTGTCCATCACCAACTCCTGTTTACCCAAACTCGTATCTGTTGAGTCACTGATGCCATCCAACCATCTCATCCTGTCGTCCCCTTCTCCTCCTGCCCTCAATCTTTGCCAGCATCAGAGTCTTTTCCAATGAGACAGCTCTTCGCATGAGGTGGCCAAAGTACTGGAGTTTCAGCTTTAGCATCAGTCCTTCCAATGAACACCCAGGACTGATCTCTTTCAGGATGGACTGGTTGGATCTCCTTGCAGTCCAAGGGACTCTCAAGAGTCTTCTCCAACACCACAGTTCAAAACCATCAATTCTTTGGCACTCAGCTTTCTTCATAGTCCAACTCTCACATCCATACATGAGCACTGGAAAAAACACAGCCTTGACTAGACAGACCTTTGTTGGCAAAGTAATGTCTCTGCTTTTTAATATGCTGTCTAGGTTGGTCATAACTTTCCTTCAAAGGTGTAAACGTCTTTTAGTTACGTGGCTGCAATCACCATCTGCAGTGATTTTGGATCCCAGAAAAATAAAGTCAGCCACTGTTTCCCCATCTATTTGCCATGAAGTGATGGGACTGCATGCCATGATCTTAGTTTTCTGAATGTTGAGCTTTAGGCCAACTTTTTCACTCTCCTCTTTCACTTTCATCAAGAGGCTCTTTAGTTCTTCACTTTCTGCCATAAGGGTGGTGTCATCTGCATATCTGAGGTTATTTATATTTCTCCCAGCAATCTTGATTCCAGCTGTGCTTCTTCCAGCCCAGAATTTCTCATGATGTACTCTGCATATAAGTTAAATTAGCAGGGTAACAATATACAACCTTGACATACTCCTTTTCCTATTTGGAACCAGTCTGTTGTTTCATGTCCAGTTCTAACTGTTGCTTCTTGACCTGCATACAGATTTCTCAAGAGACCGGTCAGGTGGTCTGGTATTCCCATCTCTTTCAGAATTTTCCACAGTTTATTGTGATCCACACAGTCAAAGGTTTGTATGGTCAATAAAGCAGAAGTAGATGTTTGTCTGGAACTCTTTTCCTTTTTCAATGATTTAGTGGATGTTGGCTATTTGATCTCTGGTTCCTCTGCCTTTTCTAAAACCAGCTTGAACATCTGGAAGTTCACGGTTCACTTATTGCTGAAGCCTGGCTTGGAGAATTTTGAGCATTTCTTTACTAGCGTGTGAGATGAGTGCAATTGTGCAGTAGTTTGAGCATTCTTTGGCATCGCCTTTCTTTGGGATTGGAATGAAAACTGACCTTTTCCAGTCCTGTGGCCACTGCTGAGTTGTCCAAATTTGCTGGCATATTGAGTGCAGCACTTTCACAGCATCATCTTTTAAGATTTGAAATAGCTCAACTGGAATGCCATCACCTTCACTAGCTTTGTTTGTAGTGATGCTTCCTAAGGCCCACTTGACTTCACTTTCCAGGATGTCTGGCTCTAGGTGAGTGATCACACCATCATGATTTTCTTAGTCGTGAAGATATTTTTGGTACTACTCTTCTGTGTATTCTTGCCATCTTTTCTTAATATCTTCTGCTTCTGTTAGGTTCATACCATTTCTGTCCTTTATCGAGCCCATCTTTGCATGAAATGTTCCCTTGGTATCTCTAATTTTCTTGAAGAGATCTCTAGTCTTTCCCATTCTGTTGTTTTCCTCTATTTCTTTCTACTAATCACTGATGAAAGCTTTTTTTATCTCTCCTTGCTCTCTTTGGAACTCTGCATTCAAATGGGTGTATCTTTCCTTTTGTCCTTTGCTTTTCACTTCTCTTCTTTTCACAGCTTTTTATAAGGCCTCCTCAGAGAGCCATTTTGCTTTTTTGCATTTTTTTTCTTCAAGATGGTCTTGATCCATGTCTCCTATCCAATGTCACAAGCCTCCGTCCATAATTCATCAGGCACTCTATCAGATCTAGTCCCTTAAATCTACTTCTCACTTCTACTGTATAATCATAAGGGATTTGATTTAGTTCATACCTGAATGGTCTAGTGGTTTTCCTCCATTTCTTCAATTTCAGTCTGAATTTGGCAATAAGGAGTTCATGAACTGAGCCATAGTCAGCTCCCGGTCTTGTTTTTGCTGACTGTATAGAGCTTCTCCATCTTTGGCTGCAGAGAATATAATCAATCTGACTTCAGTATTGACCAACTGGTGAACGTCCATGTGTAGAGTCTTTTCTTGTGTTGCTGGAAGAGGGTGTTTGTTATGACCAGTGCATTCTCTTGGCAGAACTCTATTAGACTTTGCCCTGCTTCATTCTGTACTCCAAGGCCAAATTTGCCTGTTACTCCAGGTGTTTCTTGACTTCCTACCTTTGCATTCTAGTCCCCTATAATGAAAAGGACATCTTTTTTGGGTGTTAGTTCTATAAGGTCTTGTAGGTCTTCATAAAACTATTCAACTTCAGCTTCTTCAGCGTTACTGGTTGGGCAATATTGAATGGTTTGCCTTGGAAACGAACAGAGATCATTCTGTCTTTTTTGAGATTGCATCCAAGCGTGTCGGACATTTTTGTTGACTTCGATGGCTACTCCATTTCTTCTAAGGAATTCCTGCCCACAGTGGATATTGTGGTGCATATATCTTTTTGAATTAGTGATTTTTCTTTAGCTAAAAACCTAGATGTGGAATTGCTGGACTGTATGATAGTTTTATTTTTGGAGGACCTTCCATATTGCTTTTCATAGTGAAGGCAATAGTTTACATTCCTACAAACCATATACAAGGATTGCCTTTTCTCTGCATCTTGGTCAACACTTGTTATTTCTTTTTATTTATTTTTTTGGGAGAAGGTGAGGGTGGGATGATTAGAGAGAATAGCATTGAAACTTTTGTGTTACCATATGTAAAATAGATGACCAGTGCAAGTTCAATGCCTGAAGCAGTACACCCAAAGCTGGTGCTCTGGGACAACCCAGAGGCATAGGGTGGGGAGGCAGGTGGGAGGGGGTTTCAGGACGTGGGGCTCACACATGTGTCCCTGTGGCCTTTCCTGTTGATATGTGGCAAAAAACCATCACGATACTGTAAGTATCCTCCAGTTAAAATAGATTATTTAAAAAGAAGAGGAAAAGACTATTGCTAATAATAGGGAAATATATGAAGGGAAAACATCTCACTGTTAAAGGCAAATATATTCAGTAAAGGCAGTAAATATACCGGTTTAAAAGCTTGTATGACAAGTGGACAAAAATAATAAAATTAGCTATAGTTACAATGAGTAGTTACGTATTTTCAAATATGTAAAATATGTCAAAAACAGAAAACATGGAGGTGAGGAGTAAAAATGTGCTGTTAGACTGTATTCAAACTCAAGTGACTATAGGTTTAAAACAAACTGATACATATATATATATGCACACACACACACATATTTATATATGTTGTTGTTGTTTTTCAGTTGCTCAGTCGTATCTGAGTTTTTATGACCCCATGGACTGCAGCACACCAGGCTTCCCTGTCCTTCAACATCTCCTAGAGCTTGCTCAAACTCATGTCCTTTGAGTCAGCAATGTCATCCAACCATCTCGTCTTCATCTCCCCCTTCTCCTCCTCCCCTCAATCTTTCCCAGCATCAGGGTCTTTTCCAGTGAGTTGGCTTGTCACAAAAGGTGGCCAAAGGATTGGAGCTTCAGCTTCAGCATCAGTCCTTCCAATGAATATTCAGGGCTGATTTTCTTTAGGATTGACTGGTTTGATCTCTTTATATATGATGAAGTATGTGAACCTCATGGTAACCAAAAACCTGCAAAAGATTCTTTTAATGTAGATTTGTTCAGTCTTGTTAAGTGGTCATTGTTTTAACTTAATTTTGAATGTGTGTTGTTGTTCGGTTGCTAAATCTTGTTAAATTCTTTGTGACCCCATAAACTGTAGCACAGCAGACTCCTCTCTCCTCCACTATGTCCCAGTGTTTGCTGAAATTCATGCTTTCTAACCATATCGTCCTCTATCATCCCCTTCTCCTTTTGCCTTCAGTCTTTCTCAACATCAGGATCTTTTCCAATGAGTCAGCTGTTTGCATCAGGTGGCCAAAGTATTGGAGATTCAGCTTCAGCATCAGTCCTTCACTTGAATATTCTGGGTTGATTTTTTTTAGGATTGACTGGTTTGATCTCTTTGCAGTCCAAGGGACTCTCCAGAGTCTTCTCCAGCATCACTTTGGTGCCCAGTCTTCTTTATGGCCTAGCTCTCACGTCTATACATGACTGCTGGAAAAACCATAGCTTTGACTATTTGGACGTATGTTGGCAAAATGATGTCTCTGCTTTTTAATGTGTTGTCTAGGTTTATCATAGCTGTCTGGTTTGTGTATCTCAGGCTAAATAATTCTTTAAAATCCTTCCGTTCTGAGACTTTAGCTTGGGTGCCGTCAAGAAGGGAAGAGTCTTCATCACAAAATAATTACTGCTCTGTGATCTACTTCTTGGTACGTGGATGAATAATCATGTTGTATCTGACATCCAAATTAAAGTGTTTTTAATAATTCAAGGTGTAGGGCATTGTAAAAAATGGTTAAGAATAATTTTTCATAGTTCTACATTGTTTTGTATTTAATAATTCATATAATAAATTATAGAAACATTTCTACCAGAAATCACAAAATCAGATTATTAGCTTATTTTCTTTATTATGATCTTGTAATACCTTTTAGTTTAAAAATTTTTCCATCTATAACAGTCAATTTACTTCAAATGTTATCCTTGAGTATTTTTGTTTGTTGCATTATATTTTACATAAAATGAAATTTGCCATTTACAATTTGACGAGTTTGATAAAGGTATATAATGATAATACTACCTCCATAACCAGGTTATAAGAACACTTTCATCACCTGAAAAAATATTAAAGCAGTCAAGTAAATACTGCTTTTCTTACTATTATTTTTTAACTTTTTTTCAGACCTTAGTCAATCTTAGAGACCCTGAATAATAAAAAGTACTTGGAAAAGAAAATTACTGTCTTATGAAAAATTCTAAACTGGGGTTAGCCAAGTTTTTCTATAAAGAGACAGATAATAAATATTTTTGGCCATGAAGTCTCTATCACAACTATACAATTCTATTGCTTTAGTGAAAAAGCAGCTACAGACAGTATTTCAGCAAATGGATGTGGTTGGATTTCGTCCATGAGATGTAATTTTTCAACCGCTGCTCTAGACCATTGAAACTCAGTATTTCTTATTAATATAACCAATGAGCTGGTAATAAAACATTTAGTTCAGTGAGCTTTTCAAAGCAATACATTAGTTAATAAAATAATTTGTAGCATTTTAATTTACCATACTTGTCTTTTAGAAGTTATTAGTTCTGAAAATGTCCAATATATGAGATATGCCAACAACCCACAAAGTACAATTAGAATAAATTAACTTTATTCAATTTTTTGTAGTAACAAAGAGATAATGAAAAAAGAGTTGTTTGAAATTAGTATTAGTACCAAAAGCTAAAACCTGGATTGTACATCGTAAATCATAGTACCAACCTACAAAATCTTTACAAATGCTTAACATCTGTCATACTGTATTTTCTCATAGTATGGCTGCTCTGAATGGCATAGTGCCTTGTTTTTGAGTGAATAATCTGCCTTTATTTTGTGAGTGTTCTGCAACCATTTGAAGAGTCTTACCAAGTCCTCAGGGTTCAAGAGCTTGATGCAGGAGAACAGTGGTGCCATTTGGAATGACTGAGCATCCTTAGAGACTAGGCTGTGACGGAACGCTTTTCCAGGTTGGAGTTTTAGCCTCTGAATGTAAGACGTTTGTCAGAGTATCTTTTCTTTGCTCAAAGTCCAAGTTTATAATGTTATGTTGTCTTCACCAAGCAGCTTTTAACTTAAAGCCTAGTAATATTATATATATATAAAAAATCAGCCGTAATTTACTAATTCGTACATCATTGAGGAAGAATAGGTTATCATAGGAGCTGTTGTTGCTGTTTAGTCCCTAAGTCACGTCCGAGTCTTTGCATCCCCATGGACTGCAGCACACCAGGCTTCCCTGTCCTTCACTATCTCCCAGAATTTGTTCAGATTCATGTCCATTGAGTTGCTGATGCCATCCAACCATCACATCCTCTGTTGCCCCCGTTTCATCCTGCCTTCTGTCTTTTCCAGCATCAGGGTCTTTTCCAATGAGTTGGCTCTTTGCATCAGGTGGCCAAAATATTGGATCTTCAGCTTCGGCATCAGTCCTTCCAATGAATGAATATTCAGGCTTGATTTCCTTTAGGATTGACTGGTTGGATCTCCTTGCAGTCCAAGGGACTCTCAGGAGTCTCTTGCAGCATCTTAGGTGCTAGGTAATCAGTGATTTGTAATAGGAAATAGTCATTTGTGACTTTGTGATAAGAACATTTCAAAAACTGGACATTAACATAGAAAAAGTATTTTGGGGAAAAAAATGTTATATAAGACATCTCACCTTTCTACTTAAAAGTAAGTAATGTGTAAATTACCATTTTTTAAGGCAAAAAAAAAACCAAGTTCATAGAAAATGATTTAGTATAAAGGATATCTTTTTTAGAAAGCATGGATGATTTGTTTTGAAGATAAATTCCCTCAAAATATATGTTTAGAAATATATACTGCATCTGTTCATAAAATTTGATGTTGTTGTTGTTCAGTTGCTCTGTTGCATCCTACTCTGTGCAACCCCATGGACTGCAGCACGCCACACGACCCCGTCCTTTGCTGACTCCCGGAGTTTGCTGAAACTCACGTCCATTGAGTGGACGCTGCCATCCACCCTGAGTCGGCTCTTTGCATCAGGTGGCCAAAGTATTTGCTGTAGGGTCATCTTTAATGGCGTGTATTGGCTTAGAGTCATTCAGTGCCCATGAGATACTGTCTCATACTTTTCGATTTTATTTTTTTTCTTTTCGATTTTAATATACAAGCATGATTTCAAAGATTAATCAATCTACACAAGTACTAAATTGTACCTGACTTCCAGATATGTATTTCAAGTATTTTTTCCCTTCTGTGCTCCTTTAATGAAGGGTTTAATGAAGGAACGAGTAGGATCAAGAAGAGAGTAGATAGCAAAACAGAGAGGACTTCATGACTCTGGAACTCAAATTGGTTGGAAGAAAGTTTCTAAATTTAAAATGCCTTAAGTTACATTGTAAGCTTTCAAATAAAGCTTCCCTGGTGAAGATAAATGCCTTGAAGAAGGAGTTATTTGGACTGACAAGATGGGGATATTTAAAGTATATTTAACAGATTCTAAAAAGGACATGTGCTTCAGATGGTAGGTTTCTGTCTTTAAGTCTTAAAGGATAAGACAGTTGTCTAGTATAGCACAAGCTGAGTTTACATTTCATTACTGACAGCTCTTTTAAAACCACGGCAGTCTTTTGTGAACACTTCTGGTCCTCTCAAACTTAGCATGTGTGATCTGTGCTGACAAGTGAGGATAAATAGATTGTCGGGCTACTGATTCTGAGTTCAGACTTTTCAAAATCTACCTGATACTCTTAAAACCATGAGTCCTGGGTTATTTATTTAGAGAGTGCCATGCCTTTGGGTGTGTTAACTGGATGTAGAAGTGAAAGCTTCATTGCATGAGTTGTAAGAATTTAAAAATCCTAGCTGCTCGGGCAGTCTTGACACTTTCATCTTAGGGAAATGTATTCTAAGTACTATACTTTGAAGCACGTTTCCCTTTAAGGAAGATTTTTTTTTTTTAAACTTCAAAATTGCCTGATGATTCACATTACTCATGCAAGCTTATCATCGGTCTTAGTAGCTAAACTGGCTATTATGCAGACAGACGAGAGCTTTAGAAGGCAGCTTGGTTGTGGTGGTGAGAATATCTAAATAATAGTTTATTTCTGCCTGTTCCACCCAGTCATTAACTCACCACCACCAGCCATCAGTTTTCCTGCGGCACGAGAAAAGCCTATCGTTTACAACCCATGACTATTTTAGGACCAGCGCTATAAAGTATAAGGAATAGGCTGAAATTTTAGGGTGGGGTTGAAAAAGGGGGCGCTAAGACTGCACAGGGCTGAGTGAGGATATATTCGATCCCTTTTATTTCTCTTTTAAAAACCAGTATTTTTGTTCAGTCAGAACACGTGCACAACAGTAATGGATACTTCCAAGAGGGAAAAAGGGGCATTTAGTGAGAACAGTGTCCTTCTCTCTCCTGTCGCCATGGTTCCGCACAGGCAGGTCGCTTCTACCTGTCTCTTATGTCTCTTTTCAGAGACATCATATACATGTATAAGCACCTCTCTTTTTATTCAAATAGTAAATATCATGCTCACTGTTCTTTTTTTAAAGAAAACTTTTTATTTTGTGTTGGGGTATACTCAGTTAACAAACAATGTTGTAACGGTTTCAGGTGACCAGGGCAGAGGGGTTCAGCCTTACATGTATCCATTCTCCCCCAAGCCCCACTCCCATCCAGGCTGCCAAAGCCCTGAGCAGAGTTTCCTGTGCTATACCGAAGATCCTTGTTGGTTATGCATTTTAAACATAGCATTGTGTACGTGTCTATCCCAAACTCCCTAACTATTCCTTCCCCCTTCTTTCCCCCCTCCCCGCCCTCAGCAACCATAAGCTCCTTTTAGAAGTCTGTGAGTCTGTTTCGTAAGTTCATTGGTATCGTTTCTTTTTAGATTCCACATATAAGGGATGTCGTATGATATTTATGCTTTTCCGTCTTGCTCACTGTTCTTTATTTTGCCTTTTCTCTTAGGAGTATGTCATTGCTGGTTCCATATTAGTACATGTAGATTTAATGGCCTCATTGGCTGCATTTTTGTACTATAATTTATTTAGCTAGTTTTCTCCTAGAATTTGAGGTTATTTTTAGTCTTTTAGTATAAAAAGCACCACAGCAGATATCCACGCACATAAGTCTTTGTGTGTATAAACATGGGAGAAAGATGCCGTTGATCACTTTCTGGAACTTACTTCAGAACACACTCAGTGACTTCCAAGTTCAGTTCAACCAGCCACCTCTGGGAGCACGTTACTCATTCTGGGCCCCGTCTAGGCTGGTCCTGGGGACTGTGCGGCATAAGGCATGGTCTCCGCCCTCCACAGGGCACTGTCACTCCTCAGTGATCGCAGTGCTTCGCGATCTAGTGCTGAGTGACCAGTGAGAGGGGCAGCAGACTACCGTGGAGACCCACAGCCGGGGGGAGTGACTTCTGATGTGGGGGTCAGGGAATAATGGAGGGTGGGTTGAATTAGACGTCCATGTCGGAAGTGGCATGGACGTGTGAGAAGGCGTATGGGGAGGGTCCAGGAAGGTGGGTGCACGGCCCTCCACACGGGGCCTCCTCACCAGTCCTGCCTTGTGCCAGGCCCTCTCCCACTTAAGAACGCTGGCACTTATTTTCCCTTCTGTCTGGAATAATACTTCCCTGAGATTTCCTATTTGGCTGCACCATGCAGCATGTAGGACCTTAGTTCCCGGACCAGGGATCAAACCCACGCCCCTTACAGTGGAAGCGTGGAGTCTTAACCACTGGGCCACCAGGGGAGCCCTTCCCTGAGATCTCTTGATGGCTTGTGTTTGAAGTATCAAGATGCAGCTTAATTTCACTGCTTGCCCCAGAACAGTGGGTAGGGACTTGCTTTACTTTTATACAACAGAAGTTGCCATTTATACAACATAAATTGCCATCGTTGGATTTCTTAGACTAGAGGAACAGTTAGCCTCAAAGGTAAATTTCAGGTCTCTTCCTGTCAGTAAAACTAAACATCTGGAAGCTTTGAAATGAGTGTTTGTACTTCTGCTCATCAAGGGTTTTTTTGTTTTGTTTTTAAAAAACTCTCAGGTCTGCACATACCTCTTTCCATGCTTAAGTTAACTTTTTGAGCGGCAGCTAAGGTGCCATGCAGAATCAGAGTCACTTGCTGGTGATACAGTTGGGATCTAGGCTGGTTTCACACACAGGAGCCGTGCAGTTCATAGGCAGGGGTTCTAGTAAGTAGAGGCAGATCGATCCTCTGTCTGAACGTGCTTTAGTCTAGTGTTATTATTTCTTTTGGCCATGCTGGATCTTCCTTACTGTGCACAGGCTTTCTCTAGTTGCAGCAGGCGGGGCTCCTCTTCAGCTGCAGCGAGCAGGCTTCTCACTGTGGTGGCTTCTCTTGTTGCCGAGCGCAGACCCCAGGGTGTGAGGGCTCCAGTAGTTGCAGCTCCCAGGCTTAGCTGCCCCACGGATTGTGGGATCTTCTCAGACCAGGGATCAAACCTGTGTCTCCTGTGTTGACAGACAGATTCTTTGCCACTGAACCACCAGGGAAGCCCTTGAGTATGCTTTAGGTAGTCTTGTCTAAGTCCTGTGTTTTACAGGAGAGTCTGTTAATGTTGGGATGAAGAAGGGGGAAGTGGTAATAAGAAATGGGCAATCATAGGGAATTAACATTGCTCATAGGGAGCTTATAATATATAATAGATAAACATGAATAAAACAGTTTTATACACTTACTGTCAAGTGAGTTGACTAGAGAGTGAGATATGATTTTAAAATTTGGAGGAGAGATTGACTAGTTCTTGAGGTTTCATTGATCTAAATTTTAAAGATCATATTAAAGTTTGCGACATTATGGAGTTTGTTAGGAAAATAAGTATCACTTACATTGCTAACCAGTAGCTTGAATATTAATAGCGTTATGGTATGATACCCCTTGTTATATCTTTATTTTAACATGTTTATGAACATCATAAGTGAATTAAAGCATCTTATAAATATTTTGAGTTTGTGTGTGTGTGTGTTAGTTGCTCAGTCATGTCTGACTCTGTGACCCCATAAACTGTAGCCTGCCAGGCTCCTCTGTCCATGGGATTCTTCAGGCAAGAATACTGGAAGCAGGTTGCCATTTCCTGTTCCAGGGGATCTTCCCAACCCAGGGATCCAACCCCCTTTTCCTGCAGTGGCAGGTGGATTTTCTACCACTGTGCCACTTAGGAATGTATCTTGTTATTATAGACCAAGTGCACTATTCATCACTTTCCATGCATTTCTCATTTAATTCATAGAAATACCCTATGAGTCAGGGATGGTCATTGTATCCGGGATCCTACAGGAAAACAAAGGGCGACTCTCACGGGTGATTGAGGAGGGGTGGATGAAGGAACTCTGTATGAAACTGTGCGCAGGGCTAAAGAGGTGTGCCCTCACTCAGCCCTGCAGGATTAAGGGAGAAATACATTTAGAACTGACTGAGCAAGAGTGTATCCTTCCAAGAGAGGACTTAGCCACGGCCATTTCCGTCCAGCTGGGAAGGAGCCAGGGGAAAAAAAAATACACCAACCTTACTTTTTTTTCCTTCTCTGAGATTTTTGATCCCTTTGCCTCCCCCTGGCCAAACCCAGCTTGAGGCCAGGGGACCTAAGACTCTGTAATTACAGGCCCATTAAGGTCACCCTCTGGGGAGCAGAGAGCAGGAAGGAGGAAGAGTCAAGAATGCGTCAGGAGAGGCAGACAGAGAATATCCAGCAGGGTTACCACGTGCATCTCATATGTGAAGCAGCTACAAGCCAGCTCAGTTAATCACTGGCCCCGAATCACACAGCTTGTGAATGGAGGTCCCAGCTGAGCTCACAGGGGAAGCTTTCACACATTACAGGGAACCGTCTCGTCCTCAGATTATGGCAAAGGACTCGGAAGGGCCAACCTGGCAGCTGGGAAACCAGTGGGGAGCTCTTTCCAAGATTCAAGACCCAGAGGGATACGTTTGAGGGCCTGAAATGCTAGTGCCATAAAGACAGAAAGAGGGGACAGGATTTGAAACAGTGGAGGCAGATTGGATAGAACTGTAGGCCTCCACTTCCTTCTAATGAGAAATGATAATATAGGGACTTCCCTGGTGGTCCAGTGGCTAAGACTCCGCCTCACCCCCCAAATGCAAGGGGCCTGGGTTCAATCCCTCGTCCAGGAACTAGATCCCACGAGCCACAGCTGAAGATCCCGTGTGCTGCAGCTAAGATCCGGTGGAGTCAAATAAATAAATACTTAAAAAAAAAAAAGAAGTAATGTAGGGAACAGCTGTCTTAGATTCTTTCCAACACGAAAGCTGTAAGACTCATCTCTGCGATGATTGTGATATATGTTTCTTTTATGCAATTGATGTATCTTTAAAATATTCCCCGAATGCTCAGTTTACCTCCTTTTGGAGATTTAAAGTTTATTTCTGTATTCAGTCAGTTCAGTCGCTCAGTCGTGCCCAGCTCTTTGCGACCCCATGAATTGCAGCACGCCAGGCCTCCCTGTCCATCACCAACTCCCAGAGTTTACTCAAACTCATGTCCATCGAGTCAGTGATGCCATCCAGCCATCTCATCCTCTGTCGTCCCCTTCTCCTCCTAACCCCCAATCTCTCCCAGCATCCGGGTCTTTTCCAATGAGTCAACTCTTGGCATCAGGTGGCCAAAGTATTGGAGCTTCAGCTTTAACATCAGTCCTTCCAAAGAACACCCAGGACTGATCTCCTTTAGGATGGACTGGTTGGATCTTCTTGCAGTCCAAGGGACTCTCAAGAGTCTTCTCCAACACCACAGTTCAAAAGCATCAATTCTTCGGCACTCAGCTTTCTTCACAGTCCAACTCTCACATCCATACATGACCACTGGAAAAATCATAGCCCTGACTAGACAGACCTTTGTTGGCAAAGTAATATCTCTGCTTTTTAATATGCCATTTAGGTTGGTCATAACTGTCCTTCCATGGAGTAAGCATCTTTTAATTTCATGGCTGCAATCACCATCTGCAGTGATTTTGGAGCCCAAAAAAATAAAGTCTGACACTGTTTCCACTGTTTCCCCATGAAGTGTCTATTTCCCATGAAGTGTTGGGACCAGATGCCGTGATTTCTGTATTAGTAATGCCCAATCCCAGTATCAGGACAACCAGGATTGTCACTGGGTGTCATAAAACATGTTTTGAAATCATCCAAGTAAAGTTAAAATCATCAAAATAATGTTCATGTATTTTCATAAACATTTTCTTCTAATGATAATGTCTGAAATCCTGTAGTGAGTAGTACAGTGTTGAAACCCCAAAATATAACTTGACCTCTGTTCAAATAGTAGGAAAAGAAAAAAGTAAAAGAGTGGGAGAAAATAATTCATAAAAATCGGGCAACAACCATAACATTTTAGAAGTTTCATAATGACTTAGTGTAGCCCAAACCACTCCCCTCCGTCCTTGACATTGGCTCGGTGATTACCTCATTAATTGGAACTCATTTCGTTGGGCATTTACCCTTATAAAAACAGAAAAACCTCTTAGCTCAAGTTTGAGAACAGTGGCCTACTTACATCACATGGAATAGTTTTAACATTCACTTCCGTAAGGACACCCCAGAAGAGCCTTTTGTTTATGTGTTGCTACTACATATTCTTCAGGTTAGCTTAACTGCACTCAAGTTTGAGGTTTCTGAAGGAAAACATGGGCCTTGGGTTCCCGTAAGATAAATAATGCCCCCGCCCTCCCAAAACTGAATTGCTAGCTGTTACTCTCCAAGTTACCACAGCCTTCTGGCTAACTACTCCATTTCTGGGGCCACTGCTTTCTGCCAATTTCCATTTTAAAAGACAAGCAAAGCAGCTGATAATAATTGTTCTCATTTCGGCAATCAGAGCCTAACTTGAAGTTCTGAGCCATTTCTCTTGCTCAAATGTCTCTTTGCCTCGAGGGTTGTCTGTTCTGTGAGGCTCTCTAGACAGCGTCAGTCATTTTCTGTTGAGTTTATGTCTTTGGAGCCTCCTTTTAGCAGAACTAGCTGTTTTCTCTCTTCACTTTCCTTCCAGTGTCCCCTGCCTCCCTGTCCTCACCCCAACCCTCTCCCTCTGTCACAAACCTGACTTGTCACCGTTTGGGGGCTTTCAACCCACTCAGGCTGTGCTGCTGCCCATCTGGAGCTCAGGCACAAAGAAGTCCCCAGGTTCCCAGTCTTCCCCAGGAGACAATCACACTGCATGCCTTCAAAGCCTAGCACAGCCACTTATTACCATATGGCCAGAGGTAAATGAGTTTCCTTTGTGTTTAGCTGTGATACTAAAAATTATGTTAGGGCTTCCCAGGTGGTGCTGGTGGTAAAGAACCCACCTGCAAATGCAGGAGACACAGGAGACCAGGTTTAGTCCCTGTGTGGGGAAGATCCCCCTGGAGAAGGGAATGGTAACCCACTCCAGTAATCTTGTCTGGGGAATCCCATGGACAGAGGAGCCTGGTGGGCTACAGTCTGTGGGGTCTCAGAGTCGGACATAACTGAAGTGACTTCGTGCACAACAATTATTTTACTTAATAGGTTATTTTAATGATTAAGTGATATCACACATTCAAAAGTCTCAGAATACCCAGCAGATTGTAACTGCTCAAGAATTTCTCATCAGGTTTGCTGCTATATTATAAGCACTAGCATATCCACTGATCTTCGTATTTTTATATTATCTATAATGAGACTAGAATATTGTCCCTCCCCTATTTTTACAAAATTCTAGGTGGGTTAGGAAGGAAATGGAAATAATTTTCGCAAAGATCTCCAAAAAGAACACTCACTCTCATTTATTATCTTTCTTCAAAATTAAAGAACATAGGTTATTTTGAATATTATGTATATATGGTAATTTCATCTTTATACTTTGGCTTCTTTCATATTAAGCACAAAGCATACATTTGGCATAATATTGTAATTATTCCAACAATATAGGAATATATTGTTTTTATCTTCTATGCAAAATAGAAAATAAAATCTTCTTATATATAAAATTTAAGTATAGTTACAATTATTCAATAAATAATCTCTTTAAAACATATAAATGCACACTCATTATATTTTTGTTATATATATTTATAAGTAAATGGTCTGAAAGTTCTGAGTATTACAGCTTGATTTAAAACTTGGATTCTTATGATAAATTTAGTATGTTTTGCCTTTAATTTTAAAAAACTGGAAACAAGCATGGATATGGAAATTCATCAAAATTGCCAATTTAGTCAAAGTTATAAAATTCATTTTCTATATTGTGTTGTCATCTAACCTTGGAATAATAACTGTGAGTTTCATTAACTGAGAAGCAGAAACTAGAAAATGAAATGTAAATCAATGAACTGTGAAAATGATGATATATTCACATATACTCTCTTGAAAATGATTTTGCATTTTCTGCTAATGCAGATGTGATGCGGGATCAGTGAGGTGGAATTATTGACTTAAAAGGGCTTTTTAAGAACTTGAGCATCTATGATCTTCATACATTTAGTGAACAAAATTCTTAGTAATATTTTCTTAGAATCTGTGAGTTTTAGTACCTGTATGGACTTTAAAGGATTTCCTTAGCCTGACCCCATAGGTCAAGAAACTTTTTCTTAGAGGACCAAATTACTAAATTTTGTAACTTTATAGGTTATGCTGTGTGCTAAGTCACTCAAGTCCTATCTGACTCTCTGTGACACCATGAACTGTAGCCCGCCAGGCTCCCCTGTCCATGAGATTCTCCAGACAATAACACTGGAGTGGGTTACCATGCCCTCCTCGAGGGGATCCTCCCCACCCGGGGATCAAATCCGCCTCTCTTACGTCTTTTGCATTGGCAGGTGGGTTCTTTACCGCTAGCGCCACCTGGGAAGCCCTTACGGGTTATACAACTCAGCTTTGCTGCTGAGTGCAGAAAAGCCATAGACAGTATGTGAAGGAACAGCTATAATTGTGTTCCAGCAAAATTTATTTACATCGACAGGTAGCCTGCTTGTAGGCTACAGCTGGCTGACTCTGATCTCAGCCCCTTTATTTTACACATAGCATAAGCGAGAGAGCTTAAGTGACTTAAGGGCACACAGCTAGCTGGCTAGTGTCAGAACCACGATCAGGCCTTTAGTTTTTTCTTATTGCAACTTCCAAAATGCAGAATACTGCTCTGGTAGCAAAAGCATGTTTTCTACATGGTAGTCGGCCGAAAAACTCTGGCTAATTGGTCTTACCACCTCACCTATCAGTTTCATGTAAAGCAGTATTTCCCAAAGGAATGTATTGCTTTTTATCTTCTATGCAAAATAGAAAATGAAATCTTCATATATATAACATTTAAGTATTTGAAATGTTCCTTTCTTATTTAGAATGTCCTGTTTAAAATATTATGATCCTTCCTGCTATTTCAAAGGAAAGATAAAAAAATGTGCCCTTGTGGATAGACAGAAGCTAGGCATAATTTATTAACTTAATTCAAAGATAATTAAATAATAGCAAAATAAAATATTACCTTAAAATGTATTAATGTCTTGTGGGCTTAATTTCATTTTAATCAGAGTTTGTTTTCAGAGATTACTCTTAGTTAGTTGAAAGCCTCTGACAAATGCCAGTCATAACATTTTAAAGGGATTTCAGTATCCTGTGAAGAGTACCTTCTGTTAAAGTAGAAGTCTGGACAGAAACAAAAACAAAGATATTTCATTTAAAGGAAAGAAAAGGAGGTTATAATTGTTATCTCAAAACTTTTTTCTACCTTAAGAAACAATATGTGATATCAAAGGTATTAAAAAAATAAGTGTGTCCCCCAAATGCTCACATTTCCTGCCTCCTGTTATGGCAAATATGAGGCTAGAGAATTGGAGGGTGCTCATAGTGGGAGATTGGTCATGTAAGTCTTTTATTATTCACATTGAAGAGTGTTCCATGTAAATTTTAATTTTCAATAAAATTAATCTCAATTCATGTAGATCATTTATTGTCCAGAATATATTTCAAACGGAGAAGGCAATGGCAACCCACTCCAGTATTCTTGCCTGGAAAATCCCATGGATGGAGGAGCCTGGAAGGCTGCAGTCCATGGGGTCGCTGAGGGTTGAACATGACTGAGCAACTTCACTTTCACTTTTCACTTTCATGCATTGGAGAAGGCAATGGCAACCCACTCCAGTGTTCTTGCCTGGAGAATCCCAGGGACGGGGGAGCCTGGTGGGCTGCCGCCTATGGGGTCGCACAGAGTCGGCCACGACTGAAGTGACTTAGCAGCAGCAGTAGCAGCATATTTCAAAATTGGTAACTGTTTGCCATGGATGAACCTGAGGCTGCAATTACATTCCTGCAAGAGATGATGATAATCTGAGGAGAAGGAAGAAAAGAGAGAAACTATGATGTAAAATCCATTGAATTTTTAGAAGCTTTTATTTATTTGTTTATTTTTGACTGCTCTGGGTCTTTGTTGCTTTGCACAGGCTTTCTCTAGTTTTAGCAGGCGGGGTTGCTGTGCACGGACTTCTCATTGTGCTGGCTTCTCTGCGGAGTACAGGCTCTAGGGCGCGTGGGCCTCAGGACTTGTGGCACACCGGCTCAGTAGTTTGAGCTTATGGGCTTGGTGGTTGCGTCTTGGGAGCTCCAGCACGCAGGCTCAGGACTTGTGGCACACAGGCTTCATTGCTCCACGGCATGTGGGATCTTCCTGGACCAGGAATCGAACCTGTGTCCCCTTGTCCACTGTGCCACGAGGGAGATCTTCCATTGAGTTTTGTAATTTTGGAAGTGAAAGGAGCCTATCATGAAACAAGACTGCCGGCTTTAGTGAATGGATGGATAGTGACATTTAGTGGTAACTTACAGAACACTGGAGGTGGTTGTACTGTTTGGGGAATTGGGACCAATAAAAATAAACATGCATACGGAGGATCTCAATTGTTATTTTTATATAGAAATCTTAAGTTTTAGGGGAAGATTGATAGTAGAGATGCGTATTTGGGATCTTCAGCAGATAGGTAGTAACTGAAGACATGCGGGTAAACCACATCCTCCAGGAAAACCAATCCAGTGCAGAGACCAAAGGTCAAAGCCAAAACCCTGAACATCCCTAGAAGAAAGTACTTTTCTCTTTTGTTTTGTTTGATAGTTGTTTATTGATACACTCTAAGAGGAGCAATAATGAGCTTTACAAATTAATTTAACCCATCATCAGATACTTAATGTAAATCCTCTGAGAGGGAGAGAATGCCATTAAAAATATCTATTTAAAAAGGAATTCCTGGACTTCCATGGTGGCCCAGTGGTTAAGAATCTGCCTGCCAATGCAGGGGACGTGAGTTCAATCCCAGGTCCAGGGAGATCCCACATGCCGCAGAAGAACTAAGCCTGTGCACCACAATACTGAAGCCCGCACGCTTAGAGTCCTTGATCTGCAACAGGAGAAGCTACGGCAGTGAGAAGCCCACACACTGCAGCTAGGCAAAGTCCACACGCAGCAGCAAAGACCCAGTGCAACCAAAAATTAGAAAAAAATTCCTGGCCAGGTCCCAGGACTGTGCAATGGGAAAGAAATGTAAAAATCTTCTTCTGCCCTTACTCCATGGATTAGCGGACAGAATAGAGAACGTCTTTTCCTTTTCAGCCTGACAGCCTAATGGTAAAATGTTACCCAAGTATGTCATGTCTGTTTCAAATCAAGTATTGAAGAAAGGAGCCCCTGTCTTAGAAATATCACGTTGTGATTAGGAGCAGAACATTCTTTCTGATCGTTCAGTTTGGGGAATGAGGTATGATGAGAGGGACCTGTGGGAATTGATCTTAAATGAAAGCAAAACCACTGAGAAGCGCTGAACAGTGGCGCGTCCTCTGGAAAGACTGAAGTGGTGAAAGACGTTCCTTTATGTCGTGTTTCAGTTGGCTTTCACAAGACCATCTAGCTTTTGCCATTACCCCACTTAGTTTGAAAGAAACAAGTCAATGTTGCCAGTTCTTTTGCAATTCCGTAGTCAAAGCAAAAACATGGAAGTGAGCATTCTTGAAGCCAAATTCTTAGTTTAGCCACTTTCTTCATGGAGTCAGAGGGAGAACTCAAGTTTTCAAGCAGGGTTGCTGCTGCTGCTGCTGCTAAGTCACTTCAGTCGTGTCCGACTCTGTGCGACCCCATAGACCGCAGCCCACCAGGCTCCCCCGTCCCTGGGATTCTCCAGGCAAGAACACTGGAGTGGGTTGCCATTTCCTTCTCCAATGCATGAAAGTGAAAAGTGAAAGAGAAGTCGCTCAGTCGTGTCCGACCCTCAGCAACCCAATGGACTGCAGCCTACCAGGCTCCTCCGTCCATGGGATTTTCCAGGCAGGAGTACTGGAGTGGGGTGCCATTGCCTTCTCCGCCAAGCAGGGTTACCACCTGTAAAAAGGATGCATCAGGATTTGAAAGAATAATTAGATGTGCATGGAATAGAAATCTATTGGACATGAGTGTGTAGCTATTAATAAAAGAATTTTAGTCTGTGGGGTTCTTAAAACTGTTTACTAGTAAATTGCCATTTGACTCTGGACTCATAGCACCTTCCCTGTATTAATAATACAGTTTGCTATAGAGAACTTGCAGTCGGTGTCCAGTTTAGTGCCTGTAGTACATCCCCATTCCTGTACTTGGAGAAAGAAATGGCCACTGACTCCAGTATTCTTGCCTGAGTAATTCCATAGATAGAGAAGCCTGGCAGGCTATAGTCCATGGGACTGCAAAGAGTTGAACACGACTGAGTGATACTGGTGAGGAATTGGGTAAACCCATATCTGAAGCCCACACAGAAGTATGAGCTGGAGATAAAATAAGAGAAATCTCCTAAGGATGACAGTTAAAACTTGGCATGAGCCACAGTTATCCACAGAGTGTATGCATTGAGAAAGCATTGGTTTAAATATGTAGCTGTAGACAAGTCCATCAGTTGTGGAGCAGATAGAGGAAGTTCTAGAAGCTGGCCAAATCACTCCTGTTATCTCTTCCATAACTGAGAAGTCAAGGGAATAAATTTAAAAGATTAGGAGGGAAGTTTGGGGGAGAATCGATACATGTATATGTATGGCTGAACCCCTTTGCTGTTCGCCTGAAACTATTACAGCATTGTTAATCAGCTGTGTGCATGCATGCGTTCGTGCTAAGTCCCTTCACTCATGTCCATCTCTTTGCGACCCTGTGGACTGTAGCCCGCCAGGCTCCTCCATCCAAGGGATTCACCAGGCAAGAAAACTGGAGTGGGTTGCCATGCCCTCCTCCAGGGGATCTTCCCTACCCAGGGATGGAACCCACATCTCTTACATCTCTGCATTGGCAGGTGGGTTCTTTACCACTAGCACCACCTGAGAAATCCAATCAGCTATACCCAAATACAAAATAAAAAGTTAAACAAAAATAACCTGCCATGTGGCAGATACATATTTTATTATATTTCATGCTTGCATGCTTAGTTGCTCAGTCGTGTCTGACTCTGCATCTCCATAGACTGTAGCCCACCAGACTCCTCTGTCCATGGGATTCTCCAGGCAAGAATACTGGAGCAGGTTGCCATTTCCTCCTCCAGGGGATCTTCCTGACCCAGGGATCGAACCGGCATTTCCTGTGTCTTCTGCATTGCAGGCAAATTCTTTACCCGCTGAGACATCTTCTAGACTATTAGTGCATTATATTACATATCACATAATTTTATTTGCATATTATTATACATTTCATCTTATGTTACATATAATAATAAAGTGAGATAACAAAATAAAATAAAAGAATGGGAGTGGTCAACTGTATCCATTGCAGCTGAGAGAACTTTTAAGATAAGGTTTGAAGAATCTCCGTTGGTTGATGCCAGAGGGTTAGTTCGCTTAAGGCAAATGTTGGAAGAACTGTCACATGACTTACTTTCTGTCCCTGCCAGAGGGTAGAACCAGACTCAGAATGGCAGCAGAAGTTAGACTGTGTCATAGAGATGTGAAGAGGAATTCTTTCCTTGGGAAAGAACTTACCTGTAAAGCTTCTGAACTCTTCTGGAAATCTAAGCTTCTGCTATGCTAACTCATATTAAGGTTGCCCAAATTTGAATAATTGGCAACAGGCCTTGAATATTAGGATTTTTAACTCTGCTCTTTAGGGATCTTTCCTTAGTTAGAAGTGGTAACATCTTTTCGTTGGATACTCTTAAATGGTTATGCAAGCCAATTTAGGTGCCCAAAGGAACGTGAACCCTTTCATATACACACACTCAGCCGAAGCAGCAGCGTATAAATAAGCTATACTCATCTAGTTAGCATTTCACTTTGCTTTTTTGACTTTTAATTCAGACTAAACATTAATATAAGAAGTTTTGATAATAACCCCTGAACTTCATCCTTTTTAGAAGGTAATGTAGCTCTCTTCCTGTAGGGTAACCATAGCAACTGACAGGGAACAGAGAAAGAAAGCTTTCACACATGCTGTGCTAATTAATCCTATCCTACAGATTCCCTTCAGCTGGAGGATACAGTTTAATAAATTTTGCATGAGTAAGTGTGTTTTGATGCATGAACTATATAAATACATAGGAGTAGCTTTACTAAAAATATTTATTTTAAAAATGTGGTTGTGTATTTCTGCTTCAAGGTGTGCTTTTTTTTTTTTCTTTTGAATCATTGATTTAATAATTTGCTCCCTCTCTGAAAAGTTTGGGGATTTATCTCTTTAACTGAACAGAAATATTTTTAGGGTGAAAAGCTTTTGTTTAACAATATACAAGACATTTGCCCCAAGAATATGTTTTAATTGATCCTATGATATATTGAGATGTGAGTTTTTCTCAAGTGATGCAGGAGAGCGTATCTTAAAAATATCATAACATTACTCAATATAACACATCTACAGGCAAACCATTTTAAGAAACTGTCTTAACGCATTGAAGAGTTAGAACATCGAAAACTCACTTTCCCTGATGATTTGGGAAGTTATATGACCCGTGTGAATGGAGTCTGGGTAGTCCTTGACCTAAATTTGGGGCTTCCTTCTGGTGACTATCTTTTGGTGGCTCAGAAGATAAAGAATCTGCCTGCCCATGCAGGAGACATGGATTTGATCCTTGGGTTGGGAAGATCCCCTGGAGGACGGCATGGCAATTCACTCCAGTATTCTTACCTGGAGAATCCCATGGACTGGCAGGCTGCAGTCCATGGGGTCGTAAAGAGTTGGACATGACTGAGCGACTCAGCACTCACACAGTTGGCCTAAACTTGAGATGGAGAAAAATAATGTAGACAAAGAGCTTTTTCTGTTTCTAGTTTTTCAGAACTATTTAATAAGTTTTACAAACTTATATTCAGAATGAGCATAACTGACGTGGAGTCATACATCATTATTTAGATTTATATTACTAGGTTATTTTGAGGTCTGGTTCTCTCTTTAAAACTGGGAATATCACAGTTTTCTATAACCAGTGTGGTCTTCTGAGCTGTCAAAGAAAATCTCAGATTTTTAAATTCTCCTATCCCTCTGGCCTAGCTTTCTGTCAACAGGGCTTTGGCAAAACCAAGAAAACCCAGCCTGAATGTTTTTGGCATCCCGTTTGCCTTGACAACAGCATATGGAGCAAGTCAGAACCGATTTTGGGACTTACGCTTAGCTCCTTGGTCTGTATAGAAACATGCTCATTTGAGGAAGGAAACCCTTTGATGGTTTTACGAAACTCTGGAAACACGTTAATGCCCTGATTGTTTTATCTGTTGTTCAGTTTTGCCTGCTTTGAGGTAGGATAAATCCTTGCAGAAAAAAGGAGAAGAGGTTATTATGGAAATCTATTTTCAGAGATAGTCATTCCAGTCATGTGTAGAAGAGACCATATATGTGTATGTATGTTTGAATGTGTCAAATCTGTACACTTTAATATGGAATACTTGTAACACTAGTCAGTTTATAATATGCCATTGTATGGTTATAAAAACTGTATGGTAGGGAAAATTGAATTATTGTAACCAAACTGAACTAATTAGAAATTCTTCATCTGACCAGCTACCCTGTTAATTTTAATATTTACATATGATACAGTAAAGGAAATGTCATTAAAAAGTGTTTAATAAACAAAAAAAGGTAATGTTCCTTTTTTATTACATAAAAACTTAAATAATCAAAACATTAAATATGTTATGGTAGGTTCACTGTAAAAATGTTTATTTACTTAGAGCATCACAGTGATAGATAAAACTTTACTCTCATCACTAATGAACATACTCAGATAGAAAACTATCATACAGTTTTTTTTTTTCTAAAAAGAATATCTTTAATTTTTGATTTTTAAAGGAATTATGTATTCATTGTATAAAACTTGGGAAAAATTCAGGAAATGTATTAAATTAAAAAAACTAAATATTTCTATATTCAGAACTAACCATTGAAGATATTAAAATATATTTTTCAACAGTCTTTTTCCAGTGCCTAAGTATTTATGATTGTGAGGTTAAACTGTACATAATTTATCACTTAATATATTATTTTGACCACTTTCCCAATTTTTTTTTCACTTTCCCAATTTTTAAACATTCTTAGAAAACTTTAATTTTATTACATGATATCTCATCTCCATGTACCAGATTTATTAACTATTCCTTTATAATTATTTATTTATGTATTTCAAATGACACTCTTGAATAGCATTTCTTAGTGTTTGACAGAACACTGACACCAAAAGAAATTTTGGAAAAGACCTTTGAGAAAAGAGTCATATTCTCTTCTTTCGGATTCGTAATACATGTTAGAAAAAATTAAGGGCACTGAGAAGTCTCACAGTATACAGACCTGTTTTACTTTTTAAACCATCTTTTCTCAAAGTTATTCAGTCTTGGAACTTTTTCTTATAATACTTATTTTTAACTGTCAGAACCAAAGTACCATGAAACAATCTTTGGAAAGCCAGGAGATTTCTAAGCTTCTGTATAATATCTAATAGTTTATGAATCATTTGTTTACTCTTTGGGGATTTTTTTTAGGTTCTTAGTGCTTTATTAGGAAATATAAAGGATTTATTGGTTATTAGCGTGTATTTGAAACAGATAAACCAAAATATGCTTTTCCCAACCTTTTGCGTAACTTTGACACTGCATTCGTGATTCTGTATTATAATATCACGTTTGACCTTTTAAAACTGTGAACATCCAAATTTAAATTACTTTGATCATTAATGTCTATTAAACTTCATGTTCTCTGTAACCCACAGGTCTCGCAAGAGCAAAATCCGTCCCCAGCCACACATACTCCAATGAAGTGGTTACCTTGTGGTACAGACCTCCAGATGTCCTCTTGGGCTCGACAGAATATTCCACCTGCCTTGACATGTGGTGAGAAATGGAGCTTTACTTGAGCTAATTTATCTGTAGTGCTTGGTCTGGGTCAAGCCTAGACAAACATCCGAACAGTCTGAATGAAGATTAATGGTACTGGAGCGTTTGCCGGTGTGTGGCAATACCGCTGGAGTTTTTGAAAACATAATTGGGAATGTTCCCTAATCAGGGGCTCTCTTACAGATGGTGTCTGGTAAAGGCTCTTGATGGACAAGGGCAGAGACATTTTTCTAGCTGTCAGTTCAGTGATTTTCTCCCTAATGGTCTTAATTTGTGGCTTTGTTTTATAACAAGGGAGTATATATCTCCAAACAGCAGTATGAGTAGGAAGTAGTAGAAGCATGTTTAAATTCACAGCAAAATTCAGATAAATGGTCTGAACATTTTGCTATAACTGTAAGGTGCTAAATTTGGTACAATATACCCCTGAAAACTGTTGGTGCCAATTATTCAAGATGAAATAAAACAATCACTTTTAAAAAAATGTCAGAGTAAGTTTAATTCCAGTAGACTCACAGTTCTGCACAATGGTTTCACATAACTTAAAAATCTGTTATAGGAGGCGCAAAGTCCGGTGAGATTTAATGTATGATTATTATTAATGATAAACTTTAATGAGTTTCCAGTCTAGTATGATCTAGTTCAAATAAGGGAATAATCTTCTTTTTAGCTACCAGGGAAGGCTTAATAGTGAATGTTAAAAATGTCATTTATTAATAGAAAAATTCCTTTTCTAGACTCACAGTTGTGTTTAAAGTAAAACAGTTCATATAGCACATAGTTTTTTAATAGCAGGAATCATCTTCCATGAATGATGATGGCCCATATACAGAATTCAGCTACATGTTCACATAATGTTTATGACCTCAATAAAGCTGCAGCGTTTGTCATTTATCTTCTTGCCATGTAGTTACTTCACCGCTCTACCCTCAGTAATCTTGGCTTTTAGTTAATTAGGCTGTGATGTGGCCTGGCTATCTTCCCTGATGTTTCTGATCCAAACACTTTATGGGGAGAAAACAAGGAAGTTTCTTGTGTTGTAAGGCACAGTATAGATTTACTTAATTTAGATTCCAGCAACTCCCTTGGACATGGGATTTGGGGATCTGTGAAGCCACTGAAAATCTATGCAACATTTTGTGTACACATGGATGTATTTATTTTTATGAGGTGTAGATCTCTAGCTTTCAGTAGAGCTATAAAAGAATCTGGGTCATCAAACAGCCTAAGAGCTATTGCCATAGATTTTGTAATGCCTTATAATGAATCTGATACCATTGTAAATACATGCTCCAAAACACTGAGCATAAAGATGACCGTCTATCATTAAGGAGCCGGGCTAATCCATTTTTTACATCAAACTTCCTGACTTTTTTTTTTTTGGACCATTGTTTCCACAATTAGATTTTTTTTTTTCCTCCAAAGCTAAGCAGGGGCTTGAACAAAACAGCTATTTTGGTCATTAGCTGTAATGGAGGAAAAGATTGGAAATAAAGGTCAATGAATGCATCCATCTGAATATCAGTTACTGTCTCATTCCCTTCCTCCTTCATGCCCTTATAGTTGCAAGTTGGCTATGCAAATAATCATTACTTAATATTCTGAGTTAGGGAGTGTTTTTCTCCATTTTTTGAGAATAGGAATTCTAGATTGTCTTTCGATGAGGTCAGTCAAGGACTCTGCTAACAGAACATAGTTTGGAAACATTTGTAACTTGGAGCCAGTCTTGTCTTAGTTGCTTGGCAGGGCACTTCAAGCTCTACCCTTAGACTGCTGCTGCTGCTGCTGCTAAGTCGCTTCAGTCGTGTCTGACTCTGTGGGGAGAAGCTATTTTTTTATACGCCAGTGGCTAATTTTCCCCAAAGCTTTGAAAGTGCTCTGTAATGAGCAAAGAACTACATGGATTATGACTTGCTAATATGTCTGTTTCTGACGTGTAGTACTTGATGTCCAGTCTGTGTGTTTCCACTGCCCCCAGCCCTAGCCTTTCTTTCTTTCACATGTGTGTGCCTGTTGGTATCCATCCTTTTAAGGAAGAAGGTTTGGTTGCTTTCTGCCAATTTGCTTTAACAGAGACATAATGAAGCCTAAGAAGAAGATCGTAATTTAAGTGGAAGGGGGGAAAACTGATATGAAATAGTAGACCCTAAATACCCTTTTGTCTGCATGCCAAGATTATTCATTGCCATAAAAACAAAAAATAAATGTGTTATGTTGGAGCACTTTTCCACATTAATGGCTGTTCATTTCTGAGTTATGTCTATACTATGCCTTTCACTCTGAATCTGATTTCATTCCAAGCCGTTTTCTAACAGCCGTTTTGTTATTTTCCAGGTAAAACGTATGTATGTTTCCAGTCAGAGAAAAGTTCACAGGGCACTGATTTTTGCATCATTGGTGACCTTGATGCTGGATATTGAAAGATCTAGAAATGGGACTGTGGTTGAGTCTTGGCTCAGCTGCACCAAAGAGCAGTGTGAATATTAACCCATAGACAACAGCGGGGAGGCAGGTGGCAGGGGTCTCAGGCTGTTTTACAGTTCATTTACCTTCCTGGGGCAGCAGGGTAGTAACTAAAAACTAACGATCCCTACCCAGTGTTACAGTTTCCAGGATTCTGTTTAAATAGCTTCGGGCAATAAAAATATTAATGAAGACACTTTACGCATTAACATTGGCAGCGAGTGATGGAAATCAGAGCTCTCCCATTGTGATTTACTGCTGTAGGTCTCCAGCATGTGGGTGATGTATAGATATACTGGGCAGTTTGAGAACTCATCAGGAAAGGTAGTTTTTGGTACCTTGACTGCCTCCATGGAGGAGGACTTAAGCAAAGGAATCAAATTGGACTTCGTCTGGTGTATAACTTCCCTTAATTCTTGGATTTTATAACTCTTTGTTTAAGTCCAGGCATAGGAAATCATCTTTAAGCTTCTAAACCAAAAAGGCTTACCAAGTACTGAAAACCACATTAAGAGAAGTGCAGATGTGCCAGTGAGCTTATCTGCGTAGTCCGTCCCTTGTCAAGGAGTTCTGCTCCAGCTGTCCAGGTCATTGCTCTAAACAAGCTTTATATTGCTTTATAGAAGCTCATAAATATATTTAGAGTGGCGTTTGTTTTCTTAAGCAATAGGTCACTTGGGATTGTTTTAAGGGATTAAATTTTAACATAGGGTGACAAAATTATCTGTAGCTAATAAATACCTCGTCAAGATCATGCTGCTTTTGGGAGGGGCCACAGTGTAGAGTGGCACCACCTTGTGTCAATTCCATGCTCCCCAATAGCATGTCAGTCTCCCCTTTTCATCATCTTTTTCAAAGCTAATTAACATATTAACTATGCTTGTCAAAATGTGGGGTGAGTCGTTTATAAATAAGCCTGTCAAATGTAATGAGATTGCATATTAAATCACCCTTTCTCTATTACATCTCTGATTTAGGATTAAAATCAATTTATTTAACATTGTAGCAGCTGGGTGGTTAGAAAAAAAATTTCTGTACTGATCTTGATATATAGAAAAATGTCTGCATCAAAATTGATTTTCCATATATCAGAAAAGAAATTGCCTATTTATTGAGTATTATAAGGCCATTTAGCATTGCATTTTATTAAAGAAGCCTAATTACCATACATATTGGCAATATAGAGTTCTGCCCTCATCCTTAAGAGTCTCTCCTGAACAAAGGACATTTATGTAATAAAGTTTCCTAAGGACTCAGGTTTTTAAGAGAAAGAATCATAAACGATTCGTACTGTAGTGCCCACCCAGAAAAGAAATGTGTTCCATGTGAGATAATATCTTGAGTAATTGGCTACTAGTAATAATAATAATTAAGTCTTACCATTAGTAATAACAATGGTAATAATAAGAGATACTTTTCTTGGACCCAAATTGTATTCTATGCTCCTTTATACATTAAAAAAAAATATGCAGTGTTTATTTTGTCCTAATACTCTTTTTTTTTTGAAGAGTATGGTTGCTTGACAATGTCATGTTGGTTTCTACTGTATGGCAAAGTGAATCAGCGACATGTATACGTGTATCCTCTCTTTTGGGGATTTCCTTCCCATTTAGGTCACCACAGAGCCTTGAGTAGAGTTCCCCGTGCTGTAGAGTAGGTTTCATTGGTTATCTGTTTTACACACAGTATCAATAGTGTGTAAATGTCAATCCCAATCTCCCAATTCATCCCACCCTCTTCTTCCCCGTTGGTATCTTTACGTTTGTTCTCTCTGTGTTTCTATTTCTGCTTTGTAAATAAGATCTTCTATTCCTCTTATATATTTTAATTACTTACCTGCTGTTCCATGATAAAGTGAAAGAAAGCAAAACCTGGAGAGACTAAATAGAATAATAAAGGTCATGTATTTAGTAAATAGAGTCAGCATTCAAACTCAGAGCTAACCCACTCCAAAACCTTTTCTCCCTAAAACATATTACATAGTCTCCTAAGTTGATTTATAAACAACTGTGTTTTTTTTTCATTTTACTAGTAAAGTGATTCCAAAACACACATCAGTAAAATACCTCTTTGAGAATTTAGGTTATACTCTGAATCATGTTGGGTCCTTTGCATGCTTCAAACCAAGTGGAGCCTCTCAATTTTATTCAGGGTGGAGCTTTTTTGAAATAAACTTAAGGCTTGACTCATTGGATTAAATACATTTTTGTGGGACCAATATCTATACTGGCAAGTATTTTCCCAACTCCTAACCAATACTCATTTACCACTTTTGCTAAAATGAATGTATCTATTTGAAAAAGAAGGCTGGTTAAAAATGAGACTTTTTCATGGGCTACATAAAGTCATCTAACAGTTCACATTATTTACACATTTTCCAATTAATCAGATCATAAGACCAAGGAGGATTCAGATTAGTCACTGTCCAAAGTAACATCTCTTTAGGAGCTCTTGAGAACTGCTTAAATAATACATGATGCAAATGACTTATTGGTATTGCCAGAGACCGGGCAATGCCACAGAAACAGAAAAACAGAGGTCATCAGGAGGGTGTTGGGGGGCGGGAGGAAGGTGAAAGCTGAACTCCTGGTGCCGACCATGGTTTCTGAGTCTCTTCTACTATTGAAATTCTTTAAAAGTAGGGTGACCATAGAGTATTTTGTCCATACTGGGATACCTTTCAGAGTTAATAGTTCTGCTAGGACAATGTGTATAAAATGGGGATTTAATTGTGACTTGCGGGCGTCTTACTCATAGCACTGGAGCAGTAATTGCTAAATACTGGTAGTCAGAAGACACAGTGCATTTGACTGCTTGTTTCACACCAAAGGAAAGCTGGCTGCCAAGTTCCATTCCACTGCTTTGTAACAGATTATCTCCAGAAGTACAGTTCTCTCGTATGAGACTTATGACACTGGTGGGTGGTGGCCAAAGTGCTGTCTTTAGTGATGATTTTCAAATGCTGATGGAAACCAGTTCTCTTATCCTATCAAAAGTTTAGTGTGTTTATGGTTCTTACATCCATGTTGTTTATCCGTGTGTGTTTGTGTGAGAGAATCTATGTGTGTTCTCAGGGAATATATTTGGTCACTTGTTATATAATGGGTTAGCTGAATCATAGCATATAAGATGAGACGTTGTATGTGTATTTCACTACTAAATATTTTACAAACAAATAAAAACTCCCCTATGTGCATCAAAGTTGGCAAAGTAATTTATACAGTGGAAGTGAGAAATAGATTTAAGGGCCTAGATCTGATAGATAGAGTACCTGATGAACTATGGAATAAGGTTCGTGACATTGTACAGGAGACAGGGATCAAGACCATCCCCATGGAAAAGAAATGCAAAAAAGCAAAATGGCTGTCTGGGGAGGCCTTACAAATAGCTGTAAAAAAAAGAGAAGCGAAAAGCAAAGGAGAAAAGGAAAGATATAAGCATCTGAATGCAGAGTTCCAAAGAATAGCAAGAAGAGATAAGAAAGCCTTCTTCAGCGATTAATGCAAAGAAATAGAGGAAAACAACAGAATGGGAAAGACTAGAGATCTCTTCAAGAACATTAGAGATACCAAGGGAATATTTCATGCAAAGATGGGCTCGATAAAGGACAGAAATGGTATGGACCTAACAGAAGCAGAAGATATTAAGAAGAGATGGCAAGAATACAAAAAAGATCTTCACGACCGAGATATTCATGATGGTGTGATCACTCACCTAGAGCCAGACATCCTGGAATGTGAAGTCAAGTGGGCCTTAGAAAGCATCACTACAAACAAAGCTAGGGGAGGTGATGGAATTCCAGTTGAGCTATTTCAAATCCTGAAAGATGATGCTGTGAAAGTGCTGCACTCAGTATGCCAGCAAATTTGGAAAACTCAGCAGTGGCCACAGGACTGGAAAAGGTCAGTTTTCACTCCAATACCAAAGAAAGGCAATGCCAAAGAATGCTCAAACTACCGCACAATTGCACTCATCTCACACGCTAGTAAAGAAATGCTCAAAATTCTCCAAGCCAGGCTTCAGCAATACATGAACCGTGAACTTCCTGATGTTCAAGCTGGTTTTAGAAAAGGCAGAGGAACCAGAGATCAAACTGCCAACATCCGCTGGATCATGGAAAAAGCAAGAGAGTCCCAGAAAAACATCTATTTCTGCTTTATTGACTATGCCAAAGCCTTTGACTGTATGGATCACAATAAACTGTGGAAAATTCTGAAAGAGATGGGAATACCAGACCACCTGATCTACCTCTTGAGAAACCTGTATGCAGCTTAGGAAGCAACAGTTAGAACTGGACATGGAACAACAGACTGGTTCCAAATAGGAAAAGGAGTACGTCAAGGCTGTATATTGTTACCCTGTTTATTTAACTTATATGCAGAGTACATCATGAGAAACGCTGGACTGGAAGAAACACAAGCTGGAATCAAGATTGCTGGGAGAAATACCAATAACCTCTGATATGCAGATGACACCACCCTTATGGCAGAAAGTGAAGAGGAACTAAAAAGCCTCTTGATGAAAGTGAAAGAGGAGAGTGAAAAAGTTGGCTTAAAGCTCAACATTCAGAAAACGAAGATCATGGCATCTGGTCCCATCACTTCATGGGAAATAGATAGGGAAACAGTGGAAACAGTGTCAGACTTTATTTTTTGGGGCTCCAAAATCACTGCAGATGGTGACTGCAGCCATGAAATTAAAAGACGCTTACTCCTTGGAAGGAAAGTTATGACCAACCTAGAGAGCGTATTCAAAAGCAGAAACATTACTTTGCCAACAAAGGTTCGTCTAGTCAAGGCTATAGTTTTTCCTGTGGTCATGTATGGATGTAAGAGTTGGACTGTGAAGAAGGCTGAGCGCCGAAGAATTGATGCCTTTGAACTGTGGTGTTGGAGAAGACTCTTGAGAGTCCCTTGGACTGCAAGGAGATCCAACCAGTCCATTCTGAAGGAGAGCATTCCTGGGATTTCTTTGGAAGGAATGATGCTAAAGCTGAAACTCCAATACTTTGGCCACCTCATGCGAAGAGTTGACTCATTGGAAAAGACTCTGATGCTGGGAGGGATTGGGGGCAGGAGGAGAAGGGGACAACAGAGGATGAGATGGCTGGATGGCATCACTGACTTGATGGACGTGAGTCTGGGTGAACTCTGGGAGTTGGTGATGGACAGGGAGGCCTGGCGTGCTGCGATTCATGGGGTCGCAAAGAGTCAGACATGACTAAGCGACTGAACTAAATTGAACTGGCAAAGTAATTGGTTGCCCACAACTGGTGTTTGGATGACTTTTTGTTTGTTTGGTTACCTCAGATATTTTTATTGATTTCTGAGTTCACAAAGCAGTATAGCAGATGTAAACTAAGTTTTAAGGCCATGTGTGAGATCCCTAAAGAGTAAGAGTCGAATGGAAGTGCACACTGCTACGCTGACTGAAAGAACAACTGGGAGAACTGAAAATCTGACATAAAATTCCAAAATATATACTATTCTGGAAGCACGAGTGTAAGATCAAATAGCCCTATACAATCCAAGACGCACCGGAGGACTCACTATATTAGAACTCAATACATTAGTGTGGTCATTGGATGAGTTTTAAATAGCCAATTGCGATGACTAACTTTCGTGTTACTAAGATTGCCCTTGGTACACTTAGCTGCCTCACTGGTTGATGAGAATAGCAAGAGATGGGTAAATGGGAACTTCTTTAAGAAATATACGACTCCATAAATGTTGAAAATGGTGTATCGGCCAAGCTAAATATTTTGCATTTCTATTAAAGTATGCTGTGGACAGGCACTGTGGAATATATTAAAGAATTAGAAGCTTCTGTATTTGGTTTTAGGGAGATTAAGACACTGTCTGTGTCTAGAAACTTAGAGAGAAGTTTGGCCCAGGATGTTCTGATCTTACATGTGTATGTGTGTGTCTGTGTGTGCACCCATACATTTAAGTTGGAAATATATGTTAGCGCTCAGCATTTGGAAAATACTGGATGCTTACTAGTGCTTTTTATGTTTTGTAAGTTGTGCATTTTTTTTCATTTGCAACTCGATTCTCTGCTCCTGGTAACTGGCAGTGGTTTGCTGTTTAAGGAAGCTGTATTGTAGTAGAAAACACATCAAAAGCCCAAATTAGGTTCTGACTCTGCCTGTCCTTAGCTGTGTGAACATAGCTGATGAAGTTCCTTAACTACCCTTCTCTTCACTTTCCAAATCAGAACACTTTGATGGTTAAGTCTACATTAGTTGTTGTTGTTCAGTCGCTCTGCTGCTGCTGCTAAGTCACTTCAGTCGTGTCCGACTCTGTGTGACCCCATAGACGGCAGCCCACCAGGCTCCCCCGTCCCTGGGATTCTCCAGGCAAGAACACTGGAGTGGGTTGCTGTTTCCTTCTCCAATGCATGGAAGTGAAAGGTGAAAGAGAAGTCGCTCAGTCGTGTCCGACTCTTAGCGACCCCATTGATAGCAGCCTACCAGGCTACTCCATCCATGGGATTTTCCAGGCAAGAGTACTGGAGCGGGGTGCCACTGCCTTCTCCAGTTCAGTCGCTCAGTCGTGTCCAACTCTTTGCAACCCCATGGACTATAGCCTGCCGGCCTTCCCTCTCCTTCACTATCTCCCAGAGTTTGCTCAAATTCGTGTCCATTGATTTAATGATGCCATCCATCCATCTCATCCTCTGTCGCCTTCTTCTCCTCCTGCCCTCAGTTTATCAGTTATAACCAGTAGCTAATAGCTGCCACAATTACAGTGAGCAGCCATCTCTTGCCCCCTCCTACTCACCCTCTAATCCTGTTTCTCAGAAGCAGCTACTACTTTCAACTCTTAGGATCTGTCTCCATATGTCTTAAATAATTATATTGCTACCCATTCATTTACTCTTTTAGACATGTCTACTAAGTAGGTGTGTAGTAGACAAAGATTTAACTTTCTTCCATCAACCTTCCCTCACTCCACCTTCATCTCATTGTGTCAATATAGAATTTATATCCCATTTTGAAATATTAATATGTGCATATTTTTCATGGTGAAGTCTTATAGTATTCATAATTATGTATCCTTTCTTGTACAGTGTTTTGCTCTTCTTAAACTTTATAATTGTCTCTGATTTTTTTTAGTTTAGTTGTCTTTGTCCCTGCTGTTATTTATAGGCATAAAAGATTTGTCAATTACACATGAAAACTATTTTCCAGATGCTCAAAAGCATCAGCAAATTTGTCAGTCCCTTTTAATTGTCTTGACATCTCCCTTTCCCACGCTTTTCCTTAAAAGCTTCCTCTCTTGGCTGTGTGATTTCTTGCCTTAGTACAGCTGAAAGCCTCCATTTCAGGACTTCCATTTACACTGTCTCCTGCTGTTATGGGTCCTTATTTCGTTATTTTCTGTCCCCTGCCGTATCTGCTGTGTACCTCCTTCTGCCCTGACCTAGGTCCTGGATGGCTGACCACTAAGGAACACCTCCTCCAAGCTGCCTCTGCTACTGGTTTCCAACTGAGTTCAGGCAAAGGGCATGTGAGAGGGTTGGATATTCATCCTTACTTCTTCCCTGCTTTAAACCGTATTTCTGGGAATGGCTAACTACAATTTCTGTGAGAAAGGACCTCTGTCATGGCTCTAGCTGTGAATCATGCTCGTGCCCCGTCATGTCCAATTCTTTCTGACCCCACGGACTGTAGCCCACCAGGCTCCACAAGAATACTGGAGTGGGTTGCCATTTCCTTCTCCAGGGGATCGTCCTAGCCGAGGAATCGAGCCCATGTCTCCTCTGCTTCCTGCACTGCAGGTGGATTCTTTACTCGCTGAGTCACTGGGGAAGCCCCTGTAGCTGTCAGTAGATTTCAGTGACACCTGACCTTTTTGATCCTAGGGTCAATAATGGCTGTTAGTTATAAGGCAGGTAATGACTGGCTTCCTGCTGTTACTAGCCTCTCAGTGTTTCAATACATCTTCTTCGTTCTCTTACACCTCTATAAGTAGTAAATTCATTCTGTCCTGGGTTCCATTCCTTTTCCTTCTGACCTTCACTGATCATAGATTCTCTGTTCCCTGGGTTCCTTGTCTTCCTCCTTTAGTTTCCTAAGAAAGAATATATGAAAGATGCAAGTTTTCAAATTCTTGGTTTTCTCAGAATGTCTTTATTCATCTCCCACACATGACTGATAATACTTTGGATGAGAACGTAATGACTTCCCCACCCCCCTCAGAATTTTGAATGTATTATTTAATTTCTTCAGAGCTTCTAGTTTTGCTGCTGAAAAGTCTGATTCCATTCAGATTTGCAGTCATTTATGTGTCTCATTATACTTTCTCTCTGGAAAGTATTAAGTTCTTTTGTCTAACCCTGGTACTCTGAAATTGCTTGATAATGAGCTTTGCTGTTTATTTTATTATCTATTTATTTTGGCTGCACTATGTGGCAAGTGAGATCTTAGCCCCCTGACCGAGGACTGTGCCCCCCCGGAACTGGGAGTGCAGAGTCTTAACTACTTAACCACCAGGGAAGTCTCCAAAAGTGAGCTTTGACTGTGTCTTTTTCTGTTGGTGCCAATAGATACACAGATCAATTAAACATGTTTTTTACTAAATTTCCCCCTTTCCAGCTCTGCCTCACCCTGCCCTCACCACTTATCCTCAATTAGAGCCTTTTTGGATTTAATTTCTCCAGATGATAAATATCGGGTGTCTCGCTGGTGGATTGGGTGAGAAATGGTCAGAGAAGGCCTGTGGGTTAATTGCTTTGTACACACTTCCAATCCTCCACCTTATTTCCAGATGTTGATTCACGTCACACTTTCTAGAACTGAGTCTCCACGTCCTGTGCCTTTTGTAAACTGCTGTACATGAATGCTTTGTCTGTAACTTGGGTAGTTATAACTGCCTATGGTCTGCCTAGATAGCCACACCTGTGTTCACAACTGAAAAACCTCTCTCTCATCCTCTTGTGTCTCCTCATCTATTTCGTGTGCTCAGTCACTTCCACTGTGTCCAGCTGTTTGTGACCCCAGGGACTATAACTGCCAGGCTCCTCTCTCCTTGGGATTCTCCAGGCAAGAATACTGGAGTGGGTTGCCAGGCCCTCCTCTAGGGGATCTTACTGACCCAAAGATGTGAACCTGCATCTCCTGTGTCTCATCTCCTGCATCTATTTTATCCTTGTTTAAAATGTTATTCCTTAACTGACACTTCATTCACTTTGGGGGGCAGGACAGCAGGGTTTGTGTACATTTTACTAAATGTCCTACTCTTGTTAATTTAATATCGACTGCTGTACTTATGGACAATTGACTGCTCAGGTCCTCATCCTGTAGAAAATTGTGATTTTTCTTGGGTACAGATTTGAGTTGCAAGTGTTGATGAGTCGGAGCCAGTCAAACAGCACAAGGCAGGCAGGAGCCTCTTGACTGCCAGAATCTTAGTGTGGTGGTAGAAATTTGTAATCCTTGCCATTTAACTGTGAATGCAGTCATGACAGCTTTGTTAGGAAAACAAACATGAAAAGAGAGCCATGTACTTTTTGACAAGCTAATGATGGGAAGGAATAGAAAGGGCAGTGATAATTTTTTCAAACATAAAAATTTTCCATGAATTGAGAGAAGTGATTACAAGAAGTAGCTCTTTGGATCAACGGCGTGTGTGAATCCAACATGAGCTTACTATTAAAACAAGCAGAAACAGCTAGTCTAACTCAGCAAGTGTTCCAGGCGATATAAAGTTTCTAATCCAATAAGGGTAAAAAGGTAGCCTGTTAACTTACATGCACAAGAAAGATATGATTGAATGGAAATGTGATTGGAGAGAAGCTAGGAGCTTGTATAAACATAATTGTTGGTACAGGGATCTAGGTGTCAGAACTGTTCATTGAAGGAAGAAAATGGGGTCTTCGTGTGGTTACGACATTTGTGAATTAACTCCTCAAGACACTACTAAAGCATGTACTTTAATTAGAAATCACATTTTCATTTACTGGTATTCTGCTGTATAAATTAATGTAACTTAAATATACTAGTAGCTTTCTTAGTTTTAGACTATATTATGTAATTGATCGGAGAAGGCAATGGCACCCCTCTCCAGTACTCTTGCCTGGAAAATCCCACGGATGGAGGAGCCTGGTAGGCTGCAGTCCATGGGGTCACAAAGAGTCGGACATGACTGAGTGGCTTGACTTTCACTTTTCACTTTCATGCATTGGAGAAGGAAATGGCAACCCACTCCAGTGTTCTTGCCTGGAGAATCCCAGGGACAGAGGAGCCTGGTGGGCTGCCGTCTATGGGGTTGCACAGAGTCGGAGACAACTGAAGCGACTTAGCAGCAGCATGTAATTGATAAACTTGAATGTTTGTGTTTCTCTTTTTGTTTTGCTCTTCAAATGTAATGTACTTAGATTCTTATTGATCAAAGATATCACTGGAGAAATAGAGAAATAGTACAATAATTGAAAAAGAATTAAAGTCAAATTTAACTAAACTAGACTATCAGTGGCCAAGAAAGAGCCTGCTTTAAATTCCATCAAAATATAAAACAAAATGTAAATATAGTCTGTCTTAATTATAGTCTGTCTAAGGAACAAACGCAGTCTAAGGGACTTAGCAGTTACTGAGGACCAAATCTGAGTAGCTTCCTGTTTTCCTCTACACATGTGGATTATTCATCTTTTGCTATGGCATTTTATATTTCTCTGTATTTCCATGTGAGAGAGTACAATTCTAAGAACGACATGTTCACATAATTGCCTTGTCTGCAGAGCTTGGCAAACCGTTTCTGTTCTCTCTCATTGATAGTTTGGCGGTTCTTCCCTGATAGCTGGCTTTCACCATGTTTGCTTCTGAAGACAGAATATATTCATAGCCTAATGTAGACTCAACAAATTGAAAACCTTTATTATATCAACTATATACATTTTTGTCCGTCATATTTAATCCTAACATGTTTAATTTAGAAGCTGTTTCAGAATTTTAGCTACCTAATGGTATCAATTCACAATTTTATTTTAGTTTTATGGCCATTTTGTACCCCTGCCTCCCAAATCTGAAGATTCTTGGTTATTCTGTTCATAGTAGCTGGTTGGTGGGGGCACAGAGGGAAAAAGAGCTTCTAGAATCCCACAGTAGCCCCCTTCCCATAAAGATCTCCCTTGCACATTGTGATTATCTTTAGTCATTCATTCATTTAACAAACCTTACAGAATGTCCAGAGGTTCAAGAGTGAAGAAGACCTGGTCCCTGCCCTCAAGCAGTACCCTCTAGTTAAGCATGATACCACTCCAGGGGGCATCGTCCACATTGTACGCAGTGTCTAATCTGTACAGTCACATTCCAGGGCAAGTCTTTGCGTATATTCCGAGAAGCCCACAGACTTCACCAAAAATTGGACAATAAGGATTTATAGTGGGAAGATTTTTGCCTTTGGGTCTTCCATATATTATCTAAGATGGTTGTCATAGCAGATGGTTGTCAATCATTTCATTGTCAAATGCCATCCATCGAGTTGTATATCTAAGTGGTGCTCATTCCAACGTTCTTAACCATTGACTGTCCAAGTCCAGCTGTGGCCTTTGATAACTAGAACTAAATACATCAGCTTAACACTCTGTAAATTGAAGTTTAGAATTCTCCTTTCAGGAGAGCACTTTTCATGACGATTTCAGCAGTGATTTGTCCTTGTGATTTGCTAGATATAGTTTCTCTAAAAAGATTGCTTGAATGTGTCGTTTACTTTGATCTTTAAGATAATTGCCCACAAATAATTTTTTTCCTAATTCCCCACATTATTCAGGATGATTAATACATTTGGAGGGAGAAATCTTATGACTTCCTTGTTGTGCCTCAGCTGTCATATAAACAGGAATTAAAGATGTGTGAAGCTTATTAATTGGTTTTTTCTTGTCCTGCATGGTCTACAGTTATTCCTTGGAGATGTGCTCTCGGTTGTAGAATTTTAAATGACTGATCAAATGGAATCTATCTCTTCCTTTATGGTTTCATAGTATAAGAAATAATATTTCTCAGCTATTCGACGCAATATGTTGAGTTCTACATTTTTTCCCCCTATTGTAGTCCTCAGTAAGGGCCTTTCTTATTTACATTTTTGTAATGATTGTTCCTGGTTTCTAGATATAACTAGTCTGAATATTCCCAGTTATCTGTGTAACCTGTGGCTCTTGTTTTAAGACTTAATCTCTGGAGTTTTCATTGTCTATGGATTTCTGTTTTCAACTTTCAAATATCCTTGAACCCCCATCTTATTTTCTGTACATTATCAACAGTGATAGACTTCAGTTTTTAAGGATAGTTTTCTTGTTTTTTCTTGCCCAGACCTTAATTTTGAAGGCTTTCCTTTTGATTTTATCTTCATCCTTCTCAGCATTTGTTACCAGGCTCGAGAACGAATTTGCCATCTCTGTTTCTTCTTCTTTAATCTGACCAGATCGACTGCATAAAAACACGCCGTTCTAATTGAGGAGGCAGTGTGGCTTAATGCTCACTGACCCAGGATTCTCAGTCACATTTTCAAGTTCTGGGGTTGACATGTAAACATGTAGTAGGGTTTACTTGCATGTAAAAATCAAAGCAATGTCTTATGAATTCTGTAAAGCCCCTCTGTCTCTAAATTTTAGCAATCAAAGAAATTGTACTGCTGAACCAGAGGTTTCCATGGAGACGGTTGGAATTCCTTTGGAGTGACATTAAATGAAATTTGGGTTTAGATATTTTCGTGTAACTGAACTGATTTTTTTCTATTTAATTTTATATGATGATATTGGATCTAAATCAAATTCCTATCTCTATTTCAGTTGCTTCTGTGCACTCCTCAGAATAGTTTGTTTAATTCATTCATCAATTCATTTATTTGAAAGATATTTATTGAACACTTAATTCTGTGTCAGGCACCAGGTAAGGTCCTGGGGATTATAAAAATGAGAAAGATCCTTCCATGCTTTCAAGATCAGAAGGAAAAATGGTGTAATAAGCCATTGAGAGAGCTAGAGCTGAGGATACATTGGCCAGGTCATGAACAAAAATACCCCGCCAGGAAGTGAAGCAGCTGATGTTTGTGTGTAGGAAAGAGGAACAGATTAAGAAGCAGATAGAGAAAAAGGAAAAAATGGAAAGGGGGGAAAGTGGCTGGAAACCAGAATGGAGGACTATTCAACCCACTCTAGTACTCTCGCCTGGAAAATCCCATGAACAAAGGAGCCTGGTAGGCTGCAGTCCGTGGGGTCGCTAAGAGTATGACATGACTGAGCGACTTCACTTTCACTTTTCCTTTCATGCATTGGAGAAGGAAATGGCAACCCACTCCAGTGTTCTTGCCTGGAGAATCCCAGGAATGGGGGAGCTTGGTGGGCTGCCGTCTATGGGGTCGCACAGAGTCAGACACGACTGAAGCGACTTAGCAGCAGCAGCAGCAGGAGGAGGTGAGAACTTGATTGAGTGAGAGTGATAAGGGAAGGGCAAGGGTTTTAGATGATTCCTGGATTTCTGACTGAGGTGACTGGACCAGAAAGCAAAAATACAGCTTTGTGATTATTCAGCCATAGAAAGGAACAAAGCTGGGTCATTTGTAAGAGGTGTGGATGGACCTAGAGCCCATCATGCAGAATGAAGTAACTCAGAAAGAGAAAAACAAGTATCATGTATTAATGCATAGTCCCTTGGACTGCAAGGAGATCCAACCAGTCCATTCTGAAGGAGATCAGCCCTGGGATCTCTTTGGAAGGAATGATGCTAAAGCTGAAACTCCAGTCCTTTGGCCACCTCATGCGAAGAGTTGACTCATTGGAAAAGACTCTGATGCTGGGAGGGATTGCGGGCAGGAGGAGAAGGGGACGACAGAGGATGAAATGGCTGGATGGCATCACTGACTCGATGGACGTGAATCTGGGTGAACTCCGGGAGTTGGTGATGGACAGGGAGGCCTTGCATGCTGCAGTTCATGGTGTCGCAAAGAGTCGGACAGGACTGAGCAACTGAACTGAACTGAACTGAACAGATAGAACCTGTTTGCAGGTCGGGAACAGAGAGGCGGACATAGAGGACGGACAGATGGACACAGGAACTGAGGAAGGGGAAGGTAAGACGGGTTGAGAGAGTGGGATTGACATGCGGACATACCATGTGTAAAATTGAAAGCTAGAGGGAAGCTGCTGCATAGCATGGAGAGCTCAGCTCAGTGCTCTGCGATGATCTGGAGGGCTGGGACGGCGGGGTGGGAGGAAGATGCAAGAGAGAGGGGTTATAGATATACTTACAGCGGATTCGCTTCACTGTACATCAGAAACCAGCACAACATTGTAAAGTGATTATACTCCAATTTAAATAAATATACATGTATGTATGTATATGTATTTTAAGTATACATTTCTATATTATATTTAATACATATATTAATTATATTTTACAGAAATATATTAAAAGTCTGTATGTACACACATCCACATACACTAAAATGCACATATGTGTACTGGAATACACACACTAAAATATTATTGACATAGAAATATGCATATTAAAGTGTGTGAGCAAAAATCATCATTGTAACTTCACGAACAGTGTTGCCAGTTGGTACTTTAAGGTGGCCAGGCTTCTAGATCTTTCTGGTCAGTCTTATTTCAGTGGACCATTTCAATGCGGACCATTGCCTGATCTCTCCTCTCTGGCCAGCAGCAGGCCACCCTGTGCCTTGGCTTCATTGAACTACCTTACTTCACACACTTCATTCTTTGCTTTTATTTAATTTTTATAAGTATCATTCTTAGAGAATTTTGCTTCCTAGTTTGAAAAATAAATCTTAAAGTTTCCCCATATAGAAAAAGTTGGTTGTTTTGAACTGAAGGTTCTCTGAGATGGGCTTTTATCCACAGTCTAGAGTTTGGATTGGTTTTGTTTTCATTCTCTGAGAGCTAAGTACTCCGTAGAAGTATTTGACTAAGATGTATTGTGCCTATCTGTACCTAATGAAGCACTAACCGCAGTAAATGGTGAGTGACAGTTTAATCAATTCAGTTCCTTCAGTAGTCACCAAGGGCGCATGGGCTGTAATTTTTTAATCTTTCACTTTTCAAATACTGCAAATGCCAACATGAAAAGATCACCTTTGTTATGTGGCATACATTTTCTTGCAAGTTTAACCAAAAAGCCATTTTTTTACAGAAAGTCTTTCATCTTTTAGAAGCCTAACTCATAGGGAAAGAGTTATATATTTTGCAATTATATAACATATTCCAGCAGAGAAAAGTAAGATAAATAAATGGCCACCTTGTGCATCAGCTTGCACTAGCTTTAATTGCATAATGGTATATTTCAGTGAACCATGGCTAAATAAAATTACCTATTAGGTTAATTAATGTGAAACCTTTCTGAGTTAGTAATGCATCCCTGTGTGTTAAATTCTGGTTGTGTTTAGCATTTAATCTAATTTACTAGTCTATTGTTTCTTTGTGGTTCCCTTGGATGGATGCTGAATATATATTTAGAGGATTAATCTTAGTTATAAAACTCCTTTCAACAGAGAATTACTTTCCTTTAGATTAGAATTAAAAAAGAATTAGTTTCCTAAATTTAGATTCCTGCTCTTCACTTTCTGGTCTTGTGAACAACAGCATTAGCACTGCTGGGAAGCTTTGTTAGAAATGCAAGATCTCAGAGCTCCACCCAGACCTCGGGGGTCAGAATCTGCATTCTGACCAGTTCCTCTTTTGGACCTGTTAAAAGGTGAGAGGCACCGCTTCAGATGCGTTTTTTTAGTGGACACATAGGCTTGGAGATCTTGGAGGAGATTTCTGGTGCCCTCATAGTGCTGAAAAAGAGGAAGGCAACAGAACTCACTTTGCTCAGTAATGGTTCTGCTTGGGGCTTCCCCAGTGGCTCAGTGGTAAAGAATCTGCCTGAAGTGCAGGAGACCTGGGTTCAATCCCTGGGTTGGAAAGATCCCCTGGAAGAGGGCATGGCAACCCACTCCAGTTTTCTTGCCTGGAGAATCCCATGGACAGAGGAGCCTGGCGGGCTACAGTTCATGGAGTCGTAAAGAGCCGGACACGACTGAAGCGACTGAGCACAGCACACACATGGTTCTGCTCATCTGCTGTCATCCTGCCAGAAGCACTCTGATGCTGGCTTTGTGCACAGCCCACTTTCCAAAGGTTTGACACTGCAGATGGTTCTCAGTGGCTCTGAATGACTTCCCACGAGCTGAGGCCTTCTAACTCTCCGTGAGGGCAGGCCTCCCTTGCGGTCAAAGCGTGAGCTGGGTGCAGGGCTGGTGGCTGCTCTGCTCCCACTCTCGGGCACGGGCTGCATCATAACCCTGTAACTCCTCCCAGGCTCTGAGGCTGAAGAAGCTGCCACTCGAGAGTGACACTGGCACTCTTTGCCTAAAGCTCTGGGTCCTAAGGAATCTCAAACCCTTACTAATAAATGAGGAAATTAGAAGCTAAAATTTAGGAGGGTGGGATTTTTGTTTTGTTTTGTTTTAATTGCACCATATTTTAAAATGTTAAAATCTTTCTACAGTATCTATTGAGATTGAACCAAACTGTTGCCCAGAGACTTGGGGAAGAAGGAGAAAAACGTTTTATTTTTTGATTACCAAAAGAACGTTCATGTCAAGTAGATAAATAATAACCTCTGCATTCTATTTTATACTTCTTCAGGTGGGATAACCACTTACTGGGTTATTTACATCTTGCAACAGTGTGTTTGTGGGGAAATTGGGTACACATCACATGAAATGTGTCAAATGCAGGTATTACTTCAAGATGAGAGGTGATGGATCTAATTAATACCTATTTTAGTCAAAAGATGTAGTTATCCTGCACCATAACATCCCAACAGGATGTAGGCTTGTGGACACAGCAGGGGAGGAGAAAGTGGGATAAACTGAGAGAGTCACATTGACATATATACATGAGCATGTGTAAAAGAGGTAGCTAGGAATAGCTAGATAGGAAGCAGATGTATAGCACGGGAAGCTCGGCACAGTGCTCTGTGACGACCTAGAGTGGTGGGATGGGGAGGCGGGTAGGAGGGAAGCTCACGAGGGAGGAGGAGATGTATATGTACTCATGGCTGATTCACGTTATTGTATGGCGGAAATCAACACAGTGTTGTAAAGCCACTATCCTCCAATGATTTTTCTTAAAAAAAACCTATGGTAACTTTGCAAAAATAAATAAAATTCACTTCAGTGATTAAAAAAAAAAATACTAATCAGTTGAATTACATTGCATCTTAGCTGGAGACTATGATGACTATGAGACTTGGACTTCCCTGGTGGCTCAGATGGTAAAGCATCTGCCCAAAATGCAGGAGACTCGGGTTCAGTCCCTGGGTTGGGAAGATCTCCTGGAGAAGGAAATGGCACCCCACTCCAGTATTCTTGCTTGGAAAATCCCATGGACTGAGGAGCCTGGTAGGTTACAGTCTATGAGGTCACAAAGAGTCGGACACGACTGAGTGACTTATGATTATTATGACTATGATGACCTAATCCTGTTTCACTCAGGTCTGGGTGGGTAGCTATGTTGTGATAACCCCTCTGACTCATTTGAACTGTGTCTTAAAAGTAAAAGAGCAAATTCTTGTTCTGAGAAAGATGACAGTGATGATTACTTTTACAAATAAATAAATTACGGTTGGAGGAAGTCATATGAGAAGTGTTGGAGTTAGGGGACCTAACCTAGTCTGGTTGATCAGGAAGCCTTCCCAGGGAAGTGACATTGAACTTGATGTCTCCTACTCCGATTGAGAGAAAGTCTTGCCCCTTCCCCAGGGAATTCTTTTTTTCCCTCTGCATTCCACTCTCCCCACCATTACCCCAAATTTAGTAACTTAGATAAATGTCATTTTGAGTTCCTTTGCCATGGAGTGCATACATCAGTGTTCAAATACCTTCACATCTAGTTTAATTAATCTTTAACTGATTTGCTTCTCAAGTTATTCAAGGTCGAACTTTAACTGACATTTCATATTCTGGTCTGCAGTTCTAGATGGCTAGTGTTGATTCCAAGGCAAATTTATTAAAATATATATGAGTTCTTTTTTCCTCATGTAGGGAAAACCCAAAATGCCATGGGTCTTCCACTTAAAATGATTACTTCTATATATGGTCCCAAGGAGATGCTGTTCTTCATTTCACCTTTCTTAAAATAAACTTAGTTTTAGAGGCGTTTTATATTTATAGAAAACTTGCAAAGATGGTAAAGACTTCTTCCTACCTATTCCTCACCTGGTTTCCCGATTGTTAACATCTTACATTACTACAGTACCTTGTCACAACTAGGAAACCCACAGTGGTATGTTACTATTAACCACACTTTATTTTGATTTTACTAGTTTTCCCCTAGTTTCCTTTTTCTGTTTTAGGATCCCATTTAGGTGACCACATTACGTGTGTTAATAGTTGCTGTGTTTCCTTAGCCTCCTCTGGGATATGGTAGTTTCTCAGACTGTCCCTGTTATTCTTGACCTTGACAGTTTTGAGGCATCTGAGGTATTTTGTAGAATGTCCCTCAATTCGGATTCGTCTCATGTTTTGGAAAAGAAGACTGCAGAGGCCAAGTGACATTCTTGTCATATCATGCCAACACTATATGCTATCAGATGCCTTATCACTGATGATGCTAATTTAATCACCTGATTAAGGTTCTGCTTTCCAGTTTCCTCCATTATAAAGGTACAATCCATCCCCTACCCTCACCTTCATACTTTACTCTTTGGAAACAAGTCACTAAGCTCAGCTGTCCCTCTGGAGTGCAGAGGGAGGAGGAAAATACTGCTTTTGATTATTCATTCAAGAAATATCTTTGAGCCCTTACTATATGCCTGACACTCTACTGTGCCCTGGGGACAAGGTGATAGCCACAACCTTGTCCCTGATCTTAGAGGTCTTTTATCTGGCTGAGATACAACCCTCAGAAGCAAAGACAGACGAGCATCCTTTGAGTGTAATGAAGGAAACAAACTAGGGAAAGAAGGGCGAGACACGGGGCCTTGATAATAAGGAGGAACCCGCCTTACATATGGTGCTGGGAAAGACATTTCTCAATGGAGCCATTTCAGTTGACCCCCTGAATAACAAGAAACAATCACAATGGAATATTACTCAGCTATTAAAAGGAATGAAATAATGCCATTTGCAGCAACATGAATGGACCTAGAGACTGTCATACTGAGTGAAGTAAGTCAGACAGAGAAGGAGAAATATTATATAGTATCCCTTATATGTGGACTGTCAAAAGAAATGATATGAAACAACTTATGGTTAATGGAGGGTGGAGTGGCAGAAAGGGATAGTTAGGCAGTTTGGGATGGACAGGTACACACTGTTATATTGAAAATGGATGACCAACAAGGTCTTATTGTAGAGCACAGGGAACTCTGCTCCATATTATGTGGAAGCCTGGATGGGAAGGGAGTTTTGGGGAGAATGCATCCATGTATATGTATGTCTGAGTTCCTTTGCTCTTTACGTGAAACTATCACAGCATTGTTAATCAGCTATGCTCCAATATAAAATAAAAGGTTAAAAAAAAAGAAGCAATTATCTGTGCAAATAGGGAGGGAAAACGTGTTCTGGGCGGAGGGAACACGTCATGCAAAGATACTGAAATGGGGAAGAGCTTGGTATGTTTTAGGAGCAAAACGGCAGAGCAGCCTGACTGCAGTCTCGGAGTCATGTCATGGGTAGAGGTGCCATGTGGAAGCTGGAAGGCATGTCAGGTTTTGCTTTCTGCAGTCTCCATTCTTGATTTTCAGGCAGGAAAAAAAGCTTAAGAAATAATTTGTAAAATCTGTCTTATCTCCTTTTATCAACATAGTATCCTTGTATACAGCACATAAATGAAAGGCTAGATCTGTGCTCCAATAAAACCTTGTTTATGAACACTGAAATTTGAATTTCATATAATATTTATATATCACCAAATATTCTTTTGATTTTTTTGACCATTTAAAAATTTAAAATCCATTGCTAGCTTGGAGGCTATATAAAAACAGGCCCTTGGTAGCATTTGGCACGTGGCCCTGTGCATTACTGTGTGATGCCCCTGCCACATACCCAGCAGAGGAAGGGCTTATAATACTGCTGGTCTCATTCCTTTGCTACCATGAGTGGGAAAAAATGAGATAGCTTTGCAACTAGTGGTTGTAATTTCTTCTGTCCTCAAAGCTATTAGAATAACCAGGTTCTGGACTTCCCTGGTGGTCCAGAGGATAAGAATCTGCCTGCCAACACAGGCAACACCAGTCCGATCCCAAGTATGGGCAGATCCCACGTGAGCCCATGTGCCCCACTGCTGAGCCTGTGGTTCAGAGCCAGTGCTCCGCAGCGAGAGAAGCCACCACAAGGAGAAGCCCACACATAGCAACTAGAGAAAGTGCATGCAGCAGCAAAGACCCGGCACTGTCAAAAATAAATGAATGAAATGAAAGAACGGGATTCTTCATGGTATGTCCAACTTTATTTGCCACAAGTATTGGAATATAGGGAAAAAGCGAGAACTTCTAGCCCGGGGAATAAAACACAAATTCTTAGAGTAGAATATGGTCTGTGGGCTCTTTTTAACTTCTTCCGTTTTCCATGCAGAGCCATGACACTAGTGCTTGGCTCTGTCAGGATTCCTTAGTTACTGGCTCCAAGCTTTTTAATTCAGGTGATTCTTCTTCACCTGAAACGCACTGTTCTCACTCCTGGCTCTATCACTTCATTATCTGTCAGGTTCCACTCATGCAAATGTTTTCTCACAACCCCCATCCCCAACACACACACACACACACACACACACTGAGCTGTCCTTTCATGCTTCGTTGGTAACTTTTCACAGGAATTGTGTATAAAGTTTTAGAATTCCTGTATTTATAGCATATATACTTGAAAGACATAGGATAGACATTTCCCCACAAATGAAAATAGTCCTAAAAGTTTGTGTGGTGGTACCAATAATAAGTGAAGCTGGGAAAAAAAAAAAAACAGAACTTTTTCCATTTTGTTGGTGTTCAGTAGCTAAGTTGTGTCCGACTGTTTGCAACCCCAAGGACTGCTCATAATGACAAAGAATAATCGATTCTGCTTAAAATCTTGATTTGAATTTTAATGCAAAAATATTTACACAGCTGTGGTATAAAATTAAATCAAGAAATTTTGATTTTGAAAGAATTAAAGATGTGTGAGCATGGGTGGGTATTTTATAATATTACCTTGCCTGGTAACTAATCCGAAAATAAGAGTTTGAACACACTGCATTCTCTGACACCTTTAATTGTAAGCTTTTGTAACCAGTTTTTATTCTTGAAAATTTTAAATCAAGTGCTTGGTAATTACACAATGATTCAAATTCCCAATAGAAGCAAATTAAAGGAGACATTTGCTGAAACAAAATTACATATCATAAATATAGAGCTTAAGTGGATGAATTCTTTCTCAGTAAACCACTCAGGGAAGTCAGCTTAATCCATTAAGACAGGTAGCACAGCTAATGGAGGGTAAGGAAAAAGGAGGGGAAAACAAAGGGAAAGCAGGCAATGCTGCTGAGTCACTTCAGTCGTGTCCGACTGTGCGACCCACAGACGACAGCCCACCAGGCTCCCCCGTCCCTGGGATTCTCCAGGTAAGAACACTGGAGGGGGTTGCCATTTCCTTCTCCAATGCATGAAAGTGAAAAGTGAAAATGAAGTCGCTCAGTTGTGTCTGACTCCTAGCGACCCCATGGACTGCAGCCTATCAGGCTGCTCTGTCCATGGGATTTTCCAGGCAAGAGTACTAGAGTGGGTTGCCATTGCCTTCTCCAAGCAGGCAATAGTCCCTCCATATTAAATTGAAGTGTTTATTGTTTAGCAGTAAAGAAGCTCTAGTAATAAAGTATTCTGCTGTGTTAAGACGTTGATGTGTTTTATATTTCTACTTTTTAATTTTTTTGTGCTTTGTATCTCTTTTTGTAAATCCTTTGCATATAATTCTCTAAGCTTTATTAGTATCTCCTCAAGCATCTTTGAAAAATGACACCATGGGAAACATCCATTAGAAATGAGAGTTCAAATCCTTTAGCCCACTAAGCAGATAAGTGCCTATTGAAATGCTGTATCATTTCATTGCAACTGAGAATTGCAGCATAGATTTATCTTTTAATTGTTCTAAGCACCAGATCATGAAGATATTATGGACCAAGTACAATCAATGGTAAAAGAATTTCCATTAAGAAGTTCTGACAGCGTAAAAGTTACCTCACCAACCAGCTTAGCAGAGTTCACAGTGGGGTGGTTATGCCTTCTGCTGAGGGTCTTTGCACTTAGTTGCAGCTTGTGTTGGGAAAGACTAAGGTTGATACACGAAGAATAGAAGGTATATTCAGAATAGAGTAAAGGAAGGTGCTGCTGCTGCTGCTAAGTCGCTTCAGTTGTGTCCGACTCTGTGTGACCCCAGAGACGGCGGCCCACCAGGCTCCCCCATCTCTGGGATTCTCCAGGCAAGAACACTGGAGTGGGTTGCCATTTCCTTCTCCAATGCGTGAAAGTGAAAAGTAAAAGTGAAGTCGTTCAGTTGTGTCCGACTCCTAGCGAGCCCATGGATTGCAGCCTACCAGGCTCCTCCGTCCTTGGGATTTTCCAGGCAAGAGGACTGGAGTGGGTTGCCATTGCCTTCTCCAAGGAAGGTGCTGGTGGCTGTTAAAGATTTAAGATATTTTCTGTATACTTGTATACATATATACTGTATGTATATTTTATGTGTACCTGCCGACAAAGGTCCATTTAGGCAAAGCTATGGTTTTTCCAGTAGTCACGCATGGATGTGAGAGTTGGACTGTAAAAAACGCTGAGCACTGAAAAATTGATGCTTTTGAACTGTGGTGTTGGAGAATACTCTTGAGAGTCCCTTGGACTGCAAGGAGATCCAACCAGTCCATCCTAAAGGAAATCAGTCCTGAATATTCATTGGAAGGAATGATACTGAAGCTGAAACTCCAATACTTTGACCATCTGATGCACAGAACTGACTCATTGGAAGAGACCCTGATGCTGGGAAAGATTGAAGACAGGAGGAAAAGGGGATGGCAGAGGATGAGATGGCTGGATGGCATCACTGACTCAATGGACAATAGCTTGAGCCAGCTTTGGGAGTTGATAATGGACAGGGAAGCCTGGCATGCTACAGTCCATGGGTCGCAAAGAGTTGGACATGACTGAGCAACTGAACTGAACTGATGTAAACTTGTGCATTTTTCTCTATGAGTTTGATTTGTGTGTGTGTGTACTCAATCATGTCCGCCTCTTTGTGACCCAATAACTGTAGCCCACCATGCTCCTCTGCCCACGGAGTTTTCCAGGCAAGAATATTGGAGTGAGTTGCCATTTCCTTCTCCCGGGAATCTTCCCGACCCAGGGATCAAAGCCACGTCTCTTGTGTCACCTGTATTAACAGACAGATTCTTCACCACGGCAGCACCTGGAAGACCTTATATAACATAATAAGAAGGCAGTAGAAATGTAGGCCAGTGTCTTAGAAAAGAATTCTTGGTATAAAAAATGTAAAAATCCATCAAATTGAAATCTTAGATCTAACTGAATGTTTGAAGCCCTAATAGCTATAAGAGTATCATTACATTTTAATATACAAGTAAATGAAGTCTTAATACCAATATAGATATTCAATCTTTTAAAATTTTTATTAGTATTATTACTATCATTGTTAATTTTATACTTTTTAGTGAGGTGTACTTGATTTACAAGATTGCATTACAGGTGTACAACATAGTGATTCAATATTTGTATATATTCCACTCCATTTGAAGTAATTACAAAATAATGGCTATATATATCCCTGTGCTATACAATGTATCCTTTGTTGCCCATTTACTTTGCACATAATATTTTGTATCTCTCAATCCCATACCATTTTCTTGCCTCTTCCACTTCCCTCTTCCCACTGGAAAGCACTAGTTTGTTCTCTGAATCTGTGAGTCTGTTTCTGTTTAGTTATATACATTTATTTTATTTTTTAGATTTAACACATTAGGTGATAACATAAAGTATTTGTTTTTCTCTGTCTGCCTTATCTCACTAAGCATAATACCCACTATGCTTAGTGATTTATCTGTGTTATTGCAAGTGGCAGAATTTCATTCTTTTTATGGCTAATATTCTGTAGTATGTGTGTGTATGTATGTATTCACATCCTTTTTATCCCTTCGCCTGTTGATGAAAGCAACTAAGGTTGCTTCTGTATCTTGGCTATTGTAAATAATGCTGCTACAAACATTGGGGTACATGTATCTTTTCCAAAAAGTGTTTTTGTTCTCTTCAGATATATGCCCAGGAGTGAAATTGCTGGATCATAGGTTAGTTCTGTTTTTAGTGTTTGAGGCATCTCCGTAATATTTTGCGTAGTGGCTGTACCAATTTACATTTTTACCAAGAGTTCACCAGGTCCTGTTTTCTCAACATCCTCACCAGATTTGTTATTTGTACACTTTTGGATGGCAGGCACTCTGACAGCTGTGAAGTAATGTCTCATTGTGTTTCTGATTTGTGTTTCTCTGACAATTAGTGATGTTGAACATCTTTTCATGTGCCTGTTGGCCATCTGTATATCTTTTTTGGACAAATGTCTATTCATATCGTCTGTCAATTTTTAAACTTTTTAAAATAGTAAGTTGTATGAGCTATTTAGTATTTTGGATATTAATCCTATTTCAGTCATATCATTTGAAAATATTTTCTCCCATTCCATGGGTTGCCTTTTTTTTTTTTTGGGGATCATTTCCTTTGCTGTGCAAAAGCTTTCAACTTTAGTTAGGTCCCATTTGTTTATTTTTGCTTATGTTTCCTTTTCCTGAGAAGATTGATCCAAAAAAAATATTGCTATATTCATGTTAAAGAGTGTTCTGCCTGTGTTCCCTTCTAAGAGTTTCATGGTTTCATGTTTTGTGTTAAGGTCTTAAACCATTTTGAGGTTTTGTTTTGTGTATGGTTCTAATTTCATTCTTTTTTATGCAGCTGTTCAGTTTTCGCATCTCCACTTAGTGAAGAGAATGTCTGTTCCTCATTGTATATTCTTGTCTCCTTTGCCATAGATTGTTTCAGATTGAGGCTCCAGGTCTTTAATAGCCTTGGTTTTAGTCAGTTTTGTCGAAAATACTGAAATTAAAGCATTGTAATAAATATTCTGGTGAAGATGTAAATGTATTAATATTAGTCAGGAAAGATATCTTTAAATATATTTCAAAAGAAAGCTGCATGTTCCTCGTTAAGCACTCATTTATAAACATTCAGAATACCATAAAAAGGACCCCACCATAAGTGCATGGGTTTATTTCTGGCCTATCTGTTTTATTGATCGATTTTCATGCCATTACTGTACTGCTCTGATTACTGTAGCTTTGGATTATACTTCAAAGTCAGGGAACTGTTTTCTTTTTTCTCCTCTTCAATTTTTTTGGAATAGTTTGAGAAGAATATATATCATCTCTTCATTATATGTTCAGTGGAATTCCCTTGTGAAGCTGTCCAGTCCTGGAGTTTGTCTGCTAGGGGTTTTTGTTTGGTTTGGTCTGGGTGTTTTGTTTGCTTGTTTGCTTTTAATTGCAGATTCATTTTCACTACTAGTGATCTATTCAGAATATCTGTTCCTTTGGTTCATTTTTGAAAGGTTTTATGTTTCTAGAAATGTATTAATTTCTTCTGTATTGTCTAATTTGTTGGCGTATAGCTGTAGTATTCTGTCCTGATTTTTTAAAATATCTCTACCATATCAGTTGCTCTTTCTCCTTCTTTACTTCTTATTTTATTTGGATCTTCTCTCTTTTTTTCTTGATGAGCCTTTCTAAAGATTTATTAATTTTACCTTTTAGAAAAACCAGCTCTTGATGTCATTGATCTGCTGCATTGTATTTTGGCTTTCTATTTTATTTCCTCTCTGATCTTTATTATTTCCTTCCTTCTGCTGACTTTAGACTTTGTCTGTTCTTCTTTTCTAATTCCTTCAGATAGTAGGTTAGGCAGTCTATTTGAGATTTCTCCTATATCTTGAGGTAGACCTGTATCACTATAAACTTCCTTCTCAGAACTCCTTTTGCTGCATCCCATAGATTTTGGGAAGTTGTGTTTTCATTTTCATTTGTCTTGGGGTATCTCCTGGTTTCCTCTCTGATTTCTTCATTGACCCATTGGTTTTTAGTAGCATGTTGTGTCTTTCTCTGTTACATTAGGTGGACAGTTGCAGGTTATGGTCTTAAAGGGGTATCCTTTGTGGAAGCATCCTTGTATAGTCTGTGTGTGCCCATTGGCTTTGGTGGGAGAACTGGATCTCTTAGAGTGTGCTGGCAGCTATTACTTGTTAGGAAGAGGGGCTTGAGATGGAGTGGCTAGAGCAAGAGCCAGGGCTCCCCTATCCTTAGTGGCCAACTCTACTCTACTGGGGGCAAAGTCAGCTCCCAGGCTGCTGAGCGGAGTCCTGAGGGTCGGGTCTGAGCTGGGTCAGTTCCCTCTGACTGTGTCTGCCTTCTCCCAGCACCAGTACCCTTGCCCCTGAATCAGGAGGGGCTGGCTGGAGCAGTCACTCAGTGTGGATCTGGGTGTGGTCTATGGCAGAGTGCTGGACTGCTTCTGGTGCATTGCCCACTGAGGTGCCAGATGCCATCCTTACCCCATTCACATGCCACTTGGAGTCTGAGCTGACTGGCTCTGAGCTGCCTCCCCACCTCACCAGCATGGGCTCTGCTTTTCTATGGCAGCTCTCATCCCATGTGGAGTGGCATTGCAGAGCAAGTGGAGCCAGAATGAGCTCTTGGCTCAGGCGGGGGGTACGTGCCAGGCCAGTGGTAGGAAACTGGCCAGAGTGCAGTGTGGTTTCCATTTGCTTTCTCGACCTTGTTTTGGGAGTGAGCAAGTGTGTGTGCACTCTGCACAAGTGGAGTCTAGGTTTTTTACAGTCCTTCTTGAAGTCCCACTGGTTTTCTAACCAGCTGAAGAGACTCATCTTTCCTCCTACTGCTGACCCCAGAATTGGGATGCTCAGTGTGTGACTGGAACAGCTCGCTCCCCAGGAAGGAGGATCTCCCTCTTCTGAGTCCCGTCCCAAGGGCACAGGTCTTGACATGATTGCTTCTCTTCCCTTCCTACCCAGTTCCATCTGGACTGTTCTTACGGGTTGTACAAAAGCCTTTTTGCAAGTCTTCAGTTAGTTTTCACTGAGAATTGCTCCATGTGTAAATGTGTGTGTATGTGTGTGTATGAATTTTATTTTTATTTTTACTTTTTTTTAACACAAAAAGCATTTTGTATTGGGGTATAGATGATTAACAATGTTGTGATAGCTTCAGGTGAACACTGAGGCGACTCAGCTGTACATATACATGTATCCATTCTCCCCCAAATCCCCCTCCCATCCAGGCTGGCACATAACTCGAGCAGAGTTCCACGTGGTATACAATAGGTTTTTGTTGGTTATCCGTTTTAAATACAGCAGTGTGTACATGACCTTCCCAAAGTCCTTAACTATCCCTTCTCCCTGGCAACCATGATTTCATTTTCTATGTCTGTGAGTCTCTGCTTTGTAAGTAAATTCATTTGTATCATTTCTTTTTAGATTCCACATATAAGGGATGTCATGTGATATTTCTCATTCTCCGTCTGACTTACTTCACTCAGTATGGCACCAGATCCATGCATGTTGCTGCAAATGGCATTATTTCATTATGTGCCTAGAACGCTGCTTTTTTCTAATGTTTCTTTATTTGTAGTTGATTATGATTGCTTTATAACACTGGTTTGATTTCTGTCATACTTCAACATGAATCAACCACAGGTGGACATATGCCCCCTCTGTCTTGACTCTCCCTTCCACCTGCCACCTATTCCTTCTCCTCTAGGTTATCGCAGAACCTAGAGTCTATTATACAGAGTGAAGTAAATCAGAAAGAGGAAAACAAATATCGTATATTAATGCATATATATACGTATATATGTGTATATATATATAGAAAGAGAGAGAGAGAATCTAGAAGGATGGTACTTATGAGCCTGTTCACAGCGCAGCAATGGACACACAGACATAGAGAACAGCCTTGTGGCCAAAGGTGGGAGAGAAGAGGGAGAGGGTGAGATGAACGGAGAGGGTACCTTGGAAGCACATGTACTAACGTGGGTAACTAACTAACATACACGAACAAGGGTAAATAGATAGCCAATGGAAATTTGCTGTATGACTTGGGGAACTCGAACTGGAACTCCGTGATCACCTAGAACAGTGATTTTGAAATTAATTCTTTATTACTAAAATGGAATTATTTTTATGATATAAAGTCGCACTTGTTTGTTTTCATTTTGACTCTATATACTGTTGGTGTTTAATTTGGATAAAAATTATGTGATGTAATAGAGATTTCTGCTGATGTATTACTTTTTAAATTCAAGATACTATTCACATACAACTGGTGCAGCTACAGAGAAGTGAGTCATCGTCTTTAACTTCCGGAGGATCTGAAATAAGTACACAAGGGACTGCTCACTCTAAACTGAATATGAGGGACGCCCCTGGTGGCCTGGTGAAGACTTCACCTTCCAGCGCAGGAGGTGTGAGTTCGATCCATAGTCAGAGAGCTCAAATCTCACTTGCCTGGTGGCCAAGAAACCCAAAACATTAAAGAGAAAGCAATATTGTAGCAAATTTAATAAAGACTTTGAAAATGGTCCACATCAAAAAATCTTTTTAAAAAATGAATTATGAGTGCTGCAAGTGAAGAAGTGTCTTACTTTCTTTATGATTTTATTACGGTCTTTTCAGGAAACATAAACTCCTTCAACGTAGAGCCATTTAATAAAATCATAGAGAACTGTAAGAAGTTAGAGAGATCTAACAAAAACAGTGAATTAATCCAGGTCTTCAGAAGGTGGGAATCAGGTCAGTTCAGAGAACTTCATCTGCAGGAAGCTGGCCACTTTTTTGCCAGCTCTGCCATTAAAGTGGTTTATTTCATCAACATGTGCTAGTTTCTTTCCATCCTGTCCCCAGGTGACTTTAGACTTTCAGCATAAGTGTCTGATTTACTTTCTGCCTGTACTATGGGTCAGGTGTTCCTATAGGGTTAGGTGCAGGCTTCTGGGGTCTGGGAGGCAAGGTCTCCTAATACACTGGACTGCCTTGCCAGATAGCAGCTGTAAGCATGACCGAAGAAGTTGACCATAGTAGATGTCTGGTATTGAATGAGAGTTTAACAAACAAACTCAGAAATATAGCTGTCCTGTCTGCAGAATGTTCATGGAAGACTTTGTGGAAGAGATCGTATTTGTTGTTGTTGTTTAGCCGCTAAATTGTATGCAACTCTTTGTGGCCCCGTAGACTGTAGCCCACCAGGCTCCTCTGTCCATGGAATTTCCCAGGCAAAAATATTTCAGTGGGTTGCCATTTCTTTCTCCAGAGGCTCTTCTTGACCCAGGGATCAAACCCACATCTACTGTATTGCAGGCAGATTCTTTACCACTGAGCCATAGGTTGGGTTGTATTTACATGTCAAGAGCAAACAGGTAAAGAAAAAAGGAGTTCTAGGAAGTGGAGCAGTTTGGGCCGAGTTGTCTAGATTTATGCTTGGCCCATGGGCAGATCAGTCTGGTTCAGAGATCCTCTCTGTTCAGTTCAGTTCCATCGCTCAGTCATGTCCAACTTTTTGTGATCCCATGGACTGCAGCACACCAGGCCTCCCTATCCATCACCAACTCCCGGAGCTTGCTCAAACTCATGTCAAACTCATGTCCGTTGAGTCGATGATGCCATCCAACCATCTCATCTTCTGTCGTCCCCTTCTCCTCCCGCCTTCAGTCTTTCCCAGCATCAGGGTCTTTTCCAGTAAGTCAGTTCTTCTCATCAGGTGGCCAAAGTATTGGAATTTCAGCTTCAGCATCAGTCCTTCCAGTGAATATTCAGGACTGATTTCTTTGAAGATTGACTGGTTGATCTCCTTACAGTCCAAGGGACTCTCAAGAGTCTTCTCCAACACCACAGTTTAAAGTTCACAGATCCTCACTGTAGTTGCCCTAAATCAACTAAATGCCTGACCTCCAACTGATTGAAACCAGGTCTCTGGAGTTTGTGTTCAGATCATCTGCTTTGTTTTAAAAGTTCCCCACTCCAGTGCTTTTGCCTGGAAAGTCCCATGGATGGAGGAGCCTGGAGGGCTGCAGTCCATGGGGTCGCTGAGAGTCGGAGACGACTCAGCGACTTCACTTTCACTTTTCACTTTCATGCATTGGAGAAAGAAATGGCAACCCACTCCAGTGTTCTTGCCTGGAGAATCCCAGGGACGGGGGAGCCTGGTGGGCTGCCGTCTATGGGGTTGCACAGAGTCAGACACAACTGAAGTGACTTAGCAATAGCAATAGATGATTTTGATGCAAAGAGAGCCCTGGAAAGTTGGAGAGGACAACACATTATGAATTTGTGAAATCGAGTTGGAAAAGCATGGTAGAATAAGACTGTGGAGGCTTTCTATATTAGGCTAAGGAGTTTCTTGATTGTATCCTGAGTGAAGGTGAGTCAGTGAGATTCACTGAATTGGGTTCCACCATTTTCTGAGCCTGGTGTGAAACAGTGAAAAGTGAAAGTGTTAGTCACTCAGTCATGTCGGACTCTCTGTGACCCTGTGGACTGTAGCCCACCAGGCTCCCCTGTCCATGGGATTCCCCAGGCAAGAATACTGGAGTGGGTAGCCATTCCCTTCTCCAGGGGATCTTCCCGACCCAAGGATTAAACCCTGGTCTCCCACATTGCAGGCAGATCCTTTGAGCCTGGTATAGTTGTATCTGTTTGGAACCCTTTCTGGGCAGTAGACAGAGAAGGGCAACAAAAGTTATGGGGTCTAGGTGAGAATGTTATTTATTCGCTCTTTCTCTTTGTAGGAGTAGATGTTCTAATTGCAGATTTAGTTTTCTAAGCAGAATATATTGAAGTTTTTGTAACAATTCTTTCTTCTCTCTTTAGGGGAGTTGGCTGCATCTTTGTTGAGATGATCCAGGGAGTTGCTGCTTTTCCAGGAATGAAAGACATTCAGGATCAACTTGAACGAATATTTCTGGTAAGTTCTTTACAGAATGCTTCTGAGGAATGTTGGTTCTGAATGCATTCCTTAGTGACAAATCCTACAGTGAAAGTGGAAAATAATTTCAGATTTGTTGGTTGTCACATTTAATTCTAACATATTTTTGGGACCTTTGCAAAAGCAGGAAATTAGTGAAGAATTGTGTTTTTAAACTACTGCACATGAATAATATGCCAAAACACTAAGAAAAGATAGAATGTCAGAAGCAATATAGAAGAGTGGGCTAAAAATGAAGGCTCTGATAAGAAAATGCCAAATAATTTATTTAGATAGCCCCTGCTTTACACCCTGTTGCTGTGTCTTGACTCCCTCCCACACCCACCCACTTTTTTCCAAAAAGCAGAGCATGAAAAGAGAGAAAGGGAAGATGGTAACTTTAGAATGGAGAAGCCGGGCAGCTAGTGCCCCAGCCTGGTCTTCAAAGTTGAGATCATCACAGGGAAGTCACACTGAGAGCGTGTACCCTTTGTATCAATATATTGAGGACGGCCCTTTGCTTCTGTGGTCTTCCTCCCAAAGTTATAACTCCACTCTAATCAGGAAAAGACAGCACACAAACCCAGATGGCAGGACATTCTACAAAACACCTGACTAGTACTTCTTTTTTTTTTTTTTTAATTGGAGGCTAATTACTTTACAATATTGTGGTGGTTTTTGCCATAGATTGATCTGAATCAGCAATGGGTGTACATGTGTACCCCCATCCTGAACACCCCTCCCCTAACTGCTGCTGCTAAATCGCTTCAGTCGTGTCCGACTCTATGCGACCCCATAGACGGTAGCCCACCAGGCTCTCCCGTCCCTAGGATTCTCCAGGCAAGAACACTGGAGTGGGTTGCCATTTCCTTCTCCCCTGACTAGTACTTCTTAAAACTGTCAAGGTCATGAAAAACAAAGTCTGAGACACTGTCACAGCCGGAAGGGGCCAGGGAGACATGAGAACATAATGTCATGTGGTGTCCTGCATGGAATCCTGGGAGAGAAAAAGAGCTTTAGCGAAAATGTAGTACAAGGCAAGTGAGGTGTGCAGTGCAACGCATCCGCATTGCAGGCTGTGCTCCTTGCATGTGGTGGATGCTCCGTGTAACGTCAGGTTTCAACAATCGGGAAACTGGGAAAGGCGTAAACAGGAACCCTCTGTCCTGCTGTCCACGGTTTTGTATAAATCTAAAACTATACTAAAATTTAAAAATTTTTAATCTGCACAAAATAAAAAATGTGTTCTGTAGCTAGATAACCTTGGTTTGCCACCTACTCTGTCACTCTGGGCAAGGAACTTAGCTCGCTGAACCTTAGTGTTTCCCTTGGGCAAGATGAGGTTTATTATATACCAGGTGGCTCAGTGGTAAAGAACCCGCCTGCCAGTGCCAGTGACGTGGGTTCGATCCCTGGATTGGGAAGATCCCCTGGAGAGGGAAATGGCAACCCACCCCAGTGTGCTTGACTGGGAAACTCCATGCACAGAGGAGCCTGGCAGGTTACAGCCCGTGGGGTCTCAGAGTTGGACACGACCAAAGCAACTTACTTATTATCACTATAGCAGTAGTACCAAAAATTTTGTTTCATGAAAGCATAGTTTATTGATACAGTTTAGTCAAAGTTTTAATTTTCAATATTATTTTTATAATGTAAGCATTTCCAATAGGTACTATCTTGTTAAATTGTTTCTTATATGGAGATTTTGCAATTATTTCTTGATTTTATAGCAATTATTTCCTAATTTTATGGATATTCAGATACCTTTGAGCTATGATGAGGCTTTTAATAAATCATTGTAAATTTTGTGTGGAAACATTTATAAACCAAGCTATTGTTTGCTCTTATTAGAGCACAGAGACCCTTAAATGCAGATAAGTATCATAATTTATGATAATAATGCCTTCATTTACTGTAATTTTTTTTACATGTGTAGTGATTTTTACAAGTAAAATGTCCTTTAGTAATTAGATAAAGATCCTCATCTATATAAAATTGCTGCTTTAGAATTAAATAATGTTAAGTTTTACCCTAAAGAATTAGATGTGACCAAAAAAAGAAATCTACAAACTTCTCTTGACAGTAAATGTTATCCTCTTAAATATTTTATTTCCTCCACTGACTCCTTTAACTTTGCACGTGTTAGCCATGTGACACATTAGACTAGCAGACTCTCTCAGGAGTTGTGGGATCACTGGAAGAAGAAATTTTAGTAACCAGTATAGTTGAATCACTAGGAAAAAATGCTTTTCCATGGTGACCTTTCATGTCTGGTCTGAAGAGGAATGACTTAAATGTGATTAAATCCACATTCCCAGGCTTCCCATGTGAACTGCCAGAGACTTTTCTAAAGCAGCATACCTGGCCTCTGGGAAAGCATTGTCAAGGAGGTAATGAACTCTGAAAAGTCATGAAACGTGGGATTGTTTGGTTTGTTTTGCGTTTTAATACAGAGATTAAGTCCATTCATTTGCCTGTGAGCTGTATATAGAAAGGTGTTTAATAACTCTGAAGCACAGAATTAATAGCTTGTTCCCCACCATCACTAATATAATTACTCCCACACATTGAGTCTTTATGTGAAAAGCAACCAAGATCAGTCACTAGAGCCTTTATGTTATTCTTTTGAAGGTTTTCTTTCTTCTGATGTTTTTCTTTTTTCTTCCTTTGATGGGAAGGAGCAGTTCACATTTTTTAACAAGTCCAGTGCATTCACTTCCACATACAACAACAGTGTTGATAAATGTAGGCTGAGCTGGCTATTCTGCAACTTGAGATTTCACCATTAAATCATTTCCCTTGAAACTGTGATGCTCGTATACAAGAAAAGAAGGAAAGTAATGGAATTTTGACAAATTATATTCAAGACATTTTGAATCACCAGGTGAATGGGTACCTACTTCTCTAGCAGTGACTCTGCTATTAGAGTGAAAGAGTGATTTATTTTATTTCTTCAATGTTACTCACTTTTTAATGTGCCATGATGTTTTCTATTTACCTTTATTAGTTGCAAAAATAAGCAGTAGATGTCTACACCCAGGTAAATACACACTCAGAGTGACAAGATCATAACTAACAAGAAATTTTGTATTCTAATCACATTGTTCTGAATTGAAAGAGAAATCTACTTGATGAAACCCTGGGAACATTCTTCTGTCATTTCACAACAGCTGGACAAAGGGCAGAGAGTGCTTGCTCAGCTGTTTGAGATCTTGGCAGATGCTTCTGGGTTTGTGTGGCTCATGACCCCAGAGTACCGCAGCCAGGACGGAGAGGCTGGCATGATTGTGTCTTGAGGGCATGTCCCAGTTCTTCTTGCTTTTGAATGTTGACTAACCCCAGAGGTTCACCTTTCGCTGTCTCCTGGGTCTTCTGGCTTGCAATGGCATTTCATCCGCCAGTTATTTGTTAACACATCATACATTATTTGATTGGTACCCTTGTTAAGTGTTTCTCTTCCTCGTATATGTCATCCAGAATTTAAAAGAGTGTGCGTCTGTGTATGTGAAAAGAGCCACTTGCAACTTTGAAATCTACTACTCATCCTGGCTTTTGAGTCAGATCCTTCTTTGAGCTTATGTGTTTCGCAGTGAACTGGCTGCAGAGATGTTGTCTGTGGATCCAGTTCCAGTCCCTGTTTTCTTATCCTGGCTCTCTTTCCAGGATCTTTATTATTTTTTTTTTAATTGGAGGATAATAACTTTAAATATTGTGTTGGTTTCTGCTGTACAACAATGTGAATCAGCCATAAGTATACATATATCCCCTTCCTCTTGAGCCTCCCTCCCCCTACCCCTCATCCCACCCCTTGGGTCATCAGAGAGCACTGGCTAAGCTCCCCATGTTATATAGCAGCTTCCCACTAGCTGTCTGTGTTCGACATGGGTAGTGTATATGCGTCAGTGCTCTCTTAACCATAACCCTGAGGTTTCATGATTGGCTAGAACAGCCATGTAGTATGTAAAAGAAAGTTTCCACCACTTCCTCTCATGGTCATTACCAGCCAGTTGGATGTAGCAGCCATATCGTTCAGATGGAATATTGCTGTCACAGATTTGTATCTTCACTTCCACCGCTGGGTTGCTTGAGGTGATTTCTGCCATATTTCTTCAGCACTCACTCTGCAGCACTGGGTACAGTGGAGATGGAAAGGAATCTATCTGCCATGCTATCTGCCCTGGAATAAATGAGGACGATCAAGATAGGCAGGCTAGACATACCCTTGGGAATGGAGTCATGAAAAATTGCTGAGCAATTGCTCAGCAGATGGGAGATCCAGTAACTGTAGGTCCTGTATTCATTAAAATACTTAACTCTTAAGAGTTCAATATTGAATTCCTGAACAAACCATCTTTTCTAATTGGATTGTAGTTTCTGCATCTGTAAAGGGAGAAGTTGAGCCAAATGATTTTAATAATGTCTTGCTGCTCTAACCTTTTTTAATTCTAAAAATGCATGATATTACAGGATTATGCATAAGGGCTGTGGGCGTTCTGATAAAATTGCTAAGAACATTTTCCTTAAGCATTTAAGAAAGGATAAGGTTTGAAGTGGAGTAAGGGAGATGGGGAGTCCAGGAGAGGAGTAGGATAAGGTTTGAAGTGGAGTAGGTATCCGTCTTATATGCCTGGAAGGTGACATTGGACATTGAAATTTAGACCCTGAATGATTGAGGACTTCTAATTTTATTTTATTTTTTAAGTAATAAAGAGACAGTACAGTGTTTAACAAAAGAATAATAAAGGTTAAAATGGCATTTCAGCAAAATTAATATTATATCATGATAAATTCAACTGTATAAAGGCTGACAGAAGCAGAGAACTAAGCAAGGGATCCTGGAGTGAAGAATACTAAAAATATTAAGCAGTGCTTTTGCCTCAGATGGTAAAGTACCCACTTGCAGGGCAGGAGATGCGGGTTCGGTCCCTGGGTTGGGAAGATCTCCGGAGAAAGGAATGGTTACCTACTCCAGTATTCTCTCCTGGAGAATTCCACAAGGAGCCTGGAGGGCTACCGTCCATGGGGTTGCAAAGAGTCAGACACGACTAAGTGACTTACACTTTCACTTAGGAAATCCAAGTCAGGAAGATGGGCTATAATACTGCCCACCTGGAAGTAAATGCCTTTTCTAATGTGTGCATGTTTGTTTCAAGCCTTCCATCAAAAGGCATAGTTATTTCCATGGTGGTAAATTTTCTTTAGAGCAGTAAGTTTTTTAAAAAATAAAGCAGTTAGAAAAAATTTTAAAGCAGTATGAAAATAAGTAAAAACCACCATTTAGAGATAACCAGTGGTAAATATTTTTATATTTTCTAGATTTTCACAACTGGGTTAATAATAAATTTATGATTTTTGTGTTCAGCTTCCCTTTATTTTCATGTTAAACAGGGAGCAATTTCCATGCCATTAATATATGCTTGAAAATATTTTAATTATGCTATAATATCTTATTAATGTGCCCACACATTGCACCATCACTGGGTAATTTACTTGAAATTTTTATGCTATAGTAAACATCACACACTTTTATTCCGTTCACTTATTCTTTCATCAAGAATTGTTAGGCATCTATTCTGTGCCACGCGCTGTGCCTACAGCCAGTGGGAAACCAGCAGACACGGTCTCTGCTCACCTCAAGTGTACTGTTAGCTGGGCTACATTGGAATAGCTTCTAGAAAGTCAGATCAGAAGGATGTTGTCACAAAACCGTGGTGATCCATAATAATTCGGAAGAGAAAGGAGGCAAAGATGACTCCAGAGTGTCAAGCTTATGGAACTAAGTGAGCCATGAAGTCATGGAAAATAATGGGGACGGTGGAAAGGAGTGCCATCGGAGGGAGGAGAAGAGAGGTCCAGACAGTGGACTTCAGATGATAGCAGCTGACCCCGACGGAGACGTCTAGCACACATCTCTTACCGAAGGGACTCGGGAGCTAAGTGCGGATCCAGGGATCATCCACCAGGACCAGACAGCGCTAGGTCCTAAAGCATGCTCGTTCTTGAATAACGAGAAGCTGGAGGAGAAGGAGAAAGACCCCGCCTAGCCCTCGGGGATGCTTATGGTTTGTGGGGGTGGGATGGGGGCGGGGAACCAAACCAGGAGAGAACTGGGACAGTGACACAAAAGTCAAGGTAAGGGCAGGCAGCAAGGACGTGAGGATAAAAAAAGGAAAAAAAAAAATCACTCCCTTGAGGGAAATTGTAGATCTACTCAGGTGTGTTTATCTGGTGGGTGAGAAATGCCGAGACCAGTGCCCTTCGTTTCTGTGTTTCCGCAGCATGGCCCCCTCACTGCCTACATAGTATGTCACACACATACTGTATTTTTACTATATTTATGCTTTTAACCCAGAGGATGAACTAAGTGTCCTATTGGAGAAATGGAAGAGTTGACATGGAAAATTCATCTGAGTTTAGTTAAGAAAGCATAGCAGACTATCCACAGGGCTTCCCAGCTGGCACGGTGGTAAAGAATCTGCCTGTCAGCGCAGGAGATGCAAGAAGATGCGGGTTAGATCACTGGGTCGGGAAGACCCCTGGAGGAGGAAATGCCAACCCTCTCCAGTATGCTTGCCTGGAGAACCCCACGGGCAGAGGAGCCTGGCGGGCTGCAGTCCACGGGGTCGCAAAGAGTCACACACGACTTAGCAGAGCACAGCGCTATCTAGGGTTTTCACAGGAGACTTAACGATTCTCCTCAGTGTCTCATGGATGCTGGAATGAAGGTGAGCAGGGGAGCAGGTTCCAGCCCCTCCACTTAGGACTCTGTTTCATTAAGGTTTTGTATGTGAAATAGGTCTCACTGCTGAAAGGAAGATTAGAAACCCTTGGGCTAACAATACCTTAAGTTCCTCCCAGGTCAAGAGTTCTATGAAAAAGAAGAGTCCATGTGGAAGAAAAATGATGGAGAGAAAGCAAAGATGTTAGAGAAATAAAAATTGAGCTACTCCCACATGGAGACCTCAGATAGATGTTCTAAGAAAGAAAGTTCTGTGCTAGTAAGCTAATAGAAAGTTTGGTAGCAAACTTCAGTAAGATCATTTCTGTTGAGAAAAAAAGAAAGATAGTGGAATGTCCTACTGTAGAATAATCACATTACTTTTTGCAAAGAAAGTTTGATTAAGCTAGCTGTTACCCAAACATATGAATTGACTCACATGGTGAAAAACATACTGTTTTACCCCGTTCTTACATTTACTTTATAATGTTACAAACTTTCTATACATGGAAATGAGAACTTTTTCATTAAATCATTCACTTTGTAGTTGTTATGCATTTTTCAATAAATATTTATTATGTGGTTAGCTGCTCAGTCATGTCCAACTTTTGCAATCCCATGGACTGTTGCCCATCAGGCTCCTCTGACCATGGGGATATTCCAGGCAAGAACACTGGAGTAGGCCCTCCTCCAGGGGATCTTCCCAACCCAGGGATTGAACCCAGGTCTTCCACATTGCAGGTGGATTCTTAACTATCTGAGCCACCAGGGAAGCCCCTACTATGGGCTAAATACTCTTCCATGTTCTAGGGAGACAGGATTGCACCAAAGCGTGTGGTCTCATGAAACCTATATTCCTGTGAGGGAAAATAGACAACGAGCAAATTAATATATAATGTGTCTCCTGAGTGTTGCCTGAGAGATGCCACTTTACATATGGCATTCCTGGGAGGTCTCTCTCAGAAGCGTGGTGATACTTGCTGAGTGAAGTTAATCAAGGCATAAGACATGCAGGTACCAGGGATCAGAGCATTTAGGTGCAGAGAATAGCAAATTGGTGCTTAAAATCAGAGTTCTCAAACCTGAATTTGTTGAATTAAGGATCGTTCTTCTCAGTGCATCAAGGTGACTGCTAGTATTCTTGTGACTTTGATCTCCTATGTAGAAAGCATTTTCTTACATGAGAAGTCCTTGCTTTGTGTGAAGCATTAAATTCCTGTATAGGTTGATATTCAGACATCAGATTGAGCAAATCAATAAGAGAGTTTGAAGTACACCCGTGTTTCAAGTCAGAATTATGGTGGAGCAAGAGATTTGGGTTTCCTGATTTAGTTCATCAGAAATGTTGGTATAGAGACAAGAAGATGAGGAATGTTTCTGTTGGAATATTTGGAGAGTAGATAATGATTTAGAGGCGAGAACAGAGAAAGAATACATACAAATCAAAGAAAGCCAGTAAACACTTTTTTTTTTAAAAAAAAAGTCAAAAGTAAAAGAATTTCAGGAATTCCCTGGTGGTCCGGTGGTTAGGACCCCAATCCCTCACTGCCTGCCTGCCTAAGGCACAGGTTCAATCCCTGTTGAGGAAACTTAAGTTCCCACAAGCCACATGGTGCAGCCAAAAAAAAAAAAAAAAAGTAGAAAAATTTCAGAAAGAAAAGCTCTATCAACTGTGCCAAATACGACAGTGAAGAAGGGGGCAGTGTTGAGAAAAGACCACTGGTGGCTCCTTTTAAAGAAATAGGTCCGATAGTGTTGGCTATTTGAAGTCAGGTTACAATGGATTTAAAGAGTAAGTGTGCAGCAAAAAAAAATTGGAAACACTGAGTGTAGACAACCTCTTGGAGAATTGTCTGAGTGAAGAGGATTAGAGATCACCTTAAGGGTACTTTTGAAATCAAGACATAAATTTTATAATCTGTCATAAAGATTTTTATAATAATGAGGACAAGAAGGGACACCAGAGATCTAAGGAAGCATATTTGATGGGTCAGGGTACTGGTAGGCAAGAGTGGATGGGCGGAAAAGACAAGGTCTTCAAAATGGGGATGAAAAGATTTTCCAGAAGATCAGAAAGAAGAAAGGAAAAGGAGAGGAAGATGTAAATACATGTGGTAGAGGAGGAAAAAAGGAAGCTGAAGATAACGTGATCTGTATGATTCTCAATGAAAGGGACAGTGTGTGACTGATGGTGATGCGCATCTGTGGGGATAAATGTTGAGGGAAATGGATAATATTGCAAAGCTCCTGTAACACCAAATGGTATTATGATTTCTGATATGACAAGAGAAGGAGGGCATGGCTGACCACATTTGTTAATCAGTTGATCTGAGACATATTATAGGAATAAAAATGCTCTATTTCCAATTGTTACGATTTGTAACCATTTACTTTCCTATTATCATAAGATTACTTTTAGGCATATCCATCTTCACTGTTAATGTTTCCCAATTGTAATAGTTTTCACAAAGACCTTCCTGGAGGCAGTGGTTCACATCTGTTGTCTAACTCTTAAATGTTTTGAGAATATTTTAACCTCATATACCCCTCTTTCATATTACCATTTTCTTTATACATGACTTTATTGTCAGTGTGGGATTACTTACTGGCTGTTACAATTATCTCTTGTTATGCAACTACCTCAAAACAGTGGGCTAAATCAACAACAGTCGTATTTTTAAATTATCTGTCATCCTTTCAGGGTCAAGAATTCAGTAAGGGGTGGGCCAGGCAGTTCTGGACTTGGGAGGAGGATCTCTCATATGGTGACATATATTATGGTCGTAGCAATCAGAAGCTGGAGCAGTTGAGGACTAGCCAAATTTCTCTCTCATTGTGTTCTTGAGGCCCTGTGTGGGTTTTTCTCTATGTGGGCAAGTTTGAGCTTCTCATTGGGCTTCCCTGGTGCCTCAGATGGTAAAGAATCTGCCTGCAATGTGGGAGACCTGGGTGCAATCCCTGGGTTGGAAAGATCCCCTGGAGAAGGGAACGGCGGCCCACTCCAGTATTCTTGCCTGGAGAAATACATGGACAGAGGAGCCTGGCGGCTACCGTCCATGGGGTCACAAAGAATCAGACACAGCTCTGTGACTTTCACTCACTCACTCATGGAATAGTGGTTGCATCCCAAGAGTGGATTTCCTAAGAGGACCAGATAGAAATTTCTTAGTTTCTCTTAGCTTCAGAGGTCTTACGGCAAGTCTCTCAGTCAAAGTCATCACAAATCTTACGGCACAGGCAAGGGGAGGGGACATAGACTCCAGTTCTAGATGGAAATGAGTGTCAAGAATCCGGGGGCCATGTTTTAAAACTGCTGCATTGCTTATGTACATTCCCGTAAGCATGTATTGCCATTTTGAGCTGATAAAACAGCTTTGTAGGAAAAAAAAAAAAAAAAACAATCTGGGAAACAGTTTTTGTCAAGTTTCTAAAATTGTTGTTATTTTTTCCCATACTCCTTATGGCCGTCCCCACACTGCTTCTCATGATAAATATGAAAGTGCGAATTGTCACAGAGTGTTACTTGATGGGTCATGAGGTCCCTTATTTGCTCATCCTCCTTTTCTTCCTTTTTTGACTAACAAGTTCACAGATATGTCAGCCTGAAAAAAAAAAAAATCGTGATATACCGCCATAGGGTTGCACATATGAGGTGAGTGAGAAGGTGGTGACGCTTCTTAGCAAATTCTCAGAATGTTATCCATAAAGTAGATTTCTGTAGCTCAAATTCTGCCTTATTTTTTTTTTTTCCATTTGGAACATGTTTCCATATAGATCTTTCATTCCTCAGATTGTCACACGTCATCTCTTGTGGTATGGCGCATGTCATCTAATACGGTGCCCAGTGACGCCCACCTCCTGGTATTTATGCCCTTACGTAATCCCCTCCCCTTGAGTGGGGACTGGACCTAGAGACTTGCTTCCGATGGATAGACTATGACAAAAGAGAACAGGATGTTACTTCAGCAGCTAAGTTACACACCTGCCACTTCCTTCTTGCTCACCCTCTCTTACTGGCTCACTGGCTCACTCTGGGGGAAGCCAGCTGCCATGCTGTACGTTGGAGAGACCCTCGTGTCAAGGAACTGACGTTTCCAGCTGGCAGCCAGTGAAGCCCTGAGGCTGGGCGGCAGCAGTGTGAGTGGGCTTGGAAGTGAATCCTCTGCTGGTTGAACTCTTTATATGCGAGATGCTAGGGACGCTAGTACTCAGTCGGCCAGGTGTCTCAGACTCTTTGGGACCCCGTGGACTGTAACCTTTGAATCTCCTCTGTCCATGAGATTTTACAAGCAAGAATGCTGGACTGGGTTCTCATTTCCTTCTTCCAGGGGGTCTTCCTAATCCAGGGATCAAACCTATGTCTCTTGCATCTCCTGCCTTGGCAGGCCAATTCTTTACCACTTGCTTCACTTGGGAAGCCCTTCCTATGTGAGACAGCAGCTGTAATTAACACTTTATTTTTTTTTATTTTTTATTTTTAAACTTTACAATATTGTATTAGTTTTGCCAAATATCGAAATGAATCTGCCACAGGTATACCAGCGTTCCCCATCCTGAACCCTCCACCCTCCTCCCTCCCCTCCCCTCCCTCTGGGTCGTCCCAGTGCACCAGCCCCAAGCATCCAGTACCGTGCATCAAACCTGGACTGGCGACTCGTTTCATACATGATATTAACACTTTATTTTTTTAGATGTTTATTAATTTGTTTGGCCATACTGTGTCTTAGCTGCAGCATGTGGGATCCTGTTCCCTGATTAGGGGACAAACCCGGGCTCCCTGCTTTGGGAGTGTGGGGTCCTAGCCACTGGACCACCAGAGAAGCCCCGGTTAACACTTTAACTGCTACCTTTTGAGAGACTCAGAGGCACCCAGTTAAAGATATTACCACCAAAATGGCAGTGTTCTCAATCCTTGTCCCCCAAAGGAAAGAATTCAGGCAAGAGACATAGTAAGTAGCAAGAGTTATTAGGCAAACAAAAGTGGGCTCCAGAGAGACAGAAGGAGGAGTGAGTAGTCTGGAAACCAGAAGCAGAACTGCAATAGGGGTCTGGTTGGTGACAAGCCCCTCTCTGTGCCCTGACATTTGACTGACAGGGTGATTGACAGCTTTAGGTTATGTCTCTTTTCTCCTCGTGCACAGGCTTACACACGAGCACACAAGCATACCCTGCAAGATGGCTGGGGGTAGGGGAGGCGAAAACCTCAGTGCTAATTTATTACAAATACAGCACAATGAACCTCAGTTTCCCTAAGATCTTTTTAGATCTCTGTGTATCTGTGCCAACCTGTGCTGGTGGTGGTGTCTTTTGGGTTTTTTTTTCTCGTTTGGTCCTGATGAGGCTGGAAACTTAGTGGTCCTCATGTACAGAAAGGGAAGATCTTCGGAATCTTTCCTGTTTTCAGTTTTATTTATTTATTTTTAAGCAATATAAAAATTTATTTTTTCTCATATCATGAGTAATCTGGGGTAGGCAAATGCTGGCATTGGCTTAGTGTCTCCATAATATCACAGCAGAGTCGCCATGTTGGGAATCAATTCCTGAATATACGTGCTTAGGCCCCACTCAGGGCTTCCCAGGTGATGTTAGTGGTAAAGAACCTGCCTGCCAATGCAGGAGATGTAAGAGACTCAGGTTCAATCCTTGGGTTGGGAAGATCCCTTGGAGGAGGAAATGGCAACCCACTCCAGTATTCTTGCCTCAAGAATCCCATGGACAGGGAGCCTGGCGGGCTACAGTCCACAGGGTTGCAGAGTCAGACACAACTGAAGCAGCTTAGCACGTAGCACAGGGCTTTGAGAATCAGAGTTTCTGGGGATGGGACTTTGTGTATTCAGACAAACAAGCAGACCCTAGTTGATGAGTCCTCCTGATTAAGAAATTCTTACTTTAAAGAGATGCATGTCATACTTTCAAATTACGCATGTTTTAACTTTTCTGGCCTGATGTGACAACAGGTAGTACGGCTTTCCTATCCAGAATACAGAAATCATTAATCCGTCAGACCATGTCCTGTGTTTCTTCCTTTTGATATGTTTCTCAAGGGGCATGCCTAAAAATGAGTATATCTGGGGGGTCCATTCACATGACTTTGTATTCATAATATTACATAACTGGTATTAGAATTGTGTACACAAGCAAACCGAGATCTGTAATCATCATATCCCAGATGCTGTAACTTCTTCTCTGGCCTGATTACTTGATTAAAATTTTGGTTCCTTCCCTCATTTTGCAACCTATCTCTTCTTAGGCCTCAGAAGACTTTACCCAGAAGGCTAAATCTGTCCATGCTGTTCATCTTTTTGTGAGGCATGAGTTTATTTAAAACCTGACCTTGTATCATCTCTTGCTCTACCCCTACAAGGCAAAGGAGCATCCTCAAAACATTCTGTTGTAAATTGCCTCATCATTTTATATCTTGAAAGAAAGCTGTTGCTGTTTGATTAAAATTTATCATATAAAATAATCTACCTAAGTCATTGGAGTATGTCTCCTAGAGAACAGTTTAATCCTAAGTTGGTTAGCAAATATGACCTTGGAGCTGAATTTGCTCTTTCACTTGCCTCTTTCAAACATGCCAGGCATACATTTGCCAGGAAGTGTGTGGACGATTGCGTTTTTAAAATTCTTTCTAAAAATCCCTTTATCTGTGAGTTTAGTTGTACTGGAAAAGTGTTGATAAGCCTGTATCATAGTTTTTACCCATTTATTTATTTTATATCCCTAGTTTATTTAGTGTGTAACTAAAAGTTTGTACAGTTTGACCCCCCTTCACTCATTTTATCCATCTCTCCCCAGCTATATACCCCCCTCCCCTCCTACATTCCTGATAACCACCAGTCTGTTCTCTGTGTCTATGAGCTTGGTTTGTTGTTTATTTTTGTTTTTTTAGATTTTCACATGTAACAGAGATCATACACTATTTGTCTTTCTCTGTCTGACTTATTTAACTTAGTATAATGCACTCAAGGCTCATCCATGTTGTCACAAATGACAAGATTTCGTTCTATGACTGAATAATATTTCATTGTATATATTACCATATTTTCTTGAGAACTATTTTAAATGCACCATTCAAAGAATTTTTTCCTCAGTATTGTGTCCAATCCTCAGACTTTTGTTAGTTTTGGATAACTCTATATACTAAAATCATCAGTGAACTTGAGTTTCTGCTTGGGAGGATATTATTCTCCATGGTCAGAGCAAATGATAGTCTTAGCCTTTGCTTTTCATCTTGGCCAGGCCTTGGTAAATAGGCAAGAATTGGTATAGAAATACATCCTATATTCTCAGAGTTCTATGCCTTTACCCCATCAGGAATTCCTCCTGTCTCCAGCATCTAAATCTAACCCATTCTTCTAAATATTAGAAATGTTTTCCCTCTAATGAATTTTTCCCTGGTTTCCCAATTACCAATTCTCTCTCCTTCTTTTGAACTTCTTGGTTCTTCCCCTAAACCCCTCTGCTGTCTCTCTTGTTTCGACCTTGTCTTGTGGCTGTTTTTGCTCTTATTCCCCTGATAGAGTTTAGGATTTGGGAGTAGGGGTGGGGAAGAAAGGAGTACTTGGTGCAAATTAAGCATTAGCGTGTTCCCTAATGCTACAGAAGTAAACTCATGATGAGAGAATCATTTCATTTTTAAAACTTCACTGTGTTCTTTTTAAAATGCATCTATTGGGGGAACTCTGTGGCAATGACATTAAGAACCACTTTAAAAATTAAAGACAATTTTCCTTCCTTCATTTGTTTGTTTGTTTTAAAATAATTATGAGTTCATATTTTTCTTTTAGTTTCTTCTTTGCAGTTCCTTGTTCTAATAACATGTAAATCACTCACAGCAGATAACATTTAACATTCAAATACAGAGCTCATTTTATTGAAGCTCAGAAGAACAAATTACCATCAATTTGTTCTCAGTAAAATTCAGTATTAAAAATTTTTCATGTTTGCCAAGTGAAAAGTAAATAGCTGAAAGGTGTTAATAAAACCTTTTTCCAAGAGTAATGTTAGGCTCATTTTTGGATCCCACCTTATTCCCAATAAAATGAAATATTGTTTGTCTCTCACACAGATTAGTAATGTATGAGCATTTCAATCTGATTATTGCCTCTTGGGATGTGATTCAAAGCACTTGTGAGTACCTATTATATACCCAGAAGTGGGTTCAGTAAATTTCTATTTTGAAGAAGTTTGACAAAAGTTTCATTGAGTTGTCTTTTTAGTACTTTGCTCTGGGAGTGCCACTCTGAGGAAATCAGGAAGCTAAAACCATAAGGGAAGTAAATTTGATTGCTAATTCCTTATTAATTTTTTTCTTGTATTTAAAGTCATTTTTAGACATAATCGAGTAATATATAGAGTGACTCTTCTTATAATTGTGATCTTCCTGATATACCATGATGTCAAATTGGATGTGAAATGGACAAGGCGTTAACGTTGGTGAAATTATAACCTTCTATCTGGTGAAAAAAAAATTTAAACAAATGTAATACAATTTCTTTTTCATCGTTCCAAATACTAAGCTCAATTTTTGCAAATCATAAGGTGCTATTCTATGGAAATCTTTGTACCTTCCGGTCAATTTTGCTGTGAATCTGAAACTGCTCCATAAAATAAAGTCTATTAGAAAGAAAAAAGAAAAGACGCCATAGATGAAACAAAGCAGAATACTGTTCTCAAAAATCTGTTCTCCTCTTTTGAGTCAATACTAAGATTCAATAGTAATTCTAGGAATTATACCTTTTTTTTTTTCCTGCCAGGGAGTCACTGTGGAAGGGAGTAGACAATTAGGCAATAAAAATATTTATTTCATGGCAGTTTAATGGAAACTGTGCTAAGTGGAGCCAGGAGATGCAAAGATAAGCCAATATCAGGTCGTGAAGCAGTTTGGCCGGCAGGATAGTAACAAGATCAAGGTGAGGCATTACTTGGTACTTTGAGAGTAGTGAGTATGGTTAGGGGACATTGCTGGTGATCATTCCTCTTCCTGTGTGTGTTTAAGTTGATGTGAGTTAGATATAAGGGGCGCATTCATTCATTTGAATGAACTTGCGTCAACATTACTGAAAAAAAAAGGTAAGAGATTCTACAGCATGTAGTCTATCACACAAAATGCAATGACGTTAATAGAAATTAATGAACACTTTACCTTTGAGCTCTAAGGTAGAGAGTGGTCTATTTGTTAAAACATAAATATTTCTGACTTACAAATTTTTAAAATTTTTGATTGGAGGATAATTGCTTTACATTGTTCTGTTGGTTTCTGTTGTACAACATGAATCAGCCCACCCCACCCTTCCTGACTTACAAGTATTGAATTGTTACTTACTAGCAAATAATTGTCTCAGCCACCACTGTATTTATTTTTAAGGTTTATTTTTATTTATTTGGTTGCACCAAGTCTTGGTTGCAGCATCCAGAATCTTCAGCTGTGGCATGTGGGATCCAGTTCCCTGATCAGGGATGAAACCCGGGGCCCCTGCGTTGGGAGCTTGGCATCTTGGGTACTTAGTTCTAGTTACTGAACCACCGGGGAAGTTTCCTTAGCTCCCTTTTTAGCATTTCTTTAACACCAATTTGAGAAACAATAATGACTCAGGCATAGGATGAAATGGTTTCATTCTCTCAACTGATATATGAGTTTCTTTGTCTTTGAGTTGCCAAAGTGATGATTTTATTCATGAAAAGACTTCGAGAAGCAAGCTGTGATTTTTAAGTAAGCCAACTGCTTGCTATTTCTTTGCTCAGAAAGTTAGGGAGCTGAATGAACCACAACAGAACGCTCGTTTCCTCTTGCCTTTTGACTTACCAGCCCAAGAGCAGAGTCTGACAAATGCCAGGAATCTAGCCCATAATTTGAATTTAGTGTTCAAAACCCTATATTAAAGTCAAAAGAACTACAGATATGTTGACTGGAGGCTCCTTCCATTTCAGTGCTCAATATTTGATTGTGCTTTCTCATCCCCTGCATCCAGAGCAGCTGTGCTGATGTGCACACTTATTCCAGATTGTTTCCACTGATGTCAGCTGGGCCTGACAAGCCAAGCCTTATGTTTATAGCACTACTGTGGGATCCAGGAAGGTCTTAAAAGGATGTGGCTACCCCTGCAGGTACAGAAAAAGAGGCTGAGATTCCCACTGTGGTATGTATATGTTAGTCGCTCAGTTGTGTATGACTCCGTGACCCCATGGACTGTAGCCTTCCAGGCTCCTCTGTCCATGGGATTCTCCAGGCAAGAAATCTGGAGTGGGTTGCCATTCCCTTCTCCAGGGGATCTTCCCAACCCAGGGATTGAAGCCAGGTATCCTGCATTGCAGGCAGATTCTTTACCGACTGAGCTACCAGGGAAACCCACTGGTATAAGTAGTTCATTAAGATGTTGCTCCAGCGATAAAGAAGGGTACCCTGGCGTTTTCCTTCCAACATACCCCAGGCCTGCTCTTTAATAATCTTTTATGCTTCAGGCCTGCCTTACAACAGTATTTAGGATGAGCTTTAGAAAGTAGAAAAAACAAGACAAAACAAAGTAAGAACTCATTTTTAAGAGGCTTTTTCCCAACCTCCTAAAAAAGGAGATATTCAAATGAGAAACTGCACATTTAGTGACAACTTCAAAAGAGTAGCTTGTAACGGGTATGATTCAGGATGCTTCTCCGAGCTTCAGGAAACCCTACTAAGACATCAACATATTAACTAAGAGGATTACGCATTTTAAGAGCCACGGCATCTCTAAATCTTTTTACTCGTATTTTGTCTTCACTGGAATAAAGTTTATGGCAGCAAGGTAGTCCTGTGGCAGATTAGTTTTCAGAAATGTGTAATTAAATGCAGAAATAGCAAGTACAAATTAGCAGGCAAAAATATTGTTGCGATTAGTTTTGGTTTTTAGTCTTCGCATTTACAAAAATTCAGTACTTCCCTTTGTACTCTTCCGCACCTTTTGGTTAGAAATGTTTCCTTTTCTTTTGTTCTGGCTCATCTATTTATGATAGCATTTTATCCTTATTGAAATAGGCTTTTAAATATTGTGAAGGAGCAGTACACTGTCTAGGATGACAGATTAATTACCTTGTTTTTCCCTTAAGGGAGCGTAGTAAGAATTTGAAGATGTATTGGCGCTGAGAGCTTACCCCTAAGGTCTGCGTGTTCTACCAAAAATAATGAAAAAAGGAAATGCATTCCTGCTATTCACTCTCAGGATACACAGCTTTGATAATACCAGCCTGTCGTTTCAGATAAGATTTAAAAAAAAATCAGAAAAGAAAGAAGAAAGCAAATGAAGGGATTTTATCCACAGAACCTGCTGGAGGAAATAATAAAGTGATAATGAAAGCATAACATGAAGGTGCCTTCAGTTGTACCCTGCTTTCTGTTTTTTCCTTTCTTGGAAAAGGCAATACCTTTTTCAAATGTAAATATAAAAAGATTTTTTTTTATCCTATCGCTTTGTCCTTTACTTCTGATTAGTATTTAATTAATTCCACTGAAACCTCAGGGGGAAAATTAGGATATGTTATAGGAATATCTGTCTTCACCTCCTAGTAGTTTGAGCAACAGAGTTGGTTGACCTGAATGCTCTGTGCGCATCCCTTAAAATAACTCACGCATAAGTCTTTGCTGTAACTGTAGCCAGCAGAGCGTAAACCCCGTTGTTGCCTTCAAATCCCTTTCTCATTGCACTTTACTGTGTTTAAGCCCAGTATAAGCAGTGCTGCTGCTGCTGCTAAGTCGCTTCAGTCGTGTCCGACTCTGCGCAACCCCATAGACGGCAGCCAAACTTATGAAACTTATGACCCTACCAGGCAATAGATAGTAAATATAAAAGTATGTTAGTTGTATTCTTAGATGAATTCTGGAATGAAAGCTCACAATCTCTGGACTGGCCATTGGAATATCCAATTTCTGTGTCATAATTCGAATTGTGGCATGCTTAAGTACAGTTTCTTCACCTGTAGGCTAGAGTAACCATAACTTGCCAAAAAAATTTTTTTAATAAAATAGTTTCTTTTTTGAAGTAAAATCTATTCCCTAATGGCTCAGTGGTAAAGAATTGCCTACAATTCGGAAAACTGCCTGCAATGTAAGAGACGTGGGTCTGAGCCCTGAAGGTGCTCTGGAGGAGGAAGTGGCAGCCCACTCCGTATACTTGCCTGGAGAATTTCAGGGACAGAGGAGCCTGGCAGGCTACAGTCCATGGGGTTGCAAAGAGTCGGACACGACTGAGCAACCAATTCACCTGTTATCCTGAAATCCCAAGTCCCACCCTCTTGACCTCCTCGCTTTGTCCCCACAATAGTCCTGATGTGCCTCCAAGAAATTGTATAATTCCAAGGAACATTGTGTAAGAACCGCAAGACTAGATGATCTTCATGGTATCCCCACAAATTCTGAGTTTCCTCCACTGTACTTAATTTTGTTGTATCAGTTCAGTTCAGTCCCTCAGTCATGTCCGACTCTTTGCGACCCCATGAATCGCAGCACGCCAGGCCTCCCTGTCCATCACCAACTCCCGGAGTTCACTCAGACTCACGTCCGTGGAGTCGGTGATGCCATCCAGCCATCTCATCTTCTGTTGTCCCCTTCTCCTGCCCCCAGTCCCTCCCAGCATCAGAGTCTTTTCCAATTTTGTTATATAGTATCTCTTATACATTTTTAACATTAATGTCATAAAGGGTCCCTTTATGCCTCAATAGATTTAAATATATTGCCTTCATTAAAATCCTTATCCTTGTCTTCTGATTTCCTTTAGTTACTTAGTTAACTATTTTGATCAGTGTGAAGTGTAGATAAGTATTTTGATCCCATAGCAATTTTTTGTATAGCTCATAGTATGACTTGCCTTTCACTAAAACTCAGGATCACACACCACTTAGTGACTGAACAACAGCAAAAACTAAGAATTTATGGACTAATTCACCAGCATTTATTGAATATCAGTTTTATGAAAGATACTGTATTAGAAATGAGGATGTAAAAATAAATAAGACATTCTGCCACCTTTGAGGATCTCATAGTCTGGCCAGGGAGAAAAACAAGAAAGCAGATCGCCTTAGGAAGCATCACTACAAACAAAGCTAGTGGAGGTGATGGAATTCCAGTTGAGCTATTTCAAATCCTAAAAGATGATTCTGTGAAAGTGCTGCACTCAATGTGTCAGCAAATTTGGAAAACTCAGCAGTGGCCACAGAACTGGAAAAGGTCAGTTTTCATTCCAATCCCAAAGAAAGGCATTGCCAAAGAATGCTCAAACTACCCCACAATTGCACTCATCTCACAGGCTAGTAAAGTAATCCTCAAAATTCTCCAAGCCAAGCTTCAGCAATACATGAACCGTGAACTTCCAGATCTCCAAGCTGGTTTTAGAAAAGGCAGAAGAACCAGAGATCAGATTGCCCACATTTGCTGGATCATCGAAAAAGTAAGAGAGTTCCAGAAAAACATCTATTTCTGCTTTATTGTGTATGCCAAAGCCTTTGACTGTGTGGATCACAATAAACTGTGGAAAATTCTGAAAGAAATGGGAATAACAGACCACCTGACCGGCTTCTTGAGAAACCTGTACACAGGTCAGGAAGCAACAGTTAGAACTGGACATGGAACAACAGACTGGTTGCAAATAGGAAAAGGAGTATGTCAAGGATGAGATGGTTAGATAGCATCACTGACTCTATGGACATGAGTTTGGATAAACTCCAGGAGTTGGCGATGGACAGGGAGGCCTGGCAGGCTGTGGTTCATGGGGTCTCAAAGAGTAGGACACAACTGAGCGACTGAACTGAACTGAACTGAAGTGCTGAGTGCCAGCCTCATGTATCCAATTTCCTGAGTAATCCATGCACTTGGATGTCTAATAAGAATATCAGATATAATCCATCTAAATCATGACTCTTGATATATCACAAATAAAATCATTCAAATATTTTCCTCCGCAAGTTTTCCTTTGTCAGTGTTCTTGATGCAGTGGTTCAAGCCAGCAATTTAGAAGTCATTTTTTAATTTCTATCCTTTACTCATTGCATGCATCAGACTTATCAGTTAGTCTTCTTTTTTTTTAATTTAATTAGTTTATTCATTTTTGACTGCACTAGTTTTTTGTTCGGAGAAGGCGATGGCACCCCACTCCAGTACTCTTGCCTGGAAAATCCCATGGATGGAGGAGGCTGGTAGGCTGCAGTCCATGGGGTCGCTAAGAGTCAGACACGACTGAGCGACTTCACTTTCACTTTTCACTTTCATGCATTGGAGAAGGCAATGGCACCCCACTCCAGTACTCTTGCCTGGAGAATCCCAGGGACAGGGGAGCCTGGTGGGCTGCCGTCTATGGGGTCGCACAGAGTCAGACTGAAGCGACTTAGCAGCAGCAGCAGCAGCAGTTTTTTGTTGCCATGCGTGGACTTTCTCTAGTTGAAGTGAGCAGGGGTGATTCTCTGGTTGCAGTGTGTGGGCCTCTCCCTCTGGTGACTCTCTTGTTGCGGAGCATGGACATTAGAGTGTGGACTCGGTAGTTGTGGTGCTCGGGCTTAGTTGCTCTGCAGCACATGGAATCTTCCGGGATCAGGGATCGGAAGAACCCATCTCTTGCGTCAGCAGGCAGATTCTTACTGGAACACCAGGGAATTCTATTCTAAAATAGATTTTCACTTGATCCACAATTCTCTGCTGTGCTAGTCCAAGTCACCATTATGTTTCACCTGGTGAATGCAGTAGTCTCCATCTGGCCTCATCTTGCCCCCAACCCTTCACAATACTCCTGTGTCTTTCAAATAGCAGTGAAAGTGTATTATGTAGCATATTAGTTGGCTACTTTCAAACAGGCAAAAATAGCTTGTCTTAGAGAAAAATAAATGGTTCTCTTGTTCATGTATAGTACAAGCTGGTGGTTCCATGAGGTCATCATACTAGATGAAGAAAAAGAATCAGAATTCCATACCCATCCGTGGTCAAAACTCTAAGAAAACTAGAAATACAAGAAAATGTCCTTAACTTGATTATAGATATCTACAAAAAAAATTATACCTAATGGTAAAATTCTCAATGTTTTAACTCTAAGGTTCAGAACAAAGTATGTAATTCCCTCCTTCCACTCCTGTTCATCATGTGACTGGAGGCAGGGTGCATAAGACAAAAGGAAGGAGAGGGGAGGAGAAGAGAGCAGAGGGGAAGAGAGGAGAGGAATACAAGCCATAAAGGTTGGAAATAAGTAATACTGTCCATATTCACAGGCATTATCACCTATGTAGAACATCCCAAAGAAACTACAAAAAGCTACTTAAAAAAACAGTATACAAAATCAACTGTATTTTTATATACTAGCAACAATTTGAAAATTTAAAATATCATTTATAATAGCATCTAAATAATGAAATACTTAGATATATATATATATATATCTCCAATAAATGTTACACATTTGCATTCTGCAAATTATAAAAACTACTGATTGAAACTTAAAAGATTTACATACATAGATATACCATGTTCATCAGCAAATAGATCCAGAGTTGTTGTGAGGTCTTCTAAAATTGATGTCCAGGTTTAATCTGTTGAGAGAAAGAAAACATGGGGCAGTTAACCGTAAGGAAGATCCTGACTGATAAAATCAAGAATATAAAACAAATATGTTATATATCAAGTTGGAGGGATGGGTATTGGTAAGAACCAATTTCAGCTTTTTCTATGAAGCTGAAAAGAATGTGAGCAAAGTCAAAAGGAGGACAATACAGGAATTTAAAAAATTTGTATTCTGATGGAAGCTCTCACTTTTTCTTTAAGAGTATTATTTGGTGTCATTTTCTGCTAGTAAGTTGTTGGTAAGCTTAATGAATTGGAATCTCAAGGACACAAGCTAAGGTCTGCAATAACCTGGTGGATGGTGTGCCATAGCAACGGTGAGAAATGAAGGATGAAATTAAGGAACAGCACTGAGGTGACTAGAGGTTAAAAGTTGCTGTCTTCTTCAGGTGATGGTTATCAGTTAAGATCCAGTCTGGAGTTGCAAGCCACACTGTCATTTGAAAAGGAATGATTTAATATAGAGGGATTTGCTCGTAAGAGGGTATAAAAGAGAATTCTAAAGACTGTTTTAGGCTGAGGAAAAGAACTCAAGAAAGGAACGAACTTGGAAAGGCTCTCTTTCCCATTTGAGGTTCAGACCTCATTGGAAAAGGTGTGTCTGAAACTCAGTGGATCTGGCAGAGAAGTCCACGGGATTGCCCCAGACCAGAAGTGGTTCATGGCTGTAGGACAGAAGCTGACTATATGGAACTGTCGGCCAAGACTAGCTTCCCTGGTGGCTCAAATGGCAAAGAATCTGCCAGCAATGTGGGAGACCCAGGTTCAATCCTTGGGTTGGGAAGATCCCCTGGAAAAGGGAATGGCAATCCACTCCAGTATTCTTGCCTGGAGAATCCCATGGACAGGGGAGCCTGGAGGGCTACAGTCCATGGGGTTGCATAGAGTCAGACAGGACGGAGCATGCATGCATGCACATCAGCCAAGACTGGCTAGCTGGGAGTGCCCCCTCTGGGCTGCCAGCGAGCCTAGCCTGGTGGGCGGGGCATTGTGTGCAGGAAATCCCTCCTGGGTTCTGACTGGCAAGCAGGGCAAGCAGGAATCTTCTCACCAGGGCTAGAAAGCTGGAAGGTGAGCACCACGAGGTGGCAGAGAGAGTCACCTGCCACTGAATCAAGGGAAGATCCTTCCTATTCCAGGGTACCTCCAGAGCCATCTATGGATAAAACTTAACATTGTGCCAGCTGGCAAAGGAGAAATATTCCAGTTTCACAGGTGGGCAATGGAAAGTGCATTCAGAGCTACTTGGCATGACACTGACACAGCGAGCAGTTCCTGACTTTGTACTGCAGCCTTATTAACAATTTCAGGGATTTTATTTCCTTTTAAGTCACGTGCAAATACATATGCTAATTTTTAATTAAATGGCTTCCCAGATAGTGCTGCTGATAAAGAAGCTGCCTGCCAATGCAGGAGACTCAAGAGACGTGAGTTCAATCCCTGGGTTGGAAAGATGTCCTGGAGTAGGAAATAGCAATCCACTCCAGTATTCTTGGCTAGGAAATCCCATGGCCAGAGGAGCCTGGCAGGCTACAGTCCATGGGGCCATTAAAGAGACGGACATGACTGAGTGACTGAGCACATTGTTAAATACAAGAGGAAAACATCTTATAGACTGTGAAGCTAAGAAGAGAAAGATTATGATTCAATTCCTGTTAGGACTCATGGTCAACAAGCCTTAGGACATAAGCAATTCAAAACTGCATTTGCTACACTTGGCAGAATTTTTCAGTTTACAATTTCACATTCCAGGATGTGGCCACTGCACTGTTCCGACACAGAATTAGCATCTCCAGTTAATGTTATGTAAAACAGAGGCCCGTGAGGCAGAGCCCTAGGAGATGGTTCCTGGTGAAGCAAATAGTATTTTTAGGCCCAGACCGGATTTTTCCTTTAGGGTCCACATGGCACTAAGCAGATGGTGCCGTGGGCGGCTGTGGTTTAAGATCTGAGGCAGTTCATCCAGACACTGGGTCTTGTCCTAGTCCCGCCCTGGAGGCAGTGATGGCTGCAGGCTGGTCCAGGCAACAGGATGGGGTGAGCCGTCCCTGTAGGCCAACCCTGCTGGGCCCTGCAGACTGGCAGCACCCTCGGCTAGACTGCAGGGCAGCTGGGAACTCAGCCTGCTGGCATCTTCAGAATCAGCATAATTGTGCCTATTTTAATCTGGAAAGGGCTTGGAGCTTTTTTCTCTCCATAGTGCTCTTTAGTTTTTTTCTTTTTCAAAACATCTTTTATTTGTTTGGCTGCATCGGATCTTAGTTGTGACATGAGGGATTTTCTTTGTATCACGCAGGATCTTTCGCTGTGGCGTGTGGGCTTAGTTGCTCCAGGGTATGTGGGATCTCAGCTACCAGATCAGGGATCAAACCCTAGTCCCCTGCATTGCAAGGCGGATCCTTAACCTCTGGACCACCAGGGAAGCCCCTTTAGTTGTTAAATGTGTAAAAGTGTTGAATCTCCCCTTCCCCAGAGGTCCTCTCTTTTAATTGTTCTTTAATTTCCTATGGTCTGTGATTAGGCTGCATTTATCTAGAAACTTGCATTCTGGTTGGTTGATGGCTAGGGAGGAGAGAGAAAGTCATTTAACATGTGCTCATTTTTTCCAGAAAAAAAATTCTGTATTCTCTTTCATAGAAATTTCTTACTCCCAGCATCTGTATTACCAATTCACTTTCATAATTTGATCCCATCCCCCCTTTTCTCATTCATTCTGTATGTCAGTCTCCTGTCCCATTTATTTCAGATTGATTCGATCTTGTCGTATTTTTATAATAATTATTACTTTATTGATTATTATTAGTTAAAAATTAAGAAGCACTCCAGATTCCACTGTATCATGAAAGTATGTACATATAAAATTAAAAATTAACTCCAGCATCAATGTAATCTCCTCCCTGGTAAGCTTTATGAAAAATTTCATGTACGTTCTTTTTTCTATTCCTATGCAGTCATGCACATAAATAGTATTTGTGAGTGATGTGAGTTTCACCAAAACATGTTGCAAACTTTGTTTTCAACTGGCTCCACTTTGTTTTGACCATTGCATAATGATCCTTTCTGTGGCTGTTACATGTTTATCTCACCAGTCCTGATAATTACTAGTTTTTTATCATCATAGAGGGCAGCATCCTGGTTTATACCCAATGCTTTGTGCACTCATACATTATCTCTGCAAGAACAATCCCTAGAAGATGACTACTAGATGCCCTTTGAACATTTTTATAGATTTTGGCCAGCCATCCTCCGAAAATGTTGAACCGGTTTTTGCTCCATCAGCAATGGCGCAGGAGCTCTCCTGTCCCACTTTTAATGCCGTCATCACTGATTCTCCTGCTCCCGCAGAAGCTGCACTCCTGTGCACTGGGGCTGGTAGGCACTTGAGTCAGTGTCATTGTTCAGCCTATTTTCTGAGATAGGATTGTAGAGGAGGAAAAATACATTTGTCTCTACCTTTCTGAGTTCTTAGCCGAGACTCCTGCAGTAAAAGACAGATGAACAAGAGAAAAACGAAAGTCCGTTAACATGTCTGCCTCGTGTATATGGGGCGGTAACCAGGGGAAAATGACTAACTCCCTGATGCGGTTTTGAACGCAGACCTCAGTACCTTCTTAGTAGGAAAAGAGGAGGCGGTGTAAGGCTCTTAGAGGAGAGGGAATGATTTGTAGAAAAGAAGAATGGGCCCTGAGAAGAGCAGATGAGAGGTATGATAGTTCATGACCAAATTTGTCAGTGTTTGGCGTTCACTTCTTTTTTTAAATTTACTTTTAATTGGAGGGTAAGTGCTGTAAGATGTTGTGTTGGTTTCAGCTGTCCAACAACACGAATCAGCCCTAAGTGTACTTCTGCCCTCTCCCTCTCCAGCCTCCCTCCCACCTCCCATCCCATCCCCTTCCTCTAGGCCACCGCAGAGCTCTGGGTTGAGCTCCCTGAGTCACACAGCAGCTAACCGTTAGCTATCTCTTCTACATATGGTAAAGTACATGTTTCAAAGCTACTCTCTCAATTCATCCCACCCTTTCCTTCCCCCTCTGCTTCCATAAGTCTGCATCTCTATTCCTGCCCTTCAAATAGGTTCATCAGGACCATTTTTCTAGATTCCGTATATATGTGTTAATATACGATATTTGTTTCTCTCCTTCTAACTTACTTCACTCTGTGTAAAAGTCTCTAAGTTCATCCATGTCACTGGAACTGACTCAAATTCATTCCTTTTTATGGCTGAGTAATATTCCATTGTATAGGTAATATTCCATTCTATATGTGGACCACGTCTTCTTTATCCATTCATCTGTCAATGGACATTCAGGTTACTTCCATGTCCTAGCTATTGTAAATGGTGCTGCATCGAACACTGGGGTACACGTGTCTTTTTCAGTTATGGTTTCCTTGGGGTATATGCCCAGCAGTAGGATTGCTGGATCATATGGTAGTTTTATTCCTAGTTTTTTAAGGAATCTCTGTACTGTTCTCTATATCAGCTGTATCAATTTACATTCCACTGACAATGTCCATTTCTAATCTTCCTGTTGTAAGAGTCATTCTCCTCTGGCTGATGAAACTTTTTCCAGGGAGGCGATCTAGGACAATTGAATTCCTCGTGGAGAATCTGTCTTCAGGCCATGAGTTCAGAGAAAGCCTCTCTTACATTTGCTATTTTTCAAGAGCCTACAGCATAAAAAATAATCAGTATGCCAAAGTGGTGTCTTTTGAAGTGTTGTGTTCTGCTAACCCTTCAGAATAAACCCAGCGAAAGCTTATTTCCTAGTTTAGATAATTGCCACAGTATCATCCTTCCTTGGAGACAGTAGTCAGCCCAGACCTTCCTGGGAGTTATTATAACACATGCAACGTGTGTAGTGAGGTCTCGGCTGCCTCACTAAATTAAGGCAGGGTCGGTTTTCTTCATCCTGTGGAATGCCAGATAAAGTTAGGATAGCTTTTTACCTAAATTATATACATTTCCAGACAGAACACTGCCAGACACATTTATAAGATAACAATCAGATAACTGTTACCCGTAATTGGCAGTCAAGCGCATCTTCTACAGCTCCAACCACCCACCACAGGAGCAAAATAAATTTGTTATTTTTCCTTTTTTCCCCAGATGAATAGAAGCCTCAGACTCATTTCAGCTGGATGGAATAAAAGAAAGCCTTCAAGCCAGCAGCTGTCAATAAACCTTTTTTTCCTCTATAAAGACAATATCCCATCAATAAAGATAGTGAAGAGGGAGGGGGGAAAAAGCCCTAACAACTACCTTATTTTCATTTTTACATGTGTCAAGATTTTTCATGGTTGAAATCCTTTCATATATACAATTTTACATTCTTTTTTTTTTCACTTTAAAACTGACATTTTGTTCGATTCTCCAGTAGCTGCATCCTTTGTGGTCATTGGGTTCAGGTAAGGATGGTGGTGGCCTCCCTAGAGAAGAAGTAGACCTCTCTAAATGTCTTGCTTCTGGACTAGAATTGCTCATTCCGGGCACAGCAGAGCCTCATGGAGGGTCTGGGAAGGTGAGCCAGGGGAAGGAGAAGACCAGGAAACAGGCGGTGGCCTTAGTTGGAATAACTCCAGGAAGCAATCGGTTGTCTGATGCGTCACAAAGCCCTGCTGACTCAAGGGGGAGCCAGCCAGCAGCTGAAATTGTGAATTTAGTGTGGCCAGAGGGATAATCAGAGTAACCAGGGGTGAGGGAAGGACAGGCAGGTGAGGGAAAAGGAATAAGCAGCTACCTAAACTAGCATTGTGGCTTTTGATTCGAGTTTCAAACAAAGGCCAAACCGAACCAACAGCAAACTAAGCTTGAGGTCATTCTTTGAAGCTTCCTGTGTGTTTGGTATTTGTTGTTAATTTTCTCTCTCCCTCCCTCCCTCCATCTCCCTCTTTCTGTCTCTCTCCTTCGCCTCCTTCCTTCCAAATGCCTAACTGGAAGGATATGCAGTTAACTCTTTTCTCAAAAACTTAAAAATTATAATCTCAGAGGAACTGGATTATATCAAAGTGAGTGAAGAATTCGCAGTTTGGAAAAGCATGTTTAGTTACCTATTCTTTGTTCCTGTTAGAATACTTAATTCCTTCTGAAGATTTAAGTAACATTTGTAGGCGGCATGAGGATGTCTTTCAAAGAGGTTGCTGAGTTAACTAGAGTCTTAGAAACACTGCTCTAGAACTAAAGTGCCAAGTCTCATTTTAGGCTGTTTTCACCTTTTGAGGCTGTGTCTCTTATAAAAGAATTGTCATTACTTCTGAGGAATAATTGACACACTGTATTTAAAGTATACAATATGATAAGCTTTGCCATTTGTATACACCCATGAAGCCATCTCCACAATCAAGACAGTGAACATATCCGTCATCCCTGAAAGTTTCTTTGTACTTCTTTTTAATTCCTCCATCCCTTCTCTTTAACTCCTCCAGCTCCAAGAAACTGTTTTTTTTTTAATTATTTATTTTTATATATCCATTTGGCTGCACTTAGTTGCAGCACTCAAGATCTTTGATCATTGTTGCAGCATGCCAGTTCTTTTTTTCAGTTCAGTTCAGTCACTCAGTCATGTCCGACTCTTTGCGACCCCATGAATCGCAGCACGCCAGGCCTCCCTGTCCATCACCAACTCCCAGAGTCCACCCAAACCCATGTCCATTGAGTCGGTGATGCCATCCAACCATCTCATCCTCTGTCGTCCCCTTCTCCTCCTGCCCTCAATCTTTCCCAGCATCAGGGTCTTTTCCAGTGAGTCAGTTCTTCACATCAGATGGCCAAAGTATTGGAGCTTTAGCTTCAGCATCTGTCTTTCCAATGAATATTCAGGACTGATCGCCTTTAGGATGGACTGGTTGGATCTCCTTGCAGTCCAAAGGACTCTCAAGAGTCTTCTCCAACATAACAGTTCAAAAGCAATGATTCTTCAGTGCTCAGCTTTCTTCACAGTCCAACTCTCACATCCATACATGACCACTGGAAAAACCATCAGATCAGATCAGATCAGATCAGTCACTCAGTCATGTCTGACTCTTTGCAACCCCATGAATCACAGCACACCAGGCCTCCCTGTCCATCACCAACTCCAGGAGTTCACTGAGACTCACGTCCATCGAGTCGGTGATACCATCCAGCCATCTCATCCTCTGTCGTCCCCTTCTCCTCCTGCCCCCAATCCCTCCCAGCCTCAGAGTCTTTTCCAATGAGTCAACTCTTGGCATGAGGTGGCCAAAGTACTGGAGTTTCAGCTTTAGCATCATTCCTTACAAAGAAATCCCAGGGCTGATCTTCAGAACGGACTGGTTGGATCTCCTTGTGGTCCAAGGGACTCTCAAGAGTCTTCTCCAACACCACAGTTCAAAAGCATCAATTCTTCGGCACTCAGCCTTCTTCACAGGCCAACTCTCACATCCATACATGACCACTGGAAAAACTATAGCCTTGACTAGAGGGACGTTTGTTGGCAAAGTAATGTCTCTGCTTTTGAATATGCTCTCTAGGTTGGTCATAACTTTCCTTCCAAGGAGTAAGTGTCTTTTAATTTCATGGCTGCAGTCACCATCTGCAGTGATTTTGGATCCCAGAAAAATAAAGTCTGAGACTGTTTCCAGTGTTTCCCCATCTATTTCCCACCTGCAGTGATTTTGAAGCCCAGAAAAAGAAAGTCAGCCACGGTTTCCCCATCTGTTTGGCATATAATGGTATTTATTTGCTTACTTTTGGCTGTGCTGGGTGTTCACTGTTGCGCCGGCTTTTCTCTGGCTGTGGCAGGCAGGGGCTACTCTCTCGTGGTGGACAGGCTCCTCTCGTTGTGGCGCACGGGCTCTAGGGCCCTCGGTCTTCAGTAGTTGCGGCACGTGGGCTCAGTGGTTTCGGGTCCTGGGCTTTAGAGCACAGGCTCAATGGTTGTGGCTCACGAGTTCATCTACTGCATGGCATGTGGGATCTTCCTGGATCAGGAATCCATCCCCTGCCTCCTGCAGTGGCAGGTGGATTCTTTACCACTGAGCCACCAAGGAAGTCCTCCAAGCAACCATTGATCTGCTTTTTGTCACTGTCAATTAGTTTACATGTTCTTAAATTTCATATAAATGGAAATACAGTATATACTCTTCGTTTGTGGTGGTGGCTCTGGTTTTTTCCCCAGTGAACATAACAACTATTTTTCCATTCATCTGTGCTGTTAGTGTTAGTAGATCATTCTTTATATTGCGGAATGGTATTCCATTGAGTGAATGTACCCCATTTTACTTATCCATTTACCTACTGGTTGACATTTTGGTTGTTTCCGGTTTTGTTGTTTCTGGTTATTACAAGTTAAGCTGCTGTGAATATGTCTTTGTGTTGAGAAAGATTGTCTGTGCCCTTGGGTTTGTGCCTGTGGCTACAAAGGTTGGATCATACTGTTGGTGCATGTTTATCCTTTTTTATAAAGTTGATGTATCATTTTACATTCTTATCAGCAATGTATGAGAGTTCTAACTTCACGTCTTTGATTTTAGACATTTTTGGAGTGTAATGATATCTCTTAGCAGTTTTAATTTGCATTTTCTAATTACTGGACATTTTATTATATTGAATTATTTGGGACAGTTTTTCATACCATCCCTCCCTGTCTTCTTTGAGAAAGTGTTCTTTCAAATCTTTGGCTCATTTTTCTTTAATTGGATTACTTTTTTCCCCCCAATCATTGAGATTTGAGAATTCTTTATATAGACTAGATATGAACTCTGTCAAATGTATGATTTGCAAATGTTTCTTAGTTTCTTTTGAAGAGCAGAATTGAATAATTTTGATGAAGTCCAAAGAAATTTTGACCTATCCTGTAGCCACAAAGATATTTTTCTGTATTTTTTTTTTCCTGAAGTTACAGCTTTAGGTAGGTCTGTGATTCATTTTTAGTTAATTTTTGCATGTGATGCCAGGAATAGATCACAGTTCCTTATACAGCTATCCTGTTCCAGCACAGTTTGTGGACACGTTCGTCCTTTCTCCCCTGAACTGCCTTTGAAACTTCAACTGGGAATCAACAGTCAGTCTCAGTACCGTAACCTCAGTGCCTCAAGTATTATGAGGCTTTCTCCTCTGGCTGTTGGCAAAGTACACTGTTCTCCTGGGCGTTGTTCTCTCTAATCATCTGAATGGTGGTTTTTCTCGTATTGGGTAGTTTCCTTAACTTTATGCACTGATCATTAATTTACTGAGTCACCAGTTAAGATGTTGAGTTTTCTCTCAGTACAAATATTTCCTCTCTGATAGCCTGCTCTGCACGTTCTAGCAGCCTTTGCTTCGGAACTCCCAGCTGCATATTTTACACCGTTAGAGGTTCCTAAGCTCTCCCTCATTTTCCTTTCTCTACATCATGACCTAGAAATTTTCTCCAGATGGTAAATTAGAGCAGTCGTAGATTTCACCTTGTTTCTTTCCTGTTTCTCAGGAATCACTGTCCTTTACTGCCTGGTATTTAAATACTTGAGAGCCATTATTTTATATATTTTCTTTATTCTGTCTTTATTGCTTAATCTTGGCTAAGAGTTATGACTGTTTCTTAATATCTCCTAGCATTCAGCATGCTGCTAGGTACATAGTAAATAGTCCTCAGAGACTGACTTACACATAAATGGGTGGTGTGAAAGAAAGTGAAAGAAAAGAAAGAAAGTAAAAAGAAAAGAAAGTGAAAGAAAACAAAATGTAAGCTGTTGAAAGGGTATGACAGTAAGTAAGAAGTGTCGCATGCCAGTGCATTTCTGATCAGGCTTTCCTGGGGTCTTCCTGGACTGCACCTTGCCCTGGCGGGTCACTCAGGGCACCAGGGCCTCTGAATTTGACCTGTTCCCAGCACTGCCGAACAGCAGAAGCAATATGGGTGTGTAACTACTTAATTTGTTACCTAACCTGATTGATCAGAACCAATGGGAGAGGCATCAAGTCACCACCCGTCTCCCCAGGAAAGTCCTAAAGATAGGCTCAGATTTACATAGCAAACAAAGCTGAAGTTCACTGGTACCTTGTGTTCCCTTGCACTCTGCCCAGCTTCCTGCCCAGTGCCTCCCTCGGGGATGTCTCTCAGCCTCTGATCTGTTCTTCTGTGAGAGACGTCGCTGCTGTTGAATTAATCTATTTTCACTGTCCTCTTACTTGGAATTCTGCTTCCAGGCAGGGGATCGTTCTTCGCTTGTGCCTAATCGCTTCTACCAGTTATTAGAGCTTCTTTGTATTTTATTTTATCACCTATGCCTTTCCAAATTTTATAAGCCCAGAAACTGAGTCACGATTTAAGGAAAGACATTCTGGAAATTGTCAAAGGAAACTACCAGGTTATTTCCCACATGAGACTTTTAAAAAAAAACAAACCCACTCCAGCATTGACAATATTTGAGCTGCTTTTCTTCATTAATAACTCTAGTCTTGCTAAAGCCTAGGTTTCTCTCCTATCAATTTACCAATGTGTTTAAGGAAAGACGTTGAACCCACAGTGTCATTATCTTTGTGTTTTTTCTTATTGCTTCTTCCTAATTTACCTTCTTCCTGATTTAAGGTAAGGAAAGGCAGTTAGTTGTAAGACAGGAGAATCTTTGTGTCTGACTGTAATAATCACAAACTTTATGTAACACAATTAATTTGAGGTTACATTAAGTAAGATTCAACCTAAAGAGGGTTAGCTCTGCACAGCTGAAAATGCTGGAAAGTGTTTTTAGCCTTGTATGAATCTGTGTGACTAGTGAAATAGCCCTTCAGAATTGGACAGTTGGGCTGGAAAGTAGGTGACCTTCTTTTCTTTTCTTTTATAATCACGGGGTGTTGAGATTATCTCAAAAAACTCTTCTAGCGTTTAAGCTGATGATGTTTTTGTTACTTGTCAAGATAGTAGAACTTTAAAGCAATGCATTAAGCATATCATTCTGCTGGTTCCATCACCGAACTTCATCTTCAGTTTCGTGTCATCTAATGCTGACTTATTATAGACAGGAAAAAGCAGAAACACAAAGGTCATTCCGGAACAAAAGTGGAAATCATTTCTCAAATTCTTCCTTCTTTTCTTGGAATCAAAACATGAGTTGATGTTTAGAATGGTGGGCCATCCCATTTTTTTCCCTCCAAGGTTTAAAAAAATTGTTACCAACGGTATGGCATTAAATATGCCATCACATACAATGATGATGATTTTTTTCCTCATCATTGTTAGAATATTGTCACCAGATTACATGTCATGTAGAGGTGGTGGTGAACTAGCCAAGCATAGGGATTCGTTATTAATAGCACTATAGAAACTAACATTTTAAGCAAACGTGCCAGTGGTTAAACTGGATTAGCTGCTGATAACGATTAGTTGTCATTATTGTTACTTAAGGAGGCTTGTTTGAGATGAAATGTGAGTATCCAGTGCCAATGGTTTGTACCCCCAAATGTGTGAATGGACAGCCTGCTCAGGTTCCACTGCCCAAGTGCCCACTTGCCTAGCAGTGTGGACCAAGCGTTTATGCAGAATCACCATCAACTGGGACAGCTGGGAAAGCCCCCTTCTGCTCACAGTCTTTGAGTTTCTTATTCATATTAAAACATCCTTGAAACTAAGTTTTCAGAAGTTCTTTCCACTGTCACTGAGATTTATTAATGTGCTTCGTAATTTTCCTTCCAGCGTGTTATCGCCATCTGACAGAATGTTCTGTTAATGTGTTCTTTGACTTTGCCTTAGTCTATTTGTGCTTTTGCTTGTTGTCTTTCTGCATTAGGTGAAGTCCAGACACCTTCATCTCTTCTTATCTGACTCGAGCTCCTTGCCCACTGTCCCTCCGTATCGACTCTAGGTGGTCTCCTTAGTGACCTCCTTATTTGCCAAGCTCATTCGTATCTCTTGTTTTCTCCAGCCTTCACCCCTTCCTCCAGGCACTTCCTGATCTCATTCCCTTAGCCACGTTCTGTGTATTCTTTGCCACTATGCTGTGTGTAGCCTTGGGAAGTTCTTCGGTTACTAATTCTTCATTATTCACAATGCACATCACACATGGGTGGTGTTTATCCTGTATGCTGTGGGCAGCCAGCATTGCTGACAGTAATTGCAAGTACATCAGCAGCACTTCTCTTCCCAGTGAACAGGGTTGCTTTTTTATTTTGTTTTGTTTTTCCCCGGTAGAACACCTCTACTTCATGGAATATAGGTATGACTCAGTTCTGTGTTTATATGCAAAAAACATATATGAACATCTGTAAAACATTTGTTTGATTTACAGAAAGTATCCTAAAATGATGGTTGCCCACCGATATCATTAGACTACAATGTTTTAATTACATTTGGGGAAGTTGATTGTGGGGTTAGGGGTTTTGACATGTTAGCATGTCAAAATTTCTCTCACTCTCAGTTAAATTTATGGGAAATAGACTCTCAACAGAGCTTCCCTGGGGGCTCAGACGTTAAAGAATCTGCCTCCAATGCAGGAGCCTGGGTTTCCATCCCTGGGTCAGGAAAATCCCCTGAAGGAGGGCATGGCGCCCACTGCAGTATTCTTGCCTGGGAAATCCCATGAACAGAGGAGCCTGGAGGACTGTAGTCCATGGGTCCACAAAGAGTCACACATGACTGAATGACTAACACTTTCACTTTTCAGGCTGGTATCATTTTCATGCAGAACTCTGGCATTTTGGAAATGGATTACCAACATAACATGAGCAATTTTTATACTAAGCACGACTAAATATATGGACTTCCCTGGTGGTTCAGACGGTAAAGCATCTGCCTACAATGCGGGAGACCAGGGTTCGATCCCTGGTTTGGGAAGATCCCCTGGAGAAGGAACTGGCAACCCACTCCAGTATTCTTGCCTGGAGAATTCCATGGACAGAGGAGCCTGGTAGGCTACAGTCCATGGGATCGCAAAGAGTCGGACAGGACTGAGCAACTTCACTTTCCTTTCACAGCTAAACAAACAGACCCCGGCTAACTGTGGCACTGCAGAGTGCTCTGTGGAGCTACCGAGAGCTGCCTCTGGGAAGAGCAGCCCTGCAGCCAGTCTCCACCTGCAGATCTCTGCCTGCAGATGAAAGCTTCTGCCCGTATGAGTTGTTTTAAAGATTTATGGGTTTTTTTTTGGAGCACGTGTACTAGGTCTGTTGCCCTGCACCGACTTCCTCTAGTTGCCGTGAGCGGGGGCCACTCTCTAGTTGCAGTGCGCGGGCTTCTCATTGCGGGGGCTTCTCTTGAGGCAGAGCACAGGCTCCAGGCACACAGGCTCGGGAGCTGTGGCTTAGTTGTTCTGACGCATGCGGAACCTTCCTAGAGCAAGGACTGAACCCATGCCCTCTGCATTGGCAGACAGATTCTTAACCACTGGACCACCAGGGAAACCACCCATGTGAATTTAGGTTTGAGAATGTTTGAAATCTGACATGTTTTCTCCACTTTAATGAAGACTTACTCCAAACATGCTTCAAGCATTCATGAATATCCATCAAGCTGTTTTTATAACTGGTGAAATCAACTGGAGGGCTATTTTATCCTTGTTAATTTATATTCTTAATAGATTATACTCTGTTTAGTGTGTGCTACATGGTTCCATGGGGCTTCCCGGGTGGCGCTAGTGGTAAAGAACATGCTTGCCAATGCAGGTGGACATAAGAAACACAGGTTCGATCCCTGGGTTGGAAGGACTCCCCTGGAGGAAGGCAGGGCAACTCACATACTTGGCTCTTACTTGGAGAATCCCATGGACAGAGGAGCCTGGTGGGCTACAGTCCATAGGATTGCACAGAGTCGGACACAGTTGAAAGGACTTAGCAGGCACACATGCATGCACCTGGCTCCATTGGACTAAGAAATTCTGTTAAAGTGTGAATTGTGCATTTTTGCTGCTCCTCCTGAGCCCACCCAACCCAGCCTCCAGTCGTCTATTCAGTAAGGACTTCTTAAGAGAATTTCAGTCTAGGTCAGGTGCAAAATTGCAACATGTGTTTGAAATCTAAATAACATATTTTTTAACCTCAGTCTTTGCTGTGATAAATCCAGTGCTGTTATACATAAGATGCCTTTTATGTGCATCCCTTATGGCAGGTTTTAATGTTTTAGAAACTGTATTCTATAGGAGGAGTGGGGGGGGGGTGTGGAGGACATGTGTGTGAATGAATTTTTATTCATCTGTCAAAGTTTCAAACAAAACTAGACAAAGCACTGCCTATGGTAACTTCATGTACACTAGTCCTGTAGAGGCACAGAAAGTGCCTAGAAGGACCTTTGTTAGGGCTTCCCATAAATGTCAATATGCCTGTTGTTCCTGTTAAGTAAAAGAGGAAATGGGAATAAAAGCAGAATCCAAATATCGAGGAAGGAGACAGAGTTGAAATCCCTAGGACACTCTTGTTTGTCTGTTCTTGGGTCCTGTGATGTTTCCTTTCTTCATGTTTTCTGTTGGAATCCATTTGTAATGAGCAAAAATGGTTTAAGAAGACAGGTGTATTTTCTCTGAAGTTAATACTTCTTAGTGAGATACATTTCATTTTCAAAAGAGACTGACCTAAGACTTGATTCCCCACTCTTTTCTCCAATATGGAAAGATTCTCAAGATATGCAAAAGAAAAAAAAAAAGTATAAAATAGGTCTAAGTGCCCATTAGTGGAAGAAATAGAGAATGTTCTGCTGAAAAGAAGAACATGATATGATGTCCAAAGTGTGCAGGGAGCATTTCCAGATGGTAGTTGCCCAGCCGGCTCAGGAGTGGGCCTGGGCTCTCTCACTTTTTATCCAACATGCTTCTATACTGTCAATTATTATCATTTGGTTACTTACATATGCACTGGGCTCCCCAGGTGGCTCAGTGATAAAGAATCTGTCTGCCAATGCAGGAGACGTAGGCTCGATTCCAGAGTTAGGAAGATCGCCTGGAGAAGGAAAAGGGCAATCCACTCCAGTATTCTTGCCTGGAAAATTCCATGGACAGAGGAGCCTGGCAAGCTACAGTCCATGGGGTCACAAAGAGTCAGACACAACTTAGCAACTAAACAACAAAATTTACATATGATCATTCATAATAAATTTTTTTACAGCTGAAAGTTAAAAACAAATATTTTAGAGAGGCAGGTCCCTTAAGACAAGACATATTCTGGTCCGCATTTGTAGGAACTTCCAGCTTAGCAGGACTGGCTGCTCGGTGACGCTCCTCAAATGCTGGACTTGGGTGTGTGTCGCTGCCATTGATGATTCTAGCTGCCTGAATGGGTGTTTGTGTTTGACATAAGCAGGACAAACAGGCAGTGCCATATGATGAATGAGTGTCAGCACTTCTTGAAGGGCTCTGCATTCAAAGTGCTCTGGGAGGAAGGGCCTACACCAGTGTCTTCTGTTACTCCTGTGTTCTGTGAAAATGTGAATCTGTGCACAGAGATAACAGAGTATTTTGAATTACAGGGCCACCGGAGTGCAGAAACTAGCCCGCCTTCCAGATTATTTCCATAACTAAAGAATGGCGCTGCTCTCCAGCTTCATCCAATTTCAGGGCTTGGACGACATCAAATTAGATTGACTTTGTATCAGCCAGGGGTTGTGCTGGCAAACCGTGGACAAATGTGGCATTGCTTCCTGCACAGAGGCATGGGGATGGTGGGATTTCTGAGGGAATTGTTATATGAGTCCTGACATTAGTGATGGGTAGATAAGTTCGAAAGGAGCAAGAAGAATCAGAAAGGACTGGAAGCCATCTTTGTTCAGAAACTTTTGGAGCAGATGATGGTGCAGAAAGAATCTAAGCCTTCAGGTCAAAGCTCTGTATTCTTTCCTCATCCTCTACTTACTACTATCGGTTTGCCTTCTTACATCAAACTTCACTTCTGAGTGTTTGTTTCATGAACACAAGAGGACCTAACTTGTTGATGTCATTGTGGTGATTGTGTACACACACACACACAATCACACACAATCACACACAGCTTTCCAGGTGGTGCTAATGGTAAAGAACCTGCCTGCTGATGCAGGAGATGTAAGAGACGCAGGTTTGATCCCTGGGTCGGGAAGATCTCCTGGAGGAGGGCACGGCAACCCACTCCAGTATTCTTGCCTGGAGAATCCCATGAACAGAGAAGCCTGGCGGGCTACAGTCCGTAGGGTCACAAAGAGTCGGACATGACTGAAGCAACTTCGCGTGCACGCACACACACACATTCAGGAGAGGGAGAGCCCAGCATGTAGTAGGTCCCAATCAGTAAGAATAACTTGGCTCTTCTTATCAGCAAAAATGTAGCAGCCTCGGTGCTAAGCTTGCTTCTGCTCCCTTGTCTGCATCGGTGCCTGCGGACCAGCTCAGCTCTGTGAAAGAACAGCTCCATCCATCTAACAGCTCCCTGGGACTGCTTCTTTCGAGTCTGTAATATTCAGCTTTGACACTCCTTCTACAGCCTTACGCAGGGAAAATTACACCAAATAGACCTAGCTTTGATCTATTTTCGATTTTACTAAATTATGGACAATAATACTGTATTTTAAAGTATTAGCCAGAGACTCCAGGCTACAAAAATTCAAAACCTTTTTAGTCTTTTCAGATCTTGAAACCAGATGATTAACCATTGTCAGCTCTACATGGACTTGGGCTCTCTTAGCTATTGAACTCCTGGCTCCAGTTCACACCTTCATTCTCCTTTAATCTCAAATAATTTTTCTGTAATGCCATAATTTCAGAAGTGCATTTATGCATTGGTTTTGTTATTTTAGCAGAATTATGATCTTTGGTGTGTTCTAACCTAAAATCTGCTTTTCTCATAATGGTTACAAAGTATCCTATGACCAACAGAAAGGACTATTAAAGCATCAGTTTTATCTTCCTTTACTTCTAGAGCTTTCTTCCCCAGAATGCCAGTGTTATGAAATTCCACATCAGTAAGACCTTGGGTAGACTGAAAGTACAGAAGAGCTCCTTAGCGCCAGGCATCGTTCTGGGTGATGAATACAGCAGTGAATAAAACAGTTCTTGCCCACAGAGATCTCACATTCTAGCCGGAGATGAACAATAAATAAATGTGTATATGTTCATGAGTGTGTAATAGGTCAGAGAGTAAAAAGTGTAACGACAAAAAGCTTAGGGTAAGTAAAATAATTCACCTCTTCCTGCCCCAGAGATGGCCACTAGTAACAGTTTGGTGTTTGTAGTTCAGGGGTAGATAGTGGAGCCTGACCACAAGGGTGTGAATCCCTGCTCATATTTATACTTCTTTTTTTGTTTGTTTGCTTTATTTGGGATCTTGGACATGGCTGTTATTTTTCCATTACTTCCTAATAAATTCCCACAAAAAGAGTACCTGAAATCAACATGCATTATCGCCTCCTAGTTTGTGAGTCAAGAGTCCAGACATAGCATAGTTAGATCCTCTGAGCATGGTGTCAAAAGGTGCAGTCTAGGTGTTGACTAGACTGTAGTCCTTTCTGGAGCTTGGACTCTCACATGGTGATTGGCAGAATTCAGTTACTTACTCATGGTTGTAGGAATGATGTCCTTGCTTTCTTACTGTCAGTCAGGGACTGCTTTCCGTTCCTAGAGGCCCCCATTGTTCCTTGCCGTGTGGCTGTCTTGTAGTACCTCGTACAACGTGGCAGCTTATTTCTTCAAGGCCAGTGGGAGAATCTCTCTCCAGGCTCCTAAGGCGTCTACTAAGACAGTCTTACAATCATAGGAGTGACCCTTCTATCACCATTTCCATAAACTATTGGCTAGAAGCAAGTCACAGCACTCTTGATCATTTGAACTGGATATATTCCCCATCATAGTGGGCTGTCCTGCTTAACAGCAGACCTGCTCTCTATCCTCGTCTTTAAATGCCCATGGCAATCCCTACCCCCAGTTGTGACAACTAAAAATGTCTACAGATGTTGCCAAATACAGGCTTGCCAGGTGGCTCAATGGTAAAGAATCCATCTGCCAGTGCAGGAGACACGGGTTCGATCCCTGGATCTAGAAGATCCCCCGGAGGAGGAAATGGCAACCCACTCCAGTATTCTTGCCTGGAGAATCCCATGGACAGAGGAGCCTGACAGGCTACAGTTCATGGAGTCAAAAAAAAGAGTCAGATGTGACTGAACACAGAGAGTTCCCCAATGTCCCAGTATATTTTGTATATATTTCCATTTTACATAGTTATGAATGTCTTAAAAAATAATTAAAATGTGCATAATTAAAAAAAATTCAAATAGTACAAAATAGTAACCAGTGAAAAACATATCTCTTACCCCAGGACCCCTGTACCAGATTTCTACTCCAGAGACAAACATGTCACCATCATTTAGGTCACAAGAGATCTCCAAGATTGCACTGAGATTTATATAAATACAGTTGGGTGTCTAGTTCTTATAAGACACAGGCACATGTGTTATATTTTTATTAGCAACTTTTTTTTTCTCATTTGTGTTCAAGATGAAAATGACCCAAAAGAATCGCTTTTAGTTTGTTTCCAATGTACTTTAAAAAAAAAAAAAGCTTGTCAGCGCCTTCTGGACTGACGTATGACCTCTTAAGGAGAATTATTCCCTGCACTATGAGACTGCATCGCTTTAACTTTCGTGTAGCTTCAGGAGCCTCCTACCATGATCTCCTTTAAGACTGATGCTGTGTGGCGGTAAGGAAGAACTCTTGGGGGCATCAGTATTTTAAGCCCTGGAAGGAGACACTTTTCATCTAATGAAACAACTCAATCTTTCCAAACTACTAACAGCCCCTGGTTTTTCGTTGGAAGTATGTGAACTGTGCTTTTCATTGATTTCCTTGTCCTGATGCGGACTCAGTGTGCATCATGAGGTCGTATTTTTCATGTCACAGGACCACCCTCTCAGATGGTGGAAGGTGGCGTTCTCATCAAGGCTTGTTCATTTGTCAGCGTGTATGGTTTACTGCCTCCATAATAAATGTGTTGTGGTTCCTGCTCCTGAGGCATCTATTTTCTGTATTATGGTAACGCAGAATTTCAGTTCGATTTTTGTTGGTCTTAATCATGGTAATGGTGACCACCACATAAAGACTTCCACAGCTACAGCCAGATATATAATCCTTCAGGGAAGATTTTTCAAAACAGTCACTCCTGTTCTTGGCAAGATGAAATACATACTCTCAAACTCTTGGTGGGATTGTAAATTAACACATGGTTCTGCAGAAGAAGTTAGGAAAAAATGTTAAATATTCATATTATTTGGTGTCAAAATAAGACTTCTTGGAGTTGCTAAACAGTCACAAGATTTCTAAACAGAAAAGTGCAACAATGAGGAAATAGATAAATATTTCTAACACCTCTGCCTCTACCACCATTGAAAGTGAAAGTGTTAATCGATCTGTCATCTGATTCTTTGTGACCCCATAGACTGGAGCCGGCCAGGCTTCTCTGTCCATGGGATTCTCCAGGTAAGAATACTGGAGTGGGTTGTCATTCCCTTCTCCCAGCGATCTTCCTGAACCAGGAATCAAACCAGGGTCTCCCTTATTGCACAGAGATTCTTTACTAAAGTTACATAGTAAGCATTTTTTATTCGTTATCTCACTAACTCTCACCATGTTGTGAAATAGATGCTATTATTATCCCATCACCATAAAAGGAAACTGTGTCTTAAACCTATTAAATGATGGTGGTGGTGGTTATACTGATATTTGGCAGCTAATCATCGGGTGCTAGTGTGTGCCCCATGGGGCTCTAAATACTTTACATAGATGAGCATATATCTTCGGACCAAGAACCCAGTGAAGTAGGTACTCTTTGTTATCAGCATTTTACCAAAGAGGAAACTGGGGCACAAGGAGGTTAACTAACAGGAATGAAAGAGTTAAGTTACAGCATTCACAATATTAAGTAGAGGTTTGAGTGTGGATAGACTGATTTTGGAGGCCATGCTCCTCTCACAGTGCCTACCGCAACCTTTGTTTGGTCAGGTCTAGTAGACAGTCTCTTAATCACCGAGTGATATAGCTGATTACTTAAGCTAATTCCATTTGCTGGATTGTCTGGTAGACCATAATGCGATTATTTACTCTTTTCAGAGCTAAATGGGAAATAGCATAAAACACACAGAGGCCATCAAGGACAAGGAGGAGATGAGTTCACTAATCATATTAAAGTTGCCCCACTCCCCCACCCCCTAGCTTCCCTAGCCTCCTCCAGGATGTGATGGTAGCTTCCCAGCTGGAAAGATGACTGAGTGGGGGTGGACAGTTTCATCCCAGAAGGAAGGATACAGCCTGAGCCTAGCACCTAGAAGCAGAATCATATTAAATAAGGAGTTAGAGCCAGATACCCCTTTCAAATCTCGCCTCCTCTGTCTGCGTGGTGAGGTCTTAATTAAGTCTTTTAGCACCTCTAAGCCTCAGTCTCCTCATCTGTAGTGTGGAGGCATATGACCTGCATGAAGGCTTTGTTAAAAGCATTGAATAGATGATGTACTAAAGACACAGGTACCCCTTTGTTCACATCAGCCCTGTTCACAATAGCCCGGTCATGGAAGCAACCTAGATGCCCAACAGGAGATGGATGGATAAAGAAGATGTGGTACATATATGCAATGGAATATTACTCAGCCATAAAAAAGAACAAATCTGAGTCAATCATAATGAGGTGGATGAACCTAGAGCCTACTGTACAGAGTGAAGTAAGTCAGAAAGAGAAAAAAAAATTATTCATATATATGGAATCTAGAAAAATGATGCTGATGAACCTATTTGCAGGGCAAGAATAGAGACACAGACGTAGAGAATGGGCTTGTGGACACAGCAGAGGGTGGGAGAGAGTAGGACAAATTGAGAAAGTAGCAGTGACATGTAGACACTGTGCTGTGCCTAGTCACTCAGTCGTGTCCGACTCTTTGCAGCCCCATGGACTGTAGCCCACCAGACTCCTCTGTCCATGGGATTCTCCAGGCAAGAATACTGGAGTGGGTTGCCATGCCCTCCTCCAGCAGATCTTCCCAACCCAGGGATCAAACCCAGATCTCCCACATTGCAGGCGGATTCTTTACCATCTGAGCTGACGGAATACTTGAGTGGCTAACTTAACCTTTCTCCATGGGATCTTCCCAACCCAGGAATCATACCGGGTCTCCTGCATTGCAGGCAGATTCGTTTACCAGCTGAGCTACCAGGGAAGCCCCCATATATACACTACCATGTGTAAAATAGATAGCTGGTGGGAAACTGCTTCGTAACACAGGAAGCTCAGCTCGGTGCTCTGTGGTGACCTAGAGGGGTGGAGAGGGGTGGGGAGGGAGGCTCAAGAGGAAGGGAACATATAATTATGGCTGATCTGCGTTGTTGTACAGCAGAAACTAACACACCCGTGTAAAGCAGTTATCCTCCAGTTAAAACATAAGGCAATGTATCAACATGTCCTGCACCAAGGGAACACCTGTTGATCCTTCCTTTCCCTCAGCTCTCAGCTGACACTCTCCAAACACCTCTCCTGAGTAGCAGCCCTTGAGTACGTCAAGCTTTCATCGTGCATTCTGAAATCTGCAACTGCGAGCATTCCTTGTTATCAACCTTCTACCTTACCCTCTTCTCCAAACACAGTCGAGCCTGGCCTCAAATGCAAGTAATGTCGAGTAACTTTAAAGCCACTTAAGAATTGGGGCTCTGTGTCCTGAGGCCTTTTGCTTGTCTACCTGCCTGGCCACTGGCATCACCAACAGTGAGTGAGGTCCCCTCCGGTGCCGGCACCTAGAAGCATAGACCTCTTCTGGAGATGACCTAAGTCACACGGTTCCACTGGCGCATACTACCTCAAGACAAATTCACCTACCAAGGAAAATATTCATAATATAGCATTAAATAAGAATACTGTCACATAAAACATGACTAGTGTGAGTAAAAAGACAGAATGTTAATGGTGCTATTTGTGAGTGATTTTGTTATTTATACATATGCCTTCCTGTTTGTCTGTGAGTAAAATATATTAATTTATAATAAAGTGCATAATAATTTCAAGAAAAAGTGAGGTCTCGGTTGGGTCTGAATATTTTCAAAGTGTTTGTTTCTAATCCAGTTTGTTTCTAATTCTCATAGGACATGTGAATGAGAGAATCCAAGTCTGTTTTATGTTATGAACATGCCATAACAAAACTGAATTGCTTGGCACTGTTTGGATCTTTTAAAGCTGAAATCAGTGACAGAAGAGCCAATTAAGGAAGAGATGGGTTTCTTTCAGGGGATGGTCTAAAGATGGAAAAGATTTTCAGAGGCATCTTGGGGAAACCTAGCTTTTCAGTTCAAGCAGGAGGTGGTTTAAGGTTTCCTCAGTGAGTAAGCTAGCAGAGGATAGTGAGTTTTATTGCACTTATGTGAGCATGGTCCGTGGAATGAGAAAGTACTGAAAATGATGGTGATTGTACTTGGACTCAAATCTGGTGCTCTAAGGGACTGTAGATGACCTCGATCATCTGCCTGCTGCCCCTTTTGATAATGCTTGTAGGAGAAAGAAAGGCACAAATGTTTTGTAAATTACAGTGCAGTCTGAAAATGTATCCACTGAGGGCAATTTTGTGCAAGTGAGACTGAGCCAACTGCTCGCGCTCTGTCTCTAAAGCAACGTAGGGAAGTTAGAGCAGCAGTGAGTGTTTCCTTCCGTTTTTAATTCGATTTCACTTATACCAAAAGAATGAGTCCCTTGGACTCTTAGGCAGCAGTGCTGTTGGCCAGAATTCTCATTTTTTATCTTTCAAAAATGCCTATCCAAACTAACGATGAGCTACTGAATAGCACAGGGACCTCTGCTCAGTGTTACGCGGCTGCCTGACGGGAGGGGAGTCTGGGGGAAATGGATACATGTATATGTACGGTCAAGTCCCTTCACTGTTCACCTGAAACTGTTACAACGTTGGTAATCAGTTATACTCCTGTACCAAAAGTTAAAAAAAAAATGCCTAGCCACCCTCAACCTCTGTTCCTCAGCTTGTTGCAGTGGGAGCCTCTTTTCATCATAAGAAACAGAGGTGACTGAGTGTTAGAAAGTCTAGGAGAGCTCTTTGAAAGAACTAAGTCTTCTGCCTTTTTAGTGATCGTGGTCATTAAGATGCTTTGTGCCTTGTGTGGACTGGTCCTTTTTCCCTTTTGTTGACAGGCAGTCTTGTAAGGTTGTCCTTTGTCCCCTATAACCTTCAGCGGGAGAATGGGGCACAGCGGGGAGGAAATGATTAGAAGCTGCCTTCTTGAGAAAGGGGAGCTAAAGCGGCTACTGACAGCTGCCATGTGACGAGGCCACACATGTCAACATGGAGATTCTGAACTTGGGGGAAACTTTATCCTTTACTGAAAACGATAAACCATGCCAGTAATATTTTATGATGCATTGATCATCCAGGGTGAAAACAGCTTCTCAAGAAATAACAAAACAGGATAGTCTTGGAGAAGTATGCTGGGGAATAGGAATAGATGCCATTGCTGGCCAACACCTCATTTATCTGGGTATCTTTAACCCCCTTTTTATCCTTCAGATGAGGATAAAATTCATGGTCAGAGGTCATCATGAGTGTTTAAATTATTTTTACAGGATAATTGAATGGCAGGGAGCCTGTTAGTTCTCTAGAGTTTGGAGACCATCCCTCTCCCCTCCCCACACCTGTCACCCTGGGCTGGGCGGTGGTTGTAAGTCACTCGACCTATCTCAGACACCATCTGTATGTCTTTGTATAAATCAGAGATCCCCATTTAGGGATTTTTTTCATTATGTCACTTTTCATAGTCAGAGATGCTGAATCCCCCCTCCCCCCAAGCCCTTTGAACACTGTAAAGTCTCTGTCCAGACTTGTGTGATGCAAGATGAACAGTTTGTGTTTCTCACCTGAACCTCCCCTAGGATGGGCGCTGACTTTCTTTTCCTTGGCACACTCAGGCAGGCGAAACATCTCATTGGCCTACCAGCCCATGCTTCTCTATCTAACTGTGGAGATAACTCTAAGTTCCTGTGTCTTTTTTAAAAAATGAGCCCTGCTCAGTCACTCAGTCGTGTCTGACTCTTTGCAACCCCATGGACCACAGCCCGCCAGACTCCTCTGTCCATGGGATTCTCCAGGCATGAATACTGGAATGGGTTGCCTTTCCCTACTCCAGGGGAATTTTCCAACCCAGGAAAAATCAAACCCGATCTCTTGTGTCTCCTGTATTGGCAGGTGGATTCTTTAACACTAGCGCCAGCTGGGAAACCCAAGTGAACTCTGTGCTAGTCGCTCAGTCGCGTCCGATTCTTTGTGACCCCTTGGACTGTAGCCTGCCAGGCTCCTCTGTCCATGGCAATTCTCCAGGCAAGAATACTGGAGTGGGTTGCCATGCCCTCCTCCAGGGGATCTTCCCGACCCAGGGATCGATCCCAGGTCTCCCACATTGCAGGCAGATTCTTGACTATCTGAGTCATGAGGGAAGCCCATGAATACTGGAGTGGGTAGCCTATCCCTTCTGTAGAGGAGCTTCCTGACCTAGGAATTGAGCCAGGGTCTCCTGCCTTGCAGGCAGATTCTTTACCCGCTGGGCTCCCAGGGAAACCCTAAATGAACTGTAACGTCTTTGCTTCTGGTGGTGCCGGTCTCCCTTCGAGTGGGCCTTCTCTAGCTGCAGCGGCGGGGCCGCTCTTCGCTGCAGGTGCAGGCGTCTCACTGTGGCAGCTCCTCTGATGCGGAGCACAGGCTCTAGGCCTCGACGGCTTCAGCAGCTGCAGCACACAGGCTTGGTGATTGGACCTCTTGGGCTTGGTTGCTCCACGGCATGTGGGATCTTCCAGCCCAGGGATCGAATCTGGGTTTCCCGCCTTGGCAGGTGAATTCTTATCCACCGCACCACCAGGGACATCCAGTGTGAGTTTCCTAGTCACTACCAACTGCAGTGACAGAATACCATGGGCTGGTGGGCGTATGTAACGAATGCTTCTTTCTCAGTTCTGGAGGCTGGAGGCCCTAGATCAGGATGCCAGCACAGTCGGGTCTTGGTGGGGCCCCTGTTGATGTCTCTACATGGCCTTCCTTGGACTGTGCACACAGAGCAATCCTGGGTGGTCTCCTCTTTTTATGAGGACCTTAATCCATCATGAAGGCCTCATCCTCTTGACCTAACATAGTCCTAATTATCTCCCAAAGACTCTACCTCCAAATACCATCACATGAGGGGTTACAGTTTCAACATCTGAGTTTTGGGGGACACAAGATTCAGTCCATAGCAACAAGTATATGAAAAACACAGATTAAGGGGTAAAGAAGAATTAGGTATATATCTGCTTTGGCATTAGTCTCTTAGCTGACCCGTTTATAACTCACAATGCACAACTGTCATGATTTCTAGTTATTGGAAATTGGCCACATATGCATTTGGTGCAGAAATGCATTAAAATATAATGTGGAGTTAACAAGATAGCTCACAACAATCTGATACTAATGAAGGTAAATTAATACCAGATTAGAATTTAGAATTAAGGATAACAGCAAACTGAAAAGTTACAATGAACTCCTTGTAACACTGATGAACCTTTAGCTCAGTGCTGTCCAGAGAATGGCAGAATTCCAACTCTCTTGATGTGCCAGTGGTTGTCAGGAATGTCCAAAGTTGTCAGGACTTCAGTGGCTGCCATACTTCCTGATCGAGTACCTCATTTTCAACTCTAAGTAATTTACTGGTTTTACGTTATGAAAACTAAATCTTAACATTGGTATTCTAAATACCAGTTCTTGACCTGCTCGGTCTCTTAGGAATAAGTAATCCATTCGTAGGGGGAAAGTCTGTGATATTTCATGTCTGTTGCCAAGACAGTGTTGTGTTGAAATTGGGAATATATTCTTGACCAAGTCCCTGGAGGACCTGGAGTTTATCCTGAAGATCACGTTTGTCAAGGACTACCTTTTCCGTAGTTGCATCCCAGCTTCTAGCACAGTCCTTGGCAATAACAAGTTCACAGTAACCTTTTATGAATAAATAAATATTGATATTTAGTCACTAAGTCGTGTCGAACTCTTTGTGACCCCATGGACTATGGCCCACCAGGTTTGTCTGTCTGTGGGGATTCTCCAGGCAAGAATACTGGAGTTGGGTTGCCATTTCCTTCTCGAAGGAATGTTCCCAACCCAGGAATCAAACCCACATCTCCTGCGTTGACAGGCAGATTCTTTACCCCTGAGCCACCAGGGAAGCCCTGAATAAATGAATACTATTTAATAATATACATATATATGTTGACATTGTAACCGCATATATCTGAATAGTATACACACAGTTGCCAGAACTATAATAAAATATTGCAAACGTAGCACATGCTATAGAACTGGCTTGACCTCAATTTCTTAACAGCCTTTTTATGGGTAAACTTACCAGAGGTTTAGTTGTAACTGACACATTCCTGCATACCCCATTCGAAGCTCTAAAAATAACCGCATCCTTTTTTAGCACAGGTGAATGTATGGATTTCCTTTTGATAGGCAGCCCTGACCTATATACTCGGGATACGGGCTCAGCCTTTACTCTCTGCACGGCTGCTGATGCCATGCTCTTCTCCCTTCTCCTCCTCCGCCCCTCCCCGCCCCCACCAACACAGACACAGCACAGGGGAGGGGGCACCTCCTTCCCATATTTGCCCCTTCTTCCAGGAGCTCCTCCAGTTCTACCTCTCCAAAACCCCATCCTCAGTGCAAATAGGTACCTCTGTGAATGAAGACATACACAGCCTGCGAGGAGAGAAAGAAAACCCAAGCCTGTCACCCAGTGGAGACACCTCAAGGGCAGCCTCCCGATCCCCCCACCCTATTGCTTTGCCCCACATTGTACATGCACATGTGCTTGGGCGTTCAGTCATGTCTGACTCTTTTCGACCCCATGGACTGTAGGCTGCCAGGCTCCTCTGTCTATGGGATTCTCCAGGCAGGAGTACTGGAGTGAGTTGCCGTGTCCTCCTCCAGAGGATCTTCCTGACCCAGAGATCAAACCTGAGTCTCCTGTGTCTGTCTCCTGCATTGCAGGCAGATTCTCTACCACTGATCCCCCGCTCCCCATTATCCAGTGCTAACCAACGCAGAGAAAATGATTTACTTTCTGGCAGCCCCTCACCCTTTCTGCCAAAGTGCTTGTCATTTCTTCCAAGTCACAGCTCCTGCCTCTCCTTGGCTTCAGTCTGCATCCCAGCCTCTCCGTGGACTTGGAAGCCTCAGGCCAGCCTGGTCTCCCTCCTCTGGGTTGGACTCTCCGCCCCCCACTTCAGCATGGGGAGTCTTGGGGACAGGAGCCCTGTCCTGCTCCCTGGCCACCTCCATAGAAACCACTGTGATTTCCACACAGCTCCATCTTGATCAGAAGCCCTATTGTACAGAGTGGTTTGGCTCCATGGCACTTTTTGGTTTGTTATAAATTCAGCAGGCTTTTGTGCAACAGCCAGGGGAGAGAATTGTTTCTTTGGGGAAATATATTGTGAATCCCAAACAGTTCTCAAACTGTTAGAACGCAACTCCATCTTAGATGCCAATATTTTATTTTTTGTATTATGGAATTTTACAGCAGTGAAAGGATAATAAGATCTCTGCTGAGCTTTCAACTTAGTATTTGTACATCATGTGATTTTCCTTCCCCAATACTGTACAGAAACTTATAACAACACAAATGCCTGTCTGTAAGAGCATGGATGAATAATATTCCATTCATAGGATAGGGTTTGGATGAATCTTGGCAATAAAATGTGAAGTCAAAAAAAATCTCAAAAGATTGGCTACAGTTCTGTATCCTGTATGGGTCTTCCCTAGTGACTCAGTGGTAAAGAATCTGCCTGCAATGTAGGAGATGCAGATCGATCCCTGGGTTGGGAAGATCCCCTGGAGAAGGAAATGGCAACCCACCCCAGTACTCTGACCTGAAAAGTCCCATGGACAGAGGCGCCTGGTAGACTACAGTCCACAGGGTCCCAAAGAGTTAGACATGATTGAGCATGCGTGTATTCACATATTATGTTTAGAAATTTTTAAATAATTAAAAATATTTTATGATCTTTATAAGGACAATAAAACTACATTTCAAAGAATGGCATAGTAATGAATGTGCTTCAGGATGAAGCTTACAGCCGGTGAGGGTGGGGAGGCTGGATGATCACATGGAATCCTGAGGATTAGATGTAGCAGTTGTTAATTAAATATTCTAGCTCTTGTCTGGGGTGATGAACTCACGGGTGCTTATTATGTTAATATAAACAAAATTCTGTTCATTAGGTCCAAAGAAAGAAAAAAATAACAGGGTTTTGTTTTTTTTTTCTTTTGGTTTTGAGGGATAAGCACTTCATTAACAATCCTCAGGGTTGAGTAAGAATAAATGACAAAATCAATTTTCTTAGTAAATAGCTATGGTGGCGCTAGTGGTAAAGAACCCAACTGCCACTGCAGGAGACATAAGAGACCCGGGTTCCATCCCTGGGTCAGGAAGATCCCCTGGAGGAGGGCATGGCAACCCAGTCCAGTGTTCTTGCCTGGAGAATCCCATGGACAGAGGAGCCTGACGGGCTATAGCCCATGGGGTCGCAGAGTCAGAGAGGACTGAAGCGACTGAGCACAGCTATATGAGAGCATCTCTCCTTGACTTTGAAACCCGTCTCAGTATGTCCAGTAGGTCAGCAGAAGCACAGGCAGCGCCTGCTGGGAGGAAAGGGGCCACACAGCTGGAGAGGTCGCCTGGCTCCAGTCTTTGCTGGTCTCGCGTGTGTAAGGAGCTTTAGGGGTCAGCTGAGCGGAATTAACAGTTTTGTGAACAGTCTTGCCCTGGCGTCCAAGCGACGTGAGAAGGTCACCAGACCCAAATCCAGGTTGTGTCCTGGCTCTGCTGCTCTCTTCAAGGACACTGAGGCAGGCGCCTCGCTGTGCAGTTTTCTCACCCGCAGCGTTGCCAATATTGTCCTATTTTATTTATTTATTGGCTTGATAAATAAGCCTATTTATTGGCTTGATCACGGCTCATATGAAATAATAGGTGTGACATTGCAAACAATCAGGCGGTTTATGTTAAGTTATTGCTGCAATTAGACATAGTTCCACAGCGTCTGGGTTTCCTTCATGTTGTATGTGTGGAAATTCCACTTTGAGTGTCATTAGAAATAGTATCTGGTAAACGGTCATTCTACTCTGTAGTAGGCTACATAGCGAAAACAAAGGACATGAGCCCCCAATCCCCAGACCTGTAATTAGACCTTATTTAGAAAATGGAGTTTTGTAGATGAGATTAAGTTAAGGATCTTGAAATGGGGAGATTATCCTGTATTATCCAGGAGGGGCCTCAGTGCAGTCAGCAGTCTTTCTAAGAGAGAGCCAGAAGGAGATTTGATACAGAAGAGAAGGCAGTGTGAAGACTGAGGCAGAAATCAGAGTGGAAAATGCCCTTAGCCACCAGAAGCCGGGTCAGGCAAGAGAAGAATTCTTCCCAGGAATCTCCAGAAGGAGGGTAACCCTGCGGACATCTTTATTTCAGCCCAGTGATTCTGACTTTTGACTCCAGAACCTCGAGAGAATTAAATGTCTTGTTGCTTGAAGCCACCTCCTCTGTGTTACAGCATCCACAGGAAACTAATACTTTCACACTAAGATGTTTTGAAAATTATATTATTTTCTAAAACACTCTCAAGGATGTCAGAGTTTCCTAGTGTTATGAATCGGTTCAACGGCTTTGTCCTTTTTAACGTGAATGTAATAAAAATGAATATCTAAAATACTGCATTTTCAAGGGCAAAATGTAGTTACACATTTTTGTGCCTCCCAGTAATCAGCACACTGCTTGCAGAGTCAGTGCTCAGTAAATAGGAAAACTACTTGCATGCAAGAAGATGACAATCCATCTAGGCATGTATTTTATGTCACATATGACACATTTGTCTGTCATCGGATTTTAATTGGCCTCAAGTTTGCCGACCAAGTAAAGAACATCAGTGGATGAATGGAGTATTTCTTTCATTATTATTGTTCTTCACATCCTGCCAGTATTGAGAGATAATTTGAAGCCTCTTGCTGTAAGAGACACCTAGGGTATAAGACTATTAAAGTAAGGACAGGAAAGTCGGTGCTGGTGGGCGAGCTCTGACGTACAGAACGCTGAGCCACGCTCCGTGCAGTTTTTGTCATCTGCACGAGCTCCTGATGGGAGGCGCCCATCTCTCTCTTCTGAATGCTGTCTGAACAAATAATCTTCCATGGGAACTGGACGTGAAGGTATATCTGAGGTGATAACTTCCTGCCAAATGCTTGGACTTTTTTTTTTTTTTTTTTGGTTGAAAATTTCAGTTTCTAACTGAAGTTAGAAGTCCTTCTAGGACTTCTTTCGAAGCGGCTCAGCTGACACTTAAGTTGGAAGCACGGTTCGTGTTGAGCTAGAGATTCCAACTCCTCAGGTCAGGAGCAAGGACTGAGCTTTCTTCCGCAGGTGATGCTGCTAGTCCGGGGGCCCCTTTGGCTCTGGCATCTAGTGTTCTTGCCACCAGGTGCCTCTCTCTGGATTCTGCTTTTCTCCTTCTTTTTTGTGCAGCCACCTTAGGCAGTCACCCTCATTCTGCTGCATCTGCTTGGCAACATTGCCCCCTCCAGCCTCAGCAGCCTCCACCCTCAGGCTCTTGAGCATCGCATCAGTGTCCCTGGGGCTCCCACAGCAGGGGGCTGACATTCTGCAGCCCTGTCAGATCCCTGTCACAATATCATCAGTCAGTGAAAAGAAGAGAGAAGCCTTGAGATGAGAGTGAGATCGATGAGGGCGCCGAGGCCAGAGGGACAGGAAATCGGAATAGCAGGAGAAAAGAGAGAGAGAAAAATAAAAAAAAAATTTTTGTTGGAGGAAAACATATTGTAAATTCCTTTCGCTATAGAATTTTCCAGTTTCTGAAAGCACTTTCTGGAGTAGTCTCAAATTTAACTGCAAGTTAACCTCTGATTTCTCTAATAAAGAGCCAACTGCTTGTTTTGTTCATTCATCTACTGAAAATCTTTTGTAACCCTCTGGACTGAGGCTGAAGACTTTAAAAAAAAATAAACCTATATGCTGTCTGACTGAACGGAGGGCCTCAGAGAGATGGCCTAGTTTGATGAAGACCAGTCAGCAAGCTGAGCCATTGCTGTAACATTAGAAGCACTGGGGAGGTTTGGAAAATTCCACATGCCTAGCCTGCACCTTGGACCAGTTAAACCAGAACCTTTGAGGTGGGTCCCAGTCTGTAGTATTTTTTTTTTTAAGTCTTTATTGAATTTGTTGCATCTTATTTGTTTTTATGTTTTGGTTCTTTGGCCATCAGGCATATGGCATCTTAGCTCCCTGACCAGGGATTGAATGCACACCCTCTGCATTGGAAGGTGAAGTCTTAACCACTGGACCACCGGGGAAGTTCCATAATTTTTTTTTTTAATCTGTATTTTTTAATGCTTCCCGAATGACTCCATGTGCAGCCAAGCACCACTAAGTCAGGTCTGTATAGTCTAGCCCATGAATTGAACCCATTTTAAATAAAACTCTTAAGAGCCGTCCTTTCCATATCTCAGTTCCTTCCCATCTAAGCCTTTGCTGTGTTGGAAGCTCCACAGGGTATTTTGGAAACACGATCTTTTTCAATCCAGCAACTTCAGTTGAGCCGCTGATTTCTGCTTTCTGCAGCTAAGGCCCAGTGGCTTTTCATTTCCACGGTCCAGCTGCTCCCTCTGCTGGCCAGTCGTAGGTAAAGCTTCCTGATCTGCAGAAGCTCTCTGCAGTCTGCTGCTCTAACCTGGAATCACACAGCATGTTAAAGCAGCTTTTCTAATCCCGCATTCAACTCACATCTCAGTGGCCACTGCCAAAAACGAAGCATCTTAGCACACTAACCCCGTATCCAGCCGCACTTTTGCTGTTGTTCAGTTGCTAAGTCATCATTCCTTTGCAACCTCCAGGCTTCCTTCACTATCTCCTGGAGCTTGCTCAAACTCATGTCCATAGAGTCGGTGATGCCATCCAACCATCTCATCTTCTGTCGTCCCCTTCTCCTCCTGCCTTCAATCTTTCCCAGAATCAGGATCTTTTCCAATGAGTCAGTTCTTCACATCAGGTGGCCAAAGTATTGGGGTTTAAGCTTCAGCATCAGTCCTTCCAATGAACACCCAGGACTGATCTCCTTTAGGATGGACTGGTTGGATCTCCTTGCAGTCCAGGGGACTCTCAAGAGTCTTCTCCAACACCACAGTTCAAAAGCATCAATTCTTCAGCACTCCACCTCCTTTATGATCCAGCTCTCACATCCATACATGACTACTGGATAAACCATAGTTTTGACTAGAGAGGTAAGGCATAAGGCATGATGGAGGAAAGAAACTCTATGTGTGTATGTCTGTGTGTGTATATACACAGATACAGCACACACACACCCCACATGTGTGCAGATATTTTGCTTATGTTGATACCCGAAGGTATTCTGACATTAGCCATTGATTGTACTTGTTCCCTGCAGAATGACTGACTTTGATATATACTTGAGTTAGAAAATAGGGAAGGAACGCTTTCATCCATACCTTCTCTACCCACTTTCACATATATCCCTATCAGCTCACTTCTCCCATCTGCCTTACAGTTTATCATTATGGCCAAATGCAAACGCAGGTAGATGTAAACAGGTGACCTCATCTCGTGGCCCAGACTGTGGCAGCATTGTACCAGATGTTCACTCTGCACAATCCTTGTGCCTGTGGACACAGAATTGGATCCTTGTTCTGTCTGCAGGCCAGATGTGGTGCAGCCCAAGCCTGGGGTCTGATGGAGCCTCCTAAAGCTGTCTACTCCATGTTTTACAGCTCTGGTCATCCGCATGCCCTTCTTGGGCCTCGACTCATATCTCACCCCATTGTTCCTACTTGTTCCTACTTTAAATATTTTTTTAACACTGGCTCAGCCATCAGAATGTGACATGTCCCAGGCTTCCCTGGTGGCTCCGTGGTAAAGTCTTCCTGCTGGTGCAGGAACCGTGGGTTCAATCCCTGGTCTGGGAAGATTCCAGGTGTTGTGGAGCAATTAAGCCCATGTGCCACAACTATTGAGCCTGTGCTCTAGAGCCAGCAAGCCGCAACTAGTGAGCCTGTGAGCCTAGAGCCTGTACTCCTTGACAAGAGAAGCCACCACAATGAGAAGCCTGCCCCCTGCCACTGGAGAGGAGCCCCCACTCACCAGCAACAAGAGCACGCCTGCGTGCAGCAGCAGCAGCGAAGACCCAGCGCAACCGAAAATGAATAAAGAGATAAATCATTAAAAAAAAATATTACACATCCCTTCTGTTTTGTGTCATCTGAAAATACAAGGTATTCACTGATGAAATGCTGAAGAGATTGGTAATGGTACCTAGCCTGTGTGTGTTGGACTAGAGAGAGAGAATGAAAAAAAAGCCTTGCTCCTAATACTCAGAACCTCCTTCCAGAGACTGGCTAGTTGGCTGTGAATGATTTAATACCATCTGAGCCACATTCTCTGATCACCTCCCCCCGCCCCCAGGGCATGCAATGGCACAGCTCTTAAAAGCATAGTCTCCCTAATCAAACCAGCTTGATCTTAAATTCCAGGTCCACCCACTTTGATACATTATTCTCCTAGGGAGTGCACTCACAGGATGAGAGTTAGGAAGTTCTACTTTCTCCTCGGCTCATCTTTGATCTTTATACCATCTGTTCCAAGCAGAGTGTGTAACATCCAAGCCGAGTTCTGTGAATCTTCTTCACAAGTTGGCATTGAGGACTCCTCACCGAGGAACCAGAAAAAACATCTTCCAGAACCTAAAGTAGCACACAGCTGTGAAGCAGTCGTGATTGTAGAGACGCTGTTCGCGTGGACTTTTGGAGAGTCAGTTTCAAAATCATGGAATTTAGTCGATTGTTCTCCATTCCCTTAGTCCCATTGCTAAGTCAGTTTGGAATCGTCAACATGACTGTAGAAGACGAAGCTTGGAAAACTGAGCATTCCACCTGGGACCCCAGAACGTCCCATGCTCATCACTTCCTTAGGACAGCCTCGTACGTAGCTAGGTTTGTCTTGTGTGATATGCTAGAATTCCCCTGCACTGGAGTCTCGGTTAGAGACCTCCCTAACCCCTGGGTCTAGGAATGCTATTAGCAGTCCTTGTTCTGTTTCAGTGCTTCCCAGGTGGCTCCAGGGTAAAGAATCCACCTGCCAATGCAGGGGTTGCAGGGGATCAGGAAGATCCCCTGGAGGACATGGCAACCTACTCCAGCATTCTCACCTGGGAAATCCTATGGACAGAGGAGCCTGGCAGGCTACTGTCTGTGGGGTGGCAAAGAGTCAGACACAACGGAGCACACATGCATGTTCTATTTCAACCACAGGTATTATTCCGAGGAAGCCCAGGAGCTCAGTTTTAGCAGCTCTGGGACCTGTGCAAAAGCAAAGACTAGCAAATGTGAGAATTGGTGGAAGAGCAACTCACTGTTTCTCACAGACTTAGAACATTCTGAGCTCTGAAAGTTAGGAACTCACTTTTCTTCTGTTATTGGTAAAGGAGGTGTTTGAGCAGAGAGGCCCACTCTTTCTCAGCATCTTCCTCTGCCCATCAGAGAGGCCCACCTGATAGGTGGGATTTAGGCTGTACCTGTCAGCACATAGGTGAGACCAGATGAGTAAGTTCGATGTCATAAGTCATAGTTCCTCTTCTGGTTTATCCCAGGACACTGCATATAGTTCCCTGTACTAACCCTGAACTCACAGTCCGTCCTTCCCCTGTGAGCCGTGTGATAAACGGAAGTAATGGTCATGTTTATAAGATAGGTTGGATATGTTCTTATTCTGTTAAAGTTTAATTCAATTTTAAATCACATCTTTCTTTTTAGGCAGAGCATTTTAAAAGAAAGCATCAACTCTTGACAATTACAATGAAAATATTTAGAAAACTTTATTTGAAAATGTTATTTTCAATGATAGTTAAAAAAAAATCATAGTTCCTCGGGGTCAAATAGTGTCAACTTCTACTGAGAGAGTAAGATAGTCCCTTGTTTTTTTCTTAACAGAGGCTTAAAAGTCCAGGAAATCACAGAGATACCTTCTGGGAGCTGTGTATGTATGAATATAGGGAAGGGAGACCATTTGGTACCAATAGCTGGTATTTGGGTCTTTGCTGCTACTGTATATATGCTAAATGTTTTTCTTGATCTTAAATCCCTCTCTTATTATCCATGTCTGTATTCTCTCCTGTCCTTTGAAGGCGCTTTTCCTTGCTGTACAGATCACTGAACACTAGCAAAAGGTTTTGTCCCCATCTTTGTGTTGTCATGCTATAGCAACTGAGCCTATCGTGAAGATAGGTCAGCTATACTGTGGAGCTCTTTAGTTAGTAGGGAGAATCGATCATAAGAGACATCTAATAAGAATGAGGCTTCCCACTACAGTGACATAACAGACAGCTAACTGCAGCTTCTGACCCAAATTCCAGTCCTGGGGTGTGACTGAAACTAGTCCTGTAGCAAAGAGCACAGCAATAATACCAGTCAGCGATGGAGTCCAGGGTTGACAGTGAAAATCCATTGATATTCTGATAGCCAGATCCTTGGCTGGCGTTGTTTTTGCGCACAGGTCACATCTGGCCCTGATCTGGACATACAGGGTTGGGAGCTGAGGAATCAAAGTAGTGGCTCAGTAAACTCTCCAGCGCAGTTTTTCCTAAGTGAGTTGTCTCAAGGTGTTGTTTTACCAGCTGGATTGTTATATTGCTGAGGACAGAGAGTCTTTGGTCTGGGAGCTTCCGGCAGCCCTCTTTTTCTTTTATTCTTCCTTCATTTAGAGCCCATTGATCTTCCTTGGTGTATCTCGGGGATGGAGGCAATTCTGGTGCCAAGAGAACCTTAAAGATTGACCTGGGGCCAACTCGGGATCGGTTGGGTCGCCGCCTCCTTGGCTGCCTGGTCAGCCAACCAGTTTCCTTTGCTGATTGCATCAGTTCCTCGTTGATGTCCTTTACAATGGATGACTGTCACTTGGGAAGGCTTCCAGACTGCTTCTAACAGCTGAAGCATTTCTTTTTGGTTTTTAATCTCCTTTCCCCTTGCTGTCAATAGTCCCCTTTCTTTATAAATGGCTCCATGTACATAAGGCATACCTTGAACCAGTATAGATGCTGACTCATTTCCCTTCGGCATGCCTTAGCGCCTGGGCGAGTGCCCACAGCTCAGGCTGCTGTGCTGACCACCCTTGTGGCAAGGTCTCAGCTTTCGCTATCTCACCAGTTGTTGCTATGGCAGAGCCTGCTCTGCACTGCCCGTCTTGATGAAACCGCTTCTGTCAGTGAACAGTTCCAGTTCTGGGTTCTGGAGAAGAATGTCCGTCAGGTCCGGCCTGCTTGAGTCAATTTCACCATGAGCTCCTCACAGTTATGGTCGGGGGTTCCCGCTTCCATAGGTAAAAATCTGGCGGGGTTCAGCATCCGCACAATCTCGAGTTGGACCTGTGGGTTTTCGCAAAGCAGTCCTTGATAGCGAGTCACCCAGGAGCTGGTCAGCCACTTATGCCCCTGGCTGTTATCAGTGCAGACATTTATATTTTGTCCTAGAGTAAGCTTATCTGCTTCTCTGACCAAAACCACAGTAGCAGCTACTGCCTGGAGGCATGCCGGCCACCCTGCGGCCACTGGATCCAGTCGCTTTGACAGCTATGCACCTGGGCGCTGCTGTGGCCCAACTGTTTGTGTGAGGACCACCAGTGCAGTGGGGTTTTTCTCAAGTACAAAGAGGTTAAAGTCCCATGTCACATCTGGCAGCCTTAATGCTGGAGCGCTGGTCAAGAGTCTCTTTGTCTCCTCGGAGGCCTTTTCCTGTTGAGGTCCCCACTCTAGGGGGTCCTTACCAGACCCTGCTGTGGCTGTAAACAAAGGCTTGGCAATTTCAAAGAAACCCGGTATCCAGATTCAGCAGAATCCGGCAGCCCCAAGGAACTCGCAGACTTCATTCTTGCTGTTCGGCCAAGGTATTGAACAGATGGCTTGCTTCCTCTCATGTCCAAGCGCCCGACTCCCTTTTAGATGACAAACCCCAGGTACTTGACCTCCTGTCTGCCGGTCTGAGCATTTTTCCATGACACCTTGTACCATGTGGTGGAGAGTAGGGCCAGTGGGGCTTTGGTGCTTCTCCAGCAGTCCCCTTGGGCGGGACTGGCTAGCAACAGGTCATCCACGTACTGGAGTAGGTGTAATTGAAAGTTTCTTCGGGAAAGGTAGCAAGGCCTGCAGCCAGAGCTTCACCAAACGGGGCAGGTGAGTTTTTGAAGCCTTGTGGCAATCAAGTCCAAGTCAGCTGTTTCTTTCTCCCGGTGTGTGGGTCCTCCCATTCAAAGGCAAACAAGGGCTGGCTGGCTGGTGAACAGGCAGAAGAAGGCGTCCTTGAGATCAAGGCAGGTGAGCCAGCTTGCCTGAGCGGGTAAGAGACTCAGGAGAGTGTAGGGATCTGGGACCACTGGGTGGATGGTGACCACTGCACTGTTGATGGCGTGGAGATGCTGGACAGGGCAGTAGTCATTGCTTCTAGGCTCTTTGACTGGCAAGAGCAGAGTGCTCCAGGGAGACTGCCTTTCGATTAGAATCCCGGCATCTCGTAGGTGCTGGGTGTGGTCCCGCGTTCCCAGGCATGCCTCCCGTGGTCCTGGATATCGTTTCTGTCCAGCAGGAGTGGACAGAAGGACTGGCCTCAGGTCCACTACAGCGGGGGCATGGTTTTTGGCCAAACCTTAGGGCCCTTTCTCTGCCCAGACATCAGGGAATTCTTTTGGCAGGCTGGGGGATTTATTTGTTCCCTCCCTGAGGAATAGAGACACCATTCATCTTCCCTGGGCATGGCCACAGCCATGATCAGAGTTGATTGGCTCCCCAGGGTGAGGCTTGTGGGCCTTCTGGGGGCAGAGGTGATTTGCACCCCCAGCTTTGTCAGTAAGTCTCACCCAGCAGGGGAATGGGGCATTCCGGTAAGGACAGAAATTCATGAGTCCCCAGATGGCCCCCTAGCTGACACGAATGGGCCTTGCAAAATGAGAGGGCTGCCATGGCCCCTGTGGCCCCAACAACAGTTGCTGTTCAGCCTGTGAGGGGAGCCACAGGTGTGGTTACCATGGAGTGTTCAGCTCTGGTGTCCACCGTAAAAGTCATTGATTGGCCCCCAACTTTCATCGTGACCATGGGCTCCCAGGGGTCCAGGATCAGGGAGCCTGGTCTCCCCTAGTCTGATTCTGCTCTGGCCGATCAGGTTTTGGACAGCCGGCTCAGGCTGGTACCTTTCGTTGTTGGATGGACTGAACTTCTTTGACCCTTAGATGTCCCTCTGCGATGAGGGCACTTGTTCCTCCCGGGTCCAGTCTCTTTGCAGTGGGCACACTGGTCGTAGCGTAGTGGTGGTCTCTGCTTAGTTTCCCCTTTCCACGAGGGAATGGTCTGCTCCTCTGGATCTGAGCTCCTCAGTGCCGCTGCTAGCAGGGCCGCTTTCTGTTTCATTTTTTATCTGCTTCTCGTTGGGGTTCACGGTCTGAGTCCACAGAGACTTTATTTGCTACCTCCAGGAGCTGTGTGGCATTCATCCCACTGAAGCCTTCCAGCTTTTGGAGCTTTCGTTGGATGTCTGCACAGGATTGAGCCACAAAGGCAGCCTTCATCATCCGTTGATTCTTGGTTGTCTCAGGGTCAGAGGGGGTGTATGTCTGAATGCTTCACGCAGTCTTTCATAGAAATCAGTGGGGGGTCTCATCCCCTTTTTGGATTACTGTTGTCAGTTAGGACATACTGGTGGGCTTTCTGGCTCCCGCTTGAAGTACCTGTAGAAGGGCATCATATGTTGACCCCAGGTTTCTTGTCCCTCTCTGGTATGGAAGTCCCAACGAGGTCTTATCTCCGGCATTGCCTCTCATGCCCATCCTTCCATATCTAAGACCGCTGTGGTGGCTTGACCTCCGAGCCATTTTTGGGCTTCTGTCGAGATGCTTCGCCTTTCCCCAGCAGTGAAGAGAGGCATAAAGAGCTGGTGACAGGCATCCCGTGAGGGCTGATGGGTGTGGAAAGTGGACTGTAGGAGGTCGGTCATGGTCTGTGGTTTATCAGAGTACGCTGGGTCATGGTGTTTCTGGTTTAGGAGATCCGTAGTGCTGAAGGGCTGATGATAGAGGAGGGAGCGACCAGCTGGACTGAGCCAGCCCCGTTCACTTGCTGAGGACCTTGAGTTTCTTGCAGTGGCATCTGAGGGCCGCGGCCAGCTGGTTAGATGGTTGGGCTGAGCAGAGCCGCGTCCCTACTGGCCCGGGGCTGGAGTCTTGCTCATGAGGTGGTGCGGGGGACATGGTGGGAGGCGGACTGTCTGGCAGTGGGTCCGGCGCTGGCTGTGCCCGGGCTTGTGGAGTCAGGGGAGCAAATGGCGGGGGCAGCAGTGGGTCTTCTATGGGATCGCCCTAGAATATAGGTTTCTTCCTTTTTTCTTTTTTCTGAGTGGTTGGGTCACAAATACCCTACTCTGTCCCTGTCTGTTAGTGCAGACTCTTGCCCAGGGGGGCAGGTTCTGTGCTCTTAGAAGCCAGGAGTCTATGTGTGGAAGCTGACCTGGATGTCCTGGACTCCCAGGGACGCCCTGGTGCATTGCTGGGACAGGGGGCAGGTCGAGAGTGCCCTCTGGTGGCCATCCAATGTCAATGGCTGGCCTATCGAGCTCACATAAGTTCTAAAGCTTCCTGGGGGCCAACTTGAATGCAGCTCCTCCGTCCATGGGATTTTCCAGGCAAGAGTACTGGAGTGGGGTGCCATTGCCTTCTCCAATCTCCTGCAAAGCCCTTCTTAAAGTTATCATGAAACCTAAAACTGTTGGCTTAGAGGAACCTCCCATGTTAACAAATGTAGTCTACCTGGCAGAGTTTTCAGGAAAACTTAATCTCTTAGATGTCAGCTCAGGGAGTCAGTCCAAAGTAGAGGGCGGGTCATGGTGGAGAAGTCTGACAGAATGTGGTCCACTGGAGAAGGGAATGGCAAACCACTTCAGTATTCTTGCCTTGAGAACCCCATGAACAGTATGAAAAAGCAAAATGATAGGATACTGAAAGAGGAACTCCTCAGGTCGGTAGGTGCCCGATATGCTACTGGAGATCAGTGGAGAAATAACTCCAGAAAGAATGAAGGGATGGAGCCAAAGCAAAAAGAATACCCAGCTGTGGATGTGACTGGTGATAGAAGCAAGGTCCGATGCTGTAAAGAGCAATATTGCGTAGGAACCTGGAATGTTAGGTCCATGAATCAAGGCAAATTGGAAGTGGTCAAACAGGAGATGGCAAGAGTCAACGTTGACATTCTAGAAATCAGCGAACTAAAATGGCCTGGAATGGGTGAATTTGACTCAGATGACCATTATATCTACTACTGTGGGCAGGAACCCCTTAGAAGAAATGGAGTAGCCATCATGGTCAACAAAACAGTCAGAAATGCAGTACTTGGATGCAATCTCAAAAACAACAGAATGATCTCTGTTCGTTTCCAAGGCAAACCATTCAATATCATGGTAATCCAAGTCTTTGCCCCGACCAGTAATGCTGAAGAAGCTGAAGTTGAATGGTTCTATGAAGACCTACAAGACCTTTCAAAACTAACACCCCAAAAAGATGTCCTTTTAATTATAGGGGACTGGAATGCAAAAGTAGGAAGTCAAGAAACACATGGAGTAACAGGCAAATTTGGCCTTGGAATACAGAATGAAGCAGGGCAAAAGCTAATAGAGTTTTGCCAAGACAATGCATGGGTCATAGCAAACACCCTCTTCCAACAACACAAGAGAAGACTCTACACATGGACATCACCAGATGGCCAACACCAAAATCTGATTATATTCTTTGCAGCCAAAGATGGAGAAGCTCTATACAGTCAGCAAAAACAAGACCGGGAGCTGACTGTGACTCAGATCATGAACTCCTTATTGCCAAATTCAGACTGAAATTGAAGAAAGTAGGGAAAACCACTAGACCATTCAGGTATGACCTAAATCCAATCCCTTATGATTATACAGTGGAAGTGAGAAATAGATTTAAGGGACTAGATCTGATAGATAGAGTGCCTGATGAACTATGGAATGAGGTTCGTGACATTGTACAGGAGACAGGGATCAAGACCATCCCCATGGAAAAGAAATGCAAAAAGTCAAAATGGCTGTCTGGGGAGGCCTTAGAAATAGCTGTGAAAAGAAGAGAAGCAAAAATCAAAGGAGAAAAGGAAAGATATAAGCATCTGAATGCAGAGTTCCAAAGAATAGCGAGAAGAGATAAGAAAGCCTTCCTCAGCGATCACTGCAAAGAAACAGAGGGAAACAACAGAATGGGAAAGACTAGAGATCTCTTCAAGAAAATCAGAGATACCAAGGGAACATTTCATGCAAAGATGGGCTCGATAAAGGACAGTAATGGTATAGACCTAACAGAAGCAGAAGATATTAAGAAGAGGTGGCAAGAATACACAGAAGAACTGTACAAAAAAGATCTTCATGACCCAGATAATCATGATGGTGTGATCACTGACCTAGAGCCAGACATCCTGGAATGTGAAGTCAAGTGGGCCTTAGAAAGCATCACTACGAACAAAGCTAGTGGAGGTGATGGAATTCCAGTTGAGCTATTTCAAATCCTGAAACATGATGCTGTGAAAGTGCTGCACTCAATATGCCAGCAAATTTGGAAAACTCAGCAGTGGCCACAGGACTGGAAAAGGTCAGTTTTCATTCCAATCCCAAAGAAAGGCAATGCCAAAGAATGCTCAAACTACTGCACAATTGCACTCATCTCACACGCCAGTAAAGTAATGCTCAAAATTCTCCAAGCCAGGCTTTAATACGTGAACCGTGAACTTCCAGATGTTCCATCTGGTTTTAGAAAAGGCAGAGGAACCAAAGATCAAATTGCCAACATCCACTGGATCATGGAAAATGCAAGAGAGTTCCAGAAAAGCATCTATTTCTGCTTTATTGACTATGCCAAAGCCTTTGACTGTGTGGATCACAATAAACTGTGGAAAATTCTGAAAGAGATGGGAATACCAGACCACCTGACCTGCCTCTTGAGAAACCTCTATGCAGGTCAGGAAGCAACAGTTAGAACTGGACATGGAACAACAGACTGGTTCCAAATAGGAAAAGGAGTACATCAAGGCTGTATATTGTCATCCTGCTTATTTAACTTCTCTGCAGAGTACCTCATGAGAAACGCTGGGCTGGAAGAAGCACAAGCTGGAATCAAGATTGCCGGGAGAAGTATCAAAAACTCAGATATACAGATGACACCACCCTTATGGCAGAAAGTGAAGAGGAACTCAAAAGCTTCTTGATGAAAGTGAAAGAGGAGAGTGAAAAAGTTGGCTTAAAGCTCAACATTCAGAAAACTATGATCATGCCATCTGGTCCCATCACTTCATGGGAAATAGATGGGGAAACAGTGGAAACAGTGTCAGACTTTATTTTTGGGGGCTCCAAAATCACTGCAGATGGTGACTGCAGCCATGAAATTAAAAGACGCTTACTCCTTGGAAGGAAAGTTATGAGCAACCTAGATAGCATATTCAAAAGCAGAGACATTACTTTGCCAACAAAGGTCCGTCTAGTCAAGGCTATGGTTTTTCCTGTGGTCATGTATGGATGTGAGAGTTGGAATGTGAAGAAAGCTGAGCACTGAAGAATGGATGCTTTTGAACTGTGGTGTTGGAGAAGACTCTTGAGAGTCCCTTGGACTGCAAGGAGATCCAACCAGTCCATTCTGAAGGAGATCAGACCTGGGATTTCTTTGGAAGGAATGATGCTAAAGCTGAAACTCCAGTACTTTGGCCACCTCATGCGAAGAGTTGACTCATTGGAAAAGACTCTGATGCTGGGAGGGATTGGGGGCAAGAGGAGAAGGGGATGACAGTGGATGAGATGGCTGGATGGCATCACTGACTCGATGGACATGAGTCTCAGTGAACTCCGGGAGATGGTGATGGACAGGGAGGCCTGGCATGCTGTGATTCATGGGGCCGCAAAGAGTCGGACACGAATGACCGACTGAACTGAACTGACTAATTTCTCCCTCCCTGTGTTTCCCACCCTGAGTCGGTGGTGCAAAGACAGACAAGGGTGGGTGCCCCCTCAAAGAAGGAGATCGTTCAGGTGCCCACATGGCCGTGTCCCTGGGGGGAATGTACATCCCTCTTAGCATTGGCGAATCAGTGTAAACCTCTGATCCGGATCTGTCTCTCTGGGTCCCCCAGAGGCAGACACGGCCTTGAGCCGTGTGAGGTCACCACGGAACCGCAGGCTAGGGCCCACTCGGACTCTGTAGCCATGAAGGCCCTGAAGCCACACAGTGGAGCCTGAAGCACAAGCGGATCAGGCTGCACACTCATTCCCGTTCATTTTTCGTCTGCCTGGCCGCTCTTCCAAGGGAGACTTAAGACACCTCTTAGCATTGGGAGGTCAGTATAAACCCCCGAACCGGATCAGCCTCATAGGGAGGGATCAAATCCCCCAGAGGCTGGTACTGCCTTTCAGCCTTATGAGGTCATCACGGGACCACAGGTTTTAGACCCTTACAGGCTCCATAGCCTGAGGACTGTGGAGCTCACTTTCACTTCCTTCAGTCAGCAATCACGCATACACAACCACTCAGAGGTCACGATACCTCCCTTTTCCGGAGGCCCCAGGTCTCCCTATCTGATGCTCCCTTCCTGAGAGCTCCAAGGAAGTGATCCGTCTCCTCTTCTACCCGTCGGGGTAGGACCTCCTGACTAGGGACTGGCCCCAGGGCTTTACCTGATCCTGTGGCCATTCCTGGTGAGTTGGTCCGTCCCTTTAATGAGTCCAGTCAGCGCTCGACCATCCAGAGAGTCAGAATGCCGGTCTGAAAGAGAACGCGAATACCAGCGGGTGGCACGCCTCCTTGTTCTGTCTCCCGGCTCCTCCGATCCAGTCCAGCCGAGCCACCAGTCTGCCTGGCTCAAGGGGCAGGCGTGGTTGGAATCACTGGGGCCTCCAAAAATGTTGCAGAAACCAGTACTCCAGAAACCAAGCACCACACTAGGAGAATTGGAGAACTCAGGTTTATTATGAGTTAACACTACAAGCTCTGAGCCCCGAACAAAGGGGTTACAGAGATCTTATTCACCCAGACAGGCATGATTAAGCAGGTGGGTTTGCAGGGGCTAGGGGCATTGCAAAGAGCAGGACAAGGGTGGGTGAGATAGGCTCCAGTTCCTAGTATTGTGAGTCCCCACTTTCTGAGACCTACATCATCTAGACTTTGCAAGGAGCAAGCTGAATTACAGAGGCAGAAGGAGAAGGAGGTAAAAATTTAACTTTTCCTCATTAGTACAAATGTGAGAGTTGGACCATAAAGAAGGCTGACTGCCTAAGAACTGATTCTTTTGAACTGTGGTGTTGGAGAAGACTCTTCAGAGTCCCCTGGACAGCAAGGAGAACAAACCAGTCAATCCTAGAGGAAATCAACCCTGACAATTCATTGGAAGGACTAATACTGAAGCTCCAATACTTTGGCCAACTGACGCAAAGAGCTGATTCACTGGAAAAGACCCTGATGCTGGGAAAGATTGACGGCAAAAGGAAAAGAGGGCCACAGAGAATGAGATGGTTGGATAGCATCACTGACTCAATGGACATGAATCTAAGCAAACTCTCACTTATCCAAGAGATAGTGAAGGACAGAGGAGCCTCGTATGCTGCAGTCCGTGGGTCCACAAACTGTTGACACAACTTAGTAATTGAAGAACAATAGCAAGGGCTCGAGTTTCACTGTAATATACTGGCTGCTGTTGTAGAGCTGGAGCCATTGAAGGGTTTCCAGCGGTCCTTATATATGGTCTGATGTCCTTGAACTTGTCAGTCTTGCCTTTATGATTGATGCCTGAGAATATTGTATTTTCAGTGCTTTGCCATGGGCAGTGTTTCCTGCAGAAGCAACGTTGACTTCTAATTCTTCTTTTCCCTTGCCCACTTTCCGTCTCCTGTGCAAATGGCCTAGTAGTTGTAGACAGGGGAATATTTTTTTGTGACTTGAAATCTCACCAGTCAGTATTCTAATGACTGAAAAAGAAAGTCTAATGTATTTTTTCTTTGCAGGTGATTTTTGTGAGATGACCATGGTATTATCACTTTGAAACGAAACACTGGTTATGGATGAGGATAATGCCGGTGAAAAAGCTTTGTAACATAAACATTGTAGATGCAGGTACAGTCAGGGTATCAATTATACCTTTATCAGAAGTGAGAGAACAAATTTCCCATTCTGGCTGTACTAGCCATTGTTAACAAGACTTGGTTGTTACTGTTGTTCAGTCCCTAAGTCATGTCCAACTCTGCAACCGATGGGCTGCAGGGTTCTCTGTCCTTCGCTGTCTCTGGAGTTTGCTCAAACTCATGTCCATTGAGTTGGTGATGCCATCCAACCATCTCAGCCTCTGTTGTCCCCTTCTCCTCCTACCCTCAATCTTTCCCAACATCAGGGTCTTTTCAAATGAGTCAGCTCTTCACATCAGGTGGTCAAAGTATTGGAGTTTGAGCTTCAACATCAGTCCTTCCAATGAACACTCAGGACTGATCTCTTTTAGGATGGACTGGTTGGATCTCCTTGCAGTCCAAGGAACTCTCAAGAGTCTTCTCCAACACCACAGTTCAAAAGCATCAATTCTTTGGCACTCAGCTTTCTTCACAGTCCAACTCTCACATCCATACGTGACCACTGGAAAAACCACAGCCTCGACTAGACGGACCTTTGTTGGCAAAGTAATGTCTCTGCTTTTTAATACGCTATCTAGGTTGGTCTTAACTTTCCTTCCAGGGAGTAAGTATCTTTTAATTTTATGGCTGCAATCACCATCTGCAGTGATTTGGGAGCCCCCCCCAAAAAAGTCAGCCACTATTTCCACTGTTTCCCCATCTATTTGCTGTGAAGTGATGGGACTTCATGATGCCATGATCTTAGTTTTCTGAATGTTGAGCTTTAAGCCAACTTTTTCACTCTCCTCTTTCACTTTCATCAAGAGGCTCTTTAGTTCTTCTTCACTTTTTGCCATAAGGGTGGTGTCATCTGCATATCTGAGGTTATTGATATTTCTCCCAGCAATCTTGATTCCAGCTTGTGCTTCTTCCAGCCCAGCGTTTCTCATGACGTACTCTGCATAGAAGTTAAATAAGCAGGATGACAATATACAGCCTTGATGTACTCCTTTTCCTATTTGGAACCAGTCTGTTGTTCCATGTCCAGTTCTAACTGTTGCTTCCTGACCTGCATACAGGTTTCTCAAGAGGCAGGTCAGGTGATCTGGTATTCCCATCTCTTTCAGAATTTTCCACAGTTTATTGTGATCCACACAGTCAAAGGCTTTGGCATAGTCAATAAAACAGAAATAGATGTTTTTTCTGGAACCCTCTTTTTCGAATTTGATCTCTGGTTTCTCTGCCTTTTCTAAAACTAGCTTGAACATCTGGAAGTTCACGGTTCACATATTGCTGAAGCCTGGCTTGGAGACTTTTGATCATTACTTTACTAGTGTGTGAGATGAGTGCAATTGTGCAGTAGTTTGAGCATTGTTTGGCATTGCCGTTCTTTGGGATTGGAATGAAAACCTTTTTCTAGTCCTGTGGCCACTGCTGAGTTTTCCAGATTTGCTGACATATTGAGTGCAACACTTTCACAGCATCATGTTTTAGGACTTGAAAGAGCTCAACTGGAATTCCATCACCTCCACTAGCTTTGTTTGTAGTGATGCTTCATAAGCACCACTTGACTTTGCATTTCAGGATGTCTGGCTCTAGATGAGTGATCACATCATTGTGATTATCTGGGTCATGAAGATCTTTTTTGTACCATTCTTCTGTGTATTCTTGCTACCTCTTCTTAACATCTTCTGCTTCTATTAGGTCCATACCATTTCTGTCCTTTATTGAGCCCATCTTTGCATGAAATGTTCCCTTGGTATCTCTAATTTTCTTGAAGAGATCTCTAGTCTTTCCCATTCTGTTGTTTCCCTCTATTTCTTTGCATTGATCGCTGAGGAAGGCTTTCTTATCTCTCCTTGCTATTCTTTGGAACTCTGCATTCAAATGGGTGTAATCTTTCCTTTTCTCCTTTGCTTTTCACTTCTCTTCTTTTCACAGCTAGTTGTAAGGCCTCCCCAAACAGCCATTTGACTTTTTGCATTTCTTTTTCTTGGTGATGGTCTTGATTCCTGTCTCCTGTACAATGTCATGAACCTCTGTCCAAAGTTCATCAGGCACTCTGTTTATCAGATCTAGTCCCTATGAATATTAGTGTTAATTAGTGCTTGCAAGAATTGTATTGTCTGATCCCCCAAACCCAGTGTTTCAAGAGGAATGGAATACCTGTATCTAACCCTAATTCGTCAGAGCAGGAAGCAGTGAGTGCAGCTCCCCTTTGCCATCACAGCCTTTGTATGCATGCATGTTAAGTCGCTTCATTCATGTCTGACTCTTTGCAACCCCATGGACTGTAGCCCTCCAGGCTCCTCTGTCCGTGGGATTCTCCAGGCAAGAATGCTGGAGTGAATTGCCATGCCCTCCTCCAGAGGATCTCACCAACCCAGGCATTGAACCCAGCTCTCCCACATTGAAGGTGAATTCTTTACCATCTGAGCCACCAGCGAAGCCCATCACAGCCCTTACCCCCTAGAAAGTCAATGCATGAATAGTCAGAACTCTGTGTTTCCTTACCTCCTAGTAGAATCTGCTAATCCCCAGAGATGAAGTGAGTAGGCATCATTTCCTCCCATGATGTCTGCCACATCTCCAGTTTTGCCAGCTTCTGCCTTTATATCTTCCCCTTCCTAACTCATTTGGTTGTCCATATTGGCCTATCATAGTTTTGAGTTACACATTTGGCACTGTCTCCCCAGATCAGGGGATCCCTATGGAAAAAGTGGGTGGGCTGGTTTCTGCCCCATTGCCCAGACCTCCTTGACCTGACCCGTTTTCTAAGACTGCTTTGAATAGCATCTAATTCTTATGTAGTGCTTACCGCATGCCAGGGCGTGTTCTGCCACAGGTGATGAAGTTGCTGTTATTGTTGTAGTCACGCGTTCTGGGAAACAAACTCATTCAGAATGCTGCAGATAATGGAGTGCAGTTTATTACACCAGCGGGTCCAAGCAGAGTCTTCTCTTAGCTAAGGACCCCAACCAGTTTTTGTGAAAACCTTATATACCCTAAGTGTACGTTCCCAAACCCACCTCCCCAAATTCCCTGAAACTAGTCTGAACAAAGGAAAAAGAAAGATATAATCAAAGTTAACCCATGATTCATATGCCTTAAGCCTAGGTGGTTAACAGTGGACAGTTATCGGTCGGCCTGTGGTCATACCCCAATAAGCATAATAGAATGTATGATTCTATTCAGTTACACAGATAATTAAGGTATTCTTTTAGGCAACGGACAGTCTAGGTAAGAGCCCTGGGGCTCTTCCTTCTGGGGACCTGGTTTTCCAGTTGGTTGTCATTTCCATAGATACTGGGCATATAGCTAAAAGTCCACAGTCCGGCCCAAGATGGAGTCCTGCTTTCCAGACAGAACCTGTTCTGTCTGTTTCCTCCTTCATTATCACCCCGGTTTACAAAGCAGGAAATTGAAGCTCTGTGAGGTCCCATGGCTAGCAAGGAGGGGACTGAAGGGGTCAGTTCTGTCTGCATAATCTGAGATCCTAAACCTTTCAGCTTCACTGCTCTCCATCAGCGATCTACCATGATCACTGAGTGTAATAGCTATGGATGGTGGAACTCAAAATTCAAAAAGAGCATGCCCAGTTACAGATGAACCGCAACTGCCTTTTAATGACTTTGACCAAATCAAACACTGTGGGTGAGAAATGTAATATTTCCTGCCATATCAGTAAACAAGGATGTCAGAGTCATCAGCAATTACTGCCGCCTTGGAAGGTGAGCTGGTGAGCCCTGAGGGAACTCAGGATGGAAGGAATACTTGCCTTCTGGCATCCATCTGACTGCAGCCACTCCCTACAGGGAGCCCTGAGGAAATTCAGGATGTGAAAACACAGGATTCTGGCCCCAGATAGCTGAGATGCATATGAAAGGAATGACTTCAGGGAGCCCAGACTCTTGTATCTTCCTATACAGAGAAATGGAGAAGGCAATGGCAACCCACTCCAGTACTCTTGCCTGGAAAATCCCATGGATGGAGGAGCCTGGTAGGCTACAGTCCACGGGGTTGCGAAGAGTCAGATATGACTGAGCGACTTCACTTTCACTTTTCACTTTCATGCATTGGAGAAAGAAATGGCAACCCACTCCAGTGTTCTTGCCTGGAGAATCCCAAGGACAGCGGAGCCTGGTGGGCTGCCGTCTATAGGGTCACACAGAGTCGGACACGACTGAAGCGACTTAGCAGCAGCAGCAGCATACAGAGAAAAGCACTAAATTCCTTAACTTGGGATATTTGGTTTTCTTTAATTTGCAAAAAAGCAAAAACTTTTGAAGTTCAGACTCCCTGACCTTTGTTGTAAAACTTCTACGTAACCTGACTCTTCCCCCAGCACCCGCTTGTCTCCTTGGAGCAGTCCTCTCAGGCTCACTTGAGATGCTGTCTCCTGGGCTTGAAGTCCTAAAAATTCCACCAAATAAAACATCATTCTCAACTTTCATGTTGTGAATATTTATTAAGTGGACGTGGGGACAGAAAAGTAGACGGTCAACTAAAAAGGATGCACAACTTGAGAGCCACATGTTAAGTTTTATTTCGGACAAAATGAGGACAAAACCAGCCCAGGAGGCAGCACCTCTGATGGCTCTGAGAGACTGCTCCAAGGAGGCAGTGGGGGAAGGTCAGTATATGAGGTTCTGGTGAAGGGGGAGCTCAATGCAATCAAGCACTTACTGTACAAGAGGTTTTCTGCCAGTCACCAGGAGCTGACATCACCATGAAGGGATTTAGTGATTTTTCTAGATATGAAGAGATGTAAGGATTGGGATTATGAATTCAGTTCCTGAAAATATCCAACTGTCTAAAGCCCTGTCCCAGCAGATTCCCTGGAGCACAGAGTGCCTCACTCCACCCTGAACTCCTTCAGGGGTGTTGAAGGTCAACAGCCACAGCACAGGGTTCAGTCTCCACAGAGGCAGATGGCAGACGTCCTTGTTGTTCAGTCACTGGCAGTGCTCTTGTGCTGTGCTGTATACTTAGTTGTTCAGTGGTGTCTGACTCTTTCCGACCCCATGGACTACAGCGCTCCAGGCTCCTCCGTCCATGGGATTCTCCAGGCAGGAATACTGGAGTGGGTTGCCATGCCCTCCTCCAGGGGATGTTCCCAATCCAGGGTTTGAACCCTGGTGTCCCGCATTGCAGGTAGATTCTTTACCATTTGAGCCACCAGGGAAGCTTGGCAAATGCCAATTTGTAGTTGACCATGGATGGAGAAGGCAATGGCACCCCACTCCAGTACTCTTGCCTGGAAAATCTCATGGATGGAGGAGCCTGGTGGGCTGCAGTCCATGGGGTCGCGAAGAGTCGGACACGAGTGAGCGACTTCACTTTCACTTTTCACTTTCATGCATTGGAGAAGGAAATGGCAACCCCTCCAGTATTCTTGCCTGGAGAATCCCAGGGATGGGGGAGCCTGGTGGGCTGCAGTCTATGGGGTCGCACAGAGTCGGACACGACTGAAGCGACTTAGCAGCAGCAGCAGCAGCAGCAGCATGGGGAAAGAAACTGAAAGTGTGGAAAGGAAAAGATAGTATAGGGAGAACAGTATTTGGGGGTGAGGAAACTGTGTGTCACAAGACTAAAGCTGTTAACTATAACAAATAGGGCGGCCAGTGGAGAATGTAAGCGTCCTAAGCCGTCTGTCCTGTTTCCTTGAAACATTCTGCTGCCCAGAGAGCAGATGTGGGGGAAGAAGTTACAGAATTCTTAGCACTGTTAAATGATGACATGTCTGATACTGCCGTGAAGGACAAAAGCCCTTGAAAGAGTCATGAGGGGCACATACATACTTTATTCAGGTCTGTGAAGATGGCAGCTCATCCTTTGCGTCCCAGGCCTACTTCTTAAGTTTGGAGTTGATAAAACAGCAGATTTAACTTGCCTTACCGCATTTAGCTGCATTTGTTAAAACACAGACATTCGACTCGGGTGGCTCTTTAGCTGTTTTTCCTGAAATAAAATACCTGGCACACAATAACGGAAAAAAAAAAAAAAAAGAATCAAGAGTTTCATCATATGCAGTGTATTGTTTTCTACACTGGAGAATCTTGAGTGCTTTGAAAATAATAAGTCTGTCTCCACAATTTCCTGCTCTCCACTAGGTTCTTGGAACGCCCAATGAGGACACATGGCCCGGAGTTCACTCCTTACCACATTTTAAGCCAGGTATGTTTCACTGATTACAAACAACTGACTGCTTCTGACATGCGAACAGTGAATGTGTAGATGTGCCCCCTGAGGCTAATGTCTTACCTGGAAAATTCTGGTTACGTTGGCCACTGTGTACTCTACCTCTTACTGGAGTTGTTTCGTCTTCACGGTTTATTTGTTGGTGAAAACAGACTGAACGACATCACCCATCAGTGTTTCACTGTATGTTTTTTGTTTGATTTCACTGGCTAATCTTGAAGTGACCTCTCATTTCATCATCAGTTAGACTAGCTTCCATGTCTGTGAAAAAATAAACTTTAAATCTAGCTGCTATAATCCATCTGTGCGATTTCTAGTAATAATACTAAAAAAGTGTTAAATTGGAAAAAGTAAAAATCATATTTGATTTATGTTTAAAAACTCTAGTAATACACAGTCAATTAATTTGAGTTTAGACATAGAAAATGTTCTATATGTCCAGTATTCCACTTAAAAAGAAAATGTTAAAATATTTACAGCCTGAACCAGAAAATCAGAGAAAATGTGAAACTTTTAAAATGCTGTCAGTTTTTTCTTACCAGCAGGTGGCAGTCAAGGAACTTCCAGTTTCAATAATGACACTCAGAAGACCCTCAAAATGGTCTATGTAATTTTTATAGGCGAATGAAAGCTTTAGAATTGGAAAGTTAATAAAAAATATGTGGGATGAATTATTGTAAAGTATACTTTTGTTTTTATTTTCTTGGTTAAAAAACATGAATTATAAAATGCAGAAAGTTAATGTTGTTAGTCGCTCAGTCGTGTCCGACTCTGCGATTCTTTGACGGACTGTAACCCGCCAGATTCCTCTGTCCATGGAATTCTCCAGGAGAGAATACTGGTGTGGAGTACCATTTCCTTCTCCAAGGTATCTTCCCAACCCAGGTATCAAACTCAGATCTCCTGTGTAGCTGGGAGAGTCTTTACTGTCTGAGCCATTGGGGAAGCCCTACCATTAAATTACTGAAAGGAATTTTATGGAAGATCTAATGGTCTATTGTTTTATGAGGGAAGAGCTATGAATAATCACTGTTACAGGAGTCAAATACATTCCTTTTCTCCCCTTCCTCTCTTCTGGGAGACCATCAGGAATTAACTATCAATCCCAAAGAATGACTGAGGTGGGAAACTATTTTTTACTCTTAATATTTCTCTTCTGAAGGTATACAGTGTGCTGAGAATTCTTTTATCTTCTTTGGCTGCCCCAAGGACTCTTTGTACTTTTACTGAATATTTTAAATAACCTCTGTGTCCTGAAAGACTATAGAAAGTTACCAATTGAATGTGGATTTCTCTTTCTTTAACTGAGCAAGAAGCATTCTCTAACTGCTTTTATGGCATTTACATGAGAACAGAGCTCTTAATAAATATTCCAAGTGTGGGCTCTTGAAGAAGGCTAGCTTCCTTGTGTTAATATCTAAAACCTTAAGTCCTAGGGAAATAAAACAGAGAATATGAAAAGAGTTGAAATGAATAAAGTTAGATGCAGAAAGGAACAATTAAGATAGTCAATTGGTCTCCCGAGTGTCTGGACTAGAAAACATGGAATAAGTGGTTTATTTTGGTGTGAATAGGTTTATCTTTGTCAACAGCATACAAAAGCACTTATTAAATGTGTTCTGGGAAAGTATTATGATGTGATGAAAATTGAACTAACAGTTTGAGAACTTCATGAGATTAAGGACACTGACTAGTACATATTTTGGTTCAATAAATGTCTGTTGCCCTGAATTATATTAAACGTTTAAGCATTATTTATGTGACTCTGATGATAGACATATATAAGTTAAGGTATATGTATACACATACACACACACATATATATATATATATGTTTAAGTTATTAATTTTATGTATGAGTGTAACCACAGATATATAAAAGGTAATGGGGGATTTCCCTGGTGGTCCAGTGGTTGAGAATTCTGGTCCCAGAGGATCCCACAGGCCTCCAGGCAGCTAAACTCTTGCACCACAACTGCCGAGCCTGCACACGCTAGAGCCCAGGCCCCGCAGCAAGAGAGGCCATCGCAATGAGAAGCCTGAGCTCCACGACTGGAGAAAGCCTGGGGGCACAGAAACAAAGACCCAGGACAGCCAAAAATAAATAAATAAAATTAAGAAGAAGAAGGAAAAACAAGTAATGGGGATCCAGAAGAATAATGTGTTTAGATGTGCATAAGGTACGGATGCTGACAAGCAAAAAACAGCTCCACCTAATGCTTAGGGCTTGTGGGTGAGTAGATGTGGCAGATGTACTCCCTTGGGTGGAGTCAGGGAGAGACGAAATAATAGACTGAGACAAAGGGCGTCTTCTGAGACCATCAGGGGAGTCCTGGGGAAGGAGTTTCATATTCCCAGAGGGGAAATTCTAGTCCTAGGGCCTACCTGCCCCACCCCACGTTCCCCCTCCGCATTCTGTCCCCAAAGAGTGCCTCAATAAGTCTCAGGGATGATGAGAACGTCTGAGCCTTGAAGACATACTTTGTTTTGCTTTGTTTGATAGACTTTCTTTTTTAGAGCAGATTTCGGTTCATAGCAAAACTGAGCAGAAGGGGCAGAGACTTCCGGTATACCCCCTGCCCTGACGCATGTGCAGCCCCCCCATTTATCAGTGTCCCCCACAGCTGGTACATTTGTTACAGTCTGATGAACCTCCACTGAGACATCATTATCCTCAGTGTGCACAGATTACATTAGGGTGTATTCTTGGCATGGTGCACTCTCTGGGTCTGTGCGTGCATGTGCTGAGTTGTATCCAACTCTTTGAAAACCTCATGGACTAGCCCCCCAGGCTCCTCTGTCCATGGAATTTTCCAGGCAAGAATATTGCAGTGGGTTGCCATTTCCTCCTCCCGGGGTTCTTCTCAACCCAGGGATCGAACCTATGTCTCCTGCATTGGCAGGCAGACTGTTTACCCCTGAGTCACCTGGGAATCCTCTAATGACTTGTGGCCACCACTGTGGTGTCATACAGAGTAGCTTCACTGCCCTAAGGATCCTCTGTGTTCTGCTTCTTTACCCGTCCCTCTCCGCTCACCCCTGGCAACCCCTGATCTTTTTACTATCTTCATAGTGGTGCCTTTTCCAGAATGTCATGTAACTGTAATCATACAGGATGTTGCCTTTTCAGATTGGCTGCCTTCATTTACTAATATGCCTTTAAGGTCCGTCCAGATCTTTTCCTGGCTTGATAGCTCATTTCTTTTTAGTACTGAATAATACCCCATTATCTGGATGCACCCCTGCTTATGTAGTCATTCACCTACTGAAGGACATCTTGATTGTTCCAGGTTTTGGCACTTATGAATAGAAATGCTATAAACATCCCTCCACAGGTTCTCTTTCTTCTTCGTCTTCTTTTTTTAAAGTAAATCAAGTTTATTTTTTAAAAGGAAAAATTAAAAACCCCTCAATGGCATTGATTTTTAAATTGGTAGAAAGTCGTTATGCTGTTTCATAATGGACCAAGAGGTATAAGATATAACAGGATAAACACTTTCCAGATTACTTTAGTTCGTTTTCCCCTATTAAAAATAATGTTTATAGATCTGTCTAACCTGTGAAAACAATTTCAGTCTAACTACATGAAATCATTCCAGAAACACCGATGGGCCCTTTGGACATCCAGAGATGGGCTGGCTGAAATTGTTATCCAACTCTGTGCAGGGTTTCTGGTGGACATGTCCATGGGTTCTCTTCTCTTCCCTCCTCTGTCCTGCTCTGTCCTCTGTCCCTTCCCATGGCCCTGCTCACTCCTAGCTGAGCCTTGACATAGTTCTTCTGTTGTTTTTATTTATTTATTCCTAGTTAGTTATTTCAAAGACTTTATCTTTTAGAGCTGTTTTAGATTCACAGCAAGATTGGCCATAAGGGACAGAGATTTCCCATATATTCCCTGCCCTCATGTATGTATAGCATAAAGAATTTTTGGGGCAGTAAAACTACTCTGTGTGATACTATAATGGTGGATACACGTTTACGTATGTCTTCCAAATCCAAAGAAAGGACAACATCAAGAGTGAACCTGAATATAACTTGGGTGGTAGTGATGTGTCGATGTAGGTTAATCAGTTGTTAACAGATGGACCACTCCGGTAGGGAATGTTGCTAATGGGGGAGCTAAGCCTGCCTAGTTTTCATGTGGACATATGTTTTCAGCTTCTCTGAGTAGATACCAAGGAGTGTGATTACTAGGTTGGACATCCTTTGCCCAGGTTTTGAATAGATAATAAGTTTACGCAACTCACAATATCTAACAGTATTATAAAGGAACACAGTGCAAGGCCTCCCACCCCTTTCTGCCCCCTGCCCCCTTCCCCAGAACCACTGCCCCCGCGATAAGCCCCCATTTTGTTAGTTTCCCTTATATTTCTTTCATGTATGTAAATGTAAGAAATTGTGAATGTCTGGTTTTGTATTTCCCGTATTAAACACGATTTGGGGTCTTGCTCTTCTCATGAATGCATTCTGTAGATCCTTTCCTGTCACCATTTAGAGGAGGTCACTGGTGGCTTCCCTCTCTTCCTGCAGCCACATAGCTTTACACTGGGTGGATTTAACCTGTCCCTGGGCTTCCCACATGGCTCAGCAGTAAAGAATCCACCTGCCACTGCAGGAGCCACAGGAGATGCGGGTTTGATTCCTGGGACAGGAAGATCCTCTGTTGTAGGAAATGGCAAGCCACTCCAGTATTCTTACCTGGAGAATCCTAGCTACAGTCCATGGAGTCACAAAGAGTCAGACACAACTGAGCCACTGACCAGGCACGAACCTGTCCCTACTTGTGGATGTTTGGGTTGTTTCCAGTGTTTTGCTATTGTAAATTATTGCAACCCTGTACATATATACTCATAAATACGCACATTGCATGTATGCAAGTTTTTCTGAAGGATAAATGACCAGAAGTAGGGTTCAAGAATTAATAACTGTACTGACCATTGAACAACATGGGTTTGAGCTGTATGGTCCAATATACATGCGTTTTCTCCATTAATACACTCTGCATTATGGTTGGTTGACTTGGGGAGGTACCACACAGGTATCAGAGGCAGCCTGTAAATTATCGGCATATTTTCAACTGCACAGAGGGTCGGCGCCCCTTACTCCTTTGTTGTTCAAGGGTCAGCTGTATACAATGACAATTTTGAACACTTCTGTGAAATTGTTGTCCAAAGTTCAGTTCAGTTCAGTCTCTCAGTCATGTCTGACTCTGCGACCCCATGAACTGTAACACACCAGGCCTCCCTGTCTATCACCAACTTCCGGAGTTGACCCAAACTCATGTCCATTGTGTCGGTGATGCCATCCAGGCATCTCGTCCTCTGTTGTCCCCTTCTCCTCCTGCCCTCAATCTTTCCCAGCATCAGGGTCTTTTCAAATGAGTCAGCTCTTCACATCAGGTGGCCAAAATATTGGAGCTTCAGCTTCAAAATCAGTCCTTTAGGATGGACTGGTTGGATCTCCTTGCAGTCCAAGGAACTCTCAAGAGTCTTCTCCAACACCACAGTTCAAAAGCATCAATTCTTCAGCGCTCAGCCTTCTTGACAGTCCAACTCTCACATCCATACATGACTACTGGAAAAACCATAGCCTTGACTAGACGGACCTTTGTTGACAAAGTAATGTCAACAAAGCTTTTTAATATGCTGACAAATTTTAATGTTTTTTAAAATTTTAATTTAATTTAATTTAAATTTTAAAATTTTAATGTTGACAAAGCTTTTTAATGTGCTGTCTAGGTTGGTCATAACTTTCCTTCCAAGGAGTAAGCGTCTTTTAATTTCATGGCTGCAGTCACCATCTGCAGTGATTTGGGAGCCCCCAAAAATAAAGTCAGCCACTGTTTCCACTGTTTCCCCATCTATTTGCCATGAAGTGATGGGACCAGATGCCATGATCTTAGTTTTCTGAATCTTGAGCTTTAAGCCAACTTTTTTACTCTCCTCTTTCACTTTCATCAAGAGGCTCTTTAGTTCTTCACTTTCTGCCATAAGGGTGGTGTCATCTGCATATCTGAGGTTATTGATATTTCTCCTGGCAATCTTGATTCTAGCTTGTGCTTCTTCCAGCCCAGCGTTTCTCATGATGTACTCTGCATATAAGTTTAATAAGGAGGGTGACAATATACAGCCTTGATGGACTCCTTTTCCTATTTGGAACTAGTCTGTTATTCCATTTCCAGTTCTAACTGTTGTCCAAAGGGATGGTACCATTTGACTGTTATGAGCAATGCATGAGAACTTCTTCACTCCACGGGGTATAGTCAGACTTTTTGATTTTGCCTGTTAGCTGACAAAAAAGTTTTTAATATAGTTTTAATTTGCATGGGTTGAGCATCTTTTCATATTTTTCAGGATCTCTTGTGTTTCCTTTTCTGTGACCAGCTAATCACTTTTGCCCAATTTACAGTTGAGTTATGTGTCCTTTGTCATTTTCTTAATTAATTTCTAGGAATTGTTTATATATTAGAGAAAGTATCCCTTTTTCTGTAAAAAGCTTTTGTATCTCTGGAATTTTTTAAATGATTGTTTCTAACTTTTAACCAATTTTTAAAATAATCCTCATTCACATATCTTACTAGATTTGTATAAATTGTTTTGTCTCAAGAGAAAAGAAATCTGTGTGACTTAGAACAGTACAGTCATTATATTTTTTAAAAAGACCAATTGCTATTATTGATAGATATACGTACAAATTTTTACATATTTTTACATAAATTGGAAAAACCAATTTGTATTTTCAAATGGATTGTTTCATGACTGTCATCTGGATCATGAATAAAGCTTAAAAGCTGAGTCTCTTGAATGTAGCATCTGCTCATTTAATTCCTAATAGGTCTTTTAAAAAATTCATTGATTCATAGTTTATTTCTATAGAATAAGTTAAACTTATTTATTAATGCAACAATATGTGCTGAGCACCATTTGTATGGTTAGCAAGTGGGAAGATTGCAGTGAACAAAACACATAAGACCCTGGTAGGTGGGAGAGATGTATGGTAAGTAAAGTAGATTATGAAGTGGGAGACAGTATACACAGGGAAACAGAACAACAATGGGTGCAGACAGTTGCAGGGAAGGGAGTGACTTACACTTTTAAATTGTAAACAGAATCAAGGCGGTCATCACTGAAAAGATAATGACTGACTGAGGGGCAGGAAGAGAGAGAAGCAGGCAGGTATTTGAAGGAAGAACTTTCCGGAGAGAACAGCAAGTGCAAAGGTTCTGGGGTGGGAAGGAGGGCGGTGGAAAATGAGGTCAGAGGCAATAGCACTGGGGCAGGTCAGAAAGAACCTTGAGGGCCTACTAGGAGACCTTCACCCTTTACTCTGAGCAAGACAGAAAACACAGGGCCATTTTGTACAGGATGGCACATGACCTGGGTTACATGATGGTAAAATCATATCACACTGGGTCTTGTGCTGAGATTGGCAGCCCATGCAGAATTGGGGAGGTCAGTTAGGAGACCATGATGGAGTCTAGGGGGGAGATGAGGAAATGTGCGTGAATAAGATGGTCTTACTTTCTCAACTGCTCCATTTTAGCTCAGAGCTTAACACGTTTTCCCTTGGAAAGTAGGGCCAAAGTGAAGGAACATTTTGAGAACAATTGTTAAGATATTAAAGGAACAGTTAGATAACAATTGGGATTTATTCTTTAATATTTAGCATGAATGTGTCCTCCTCTGCACTTATATTTATGCTAACACAAAATTCCTTTACCTGTGGTCTCCATAGCAACCAGGCAGCAGGGACAGGCCACAGCTGCAGAAAATAAATAAATATACGTAACACACAGGGGCACATGTGCACACACACGTGCGTGTGTTACATGTAATAAGGAGTCCAACCTTGGAGCTTTCATCATTCGCTTCTCTTTAAATTTCTCTCTAAAGAATTGGGAAGTGAGTCTGTCTTCTTTGAACCTGATTGCCTTCTCATTTCTTTTCCCTCAGCCTCAAGTTCTGTGGTTTATGATCTCCAAATGAGAGGTCTCTCCATATATGAAGTTAACCCTAAAAATGCATGCCAGTATATAGTAGGTATAGACAAATACTGTTTGATTCCACTTATATGAGGTACCTGCTGCTGCTGCTGTTTAGTCCCTAAGTCGAGTCCGACTCTTTTGCAACCCCATGGACTGTAGCCCACCAGGCTCCTCTGTCTGTGGGATTCTCCAGGCAAAAGTACTGGAGTGGGTTGCCATGTCCTCCCCCAGGGGATCTTCCCGACCCAGGGATTGAACCTGCATCTCTTGCTTGGCAGGCGGCTGTGCCACTGCACCGCCTGGGAAACCCTCCATTTGTACAAGGTACCTGGAATAATCAAATGCATAGAGTCAGAAAGTACACCGGCAGTGCCAGGGGCAGGGAGGGGGAATGGGGGCTTAGTGTTTAATGGGGCCAGAGTTTCAGTTTAGGAAGGTAGAAAATTTAAGAAGTGGATGCTGTTGAAGGCTGCATTAGTGCCACTGAAATGTACACTTAAAGGTGGTTAAAAGAGTGTGTTTTATATTATAATTATTTTATATTTTCAAAATATAAATACAAAATATTTATATTTTACCACAATAATAAAAAAAATGAGAGGTCTCTCCCTCTCTGCCTCTCCCTTCAGTCCTCTCTGTTTCTCTCCCCCCCTCTCCACCTTCCCCCCACCTCTCGTACCAGAGTGGCTCCTCTGTCACCATCTCCAGGATGCTTGCTGTGGATCAGCCTCGGAGGTGCGAGGTGACACTCTGGTATTCTTAGCGCTACATTCTGTCACCTTTGATGAGATTCATCACCAGCCAAACCTCATTGTCTATCAAAAGTAAGAGTCCATCGCAAAATGACCACATTTGCCCTTTCGCTTAGTTCACCGTGACTCCCTCCCAGCATGCTTTTGCGTAATGCCCTCTGCTCCATTTCCTTCTGGGACAAGAAGAGTCTTCCCCATCTGGGTCCCAGGACCACTCTGTCCTGCCTGCTTTACATCAGCAGAGGCCACATGACTCATACACCTCTGATGAAGTGATGCTTGGAATTTTGGGATATAAGACAAAGCATTAACATTTTTAAAATACATCTTGTGTATGTTTTGGAGGGATTGATTGGATTTTGTAGAATTGTGGGGCTTCCCAGGTGGCTCAGTGGTAAAGAATCTACCAGCAATGCAGGAGACACAGATTCGACCCCTGAGTTAGGAAGATCCCCTGGAGTAGAAAATGGCAACCTGCTCCAGTATTCTTGCCTGGGAAATCCCTGGACAAAGGAGTCTGGCGGGCTATAGTCCAGGGTGTCACAAAGAGCTGCACTCAACTGAGCTGGAACACTGCCTGTCTGAAGATAAAGCTAGGATGCTGGACGTCCTGCCTTGTGTGAGGCAAGCCCACATTTGCCTCGCATGACCTGCCAGTCTATAGGGAACAGGCCTGAGAATTGTGGTAATCCCAGATCAGGGCAGAATATAGGTTCTATAGGCAGATTATAGGCATTTGAGGTTCTCCAGACAGGTAGAATCAGGGTGAGGGATTGAGAATTCTGAAAAGATTTTGCAGTTCCCTGCTGTCAAGGAAAACTGCGGGACTCCTTGAGCTGGGAGTGAAAGCGGTGTTTTGGTTGTGCCTTAACTATTGGAGCAAGCTGAACATTACAGCAGAAAGAAGTTCCACGGGGCATCTCGCCCTGCTCAGTCTTTCGTCAGGCAAGGAGCCGAGGTCAGAGATATTAAAGGACTTCCCCAAAGTCACTGTCAGGTGGAAGTAGATCCCAGGAGATCTCAGCCTGGATTTCAATTCAGTGCTCTTTTTTTGCAGAATGAACCATGGGGGATCATGCTTCTGCATCTATATTGTAATTTCTCATTGACTTTCTTCTAATGGACAGTTTCTTGACAATTAGGCTAACAAGAAAACAGCCAGAAAAAAAAAAAAAAAAGAAAGATCTGATATCTGTATTTAGAAACCACAAACATCACTTTTGTATGAAATAGTTTGGGCCCCAAATAACATGTAGAGTCCATATATGACACTTGTATTCATCTCTTAAATGCTTCCAACACAGAGGGCATTCAGCAACTATTTAATGACCAGTTATTATTCAGGAGTTTAGAAAAGGAAGCCACTGTAAAATTCAGGGAGAGAAAAATGTTCCTAGACCAGAAGCAATTCAAAATGATGAAATTAGACTGAAATAATTCTATTTTCCTGAATCAAGCAAGGAAACAGAGAATTTCTAAAGCAATTGTACTATTCTGAAGAGAAAGTTATCTAATCCAAGAAGCAGCTTGAGGAAAGTTTGTGAAAGTCTGCAAGAATTTCTTGCAGTGAATGCAGTAAGATAAAAAAAAAAAAAAAAGAATTAGCTGTTGGAAGCAAATTGCAAGATGATAATATTTTAAACATTCTGTGCCCAAAACTAAGCCCACAGACATACTGACCTTGAAGGCAACAGGCAAGTTTGGATTTAGTTGTACTCAGATTCTGTAATGAGGTAAAAAACTTGTCAGTCCTGCCTATTCACAGGCCGAACTGAAGTCCCCAAACTAAATCGATCCAGACTTCTTAATTCCAGAGGGAAGATGTAAATTACTTCAGGAATAGATACCATGATGATAACACCTTATATTTATGTTGTATTTTAATCAATACTACTTACAAAACATTTCAACATATTATCTCATTTGGTATTTAGAATAACTGAGTGGTTATCATGTTACTTGCTAAGTTACCCTTGGTGGTGGTGGTGGTTTAGTCTCTCAGTCGTGTCCTACTCTTAGTGACCCCGTGGACTGTAGCCCGCCAGGCTCCTCCATCCATGGAATTTTCCAGACAAGAATACTGGAGTGGATTGCCATTTCCTTCTCCAGGGGATCTTCCCAGGGGTCGAACCGAGTCTCCGGCAGCTCTTGAGTTGACAGGTGGACTCCTTTCCCAGTTGAACCACCTGGCAAGTTACCTGCTAATGTTACCCTCCATAAATATGGGTATCTTCTCTGAAACTTGTGCTTCCAATAAATTGTCAACTCCAAACTCCCTGTGGATGTTTAGTTTTAAATGTCCAGTCCTTGGTACATGTTATGGGAACTGCTCAGTTTCATGATTTGCAGCCCAGAGATCTGAAGCCTAAGCCTTTGTTCCCCTCAGAACTTTCCCCTGGTCTTTAAAAAGATGATGGGAAAACTGCAAGCAGTAGAAATTGTTAGTGGGATGTTCAGTGCAGGGAGGTTGAGAGGAGGGCAGTTTCCTGACAGGATGTTGGCCTGCAGAGACCACGCCTGCTCTTAGGGCACAGCTGTGGACATGCGGGGTCATCTTCCTTACTTTTCTGGAAGCTTCCCATCCACTCCCTCCAGCTCACAGAAGTCCTATGGCGGTTAAATGAGATCATCCATTTTTATATTCTGTTTACCACCTTTTACATACTTACTTTTAAGAAGATTTGAACTAATATAAAGATGCTTTTAAATTGTTAAGAGCATGTATCTACAAATTAGGATTGTACCATTTATATTGTGTCCTCTACCAGGTATTTCCTTTCCCACTTTATGCTTTTCCTCAAGAATCCCTCTTTATGTCTTTTTTTTTTTTTTTGAGTGATTGATAGCAAATGTAACAGTCATGGGTTATGTCTGAATATTCAAGGGTGTAACTATGTGACAGTTATAAAGATTGACTTGAAAGATTCTTCTGCAAATCTATAGCCATCATCTCAGATTTTTTATTAATCTGTTTATTATCCATTTTTGGCTGCGCTGGGTCTTCGTTGCTGCCTGCACTCGGGCTTTCTCTGCTTGTGGCGAGCAGCAGCTACTCTGCAGTTGTGGTGGGCAGCCTTCTCACTGTGGTGCCTTCTCTGGTGGGGCTTGTGGGTTCAGTAGATGTGGCATATGGGCTAAGTGGCCCCATGGGCATGTGAAACCTTCCGAGACTTGGGATCAAACCTGTGTCCCCCAAACCTGCATTGGCAGCCAGATTCTTAACCACTGAGCCACCAGGGAAGTCCTATCTCAGATTTTATTGCTAAAACCTTGTGGGTCTGCCTGCCCTAAGGCTCAGGTCATTTAAAGCTGTCTCCCTGCACCATCGACCACCACCTTTTTCAACTCTGTGCTTCCTCATCCCAGTAAATGCCACTACAGTCCCACAGTGAAAAAGCCAGTTAATTATTACATTTATGGGGTACATGAACTTTACAGAGCAGAGGAAGTTAAACAGTGTTAAACATGACCAGAAGGGTACACTGTCTGGACATTCGGACTTTCTCATCCTGGCCCTTGTGCTGTGAGTCATGGGCAGCTGCAAGCAGGGGAGAAAATGCTGGAGCTGAGAGCTCACGTTTCAATCAGCAAGAGCCAGATGCTCCAGACACTCTCATGTACTCGGATTCTTAACAAGTGCTCCCTGGGTGCCAGGCAGCCTTGGAGGTGCCAAAGACACAGTTGCGAACAAAGCAGATAAGCCCGTGGTTTATGAGGCATCCGTGCCAGAGGGGAGACAGGTAGTAGACAAATTACAAGTCAGCGTGAATGGAGCAGTGGGGGTGGGTTCCTGATGGCCAAGGTGAAGAGCTAGGATTTTTACTCGAAGTGCAAAAGGAATCAGTGAAGGGTTTTTGAGCAGAGGAGGAAACTGATATTGTATATTTTCTGAAGGACCTGCTGGCTACAAAAAGTCACGAACCTGTTTCAGAGATGGAAAGCGGCTTCATCTCAAGTGTGAACTCCTCTTGATTGATGGTTTCTGCCCACGACTCTGGGCTGAGAAGGGTGCATAATAGCAAATCCAGGCTCAGGGAGTAATTATTTTCATACCAGTTAACAGTGATGCCATAGACATGGGCTGTAGGCTTTTCCCCATAGGTCCGCTTATAACTGACAAGGATTTGATATGCAGGAAAAAAAAGTCATACATATGGCCAACACTATAAAATAAAAATTTTAAATAGCCAAAAATCATGATAATTACTGAAAATGTAAACTAATAATTCAGCTCTTCCCCCATAGGCAAACCTGTTGGGGGGAGATATCTTTAAAAATTGTAGAAATTCATTTCAGTGCAAGGAAGGGTCTGTCTATACAGACTTTCTGCGTATCTGCTTGAAGAATTTCCCATTTATCTTCACTAGAGGGCATCCATAATGAGGGAGACAAACATTGTCCAGGAAATGTCAGAGAAAATGTAGTGAGATTACATGTAGTGAAATTCTTCTGATAATAATTGTGTGCATGCGTGCTCAGTCACTTCAGTCATGTCCGACTCTTCTTGACTCCTTGGACTGTAACCCGCCAGGCTCCTCTATCCCTGAAATTCTCCAGGCAAGAATAATGGAGTGGATTTCCATGCCCTCCTCCAGGGCATCTCCCCTACCCAGGGATCGAACCTGAGTCTCTTATCTCTCCTGCAATGGCACTTTACCACTAATGCCACCTGGGAAACCCCTCGATAATGACTATGGAACAATAACTCTTTTGCTAATGTAGAGGTGGAAGGAAAAGAGCTTGTTTGTTTTTTTTTTTTAATTTAAGATTTTCCATTCAGTTCAGTTCAGTTCAGTCACTCAGTCGTGTCTGACTCTTTGCAACCCCATGAATTGCGGCACTCCAGGCCTCCCTGTCCATCACCAACTCCCGGAGTTCACTCAGACTCACGGCCATCGAGTCAGTGATGCCATCCAGCCATCTCATCCTCTGTCGTCCCCTTCTCCTCCTGCCCCCAGTCCCTCCCAGCATCAGAGTCTTTTCCAATGAGTCAACTCTTCTCATGAGGTGGCCAAAGTACTGGAGTTTCAGCTTTAGCATCATTCCTTCCAAAGAAATCCCAGGGCTGATCTCCTTCAGAATGGACTGGTTGGATCTCCTTGCGGTCCAAGGGACTCTCAAGAGTCTTCTCCAATACCACAGTTCAAAAGCATCAATTCTTTGGCACTCAGCTTTCTTTACAGTCCAACTCTCACATCCATACATGACCACAGGAAAAACCATAGCCTTGACTAGACAGACCTTTGTTGGCAAAGTAATGTCTCTGCTTTTGAATATGCTATCTAGGTTGGTCATAACTTTCCTTCCAAGGAGTAAGTGTCTTTTAATTTCATGGCTGCAGTCACCATCTGCAGTGATTTGGGAGCCCCCCAAAATAAATCTGACACTGTTTCCACTGTTTCCCTATCTATTTCCCATGAAGTGATGGGACCAGATGCCATGATCTTCGTTTTCTGAATGTTGAGCTTTAAGCCAACATTTTCACTGTCCTCTTTCACCTTCATCAAGAGGCTTTTTAGTTCCTCTTCACTTTCTGCCATAAGGGTGGTGTCATTTGCATATCTGAGGTTATTGATATTTCTCCCGGCAATCTTGATTCCAGCTTGTGCTTCCTCCAGCCCAGTGTTTCTCATGATGTACTCTGTATAGAAGTTAAATAAGCAGGGTGACAATATACAGCCTTGATGTACTCCTTTTCCTATTTGGAACCCCATGTCCAGTTCTAACTGTTGCTTCCTGATCTGCATACAGATTTCTCAAGAGGCAGGTCAGGAGGTCAGGTGTATCTTTTTCAGAATTTTCCACAGTTTATTGTGATCCACACAGTCAAAGGCTTTGGCATAGTCAATAAAGCAGAAATAGATGTTTTTCTGGAACTCTCTTGCTTTTTCCATGATCCAGCATATGTTGGCAATTTGATCTCTGGTTCCTCTGCCTTTTCTAAAACCAGCTTCAACAACTGGAAGTTCATGGTTCAAGTATTGCTGAAGCCTGGCTTGGAGAATTTTAAGCATTACTTTACTAGCGTGTGAGATGAGTGCAATTGTGCAGTAGTTTGAGCATTCTTTTGCATTGCCTTTCTTTGGGATTGGAATGAAAACTGACCTTTTCCAGTCCTGTGGCCACTGCTGAGTTTTCCAAATTTGCTGGCGTATTGAGTGCAGCACTTTCACAGCATCATGTTTCAGGATTTGAAATAGCTCAACTGGAATTCCATCACCTCCACTAGCTTTGTTTGTAGTGATGCTTTCTAAGGCCCACTTGACTTCACATTCCAGGATGTCTGGCTCTAGGTCAGTGATCACACCATCATGATTATCTGGGTCATGAAGATCTATTTTGTACAGTTCTTCTGTGTATTCTTGCCACCTCTTCTCAATATCTTCTGCTTTTGTTAGGTCCATACCATTTCTGTCCTTTATTGAGCCCATCTTTGCATGAAATGTTCCCTTGGTATCTCTAATTTTCTTGAAGAGATCTCTAGTCTTTCCCATTCTGTTGTTTTCCTCTATTTCTTTGCATTGATCGCTGAGGAAGGCTTTCTTATCTCTTCTTGCTATTCTTTGGAACTCTGCATTCAGATGCTTATATCTTTCCTTTTCTCCTTTGCTTTTCGCTTCTCTTCTTTTCCCAGCTATTTGTAAGCCCTCCCCAGACAGCCATTTTGCTTTTTTGCATTTATTTTCCATGGGGATGGTCTTGATCCCTGTCTCCTGTACAATGTCACGAACCTCCGTCCATAGTTCATCAGGCACTCTATCTATCAGATCTAGGCCCTTAAATCTATTTCTCACTTCCACTGTATAATCATAAGGGATTGGATTTAGGTCATACCTGAATGGTCTGGTGGTTTTCCCTGCTTTCTTCAATTTCAGTCTGAATTTGGCAATAAGGCGTTCATGATCTGAGCCACAGTTAGCTCCTGGTCTTGTTTTTGTTGACTGTATAGAGCTTCTTCATTTTTGGCTGCAAAGAATATAATCAATCTGATTTTGGTGTTGACCGTCTGGTGATGTCCACGTGTAGAGTCTTCTCTTGTGTTGTTGGAAGAGGGTGTTTGCTATGACCAGTGCTTTTCTTGGCAAAACTCTATTAGTCTCTGCCCTGCTTCATTCTATATTCCAAGGCCAAATTTGCCTATTACTCCAGGTGTGTCTTGACTTCCTACTTTTGCATTCCAGTCCCCTATAATGAAAAGGACATCTTTTTTGGTGTTAGTTCTAAAAGGTCTTGTAAGTGAACCATTCAACTTCAGCTTCTTCAGCGTTACTGGTTGGGGCATAGACTTGGATTACTGTGATAGTGAATGATTTGCCATTTAAGATTTTAGTTAAGTAATATTTTACCCCCCAAATATTTAAGTAACACATAATAAATGGACTACTGACAATTAGCTCAGTTTTAAGATAGTGGTGAAATTTCCTTCACTTACACCCACCCTTGATGAGCACTGTAGGGGTGAACAAGGTTGAGATTATTGAGAAAAGACATAAATGTGTATGTGCACAGATGGTTTTGCTTCTGGAACCAGCTTTGTAGCATCAACTCATAGTCTCTCAACTAAAAAAGGGCAATTGATATTGTCTCAGAAAGCCAATCCTTGCTCTCCACTAGTGCATTAAAATCATAGACTCACAGGAGTTTGAAGAGTATTCACCTGTCTGTGATTTTTATTCATTTCTTTAACTCTTGCCACAGAGGGTAATTTAGAATAGCTTAAGTATTTACCCTCCCTGGAGTAACACTGCTTTCAATATACCCTATGTCTGCCTTGTGTATGTACAGCATAACAGTACAAGATGATCCGTTGTTAAAGCTTATTATTAATAGTAATTTCCAGTGGTAGCAATAGCTAGCAGATATCGAAAGTATCTTATGCATTAGACACTCTTCCCAGCTCTTGAGGGGATTTTCTTATTGAAGATTCACAATAATTCTAGGAGGTAAATACTGCTATTTCTCCCATCTGTGAAGGAAACTGAGGCACTGAAAGATCTGTCTTTTTTCTTTTAAGTAGTATGTCCAGGATCGCTGGAACTTGGCGGTCATTGGTCTGGCATTTCCCATGAACACGAGACCCATTTGTTCTAAACTAAAAGGCTGAGGCTCTGCAACGTGCGGAAAGGGAGTCGGGGGTGGGGAGAGCACTGCTTGTGTCACTGTCGCTTTCTAAAGTAGACTTCATCGTTTCTTTCTCTGTTTGGCTGTGCCGGGTCTTCTGCGTGTGGGCTCTCTCTAGTTGCAGCAATGGCGGCCACTCTCCAGTCGTGGCGTGCGGGCTTTCTCGTGGCGGAGCATGCGCTCTAGGGCGCATGGATTTACTTGCCCCACTGCATGTGGGATCTTCCCGGACCAGGGATCAAACCGGTGTCTCCACCATTGCCAGGCGGATTCTTAAACACTGCACCGCTAGGGCAGTACAGTAGACTTAAATTTTTTTTAGAGCATTTTAAGGCTCACAGCAAAACTGAGCAGAAGGTAGAGAAATTTTCCATATGCCTGCCGTCCCCACACATGGCACAGCCTCCCTCCTTATCAACATCCCCCACCAGGGTGGTGCATTTGTTCAGCTGACAAACCTACATCATTATACGTCAGAGTTCATAATTGAGGGTTTTGCTTTTGGTGCTGTATATTATGTGGGTTTGGACAGATGTATCAGGACACATGTTTACCATGCAGAGTAATTTCACACTCTTGAAAAAATCCTGTGTCCTCCCCTCATTCATCCCTTTCTCCCCTCTAGGCAACCAGTGATCTTTTTATTGTCTCTAGTTTTTTGCCTTTTCCAGAAGGTCTTATAGTTGGAAGTGTGCATGTTTTTTAACTGCTAGTTAAAGAAACTTTGATCTGCTGGTGCTGCTGCCAGCATTGTGCATTGCTGAGGTCAAACTTCAAGTCTCTTCCATTGGACACATACAGATATGTCATGGTGTCGTGGCTGCAAGCCTTGACTCCACATTCAGACCGCCTGGGTTCAGATCCCAGCTCTGCCGCTTGTGAGCTATGTGACACAGACAAGGTGCCCAGTGTCTCAGTGCCTCGGTTTCTCTGTGTGTCAAATGGAGAAGATCTTATCCCCTCGCCCACAGTGTTGTTATGTGGACTAAATCAAGTTGCAGACCAATAGGACACAGGACATTTGTGCTAAATATCAAATAGGAGGCTTGGATCACTCAGCTCTTTGGTAACAAGTGATAAACCAGGAGCTGAATCCTGGTTCAGCCTCTGCCACTTGCCTGTATCATGACCTCAGGCAACTCAAACTTTCTAACCTCAGTTTAGTCATTGGTAGAAAGAAGTGATCAGACCACAGTATGTCCCCTACATACGAACGCATTCTATTCGGAGAGTGTGTTCTAAATCCAGTTTGTTCATGAAGCCCAACAAAGTTAGCCTAAGTACCAAGCTAACACAATCGGATATAGAGTACTGTACTGTTATAGGTTTATAAGACTTTTCACATAAATAATACATAAAAAGCAAACAATAATGAAAACATTTTTAATCTTAGACTATAATACCTTGAAAAGTACAGTAGTGCAGTATATAATAGCTGACATACAGGGGCTGCCATCGAGTGAACAGGCAGGAAGACTGACTGGAGGAAGGGGAGGACGGGGAGGCGGTGGGGCTGAAGGACTGTCAGCAGGAGGAGACGGGGCAAGCTGCAGCTTCACTCACACCTGACATCCCTTGCTGCAGCCAGACACACATTCATATCTTTGAAAGTTCGCACCTTGAAGGTTCATATGTAGGGGACCTGCGGTACTGATGGCTCACATTTCCCCTCGAAGGTGCCGTCTTCCTGGTCTCTTTCCCCCTGTGGAGAGTTTGCATGGAGGCATGGTGGGGATGCATGGAGACCGAGACACAAAATCTTTCTTCTCCTTTCTTTTCTGGGAGCTATAAGGATTCCATCTCATTGGTGACTAGTACACTTTGTGATAAATGCCCAACAGATTAAACTGGCAAGAGAAGTGTCCTGTAAGTTTTAGGTTGAGAAAGGTGTGGCTGGTGTAAAGACCTCAGCTGGGAATATGCACACACAAACCCATATCTCTATGTTTATCTGTTAGGAAAACCAAATGCCATAGGAAGTAAGAATGTTTAACGAATAGAGTAGATGTTTGTTTCTAGAAGTTGCTCAGAGATTGTTCTTTTTTTCTCCGTTTAATTAATTTATGTATCTGGGCTGTGCTGGGTCTTCACTGCTCTGTGCGGGGTTTTCTCCAGCTGCGGTGTGCAGTTTTCTCCTTGTGGAGGCTTCTCTTGTGTTGTGGAGCTCAGGCTTTAGTAGTTGCAGAGCATGAGCTCAGTACTTGAGGCTCCTGGGCTGTAGAGCACAGTCTCAATTGTCGTGGCACACAGGCTTAGTTGCTCTGCAGCATGTGGGATCTTCCCGGGCCAGGGATCGAACCCCTGTCTCCTGCATTTGCAGGTGGATTCTTTACCACTGAGTCACCAGGGAAGCCCAGAGATTGCTCTCTGAAAACACACACTGTTGGTAATGAAAGGATGATTTGCTGCAGCCAGGTCACGGCAGGACGTTTCAGTCCCCTGTTTCCAGGACTGAAGATGGCTACTCGGCCTTTGCAGGAAACCCCTCTGGGTTTTGCAACAGGGCAGTATGATTCTGTTCTGAGTTAACGTGTCACATCAGAGCCTCTCGCTGGTAACGCTGGGGCTGTGTCAGATCACAGCCAGTATATATTTGGGGGATAGCAAGTGTTTTAAAGCTGTGAGTTGCAGTTGTGCAGACACACGAACTTTTCTAAAATGCCTTTTTGGATTACTGTGCTTTTTTGGAGCTGAGACATCTAAAAATCCCTGTATTTTGGAACAAGTGTAACCCTCTCTGGGATAGACTCTCATCTGCCTGTGTGAATGCCTGTTCAGTCCCTCAGGTGTGTCCAATTCTTGGCGACCCTGCGGACTGTAGCCTGCCAGGCCCCTCTGTCCATGGGATTCTCCAGGCAAGAACACTGGAGTGGGCTGCCGAGCCCTCCTCCAGGGGATCTTCCCCAGGGATCAAACCCAGGTCTCCTGAGTCTCTTGTATTGGCAGGCAGATTCTTTACCACTGAGCCACTTGGGAAGCCCCAAACTCTCATCTGTTATGCATGAACTCTTACTTCCGGTCTGAGGACTATAGATATTTTAGATCCAACTTTTCTGTATCTTGGCCAGAATATCAGCTGAAACGTTGACCACTGGCTTGGTTTTCCTAATAAGAAAGTCAATTTTGCATACAGATTCTTTTGAACGCCTGTAAATAGAATTTTCTCCTATGGATGGCCCCTTGACGCTGGCTTCCATGAGTCACTGTAGGCTGTGGATGACCTTGTAGGTTTTGTGCGCCGATTTCCCAGAGTGCCTGGCAAACAGTATGTACATGAGAAGTATTTGTAGAGCGAGTGAGCGAATGAGGACTACTCATGTCTTCTAAAGGATTCATGGCTATAATCTGCCACATAAGCAATTAGAGGGATAGTTGGGAACATCAGAGAGTGATCCGTGACTTTGTTTACTGTTCATCCTCGCAGAGGACTGGACCCCTTTTTGCTCCACTGAAACTGTCTTGGGACAGGCATCAGGTTCAATACCTGAGCCAGATGATAGCTGGGCCACAGCTCTTGGCTTCAGTCGTTACTACTTTCTGACAGGCTCAGGAGGCAAGACTAAATGCATTTGTTAAAATGCAAAATAACCCTAACGAATGGAAATTTTGAATAGATGAATATATGGTTTAGAGGCATTCATTATAAAGTACATCTAACATTTCCTAGGGCATTTTGGACGTACTCATTTTTATATTGATTTACAGTTATTCCAGGATATTATTTAAAAATTCACTGCTATTAAATCCAAAAAAAGAAAGAGAAGTGTTCTTAAAAATCCTGGATTAGCCTTCCAAGTCCCTTGAACATTATTGGAGTTTTTAGTTGGTTGGTTTTTTGACTACTTATTTATAAGTTTTCCCATTGTTGAAGTTAAAACCATAGCGGTGTCTTATGAGATCCAAAAAATACGCTGGTGAGAAGGACATACGGAATATAAAAATTAAAAGTACCCTCCTAGAGTATACAGTATGTACATATAAGCAAATGGGAAAATTCCAGTTTAGGTTTTATTTGTTTTCTCACTGCCTCAAGGCATTCAGGTTTAGTTCTTTTTCTTCCCCTTGCTCTTTGCTCTCTTATTTTTAGTTAAATTAAATTTTTTATTTAGAGCATACTTGCTTTACAGTGTTGTGTTAGTTTCTGCTGTACAGCAACATGATTTGACCATATGTTTACGTATATACCTTCCCTCTTGAGGCTCCTTCCCACCACCTCCCATTTCACCCCTCGAGGTCATCACAGGGCGCCGAGGTCATCGCAGGGCGCCAAGGGCATCACAGGGCGCCGAGGGCATCACACGGCGCCGAGCTGAGCTCACTGGGCTATACGGCAGTTTCCCACTAGCTATCTGTTTTGCACATGGGAGTGTATATATGTCAGTGCGACTCTCTGAATTCATCCCACCCTCCCCTTCCTACCCTATGTCCACAAGTCCATTCTTTATGTCTGCATCTCAGATGTAGCTCTTTTAAGCTGGGAAAGTTCAGAATCTATAGCATTGTTCACCAGTATTTTCCCATGAAATTGCAGCGAATCACTGCCTATAAGCATGGCGGTGTGAGCAAAACCTTTCCAGCCTCTGTCCCCCACCCCCATCACATCGCAGAACAAGCTATTTCTTCTCTCTGAGCTCTCCTCCCTGGCTCCCTGCTGGGTGCGACCATCCTCTGCCGTCCCTGCAATAAGAGGAGAAGGTGAAAATCAGCCTGCAGGTTTAAATTAATTGCACTTCTCAGTTACACTGTGAGTTAGCCAGTGCTTTAAATCACCGCATTCTAAACTTCTAGTTTAAACATAATTGAAAAGAGAAAGCTGACGTTAAAGTAGTGACAGAATAAACCTAACTAAAGGAGAACAGTGTGAGGCACTCCTAATCAAATACTGGAATAATCTGTGAAAATCGTGCATAAGCAGTTGACTGTTTTATTAAATACACCTCTTCCTGATTTGGGACACTAATTTAAGCCCCTTTTTGTTTTCAAAACTTACCTAGTGAATTAGGTTGCTTTCATGCTAATGGAACATTATTTTTACTTATGATGCAATTGTTTTCAAAATAGAATTTAAAACGTCTAATTCTAAACGTTATCAGAAAATGTTGGAAATAGCTCTGTTTGAAATTGTGTGCTTTGACAGTTAAGATCTGAACGATGTTGATGCAAGAGATCAGGTCTTGTGTGTTACCGGCACTAGCTTCAGATATTTGAGTTTATCCTGTCTTCATTTGGAAAAGAAAACAGATGCAGTTAGTGGCGCTGCCTCTGGGCTCCCAGGGGACTGTGTCCATATCCACAGTGAAGCACTTTTCACCCTGTGTTGGTAATTCTGTATTTACTTTCTGGGCCACCGAATTGTAAGCAGGATGTCCTCATTTCTGTGTGCCCGTGGTGCATGGAGTGCCTGGCGTACGAGCCAGTGGCAGGTGACATTTGCTAGAAGAATTTAGAGTTTGACGTCCCTTATATGTGGAATCTAAAAAGAAATGAGACAGAGGAACTTAGGAAACACACAGAGACTCACAGACAGAGAATGAACTTACAGTTGCTGGTGGGAGGGATGGGGGAGGTGATAGTTAGGGAGGTAGGGATGGATTATACACACTGCTGTATTTAAAATGGATAACCAGCAGGTCCTGCGTAGAGCACAGGGAACTCTGCTCAGTGTTACCTGGCATCCGGATGGGAGGGGAGTTTGGGGGGGAATGGGTACATGTGTATGCATGGCTGAGGCCCTTCGCTGTTCACCTGAATCTATCACAGCATTGTTAATCAGCTGTATCCCAATACAACATAAAAAGTAAAATAAAAAAGAGTTCATGTGAGTAGTGACGGAAAGTAAAGGAGGAAGACTTTGTTATTTTTTCCACTTTCATGTGGCATGTTTTGCTATCAATTTTGGCTCTTTTATGCATAGCTAAAACTGATGTATTTCTGAAAAAAAAATTTCTATTAGCATATCCTGTCAAACTCTAAATAGAGGCAATCCTTAGAGCTCATATTTGTGTGCAGTCCTTAATTGCTAAGAATGATAATTTATTAGGAAATGCAAGATTGTATTAATGTTATCTGGAATGGAATTCTTCTTCCTTCCTGAAATGATAGCAAATTATTAAAATTGCATGTGGGGAGTACAAAGTCAAGGAGATCAAATTTGTATTACAAGGACATTTGAGGTAATTAATTTTTAAAATATATCTTGCTTTTAAAATACCAGACTATATTTATTATACATAATAGTAATTTTTCTAAACCTCCATAAAAAGCTATTCTTGCCATTTCTCCTTTCTTTGTCAGTTAATTCTCAAACCTAGAATACGGCTTTACCTTTCTGTTCTACACCAACTGACTGAATTATGTTGGGTCTTATGTAATGCAGTCTAGTAGAGAATAAATGCAAATGTTACACATTCTTGTGAACCAAATAAGTACATAATTGCTGGTGAGCGTTTTTGCCTGTAGCTTTAAAACAGTGACTGTTTGTAATCAGGGCTACTCCTCAGCTGGTGCACACCACTGAAGCATAATGGCTAGTTTCTGTACTGATTGGTCCAAGCCTTGCAGAGTATCAAATATTTTGACAACTACCTCTGCTTAAAAGATGACTGAAACCCATGCAAATGTCAAATAGCTTCTGAGTCATCATTGGGAGTATTAATGCATTCTCAGAGTAATATTACCTGATGCGAAGAGCTGACTCATTGGAAAAGACCCTGATGCTGGGAAAGATTGAGGGCAGGAGGAGAAGGGGATGACAGAGGACGAGATGGTTGGATGGCATCACTGACTCGATGGACATGAGTTTGGGTAAACTCGGGGAGTTGGTGATGGACAGGGAGGCCTGGCGTGCTGCGGTTCATGGGGTCGCAAAGAGTCGGTCATGAGTGAGTGACTGAACTGAACTGATGAAATTCCAAATCTTTGAAACATGGAAATTGGAGAGTGATAAGTGCTGCACGAGCCACCCCAACGCCTACCTTTCTGTCACCCCGTGTCTAGTTCATCAGCACATCTTACTTGCTCTACCTTGAAAATGTTTTCAGCTTGTCTTCTCCCTCTGCGTTCACTCTGTTGCCATAGCCCGTGTCGCGTCCTGTCTCTCCTAGACTGTTGTGATAACCTTTATCGATCTCCCAGCTTCCATCTTTGCCTCCAATGGTAGTGTATTCAAACAGAGGCCAGAGTGAACCTTTAAAAAAAATTCTAAATCACAAGCTAAAGGCCACAGAATCTGCGTGAGCCAGCCCTCCACCCATCTTCCCGGGCTGCCTGCTCCAGCCACTCTGTTCTTCCAGGTTCACATCCCCTCCTGGAATATGAGTGGCTTGCAGGCAAGAAGGTCTTCTCTTTGGTTCTCTCCCATATCTTCCATTCCAAGAAGTATATTGGCACACAGTAGTTGCTCAGTGAATAGTAGTTGAATGAATGAATCATTGCACAGATTTCTAGTCATTTCTTTTGAATAAACTCTGTATTTAGAGATAGGAAGCTGAGTATGTTCTTAAATTTCTTTTTGTTCTTTTTATCTAACAGTGTTGTTACATGTGAAACATACCAAAGCAAAAGCAATATAAATCATTTGGATTCTCTTCTTAAAAACTTATAATTAAAAGCAGATAACATCAACAAAAGGTACCAACTAATATAAAGCAGAATTAAGTCTATTAAGTATTAAATTATGAAAAAGAAATGAGATCAATATGAAAAAGAAATCACTTAATTCTACTGTATGCACAAATCCTTTCTAAATGGAAAGATTTTAAAAAATAAACATTTTTCTGAACCTTTATCAAAGTACACTTTTTCCTATATTTTATATTAAAAGCTATGTTAGGTGGAGGCTTAATCACTAAGTTGTGATCAACTCTTGCGACCCCATGGACTATAGCCCTCCAGGCTCCTCTGTCCATGGGATTACCTAGGCAAGAAACTGCAGTGGGTTGCCATTTCCTTCTCCAGGGGATCTTCCTGATCCAGAGATTGAACTCTAGTCTCTAGCATTGCAGGCAGTCTACTGCATTCAAGGCAGATTCTTTACCAAATATGCCACCAGGGAAGTCCTTAAAAGCTAAGTTTAAGAGACACTGGCATGTCTCACACGCTAGCAAAGTAATGCTCAAAATTCTCCAAGCCAGGCTTCAGCAGTACATGAACCGTGAACTTCCAGATGTTCAAGCTGGTTTTAGAAAAGGCAGAGGAACCAGAGATCAAATTGCCAACATCCACTGGATCATCGGAAAAGCAAGAGAGCTCCAGAAAAACATCTATTTCTGCTTTATTGACTATGCCAAAGCCTTTGACTGTGTGGGTCACAATAAACTGTGGAAAATTCTGAAAGAGATGGGAATACCAGACCACCTGACCTGCCTCTTGAGAAACCTGTATGCAGGTCCGGAAGCAACAGTTAGAACTGGACATGGAACAACAGACTGGTTCCAAATAGGGAAAGGAGTACGTCAAGGCTGTATATTATCACCCTGCTTATTTAACTTATATGCAGAGTACATCATGAGAAACACTGGGCTGGAGGAAGCACAAGCTGGAATCAAGATTGCCGGGAGAAATATCAATAACCTCAGATATGCTGATGACGCCACCCTTAGGGCAAAAAGTGAAGAAGAACTAAAGAGCCTCTTGATGAAAGTGAAAGAGGAGAGTGAAAAAGTTGGCTTTAAGCTCAACATTCAGAAAATGAAGATCATGGCATCTGGTCCTATAACTTCATGGGAAATAGATGGGGAAACAATGGAAACAGTGACAGACTTTATTTTGGGGGGCTCCAAAATCACTGCGCAGCCATGAAATTAAAAGACGCTTACTCCTTGGAAGGAAAGTTATGACCAACCTAGACAGCATATTAAAAAACAGAGACATTACTTTGCCAACAAAGGTCCGTCTAGTCAAGGCTCTGGTTTTTCCAGTAGTCATGTATGGATGTGAGAGTTGGACTATAAAGAAAGCTGAGAGCCAAAGTATTGATGCTTTTGAACTGTGGTGTTGGAGAAGACTCTTGAGAGTCCCTTGGACTGCAAGGAGATCCAGTCAGTCCATCCTAAAGGAGATCAGTCCTGGGTGTTCTTTGGAAGGACTGATGTTGAAGCTGAAACTCCAACACTTTGGCCACCTGATGCGAAGAGCTGACTCATTGAAAAAGACCCTGATGCTGGGAACAGTTGAGGGCAGGAGGAGAAGGGGACAGCAGAGGATGAGATGGTTGGATGGCATCACTGACTCAGTGGACATGGGTTTGGGTGGACTCCGGGAGTTGGTGATGGACAGGGAGGCCTGGCGTGCTGCGATTCATGGGGTCACAAAGAATCAAATATGACTGAGCGACTGAACTGAAGTGAGCGGGTGTAAGTTAAATAAATAACAAGGATGTATTGTACAGCACAGAGAGATATAGCCATTATTTTGTAATAACTTTAAATGACATGTAATCTATAAAAATATTGAATCCCTATGTTTTACACCTGAAACTTCTATAGTATTGTAAATCACTGTTCTTCAATGAAAAAAAAGTTGTTTGATAAATATTGTTGTGCATATATTTTTGTTCACTTGACTTTTACCATTCAATTCACTTTTTAGGTAAATTCCTATAGGTAAAATTGCATAATCAAAAAATATTTTAAATAAATGGAAAGATACAATATATTTTTATATACAAAAATTATATATCAGCCTTTTCAGATAAATACATATTTCAATGAAACTCCACCCAGGTTTCCAGTGGGATCTTTGTTTATTGTGTTGATTGACTGTTTTATTTGAAATTCACCTTCCTTCACCACCCAACCCAAAGTGTCCCTTGCACTCTACATCAGACCTCCATGTTTTATTTGGTAGAACACCGTCTTTTCCTTCAACTATATTGGGTTATAACTGACAGCACTGTGTAAGTCTAATATATACAACACAGTTATTTTATATGTGAATATATTACAGAATGCTGCCGTAAGTTTGGTTAACACAGCCATTACTTCACATAGTTTCAATTTTTTATTTTGTAGTGAGAGCTTTAAAAATCTACTGTCTTGGCAACTTTCAAGTAAATATGCAATGCAGTATTGTTAACTATAGTCACCACGCTTTACATAACAGCCCCAGAACCTATTCATCTTATAACTGGAAGTTCATACCCTTTGACTGCTTTCATCTCTTTGCCCATCTCCAGCTCTGCACCTCAGCCACAGCTCTTGTCTGCTCTCTGCTTCCATGAGTTTAAGTATTTCTTTAGATTCCACACAGAAGATAGATCGTGCAGTTTCTGTCTTTGTCTGACTTATTTTGCTTAGCATGCTGCTGCTGCTGCTGAGTCGCTTCAGTCGTGTCCAACACTGTGCGACCCCATAGACAGCAGCCCACCAGGCTCCCCCATCCCTGGGATTCTCCAGGCAAGAACACTGGAGTGGGTTGCCATTTCCTTCTCCAATGCATGAAAGTGAAAAGTGAAAATGAAGTCGCTCAGTCGTGTCCGACTCTTAGCGACCCCATGGACTGCAGCCCACCGGGCTCCTCCGTCCATGGGACTTTCCAGGCAAGAGTAGTGGAGTGGGGTGCCATATGACCTCATGTTCTAGAGAATATACAAACATTCCAAGTCCTGCACTACAACAAGAATAAAGGGAGTCCTTAAAGTAGAAGAAAAGGACCCCAGACAAAAATGTGGAAACGTAGGGAGAAATGAAGAACCCAGGAGTGAACTAACATGGATGGACTTGGAAGGCATTATGCTATGTGAAATAAGACAGAGAACAACAAATGCTGTATCACTTATATGTGGGATCTAAAAAAATACAACAAACTAGTGAAAATAACCAAAAAGAAGCAGACAGATGGATACAGAGAACAAACTGGTGTTTACCGGTGGGGTAGGGGGTGGAGGAGCAGTGTAGAGATGGGGAATTGGAGGCACAAACTGCTGGGTATAAGATAGGCTCCAGAATGTATCATAGAAACGGGGAATACAGCCAATATTTTGTAATAATTGTAAATGGAAAGTAACCTTTAAAAACTGTATAAAATTTTTTTTAATTAAAAATAAATATTTTAAAATGTTAAAAAAAAAAAGAGAGATGTCTTCATTGAGAAAACAGCAGGTTTCACTGGACTGGTGTGGCAGTATTCTTCTATAAATGTGCCTATAGTTTGCAGGTTTGGAACTTGGATTTCTTTTTTCAACCCAGTTAAAACTTATTCTAAGAGAGAATTACTAGGAAGCCAGGTTATGAAACAAGCCACTCTAGACAAAAGAAAACAATCTTTCGTTGCTTAAAGTGTTAAGCTCTTGGTTGACTCTTTATAACTGTTTAATCTGAGGTGAAGACCTAGTTTGTCTAGCATAACTATGGCTAAATCCAACAGTAACATTTTAAAAGTTTTTTTTTTTTAAACATACTGTCAATATGGACATTTGAAATAAAGACTGTTTATCATTTTTCTTTTTTATTTCAGAACGCTTTACCCTGTACAGCTCTAAAAACCTTAGACAAGCATGGAATAAGTAAGTTTTTAATGCAGATTATGCTTTCTCTTTCTCTCTCTTAATTTTTGAAACTCTCCTGATAAGTTTCTCATGACGTTCTTTCATTTGTTCACCCAATTATCTATTCATCCATTCATTTAGCCACTAGACAGTTATTTAGTCCTATTCGCCAGCCCCTGTGTTTCACCTGAGCCAACACTCTTCTATGAGCAGAGTGAGGTTGTATTCATTGCTTTAGAGTTGTTAATTTTGAAATTCACTGTGGTGTCTCTTCTTCTAACTAGATTCCAAGAAATGTTTTAGCATCCTAAAATGATGTTTCTTAAGTACAATATATCCACTGACTTTCTGATCTGATTAATGTTGGTGACAACCTTTGAGCTAGATGAAACTGATCTTTCAAATGTTTTCAGTTTACCTAATTTTTTTTCCCCTGAGCCTTAATGGGAAGTTAAGTACATGTGCCACTTGGAGTATATGTACACTGTTGATTTAATTTCTATTTTGTCATCACACCTTGTTGAAATTGTTTTATTGATTGGTTTCAAAATTTGGTGACGTCTGATGATCTGAGTGTCTCAAGTGATTCAGGGATTTTGGGTTTTTTTTTTTTTTTTTTTGTAAGCCAGACTGCTAGTAAATCTTTGAAAGTTAGGAAGCAGAGTAATTGAGTCACTCCCATTTGATTGTGAGCATCACATCTCAAGAATTACGTTGGGGGGAAAGGTAACTGGTTCTGCTTTGATTAAATATTATTTGTCATAACAAAATTTTGCCTACAGGGAATTTAGTGTTATTGTCTCCCTTTTTACTCTTTTGACATGTTTAATTTTATATGTCATCAATTATGGGAAAAAATAGAAGCTTTTTATAATAAAAATGCCTTTAATCAATGATGTCAGTAGATAACATCAGACAGCTTATTATGAGGAACTCATGAAATGAATACATTAAATTCTTCAGTGGATTCTTTGAAAGATTTGGCAGTTTATTTTGATTAAATTCATACTTAGAAGAACACACCATATAATTATTTTTGTCTAACACAGAACTTCACATTTCCCATTTGAAAGGTCAGTTCTTAATATCTACAGAATCTCCCCTGGGCAGCACGCCCTCAGCTGGGTGGGGACATTCTGTGTGTGTTCCTCACCCTTTTAACTTCCTCCACCCTAACTTCACTGATCAGTGGTCTAACATATTTTAATTAAGTGCTTTCATATACCAGGTACTATCTTCAGTATACAGTTCCCGTTTTAATTAAATCATCAAACACGTTTCTCATAACTGCTCAATAGTTTTGACCAACCTGGTATCCACTTTATGAAACAATTCTTGATAAAGCAGTTGAATCTCTTAACTCCATCTCTGAAGTAACAGAAAAACTGGCAGATCTATACAGAGTAGCGTTTGTGGAGAACAGCCTTCGGTTTAGCTAACCCTCCATTTCCTTCCTTCAGAGGGACAGAGCTGAAATGACTTACAAATGGCCCAGGAAAATAAATGGCAATTTTTATCCACTTAGAGTAGCTGAGAAAGGACAGGGCAGGAAGACATCAAGATTTTCTTGGATGTGTTTGTTCTGTCATCCTTGGTGTTACAAAGTGGCTGTAACAACTCAGCAGCATTTCTTCAAATGACAGTGTCCAGAACCAAAGCAGGAAGCCAAGTAGACAGCACTAAGGGAACTTTCTCCCCATCCTGCTCGTATCAGGGAGGAATATCTTGGAGATGCCCAAAGAGATTTATCCCTATGTCTCTCTGATGGGGCGGACCGCATACCCTCCGTTGGCTGGGCATTGGTGAAAAGGGAGGGGTGGACTGCTTTGTCCCCGGCCCTGACATCTTGCTGCCTGTAAGGCAGGGTTTTGTTAGTAGGGAGGAAACAGTTAGGTACAGGCAGTCCATGATAGCTGCCACCATGATTCGAAAATGCTGTCTATTGTAGTAAACTAAAGTACATCTAGGTAGGCTTTTCTTTAATGCTCAGTTACCTTTTCTTCTTCTAAATAAGTCAGTTTTAATATTTTAGTGCATATTCATTCAGATTCCAAAATTGTGTATGTTACATGTGAGAATACAAACATGCTGTTTTATCACGTGCTTCATCTCAAAAATAAATACAGTTCTTCTATGTCAACAGAAAAGAAAGACAGGGGAGGGGAGGGGAGGGCAGTTGACGATGCTACGTGATGTTGGGTCCGCTGTCCTCCTGTGGACGGCACCCAACAGCATCTAAACCTGACCCACTCCAGTCTCTCACCTTCGCATCTTATATTCAGCACCTACCATCTGTATGCCCAGACGGACGGCCTCTTTTTGTTCAGCCATTCATGGTGACTAGTGGGACGCCTCTCAGAGGAGATACTTTTGTCCATTTACGTCACTCTGTCTCAGGAGAAGCTAGGCTGTCTCGTGTCTTTCAAAAAGAAAAAACAATGGAAGTACTAGTCAAGCTTTGCATTGCTTTGCTTCATTCTGACCACCTAAGACCTGATGCTTTCCTTTCTCTGAGAGGTGCTGTTCATGTCACGGGTCTTGTTCAGTCGCTAAGATGTGTCTGACTTTGCAACCCCATGCACTGCAGCAAGCTCGGCTCCTCTGTCCTCCACTATCTCCCAGAGTTTGCCCAAACTTATGTCCATTGAGTCGGTGATGCTATCTAATTATTTCATCCTTTGCCGCCCCCTTCTCCTTTAGCCTTCAGTCTTTCCTCTATAAGGATTTTTTTCCAATGAGTCAGCCCTTTGAGTCAGGTGGCCGAAGTATTGGAGCTTCAGCTTCAGCATCAGGTCACAATAAAAGTGATAAACATCACTAACAAAATTAGGCTGGCTAACCCTCCAGTATTGCTGCTGTAGAAATTTTGAAAACTGGACATTGTGCTCAATCTCGAATTTTTTCTTCAAAGATGCTAGATTTAGTAAATATGATTTTACTTTTGAGGGCAAATAAGAATTCTTCAGAATATGATTTTTCACAAAATAAGGACGCCGTTTCTCTTTAAGGTGTCACTTGAGAAATATTTTTTATTTGCATTTTCTGTGAACATAGGATTTATATTTTTTCTACTAAAAACAAGTTCTAAGAAACTAAAGGAAAGATGTATTTTTATGTCAAGTCTTTTAAATCATTTGATAGAAGTGCAGTTAATATCATTATTTATACAGTCACATATGCCTTTTTAAAAAACCTAGGATTAATTCATAGTCATTTAATAGAGTCCCACCCTTAGATTACTTTAAAAGCATTTTAAGGAAAATATTAAAATTGAGCTTTTGAAGTAATGTTTTAAAATTGTAAACATGATATGTTTAGAACCATGCTACTTTCAAATCCCCACAAGTCTTTTGTGGTTGTTGTTGTTGCTGCCTTAAGAGTTTATTTCACAAAACACCAAGTAATAGATTCATCACTAAAAATATTATAAAAATATGATTTTCTGGTATCCGTCATGTACTGAGCCCTTAAAGTGATACTGGAGCCTCCAACCAATTTGAACCCAATGTGATTTACAGAGAAGTAAGAATTCTGAGATATGAATTATATTATTGATCCTTCCTCCAAATGGACTTGTGACCTTGTAACCATCATTGACATGTCAACATCTCTGCCTTAAGAAGGGAGTCTGGATTTGGAAGAATGGCATTTAAGGACAATTAGGCAAATGCTGGCTTTCTCCTTTGCTGCTAACTAATTTGCTCGTCGACAGCACAATTACGAAACCAAAGCAATTGCTAAATTCTCTTGTACAGCAGTAATAGGCTCAAAATAAAGTGAACTAATTTGCAAGGGCTGGTTTGAATTCAGTTTAGACAGGTTAATATAAGATGAGCAGGTTAAGAGACAAGTGTAAGTCACTGTTCAGAATTAAGAAACACTGTCTTTAAGAATATGTATTAACACAGCTGTTTAAGCTAGTGGGTATGTTAACCTGCCTAAGAGTAAGAATTTCTTGAGAAATGAAGCCTTACATCTCTTTGAACAGCTGTAACAAGTGACCCAGTTTATTTTGGGACCAAGTCTGCCCTAGGTAACTCCCATGCAATTCCCTGCTGACTTCATTTATACCAGTGACCATGGGCATAGTTTTATCCTTTGAAAGAGTTTTTTAGTATTCTGGTGAAACAATGCAGTGATCAGAGAAAAATATCAAAAAGATTCAGCAGATATCTAAACTGAAAAGGACAATATAAAGAAGAAGTCTTAATTATAGGATCGAGAATAATAAATACATATTAATATAGAAAAGAAGGTCCTTTTATTCCTTCCTACTGGAATTTTATGATCCATGTGGTTTCTCTCTTGCTTGAAGGGGATTTTGGACTAAAGGGAGACAAATCTTAATTTTATAAATACATGTTCTGTTTTCCAGTGGCCTTCAAAACATTCCATTTTATTTCCTTGGAGTTATAAAGAGTCCCCCTATTTTTCTTCCAGATCTCTCTATTTATAGTTGTCTGACATTGGCATGCATGTGCAATCAACCAAGAATTCCACCCACTTAAAAGATCTTTTATTATTTTGGCTGGAGAAGAAGCCTTAGTATATATTATCCAGCAAAGTTAAGGGTAGGATTCCAGGAATGCATTTGCTTGTTTTGGAACTTTTTAGCAGCTGAACAATTTTGGAGGTTTGAAAGTAGCAAAAAGAGAACTAAGGATAAACCACCAAGTCAGATTTGGAAAACAAATTTCATGGCTGATAAAGCAAAGCATGTCCACAGACACTGAACAGGTGTTAGCCAGCCTTTTCTACTCCCTCCACCTCCATGCTTTAGTTCTGCTTATAAGCCTTCTAGTTAGTAAGTCCAACTAGATTTCCCTAAGAATTCAAAAAAAGAAAAGATGACACTTTAAGATGTGCAATAAATTCAGAGACATTACAATGAGAATACCCTTACGGAAATGCAAAAATAGAGACGATAACATGCATGTATTGTCAGATACCAGTAGAGCCGCAAACCCTCATTTAGGAGTTTTAGAAGTGTTTTCTTGCTTGGCATTCTTGAACTTTCTTTGAACGTTTTATCTAATTTGATGATTAACTTCCAAAACGTATTTTTAAAGTGGCAATGGCTTGCTAGAAAGTTGTGTTCCGTGTTCATAAAGCACAATGTATTTAAAATAATATTTAGAGGAGTAACATAAATCTCACTCTGTATATTTAAATTGGTGGTTCTCTACTGTGTATTTCTTATCATATGGTATTGCATTCCATTAAGATACAAGTAGGTGACTTCTCAAGAAAGAAAAGCCCTGTTTTCTACTCTGCCTTATTGTTCGAAGTCGACCTAAAATTTTCTAAAGTAATAATGTATTGCAGAGGAAGTCCAAGCTTTCGATTTCTCTACAGTTGCTTAGAAATCTTAGAGGAAGGTAAGAACAGTTTTTGACACTAGGGGGAGCAGTTGAGTTGAGCCAGATCTTTGAATCCTCTTTTTCCAGTTTCACTTTTTTTTTTTTTTTTTCCTCATTGTTGATCATTTTTGTTATAATTCTGTTTACTTCAGAGTAACAGTTTTAATATATTTAGTGCCTGGAGATTTCTTCTCAGCATATTTTCAAAGAGATTGTTCTTTACATCGTCCATCACCTTTTTAGGGATAGGTTTATTAAGATGACAAGCAGTAAAACGGACAGTAAAGCAGACATTTTGGAATCCCTTTCTCTTCACTCAGAGGATGAACTGAGCTGCAGTTGTCGACTGCCCAGCTCTGGGGATTTGAGCCTAGCATCGGAGGCTATGAGGGATGTAGTTCCTCTCCACACCCTTAAAAATGTGATTTTTAACACTTGGACAGTCATATCCAAGCAGGTCTCTTGTCCTGACCTTGGACACCCACACATGGTATTGTTCAGAAGCTCCTGGTCTCACCTGCCTGCTTACAAAAAAAAAATCACAGTTCAGAGCAGTTTCTGGGGTGACTTATTTTCAGAAGGATGAATCATTAGTTCAGTTACTGAAAGCATTATGGAGGTGTAATGTTTATCTGATCTATTAACCCCCTTGCCACTGAACAGAGAGCAATTCTTCTAGAAAACCAAAGAGTAGATTCTTGAAGGGGAAAGAGGAGGAGGTCCTCAAGTAGGAAATGCCTTCCAGGCTCTGGTGGGAGTCAAAGAAGACAGCATAAAAGTCTGTCCAGAGATGCACGTTGGAGGCAGCTACCAGGGGATGAAGAGAAGGCTGTCTAAGCAAAAGCTGGCAAATCTGTCAAAGGCCTAGCCCTGATCACTGATAGCAGCTACAGCATAAAGTGATAACATGTGAGAGGCACCTGGTAAAAAGCCTGACATACACTCACTAATCCATAGTCCTGATGCTGCTGCTGCTAAGTCGCTGCAGTCGTGTCCAATTCTGTGCGACCCCGTGGACTGCAGCCCACCAGGCTCCGCCGTCCCTGTGATTTTCCAGGCAAGAGTACTGGAGAGGGTTTCCATTGCCTTCTCCGAGTCCTGACTGTGATGGGTAATAAACCATCGGACAGCCCTTTGCAATATAGAATTGGCTCTCACGTATGTTGTGCCATCTTCATATGCTTATAACAGTATTGGAAGGTAGGGCAGATATTATCATCTTTACTTTATAGCTTGAAATAAAAAGCATGCTGAGGACATTCAATCCATGCTATTGAGAGTTACAACTTAGATGGTATGCCCCAGAGTGAATCTTAGGAAATATTGTCATTTTGAAAACCCTGATATTCAAACAGGGTTATCGGTGCCTGATTTTTTTTATTGTTGTTGCTCTCACTGTGACTCTGGGTCAGGAGATCTCTTCTGGGGCGTGGTGTCGTTCATTCCAGGTCTAGGTTTTCAGCAGTGGGAGAGCGGGGATGGAGTACAGACCCGATTTCCTCTCTCCTACGGAATAGTGTTTGTAGCAGACTGACCACCCACGCCATCAACAAAGGTGTCTCCTGCCACTGCTGGGTAATGTGCCATTGGCATGAAGGCGGGTTGGTGACAAGACAAGGGCTGGAGATGAAGGGCCTGCCAGCCACCCACTCCGACCCTGCTGGTGGAATTTGTTGCCCATTCCACACAACTCCCACTGGCCCAAGAAATTATCTTCTGTCATTTCGTGTCATTGCCAGATTTCTCATCCATGTCTTTCTTTGTGTAGCAAAGAATTCGCTGACATTAGTAACTCCTGGTGACGGCCAGAGGGCAGGCCCCGTGCCATTTGCTACATTTTAGGTTTTTCGTTTCCCTTCTGATATGCAGAAACCATCCATCTTCCCTCTTACTAATTGGCAGTACGTGCCAGGCTTGGGAGTTGGCAATAGCCGTTGTTTTTCATCCTTTCAGATTATGTGTTGGACTGTTCATTCAAAAGTACACACTTCTGGTGCAGCTAAAACCTTCTTTCTCCCATCAGCTTATTAAGGGATAAAACCCAACCACACTTCTGAAACAGCAAAGAGTTTCCAAGAGCAGCTGGGCTGCTCGTTTCCCTGAAAGGACGGTAGAATTAGGCTTTCTTGAACTGTTCTCCAAAACAGATCCTTGAAGTGTGAACTGAGGAGGTTGTCTGCTTCTCCACAATATAAAATGGTGTATTTGTATTCTGTGGCTGCTGTAGAATATTACCACAAATTTATTGATGTAAGACACCACAAATGTATTGTCTTCTCTTGGGCTCAGCTGGTTTCTTTGATCTCGGTCTGACAAGGCCAAAAACAAGGTATTGGTAGCTGGCCCCTGTCTCAGGGCTCTTGGGGAGAATCTGCTTCCAGCCTTATTCAGATAGTTTGCAGAATTTAGTTCCTTATGGCTGTTGGACTGAGGTCCCATTTCCTTTCTGGTTGTCAGTTGGGGACCTCCCCCAGCTCTTGAAGGCCGTGTATATTCCCTGTCATCATGCCACCTCCTTCTTTAAACCAGCATCCATGCAACAAGTCTCCTCATACTTCAAACTCTCTCTCTCTCTTGCCCTTTTGTCCCATCTATTCTGCCTCCAGGAAGAGAAAGGTCCCTTCTTCCAAATTGTACAATCCAGCTTAACCTTTCTATTTTAAGACCTTAGTTGCACCCTCAGGATGGGTCCCTTTTGCTTGAAAAGTAACACATTCACAGGCTTCAGGAATGGATGGGTGAGAGGACATCATTGGGCCTTTCTGCTTTTCATGAGTTTTACTGGGGTTTCCTACTCAGTGATGAGTTGTACTGGGGTTTCCTATTCAGTGATGAGTTGTACTGGAGTTTCCTATTCAGTGATGAGTTGTACTGGGGTTTCTTCCTACTCAGTGATGAGTTGCGGGGTGAGGCAGAGCAGAGAAGGCAAACCCAGCCGTCATCCGGTCAGACACTGCCTGTTTTGCCCAATCTCTGGCTAATCAGGTGACAAGCATAGGCCCCTGACCCTAAAGGTCCCATATTGCCTGGTTCACATTAGCTCCGCTCAAAATTATATATAAGGAAAAAGTCTGTTTCCATCCTAGCAAAGAGAATAAAAGAGATTATTCTCAGGAAAGCTCATCGTCTCTTAAAAGTAAAAATTTGGCCTGACATTTCTTTCCCCTGTAGGTCAGTGCCGTCCAGCAGAACCTTCTCTGTTGATGAAAATCTATAATCTCCACTGCCCAGGGCAACAGCCATTAGCCCACCGTGGCCACTGAGTACTTGAAATGTGGCTTAGGAACTGAATCTTAAATTTCGTTTAAATTTAATTACCGTAAGTGCCCTACATACCAACAAGTTCCATTCTGAGAGCATGTTCGTAAGTCCGATTTGTTTAAGTCCAACAAAGTCAGCCTAAGTACCCAAATAACACAATGGGCTATAGAGTACTGTACTGTAACTGGTTTATAATACTTTTCACAGAAATAATACGTAAAAGACAAACGTAAAACATAAAGAGAGCATTTTTAATCTTGCAGTATATAGTACCTTGAAAAGTTCAATAGTACAGTACAGCGGCTAGCATACAGGGCACATTCACATCTTGAGCGTTTGCAGTGTGAAGGTTCGAATGCGGGAGACTTACTGTAATTTAAATGTAAATAGCCAGCACTGGTATCTACCAAACTGGGCAACACAGCTGTGGCTCAGCATGTAAACTATCCATTTATTTTAGGTGCCCACCAATGTAATTCAAGTGTGGGTGTCTGATGCTTGGAAACTCTGTGCTCAGAAGTCCTTGCATTTTACACTCAAGTGCCTGAGGATCCTGCTTGATGTGCTTGCTTCTCACCTCTGTCTTTTGTTTGTAAAAACTCTGGGCCTCCCTAGTGACTCAGATGCTAAAGAATCCGCCTGCAATGCAGGAGACGCAGGTTTGATCCCTGGGTTGGGAAGATTCCCTGGAGAAGGGAATGACAACCCACTCCAGTATTCTTGCCTGGAGAGCTCTGTGGACAGATGTTCCTGGTGGGCTACAGTCCATGGGGTCACAAAGAGTCAGATATGACTGAGTGGCTAACATTGAAAAGATAATAGCTCTGGAGGACCCAATAAGTGTGATAAATCTGCAGAGGGAATGGTGGAAGTATCAGGGCACCCAGCAGACATGCCGCCCCTGCCCCTCCTTCCAAGGGCCATGCTCTTCCTTCCTGAGAGCTCTGCCTACTTCAGGTGTCTGCATCCCTTCTCCTGTTCACCCTTCATCCCTTCACTCTGCATTTCCTTCTCCTGTTCTCTCCACTCTTTGCTGTTGGGAACTGCTAGGGGTTAGACACACAGCTGTCTACCCTTTTTGAACTCCCTGAAGAATTCACGTCTTTGCTGTTTTCCCGGCCTCCTTGAACTCCCTCGACTCTGATCTGAAAATGCAGAAAGGCTCAACTTCCCCTTATCCACATATGAGATGCTATTGAGAGGAGCTCCACCTACTAAATAAGCCTCTCATGGTCCCTGTGGGGACATATGTTAATTCTTTAACTTCAGAACATTGTAAATTGCCGCATCTAAAGTAACTCAGAAGGAGATAAATATCATATTCTAATGCATATATACGGAATCCAGAAAAATGGTACTAAAGGATTTACTTACAGGGCAGCAGTGGAGAAACAGACATAGAGAATAGACGTATGGATATGAGGAGAGGGGAGGAGAGGGTGAGATGTTTGGAAAGAGTAACATGGAAACATACATTACCATATGTAAAATAGATAGCCAACGGGAATTTGCTCTATGGTTCTGGAAACTCAAACAGGGGTTCTGTATCAACCTAGAGGGGTGAGATGGGGAAGGAGATGGGAGGGAGATTCAAAAGGGAGGGGATATATGTATACCTACGGCTGATTCATGTTGAGGTTTGACAGAAAACAACAAAATTCTGTAAAGCAATTATCCTTCAATAAAAAAATAAATTAAAAAGCCTAAAAATTTTTTTTCTATTAAATTGGAAAATTACATTGATACATTTTCAAAATGTTAAATCAGTTTTACTTTTTGGAATAAAACTGCCTTGGTGTTGAAAGAAAAAATATGTAACATTTTTAAGCATGAACAGAAATGCAGAAAATTGTATTGCTCTTCATTTATTAAAAATTGCTGGCTTTGAGATCCCTTTCCTCAGCACTTATTTTTTTCATTTTTCTTTTGATTAAGTAAATGTTTATGAATTTAGTGAATCGTCAGACTCTAAATTAATATGAGCAAAGTTGTCACTGGAAAAGATGATTTGAACAACAGTGTCATCTCTTGTATCGACTGTCACCCACTTCACACTTGACCTTGGTTGATTTTCATGAAAATTAGGATTGGACAAGGGACCCAATCATTTGTGAGGACGAGGGGTCCCCCTCATCCTTTGGGGAGACTTTCTGTAAAGCTGGGGCTCAACTTCCCCTCGTTGTGAAGAGACAGTTAATAGACTGTTCGTGTTGACAAGTGCCTCTGACATCTGCTCGGCAGCCAGTGGTCCTACTGATCTGGTGAAAATACAGTCAATAAATATTGCTGATACAAGTCAAAAAAGAACAGAAAAGGGGAAAGATGCCCGTGAAAGCTCATTATTGGTGCAAACGGCCAGAAATCACTTGAAAGCCACATAAGCTTTGGTATGATAGGGGCCAAGTTCCAATCTTAGATCTACTTCTGAACCATTTAATATTCAGGAAGCTCACTAGCCAGTCTGAGCCCCAGATTTTCAGTCCTTAAGACCCTTGGCAGGATTACATTCCACCCCCGTCCCACTTGTGTTTTTCAACATGCCCTGCCCTTTCCTTCCAGTCCAAGGGTTTCATTCATTTCAAGATAAGTAATTGTCCTTGAAAATGAGTACCACTGCTATAAAGGGTCCTCAGATATCTGGAATATTCCTTCTGCCTTTCTAGAAATTCATATGCTGAATTTCTTGGACACCAGATAATTTTTTAAAAATACTTCTTATTTAGAAACAAAAGTCCTCTTCCCCAGCAGTTCCTTCCTAAGAGTGATATGTTAGCAAATAGTGTTGTACATAATTCATGGAAAACTGTGATTTACCCTAGGTCTTGAAACTCATCTTATTAGACAGTTTTCCTAATTAAAGTGAAAGAAGCCCCATAGACAAGCACTGTTACCAAGTTCAAAGCATCTTTTAGACCTCTTCCGTACATGTACATGAACTCTGTACATAAGCTGCTGGGTAAGCCCAAACCAGTTACATAGAACCTGGGTGTCCACTTGACCTGAGGGTTTCATTTGTGAGACTCAAAGTAATTATTCTTATTGACTGCAGCTCCTGCATGGGGAAGACTTATGTTTAGAAACACAGAGAATAAAGGCTGGGAGCATGACTTTAGTTTGGTTCGCCTGTCATCACTGACAATCAAATGGGCAGGGGACACCAAAGGAAACTGCCTTTTTTTTCAGACACTGAGCCAAGTCCATACCCCAAGGCACAAGTCCCATGTTACTTTACTGTATCCGTCATGGGAGTAACAATAGATTTTATTTTGTCTTTGACAAAAACAATAAAGATACATGAAAAAGCCTTAAACACACATATATACAATCTGCAGGTCAATTATATTTTGTCTTATCTACAAGAGTATTTTTAGATCATTTCTACATTTTGGGGGGTATCAGAAAAATCCAGTGGCGATTTAAAATGGAAGTGTCAGAGTGAGAGACGTGTCTGTGTGTGGTTGTTATTACTTACCCTGACTATAAATGACATATATACGAATAGAAATGTTAACACAAAGGGATCGATATTCTGGCCCTCACTGCATTATTAGCCAGCACATCTTTGTGTATCTGTATGTGGATTCTCTGCTGGTCCTCAGCTGAATTTAATCCCTCAAGACTTGATATACAAACAGAGTGCCAAATAGAGAACTTCCCTTGAATTATTCAAGTCTCCCCATAAGTGATTTCCCACTCTTCCTGCAATGGAAAACATTTGATCATAAATTCAATTAAATCAGCCATCATCTTTGTGATGTTTGTCCAGCTAAATCCTTTAGTGAATAAACCAATAAACATGCCAGCTCTGTGTGTGTGGGTGTGTGTGTTTGTTTATGGCATGATCGTTGGGGAAGAATTGATTTGAAGTCAAGACGAAGAGTAGTTCTCATTTCTTAGGCCAGATTTTGACCACTTTACTGCAGCCAAGGTTTAAAAGATTAAACTCTTAGCAGGGATAAAATCACGTGCACTCCTTAAATTTATTGGCTTTTATTCCCCATCTCGGGGCCTTGTTTTAATATATTAAGTTTCATATCAAAACTAGATATACTTTGGAGATGTTAATTAAAATGGTCATGCCACACCAATCATTTTTCTTCCTCTTACTTCACACTCTCTCCTCCCTAGTTGAAACGGAGGAAATGTGACTGTTGACATGCTTTTAAATTTCTCCAGGAAAATGCCATCATAGGACTACAGTGCTGTTTATGATTTCTCATATTTATGTCAGCGGAAGAGGTAAGGTTTATTGTTGCTGTTGTTCGATTGCCCAGTTGTAGCCAACTCTTTGCGACCTCTCATGTCCATTCCATCAGTGATCTCATCCTCTGATGCCCTCTTCTCCTTCTGCCCTTAATCTTTCCCAGAATCAGGGGCTTTTACAGTGAGTTTTCCATTCACATCAGATGGCCAAAATCCTGGAGCTTCAGCTTCCCTATGAAGCTCTAAGGTTTATTCGAGGTTTATAAATGTTGGTTGCTTCTCATCTTCATCCTAAAGCCTTTTGGACAATAGATGTAATCAACCGCCTCTCTTCTTTTTCACTATATCTTACTGCTGATGCTATTAATTTGGATATACTGCTGCTGCTAAGTCGCTTCAGTCATGTCCAACTCTGTGCAACCCCATAGATGGCAGCCCACCAGGCTCACCCATCCTTGGGATTCTCCAGGCAAGAACACTGGAGTGGGTTGCCATTTCCTTCTCCGATGCATGAAAGAGAAAAGTGAAAGTGAAATCGCTCAGTCCTGTCCAACTTTTCGTGACCCCATGGACTGCAGCCTACCAGGCTACTCTGTCCATGGGATTTTCCAGGCAAGAGTACTGGAGTGGAGTGCCATCGCCTTCTCTGAATTTGGATATAACTGACCTTTATTTATGCATTATCTTTGAAACAATTGGAAGTGAAAGTGTTAATTGTTTGGTTGTGTTTATCTCTTTGTGACCCCATGGACTGACCACGTTCCTCTGTCCATGGGATTCTCCAGGCATGAATACTGGAGTGGGCTACCATGCCCTCCTCCAGGGAAATCTTCCCAACCCAGGGATCGAACCTGGATCACCTGCTTTGCCAGCAGTCTTGACTTTCTGAGCCACCAAGGAAGCCAGTGCATCTTCACATATGTGTATATTCTTGCGGCCTCTAGGGGGCAGCATGGTCTGGGAGGGAAAAAAAAGGTTAGAAGCCAGCTACTTATCTCCGTGAACCAAGAACTTCCAGATGTTCAAGCTGGTTTTAGAAAAGGCAGAGGAACCAGAGATCAAATTGCCAACATCCGCTGGATCATCGAAAAAGCAAGAGAGTTTCAGAAAAACATCTATTTCTGCTTTATTGACTATGCCAAAGCCTTTGACTGTGTGGATCACAGTAAACTGTGGAAAATTCTGAAAGAGATGGGAATAGCAGACCACCTGACCCACTTCTTGAGAAACCTATATTCAGGTCAGGAAGCAACAGTTAGAACTGGACATGGAACAACAGACTGGTTCCAAATAGGAAAAGGAGTACGTCAAGGCTGCATATTGTCACCCTGCTTATTTAACTTCTATGCAGAGTACATCATGAGAAACACTGGGCTGGAGGAAGCACAAGCTGGAATCAAGATTGCCAGGAGAAATATCAATAACCTCAGATATGCAGATGACACCAGCCTTAAGGCAGAAAGTGAAGAGAAACTAAAGAGCCTCTTGATGAAAGTGAAAGAGGAGGATGAAAAAGTTGGCTTAAAGCTCAACATTCAGAAAACAAAGATCATGGCATCCGGTCCCATCACTTCATGGGAAATAGATGCAGAAACAGTGGAGAAACAGTGTCAGACTTTATTTTGGGGGGCTCCAAAATCACTGCAGATGGTGACTGCAGCCATGAAATTAAAAGACGCTTACTCCTTGGAAGGAAAGTTATGACCAACTTAGATAGCATATTCAAAAACAGAGACATTACTTTGCCAACAAAGGTCCATCTAGTCAAGGCTATGGTTTTTCCTGTGGTCATACATAGATGTGAGAGTTGGACTGTGAAGAAAGCTGAGCACCGAAGAATTGATGCTTTTGAACTGTGGTGTTGGAGAAGACTCCTGAGAGTCCCTTGGACTGCAAGGAGATCCAGTCAGTCCATTCTAAAGGAGATCAGTCCTGGGTGTTTATTGGAAGGACTGATGCTCAAGCTGAAACTCCAGTACTTCGGCCACCTCATGTGAAAAGTTGACACATTGGAAAAGACTCTGATGCTGGGAGGGGTTGGGGACAGGAGGAGAAGGGGACGACAGAGGATGAGATGGCTGGATGGCATCACCGACTCGATGGACATGAGTTTGAGTAAACTCCGGGAGTTGGTGATGGACAGGGAGGCCTGGCGTGCTGCGATTCATGGGGTTGCAGAGTCGGACATGACTGAGCGACTGAACTGAACTGAACTGATCTCCGTAAAATATGTAAGATAAGCAACTGATTTTTTTTTCAATCTTCAGCAAAACAAGTAAGATATCTCAAATAGAGAAGTCAGTGTTTCCCCATGGTTTGATTGGCTGCACCTGTCCGCCACTTTGGGCATCTACTTGGATGGCCAACATTTTTTTTTTAATGCTTATTTATTTGGTTGTATCTTAGTTAGACTATAGGGCTTCCCTCATAGCTCAGTTGGTAAAGAATCCACCTGCAATGCAGGAGACCCCAGTTCGATTCCTGGGTCAGGAAGATCCGCTGGAGAACGGATAAGCTACCCACTCCAGTATTCTTGGGCTTCCCTTGTGGGTCAGCTGGTAAAGAATTCACCTGCAATGCAGGAGACCTGGGTTCATTCCTTGGGTTGGGAAGATCCCCTGGAGAACAGAAAGGCTACCCACTCCAGTATTCTGGCCTGGAGAATGCCATGGACTATACAGTCCATGGGGTTGCAGAGAGTCGGATACAACTGAGTGACTTTCACTTCACTAGTTAGACCACACAGGATGTTCTGTGCGTGATGCAGGGTCATTTGTCCATGCGGTGCCTGGACTCTGGTTGTGGCGCACTTGGGCTTAGTTGCCCCATGGCATGTGGGATCTTAGTTCCCTGATCAGGGATCAAACCCGCATCTCTTGCGTTGCAGGGCAGATTCTTAACCACCGGACCACCAGGGAAGTCCCTGGATAGCCAACATTTTTTATGTATTGGCTCAGCTACCTTGGTGGAGAAGGCGATGGCACCCCACTCCAGTACTCTTGCCTGGAAAATCCCATGGACGGAGGAGCCTGGTAGGCTGCAGTCCATGGGGTCACGAAGAGTCGGACACGACTGCGCGACTTCACTTCCACTTTTCACTTTCATGCATTGGAGAAGGAAATGGCAACCCACTCCAGTGTTCTTGCCTGGAGAATCCCAGGGACGGGGGAGCCTGGTGGGCTGCCATCTCTGGGGTCACGACTGAAGCGACTTAGCAGCAGCAGCAGCAGCTACCTTGGAGGCTACTTAAATTAGACCAGGTTCCATGCCTTTGTCTCCAAATGGAACTAAATATATATTATTTTTATAAAGATGAAGACAAATGGGTTTTTCCATTTACCTCTCATTGCTGGTCACCCTTGACTGAAGGTTAAAATTGTACCCAGAGTTCTAATTTTATCCAGTGGTCAAATCAGGCTTTACTCTCCTTTCTTAGAATTCAGCTACCTCACATTCCTTACTTTTAAGTTGTGAGGCTGAAAGAATTCTGATGTCTCTTCTTCCCAAGGAAGTGAAAAATGTTTCCACGGGGATATCTTCCATCCATCATGATTTTAGGCTTCTTCTCTTACCAGCCACCACATCTTTGGAGTAATCCCTCACCTAGCCCTCTTCTCTGTATCTATATTCACTGATTTTCTCAATCCAGTCTGTATTCTTCATCTAAAGAATAAAATCCTCCTGCTGTATACATGACATAATTCTTTTTTAAATTATTCTTTTAGAAATTTCTAGAAGCTGCAGCAGATATTGGAAAGATCTTTATTTATGCATTGATACAAATGTTTTATATCTATGCTGTCTGATATGGTACCTACTAGCCATATTGGGACATTAACTTAAACTGTGGTTATTGCAATGGAGGTACTAAATTTTGGTCTTGTTTCATTTTAATTAATTTAAATAGGCATCATTATCTTATTTAATTTTAATTAATTTTAATTTGATAGTCATCTGTGACTTGTGGCTAGCAAATTGCATGATGCAGAACAGAGCACAAATTCTGATCAGTTTCTAACCAGTATCTCACCAGAATATATTGTGAGGGGATTAGATTTCGCTGCTGAAAACCTCCTGTCCAGGCTTTTATTCTCTTGCTTCTTTCTTTCTCGTGTAGCTGTAGGCTTAAACCCAAATCCTCTGACTCTGCCCCAGGATTTTCTCTCTCTGAGAACATCTGAGAAATTTTCAGTTTTCAAATTCTTCGATTTTGTTGAATATTGAACATATCTCTCCTGGGTATCCAGAATGGAATTTCAAAGCATGGCATATGGACAGCCCTGATTCCGGGGGCACTGGCCATTTCACCACCTCAGCCCTGTCACCTCTAGAGCTGGTTTTTCCTAAATATAGGAAGAAAACTTGGGAATGTGTTAACATGTGCCTAAAAGCTGCATAGGCTTGGCGCAAGGTAACATATTCCCTGAATTGGAATGCCCCCCACCATTATATGTGGGGCTCTGCAGGTGGCTCAGACAGTAAAGAATCTGCGTGCAATACAGGAGACACAGGTTCAATCCCTGGGTCAGGAAGATCCCCTGGAGACTGGAGTGGCAACCCACTCCAGTATTCTTACCTGGAGAATTCCATGGACAGAGGAACCTGTCAGGCTACAGTCCATGGGTTGCAAAGAGTTGGACACAACTGAATGATTAACACTTTCACTTTCTTTCATATATAAATATATATATGCAGCAGTTATTTACACTACCAAGAAAGCCTATGTTTGTTCCATCCACTATATTCTTTTAAAATTTTCTTACTAGTTCCCAAGTAATCATTTTTAAATGCTTCCATATGTTTACACATGATCTGTAAACACATGTCTCAGTTTTTTGCAATATACTGGTATTGTTGATTTTAAGACACAGAAGAGGTTTTTTTTTTTTTTAGTGGTTTGTGTCATGGCTCTGACTTCTGCCTCATGTTGGACACATGACTAAATCCAGCCTTTCTTCCATATACCTGGCCGTTCTAAGTACCTGGACCCCAGATGATAATCAGTGTGTAGTTTTTAAAATTCTCTCCATTTATCGTTCTCTTATTTCAGCTGTAAAGATAGAATTAGCACTCAAGAAAATAAAGAGCTCAGCAATTATGCCAGTGTTGGGGGCACCTCTAAGCCCAAGTGGGTATGGAATAGCATCTTTCCATTATAAACCATTTTCTATAAAGAGGTGAATGTAGCATTAAGGGCAAGAAGAAAGAAATGTGCAGCCCAAAGGCTGTGCTCACTTTCAGTAAAGACAGCCTCAGCCTATTCTGTGCTCACTGTCTACCCACTCTTCATTGCACTCGTGCCCAGAGACGCACAATGTCCTCACACCGTGGGAGAGCGGGAGCCACATTGTTCTTTAAGAGACTGGCCTCTTGGAAAAGCCTAGGCACCCCCACACCACAGGGCATGAGGGAACGAAATAGGAAGGGATCATGAGTTTCTTGTCAACACCTTGTTAGTAATGGGCTTTGTGTTTTTAATTGGAGTATACTTGGGTTAGTTTCTGCTGTACAACAATTCGAATCAGCTATAAGTATTCATATATCTCCTCCCTCTTGAGCCTCCCTCCTACTCCCATCCCCCACATCAAGGTCATCCCAGGGCACCGCGCTGAGCTCCCTGTGTTATATAGCAGCTTCCCACTAGCTTTTTATTTTACACGTGTGTGTGTGTTATGCGCTCTGTTGTGTCCGACTCTTTGCGACTGTACAAACTGTAGCCCACCAGGTTCCTCTGTCCATGGAATTCTCCAGGCAAGAATACTGGAGTGGATTGCCATTCCCTTCTCCAGAGGATTTTCCCGACCCGGGGATCGAACCCTGGTCTCCTGCATTGCAGGCAGATTCTTTCCGGTTTGAGCTACAGGGAGGTCCTTATTTTACACATGGTAGTGTATTTATGTCAGTTGTGGGCTTTAAGACTGGGCTCCCATGCACAAAGCCCATTCCCTGCCATTTTAAGACGGGTTGACCTCCTGTTAATGGACATGGGAGTCATCTGCGGGGAAATCATTGGCCAGAAGTCTCTGTAATGTAGTAACTACTTCTGTGCTGAGAACAGCTGTTTGCAAACTCCAGAAGCTCTTGTAGTCTATTTGATAACAGTGATGTAATCATGTGCAGATTCATACAGGTATAGAGACCAAAAATGAAAGGTCAAAGGCAACGGCTTAGAACTAGGAGAAGAATGTAAGGGACCAGTTCTTAACTCCTCTGCAGTTGGAATGCACCCTGTAGGTTCATTGCTAAAAATCACTCTCTAAATTGCACATTCTAATGTAAGGGGAAATGCTGTGTTTTTATGAAAATACATAAAATAATCTTTCTAAAAGTTAAAGAAAATCTTTCCTCTGATGGTTCTTGTATTTATAACATACATCATATCGTGGAGTAGGATAAATTATTTTCCAGGCCTTGAACCACAAAACAAAAACAAACACAGTAAGAAATGTTTTCTCCAGACTACGTTCAGCATCAGTCCTGGACATGTAAGCAGTTAACAGTAATCCCTCCCCAAACACGCAAAGCAGTTACTCAATATTTCAGTGCATGTCAGCTTGATGTGCTACAGCTCTGGAGGCCCTGGTTCACATGACGGTGAGTCACTCTGTTTGGGGGCCATTTGAACAGGAGGGTTGGGAGCAGAAAAGGAGGAATGAGGATGGCAGAGTAGAAGAAAGGCTTTTGCTTTGTTGTCTTGATGAATCTGAACTTGAGGTCAGCACCCTAGGTCCTGGTGTATGTATGTATGTATGTGGTAGTCGCTCAGTGGTGTCCGACTCTTTGAGACACTGTGGACTGAGGCTCTCCAGGCTCCTCTGTCCATGGGGTTCTCCAGGCAAGAAGACTGGAGTGGGCTGTCATTCCCTTCTCCAGGGGATCTTCCCGACCCAGGGATTGAACCTGGGTCTTCCGCATTGCAGGCAGATTCTTTATTGTCTGAGCCACCAGAGATGCCCAGGGCCTGGTAGGTAGAAGGAAATCAAGACATGTAAGATAGGACTTCCCTCGTGGTCCAGTGGTTAAGAATCTGCCTGCCGATGCAGGAGACATGGGTTCAATCGCTGCTCCAGGAAGATTCCACCTGCCAAGGGCCAACGACACCCATGAGCCACAACTAGCATCCTTGCTCAGCAACAAGAGAAGACACGGCAATGAGAAGCCCTTCTTAAACTGCAGTGCTGGTATAGAGAAATGGAGCCATTTATTTACTGCTGACGGCACTGGAAACCGGTAAACAATGTAGAAAACCTTATGGAAACATGTTAAAAGCTGTAAACATATTCATTTATGGCACATTCAAGAAATATGGCTTAGCATCGTCTAAACGTTCTGGATATTTGGGAATGCACAGATGAGGATCTTGTTTTCATAGAGTTTACATTCTAGAGTATCTAGGACAATAAACAAGTAATAAAACGAACCAAGTAATCTCAGAGAGTGATGAGTACATGAAGACAATAAAACATGGCAGTAGGATTTTTTTTTTAAGAAATAACAGTGGCAAGATGTAAGCCGTATGAAAGCTGAAATTTTGACTATTTTGTTTCTATATTCTTTGTACCTATGACATAGTCCATCACATAGTAGGCACTCAAGAAATATGTGTTTAAGAACGAAGGTGGTAAGAGTGTAGTAAGTGTGAGGAGAGTGAAAGGAGATGGGATTAGAGACTGGAGGCAGAGGCCAGGTGAGGAAAGGCCTTGTAGGCTACAGTTGAGAGTGAGTGAATGTTAGTCACTCAGTCAGGTCCTACTCTTTGTGACCCCATGGGCTGTAGCCCGCCAGGCTCCCCCTGTCCATGGAATTTTCCTGGCAAAGATGCTGGAGTGGGTTGTCATTTCCTACTCCACAGCTGAGATGTGATGTCCAATAGGAAGCCCGGGGAATCAAGTTTATGACCTAGTAATCTGACTCTTTTGGGGGGCCTCCAAAATCACTGCAGATGGTGACTGCAGCCATGAAATTAAAAGACACTTACTCCTTGGAAGGAAAGTTATGACCAACCTAGATAGCATATTAAAAAGCAGAGACATTACTTTGCCAACAAAGGTCAGTCTAGTCAAGGCTATGGTTTTTCCAGTGGTCATGTATGAATGTGAGAGTTGGACTATAAAGAATGCTGAGCGCCGAAGAATTGATGCTTTTGAACTGTGGTGTTGGAGAAGACTCTTGAGAGTCCCTTGGACTGCAAGGAGATCCAACCAGTCCATCCTAAAGGAGATCAGTCCTGGGTGTTCATTGGAAGGACTGATGTTGAAGCTGAAACTCCAATATGTTGGCCACCTAATATGAAGAGCTGACTCATTTGAAAACACCCTGATGCTGGGAAAGATTGAGGTCAGGAGGAGAAGAGGACAATAGAGGATGAGATGGTTGGATGGCATCACTGACTCAATGGACATGAGTTTGGGTAGACTCCGGGAGATGGTGATGAACAGGGAGGCCTGGAGTGCTGTGGTCCATAGGGTTGCAAAGAGTCGGACACGACTGAGCAACTGAACTGAACTGAATCTGACTCTTCCGTGCTTCTCCCAAGAAAATAAATGATGGAATAAAAACCTAGTTGCCCAAAGAATCTCATTACTATGTTATACTTTTAAATTTTTAAAAGTAAAGACTTAACCAAGATTAAGGGAATGAGGAAATATTTAATATGTCATGACTCGTGAACCCAGTGGAATATTTTTTAATATTTTTTGAGACTCTTTTGGGGGGCTGCTTTAGATCTTAATTGCGACATGTAGGACCTTTCGTTGCAGTGCATGGCCTTTCTGGATGTGGCGCGTGGCTTCAGAGAATGAGGGCTCGGTAGTTGCGGTGTGTGGGCTTTGTTGCTCTGCGGCATGTAGGATCTTACTTCCACAACCAGGGATGGAATCCACATCCCCTGCTTTGCATGGTGGGTTCTTAACCACTGGACCACTGGGGCAGCCCCAACCCAGTGGAATATTACACAACAGTGTTAGGATGGTATTATGAAAACTTTGAAAACATAGGGAATGCTTCAAATTATTTCTGGAAAAAAGCAGAATAAAAAACTATATATATATTGATATATTAACTTGAAAATTATGTCTATGAACTGTGACTGAAGTGTAATATACAAAATAGCAGAATTTGAGATCATTGTTTTTCTACTTTTCAAAAATTGTCTTTATTATTATTGTCACATTATTTTAATAAAAGTGTTGCTAAATTGATATAGATTTCCTATTTGGGGTGATGAAAAGGTTTGAAGTAGACACTGGTGATGGTTGAACAATATTGTGAATGCAGTTAATGTCACGAATTATACACTTGAAAATAACACATTTTAGGTTACATAGGTTTAGTCGTTGCTATTGTTCAGTCGCTAAGTCATACCTGACTCTTTGCAACGCCATGGACTAAAGCACACCAGGCTTTCCTGTCCTTCACTATCTCCCTGAGTTTGTTCAAGTTCATGTCCATTGAGTTGGCGATGCTAACCATCTCATCCTCTGCCGCCCCCTTCTCCCTTTGCCTTCAATCTTTCCCAGCATCAGGGTCTTTTCCAATGAGTTGGCTCTTCACATCAGATGCCCAAAGTATTGTCATTTCAGCTTCAGCATCAGTCCTTCCAGTGAATATTCAGGGTTGATTTCCTTTAAGATTGACTGGTTTGATCTCCTTGCAGTCCAAGGGCCTCTTGAGAATCATCTCCAACACCAGTTTGAAAGCATCAATTCTTCAGGGCTCAGCCTTCTTTATAGTCCAACTCTCACGTCTGTATATGACTGCTGGAAAAAACAGCTTTGACTATATGAACTTTTGTCAGCAAAGTGATATCTTTGCTTTTTAATATGTTATCTAGGTTTTCATAGCTTTCCTTCTGAGGAGCAAGCATCTTTTAATATCATGGCTGCAGTCACCATCCATAGTGATTTTGGAGCTCAAGAAAAGAAAATGTGCTTTGCCACAGTTAAAAAAACACTAGATCTCTTTTACAGTCATCAGTATGGTGTAGCAGTCTCCAAGATGGCCCCCCCCCAGTGATCCTGTCTTCTGGTCTTCACACCCTTGGGTGGTCCCTCTCTCTTTGTGCTAGGATTGGTCTTGGTGACCAGTCACATACGGCAGAAATGATGGGTTGAGGCTGCCATCTTGCTTCTGCCTGCCCCCCTCTCTCTCCGTTCACTGACTCTGGAGAAGTCAGCTACCATGTCTTGTGAACACTTCCTCCCGTGTGGGAGTGGCCAACACCGTGAGGAACTAAGGCCTCCTGCCGACAACCATGTGACTGAGCCACCTGGAGTGGGCTCACCAGGCCTGGTAGTGCCTCCAGTGACTGCAGCCCTGAGCGCCACCTCGACTGCAACCTTGTGAGAGCCCTGGAGCCAGAACTACCCAGTGAAGCTCTTCCTGGATTCCCGACCCCCAGAAACTCATGTGACCTCAATATGGACTTAAGTTTGACTTTCAGGAATTTAAAGAGAGCTTTTTAAATTTGGATTTTAAAAGGAAATTTTATGTGAAAAAAATGTATACAGGGATTTTTTTGTTACTGTCATCATTTAATTGTTAAGTCATGTCTGACTGTTTTGCAACCCCATTGACTTAGCCCACCAAGCTCCTCTGTCCATGGGATTTTCCAGGCCAAGAATACTGGCAGGAATACTTCTCCAGGTGATCTTCCTAACCTAGGGATCGAACCTGAGTCTCCTGAATTGGCAGGCAGATTCTTTACCACTGAGCCACCAAAGAAGCCCATGCAGTGATAAAAATTGCAAAGAAGTAAAATGGTGTATTTGCTCAGACCTATACACACAGTGGGAGAAAGCAATGGCACCCCACTCCAGTACTCTTGCCTGGAAAATCCCATGGACGGAGGAGCCTGATGGGCTGCAATCCATGGAGTCTAAGAGTCGGACACAACTTCACTTTCACTTTTCACTTTCATGCATTGGAGAAGGAAATGGCAACCCACTCCAGTGTTCTTGCCTGGAGAATCCCAGGGATGAGGGAGCCTGGCGGGCTGCCGTCTCTGGTGTCGCACAGAGTCGGACACGACTGAAGCGACTTAGCAGCAGCAGCAGCAGTATACACACAGTAGTAAACACTGAATTGACTAAAAAAAAAAATCACTATCTCTAATTTATAGACATATGAGATGTTTTATTTTCTTTTACATGTTTCAAGATTTTGTAAATTCTCTAGAGTGATATGTCTTCCTTTTATAATGAGGGGGAAAAGATATAAATAGAGACTCCAGAAGGGTGATATAGAAAAGAGAGCTCCTGCATTCGAGACACGTAACATGTGTTACCCCCACCTGCTGTGTGACTCTGGCTGTGGGCTCCTCCCCTCTGAGGCTCATCTGTAAGAAGTTCCCTCATCTATAAGAAGAGATAGTAGTGATCATCTCATAGCTCGAAATGCTGAATAAGGGAGACTGTATGCAAAGTCACTAGCACATGTGAATCTTCAACAAATGCCTTGTCTCCTTTGTGTAGCTTCCTATAGTATTTCTTTTTAACATGTATTTATTTATCTGGCTGCATTGGGTCTTCGTTGCATGATGTGGGATCTTTCATTTTGGCACATGGGCTGTGTAGTTGTGCCACCTAGGCTCCCGAGCCCACAGGCTCGGCCAGGTTCCAGAGCCTGGACTCAGTAGTTCCACGGCATATGAAATCTTAGTTCCCTGACCAGGGATCAAACTCTCCTCCCATGCATTGCGGGGCAGATTCTTAACCACTGGAACACCAGGGAAGTCCCTCCCGTAGTATTTAAAACAAAGGTGTCCGTTGCTGGCTGGTCATGTCTTTTGTGACAATCAGGGATGGACAGATAGTTCAGCAGGTAGTTGGTTCATTGTGCGGCCAACAGGCCACTCTTTGCAGGAAAGATAGAAGGCTTAGGAGCAATAAGCATTAAAAGCTATTTGACTTTTCTTCCTAAAGATCATCAGCCTCTCGTAGAGGCCACCCAACTTGTCAGTGTTAATCCAAGTCTTGTTTTAGATATAAACACACAGGCCACCACTTCTTTACATCATAATGAAATCATATTTTCAAATTCCAGATGCAATGTCATAAGATAAAGAAACCGAGAGTCTCCAGAAAATTATATTTAACATTTGCCTGGAACCAAACTTTAATAACCCATGAGCTCTGACCTAACTGAATATTCTTTCATATGAATTTAAATGGAGAACTGGTTTTGGTGATTTTCTCCAATCCTAACCGTTTAATATCTTTAACCTACAAGGCAACAATTCCTTTTTTTTTTTTTTTTTTTTTAAGGGGTAGGAAAACATTATCTCTTCTATATCAGCACAGGATGCTAAACTGTATGTTTGCCTTAAAAAAAAAAAAATCTTTCCTTTTTACATTTTTCTTGTTATCTTGGATCATGTCCAGTCTCTAAGGAAATAAACATGCGAAGAAAGAGTTCTGTGGAATGTTAACTGCACTGATATTTTTCTTCCTTTTATCATGCCTCCAAGATTTGCCAAAGTTGATATAAATTCACCATGCCTTCTTTAAAAAGCATAACAGCAAGCTATTCTTCCTGTAGGAATCGGACTGTAAAAGGTGATTTCCTTTTAGTCCATTTGGTTTAAGCCTGTAAAAAGCATTAAGTGAAAAATCTGATATATTTGTTAGGGCATTTATTGCATTACTAAGTTATATTTTCAGTTCTCAGTGAAAGGTTTATTGAGAACATAAACTTTGAAGAGGTTTTGTTCAGGATTACAGAATATTTTTTTATTCTCTTTTGGTGAAATATTATCACACAAAATGATACCTTTCAGGAGCTATTTTTAGCATTGTTTACAGTTAAAGGACACAGGGTTCCATTCTAGCAAAGCAAATATCAGCTTCCAATACCAGCCTCTGATGATGAGATTTGTAGCTTCTCTAGGGTTTCAGAGGCATGAAAGGCTGTGAAGTTACCATTTTCCATTAAGTCAATTTACCCTAATATAGATGCACCAATAAATTAAACTGTTTTGCAGGAGTATTTTAGAGTGAAAATGGTTTTCATATTGGACTAAATATTTATGACTGATCCATCTGAAATGTAAAAACATGAGCCATTGCTAAACTTTAATGTGGATTGATTTCTTTTTTGATAGAGGAAGATTTGAATTTAATCTCTTGGTGCAATCTTCTATCATCAAAAAAATGAGAGTTGTCTTTTTCGGATGAAACAGTGCTATCATCAACCACTTTGAATTCAGGAAAATTGGATAATCTTCATTCTCTCAATAACATAAATATCAAAAACATCACAAGGGTAGAAAATTCATTAGCAAGTTACTTTGCTTCACTCTTGATTTACTAAAAATGTTTGGAAAACTTGTGAAATAGGTGAAATAATATGATACTTTTAATTGATTTCAACAAGTTTGATCAATCTTTACAGCAGTCCTGTGGAGTAGAAGAGGGCTAGTAATTTTATCCTAATTCTGCATGCGCAAGTCAGAAAGTTTACGAGTGTTGATATCCTTCAGATAACAGTGGAATTTTGCGTGGGGGAAGGTCACGTGGTTATGAAGGGTTAGAGTTTATGAACTCTAACTGAACAATAAGCAAAATAACTGGGAGGCTGGAAATAAATTCTGTTGTTGAATGCACATCCTTTGGGTTTTGAAAACATTCTACACCTATTGGTGAGTTTAGAATTTTTTTTAATATTCTATAAGTTTTAACCTTCTGATTATAAGGACTAATTATTATTTCCATATTTTTCTTCATTTATCTTACTGAAAGAAGATACTTCCTTTTCTACAATGTCCTTCAATCAGAAGATTGAAAAGTCACTCTTTGTGCCTCTTCTGCTGTTCACCACATTATTAAAGTAAAATACTAAACAAAAATATAATGTCTTATGAATACTATTCAGCAAAATCTACGAATGTTTTCTAAAATGTAACTATAATGCCTGACAGCTTTGTGCTATTCCTATATAAGAAAATTGTCGGTATTTGGCAAGCTGTAATAAACCTTCAATAAATTTTTTAAAATTATGTAGTGACTAGAATTGGAGGTGAGATGCATGGGGGTTGTAGTGTTTTACATAAATTACTAAAAACCACAATTTTACAACTCAAAAAAGTCACTGCTACTGTGTGCTGGGGAAGTGGCATCTCTGCAGAAAACAGTGTGGTCAACCAGTTAGCTCTTCCTTTCCTATGAGCAAATTGCATGGGAGCATGATCTAAATTTGTGGTAAAGTAAAAGTAAGTGTAAATACACAGGGCTTTTGTTGCAAAGAATATAATAGGAGTTCACTTATATTAACTGTTCCCCATGAATATTTAATGATAATATCTGCATCTTAGATTTATGAAATATAACTATGAAAATCTATAGCTCTGTAGTTCAGTTCAGTTCAGTTGCTCAGTCATGTCCAACTCTTTGCAACCCCATGAACTGTAGCCCGCCAGGCTTCTCTGTCCATGGGATTCTCTAGGCAAGAACACTGGAGTGGGTTGCCATTGCCTTCTCCGAAAGGCTAGTATAGTTACAGACAAAAGTTAACCCTGGGTCAGGAAGATCCCCTGGAGAAGGGAATTGCTACCCATTCCAGTGTTTTTGGGGCTTCTCTGGTGGCTCAGATGGTAAAGAATCTGCCTGCAATGTGAGAGACCAGGGTTTGATCCCTGGGTCAGGAAGATCCCTTGGAGAAGGGAATGGCTACCCACTCCAGTATTCTTGCCTGGAGAGTTCGCTGAACAGAGGAGCTTGGTGGTCTGCAGTCCATGGGAGTCCCAAAGAGTCGTACACCGCTGAGTGACTAACAACCAATTTTTTAAAACCAGACCACTCTATTTGATTTCAGACTGAACTTAAACGTTTAAATTCAGTGACATCTCTTATTTTCTGGGGAAGGTAGAAAATTATAATAAATAAAATCAAAGCAGAAATTGGGGGTAAATAGCTAAGCTCTGAAATCCAAAGCAAGAATGTAGCGTTTTCCTTTTTCTGGCCCACTTTTTGGCAGTTTGTAATACTCTTGGTCAGTGCTAGCATTTTCAAAAACTCGATTCATTCACAGCCTTCTCAGGGCTCTACAGCACTTTCTGTATTTTTCCACCAGATAGAGTTTACTGCGAGGGCGACTATATGTTGAGTAAGGGTTAGATCTGAAAGAAAGACCCAGCAGTGCAGATTAGTATGACTGGCTTTGGGGTTATTCATCTTGTTCATGTTAAGGCTGGACTTTCCCTGTTGTCTTAGTATCTAGTAAGGGCACTGGAAGTGTTAGCAAGAATAAAGGAAGAATAGTCTCTATAGCAATAGAGTTCAGAATTAAAGGAAGAGAAATACAGAAACAGGTAAGGTGTCCTTAAGAAATTTAAAGTAATCCAGTAATCCCTTTACAAACTGAGTACTGTATAGCTTGGTGTATGCATATGTATGTATGTATATATATATATAATTTATATGTATGTGTATATATACACACATGAAGAAAAATGAGATGAAAGGGTAGCCACTCAGTCATGTCCAACTCTTTGCGACCCCATGGACTGTAGCCCACCAGGCTCCTCTGTCCGTGGGATTCTCCAGGCAAGAATACTAGAGTGGGTTGCCATTCCCTTCTCCAGGGGATTTTCCCAACCCAGGGATCGAACCCAGGTCTCCCACATTGCAGGCAGATTCTTTACCATCTGAGCCACTAGGGAAGCTCATATATACTTACATACATATGTACAATCAATTTTTGGCATTATATATATTAACATGGGTTTCCCTTGGTGATTCAGATGGTAAAGACTCTGATTGCAATGCAGGAGACCCTGGGTCAGGAAGATCCCCTGGAGAGGGGAATGGCAACCCACTCCAGTATTTTGAGGAGCCTGGAGGGCTACAGTCCATGGAGTCGCAAAGAGTCGGACATGACTGAGTCTAATCCAATAATCCCTTTACAAACTGAGTAACATATAGCTTGGTGTATGTGTGTGTATATATACATTATTTATATGTGTTCACACACACACACACATATATACAGTAAATCTTTGGCATGACATATAATGGACACTAAAGAGTCAGAAATCTCAACACTTTCCATCTTGTAAGTGTAGCCTTTGATGATCTGGATCAAATAAAATTGTATGTGTGAAAGCACTTCATAGACCATAGAGCTCTCTGTAAATATCACTATCATTATAGCATTTTAACAGTCACGTAAGCTGACCCTTATGGGAATGAGGGTCTTCCAGGGAGATTGTATCATTAAGCAGTTTAACAAGAGTAGATGGATGAGAATTGAACAATTTTCTGTGCACAACAAAACTCAACGTATTCATAGAAACTCATATAAAAATGTTATCTGTTTATCTTTGAAGGGAGGACTCATTATTATTATTGTTATTATTATTTTAACCAGCAGTGCATTGACAAAGAAAGTCCCAGCATTAAACAACTCTGTCCTCATGATTAGAGTCTTGCCTCTCTAATTTCATTGCACAATCCAGCACCTGGACTTGAGATTCACAGCCCAGACCTAAATCTTGCCTTATATGAGTCTTTATTTTCTTCCAAGAGTTTATTCCAGTGTCAGGGATTCCCTTCATCTTCTGCTTGACCAGTTACTAACCCCTCTTTGCAAAATGAATAAAACCTGTTTGCTTTTCTTTTTAGTAACTCACTTTGTGAAAGTTTTATGACCACGGTCTTCCCTCTAAGTCAGAACTTTGATATGAAGGTGATTAAATGAGCATTTGGCTTTTGATATATAGATGAGAAAGTGCTGTTTCTGACAGTTCTGGTCGGTACAGCTGAGGAAACAGTCAGCCTTGTCTTTGTGGGTGGGTGGGCTTCTTCACAAATCATTTTTAAGAGCTCAGTTGCAGTCTATTCCAGTGGCCAGTGCCCATGTTGGCATCACTGCCACAGAGATAAGATGTACACTGCCCAATGCATGGACCCAGGTCCTCTGACTTTGCTCTGTGACAGGAGTGGCCGTGAGTAAAGCATGAGTATGGACCCTCCCGATCATCCCCTCCAGGTCACTCTATCTCCAGCTCTGTGAGACAGAGCACACTCTTATGCTTCAGACATCAGCCCGCAGAGTACACCGTTCTTTTCATCACAGAATGCAAGTGAGGAATATTCTAGAACTTTCTCTTCTTTTTCCATTGCCTTTTAAGCCGTTTTATGGAAATAGGTATCTCCACTGAACACCTTAATACACAACTTGAACTTGCTACAGCTTTACTCTTTATGTCCCGCTTTCATGAGCTAAAAATGTTAATACATCCCAGTCAGGATTTTTATAGAGATATTTAGAAGTCAGCTCTTAGGAACAAAATGTAACTTGTTTTAGTTGTTGTGCAAGCCAATCATCAGTTTTAGAGGGAGTCATTTGAAACCACAACGTGGAAAAAAAAAACCAACAAACAAATGGAAACCCTTGCTGTCCCAGTTTATAAAGTAACTTTAAAAAGACAAGGATGAATTTCTTTCCCACTTAAAAAACAGTTATTTCTGAAGCATGTATACTCTGAAGATGTTCCATAAGCACCAGAACCTGGCCTTAACATGTTTTCGCCCCAAAATGATTGTTTATTTTTTAAATTCATGTGTCTCAGGTAAGGTAAAACCTCTGTAGATATGAAAATGAATACAGTCAGTTCTCAAGGAAACACTCAGTTGTTCAGCACATGCTGTGTCCCCACACTGTACCAGGAACTCTGCAATATAAGAAGTGGTCCTCTTTGCCTTGCCATCACCCAATTCTTCCTCTTTTTTTGCACCACTGTTTTCATCCTCTACTTTCTTGGTTTTTTTTTGACCGCATCAAGCAGCATGTGGGATGTTAAGTTCCCCTACCAGGGACTGAACCTGTGCCCTCTGCCGTGGAAGCATGGAGTCTTAACCACTGGACCGCCAGGGTGGTCCCCATCCTGTACTTTCAATTTTCTCTACCCAGTGATAACCATCTTCTTTAGTGTGGCAAAAGACTTTGCTTTACTCTATTTTCAAGATGGCTTAGAAACCTGGGTGAACTTGTAAAGCAGTTCGTTGACAGGCTGGGTGAAGGGAAGTGAGAGGCCCTGCTTGGACCGTTGTCTGGTCGGCAGAGGAGAAAGTTGTGGGGGATGCGCGGTGGCCGGCCAGTACAGCTGTGCGCATGCTCCCTGCCTCCAGGCCGCACTCAGGTTCTTCCGAGGTCAGAGGACACCTGATGCGAGAGCCCGGCAGCCCTTAACGACCGTCTGTTCCATCTGCCTCATTTCTGAGGTGGAAAAAACTGCACAAAGTATAAAGAAAATATCCTGCTCTCTAGTCATGTTTTTTTGCTATTCATGTTATATCCTTGCACATTTTTTTCCACCTCAGGTAAAGTGTGCGAGTGTGTGTGTGTGTGTGTGTTGCATAAGTAGGGACTCGGAAAAGGATGCAAGTTTGTTATGATTAGAACAGCAGAATGCTGTTATTTTCAACTATATTAAAAGCATTTGTCTGAAAGTTAATCGTAAGACTCTCTCCAAAAAGAAAAAAAAAAACCCTCTGAATTCAGTAGATATTGTTTCTCTTCATTGTCACACAGATTTATAATTTTGAAATTCCTTAAGATTTTTCCCAGAGAGTTTCCACAAACAACAAAGACATCTTTTACTTAAAAAAAAAAAAAAAGAATATATGGCACTTCCTTGGTGATCCAGTGTTAAGACTCTGCACGTCCACTGCAGGGGGCGGGGGTTCGCTCCCTGGCTGCAGAGCTCAGATCCCACATGCCACCTGGTGTGACCAATAAATACATGAGGAATAAACACGACAGTTTCTGTCACACGTGCCCTGCCTGGTTTATGTGACCCTCTAGGAGCTTGTAGCTGGTTGAGCTCACCCTGTGGGCTGATAGGCGCAGTTCTGACAACCTAAGGCAGACCCCCACTCAGTGACCTGGGATCCAGCACTGAACTCTATAGCTTGGGAGACTCACCATTAGCAGTTGAATCTCCCCATTTGCTGGGACATCCCTAGAGGCATCAGAAGTCCCGATGTCAGTCACTCACCAGAGCCAGCCTCCACCCGTGATATCTAAATATTCCTTGTGACAAACCTGTAACACTTCATCTCTCCAAACTGCTTCCTTTGCTGAATTTCCTTGACAGGTTCCCCTGACCCTACCTTCTCCCATCTCTAGATGGCCTGATCTCTGTCCCCCTTGATCAAGACATAGAGCCATTTGAAAAATATCCTCTGGTGCCCCTTTCTTAACCTCTCCTACCGCCAGCTTCAGACAATCTCTGATCACTTTTCTGTTTCTATAATTTTGCCTTTTTCAGAATGTCATCTAAAGAAAATCATTTGTATGAAGCCTTTGGCTTCTTCCACTTAGGAAAATGTACTTGAGAGTCATCTATAAAGTTGAGTGGTGGGGCTTCCCTAGTGGCTCAGTGGTAAAGAATCTGCCTACCAAAGCAGGAGACACAGGTTCGATCCCTGATCCAGGAAGATCTCATGGGCTGCAGAGCAACTAGGCCTCTGTGCCACAACTATTAAACCTGTGCTCTAGAGCCTGGGAGTCACAGCTACAGACCCCCTGTGGCACAACTACTGAAGCCTGCGAGCCCTAGAGCCTGTGCATGGCAACAAGAGAGGCCACCTCAATGAGAAGTCCCCGCTTGCCATACTAGAGGAAAAGTCAGCACAGCAACAAAGACCCAGCACAGCAATAAATAAATTTTAAAATTATTTTTTTTAAAAGCTGCATGTAGAAGGAACATTAGCCTGAAACAACTTCACTTAAGCTAGTTTTCAAGGCTTAATAGAGGTGACCTAAAAGAATTAATTAAAAAAAAAAAAAAGAGGTGAAATAGCAATACCAATTTTTGATTATTCCAAGGAGAAATGCCTAAAAATTGCAAGTGTAGATGATTTTATAGTAGCTACTTGGATTATAGAGTACGAGTTGGGAGTAGGAAAGTCTGTTCTACTACCACTAAAAATCACCTAAATGCAAGATAAAATACAAGCACATCCATTCAAATGTGTACCCATAGCTGAACCAAGAAGACATTACGTGAAATCTCCAGGGGCCAAGAATGGAAAACACAGAGTGATAAGTAAGTGCTACAGTTGGAGCTGCCCTGGAGGTGTTCCTAAAACAGGAACATGGAGCGATCTGGGGGTCAGGAAACAAGACTTTGGGCCTGAGAAAGTTGGAAGGGTATAGGAGTTGAGATTCCCCACAGAGAGTCAAGGCCTTCAAAGCACTTCAGTCAGTAATGGGCTAGCTTAAAAAAAAAAAAAAAATCTACTTCGAGCAAAGAGAGACTGCAAGGACCGTTGTTTGTGTTGGCCATGGCTCTGACTAGGGATGAAAAAGACTCCCCTGAGAACTCTACACATTTAGGTTTGAGTTTATATAACTCACTTGGTCTTGCAAGCCAGCAGAAAGAACTTGGAGTTCGTAGATGTTGAGAGAGCTCCAGGGCTTCTGGCAGAAGCGTAAGAAAATCCATATAAAGAAACATATTCTCAACCCAGACACCTCAGGAGCCCCACGGATAATCAAAGCCAAGCATGAGCCCCAAATCCAGAATTATAAAACATGAAAAAGTCATCGTGAGTGACGCTCAGTAGCAAAAACAACAAAACTGGACTCCTCCACCTCGCCCAGAACTTCGGATATTAGAAATTATCATAGAACAAAACTGTATTTACAATATGCTTCTCTGTCCATGGGATTCTCCAGACAAGAATACTGGAGTGGGTTGCCATTCCCTTCTCCAGGGGATCGTCTCAATCCAGGGTTCGAACCTGGGTCTCCTGCACTGAAGGCGGTTCTTTACCATCTGAGCCACCATGGAAGCCCAAAAAAGTAAAAGATCACATTAAAAACTTGAACAGGAGACCATTTAAGTTGAAAATGCAAATTTGTCAGAGATTTAAAGAATTTATAAGAACAAAATGACTAGGGAAAACAGCATATTAGATGGCCCTGATTAGAGTTAGTTGAGCTGGAAGATGGCTCTGAAGTCATTATCCAGAATGGAGAACAGAGGGACTAACAGATGGAAAATATGAAAGAATAACTGAAGACATGGAAAATTTAATAAGATGGCATTACATTGGTGTTATTAATACAAAATGAGGGAAGAGAAAATTGAACTAAGGCAGTATTCGAAAAGTAATGACTGAGATCTTCCTCCAGAATTGATGAAAGACATGCAACCTCAAATTCAGGAAACACTGTGAATACCAAGCAGGTTAAATCAAAAGAAGCCCATACATCACACCTACAGAACTCTGAGCATGAAGAGAAGAGCTAACAGGCATCAAGAGAAGCCTGTTTAATGGTATCTTCTGAGTTAAGGGAAAATGCTTTAAACCTAGAATTATACCACTGGGCAACCATTATCCTGTATGAAAACAAAACAGAGAATTTGCCACCAACGTCCGAGGTTAAAGCATCTGCCCGCAATGCAGGAGACCTGGGTTCAATCCCTGGGTTGGGAAGATTCCCTGGAGAAGGTAATGGCAACCCACTCCAGTATTCTCGCCTGGAGAATCCCATGGGCGGAGGAGCCTGATGGGCTATAGTCCACGGGGTCGCAAAGAGTTGGACACAACTGAGCGACTTCACTTCTTTATAGTACTTCTAAAGTTTGTATTTCAGATACAAAAAAGTTACCTGGAAAGGAATGCCTAAAACGTGCAAGGAAAGCTGATTAAATAAATGATAAACACAGGTAAACTTTAATAATAATAAAGAAAACAGTGTTTAATTGTGTGTCCTTGTGTAGAAAGCAGAAATAAAATATTAGACAGTATAACATGAAAGAGGGGACCAGTGTCATCAATATTCAAGTGTTTCTATTTTTTGTTGTTGTTGTTTGGCAGGAGGGTAGAGAGAAGGTGTCACTTTGAACTTCAAGTATTTAGAAAGTTAAGGAGCCCCACACACTTGGAGAACTAAGGGTGGAGGTATATAGTGTGGAAGCTTTTATGATGCACTTGATGGTATTAAAAACACTAAGCCAGCTTACCCTAAAGAGAACTCCGCTGGCTGTAGATTGGGCAATCCTGTGATGTTCTTGGTTACATATTTATTTTCCAGAGTGCAGTGGAGATTCTTGCTAGGAGCACAGCATGACCTCTAAACAGACAAGTGAACTATAGAAATTCATTACTGTGTCACCAAGAAGATCCATCAGAGGGCTTAACTAGGACCCAGGAGGATTGACTTAAAACCAGGAGAGCAGGTTACAAGAGCTCTGGCCTAAGAAAGAGAAAAGCAAATACTGTGTATTAACACACATATATGGAATCTAGACACCACTGTGCTGATGAATCCATTTGCAGGGCAGGAACAGAGACACTGACTCAGGGAGCGGACTTGTCACAGCGGCGCCAAGACGGGGTGGGACGAATTGAGAGAGCATGTCCCACCCTCTCCTCCCCCGCTGTGACCACCAGTCCGTTCTCATGTCAGTGTCTCTATTCCTGCCCTGCCAGTGCAGGTAGACATAAGAGACACAGGTTTGATCCCTGAGTCGGGAAGCTCCCCTGGAGGAGGGCATGGCAACCCACTCCAGGATTCTTGCCTGGAGAATCCCATGGACAGAGGAGACTAGCTGGCTGTGGTCTGTAGGGTTGCGAAGAGTCGGACACAGCTGAAGCGACTTAGCACGCACACATATATACAGCTAGTGCAAAGTTGCTGTACAGCACAGGGAACTCAGCCTGGTGCTCTGGGATGACCTAGCGGGGCGGGATGGGGTGGGAGGTTCAAGAGGGAGGAGACATACGTATACCTATGGCTGATTCCTGTTGATGTAAGGCGGAAACCAACACAACATAGTAAAGCAAGTATCCTCCAATTATAAATATATAAGTTGTTTTAAAATTAAAAAAAAAAAGAGTTCTGACATAGGTGAGCTAAACTTGGGGAGCTTCCTTTCTGTTGCCTCATTACTGGATTACGGATTTGCTAGGGCTTGCCAGGAAGATCATTTCACTTCCCATTACTCCCAGCATCATACGCAAAACGCTGAGAATTTCAAATTTAGTGTATTGAAGTAGACGTTCATTTCCTTACACCATCCTTTGCATCACTTCTGTGATGAAAATTTTTATTTTCATATAATCCCATTGAGTATTTTTTTAACCTAAATTAACGTGGCTCAAATGAAGAGACCACCTCTTGTGAAGTCATACACAGAACAGTCTAACTAGTGTGACTTTAACAAATGCATCAGTTCAGTTCAGTTCAGTCGCTCAGTCGTGTCCGACTCTCTGCAACCCCATGAACCACAGCACGCCAGGCCTCCCTGTCCATCACCAACTCCCGGAGTTTACCCAAACTCATGTCCATCGAGTCGGTGATGCCATCCAGCCATCTCATCCTCTGTCGTCCCCTTCTCCTCCTGTCCCCAATCCTTCCTAGCATCAGGGTCTTTTCCAGTGAGTCAACTCTTCGCATGAGGTGGCCAAAGTACTGGAGTTTCAGCTTTAGCATCATTCCTTCCGATGAACACCTGGGACTGATCTCCTTTAGGATGGACTGGTTGGATCTCCTTGCAGTCCAAGGGCCTCTCAAGAGTCTTATCCAACACCACAGTTCAAAAGCATCAATTCTTCGGCGCTCAGCTTTCTTCACAGTCCAACTCTCACATCTATACCTGACTACTGGAAAAACTATAGCGTTGACTAGACGGACCTTTGTTGGCAAAGTAGTGTCTTTGCTTTTTAATATGCTATCTAGGTTGGTCATAACTTTCCTTCCAAGGAGTAGGCATCTTTGAATTTCTTGGCTGCAATCAACATCTGCAGTGATTTTGGAACCCAAAAAAATAAAGTCTGACACTGTTTCCACTGTTTCCGCATCTATTTCCCATGAAGTGATGGGACCAGATGCCATGATCTTCGTTTTCTGAATGTTGAGCTTTAAGCCAACTTTTTCACTCTCCTCTTTCACTTTCATCAAGAGGCTTTTTAGTTCTTCCTCACTTTCTGTCATAAGGGTGGTGTCATCTGCATATCTGAGGTTATTGATATTTCTCCCGGCAGTCTTGATTCCAGCTTGTGTTTCTTCAAGTCCAGCGTTTCTCATGATGTACTCTGCATAGAAGTTAAATAAGCAGGGTGACAATATACAGCCTTGACGTACTCCTTTTCCTATTTGGAACCAGTCTGTTGTTCCATGTCCAGTTCTAACTGTTACTTCCTGACCTGCATACAGGTTTCTCAAGAGGCAGGTCAGGTAGTCTGGTATTCCCATCTCTTTCAATGCGTAGAGGAACAAATGCATAGAGGAACTTAAAAAGTGTGGTGTTAGCACACAGTAAGAATATGTGAAGCAGCTTACAATACTGCTCGTGTAGAGAAAAGTCATCAGGTTTTTGGTTGGCTGAAGAATGGTGATGCACTGCCATCTAGCTGGACTGTGGATGACTTATTATGTCTTCTAAAATGAAGTTTCCTGGGACTTTCTGGCAGTCCAGTGGTTAAGACTCTGTGCTTCCAATGCAGGGTGCAAGGGTTCAGTCCTCGGTCAGGGAAATAAGATCCCACACGCTGTGCGGTGTGGCCAAAAAGAAGGAAGTTTCCTAAAGAATTATCAGCGTGTTACAGGTCTGGGCAGAACTCTAATGTTTGTTGTCTTAGCATAAATTGAAAGTGTATTAGCTGCTCAGTCATGTCCGACTCTTTGCAGCTCCATGGACTGTAGCCCACCAGGTCCTCTGTCCATGGGACTTCCAAGACAAGAATATTGGAGTGGGTTGCCATGCCCTCCTCCAGCGGATCTTCCCGATCCAGGCATCAAACCCAGCTCTCCCACATGGCAGGCAGATTCTTTACTGTCTGAGCCACCAGGGAAGCCCCATTAATTGAAAGCAGAGTGAAATATGAAGATGCAGTACAATTTCTGAAAAAAAGTGGAACCAAGATTTTTTAAAACAAGCACCTTTTGTATACGGGGAAGCATTGTTCTAAAATCCAGCTGCACTTCATGGATACTAGCAGTCTTAGACCCTACTGTTGTAGTCAGTAAGGCTAGACTCTTCTATGTCTTCATTTCCTTGGAATTGGAACTTTGGACTGGATGCAATTTATTGTATGTGTTAGCCAACATATAGGTGTGGTGAATGATAAGTCTAATGAAGCTTTCATACGAGCGCTGATAAGCATTTTTATCAGGCCTCAAGCTTAGCAGAATTGCAGCCTCTGTGTTTGGATTGCAGTCAACCTGTTTGGAAACTTAGCAAAAAAATATTGCTGTTCAGCATTTAAAGCATGCTTATCATTTTGATCAATTGACCTTCCCGAAACCATGCAGTATTGGGTTATAAGTCTTCAAATCTATTCCCATTCCAGAATCTTATCAATACATAGGAATTTTAGAGAGACTAGGTGCTGAAATATCCAGCACGATACTTGTGTGTTTTTAATATTGTGCAGAATTAAAATCCCGGGAACTGTCCTCCGTGGTTTATCCCTTCGGTCATTTCAGACATTGATAGGAGGGCCTGTATGGCTACTTGCCTGCTCTTTTATGTCTGTATCTGCCATATTTAAAACAGTATACATAAGATTTGTACAACCACAGATTTTGTTGGCCTTTGATCAAATTTTATGTTGATTTTTTAATTTGTTGTTGTTGTCCAGTTGCTAAGTCCTGTCTGACTCAGCGACCCCATGCCAGGAGCATGCCAGGCTCCCCTGTCCTTTACTAAATCCAGGAGTGTGCCCAAATTCATGTCCTTTGAGTCCGTAATGCTGTCTAACCATCTCATCTTCTGTCTGCCCCCTTTTTTTGCCTTCAATCTTTCCCATCATCAGGGTTTTAATGTCTTTCTATAAATTTCATTTCATGTGGTTATGAAAAGCTCCATTTTTAAAATCACAAATCTCTGGTTGTAAAGTTCACGTAAAGTCCACATTGTACAGAAGTACATATTTTAATGTCTCTAGACAAAAATGTCTTAAAATTAATTTAATGTTTACACTTCGAGGTGCAACTTAAAAGAGGCCTGAAAACAGACTGGGAGTGAGCTGTTAAGTATTTTTGGCAAAACACTGTGTGTGTCTCATGTAGAACATATAGAATATGCCCATTAGTTTAGCCAATATTTTTTTAAAGGTAGACATGATCCGTTGTTTTAGCTAAAATAATTCTAAATCAAAATTTCTGAAAATCCTTTAATTTTTTCCAGTATTTATTGGAAATTGTTCACCTACAATTGTTGCTAGAGAGTGTAAATTTTTTTGCTTCTTTCTGTCTTTCTTACAAAAGGAGAAATTTGTTTCTGTTGACAAATTGAGCAGACGTCTAACATTTTATATTCCTGTTGAGGTGTATAACGTAATATTTGTACACTTGATATTTTGTCTGATTATTTAATTGGTGAAATGGTGCTATATATGGATGTTAGTTCAATCATATATATACTCTCTGGGTTGTATGATTATAGTTCTTTGGAAAAATACTTTGTCGCAATACAAATTATGAAACTTACTGCTCGACTCTAAACATTGAAATAAATATATTGAAATGAAAAAAGTAAAGGAAAGAGTAACAAGTAAACCCATGGAAATGGAATGTATAACTTCTAAAATAGAAGATGGAAAATGTTGAATTTTAAAACTCAATCCAAAAAAGATAGGGAAAGAGGGAAAAGATAAAAGCAGGACAAAATAGGATGCAAGATTAAAATGGTAGCAGTAATTCCAAATATATCAGTAAAGTAATCATGACATATAAATGGACTAAATTTTCTCCTTAGAAGACAGGGATTATGAAATGTTTATGAGAGACACCTTAAAATTACTGGTGTGAAATAAAAGAGGATGACAAAAGGTATACCAGGCAAATACTAAACAAACAAAAAAGCTGAGGTCATTACATTAATGAGAAAAAAAAAAAATGTTAGTTCAGAAAATTTTATTAAAGATAAACAAGGTCATCATAGAAGGATTAAAAACTGAATATACCAGGAAGAGATAACAGTGCTAGAGAGCTAAGCTCTTAATTACCTAACTTTACCATATATAAAACAAAATTTGGCTCCCATCACAGTGGGTGACCGAAAACAACCACAGTCATTCTAACATCCTGATAAAGTTAACTAATTGCTTGGGATAAAACTTCCAAATAAGACATCCCAGAAGTATCATATCTCAGACTATTTAAATGGACTCAAAAAGAGGTTCTGGTAATGATGAAGACTGTGAGGTGGCAAGTCCGTGTGGAGAGCTGGAGTGGACATGGTCATTTGTTTGTTTCTGGCTGTGCTGGGTCAGGCTTTTCTCTAGCTGCAGCGAGCAGGGGCGGCTCACAGTTGGGGGCCTGGGCCTTTCATTGCGGTGGCGTCTCCTGTGCAGAGCACCCACTCCTGGGCACGTGGCTTTCAGTAGCTGTGGCTCGTGGGCTCCGTAGTTGCAGCTTCTGGGCTCTAGGGCAGTCTCGGGAGTTGTGGCACACCGGCTGAGCTGCTCCGTGGCATGTGAAGTCTTCCTGGTCCAGGGATCCAACCCATGTCTCCTGCGTTGGCAGGAGGATTCTTTACCACTGAGACACCATGCAAGCCCAAAATGTGGTTCCTGAAATACAAGATAGCAAACTCTCCAAATTAAAATTTTATATGATAATTCAAATGTTTGTGCATAAACTGAATAGCACAAATAAGCATTTTATTGTTTTATTGACTTTATTAACAAGTTTGGTCTATTTGGAGAAAGGGAAATGTCTTCTTGATTAATTCCCTATATTCAGATGTGTATACATTAAATCTAGATATTTATCATAAATATTATCAATTTATCATGCTTAAATATTATTTATGCATTTACATTAAATCTAGATACTTACCATTCTTCAAAATAGTGAAACCACACTGCAAGGATGATTCATGGCCTGTTGAAGCTGGAAGGACTGCAGATGTAATGTAGTTCATCTCTCTTGTAACAGAGTCAGGCCTAAAACTCATATCTACTCTCAGTCTGGCTCTGATGTTGTGTTTTATCAAAACTGTATAAAATTGATACCAATATGTTATTCACCGTGATTACACATAAACTATACATTCAATATAATTGAAGTTTTTATCATGAAGTCTACCTATCTCAAAGTTTGCATTTGATGTTTAGCAAGATGTTAATGAAAATTTTTTACTAGCGAAATAGTCTTAGTAAGAGGAAAGAATGACTTGGATGGTCCTGGACCCTATTAAAAGAAAGAGAAAAAGCACAGAGAATTTTAAGAACACCTCCTTTTCCTTTAGACAGGTTTCTCTTTGCCAGGTAGAAATTTAAAACCAATACGCTGATCAGTTTTTTAAAAACATCCCTTGCAGTAGCCAAACACTGAACCCCCATCAGTGAGACCTGTACCTACAAAGATTTAGAAAGAAGGTCTCTTAGACTGGATCTTTGGATACTGTAATATTTTTCTTTGCTCTCCTCCTTTTCTCTTTCTCTCCCCAAATTCATGAGCTATTTTCCTCTTCCTCACCCCTAACCCATCCTCCCCTCATACACACCATTAATAATTTTAAATCAGCCCTTAAGAGATGCTTGAGGAGGGGGAGGGAGAGAATTTTTGATCATTGAGGAAAAATGTTTATTGGTTAATTGAATTTTTTGTAGTGTCAGGGCTTTTGAAAGAATACCCACTAGCAGATGCAGCTTTTCTTCACATTCTTTTGGCTGTCTCAGAGCCACTGACTTAACTGCATCTTACTGCACAAACTCTGGAATCTGTGGGTAAAAGCCTTTTGAAACTTTCTGAGAGTTTTGGTACATACAAACCACTTTAGAGTCAACTGTTTCTAGATGGATTGGAATCCTTTCAACCTGCTAATTGGGCAACTTATTACCTTCTCTGACTTTCACTTAGCTCCCCCTGATGTTAAGATGGAAACAGAGTTATCTTGCCAAATAGTAAATATGAGAGTTTGTGAAAAGTGCGTAAGAATGTGCTTGACACATGTTCAACTACTCGTAAGTAGTAGTCACTCTTAGGAAGAGTTTAACCATCATCTTTAGGTTAACTCTCTGGGTTTGATTGCTCTTAGAGGTGAAAAAGAGATTCCATGAAAAATAAGACTGGGCTGGACAGTGTGGTCTGCTACTCATTTGAAAGTTGTACCACATGGAAAATTTTACTCTTCTGTTTTTTTGGTAATCTTGAAACATATTTTCTATCTACTGTTGTTTTAAAGGTCAACTTGAATTGATTCAGTCCCATATGGTTTAAACTCATCCCCTTTGTTAACCTGCACATTAATATTACAATTGTTAATATTTGAAAGGGCATTTATTCCAATAATTTTTCATTCAATGTAAGAAAATGTAAATTCTTCAAGGAAAAGTAACTTTAGTAACTAGAGAATTTAATAGAAGATTTATTTTAATTCTCCTGCTTATTTTATATTAATTTCCTTGTAAATATATCCAGATGTGTATGCAGTACATATACTCTCTGAGCAAATTCTGGCTACTATTTGATAAATTATGTTCTGAAATTTTCTACCTTGGGACCTAATTCTATATTGAAAACATCAACCCTCGGCTCATATAGAAATATGTTAGATCAATGAGGATACTAAGAGTGAAACCTGGTTTAGAGTAACAGATACTTCAAGAACTACTGTGAAGGCTGCTTCTTTTTACTTTCAAAGGCCAATTTAACTTGTTTTCTTGTCCGGGAATAAATAGGCCCAGAAAAATTAGGTGAGCCTAATGTCTCAATCTTAAAGGAAATCAACCCTGAATATTCATTGGAAGGACTGATGCTAAAGCTGAAATTTCAATACTTTGGCGACCTGATGCCAAGAGTTGACTCGCTGGAAAAGACCCTCATGCTGGGAAAGATTGAGGGCAGGAGGAGAAGCAGAAGACAGAGGATGAGATGGTTGCATGGCATCTCTGACTCAATGGACATAAGTTTGAGCAAACTCCAGGAGATAGTGAAGAACAGGGAAGCCTGGTGTGCTGCAGTCCATGGGGTCCAAAGAGTCAGACACGACTTAGCAACTAAACTACAGCATGTCTTACTTGAACTTTCTATTTGTTCTGATTTCTCCCTTTTTTGCTTGTGTTTTCAGGCTCAGCTATGTGAATCATGCAGAAGATCTGGCCTCCAAGCTCCTCCAGTGTTCCCCAAAGAACAGACTATCAGCTCAGGCTGCCTTGAGCCACGAGTATTTTAGTGACCTACCCCCACGGCTATGGGAACTGACTGATAGTGAGTATGACAAGTTTGAAACATCTAATTGAAGCCGGGGCATGATTTTAGCATCCATGTGTAACATACATGTAGAGGGGTTCACATGTTTGTGCTTCTGTAATATTATGTGTGTTTATGTTAATATATGCATTACATGTATATGTACGTAACGTGTGTATGTGTATACAAAGAGAGAGAGATAGAATGGGGGAAGGGAGGTAGTGTGCATATATATTTAGTAGAATCCTGCCATTCAATTGTGAGCTTACCAGACACAGGAAGAAAATGGATTCCTTATTTTGCTATCTCTGCTCTGCAGTCAGCAGCTGCATGTCTTTGTATTTGATTATGTGTGTGTCCAAAAAAATGATCTGAGCAGTCATAAAGGAGAAGGAAAATATGATTTACATATTTAGTACTTTATGCGTACAGTACTTTTTAACTGGCTGCAGAACACGGAGTAGAAATGATTCATTTCTGTTTGATTCTCAGAGACTATCTTGGTTGTAACAATAACCTTAAAAAGGGCTGCTATGTAGTGAGCTGACGAACAGAGTTGGCAATTGGCTAATACACTGAATTGACATGTAAGAACTGAAGACATGTAATTCATTTTAACTACAAATGCTCTTGGTATTCATACAGAGTTCTTCTCTGGGTCTTTTAAAACAAAACACATTCCTGGGTGGGTTTTTGTTTTGTTTTTACAAGTGTTCATATTTACACAGCCTTTTCCAATTACATTTTAAATATTTGGGGGAGGATTTATGACTGGGAGGATCTCATCTTTCTTCCAAAGTGTGAAACAAAATTCTTGTGAAATTTTGAAAAATACTGTTGCAGTAAGAACACTTTTGTTCAATGGTGATACATTCTTTCCAAATGCCAGTGAGAGATACTTCTTCTCATACTCTTTTCTTATTCCCTTAAAAATTCATATACTGCATGTATGGATGGATATCTATAATATCATTATTAATCCTTGAATATACATCACTTACCATGGACATTGGCCTCCCAGGTTGCACTGGTGGTAAAGAACCTGCCTGCCAGTGCAGAAGATGGAAGAGAGGCAGGTTCGATGATCCCTAAATTGGGAAGATCCCCTGGAGGAGGGCATGGCAACCCACTCCAGTACTCTTGCCTGGAGAATCCCATGGACAGCTGAGCCTGGTGGGGCTATGGTCCATAGAATCACAAAGAGTCAGACATGCCTGAAGCAACTTAGCATGCACACACGCATCATACATAAAAGTTATGTCTTTATTCTCTTAGACTTTAGACTTCCCCCATTGGTAAGCACTGGAATCTCCTTGACAACAATAACCTTTTATTTGGCAACTAAATCCCAAGTAACAACTCGAGGGTGTTCCTACCCTGAATCTTTTCTATCTCACAATGAATTCTAATTACCTTTTTTTTTTAACTCTAAAGTGACTCTAGATGTATTAACCCACTACTACCCTGTACTAATCTTCTTCAGTAGTTTATATATTCCGAGTCCATATTATCCGATATTCCCTACTTACTTTCCAATAGTCTACCCATTGATCATTACTACTGCTATCCCCATTAAAAAAAAAAAAATTAAAGATGAAATCCCTGTAGAAAAATAATCAATTGGTGACACATCTTCCCATACTGAAAACAAACTAATGAGTTTCTGGCTCATTGAATTCGAACACATGATTTGTTTTTCCCTTTAGTATAACTTGTAACTTGATAGCAGTCCTCCTTGGTGACATCTCAATCCCATCTGACTTAATGATTGAGTTTAAGCCAGGATTTTGATGGTCTATGAATTCTGAATTCTGTAGTAGTACTTTTTTGTTAATATGGACTTATTACCCACTTGCCACTTAGTTTATCAGCCAGTGGTTAAATCCAGTTTCTATCAGTAAGTAAATGCCTCCACATTATCACTCGGCAGCAGGCTGCCAACGGAGACAGCCTTGTCCCCGTCATTAACAAGCACAATGTATGCAGAACACCAGAGGGGAATTAAAACCACAAAAAATACCTCAGGGTGGTATTTTTAATATGAGAATTTAATTTGTAATTTCACAGATTAAGAATTTTGGCTGCATTAATCCCTTTATCAGCTCACAGCAGGCTATTTGCAGAAGCATAACCATAAGGCGATATTCATTGGCAGAAACACGCCTTTGCATAACGTTAAACATCAGGGGCAGTGAAACCTTTTGAAGGGGGGAGAATAAAGATGAAAAATCATTATATTTTTCAAGCAAGATTCTGCTAAATGCCTCCGGTAACAATTTTGAGTTACAGAAATGCTATTTCTGTGTCTAGTAGATAATCATTATGAAGCATAAATCCAGTCGCAAGAAAGGACAATCCCAGTCTTAAATACCACAGTCATTTCCATCTCGAACAACGTGGTCGTCCTTGTAAACATGTTTACAAAACAAAGAATTTCTAGGCTCTGGAGACTTTGGGAACTAGTTTCTTTTTAGGTGAAATGACTGGTTTTGGTGACTGTTATCTAGGTTAATATTCTGCAGAATGTATTTAGAAGTTCTTGAAATTCTTAAAATTAAATTTTATGTTAATGTGGAGTCTTGTAAAAGTTTACCACCTGGCAAATGGCAGCAGCAGCAGCAGCGCCAGTATCCTCATATCTTCATATCCTCATACCCTCCTTTTCAAGGAGATTTGGAAAGAGGGCCATCTGAAAAGAAGTGTTGCAGAACCGATAAATGGGTTGTCTTAGCAACCAAGTCATGGTTTAGACTGACCAGCTTTAGGAACCTCACTTTAATACGTAATCTGCTCAGGCTGCAATAACAACATAATATAGACTGGGGCTTAAACAATAAACATTTATTTCTCACATTTCTGAAGGCTAGAAATTCAAGATCAAGGTGTTTGCAAAATCAAGGTCCCCGATGAGACAGCGCCTCCCTTATCATCACATGGCAGAGAGAGAAAAACCGGGACATCTCTATCTCTTCCTTTTCTTATAAGCCACTAATCTCATGCTAAGGGCCACACTCTTATGACTGCATCTAACCCTAATTTCTATCCAAAGACCTCATCTCTAAAAGCTTATCACATTGGGACTCCAGGATTTGAATTTTGGAGGGATACAATTAAGTCCACAGCATCACATTCTTAAAGATAGGTCATGGCATTTTTTTTTTTTTTTTTAAAGAAAAGAATGTCCACAAAGAGAAAACACTTATGCAAGCAAAAAGCAAACCCAGGTAAAGAGAAGAAGATTGTAACAAAAGTAAGTTCAAAGTGGGCTCCAGCCTTCTTGGCCTACTTTTAATGTAGCAGACCTTTTGAGATGAGTATCAAATGTTATTAGAACCTTGGTTACACAGAGCCCTGCAGTCATTCCATGAATTCTTATAAAAATGAAGTTATATGCTGATGCCAGACTGTTATTTGCTTTGGAAGAACGTATAACAATATAATATCTTTATTGTGCTAGTCCTTAAAACCTCACCAGTTTACATAATACCAAAATTTAGAAGTAATATATTAGTGTGCCACTGAAGAAGGAATTATAAATTCATCAAGCGAGAATTATGGCACAGTTACCTGGGGATCTGACAGTTAAAGCTGGCTAATTCTAGGGGCACCCTGTCATTCTCCCTCTATCCCAAAACCCCAACAGCCTTGCCCCACTTCTTCACAAAGATTTAATTGCAGGGAAGTAAATCGAGGGCTGATTTAGAAGAAATTCATTACTTTCCCCAAATACACCACAGGGCATTCTCCTGTGTATACTATCAAGTTACATAAATTATTGAAGCTGAACTACCCTTGTCAAAGTAAATGAACAAAATACACTTCATAGCGCAGAGTCCTTGATTTTATTACATTCATTTGCTAATTCACAAAGCTCAGATCTACAGTAAAAGAAGGCCAACAAATTGGTGCAGTGTGAGGAGCGCTGAACTGGGAATCAGACCGCCTGGACTCTAGCTTTATAGCATCAGCTCCACTATTAACTAGCCAGGCAACTTTGGACAAGTGCCCTAGTCTCTGTGGGTTTCCGGCTTCTCATTTAGAGACACAGTGAGCCCTGAGGACCTTTCCAGCTCCTCTGTTGGTAGGATTTCTGACCTATTCCTACATATGTCCTATATATTATCCTAAAACAACATCATGCCTTGAATGGATCTCCATGCCATCTTTTTAAAAATAAAACTCACCCTGTTGAAATATATTTGCTGCTCCAGTTCCTAGACTTCCATTTTCTCTTAATTCCTTTTGTGCCAAACTTTTGCACCCAAGATGCCACAGCTGTCGGTTTCAGGCTCTATCCATGGATCTTTGGCCCTCATCTTGACCCATTAGCTTAATTCACAATTGACCACCATCTCCTGCTGGTAATATTTCCTTCACTTGGTTTCCAGGACAGGACATTTTCCTTTCACTCAGCTAAACATTTCTTTTCATACTCCTTTGCAGATTTCTCATCTGCCAAACCTCTCACTCTTAGAATGCCCTGGGGCTTAATCCTCAGATCTTCCCATCTGCATACACTCCCAAGAGCCCAGATGATTTTATTTAATCTCATGATTTAGATATCATCTGTGTATACTGACAGCTTCCAAATTTCAATCTCCAAGCCCATCTTCCTTGATTCCAGACTTGCATATCCAGCTCCTACTTAACATCTCCATTTGGATGTCTAGTAGGCATCTCCAGCTTCATATTACCAAAACTGAACTCCTTATCTTTTCCCCCAGACTTGCTCATTTTGTAGTCTTTATCTTGTTCATAAATGGCAATGTCATTCTTCCAGTTGTTCGAAGTTACCCTGGATTCTTCTTTTGTTACACCCAAACCCAGTTCTTCCATAGACCCTGTTAGCGTACCTTCAAAGTAGATCAGTAGACCATCCTGACTTCTCCCCTGCCATTTCCCACCCCATGTCACCTACCATGGTCTTTCACCTGCATCTTACAGTAACCTCCTAATTGTTTTGCCTGCTTCTCCTTAGAAAGGCTTTGATGTTTGCTCTTTCTTCGGTTCATCCTTGATCTTCCTCTAGATCTTTCTATGACTTGCCCTCTCACCTTTTTTGGGTCTCTGCTCAAAGGTACCTTACCTGGGAAGCTTTCACTGACCTGCTTCCACTACAGCACTTCCTGTTTCTTGTCCCTGCTTTATTTTTCTTCATAACACTTAGAACTAGTTGATTTATTTGTCTGAGTATTTATCATCAGTTCAGTTCAGTTCAGTCGCTCAGTCATGTCCCGACTCTTTGTGACCCCCATGGACTGCAGCACACCAGGCCTCCCTATCCATCGCCAACTCCTAGAGTTTACTCAAACTCATGTCCATTGAGTCAATGATGCCATCCAACCATCTCAGCCTCTGTGGTCCCCTTCTCCTCCTGCCTTCAATCTTTCCCAGCATCAGGGTCTTTTCAATGAGTCAGCTCTTCACATCAGGTCGCCAAAGTATTGGAGTTTCAGCTTCAGAATCTGTCCTTCCAATGAACACCCAGGACTGATCTCCTTTAGGATGGACTGGTTGGAACTCCTTGCAGTCCAAGGGCCTCTCAAGAGTCTTATTCAACACCATAGTTCAAAAGCATCAATTCTTCGGCCCTCAGCTTTCTGTATAGTCCAACTCTCACATCCATACATGACCACTGGAAAAACCACAGCTTTGACTAGACAGACCTTTGTTGGCGAAGTAGTGTCTCTGCTTGTGAATATGCTGTCTAGGTTGGTTACAACTTTCCTTCCAAGGAGTAAGCATTTTTTGATTTCATGGCTGCAGTCACCATCTGCAGTGATTTTGGAACCCAAGAAAATAAAGTCTGCCACTGTTTCCACTGTTTTCCCATCTATTTGCCAGGAAGTAATGGGACCAGATATCATGATATTAGTTTTTGAATGTTGAGTTTTAAGCCAACTTTTTCACTCTCCTCTTTCACCTTCATCAAGAGGATCTTTAGTTCTTCTTCACTTTCTGCCATAAGGGTGGTGTCATCTGCATGAGGTTATTGATATTTCTCCCTGGAATCAATCTTGATTCCAACTTGTGCTTCATCCAGCCCAGCATTTCTCTTGATGCATATAAGTTAAATAAGCAGGGCAACAATATACAGCCTTGACATACTCCTTTCCCGATTTGGAACCAGTCTGTTGTTCCATGTACGGTTCTAACTGTTGCTTCCTGACCTGCATACAGATTTCTCAGGAGGCAGGTCAGGTGGTCTGGTATTCCCGTCTTTTGAAGAATTTTCCAGAGTTTGTTGTTGGTCCACACAGTCAAAGGCTTTGGCAGAGTTAATAAGGCAGAAGCAGATATTTTTCTGGAACTCGCTTGCTTTTTTGATGATCCAGCGGATATTGGCAATTCGATGTCTGGTTCCTCTGCCTTTTCTAAACCCAACTTGAACATCTGGAGGTTCACTGTTCACGTACTGTTGAAGCCTGGTTTGGAGAATTTTGAGCATTACTTTACTAGCGTGTGAGATGAGTACAATTGTGTGGTAGTTTGAGCATTCTTTGGCATTGCTTTTCTTTGGAATTGGAATGAAAACTGACCTTTTTCAGTCCTGTGGCCACTGCTGAGTTTTCCAAATTTGCTGGCATATTGAGTGCAGCACTTTCACAGCATAATCTTTTAGGATTTGAAATTGCTCAACTGGAATTCCATCACCTCCACTAGCTTTGTTCATAGTGATGCTTCCTAAGGCCCGTTTATCATCTGTTTGCCCTAAATGAAGTCTACAAACACCAGAGTTTCTTTTCCTTATGATTTATACACTACAGGATTCTGAAAGCCTGAAACAGTATGGGGCTCAATAGATACTTCTCCAAATAATGAGTGGAAGAGTGGCACAAAGAAAGGGCAAAATATTTCATCTCCAAATTCAAGCTAATTGTTCTAGATCAGAGAAATATGAGAGGTCAACTGAGCTGTGGTTTGGAGGGGAAGTCAGACTGTCCTGTCATATGTGTGTGTAAATCTGTGTGTTTGTGTGTGGTTGTGACAACTTGACAATTTCAAAGACCAATGTATACCATTTTGTTTCATGTACTGGACATCCAGCATTGCATTTCCACCTCACTTTTTGAAAGAGACGATTATAAATATATAAATGGAAACTTTTTATTCTGTCCACAGTGTCTTCTATTTTTACCGTCCCAAATGTAAGATTGCAACCAGAAGCCGGAGAAAGCATGAGGACCTTTGGGAAAAACAATAGTTATGGCAAAAGTCTATCAAATAGCAAGCACTGATGCGCACAGCATTCTCAAGAGCACAGGTAGGGTGATCTACTCTACTTGGAAAATAATTGTGAAAAGACACCAAGTCGATCTTTCAAATGAAATATTTCAAATTTGTTTTTTTCTATCCAGTGACTCTTTTATGTTCGTTATGGCCTTCGTTACAAGTTGAAGTCATTTCCGTATTTTTAGACACCTTCTGGATTCTGACCAAAATGGTATTTTATTTATATAGGCATAGGCAAACCATTGTAGTCATAAGCAAATCATTTCCCTACTCACACATTCTTTACTGAGGTTAGAAATGGTTAATCTTGGAGAATATCTACGTCACAGACCTACTGTGTGTGGCCCATGCCATTTTTTTTCCCCTTGGTTGCTCTCATTTTAAAATTGGGTAATTTTACACAATGTCTAGATTTCTGGCTTTTCTTGAAAAATCAGCAACTCTAGCCGTATTGCACTCACATTCCTGCCAGAAGTTTGTGTGTAGAACTGAACTGTCTACCTCCTTGGAAAAGGGCATGGGCTCCCCAGGTTTGCTTAATGGCCATTTGGGTCATTTCACCCCCTTCTGATTCCTGCGTGGCCCCTGGTACAATCCTTATCATAGCGAACCTTTTCTTTTCCTTCTTTCCTATTCTTTGACCTTTGCTATTCTGCAGATGGAAAGTAGAACCTAAATGAGACAATCTCTAGGCATGTCAGACTGTCCCATTGGTTATCATATAGGAATTACAGAAACAAGCATAAGCTGGCAACCTCTGAAAAGGCTGTGTCTTTATTGCCAGTTGGGAATGTCTGGGTTATTTGGAGGTTTATGCTGATATATACCTTTTTGTTTAATGAAACATAATGCTGAAGTATATAGAGAATCAACTTTTTTGTGGGGAAGGCTTTTTATTTGCTGGCCCGTATGTTACTTGCTTGTGTCACTGTTCAGTCATTAAATGTTCCAGTTAATCCAAGGATACAGACAGTATTGCAGGAGCTCCTCTTTCTTCCTCTCACTCTTAATTTGAAATATATTAACAGGCTGAACTATCAGAAGGTTAATTGTCCACATTGTCTACTGGATGGTTAGACTATACCCGTGGACTCAGGTTTTGAGGACTCTCAGTGAATGTGGGGGTCAGTTTTGGCCTCTCAGGAGTTCAGTGGTGATTTATGAGTGATTGGAGAGTAGATTCCCAGATTGATAAAAGATGGTGTATAAATGCCAGTCAGGAAGTATTACTAGTAGACTTGCCATTTCATTCATAAGAGTAAGATTCTTCCTTCTTCTGGTTATTTCTCTATATTGGATGAAAAGCTACCAAGAAGTATAGCTTTATTTGCCCAGCAGCATTTACAGTCTCTCTTCAATTGGTCGGACAAAGCATGGGGCTGCATTTTTGACCAGTTATCCCCTGGTTCTGAGAATGGTTTTAATTCATGAGGGTTACAGCAGATGCTTTTTAAAGTATTTAACCTGCATTACCATAATGAGAGCCCCTGGCTTTATAAACCCTTTAATTCAGTAGAGCAAAACAAAAAGTGAACTTCATTTGTGCTGCTGCCTTACACACACACACACACACACACACACACACATGCAAGCCTGAATTTCCATCGCAAGGCTGTATCCTTTCTTCTGTGCTCTTTGGAGGTCTCTCTGAGCTGAGCCTGGCCAGTCAAAACTGCTAGAACGTGCTTTAGGTCAGCTTTTCCATATAAATTAAATCAGGCTCACTGGACAGAAGCGTTCCCCATAAGGTCTCAAAAATTGCTAAGCAAAAAGGGATTCTGAAGAGCCGTTCAGAAGTAGTCATCGGTATTCAAAAGCCTTTACAAAGATGATTTTTCTTTGTAGTATGTTTTTTAAACGTATTAGAATATTAGAATTATCTAATAATACTACAAATATGTTCTCTATGAATTTTGTCTTTTTCACATCAACTTTTAAAGCTTTAATATTATTATCATTATTGTCTTTGTTGTTTTCTTTGAAATCCAAATGCCTCTGTTTGATTCAACATTATATTGAGGAAACATCTAATTTTTTTTTCTCAGAAAAGCTGCATGGAAGTTGGATTTTAAGAGTTTTCTGTCAGCAAAAAAAAAAAAGAAATCACTTTAATTTTTTTGCCTTTCTAGGATTTTACATTAATCAAATGGGTTTTTCTCTTAGAGTTTAAATAACATAGACTATATATTGGCCTGAGACATCCTGCATAGTGGAGCTGATTCTGATCAATAGCTGAATATCAGTGTCTATATTGCAGACATTATAGAGTCAAAGTCTACATAAATAAGGGTATTTGTAAGGAAAATATATATTTCCCTAGATTTTGATGAACTAATTGTTTAGAGCGAGCTGTGGCATCTTAAATTTTCCTGAAATGTCCCAATTCTTTATAAACCTTAGAGAGATTGGGAAAAAGAGGAAGAGGGAAGAGGTTGAGGGCTCACAGAGGCTCAGACTGTAATCTAGCATTTTGACTACCTTTCTTTGGGGGGTTAGAGGCAAATATGGAAAATGCGTTGTATCACTTCTGATTTTAAAGTGATGGACAGTAGGAGTTCAAGTCTTAGTTTTTCTCCTATACCACAGTGCCCAACTATTTCTAAACTTGCATACTAAGGTCACTTCAGTCATTTAGTTAATAATTCTGGATTTGCATAAACTGGCCTTATTGGAAAAGCTAATGAGGAGCATTTTTCTTTGCAGTAGAAAGCAATTTTGGTTTCAGAGTCTTGTAACCAAATGAAATGAAAAGAAAACCACATGCCCCAAAGTTTAAAAATGGGATAGGAGGCAATGGATGATCAAAATCCTGTGCTTCCTACAGTTTGTTATCCTCTAAAGATGTGAATAGACCACAGATTGCCTAGGTTGTCCCCATCTTTTTATCAGCATGGAAGGATAGGATTTTCTTAAAGTCTGAGAGCGCCGTAAATGTGCATAGACATGTTCCCCAAGGGAAAAACCAGAAACTATATTGAATATCACATCCATTAGTATCACTTATATTTGTGCACAGCAATACCAAATACACCCCATGCTGAGCTTAATTTTCCAGTCATTCTCAATTGAGACAGGAAGTGCATAGTCACCCTGTCTGCTCTCCTTTTGCCGAATACAAGGGATAAGAATGGTCTCTGATCTTTTAGACGTTTTATAATTTTCCTGAAATAGTATATGCTCATTATGGAACATCTCTTTTCAATGAATGCACTGGTCTTCAAACCCTATTAAATTCATAATAAATATACAAATGTCTGTCTCGTGCATGAAAAAGCTGTATTTGGTTCAGGCGCAAGAATTAACTGCACACATGTTTTGGTGACGCTCTCCTTGCTTCTAGTATATATCTTTGCTAATCAACGTTATGTAAGTATGAAATGAAAACGGAAGAAAACATGTAGTAGACTTTTTCTGTTTGACTCAGTCATTAAGCAATAATTTCCTAAAGTAGGCTGCCAGGTAAACAGTAGGATGCAGGCATTGCTCAAAACTTTTGATTAAATAAAGCAAGGATTTTTTTTTTTTTTAAACCAAACTCCAGACAAAATGTAATGCATTGGTGCTTAAGATTCTTTGGCGTCACTATCTGAACGTCCAGTTGATTTGTTTGCTTGTTTACTTATTTATTTTTGGCTGCACTGGGTCTTTCTTGCTGCTTGCGGACTTCCTCTAGTCCCGGTGATCGGGGGCTGCCCTTCATCGTCGTGCATGGTTGTCACTGCGGTGGCTCCTCTTGTTGCAGAACACGGGCTCTGTGCGCTCAGGGTGAATAGCAGCAGCTCTCGGGCTCGAGAGCACCGGCTCTGTAGTTGGGGCACACAGGCTCAGTTGCCCCATGGTGTGTGTGATCTTCCCAGATCAGGGATGGCACCAGTGGCCCCTGTGTTAGCAGGGGGAGCCTTATCCGCTTCTACTACCGGGGATGTCTTCCCCATTGAGTTTTTAAAAATCTAGGTTCCTGGAGTACATGAATCTGCATTCTAAAACCCCAAAGAACGTTGATGCAGGTAGCCTTTGAACCACATATTATGACCTCTTCAGTAAATATTTAAGAATTATACATTAATGAAGTAAAGTAATTAACTTATTTGGGTCAGGACTGGATAAAGACAAAATGGGAAAACCTATCCCTTCCTTTCCCTTCTTTTTTTTTTAAAGGAAGATTAGTAAGTTGTGCTTTATTAATATTTATTAATAAAAGTTGTGCTCACCAACAAGGTAACCACTAGGCACCTATCTATCTAAAGTAGCTAACTGAAGTTTATTTTTAATTAATTAAAATTAAACTAAATTACAATTCTGTATCCCCAGGAGCAGTACCACATTTCAAGTGCCCACCCATGGGTGACCCACCCATGACCAGGGGCCACCATATTGGACAAGGCAGAGAGAGAACCTTTTCAGCATCACAGAAGGTTCTGCTGCCCAGCAATGGTGAAGGGCATTCCTCCTGCCTGCTTTTGTGAAGAGGAATCAGGGAAATTAAACTGAATTCACTCAGTAAAATTATATTTCAGTTCTAGAACATAATGACTTCAGAGGAGCTCAGAATGTTTGAGAGAGAGAAATACTCAAGTGAGGAAGAAGTTGGGTGACACAGAGAGGGACAGAGATGAAGACTGGGTGACATGTTCCATGCCCTCAGGGACAGGAGCCCCTGAGAGGAAGCGTGGGTGGGGATCCTCTGAGGGAAGGAAGCGTGGTGAGGTTTCCTTGGTTGACTGTGGTCTCGGCTGAGATTGTGTGGGAAAGTAAGGAAGAACAGGTGGACAGTCTGAGAAGCTGCACAGGCAGACCTCACAAGAGACTGAATGTCTGTCAGGATCTGACAGGAGCTGTGGTTTGTCTGCCATCAAACTCAGCCATCCTCTCAACTCTGGTACCTGCTTCTGGAGAAACAGCCCCCTCGCTCTCAACCAGCCTGTGACCTCTTGTGTCTCTGCATTGACTGCTGCTGCTGCTGCTGCTAAGTCGCTTCAGTCATGTCCGACTCTGTGCAACCCCATAGACGGCAGCCCACCAGGCCCCGCAGTCCCTGGGATTCTCCAGGCAAGAACACTGGAGTGGGTTGCCATTTCCTTCTCCAATGCATGAAAGTGAAAAGCGAAAGCGAAGTCGCTCAGTCGTGTCCGACTCTTATCGACCCCATGGACTGCAGCCCACCAGGCTCCTCCATCCATGGATTTTCCAGGCAAGAGTACTGGAGTGGGGTGCCATTGCCTTCTCCGCTGCATTGACTAATGGTGCTTTAATCTCCTCTGCATCTCATGGCTTCTGCTGACCCATCTGCTTCTTCATACACCTTGCTTCTCTTGTCTCTCTTGTTTCTGGGGTAGTCTACTGCCGAACTCTTTCCCTCAGATTCAGACCCTCCTCCAGAGCCACTCTACTTGGTGTCACCATCATCACGGAGGGAGAGCATGGCTGTTGTGTGGGTCCAGTCAGCTGATGGGTGGCCAGCCATTCCTGAAACAGCCCCTCAGAAGAGGACTCTGGGCTTGGCAGCCTCTGAACCTTCTAGAAAAGGTATAGCCAGAAGGCGCTTGGCCTGGTCTGTACTCTATCAAGGCAAAATCAGACAAGTTTGAGCAAACTCCAGGAGATAGTGAAGGACAGGGAAGCCTGGCATGCTGCAGTCCTTAGGGTCACAAAGAGTCGGACATGACTTAGCAAATAATAACAAAATAGAGGGAAACTCCAGTTTTAATGGAGTAAAAATGTCCTCAGTGTGTGATTTATTAATCAATTGATTGACTGATTTGGCTGCATGGGGTCTGATTTGTGGCATGCAGGAATCTTCGTGGTGTGGTGTGAGACCTTTTCCTTGTGGTTCAGGGACTCTCTAGTTGTGGTGTGTAGGCTTAGTTGCTCCGTGATATGTGAGATCTTAGTTCCCCAGCCAGGGATCAAACCCATGTCCCCTGCATCGCAAGGCAGATTCTTAACCACCAGACCACCAGCGAAGTCTCATGTATGATATTTTTGACTAAAGGTCTTATTGAGCCATGTTACATTTTCTTAACGATAGACACAAAAGGAGATGACACCCATTAGAACTTCATTTTCACTTTTCACTTTCATTCATTGGAGAAGGAAATGGCAACCCACTCCAGTGTTCTTCCCTGGAGAATTCCAGGGACGGGAGAGCCTGGTGGGCTGCCGTCTATGGGGTCGCACAGAGTCGGACAGGACTGAAGTGACTTAGCAGCAGCAGCAGCACTTATCACAGTATAAGAGATTCAAGTGTTGGATCTAGTTTTGTTTCAGTAGCGGAAAGATTTATGATTTTTTTTTTCCCCTGCAAGAACTGTTCTTGTCTGCATGACTCTGCAAATTTTTTTTCCTATCAAACAACTACAGTTTTATCTCTGTTGTCTCAATAGTTGTGGAAATAACAGGCAGAGGGGGAAACAAGCCTGAGTCTTTCTCTTAGGTTTCATTTGAAAGAATCCCTGGTTTTTGTCTTTACTTCCTCATTGCTGTAGATTAAGAAATCTTATTCGGGAAATGGACAGTGCTTCGAACCATTGTGAACACTTGATTGAGAAAAGGCTGGGATGTGGCTTATTTTCCCCACCCCAACCCCACCTTTCTTTCCTTACTTTCTCCTCTACCCTAGAGAGTCTATTCCCTCCTCTGAACCCTGATGCAAAATAGGAGGCTAAGGGGCATCTGCAGATACTTGTCTGCTCTCTTCTCTTCTCTCCTCCTTTCCCTGCCTCTCCACTCCCCTCTTCCTTTGGCTCACCTCTGCTCTGTACCCGACACTCCATCAGCTTTGTGAATGGGCTCACCAAAGTCCTTTACCATCTAATCTGCTTAATTACATCCTGGGATTGTCACAAAGCAGAATGAAAAGAACGTTTACTGTATCCTGCTTCGTGCATCCAGAGTGCATTTTTTAAAGGATATATTTTTCTCTGTATGGACATGTTTTCAGATTTACAGAAAAGTTGCAGGAGTAGTAGTACCAAGAATGCCTGATACCCATCACCCACTTCCCCCAAATGTTTGCTTTTTACTCCATTTGCTGTATCATATTCATTCTCTCACCTCTCTTTCTCACAGATACACACGTGTACACATCCACATTGTTTTTCTAAACCAGTTTTTCTTCACATGATCCTCCATTACCTCTAAACATTTCAATGTTTTTCTTAAGCACAGGGAATTCAGAGTTAATATTTTTTACATTAAAAATACAGGGTTTTTTGCTTTTGCCTTTCCCTGACTGAGAGTTTTAAAATGCGAAATGGCTAAAAGAGAAGAACCTGGTTTGATGCTCCACAAACTGGTTCATCAGCCCATGGAGGCTCAAAACTTGACTATGTTTTTGTGATTCAGTGTTTCCAGGTCAGATGAGCTTTCAAATTGAGGACTGGGGGGATGGGGAAGGGGGGGTGTGGTGAGAATAGCACTGCAACTTGCGTCTTCTGTTCTTTTTAAAACCTAAATTAATTTCTTAGGGACTATTTAGCCAGCAGCATAATATGAGTGAAGTTTTCTTATAAATAGTGGGCACAAGATGCGATAAGGCTACTAGCGAGTTCTCTGTTAGACTGCTTGGCCAAACTATTATGAAGTTAGCTGTCACATAGAACAAGGAGCTATAATCAGTCCAGGTGCTCTATTTTCCCCCTTCATTTCATGTTGATTCTTAAGAGTTTGGGATACAGAGGGACTTGTCTGTGCCCTAAGTGCACTGTATTGTATTATTAATACCAGTAGAGCAGCTGAGTCCCACTACACAGTCTTTGTGGTCTGCAGATGCTCTAAGAAGTGTCTGAGCATAAAAGGAGGCTGTTTGAGTTGAAGTGGGCTGATGGTCTGGGATGACATTTGAACGCGTGGAGGACAATGTCTAAATGACAGTGCCGAGAAGGGAAGGCAAAAAAGAAGAAAAAAGCTGGAAACTGTTGCCATTGTCCCCACATGCTCACCACTCTTGAGATACTCCTCACAGACGAGCTTTGTCTGGGAAGAAATGGGAGACGGATCGAGGAGGGTTAGACATTGGGCCCCTGGGACAAAAGCCAGGGATTCGGTCCTTAGACACATTAAAATTCTAGACAGATAGCCAATGTGATGAAAACCACAACCTGAATGGATTTCACGTCTTACAAAGTTAAACATTTTAGCTAAATTATTACAAATATATTTAACAAAATGTTTGCAAAACTTGGAGATGCTTCAATGAATAAATAAAGCTTTTAAGAACATCAAGTTGGTTGTGCAAATGAATAATATAGTGGGTCTGCTTTGGAATTTAGGATAGCTGTCTCCTCTACCACACACACACACATACACACATACATACATACATACATACATAACACATACACTCTGTACACTCACCCAGCCAAATGGAATAATTTGTCAACAGCCCTAGAGTTGTTAGGATAACATCATAGATTAAGCAAAGGATAACTTCTCCAGCTGATAAAATAGTGCACAAGTTCTAGAACAAAAACAATGCAGAAGTTTGAGAAATCGATGGAAATTTGTCTCAGAATAAATTCTACCTGGTATGCCAAGCATGGAGTCAAATACTGTGCTGTTAACTTCCATACTTGGCTGAATTTTTTTCCTTGAAATTATCACCATTCTTTTAATGTAGTTTGCACTATGTATAGTGCCCTTGGATTTTTAATTGCTCTGGATTATCATTTTCAATGCAATTAGTAAAATGCCCTCAATTACATATAATAATTACTGTAAATGGGGCTATTGGCCTAATTGTTATAAATGGGGAAAGATGTTTGATTATCATGTGCAATGAAATCATGTACAGTATTTATTTTACATTATTACGTAAATGGTGTAATGATAACACGTAATTATATTGTATCATTCCTCGGTCAACAAATCTACTTCATGTCAAGATCTCTAGAATTACGATACATTACCAAAGATCCACATAGTGGATCTTTTTTCCCAAAGTAATTGGGTTATTCTGTGGGTTGGGAACCCACTTAATAAACCGATTATGCACGGGGAAGAAAAATCTGGAAAGAAAAAAAACTATTTTACCTCCCTTTAAAATCAAGAATGTCCAGATTATCCAATGTCGTCAGTCTTGAATCCTCCCGGAGCCCAGTGCCAACCTTCACCACATCTATTTGTTTTTATGTAAACATGTGAAAATCAACATCCCCCTAAATGGTGGCAACATTTAAAATATGCCTGGGGAAGAAAAAAAAGGAGGTCCTTTCTTCACTGTGGCCAGCATGATAATCATCCTTAGTTTACAGATGCACATTTAACAAGCTTATAGCACATGATTAATTCTGCAAAGGAACCTGTCTGACAGAATGGGATTATAAGAATTGCATATTGATAGTGGCAGGAGAAATACATCTATTTTCTTAGTGTAAGGTAGGGTGTTCTTGTGTTCTTTAGAAATTGGCACATCTCATAGGTGTTGCTCTCAAAATGATCTCAGGATGGAAAGAAATCAGTAATTACAGAGCCAGGCATTCAGTTGTGTCCTAATTTTCCCACCAGTTTTTCAGTGTTTCAGCTGCCTCCGAGACTTAAAGTATTCTCATTAGGTAGCTGCAGAGGCAGCCGCTTGCCTACTCCCTCATTCTCTCACTTGCGTTTCTTTTTTTTTTTTTCTCCATTCCTGCCTTGGGAGTGACTGTGAAGATCATTTGCTGGAATGATTGGCAGGTTAGAGGATTCGATCAGATGAGTTCCTCTTAGCGCAGGTCAAAAAGGCTAGTTAGCAGGAGCTGTCGAAAAATGCCAGCAGCATTCGAAATGGGAAATGTCATGACTTCGAGGCAGGGGGTGCCACCTGGAACAGAAAGCCCCCAGCTCATTAGCAAGTTACAGGATGCGGGCTTAACTGGAGGGAGCAGAGAAGGAAAGATAATACCCAATAGGGAAAATGATTGTGAAGTGGAATTGATTTCATGTATAATTTGTTTATCACTAGAGGGGACAAATGCTGTCCTTCTGACATGAGCCGAGGAGTGTGGACTATGAATGAAGCAGCTTAGCATAATCTCCAGGTTGAGCTTTGGATTTAAAAAATGCAAACTTCTTTATTCTTAACTGTGGAAATGATCAGGTCATGTTACATTAATTAAAGCTGACATACTCTCAAATGTTTTATCTGAGCAGTTGTGGCAATTCCACAGAAATAGATGGAGATAGGCAACTTTAGAAAATAAGATGGATTTTTTTTCTTTTTCCTCTGCTGGTGGAAGACTAGCTCAGCTGCATATGGAATTAGAACAGGCTTGGTGTTTATCTTCAGTGGTTAGCCAGGCTGCACAAATCAAACCGGGTTCCAGATTCTCATGCAATCTCATTTACAGAGGAGTGTGTTTGCCCTTTGGGAGATTTAGATCTAATCCATGTTAAAATATATATGTATATTTTAAAATATGACTATATCATATTTTAGTCCAATGTTGAAATTTTTATCTTCCTTTTTTTTTAAAGGAACAGCTCTCCAGTTTCATTCCTGCCTAGTTGTAGTTAATCTATAATTTGATTTTTTATCATAAAATCAACAACTTAGCAGTAGCCATAGTTAGAAAACAAAGCTAAAATAAAAAGGTGTCCTTATAGGAAGAATTAATCTGCAATTTGTAAAGAGAGTGTAGTGGCAAAACAGAAAATCAAATTGCCTAGCATGCAGTCAAACCAAATGCCAGATTTAAAGGTTCCAGTATTTTTACTGTATATTAAATGGGCTTTAGTGTAAAGCTTTTTCCTACATAAATTGAATCAGAAAATGTATTTGCTTTTGATAAGAAAGTTTTGCAATATCATTTATCTTTAACATAGAGATCTTCACTGTATTATTTTAAGCGACAGATGCCACAGCTGCAAGTCTTTCTGGCTGAACACTAAAGGATGTTTACTTAGCATTCCAGATTTTGGTTACAACATATATTTTCAAAATGTTTTTGTCTTGAGTTTTCTCTTCTCTTAAGTATTGGGACATTTTATGAGGCAGTTATGAAATAGCCAGTACTTGTTTTATCAAGCAGCTTCAGACTGCTGTCTGAAATGAATAGGAATCCTAAAACCTCCTAGTCGAAACACTGGTGGAAAATTCATTCTGTTCTGTATTCAGCACAAAAAGCTTAGCATTAAGCTACTGAATATAGCTGCCAAAATTGCCTGCATTACTTTTGTCAAATCTAAAAATTTAAACATCAGTGTGAATCCACTCGTCCCCTCATTTGGGGGCTTTATTGTGTGGTCCAGGAGCTGGCCTTTAAAAAAAAAAAAAGATTTTTGAAATGGTTCATCTAAACTTAAGATTTTTTATTCTTCCATAGTAACTCAATTTGTTAATGACTGACAGATCTATTAGAAATATGAATAAGTCAATTATTTTGAGAGAAAAGATTATCAAAAAAATGTTTTTAACAGGAGATTTGGTTCTAGTTGTCTTCCCAAGGACTTCTCAGCCTTCAGAAGCTTGAAGTAAGGTGCCCTTACTACTTCTTAAGACAGGCCAGCCAAAGGCATCTGGCCACGAAGAGCTGGAGGTGAATATCCGGTCTCTCTTCTCACCCTTCTCTATGTACTCTGCCTTCACCTTGGCCTTCCAGAGTCAGCTCTGCCTTCACAGACTTTGAGACTCTCCACTTTGTTGCATTCTTCTCAGTTAATTTCCTCTCCATCAACTAGAATAATATCTGATACATACTGATGTTATATTTATCATTCTCCTTGCTGAATCCTTTTATTTGAACAAAATATAAAGATTTTCATTTGTACCTACATGTTGTTGCTGTTCAGTCACTAAGTTGTGTCCAGCTCTTTGTGACCCTGTGGTCTGCAGCATGCTGGGCTTCCCTGTCCTTCACTATCTCCTGGAACTTGTTCAGACTTACATCCATTGAGTCAGTGATGCCGTCCAACTATCTTACCTCTGTCGTTCCCTTCTCCTCCTGCCCTCATTCTTTCCCAGCATCAATGTCTTTTCCAATGAGTCGGCTTCTTTGTTGAATCTTTCTACAGCTCTGTGGATTAAGTGACCTTGTTGTTGAGAGTTTCACCGTCAGATTTGTGGATTCCTCTTAGATAAGTTTCCTAGTTCCAAAGATAAGAAATGGTATCCTTATAATTGTCGCCTTTATCTCAGTTCTCCTGTGGTCTATATACCCTGGGGATCCCCAGAAGCTCCCTGGGGGTCAAAACTAATTTCATGATAATACTAAGATGGTCTTTGCCTTTTGCGCTGTGTTGGCATTTGCACTAATGGTGCAAAAACAACGCAAGTAACGCCACTGGCTCTTAACATGAATCAAGGCAGTGGCACCAAACTGTCTTCCTAGGCACTGTTTTCTCTACCGTCACACAGTGGTAATTGTTTTTAAAGTCCAGTTTCACTTAATAATGTTCTTGGTAAAACAATAAAAAGGATTAATTTTATTAAAACTCTGCCTTTGAATAGATATATTTTTAATATTTTTTGTGTGTGCCCAGTCCTGTCTGACTTTTTGCAACTCCGTGGACTGTATAGCCCACCAAGCTCTTCTGTCCTTGGAATTTTCCAGGTAAAAATACTGGAGAGAGTTGCCATTTCCTTCCCTAGAAATTTTTAATATTCAGTGTGTCTAAATGGGAAGTTTGCATAAACCATGTCCACTGTGTACCTAATTACTCTGGTTGTCTCAAGGAAAAGCTGGGGTGCAAGTGTTTGGGTTATAACGGAAACTGGCTGTTTTTTCCCCTGAAAACATGGTCTTTAACGGATGACTGACTGATGGTGGTTACTGGTTATGGTTATTCAGACTTGAATATTTGGCAGACATTTCCTCAAAAGTGAATCTGTCACCCCAGGAAAACAACCAATAGTATTTTCTGCCTAAGATAAAATGAAAGCTTCCAATGGAAAATTAGGATATGGGGAAATCACAGAAAACTTTATTTGCTACCAGAGCTTGAGATCTTTCCAAACATTTTTCCAGTGAGATGGGTGGTGAAATAAGCAAATGTGATTTTGTGATATTGTATAGTGAAATGTGTCAACATTTGAAAGACTTAGATAAGTTATTGAATCAGTACTTTCCAAATGACCAGTGCATACTTGTACAAAATCATTGCATGGATAAAATGTTTGCTAAAAGTACAAAAGACACCAATTGATTTTAAAGTAACAGAATATAAAGAATTCGTTGATATGATTTCAGATTTCCCAGTGCAACTAATCTTTAAGCAACTACCACTTGTTGAGTTTTGTTATATTATAAAAATATATATAACCACAATGATCTGAAAGGGCTATTAAAATACTTCTGTTTTTCCAATCTACTTATCTGTGAGAGGCCATACTTTTGCTTCAACTATAACAACATATCATAGAACAGATTGAATGCAGAAACTGTTATGAGAACCCAGCTGTCTACTATTCAGCCAGATATTTAAAAGTTTTGCAAAATTGTGAAATAGTGTAACCCCTCTTGCTAATTCTGCTCAGAAAATATGGTTATTGTATCAAAATAGTGTTTTATGTTAACATGCTTTTAGGTTCTTTTTAAAGAATTAATAAATATTTTAAAATTTAAATTTTAATATCAAATATGGTAAACATTGATGCTGGGACAGATTGAAAGCAGAAGGAGAAGAGGGTGACAGAGGATGAGATGGTTGGATGGCATCACCAATACTATGGACATGAACTTGGGCAAACTCCAGGAGATGGTGAGGGACAGGGAAGTCTGATATGCTTCAGTTCATGGGGTCAAGAAGAGTTGGACACGACTTGGTGATTGAACAATAACAACAAATGGTAAACAAATCCATAGAAACAAATGCTTTTCGCGGGGTGGGGGGGGGGGTCCTTTATAACTTTCAAGAGTGTAAAGGGTCCTTTAAGACCCAAAAGTATGAGAGCTGCTGCTAACTGTCCATACTGTTATGCATTAATTCTGACATGCTAATTATTCTAGTAACATTTTCTCCTCCCTTGAATATATTACTCCTCACTGTACTATTTTTGTTTTGCTCTATGAAGTTATTCCAGTTCTATCAATCTAATTGACTATCTCCATTTTTCTGGGTACAGTAGATAAAATTCCAATTCTTGTGTTCACACAGATGTCATCTGGAAATTACAGTTGAGTGCCATTAAAATCTATGTCCTTGATGATTAGAAGGCTAATTCTTAAAGGATCTTTGCTGTATATTAGTTTGGGAGGCTGTAGTTCAGTTCAGTCGCTCAGTCGTGTCCTACTCTTTGCGACCCTATGAATCACAGCACGCCAGGCCTCCCTGTCCATCACCAACTCCCGGAGTTCACCCAGACTCAAGTTCATCGAGACAGTGATGCCATCTAGCCATCTCATCCTCTGTCGTCCTCTTCTCCTCCTGCCCCCAATCCCTCCCAGCATCAGAGTCTTTTCCAATGAGTCAACTCTTCGCATGAGGTGTCCAAAGTACTGGGGTTTCAGCTTCAGCATCATTCCTTCCAAAGAAATCCCAGGGCTGATCTCCTTCAGAATGGACTGGTTGGATCTCTTTGCAGTCCAAGGGACTCTCAAGAGTCTTCTCCAGCACCATAGTTCAAAAGCATCAATTCTTCAGCGCTCAGCCTTCTTCACAGTCCAACTCTCACATCCATACATGATCACAGGAAAAACCATAGCCTTGACTAGACGAACCTTTGTTGGCAAAGTAATGTCTCTGCTTTTGAATATGCTCTCTAGGTTGGTCATAACTTTCCTTCCAAGGAGTAAGCGTCTTTTAATTTCATGGCTGCAATCACCATCTGCAGTGATTTTGGAGCCCCCAAAAATAAAGTCTGACACTGTTTCCACTGTTTCCCCATCTCTTTCCCATAAAGTGGTGGGACCGGATGCCATGATCTTCATTTTCTGAATGTTGAGGTTTAAGCCAACTTTTTCACTCTCCTCTTTCACTTTCATCAAGAGGCTCTTTAGTTTTTCTTCACTTTCTACTATAAGGGTGGTGTCATCTGCATATCTGAGGTTATTGATATTTCTCCCGGCAACCTTGATTCCAGCTTGTGCTTCTTCCAGCCCAGCGTTTCTCATGATATACTCTGCATATAAGTTAAATAAGCAGGGTGACAATATACAGCCTTGATGAACTCCTTTTCCCATTTGGAAACAGTCTGTTGTTCCATGTCCAGTTCTAACTGTTGCTTCCTAACCTGCATACAAATTTCTCAAGAGGCAAGTCAGGAGGTCAGGTATTCCCATCTCTTTCAGAATTTTCCACAGTTTATTGTGATCCACACAGTCAAAGGCTTTGGCATAGTCAATAAAGCAGAAATAGATGTTTTTCTGGAACTCTCTTGCTGTTTCCATGATCCAGCGGATGTTGGCAATTTGATCTCTGGTTCCTCTGCCTTTTCTAAAACCAGCTTGAACATCTGGAAGTTCACAGTTCACATATTGCTGAAGCCTGGCTTGGAGAATTTTGAGCATGACTTTACTAGCGTGTGAGATGAGTGCAATTGTGTGATAGTTTGAGCATTCTTTGGCATTGCCTTTCTTTGGGATTGGAATGAAAACTGACCTTTTCCAGTCCTATGGCCACTGCTGAGTTTTCCAAATTTTCTGGCATATTGAGTGCAGCATTTTCACAGCATCCTCTTTCAGGATTTGAAATAGCTCAACTGGAATTCCATCACCTCCACTAGCTTTGTTCATAGTGATGCTTTCTAAGGCCCACTTGACTTCACATTCCAGGATGTCTGGCTCTAGGTTAGTGATCACACCATCGTGATTATCTGGGTCATGAAGATCTTTTTTGTACAGTTCTTCTGTGTATTCTTGCAATCTCTTCTTAATATCTTCTGCTTCTGTTAGGTCCATACCATTTCTGTCCTTTATCGAGCCCATCTTTGCATGAAATGTTCCCTTGGTATCTCTAATTTTCTTGAAGAGATCTCTAGTCTTTCCCATTCTGTTGTTTTCCTCTATTTCTTTGCACTGATCACTGAGGAAGGCTTTCTTATCTCTTCTTGCTATTCTTTGGAACTCTGCATTCAGATGCTTATATCTTTCCTTTTCTCCTTTGCTTTTTGCTTCTCTTCTTTTCACAGCTATTTGTAAGGCCTCCCCAGACAGCCATTTTGCTTTCTTGCATTTCTTTTCCATGGGGATGGTCTTGATCCCTGTCTCCTGTACAATGTCATGAACCTCATTCCATAGTTCATCAGGCACTCTATCTATCAGATCTAGGCCCTTAAATCTATTTCTCACTTCTACTGTATATTCATAAGGGATTTGATTTAGGTCATACCTGAATGGTCTAGTGGTTTCCCCTACTTTCTTCAAGTCTGAATTTGGCAATAAGGAGTTCATGGTCTGAGCCACAGTCAGTTCCCAGTCTTGTTTTTGCTGACTGTATAGAGCTCCTCCATCTTTGGCTGCAAAGAATATAATCAATCGGATTTTGGTGTTAACCATCTGGTGATGTCCATGTGTAGAGTCTTCTCTTGTGTTGTTGGAAGAGGGTGTTTGCTATGACCAGTGCATTTTCTTGGCAAAACTCTATTAGTCTTTGCCCTGTTTCATTCTGTATTCCAAGGCCAAATTTGCCAGTTACTCCAGGTGTTTCTTGATTTCCTACTTTTGCATTCCAGTCCCCTATAATTAAAAGGACATCTTTTTTGGGTGTTAGTTCTAAACAGTCTTGTAGGTCTTCATAGAACCATTCAACTTCAGCTTCTTCAGCATTACTGGTTGGGGCATAGACTTGTATTACTGTGATACTGAATGGTTTGCCTTGGAAACGAACAGAGATCATTCTGTCGTTTTTACGATTGCATCCAAGTACTGCATTTCGGACTCTTTGGTTGCCCATGATGGCCACTCCATTTCTTCTGAGGGATTCTTGCCCGCACCCTTTTTTGAGATACATTCTCAGTTCAGTCACTCAGTCATGTCCAACTCTTTGCAACCCCATGAACTGCAGCATGGCAGGCTTCCCTGTCCATCACCAACTCCCAGAGCTTGTTCAGACTCATGTCCGTCAAGTCGGTGATGCCATCCAACCATCTCACCCTCTGTCAGCCTCTTCTGCCCCTGCCTTAGATGCATTAGGAGCATCTGATCCTCCATACTAACTCATCAGGAGCTCTGATCCTCCATACTAACTCATCAGGCCATTTTACACGGCTCATTTATACGACTCAAGAGGACTTTGTGCACAGCCACCTGAGCAGATTCGGCGTATATTCAACTTCTTTCAGGAGAACAGACTCTGTCTTTCCCTCCCTGCCTATTTGTTGTTGTTTTAGTTTAGTCACTAAGTCAAGCCCGACTCTTTATGACCCCTTGGACTGCAGCACGCCAGGGATCCCCGTCATTTACAGTCTCCCAGAAAGTGAAAGAAGGGAGTGAAAGTGTTAGTCACTTAGTTGTGTCTGACTCTTAGTGACCCCATGGATGGTAGACTGGCAGGCTCCTCTGTCTATGGAATTCTCCATGGCAAGAATACTGGAGTGGGTAGCTATTCCCTTCTCCAGGGGATCTTCCCAACCAGGGATCAAACCCAGATCTTCTGCACTGGAGGCAGATTCTTTACCATCTGAGCCACCAGGGAAGCCCACAATCTCCCAGAGTTTGTTCAAACTCATATCCAGTCGGTGATACCATCCAACCCTCTCATTCTCTGTTGCCCTCTTCTCCTCCCGTCCTCAATCTTCCCCAGCATCAGGTTCTTTTCCAATGAGTTGGCTCTTCCCATCAGGTGGCCAAACTACTGGAGTTTCATCTTCAGCATCAGTCCTACCAGTGAATATTCAGGACTGATTTCCTTTAGGATTGACTGGTTGGATCTCCTTGCAGTCCGAGAGACTCTCAAGAGCCTTCTCCAGCACTACAGTTAAAAAGCATCCATTCTTCAGTGCTTAGCCTTCTCTATGGTCCAACTCTCAAATCTGTATATGACTACTGGAAAAACCATAGCTTTGACTACATGGACCTTTGTCAGCAAAGTTATGTCTCTGCTTTTTAATATGCTGTCTAGGGTTGCTGTTGCTTTTCTTCCAAGGAGCAAGCGTCTTTTAATTTAATGGCTGCAGTCACCATCCATGGTGATATTGAAGCCCAAGAAAATAAAATCTGCCACTGTCTCCATTTTTTCCCTTCATCTATTTGCCATGAAGTGATGGAACCGGATGCCATGATCTTAGTTTTTTGAACTACCATGAGGTAGCTCATGAAAATCTGAGTACATTATGGGGTTTGGAACTGAAAGCAACAACTCAGCATGACTTGCAGTCAGTTTAGGGTTATATTTGCTAACTCTCTATTTTGAAATATTTTTAGATTTATAGAGGAGCTGTAAAGACAGTACAGAGAGCTATAGCCTTCACCTAACTTCTAAAATTAATAACCTTGGACTTGCCTGGGGACCCAGTGGTTAAGAGTTCACCTGCCAATGCAAGGGACATGGGGTTGATCCCTAATCCAGGAAGATCCCACATGCCATGGGGCACCTAAGCCCCTACACCACAACTACTGAGCCCTTGCTCTGGAACCCAAGCTCCACAAGAGAAGCCACCGCAAGGATAAGCCCATGCACCACAGCTGGAAAATAGCCCCCACTCGCTGTAACTGGATAAAGCCCAAGCAGCAGCAAAGACCCAGCACAGCCAGAACTAAATAAATTTTTTAAAAACAAAATCAAATTAATAATCTTAAAAACAATGATACATTTAACAACTTTCTAAAGTAACATAGATACCATACTGTTAATTAAACTACAATGTTATTTATAGTTCACCTGTTTTCACACATGCATGTCCTTCTTCCATCCTAGGAGTCCATCTAGGGTTCCACATTGCATTTAGTCTCCATGTCCTCTTAGCCTCTTCTGGTCTCCAGTAATTTCTCACTCTTCCCCCGTTTCTCATGTCCTTGATGCTTTTCCAGAGTATATTGTTCAGGTGTTGTGTGGAATGTCCCTTGTGATGGTTTCTCTTGTTTAGTCTGGGGTTATGAGTTTCGGGGAAGATTATCACCAAGGTGAAGTGTTCCTTTCATCGTCATGTCAGGAAGACCATGATGTCCACCTGGCTTCTTACTTGTCCTGTTGACCTTGATCACTATGAAAGTGAAGTCGCTCAGTCGTGTCCAACTCTTTGCGACCCCATAGACTGTAGCCTACCAGGCTCCTCCGTCCATGGGATTTTCCAGGCAAGAGTACTGGAGTGGGTCGCTATTTCCTTCTCCAGAGGATCTTCCCAACCCAGGGATCGAACCCGGGTCTCCTGCATTGTAGGCAGACGCTTTACCATCTGAGCCACCAGGGAAGCCTAGGTAGAGGCAAGTGAGACCTTAAAGCCAGTGTAATATCCAGAAAGTAAAATCAGAGAAACAGGAGTTCTGGCACAAGTTCTCAGTCAGATGGAAGAAATTCAAGACCAGTGATCAGGGCTTTCTCAGCAGGAGAGAGAGAAATTACTCTCAAGACTCAGACTGAAAATGGGTAGAAATGAGGAGAGGAGTCCCTGACAGAAAGGACAGTGTCTGAATTAAGAATCCTGAGATGTTCCAGCCTCAGACTCAGGATCAGTGAGAGAGTTTAGCAAGATATCCGGCAGAGTATGAAATGCTTTTTGTGAACACAAATAAATGTATGGCTAATTTACATTTGTTGGGAACAAAGTTTGAGTTTCAGCCCCTCTGTATTGAAGTTAGCTGTTATTTTTGTGTCCTCCCCACTGACATCTAAAGCTAGAATCCAGGAATCTGCTTACTGGTTTTTCCTCAATTCATAACTTTGTCTCCATCATGTAGTATGGCACAAAAGTTCAGTTCAGTGGCTCAGTCGTGTCTGACTCTTTGTGACCCCATGGACTGCAGCACGCCAGGCCTCCCTGTCTATCACCAACTCCCAGAGTTTGCTCAAACTCATGTCCATTGAGTTGGTGATGCCATCCAACCATCTCAGCCTCTGTCGTCCCCTTCTCCTCCAGCCTTCAGTCTTTCCCAGCATCAGGCCCTTTTCCAATGAGTCAGTTTTTTGCATCAGGTGACCAAAGTTTGGAGTTTCAGCTTCAGCCTCAGTCCTTCCAATGAATATTCAGGACTGATTCCCTTTAGGATGTACTGGTTGGATCTCCTTGCAGTCCAAGGGACTCTCAAGAGTCTTCTCCAGCATCATTCTTTCGCGCTCAGCTTTCTTTATAGTCCAACTCTCACATCCATACATGACCACTGGAAAAACCATAGCCTTGACTAGACAGACCTTTGTTAGCAAAGTAATGTCTCTGCTTTTCAGTATGCTGTCTAGGTTGGTTATAATTTTTCTTCCAAGGAGTGTCTTTTAATTTCATGGCTGCAATCACCATCTGCAGTGATTTTGGAGCCCAAGAAAATAAAATCTGTCACTATTTCCACTGTTTCCCCATCTATTTGCCATGAAGTGATGGGACCAGATGCCATGATCTTAGCTTTCTGAATGTTGAGGTTTAAGCCAACTTTTTCACTCTCCTCTTTCACCTTCATCAAGAGGTTCTTTAGTTCTTCACTTTCTGCCATAAGGGTGGTATCATCTGCATATCTGAGGCTATTGATATTTCTCCCCGCAATCCTGATTCCAGCTTGTGCTTCTTCCAGCCCAGCATTTCTCATGATGTACTCTGCATATAAATTAAATAAGCAGGGTGACAATATAATCTATATTGGCATAATTTATGCCCATTCAGTTATGGAATTAGTGGATGTTCACCTGACTCACCATACTATAATCTTCTGTTCTTTCAACAAGTATTTTTTGGAGCAGCCACTGTCTTGGTGCTGTTCTGTTGTTGCTGTTTAGTGACTCAGTCGTGTCTGACTCTTTTCGACCCATGGGCTGTAACCCACCAGGCTCCTCTGTCCATAGGAGTCTTCAGGTGGGAATACTGGAGTGAGTTGCCATTCCCTTCTCCAGAGGATCTTCCCCTCGACCCAGGGATCAAACCCACATCTCCTGCATCAGCAGGCAGATTCTTCACCACCGAGCCACCAGGGAAGAGTACGGCTCTTTAGTATACATTTTCAACACGTACATAAATGCGTTTCTTGAAAAATTATGCATGAAGTCATCATTTTAGTTGAAAGAGTATGCCTTCTTTGTTAGCATACTTTTTGTAAAATGAATAATGATCCCCTTAATTTAACTTTTGTGAATAAGTAAAATTCCACATATTGACACACTGACAACACTTAGGGGAAATGCAAAAACTAAAGAATGATATAACTGATTTTCCAGGGATAAAAATTAAAGATCATTTTTGAAGTTGAAAGAAACATTTAAGAATTTAGTCATTTTTGAAGTTGAAAGAAATGTTTCAGAATTTAGTATCCTCATGGTATAACTTGTAATATGCTCAGCACTGTGTAGGTATGCAGATGTGTTTTTATGAAAATTCATACTGATGTTTATGAACTTAAAGCTCCTATAAGAGTTAACAGTAGTTTTCATGCCCATTTGTGCCTAAAGCCAAATAAAGTGTAAATTATTTGAAAATCTTAAAGTGAGTCTTAAATTTCTTAAAACCACCTCATATTTAGGAATTCAGTAAATTTTTTGAATGATGATGATAATGAGAAAGAAAAAATGCTAAGATGGCTAAAATAAGACAGATGGAACATAAGATTTTTGGAATAGACCACTTAAAGTATTTTTTCAAAGAAATTATTAGGTAGACCAAACTGGATGGAATATTATGCAGTCTTAAAAATGACCGTCATAAACGGGCAAATACCATGGAAAAATACATGTGGTAAGTGGAAAAAGAAGATAATTCTATGTGTATGTATACACTGTATGTGTAAGGAAAGTGACAAAGGAAATGCATTAAACTGGCATTTCCCTGGGGGAGCAGGAAAAACAGCTCCTGGTCATAGTTGTGCTGGTCTGCCTGCAAGAACATAATATTAATACAGTCCTCAGAGGTCCATGCCACTTGCCAAGGCTTTAACCATTTGCAAGAGGTGAGAGTTTAAGATTCTTGACCTTCTCTTGCTCTTGTCTGCAACTGAAGGATAAAGAAGAGAGCTGGTGAGACAAAATCGTTACCTTGTATTTGTACCTTTTATTTGCACTGCTGGGTGAAAATAAATTTTGAGGGAAAAAAAAAATGTGTGTCCAAAAATACATTTGTAGGGTTTTCATATTGTGTGTATACACAACATATTTGGGGCCTGAAACCAGTTTATTATGTGGTCATTTAAAATAAATAATATTATTTATTATATACTCTAATAATAAGACTCAGACACGACTGAGTGCACACGCGCACGCACGCCTGTGCTTAGGCACTTCAGTCGTGTCTGACTCTTTGCAACCCCGTGGACTGTAGCCCGCCAGGCTCCTCTGTCCATGGGATTCTCCAGGCAAAGATACCTGCTGCCATTTCCTCCTCCAGGGGATCTTCCTGACCCAGGGATCGAACCCACATTTCCTATGTCTCCTGCATTGGCAGGCGGGTTCTTTACCACTAGCCCCACCTGGGAAGCCATGAAAGTGGAAGTCCCTCAGTCTCATACTTTCTAGGAGACTAGAAACGGAGAAGGCGATGGCACCCCACTCCAGTACCCTTGCCTGGAAAATCCCATGGACGGAGGAGCCTGGAGGGCTGCAGTCCATGGAGTCGCGAAGAGTCGGACACGACCGAGCGACTTCACTTTCACTTTTCACTTTCATGCATTGGAGAAGGAAATGGCAACCCACTCCAGTGTTCTTGCCTGGAGAATCCCAGGGATGGCGGAGCCTGGTGGGCTGCCGTCTATGGGGTCGCACAGAGTCGGACATGACTGAAGCAACTTAGTAGTAGTAGTAGTAGTAGAAACGGAGAAGGCGATGGCAACCCACTCCAGTACTCTTGCCTGGAAAACTCCATGGATGGAGGAGCCTGGTAGGCTATAGTCCATGGGGTCGCTAAGAGTCGGACGCGACTGAGGGACTTCACTTTCACTTTTCACTTTTATGCATTGGAAAAGGAAATGGCAACCCACTCCAGTGTTCTTGCCTGGAGAATCCCAGGGACGGAGAAGCCTGGTGGGCTGCCTTCTATGGGGTTGCACAGAGTCGGACACGACTGAAGTGACTTAGCAGCAGCAGCAGAAACTAGTAACTAGTTGCTGCCTTTCCTAGTCTTTGCCACTCCGTGGACTGTAGAGTCCATGCAATTCTCCAGGCCAGAATACTGGAGTGGGTATCCTTTCTGTTCTCCAGGGGATCTTCCCAACCCAGGGATAGAACCCAGGTCTCCCACATTTCAGGCAGATTCTTTCCCAGCTGAGCCACCAGGGAAGCCCTTGGAAGCCATATATTATATATATAAACACTTGTGTCAGCAAAACAATCTGTTTCCTTTTTAATTCTCTTTCAGTTTCTTTGACTTCTCATGCACTCCTTCAGCATTCAGTCAGTTTTGCTTTTTGAACTGTATACCTGTAATTTCCAATTTTCACCTTCATCCCATCTCTTTTCTTGAAATGTTACCAGCGAGCAGTAGAAAAAAGAAAAGTTGTGTGTGTGGTTGGGAGGCTGTGGTGGTGTGAGGTGAAAAGAAGACAGGGAGAAAAGACTGTTGAAGGGCGAAAAAAAGATTTACTAGAGAAGGAGAATGAATGCTTCACTTGTTGGCTTTTAGCACAATTACCATACCTTAGGAAGTATGCAAGGAATCGTTAATTACGACTAAATGAGGCTCTTTTAGAGGCTATGGCAGGCCCTGGGAGCTGACTGTCAGAGCAGTGAAAGATGTTGAATCTGAAGGCTGGACTCCGTGTCAGGCAGTGGATGGTCCGCCAGGGAGCCAGACAGAGAGTAGCCTGCGATTGGGGACCCGTGGCTAGCATTTGCATACTTTTCCTGCAAAGGGAGTTTAATCCAAAGAAAGAAAGAGATTTCAGTATTGTCAGGCAGCCTTTGTTCGGGGTGAAGAGCAGAAGGAGATCTGCTGAAGGGGCCTTTCTCAAAGGCTTGGTCTCAGCCTTGAGGTTGTTCTTGTAAAGTTATGTTCTCGAGGGTTGTTTGCACACTATTGTATGTCTAAAGATCTTCAAAACCCAAAGGGCTCGGAGTATCCCCCTTCGCCAGCACAAAGGATGGGAATTTGTGTGGTAAGAATGACTCGTGTTGCAAAATGAACCCCAGCACCCTTTGTTCTTGCACAGAATACTCTGAAGTTCCGAGGATGTCTTTTTGAGCCACACGGAGTGAGTCACACTGTAAAAGTTTTTGCAGGCTAGCAGACGAGGTGAAACCAACCCAGACTTGTGTCTTTTTTTTTTTTTTTTGCAAACTCAATGAAGGCTTTAATGCAATCACCAGAAAAAAAAAAAATGGCTTAAAAAAAAATATGACAGATAAAAAGCTTGTTATTGCCATGCATCATTTTGCCTTTTTTCCTTTCAAAATGTTCTGAAGTTCAAATATTTGAAATTAAGACAAGTTATTTAGACAACTAAGTAGAACGCATTTTCTCACCACTCAATCAACCTTATGTTTTATCTGGTGAGAAACGGAGAATTTCCTGCCGTGGAATAGTTCCTGCCACATCAGTAAACAAAAGATGTCACCATCATCAGCAATTGCAGATGCTACAAAAGGTGAGCTGGTGAGCCTGAGGGAACTCAGGAAGGGAAGAATAGCTGCCTTCTAGCAGCCATCAGACTGCAGCCATTCCCTCCAGTTAGCTGGTGAGCTACATGGAAGCTCAGGATGTGAAAAAAAAATAAAAGAATACTGGCCCCAGATAGGTGAGGTGCACATCAAAGGAATTATTTCAGTGAGCCCAGATTCCTGCATCTTCCTATAGGTAGAAAAGCCCTAAATTCCTTAACTTAGGATATCTGGTTTTCTTTAATTAACAATATTCTTTTGATGTTTAGACTACCTGCACTTTGTTGCAAAACTTCTATATAAATTGATTCCTCTCCCTACCTCCTCCTTGGAGCAATTTCTCAGAGTCACTTGAAATGCTGTCTCCTGGGCTTAAAGTTCTGAAAAATCCCACCAAATAAAATATAACTCTCAGCTTTTAGGTTGTGGTTATTTTTTAAGTCAACACTGGCAACATGAGTTTATGACTATGGTCTGTTTCCAGTTTTCAAAAGATTCCTTCTTTGCTAACCCAAGAAGAACTAGATGGTGTGCAATGGTCTATTCTTCACTGTAAGTTTTTCTAATAGTCTACACATCTGTATTGAGGAGTGTGTATCTGTAGTACCTGCTTACATGTTAAATCATCACAGTATTTGTGGGTCAGACACCAGGACTCATTTCAACTTCACTAGTTGGTCTATATTTATAAACATCCATAATCCTTATAGTTCAGGAAAGTATGTACTCAAAATACAAAATGGGAGTTTTTAAAAATAGCAGTTTATTTGTTTATAAGGATAATGTGGGCAGTTGTGAGTGCCTTTCAAATTTATGATCTTCTACATGGAGCTTAAAACTTCAAAAAAAAATCGCCCCTGGTTCGATTCCTGGGTCGGGAAGATCCCCTGGAGAAGGAATAGGCTACCCACTCCAGTATTCTTGGGATTCCCTGTTGGCTCAGCTGGTAAAGAATCCACCTGCAATGCAGGAGACTTGGGTTCAATCCCTGGGCTGGGAAGATCCCCTGGAGAAGGGAACGACTACCGCTCCAGTATTCTGGCCTGGAGAATCCCATGGACTATACAGGGTTGCAAAGAGTCAGACACAACTGAGTGACTTTCATTTTCACTTTCACACATTGCTTATAGTTGATCAAGCAGGATATACTGTAAAAGTTGACATTGGAGATTAGGGGGAAATATGTGTATTTTTAACAGTAAAAATACATAACACATAACATGAATTTAGCTTAAGATTTTTCTTTAATTAAGGATATTACTTTAGGATATTTTTGTTGTTGTTGTTGCTTATCCCTTTGCTGGATTTTTGGCTCATTTGGAGACCTGCATAGAAGACACCATACAAATTCAAAATAAAATGAGTAATGAAAAATCTGCTTGTCTAAGAGTCTAAAAGACCAGGAAATGTCCACCTGAGTTTCAAAATAAAGGCAAAACCTGGGTCTTATAGAAAGAAAGAGAAAGCTTACTTTGAAATGAACATGAGCCGGCTTCTAAGAGAAAATGTTTGCCTTCTTCCTTGGTAGAATAATTAGGAAAACCTTTATCAGGTCATATTTGGGGATTTCCATGGATGTGAAAAAGACAGTGAGCATGGTTCACAGGTGAGGTTGGAAGCAAAGACACTGGTGATGGCCAGATAAGAGCTTTCTGAAATTATTATAAATGAGTGAATACAGTGGTGCTTGTCACTTTCCTACACACTTTAATTTTTTGTTATGATTGAGATGCTGGTGTCTGATCTCAGTAAACTCTGCTTTGCTGGAAGTGGTGCTTTTCTGCCTCCTGCTTTGCATTTCGCCCTGTGAGAAGCGTGTCTGAGTTGGGAGGACCTGAATATACCTCTTTGTTGCTGAGCTTGTCAAGCACAGCACTGTGTTCTCTTTCCCACCAGGAAGGTCAGGCCACTGGGGGCCGATCTGCTGTCTGAAATGAACCCTACTGTCTGTCCCTGGTGTCTGACAGATTGAAACAGTTGTCTGTGTTACAGCGCCTTCAATGCTTTTTAAATGCCTCATTTTCTGAGAGAAAGGTAATGGATGTAGGCTCCATTGAAAAGATAAATTTTTTCCAAGGGCTGGATTTTGGGTGTTAATATTTATCTAAAAGGAAAATTTAATTAACTTTCTAAGAACATATTTACAGATTCAGGAAGTTAAGTGTGTGCACTGTGTGGGCACGCGCACACACACACACACGCACAGTCGTACCAAGATAAGCCTTCACTTATGAGTTCTACTTCTAAAGACTTATATTGTGGGTTTTTTTTAATTGGAGTAATAAAATTATGAAGTATGGAACTGTTTCAATAGTAGAATTGTCGAAGTAAGGGTCTTTTGTTCACTGAGATTTCAGTTTCATGTGTTTTGATCAGAGGTATGTATAAAGCCTGAAGAAATTTGTACTGTGCTGAGCCTCAATTCAATACTCTCCAGATAATTGAGCTAATTAAATCTTTACCAACATTAACACAACTCCAGCATTCCTTGGACAGTGGATAATTATTGTATGAACATGGCGAGCTTAAACTAAACAGATGAAAATAGAGTTCTGTGGAATGGGTATTGAGTTTATTCTTTATTCATCTTTTGATAAGGTTTAATTAAAACTGCCTCTCTCCATTGTGGTGAGAATGAATGTGCTTGTTTTCTTAGTGAAAAGCAAATTATTCACTTCAGCCATGGTTCAATAATCAAAGCCTTTGCAAAGTTTTGGGTTATAGTGTAGCTATGGGGATATAATTGCTGCAATTCTGTATGAAGGCTTTATCTTTTTTTTTATTACTTTCTTTTATTTATTTTTGTAGAAAGAAACTTATAAAAGCCCATTTTGGGATTTGGTGTGGAAGTACATATGTTTGAAGTCTTATTATAGGTTGGCATGGCTAGATTTTTCATTTTAAGGTGTATTTCTTACAACCTCTTGTTTAAATGAAACATAGAAAGGGACACATCTTTAAATAGTTGGTGTTTGAGACTGATCTTTCAAGTTAGTGAAGAAATTCAATAATGCCTTGAAATCCTGTGGCTGCCCCTAGATTGACACAGTGACAGTCCTAAGGGTGGAAAAGTAATTGACATTGGGAGTTCTCTTTCTGCAAATATGTATATTTGCATTCTCTTTAACTTTCTTTAAATTCAACAAAAATATTTTCTATATTCTTCTTTTAAAGGGTTTTTTGTTTCTATGTTGGTGATACTTTTGTAGCATAAATAGATTTTATGTATACTAATGACAACTTATTTTCAAACTTACTATCATGACTGTGCTAGACGTCTTTCTTTCTTTCAATGAGAGAAGTAGCTTTATTTAGAGAGATACCTACTCCACAGACAGAATGTGGGCCATCTCAGAAGTCAAGAGGCTGTGCTAGGTCTTCTTGTCCATTCTTTCTTCTTCTTTTTAATGGAATGGGAGATTACAAGGATACAGGATGTTTATGGAACCAAGGACTGAAAGAAAGCTGTGCCTTGGGCGTAAACCAGAAGTCCATAAAAGGAGTCAAGTACAGACACACTCTTGCTCCTTTTCCGTGTTTTAGTTGTCTGGATTCTGACTTTGCCTGCTTCTCTGGCCATGCAGTGGAAATGAAGTTGACTTGTCCTAAGGTTTGTCATAAGAAAAGTTAAAAAGACATCTCTCTTGGTCAGCATTCCAATTCCCTGCAAAGGAAATCTGTCCTTAGATTGAGTGAATCAGCCTGAAATCCAAGTTTTAGTGCCTCCACTTACCGCTTCTTTTTATAAATGTTATTTATTTATTAATTTATTTTTTGGCTGCGCCAGATCTTCATTGCTATATGTGAGTTTTCTCTAGTTGTGGGGTGAGGAGTCCTTGTTTGGGGGCACAGGCTGCAGGCACACAGGCTCAGTAGTTGTGGCACACAGGCTTAGTTGCCCTGAGGGGTTTGGGATCTTAGTTCCCTGACCAGGGATTGAACCAGAGTCCCCTGCATTGCAAGGCAGATTCTTAACTACGGGACCATCGTGGAAGCCCACTTGCCACATCTTTTCTTCATCAGTTTCTTGGAGAGGAAGGGCATGCAAATGTGAGCTAAAGTTTCATCATCTTTAGAATTTATTTTGAGGGTGAAGTCATTGAATGCCATGTTCTTCAACTTGCTCTCAGGGGCAATGATATCAATCTCATGGACTGGAAATGTGTTTCTTAAATGGAATAGTCTAGATGAGAAGGAAAACTGTTAAAGATGATCACATGTAGTAAGAATAAAGATTTTTCATCCAAGTTTTGTCTTAGTGACACGTGTGTGTTTGTGTGTATGTAACTGCTCCTATACTGAGTTACTTAGTCAAACGTGTTTTGACAGTGAGTTGTGCCCAAAACAAGTTTGCAAGCCAGTGACTGCTCCTCAGATCCCCTTCAAGATTTTTCTTGGGAGGCAAGGGAGGGAGGCGCCCACTGGGAAGGAGTCCAAGCCCCTCACTCTCCCCATCAGAGCAGCTCCACTTTAATCTGCTTTGTACTCTGTTTCCACCTAAAATATCTTTTAAACAAAGGATGCAGCAGCCAGAAGTTTGCATAAGTGATTTCCCAGGTCCCTTCTTGGGATTTTTAGAGCTAAGTACAGTAACCATCAGGAGTGGATCAGGAATTATTTTGGTGTTCTGTGTGAAGGATGGCTTGAGAAGCCATCCAGCCCTCATTTGCTTGAGGTATTTTTTTTTCCCTGTCTTTCTAACACTGAAATGCAGTTTCCCTACTTAATCCTATAGAAAACTGTGAGACTTAGCATATAACCAAGACAACACTAAATCTGAATGGACTTGAAGCAGCCTTATGATTTTTAAAAAAGGAAAAACAGCGAGTCCTCCTCCCGGCCCTTCCCCCATCCAGTTCTTTAGGGAGGGATGAAAGGCAGAAGTGAGCAATGGCAACATGAGAGAGAAAGAGGTTGCAGCTCCATCACGTGGTCCTCAGAGAAGTGAGCATCCTGGGGAAAGACAGCTTCTTTAATACAAATAAATAGTGTGAGAGTGGAAGTCACTAAGTCATGTCCAAGTCTTTGTGACCCCAGGGACTGTCCATGGAATTCTCTAGGCCAGAATACTGGAGTAGAAGGGATAGGCTACCCACTCCAGTATTCTTGGGCTTCCTTTGTGACTCAGCTGGTAAAGAATCCGCCTGCAATGCGGGAGACCTGGGTTCAGTCCCTGGGTTGGGAAGATCCCCTGCAGAAGGGGAAGAAGAAAAAGGAAGTAGTAAGAAAACAAGACTAAATAAGAAAACAAGCTAAAGGGGCATCTTATAGAACCTCCTTTGGGAAGTTGCAATAGGCTTAGCTAGTCCTTGTTTCTGCCCTTGACGTTGTAGAGGGGCAGACTGTCCTAAGAGCTTTGATCTCATGTTGAGCTCTTTTATTTAATTTTAGGTCCTGTTCTGCCTATTTGCATACAGACCCAAGAGTGGGACCTTATGTTGGTGAACATTTGGTTAGTCATTCATTGCACTCACACCTGTCCTGTTAGCAGCGGACTTCACTTGGTCCAGGCAGCTCTCTTTAACTCACAGAAGCTGTGTAGGCTAGGGATGAAGATCCTGACTTGGGTCAGCCATCTGGGCTTTGAGACTACACTGCACTACTTAACAGTTCCGTGACCCAGGCTAAGTCTTAACCTTCCCAAGCCTCCAAGTTTTTCCGTCTGTAAATCGGGACTAGAAATAGTGTCTGTGTTGTCAGCTTGTTGTACAAATTAAATGGGATGATAATGTATTTAGCATAATGGCTTGCTTGGTTCATAACAGGCACTCAGTAACTGTTATGAATCCCAAATTTCATGAAGACTGTGATACAAAAGACATATTGATTTGAATTCTTTGTGATAATCATTTTTCATTTGTCTTTCCATTTGCTGCTGTTGTTTAGTCTTGAAGTCATGTCAGACTCTTTTGCAATCCCATGGACTGTGGCCATCCAGGCTCTTCTGTCCTTGGGATTTTCCAGGCAATAATACTGGGGTGGGTTCCCATTTCCTTCTCCAGGGGATCTTCCTGACCCAGGGATTGAACCTGTGTTTCTTGTATGGGCAGGTGAATTCTCTACCACTGAGCCACCTGGGAAGCTTTTACCTAACATGAAGAAAAGCTAGAATTCTGACAGTGCAGCACATTTCTTGGTACAGATCATACATAATCATGAGCAGAGGAAGGGCATATTGGGACTTGGTTTGGCATGAGTTTTAAAGAGAATGAAGAAGAGGGATTTGGGGAAATTGAGAAGAGATATTCAAGATATTCTTTAGGAAGTCAGCAAGAAAGCACAAGAGGAGAACTGAACATGTTACATCCAGGGGATATGCGATGTGAGGAACACGGTAGAGTGGGGGCAGTCTGGAAGAAAATTTGTTTGTTTCGTGGCCCCAGTAGGGGTTGTTGAGAACCATTCCAAGTGAGAGGGGCTTCCCTGGTGGCTCAGACAGTAAAGAATCTGCCTGCAGTGCATGCTTATTAATGCAGTGTAGTCACGTGGTAACGTGCCAGTGCAGGAGAAACAGGAAACTCGGGTTCAATCCCTGGGTCGGGAAGACCCCCTGGAGAAGGAAATGACAACCCTCTCCAGTTTTCTTGCCTGGAGAATCCCATGGACAGAGCAGCCTGGTGGGCTACAGTCCATGGGGTCGCAAAGACTCAGACATTTTTTAACAACTGAACAACAACAGAGAATTTTTTAACGACTGAACAACAACAAGAGATCTTACATAAAAATCTTCCTTTTTCTACAACTCACTAAAAACATAAATAAAAGGGTGAACGAGCCATTCTGGGCATTCTCTAACCACAGTGTCAGGCAAGGGTTGAGTAGAGGCTGCCTTTTTAGGAAAGGCTGTGTTCTGAAATTTGCTGCAGTCCCTGGCTCTCACAGGTGTCCTGCCAGGGAGGGTGAGAAGCAGTTGCTGTTTACCTTCATCTTTTTTCTGTTGTTTATCTTACAGTAAAGGGAAAAGAAAAATGAAGTATTTCTTGTAACTATATCTCTGTCCTAAATGACAAATGTGAAAATAGCCCAAAGGAGCCTTTGTTGCAAGAAGAATTGGCAAGAACATACTTCTTTGTATAAGTAACTAGCCGATTTCGCTCAGTAGTCTCTTGGCCCTTAGAATCTTTTCTAACTATTTAACAATTAATCAGGTTTACTGTTATATGTGTTTATGTTTGCGTATAGTTTCCAGGGAACCAGGAGCAAAATGAAAAGAGTTTAGCAAGTTTGTAGGGAAGAAAGATATTCGTGGAAGTAAAGGGCCCAGATGAATGAGAACCAGAAGAGAGCTGGCAAACATTTATGCCAACAAATCCCATAGATGGCTTTGGGAGAGAGACCAGGACACGGTGGTGCTAGTCAGCTCGGGCTCCCGTAACAAAATACCGTGACTCGGGGCTTTCGATGACTGGCTTGACTCCTGATGAGGGCTCTCTTCCTGGCTTACAGACAGCCACCTTCTCACTGCGTTGTCACATAGCATGGTGGGGGGTGGGGGAGTGGATATCTGACCCTTCGTATAAGAACACTAATCCTGGGGCTTCACTGGTTCTCCTGTGGTTAAGAATCTGCCCTGCAATGCAGGGGACACGGGTTCCATCCCTGGTCCAAGAAGATACCATAAGGCAACTGAGCCCATGTCCCACAACTACTGAGCCCATGCTCCGAAACAAGAGTAGCCCCCACTCACCAAAGCTAGAGCAAACCCACACATAGCAACAAAGACCCAGCAGAGCCGAACATTAAAAAAATAAGTATATAAAACTAATAGAAAAAACACGAATCCTGTTATGGGGATCCCACCCTCATGAATTCGTCTAAACCTAATTGATCGACCAAAGGCCCCGCGTTGGGAATGAGGGCTTCAACGTGAATTTGGGGGGGCACGTTCAGTCCATTACAATGGTCACCATTGTCAAGCAGTTTACAAGGCAGTAAATGGCATGAGATACAGATGATTAACTCAAGGTAAAGCGTGAATACTATTATACAGGCCTAAAAAAAATGCAATCAAAAGAGGAGGGGCAGACCTCATTGAGTCAGGGGATGCTTCATGGAGAAGATAGCATCTGGGCTAGAGCTTGAAGCCTAATGGGAAGCTGCTTTGAACCACAGGGAGCTCAGCTCTGTGCTCTATGATGACCTAGAGGGGTGGGATGGAGAAGAGTGGGGAGGGAGGGCCACAAGGGAGGGGATACATGTATACATACGGCTGACTCGCTTCTTTGTACAGCAGAAAGTAACCCAACATTGTAAAGCAATTATACTCCAATAAAAAATAAATAAAACTTGAAGCCCAACATCCCACAGCTGAGAGGGAGCTGCATTCATAGCCCTAGGCAACAGTGTGCTGGAAATGTAAATGAGTCCCGTGTCATCCCACTGCACTCACCATTGGTCTGATTTCTGACAAGCCTGCTTCATTTTAGATGTTTCGATCACAGTCAGTCCAAGCCTATGCAGTCATTTAGTTGCTGATGTCTAGAGGAACTTGGACTACCTCTGGAGATAAAATTAGATCTGCGAGAACTGCAGTGCCCCCAGCCCCTTGTCCAAATTGAGTTAATTAATCTGTAACTCGAACACCCTAAAGGCCCTATTTAAATACAATTTCACTGTTCGTGAGAAACTCCAGGAACCATGATTAAAACTGAATGCAGTCAGAAATAAAAAGTGTGAATCTGTCTTTAATCTGAAATTCTCAACATGAAAATGTGGCATAAGTTTCATATTGTTTCAGCTGGCTCTTAAATACATATCACAATTATTAATAAAATGATAATATTCTATATAAACTTCATGAAGATACAAATGGTCTGAAAATATCTAAGATTTCCACATAAGCACTTGTTTTTAAAAATATACACAAGATGCTATCATTATGGGCCATATTTAGATGGTATTATTCTTTCATAAATATTTCAGAATTAAAAACACAGTGTATGCATGCTAAGTTGCTTCAGCCATGTCCGACTCTTTGCAACCCCATGGATGGACTATAGTCTACCAGACTTCTCTGTCTGTGGGATTCTCCAGGCAAGAATACTGGAGTGGGTTGCCATGTCCTCCTCCAGGGGATCTTGCGCATCTCCTGCACTGGCAGGCAGGTTCTTTACCACTATCGCCACTTGGGAAGTCCAAAAATGCATTGTTGCTGCTGCTAAGTCGCTTCAGTCGTGTCCAACTTTGTGTGACCCCATAGACAGCAGCCCACCAGGCTCCCCCCGTCCCTGGGATTCTCCAGGCAAGAACACTGGAGTGGGTTGCCATTTTCTTCTCCAGTGCACAAAAGTGAAAAGTGAAAGTGAAGTCACTCAGTCGTGTCCGACTCTTAGCAACCCCATGGACTGCAGCCTACCAGGCTCCCCCGTCCGTGGGATTTTCCAGGCAAGAGTACTGGAGTGGGGTGCCATTGCCTTCTCTGCCAAAAATGCATTAGGTACATAGAATTCAACTGCAGCTTTTGTCTCTGACTAGCTTTCATAGATTCAGGCAGCTGTCCCATATTTATGTCAATACAAGGGAGAAGTGACGCAGATAATCCAGAAGTCATTGAGAGGATGCTTTGTTTGAACTGCAGCTGTCCTTTCAGAGTAATTTTCAGCATGGTCTAATAGTAAAATGAGTTTGTGCTTCTTAAAATGGTAACCATTTTGGAGTGGAAATTCCAGAATGTCTCAATACCTAGAGCAAGGCCACAAAAGGAATAATCCACTGGAGTGGGAATTCCAGAAAGTCTCGATACCTAGAGCAAGGCCACAAAAGGAATAATCCACTGACAGATATTAGAGGGTTTTTAAAAATGTATATTGAAAGCAAGCCAAGTGAAGGATCAAAGATGAGAAAAGAAGAACAGGAAGATGATCAAAAGAAGAGAACATAAGCTATTTGTAGCTTTTCATTTCTACTCTTAGACTTTTAGGTTATGTTCTTAGAGTTAAATAGGTGTTGCAGACCAGGGGGCAGGAAAAAGAGAAAGACATTCCCTGGTGGTCCAGTGATTAGGACTCTATGCTTCCACCCCAGGGAATCTGGGATTGATCCCTGGTCTGGGAGCAGAGATTCCACAAGCCGAGCAACCCTGCAGACAAGCTTTTCTACATGGAAATTTGAACATTGAGATAGTGTTACTGTCTTGTCATTCACACTCTTTTTATCCTTAACTAGTTGCTGAAACTTGCCTGGGGAAAGCCATAGGTTTTTGCTGCCCAGATAGAGAGCAAGCGCTGCAGGGACTTCCCTGCAGTCAGCGATGAAGACTTCACCTTCCAATGCAGGAGGTGTGGGTTCGATCCCTGGTCTGGGAGCTCAGATCCCACATGCCTCGAGGCCAAAACACTAAAACAGTAGAAACAGAAGCAATGCTGTAACAAATTCAATGAAGACTTTAAAAAGGGTCCGCATCAAAATCTTAAAAAAATAAAATAAGATGTCAAGTACTCTTAAAAACAAAAAGGAATGAGTCCTAAGAAAAACACTAACCGGGTGAGACAGAAGGAGAGGTGACCTGTTCTCTTTAGTGTTGTAAGATTTCCCGCTGCTGTTGATAACCAATAAATGTGAAAACCTGTTCTGATTGAGCAATCTCACTGCAATCCATACAGTGCCTTATTTCTTTATACATACCTTTTTAGAGGGCTGAAATGTACATTAATAAACCAGCCAGGGCTGTATGCCAACATGACTTGAAAGTTGACTGGAATTTATTGATCTGCAGCCTACAAGCTGTTCTTTGCTGCACTGCACATAAGAAAGTCAGTCTTTAAAGTCGGCCAAATTTTTTTTTTTTTTTTTACCTCAAAAAAGATCGTTTACATCTTGAGATAGCACTGTTGTTTGGCGGGTACCTTCTCCCTTCTACCCCTCTTCCCCTCCTCCCAAACTGGGTCATTAGGGACTAATGTTGACAGCAGTGATAACTAATGCAGCATCGTAATTCCTGCTTCATTTTCTGCATCAATAGAGGGGAAATGAAGCTGTGGCTCACCAAGCTGGCTACTTTTCAGCCCCTGTCTGTGAGGGGTGTAGGGGAGGGGAAGTTTAAAAGGTAGGGGGACAACAGAAAGCTCCTGGTTGCCTTTATTAACCTGTTAAGAATCTAGCCTCCCTGGATGTCCCAAACGCCTTAAGCCCATTTCAGTTTTTCACTAGACGCTTTCTCTTGAAGAGCCACCTGTTGGGTGAATCTAAGCCCTTCCTATCAGGTGTCCTGAAAGAGCCTTTTAAACTTCAAAGGGGTTTACCTGGCTTTACTGTTCAGACAGTGAGTATAACAGACACCCGCCCGTATGTCCTTTGTGATTTTACAAACTTTTCCAGTGGCCTCTCTCAACTTCTGGTTTTTCTAAGCTGAACAAACTAACAGCCTCCATTTTCCTATTGTGTTTCTTCGGTCTCTGTTTTTCTTTGATCTCTTCACATACACACACACACACTCACACAAGTGTTGAGGTTTTTTTCCTTCCACTCTCTAAAACAGCACCTAAGACATTTTATTTTCCCAGTTTCACTGGACTTGCCTAATCAAGTACCTTTCAAGACATAGTAATCAAACCTGCACATATTGGATAAGTGCAGATAAGCCAGTTTGGTATAAAGAGCATCCTTTACTTATCATTTTTCTGGTCCGCTAACTGCCCTACCTCCACCAACACCTAAATCTCTCTCTCTCTCTCTGGCTCTATCATGCACGCAGATCTTTCCATGACTTTAGGCATTCTATCACCTGCAAGAGGTAAATGGATTCTGCAGATAAAGCTTTTTCTTTTTTTTTAAAGTGTGCTCACTCTCTCTCATGCCAACATAATTTTTAATATTAAAAAGAAAATCCAGTTGATGCTGGCTACTAGTTACTTTTAATACTTCTGTGATGGAAAATGTTGGTTCTACTCATCATTTCCCATCTTTAATCAAGTCCTCTCTCCATGAGAAAACACTTTCCCCAATCCCATGTTAACTCCACTTTTATAAACTGTCTTTGATGTGGAACCTTGTCAAAGGCTTTTGAAAGTTTAAATAAATTATGTGCTCTCTCAAATTATTTACCCTCTCAAATAACTCAGAATGATTGGAAAGACATGCCCTCTCTCTGTATAAAACATGTTGCCTTTCCCCTAACAGATTATGTTTGCACGTATGATAAATATCTTATACTTTATCATAGATGTTACTGACTTGCCAAATATGAAGTGAAGCTTTGAGTTTCAGGATCCAAACTGAACTCATTTTTTTTTTTCCCTTAAAAATCTGGATAATGGATAAACAATCCAGGAAAACAACCAACTCTGAAATTATTTCTCTTTTGGTATGATAATGCTGCTGCTGCTAAGTCGCTTCAGTCATGTCCGACCCTGTGCGACCCCATAGATGGCAGCCCACCAGGCTCCCCGTCCCTGGATTCTCCAGGCAAGAACACTGGAGTGGGTTGCCATTTCCTTCTCCAATGCATGAAAGTGAAAAGCGAAAGTAAAGTCTCTCAGTCATGTCCAACTCTTAACGATCCCATACACTGCAGCCCACCAGGCCCCTCCGCCCATGGGACTCTCCAGGCAAGAGTACTGGAGTGGGTTGCCATTGCCTTCTCCATTTGGTACGATAATACTTAATATAATTCTTTATTCTTCTAATCTACACTTCTAATTATATTTAACCTTAAAATGATCATGTTTTAATGGTAAAATCACCATAAGGAAATCAGTCAAGAAGTAAAAAGGGAGCAGTTAAAATTTTGTTTCTATATCTTTTTGTGTATCAGTCTGTCTATATGTATATACATATGTACATATATAACTCATAACCAGATTCTAAATAACATGTGAATGATACAAAATAATTCATTTTAAAAGAGAATTTGCAAATCAGGTAATGATGTGCACGTAATTACATTTTACTCATACAGGAATTCTGCATTTCCAGTCCCTTTAATAAGATGTGATGGCCGCATCTTTGGTTAAATGTGAAGTTTGTGAGGTAATAATTAGTCCCTTAGGTAGAAAGTGGAGTGCCCCCTGTAAGTCCAGTCCTTTTCTGGATGTTTAGACTACAAAATCAAGTTGGCCTTAGTGCCCGTCTTTTGGGATACTGCAGTCTTGCGGGGAAGACAGACGGCAGTCATGAGTCTGCCCAGAGTCATGAGGAGTGTGGTCAGGGATGCCCAGGAGTCCCAGAGGAGCATGAAGAGGCAGGTGTGAACACGGTTTCTGGTGTCATTGTTTAGTCACTAGGTCGAGTCTGACTCTCTGTGACCCTGTGGACCGCAGCACGTCAGGCTTCCCTCTCCTTCACCATCTCTCAGAGTTTGTGCAAACTCAAGTCCCTTGAGTCAGTGATGCCATCCAACCATCTTGGCCTCTGTTGCCCACTTCTCCTCTTGCCTTCAGTCTTTGCCAGCATCAGGGTCTTTTCATTCCTGTTTAAAAGTAGTACATCCAAGTCAACAAATGCTTATCCAGTCCTTGCTGTTGGCCAGGCATTACAGGAGACAGGATATAGCTGCTGTCTATAAGGAGTCTGCAAACTAGCAGCAAAAGTTGTTGAGATTTTATATAAAGACATAACACACTATATATATATTTATATATATAAAACTCCCTCACAGTTAGGGAGACTGTGCCCTAGATTAATGGCCTAATGATTTTCAAGTGCTCTGGATGAACCAATAGTCCCAGCTCATTTTTAGTGGTAATATTTGTTCGATGCTCAGACTTTTACCATACAACAATTTTGCACTGTTTTAATTTTATTTGTTTTTCTCCTAGTTTGGGCTGCACTGGGTCCTTACTGCTGCAGGCAGGCTTTCTGTGTAGCGGTGAACAGGGGCTGCTCTCGTCCCAGTCCGAGGGCTTCTCATTGCAGCAGCTTTTCTTGGTAGGGAGCGCAGGCTCTAGGCGGGCGGGCTCAGTAGCTGTGATGCACGGGCTTAGTCGCCCCGAGGCATGTGAAGCTTCCCAGACCAGGGATTGAACCCGTGTCCCCTGCACTGGCAGGCAGAGTCTTATCCACTAGACCACAGGGAAGTCCCAATTTTGCAGTCGTGAAAAAGAATCATGATGTGAATACACGTGAAAGGACAATTAGAGGATACTGAGTAAATAAGTAGCCCTGCCAATAGAGAAGTAGACATAAGTTATGAGATATTATTTAAGTGGGATGAAGGGTTTATTCCAAAACATTCCTTCCCTGTTCTGAAGGCCTTTTCTGCACATGCCCTTTGCATTAGGAGCTTCTTCAAGAAAAAAGCACCACCTTCAACACACGCTACAGCCTATTTCTTTGTGTTCTTCCCTTTTTGACTATCCTCCCCTTGTGCCAAGCTTCCCTGCAGCCCCCATCCCCAGGCGCCTGCGCACACAGGATTCCAGGTGAGGAGAAGGCCTGCTGATTGCTGCACGTGATGTTCTCATAGTTCTTGGTGGTCATGTTCTCATAGTTAGTGGTTCAGACTCTCCTTCTCCCTCTCACTTAGCATGTCGCTAATGCATAAAATGTTAATACCCCTTAGAAAGAACATATGTTACAGCCTCAGTGTCTTGTCAAGCATACTCTAATCCATTAACAATTTTAGACCTGACCAAAAGCTTATTCTTGACTGCGTATCTGTTGCTACACTCTTTCCTATTATGTATCCTGTGCAAGTTCTGAGCACAATGATGACTTTAAATAGCATGTGTTTTGATTTTGTTAGCTCTAACCTTCTTTATATGAATACACTTAATTTCACTATATGAAATTAAATATGTCGTTTGGGTGTGTTCCAGTTGCCCTGAAACATTAATTTTATTCATCTCCATTTTCCCCATCTTTTTATTGACCCAGTGCATCGGGATCTATAATGTCAAAAAAGAAAAAAAAAGATTGATTGACTCGGGGAGTGGGGAATTGGAATGTAGTGATTTCACGCTCAGCTGTTGGCTAACAAGGCACCGTGGTCTTTATTTAGTGAGGCCGCAGAGGTAGGAGATGAAGAATTGTGTAGGGCCCAGCTGCCGTGGCTACAGAGCAGGCAGCTTAAAGGGCTTCAGGGTTCCAAGTGTGAGGGGAATTGTCTCTTCCCAGCAGGTAAGAGATAGATCTAGACAGAGTCTGTCGTGTTCAAGATGCTGACTGGCCCGGCCAATTCATAAATCCTAAAAATTACAGCATCCTCTGGTTGGGAGGAAGTGGGAGAGGCATTTAGTAGAGCGCTTAACCCTTCTAATGCCAGGGAGGTAAGGCCTCCTGATTGATGATTGTTTATGAGGGGACAGTTTGTGTTTAAATCATTTTTAAAACTATATTTCCCTTTTCCAGTCTCCTTTTAGATGAAAATATATTGTCAGCTAATTAATTATCTCTTTAAGTGAAATTGGAGAAGGAAATGGCACCCCACTCTCCATGGAGCCTGGAGACTCCCATGGACAGAGGAGCCTGGTGGGGTGCTGTCCATGAGGTCACACAGAATCGGACACGACTGAAGCCACTTGGCAGCAGTAGCAGTTACATGAAATCTTGTCAGTCCATCCAATTTACTTTTGCTGCTCTGTAGCAAAATAGGGTAGTATATTTATATTATCTTTCAGACAATTGGTGGGTATTTTTTTACACGTTGGCCTAAAATAACTAGAAAGACCTACTGTCTTGGTTGTGTGTGTGTATGTGTGTGTGTACATACACCGCACATACACGTATGAAGTGAAGTGAACTCTCTCAGTCGTGTCCGACTCTTTGCGACCCCATGGACTGTAGCCTACCAGGCTCCTCTGTCCATGGGATTTTCCAGGCCAGAGTACTGGAGTGGGTTGCCATTTCCTTCTCCAATTTCACTTCCCAACCCAGGGATTGAACCCGGGTCTCCCGTATTATAGCCAGACGCTTTTACCATCTGAGCCACCTGGGACTCCTAAATTTATATAACTTTTTAAACATTTAAGCTTTGGTATAATATATAATGGGCTTCCCTGGTGGCTCAGATGGTAGAGAATCTGCCTGCAATTCAGGAGACCCAGATTTGATCCCTGGGTTGGGAAGATCCTCTGGAGAAGGGAATGGCAACCCACTCTAGTATTCTTGCCTGGAAAATTCCGTGGACAGAGAAGCATGGTGGGCTACAGTCCAGGAGGGGTTGCAAAGAGTCAGACACAACTGAGCGACCAACACTTGCACTTTCCTTTATTCATAATGCATAATAATTTTTGGTAAGGCAGTGTCTATGAAAACTAGTTTGCTAAGGCAGTAAATTTTCTGAAAAGAATGCAAAGGGCAGTGTTTACCCTATTAAGAAAATTATTTTCAAGCACATTGAAGTTACTGTTAATGTGCTTATACCAGGTGAGCCCAGGAAGGACCTCTCCTTGGCAGATTTAGCCCTCCTCTAGTTTCTGTGCATCCTTAGAGATAATATGATTGCATCTCTTTAAACAGTATTAAACCTTAGATTTTGATTCAGACATGTCTTTCCGGCCATCGATCCAAATTAGGTTTTACTATTACAAATATAAGATTCTTATTTCTTGATTTTGTTTTTGCCTCATTAATGATTAAAGTATTTTTTTAATTTTGTTGATATGGAGAAAGGACACTGATATCATTATTTTTGTTGTTCAGTTGCTAAGTCATGACTGACTCTTTGCAACCCAATGGACTGCAGCACACCCGGCTTCCCTGTCCTTTACCACCTCCCAAAGTTTGCTCAAACTCATGTCCTTTGAGTCAGAGATGCCATCCAACCATCTCATCCTCTGTCATCCCCTTCTCCTGCCTTCAGTCTTACCCAGCATCAGGGTCTTTTCTAATGAGTTGGCTCTTCACATCAGGTAGCCAAGATATTGGAGCTTCAGCTTCAGCATCAGTCCTTCCAATGAATATTCAGGGTTGATTTCCTTTAAGACTGACTGATTTGATCTCCTTGTTGTCCAGGGGACTCTCAGGAGTCTTCTCCAACACCACAGTTCAAAAGCATCAATTCTTTGCTGCTCAGCCTTCTCTACGGGTCAACTCATATCTGTACATGACTGCTGGAAAAACCATAGCTTTGACTAGATGGACCTTTGTTGACTAAGTGATATCTCTGCTTTTTAATATGCTTTCTAAGTTTTAGCATTAGCATTTTTAGCATTCTTTTCAAGGAGCAAGCATCTTTTAATTTCATGGCTGCAATCACTGTCCTCAGATACCATTAGTAATGTTCCTTATTTAATGCCTGCCATGTCCCAAGGATCATATATCCCAGGAAACATAGCTTATTCTGAAGACTGGAGTTCCCTTGTGGAGACTGCTCCATTTCTTCTGCTCTTCTGTTCCGCCGTTATTCTCACTCCCATCTTGCTCACACTCTGATCTTCAGGCTGTCTCATAATTTGGGACAGAACTCAAATTCCCAGTTCCAAAGTGAGTCTCATCTGTTACCATGGTTACAGGTCCAGGAGGAGCATCCTCATCCCAGGGTCCGTTCGGTGCACATCATGTCCTCAGTACAGAATGACCCTACTCACAGTGGCCCATTGATATTCAGATCCAGGTAACTCTGGGTGTCATCATGCCCTCATTTCTGCAGAACATAACTTCACCTGAGAAAAGCCTGAGGGAATGTGATTTGCCTGTAAAGTGCGGGATTGGACCTGAGCTTCCTTCTAGAGTTATGATGGGTTCGTCTTTTCTTTACTTTTTAAATATTTTGGCCATGCTTAGAGGCATGTGGGATCTTAATTCCCCCACCAGGGATTGAACCCCCTTCATTGGAAGCTCGTCCTCTTATTAAGCACTGGACCACCAGGGAGGTTCCTGATGGGGGTTCATTTTAAACTATGCCATTTTTATTTCTCTGGTTGAACTCTTAGGAGTTCTATTTTAAATCATGTTTGCCATACTTTTGCCACAGTCTAAATAAAAACTGGTTTGAAATGACTTCTCTCTTGGAGTTCCTCATTTGGTTCCAGAAGGGTGCATTTGTTCCTTATTCCGTAGATGAAGAGGAGGAATGCTTTCCTTCTCTTTCTCTGTGTATTCTCCCTCTGGTCCAGGTTCACACCTAGCTGGATAACGGAATCCACTGGTAGCTAAATATCTACACTTCATGGCCTCGTGGTCATAGCTAAGATAGAAAGCAGAGACACATTTTTTCCCACTTACAACGTAATGTTAGGACCCATAGAGCTCAAAGAGAGAAATGAAGTAGTCTAAAGAAATGGAAATGAGGGCCAACGCGAGGTGGAAAAATCCTTGCAGTATGCAGACTCAGTTGGAGTTATACCCATGCATTATATAAAACCAAGCCTGTGTATTTAGGATTACCATGTTCTTAAATGCGACCAGTGGCTTGATTGGCTATATTCACCAGTCAGACTTTCCTCGTGTGGTTATAAAGCCCCACAGGAAAATTATAGCTCCCATCTAGACCTCTTATTCATACAGCATTCTGTCTTGTCAATCGTGGTGTGATCTTTTGGTTTCCATAGATACACAGCAACTTAAGGGTAATTTAGGATATAGTCAGGGGAAAGTAACAACTAGAGTTACCCGTTTGGGAATTTTCACAACCGGTAAAAGTTCTTTTTTCCTCTTCCTTCTCCCCTGATCCATTTTATCACTAAATCTCTAGGTAGGAACCATCTTGCCATGTAAGAAATTAATATGATGGGTAAGACTTCAGTTCAGTTCAGTTCAGTCGCTCAGTCGTGTCTGACTCTTTGCGACCCCATGAATTGCAGCACGCCAGGCCTCCCTGTCCATCACCAACTCCCGACTTACGTGTTCCAATACTTATGGCTGATCCATGTTGATGTATGGTGGGAACCAACAAAATATTGTAATTATCCGTCGATTAAAAATAAATACATTTAACAAAAAAGACTTACATGTTCCGGTTAGCTTTTATGCATCTCTTCGTTATCTGGCAAAGCTAAGTGGGCATGGGTCATATTTTCAGCTTTAACAGTATCACATATGGAGATTTTCAACATTTCTGGTGTTTGGTGTTTGGTGTTATATTCTGGTCATCAGTCATGTGAAAGTTGCTTCCAGGATTTTCCTCAAGCAACTTAACTTTAAGTACAGATTCACCCATTTCCTCTAATCTATAATTTATTCAATAAGTATTAGTTGAGTAGCTACTGTGTGCTATGTGCCACAGCTATAAAGCTTAAGTAGATATTATTAATGAACTCAAGGAACTGGCAAAAGAGCAGAAGAAGTATACTTGTAATTACACCAGATTGATTGAGGTGGGAAGTGCTGTCACTCAAGTGTGAAAATGTGGTAGAGGAGACAGAAAATAGCAATTAAGACCAGCGTGTAAATAATAAAGCTTCAGCACGTAAATGTGGGAGACATTATTAGTGGCACTGGCCTGGCTTGTATATGGTAATGATGACTTTTTATAATAACTATATGGCCCATGGGTTGAGAGTCATTTTCCACACACGGTAAAACTACAAAGAAGTACCAAATTATTCTGGACAAATCCAAGTTATACTCTAAGAATCCAATGGAGGAGCTGATGCATATGTGTCAGTGAGGTGTGAGTGATGGAGCAGGGCTCTGGCTGGACCATGGCCCACCACGGAGCTGGTAGCTGATGGTAAGACAGCATACTGAAGGGATCAATTTGGCTGAGGTTTCCTGGAAAGACACGGAGGTTGGGACTAAAGAATCAAAGAAACCTAGACCCAGGGGCTTTAATTGAAGGTAAAGAAACTTTCAACCAAAGCTTAACAGACAGTAAGTATTGTCTTCTCCTGGGAAATGATACTACAGAAATAGTGGGATTTGAATATTATTTTTAAAATAACATTTATCACAAGAGGGGGCTCTGATAATGAAGTATCATATATTCATTAAAAATTTGGGGGAAAGCATGAAAATAAATCCTCTATGGTCCCAGTACCTTAGAAACAATTTTGGTTAACATTTTAGTATATTTTAGGTTTTATTTTGGTTTGGAGTTTGGGGGTCTTTTCCTTTTTTTAACTAAATTGAATTCATGTTCCATATGGCTCTATATAATTTATAATCTGATCCCCCAACACTTGGTAAGTCTTGAACATTTTCCCATGTCATCAAATACTCTTCTGCAATGTCATTCTTTTTTTTTTTTTTTGTATGGTTTTATTTATCTACTTATTATTTGGGGCTCTGTTGGGTCTTTGTTGCTATGCAGGCTTTTCTCTAATTGCAGCAAGCAGGGGCTACTCTTGAGTTGCGGTGTGTGGGCTTCTCATTGTGGCGGCTTCTCTGGTGGAGCGCGGGCTCTAGGGTGTTCAGGCTTCAGAAGTTGCGGCTCCCGGGCTCTCGGGCAGAGGCTCAGTAGTTGCTTAGTTGGGCTTAGTTGCTCTGCAGGATCTTCCTGTACCAGGGGTCCAGCCCATGTCTTCTGCTTTGGCAGGTGAATTCTTTTACCCCCGAGCCATCAGGGAAGCCCAAGAGTGTCATTCTTAGTGGAGTAGGTAGGTTGGTGCGTGCTCTGTGTCCGACTCTTTGTGACCCTGTGGACTGTAGCCCACCAGGCTCCTCTGTCCATGGGGTTCTCCAAGCAAGAATAGTGGAGTGGGTTGCCATTTCCTCCTCCAGAGGATCTTCCCAACCTAGGAATCATCAGACCCACGTCTCCTGTGTCTCCTACACTGGCACACAGATTCTTTACCACGAGCCACCTGGGAAGACCTCTTAATGGTGTATAGTTCCCCGTATGAATGTGCCACAATCCAGTTCCAGTTTGAACTATCATTTTGTGTTGAAGATCCCCAAAAATAAATCTTTTCATACATTGCTAATTATTTCCCTAGGATAAATTTCCAGAAATTTTTACTCAAATTTTCAGCCAACAGATACGGGTCATGGAGGTTGCTAGGACTACTGCCACATATAAAACACTGTTTTAGGAAAATATGAAGTGGATGTAGTGTGCAGCATGGCTTGGACAAGAGATTCTGTGAGAAGCAGTTTAATCTGGTGCTGAAGAACTAGACAGCTTTGATTCCTATCCCAGTTCTCCTTGCTGTGTGACCTCAGTCAGAGAAACTCATCTCTGTGCCTTGATTTCTTCCTATGTAAAGAGTTCTAATCATATGAAGCAATTAAGGCAGTGCTGGGCACATCACAGCTGGCATTATTGAGTTACCGTTAGCATTATTATGGTAATCAATTAGGTTTGAAGTGCTAAGAGTCTAGATCGAATTGAAAGGAAAACTACAGAGAGAGACAAATCTGTAGGACTCCGTGACTGATGGCTGTATCGGCCAAAGGAGAGAAAACATTGTTTTTTGAAACAAAAGTCAAAGTTTTTAAGCCTGGAGGAGTGAGTCTCCCAGAGTTGAGGTGGCTTTGGCCACTGAAGTTGACACAGTGGGAGAGGGACAGCAGACAGACCGAGGAAGGGCACGTTGCTGTGGGATGATCAGAAGCGACCTGTCAGCGTAAGAGACTGAGCTCCCAGGAGACTGAGCTTGGACCACTGCGGGTAGGAGGAGAGAGGCAGGGTCAAGAAGGCAGACAGACCAGACCAGCCAAAGAGACTGAAGAGATGCCATTGCAGAAGTGGACAGAGAATCAGATTTGGGGCACCAGAGAAGGATAAATGTCACCAAGACGTGTGTACTCATCGGTGCCAAAATGGCAGAGTTCAGAGATTGGGAAGCCCTGGTAGCTCAGTGGTAAAGAATCCGCCTGCATTGCAGGAGACCCAGGTTCCATCCCTGTGTCGGGAAGATCCCCTGGAGAAGGGATGCCTACCCACTCCAGTATCCTTGCCTGGAGAATTCCATGGGCAGAGGAGCCTGGCGGGCTACAGTCCATGGGGTCACAAAGCGAGTCAGACACGACTGAGCCATTAAAATTTTCACTTTCTTTCACTTTCAGAGATTGACAAGAAATAAAAACCTTTACTAATTCTAGTTAGTAAATTGAAGGTAAAGAAGTTTGAATTTTCTTGATGTGCTCTATGGTGATGGTCTTTTCATTAGTTTTTCTTCCAATATCTTAAAACTTTGTGAATTTTAGTCACTGTGTGTTTTGGGTCATTTACAAACACTACTTAGAATTCTTTTTTACCCTGTAAGTTACATTTTCGGAAAACTTGCAAAGCAGTTTTCCAGCTTGCCTCCTAAGATATCTTTGTTTCTCAATCATAATCATCTTCGGCACAGTTGCCTAAGCATTTGGTTCATGTAACCATTAAAAACGCAGGGACAAAAATGCTGTAAAATAAACAGGACTGCAGATTTTATGCAGTTATCACTTGCCAAGTTTCTCCTTTGAAACCGAAGCCATTTTTGTGTCATTGAAATATAGTAGAATGACCTATAAACAAGATTTCTGTTGCGTTTATATATTACAACAGATGAAATCATTTTAAGTAAAATGTTAAAAGCATTTACTTCCTAATTCAGACCAAGCTTGATCCAAAAAATATTCATCGTTCATCCAGAATTTTAGAAAATGAAATATAACTGCGTTTTGATTCTCAGTTCATTTGCTTTTTAAACCTGGAAGGACTTTGCAGATATAAAAGCTCCATCACGAATGTAAATCCTTTCTTATTTCTTTTCTTTCTTTCCACTTTGTGCAAGTTGTTTTCGCCTGATCATTTCACTCTTATATATGTTAAGGCTTTTGGCTTATTGGCACTCGCTCACCCCCTTCTCACTTTGAATGTTACTCTTACTAGAACTGGCCCCCAGACCTCTCATTGCTAGTTACCTGCCTAGTAACCAGACATCTGATTGGTGTTTTCCATCAAGCATTAAAGGACACTTTGTTTTGTTTGGGGTTTGAATTTAATTTGAAGAATAATTTTCCTCAAGTCCTGGTCTACCTGACTTTGCATTAAATCATTTCTGAGTTTGATTTTTGCCTCAAAACACGTGTTTGGATAATTTTTAAATCTCTTTGTTAGATTCAGCTTAAACTGTGTTTTTTTTTGCCTCCTGTTTCCTATTATTTCATGGGTGCTCCACACACCACCGAGCCCAGATGGATTCTTTGACGATTCGAAGGAGGGAGTGAGGAGATTCTTTCTTTTTTTTTCTCCTGTCTACAGCTGCTCTCAATATGGCTCATCATAACTGAAAGGAAATGAATAAAGATGAGTTATCTGAACTGAAAATCAGCCACAGAGCAGAAGCAACTCATCCACGAATCCAGCAGGGAAAAGGAAGTCATTGCTGTCGTTTATTTATTCATATATTTTTAATGGTGGCAGGATTATTTTTTTAAATCGTGTACCTTTGAGTCATGGCCATTTGGAGCATTTGGGAAGGACCATATGGTTCCAAATGAGATTCCCATCACATTCTGTGCATTTGAAACCATTTATGCTGCGCCTCTTGGCACGACCTACTCCTGGAGGATGAGCAGACACATGCAAGAGCTGTAGACAGAATGAGAGAACATGCAAATAGCATTGAAGGAAATGTTAGTGGTTTGACTTGCCATTTTTGGATCAGCCTTCGTTTGGATGAGACAACCTATATTTTATTTTAAGCAGTGATTATCTCCATATTTTGTGCATTACATGTCTCCCATGATTAATATCTACCCTCGTGACTTAGGCACCAGCAGGGCTCCGAAGCATTTCAAGCAGGGGAAACATGTGGAAAGAGAGTTTTGAGTTTGAGTCCAGATTAGGATGGAGGCTAAGGGTCGTCACAGAACTTGCTGAATCACATGTTTACCCTGTAAGCAGAAAAGATGTGGGGCTTTCCCAGTGGCTCAGTGGTAAAGAATCTTTCCTCGAGTGCAGGAGACACAGGTTCAATCCCTGGTCCAGGAAAAACCAACATGCCACGGAGCAACTAAGCCCATGAGCCACAGCTGTTGAGCCTGTGTTCTTGAGCCCAGGAGCTGGAGGTACCAAAGCCTGCAAGTTCTGGAGGCTGTGCTTCACAGCAAGAGAAGCCTATCGCGCCAATGAGGGAAAAGCCCACATAGCAACAAAGACCCAGCACAGCCCCAAATTAATTAAATTATAAACAAAAAAATTATCAAAAACAGCCAGCACACACACACAAGCAGAAGAAAAAAAGAAGAAAAGATTTAAGTGTGAAAGGCAATGTCTAACTAAAGTAATCTCGTGTCCTGTGGGATTTGCCAATAGGAGCACCTAAATTCTGGCCAAGTCAGCTTTTATTCATAACAAACAAGAGACTCGCTGTCGGAAGTCACGTACTGGGTCTGGTTGTACTTCAGATTCACACAGACCCAGGGTCAAATCCCAGTAACGTCATTTCTTGCTTTGTGTACATGAGCAAGTCCCTCAGTCTCTCTGAGGCTCATTTTCTTCATTTCCAGGTATGCATAATAGTACTGATCCTGCAGTGCTGTTGGAGAATTATTTGAGAGAGCAGTGCCTCACGTTACGTGGAAGGCACTGAGGCAGTGTGGCATGGCCATTCGGAATTCTGGTTTCACAGTCAACAGTCCAAGTTCTTCTATTTAAAACAATATATTTATTTATTTATTTGGCTGTTCCAAGTGTTAATTGCAGCACGTGGGATCTTTTAGTAGTGGAAAGCAGGATATTATTTCCTGACCAAGGATCAAATCTGACCCCCCTGAGTTGGGAGTGTAGAGTCTTAGCCACTGGACCACCGGGGAAGTCCCCAGCTGTCCCAACTTCTGACACTTAACTTCGTGACCTTGGAAACATAGCCTGGTAATCACATTCACATCTCCTAGAGCTGTGACGAGAAGTGACAGAGAGGTGACCTGTGTACGGGAGGGCAGGAGGAGAAGGGGACGAGCAGTACTTGCCCAGTATTTGGAAGTGCTCACTACTCTCATATGCCGACCTTGCAGAATGGTCAGGCAGATGGGAGTTTACGCCTGCGATTCTTGGCACATTATGAATGAACAATAGTGGAAATTGCTGCCCCTGTCATGTAAAGTAATCCAGTGTGGAGTCCCACCTTGCCAGGAGCACCCTTGATGAGACACACCTGGCTCCTCATTATGGAGTTCCTTATGGCCACAGGAGCATCTGGTCCGGCACTTAACATCTGTCATGATCCTTCTCCAAAGCCAGGATAAGCTCTACAGCCCCCAGAAAACTTTTTTTTTTTTCCTTGCCCAACTCAGAAGTTTTTGACATCCCATTAGGCTATGGCACTTCCAGGCTTGTTACACTGGAGATGTGGAATTGGTCACAATGTACATATTCATGAAATATGAGGCATTCTGTATTCTGAGTAGTTCTGCCTGCAAAGTCATGTGTCCTCTCCAGCATAAGTTACATTATGTTAAGCATCGCTTTGGAAGGCAAATGTATGAGTGAGGGATCTTTCCAACCTGACACAGGTGAGACTGCTACTGCTGCTAAGTCACTTCAATTGTGTCCGACTCTGTGCGATCCCATAGACAGCAGCCCACCAGGCTCCCCTGTCCCTGGGATTCTCCAGGCAAGAACACTGGAGTGGGTTGCCATTTCCTTCTCCAATGCAGGAAAGTGAAAAGTGAAAGTCAAGTCACTCAGTCATGTCCGACTTTTAGCGACCCCATGGACTGCAGCCTACCAGGCTCCTCCATCCATGGGATTTTCCAGGCAAGAGTACTGGAGTGGGGTGCCATTGCCTTCTCCGACACAGGTGAAGAACTGGTGGCCAAAGGGCTGACGGTTTTCTCCAGCTCTGATATAGTCAGGTCATGGGCAATGGGGAGCTTTCGATGGCCTGGCTATCTTGAAGTAACTCAGAAAAATTGCTCTGAACTTCAGGGCTCCAGGAGAGAAGGGAAAATATGTTGCATTTTCAATAATGTGGCTTCCCTCATAGCTCAGTTGGTAAAGAATCTGCCCGCAATGCAGGAGACCCCGGTTTGATTCCTGGGTTGGGAAGATCTGCTGGAGAAGGGATAGGCTACCCAGTCCAGTATTCTTGGGCTTCCCCTGTGGCTCAGCTGGTAAAAAATCTGCCTGCAATGCGGGAGACCTGGGTTTGATCCCTAGGCTAGGAAGATCCACTGGAGAAGGGAAAGGCTACCCAGTCCAGTATTCTGGCCTGGAGAATTCCATGGACTGTATAAGCTCTCAAAGTTGTTAGTTATTCTGATTTTTTTTTTTTTTTCTGTAATTTACTGAACCATCCTTCTTATTGCTGAATGCTTGAGTTGCTTCCATTTTTCTCTTTTTGTTATTATAGCTAACATTGGTAGAAAATATAAATAAATAATAAGCAGTGGCTAGAACTGGGATTGTTTCTATGTCTTTATATCTGAAGTCAACAAATTGATGAGGAGGATGGCTTCCGACTTGGAAGACTGCTGGTAGAGGTGGCATTTGACCTGGATCTGGGCAAGGCAGCAGGAGTGTGGATATTGAGGGGCAGAAGTGGGTGGGTGGGGCAGCAAGGACTCAGCCAGGTGCGGGGGCACCGGGTCTGTGGCGGGCCGGCCAGGGCGTCCTCTCAGGGCAGCACAGGGCAGCGGCCAGAGGGCGGGTTTCTTAGAAAGAGTGGAAAGTAAAACTGAAAAGCTGAATTCACTGATTTTAGAAATCAAGACATTCACTGTATAAGTTCCAGTGTTTCCTGAGAAAAACCTGACTGGTGAGACTCCTGAATTGCAGGGTTTATTGCTCAAAACAGTACATTTTTCTTTAATACCAGAGCTGAGTGAGGAATAAGTTTATATTTTGATTCCAGGTAACAGCACAAGCTATTTCTGTGATAGGCTAATCCTTAAACAGCTATGGAGTAAAGGTACCCAAATCCTGCTTTTACAATGGAGTCAGTCAACCTCTTCATTATTTTAATTATACTCTTCTTAATGAACTTCAATAAACTTAACTGTTTCCAAACAGTTTGAACAAGACAACTATTTAATAAATAAAAAACCAAATGAGCCAAAAATGGATTTTTAAATCTAAGATATGATTACAGAATAAATAGTTAAACCAGATATTAAAACAACAAAATGTGTAGATACCGTTAAAGTCTTCTTGGTGTTCAGCGCTTGGCTAGAACATAATAAATAAAATATTAGTCTTAGTTTTCCCCCCAATTTGTGAGTCAATAATTTCTATTAACAGTTCGTAAAATGGCACATCAACATGAAATGTAAGTGCATTTCTTATAGAATGCTGAAGTAATAAAATCTCCACAGAAGTCGAGAAAGCAAATTAGCTATTCTCCCTTCTCCTACCTTGATGTTTAAGAAAGATTAACTTTTCTCTTGGTGTCGCAGATGTTTGTTATTTTTTAAAAAGTCATGAAAGAAGCACATAAAAGAGAACAGTCACTGCCTTCTTTGGCAGGCTGCTGGCATGAACAGACTTGTTAGAAAACCCTCAATGGAGGACTTTATAACACGTGGAAACATTAGATTATACACATTCTCACAAAATGGTCTTTCTTTCAGAAGAGCATCTTCTTAAAGGCATCCAACAAAAACATCCAAGTGTAAGTTTTTAAAAACCTCTGTTAAAATTCCACAGTCCCAAGTTGACTTCATTCATTCGGCCACTGAATACGTATTTATTTATTGCCTCTTGTATGTGCAAGAGGGGTTTCCCTGGTAAAGAATCTGTCCACATGTATAAGAAATCGCGCTGGGTGCAACGGTTTCCTTAAGCACTGATTTCTCTAAAAATATGTATTTGTATTAGTGAGTACCTTTTCATTTTTTTATATTAACTGTTTCTTCTCTGTGTACTCCTAGTAATTATTTAAGCTTCATATGGAAGGGAAGTAATTTTTTTGTGTGTGGTTGCTTCAGTGATACCTTTGCACTCATTCCTGAGGAAGGCAGGTAGGAAGACTTTTGGAAAGGGATGGGGGAGGTAGTAGGGCTTCCCCGATGGCTCAGTGGGTGAAGAATCTGCCTGCAGTTCAGGAGACTTGAGTTGGATCCCTGGATCAGGGGAGGCAGGAGGCAGGAGACTGAGGAGCCCAACCCAGCCCTGTGCAGGCTCCCCCTGGGGAGCAAATGGGAGAAATGGATTACTGTGAATTGGGCTAGGCAAAGGGCAAGGGAGCCGAGGACCGAAGGCACCTAGAGACATGGGACAGGATGAACAGCAGAGGCCCCAGGATCAGAGTTCAGATCCCAGCCTTCCCACTTCTGACTCTGTGACCTGGGCGACTTGCTTACCTCTCTACACTTCTCCTTTGTTGTTTTTTAGTTGCTAAGTCATGTCCGACTCTTGTGCGACCCCATAGACTGTACCCTCCAGGCTCCTCCGTTCATGGGATTCTCCAGGCAAGAATACTGGAGTGGGTTGCTATGCCCTCCTCCAGGGTATCTTCCCAACCTAGGGATTAAATCTGCATCTGGAGGTGGATTCTTTACCACTGAGCCGCCAGGGAAGCCCACACCTCTACTTCCTCATTTAATAAAAGGGAAGAGATAATGGTAGTAATAATAATAATTGCATCTACCTCGTAGGCTTGTTGGGAGGGTTAAATGGAGTCAATATATATATAAAGTTCTTAGGATGGTGTCAGACATGTAGTAAGCGATGGATAAACTTCAGCTGTTATTATGGTTAGAGGTCCTCTTAGGGAAGGCCATGCAGTCAGAGAGGTCAGCCTGAGCTGGGATGATGTTCTCAAAGCCATTCCAGACCCCTTTCCTGGAAGGTGTGCATACAAGGTGTGCATTTAGTATACCTACATCATTGCTCCTCAGTTATCTCTGTCTCCAAAACAAGTTTATCTGTATGAACAAACACAGAGTCTACAGCATACATCCTATAATCATGTGCTGATGTAGAAACTGTAAGGAATCGGTGTCATTTATCTGTCTTTCATCACATTTAGGGTGATAGGGTGAATGAGCACCATGTTAGGAGTCCAAAGACATGGGTTTGGGACTACATCTAACCTCGTCACTGACTAGCTGCGACCTTAAGCATGTCCCTTCTTCTGTACGAGGTCTCTGACTCCTTTTCTGTAAAATGAGGATAGCCTTTGGGGCTCCCAGAAGCCCTTTCAGCTCTAATAGTCTGTGCTAAAGCATTACTAAGTTATAGCTAATAACAGTTTCAAGTGGGAATGGTGTTCATTCATCACACTATACTGAGTAAAATCAGAGAGCAGGAAGACCAAGGATGCGGACCTCCTAAAGGTGGCACCCAGGAGCTCCATCCCCACTGCCCCCAGGAGTGAGGACAGGAAGTCACCCCTGACCAACGAGGTGTTCAGTCACATTTCAGGAACTGTGTCCTACAAGCCTGTAGCAGGCGAAAGCAGCAAAGAAGATCTTATTGCTGAAATGTAATTATGTTGCCTCCTCGGGCCCCTGACACTGCTCTGCATGTCCATTCTGTATCCCGCTGGCCCAGAAGTCTGGACTGAACCAGTGCGAGGGCATGTCCAAGTCCCATAGAAGCCAGTGCAGCAGCTGCTGGGAGGTTTGCAATGTGACCGTTTCTAATAGTAGGTTAAGTGTTTTAAATGGAGGGCCTTGGGCCCAAGGGGAAAATAACAATGCAGTTATTCTGAATTATTGCAGAATTAGATGATCTGCACTGTAGGTGGATCCAGTGGTGAAGAACCCGCAGGAGACTGATGAGACGTGGGTTTGACCCCTGGATTTGGGAAGGTCCCCTGAAGGAGGGCATGGCAACCCACTCCAGTATTCTTGCCTGGAGAATCCCGATGGGCAGAGGAGCCTGGTGGGCTACAGTCTATAGGGTCGCAGAGTCGGACACAACTGAAGCGGGTTAGCACGCACACATACACACTGTAAGAAAAATTTTAGATAAATGGAGTTTGCAGCTTTACATGCACAAGTTTGTTGCTGTGGTAGCCACTTTGGTATCTGAATCTTGGGCTTGCATGTAACACTGAACTAGTTGTGTGAGCATATCATATTTATATTGCCTAAGTCTTTGTTTCTGCATTTGGGAAATGGCAATATTAAAAGCATCCACCTCATAGGGAAGCTGTAAGGACAGATTTCTAGAAGTGGCAGGTGACATACAGCTTTATCTGCATAGCCAGGACGTTGGAAACTCAATGTTGAATAATAGGTGAATGGTTGAGCCAATTATTGTACAGCCATATGATGTTCATTAGAGTAACAAGCCATTCTTTCACTGATGTAAAAGTAATTACAGCCAGCTGAGATCCAAAATGATGAGGAAGTCTTAACTTGGTAGAGAGGAAATAATAATTATAATCACTAATATTTATATAGTGGTCATATGCCAGATCCTAAGTAAGCCTTGCATTTGTAACTACTCATTAAATCCTCAGAACAACCCTAAGAAAGAGCTACTATTCTTATATAAACTCATTTTGCACATGAGGCTACTGGGGCAAAGTAATATTAAAAAATCTATTGGGGGCTTCCCTTGGGGTCCAGTGGTAGAGAATCTGCCTTGCAATGCAGAGGACACTGGTTCAATCCCTTATCTGGGAAGATCGCACATGCCACTGGTCAACTAAACCCACTCACCACAACTACGGAGCCCGTGCACCTTGAGCCCATGCCCAACAACAGAAGCCACCGCAGTGAGAAGCCTGCCGCCACAACTAAAGAGCAGTCCCTGCTCGCCGCGACTAGAGAAAGCCCTGCGTGCAGCAGTAAAGACCCAGCGCGGCCAAAAATAAAAGTTTGGGTTTTTTTAATTAAAGAAAAAAAACCATATCTGGCCAGTAGGTGGCCAGGCCAGAATTAGTATAAAGGAATTGGGGGATGTGTGTGTGGTTAGGAAGCAGAGTGGACGAAAGATGTCTCCGCCAGGTGTCACCTAACTAAGATTTCCTTGATAAATGTAGAAGGAACATGGCTGTGTTGCAGATGAATGGAGCACACCATTATAGCAGTGCTGGCATCGGAGCCTAGCAGCCCGCCCAAAATACAGATGGAAACCGCCACATACGCTGCATGGAAAGCCCTTCACGTATCAAGCCTGGCGGCTGATGATTCCGTAAACTTAATATCCGATTGCAGACCTTTTTTTTTTTTTTTGCCTGCCGGTTCTACGCTGCCTGCCTTTCTTTATTGAACACAAACTGTGACGTCCCGAAGGAATCCAATATAAATTTGTAAGACACCATGTCAGGCCCTTTTTAGTCCCAGTACCCCCTGGTGATCCAAGGTTGGGGTCTAAAAACTAGAACAGAACAGAGACAAGGAAGAAAACACCGACTTGCCACAAATACATGTAGAGCGAAGGAGGTATTTTTGTTTAAAAGACAGACAGCTGAGAAACAGTTTATTTGATCCCTGCTGCTTGAGGGACAGTGGGGAAAGAAAGGTGTTTTTGTGATCACTTTTCAGCGTTCCCTGCGCAGCTTGATTCGCACAGTCACAAGAACATGAGCTCTATTAATACATCACCACCAACCACAGATATGTTGCTGGCATTATGCATAGTAGTAACTACCATTCAGCCCCCTTTTGATTACTTCCAGGCCTGTGACATTCAGATGGCTGCACATTTCTTCTAACCTCAGAAAGTTCAGAGTTGACGGCATGCATCCCATAATCGCGTGCTGACATAGAAACTGCAAGGCGTCGGTGGCATTTATCTGTCTTTCATCACGTTTAGGGTGATAGGCTGAATGAGCACCGTGTTAGGAGTCCAAAGACGTGGGTTTGGGGCTGCATCTAACCTTGTCACTGACTAGCTGTGACCTTGAGCGTGTCCCTTCACCTCTACAAGGCCTTGGACTCCCTTTCTATAAAATAAGGCTAAAGCCTCGAATAGTCTGTGCTAAGGCATCACTGAGTTCCAGCTAATAACAGTTTCAAATGAAAATGGTGTTCATTCATCACATTCCACTAAGTAAAATCACAGAGCAGAAAGACCAAGAAAGTGGGCGTCTCAGATGCTTGTAATCTTCACCCGTCAGCTGGCGACGGCTCATGTAGTTCTCCAAGTAAGCCATGCGTCCCTTTTCTGAAAGGAGACATGGGAATGTTAACGTGCATTTAAGCATCGTAATGTCAAATGCCTCTGTGTTGTTTCTTTTTAGATGGTTTTAACTTTATTTTTAATGGGAAGGTAATGGTCTTACCATGTTGTGTGGGTTTCTGCCATGCATCAACATGAATCAGCCGTAAGTGTACGTATATCCCCTCCCTCTTGAGCCTTCCTCCCACCCCACCCCCTCACATTGTTTTTTAATTTCTTTTTATGGACTCATCACTCTCAAAGTTAGTCAATCGCAGCATTACCGGGAAAGATAAACATGATTTTTTGAAAAAAAAATATCACCTAAGTCTCTCCTATACTAAATTTTACTCTGTTACAACATGCTTGAACATGTGTGGTTTGTAGGTTTGGTCAGCAAGTGCCTACTTTTTGAGCAAACTAACGTATAATGTGAAAAGAATAGTTTTCCCTATTTCCCACTTCTTGTATTTGTGGGTGCCCTTCACTGGTAACTACACCAGTTCCCACAAGTCACTCCATATGCACTGTTTGCCAAATACCTGTTTCCCTGGTCAGGGAGCCATGTGTTAATGACAGCCTTCTGTGTAGACTGTCTCATGCAGAAAGACTCATAAATGCGTAACTGGTTTTCTAGATTGATTTTTTTTTTCCCCACAAAAGTCTAACAAATTCCTGTACTCAAATCTTAGGGACACACGTGTGTTTGGTAGCTTGCGCCTGCTGCCTGGACAGGCTCTGTGTGTCTGCTCCGAAAGACCAAATATCATCCCAGAGGACCTGACCTAGTTGAACATAAATACACCATTGAGGAGCGACTGGCTTCAGAATTAATAAAATTTATAAATAAATAGGATGGCCTTGCAAAGAGGCTAAACTTGAAGTGCCTCGTAATTAATTTTCGTAAGGCAGGGCACCAGGCTTTAGCTGCCCTGCTAGTGACAGAGTCTGTGAAATGAAATTGTTTGGGAGGAGGCAATCAAATTGTTCATACTTTGCAAGGTTAGATAAATGAACTGAACCCACAATAGGATCATAATACAGAGCCTTATATTTTTTGGTAAGGTGCTAATCGAGCCTAGAAGGTCAGGGTTTGGGCTGGTTTTACTACTCAAGTAATTTGACACTCTTCCTTTCAATGTTAGGTCTCTGAGTAGGTGTGAATATGTTTGTAAGTCAGTTCTAATGAGGTGGATGAAACTGGAGCCTATTATAGAGTGAAGTAAGTCAGAAAGAAAAGCATCAACACAGTATATTAACACGCATATATGGAATTTAGAAAGATGGTAACAATGACCCTATACACAAGACAGAGAAGAGACACAGATATTAAGAACAGTTTTGGACTCTGTGGGAGAAGGTGAGGGTGGGATGATTTGAGAGAATAGCACTGAAACATGTATATTACCATATGTGAAACAGATGACCAGTCCCAGTTTGATGCATGAAACAGGGCACTCAAAGCTGGCGCACTGGGACAACCCTGAGGGATGGGATGGGGAGAGAGGTGGGAGGAGGTTCGGGATGGGGGACACACGTACACCCATGGCTGATTCGTGTCAATGTATGGCAAAAACCACCACGATATTGTAAAGTACTTAGCCTCCAATTTGTAATAAATTAATTTTTTTTAAGAAAAGAGCCTCTCAGTTTCAGTTTTTGTTGCTTATAGAGTACACTCGCTGGTTTCTGTTACCTCCTAGCAATACAGCTCCGTCTGCATCTGAGATGCTCACTGATTAAAATTTAGAGAGGTGAGCAGCCGCTGTTCTCCCAGACCCGCCAGTGAAGCCCATTAAAGAATCGACTGAACAGAAGGCACCCATCATGGAGGCTGGAAAGGAGGCACCGTGATATCACTTCCCTTGAGGATATTATTCAGAAAAGAGGAATATTTTTCACTTCTTGCCACCTAAGCTGAATTTTAAGAAGTAACCATACGAGATGAAGCTGAGAATTATTATAATTGGGTCTTTGGTAGAGACAAACTGTACTGTGTCTTTTTCTTATTTTAAATTTCTCCTGAAAGGTCACTGGATACAAAGACAGTCTCTGAATTTATTGAAAGGAAAGCTCCAAAGCCGTTACATGCAGCTCTGTATATGCCTGTTTCTATTTCACACTCTCTTTTGTCAACCAGTAACAAACAAACCAAATGGAATTCAACCTGAGAATTTCTTTACCGTCTTCTAAAGATTTACTTCAAGGACTTATTTCCAAACAATGAGGGAAAATACTTCTAACTTAAAAGAAGGAAAAAACAAAGCCCCCCACGCTTGTCCTGCTACGTGGTATCCTTTCCGCCTTCAGAGTGGCAGATGTTCAGAGTTCACCTGGGTGAGTGTGGACAGAAGGTCACTGGGTATCTCTTCAGCTCCTTTGCCAAGGAAGCGCATTTTTGACATGGCGGCCATTGCTGCATTTGAGCTACAAAGACTGCCCTAATGTAAGCAGGGCTGTGCTTGCATTATAGTGTGAACCCAGTCTCCATGCAGTGATACATTTTGAGCTATTTTCTGAGGGACTAGTTAGGTCTCAACAGTGTGTCTCAGTTTTGGATTCCAAATTAGCTAAGTGGGTATCATGACGTTGCCCCCCAGGTAACAGGGTCTTTGGGTCCCTGTGATGCAAAGAGACGGGAAAGCGTGGTGAGAGCCAGGCTTCTATTGCTGTCTCGTCGCTCAGTCATGTCTGACTCTTTGGAATTCCATGGACTATGCCCGCCAGGCTCCCTCTGTCCATGGGATTTCCCAGGCAAGAAAATGGAATTGGGTTGCCGTTTCCTTCTCCAGGGGATCGAAGTTGTGTCTCCTGCATGGGCGGGCAGATTCTTTACACTGAGCCAGCGGTATAGCCAGGCTACTTGAGTATGAATCCTGGGTCCGACACTTGGCTGCTTTGGAAATTGCTTAACTTCCTGGGGCGTAGGATTCTCATCTTTAAAAACATGTGAAAACAGTGGTATCTATATCATAGGATATGAAATGAAGTTTTTTGCAAAAGATACTTGACTTGTTCACATTTTACAAGATTAAAAAATGTATTTAACCCAAAAGGAGGTCATAACACAGAGCCTGATACTTTTTGTAAGAAGGCAGCTGAGCCTAAAACCTGATCACTGGGGCCAATCTATGTATGGTCATGTAAATTAAATAAATTAATTTTTGTAAAGTGGTTAGAACAGCACCTGGTACATAATAAGTATTTTGTTAGTGTTAGCTATCATTATTAGTGTAAAGTCAGGAGTATGCTAATCACAGTCAAGGAGTCCCTTGCAGAAGTCATAATTGAGAAATAAAATATTAAGCAAAGTTTTTAAGCTATTTAAAATTTCACTTGTCAGGCATGGTGTTAATCATATTATATTCATTGTCTTGTTAAAGACTACAAGATTCCTTGAGGAATACATATTTTACTCTGTTAAAAAGAAAATTAAATTTTATATATATATATATTTAAAACAGAGAAGGCAATGGCACCCCACTCCGGTACTCTTGCCTGGAAAATACCGTGGGCGGAGGAGCCTGGTAGGCTGCAGTCCATGGGGTCACACAAAGTCAGACACGACTGAAGCGACTTAGCAGCAGCAGCAGCAGCATATATTTAAAAAGAAAAAAAATTAAACAATGAGCTTTGAAGGAGTATGTAGTTATTATTTTTATATGTAGACCAAATACCCATTAATACAAGTTAAATTTCATTTCTTAAATATTTCTTAAATACCACACATTATCCCATCATGCTGTATTCCTTTTGACTTTTCGAAAGTCCTTTCTCAGGAATTCTTGTTTGCTTGTTTGTTAGTGTGTTTACCCATTTGGGGAGGTAGACAAGTCTTATTATTTTAAATTTACAGAAGACGACACTGAGTTTTGTGTAACCGAGGGGACCATCCAAGATCATAAAGTGAGTTCTGGTCCAGGACCATAGCCGTAACCCAGCTCCAGGTCCTGTGGGCCTCGATTACAGCCCTTTGCTGTGCTGGGCTGGGGACTGTGGCAGCCTCATTTTGCATCTGCCAAACGACCTTTACCAAGAACTGAATAAAACTACCAGCTTTGCATGATTTCCAAAGCTATTGATTGCACACCTATTCTTCATTCATCTTGTGGATAGTAAATCCATCCATTTAAAGACAAGAAGAATTCAGTGTTCAGCTGTGATCTGCTACACACATGTCCACTTTCCTTCCATTTTCTTTGAACGGAGCACAGTAAAACCTATTGTACGGCTCACCGGCGTGATATCGCTTTGATAGACACTGAGTGACCTAATATACACACTCCAGTGTACTCTAATCTGTGGTCTCCCAGCTCCCACTCGGCGGGAATTCTGAGATGTTGATGGAACCCCGTGATTTAACAGAGCAGCCGAGCTGCCCTTTGACCCCTCACACTGCTTCTGACAGCTGCCTGCCATGTGTAGAGAAAAACCGCACAGGCTGAAACCCTGTCGCAGAGTAAAGGTCCTTGAACAAACATACAAGCATGATTATGCTACTATTCTAAAATTAAATTGCTTTAAAAAAAACAAAACTGAATTTGCTGCGGGAAAAGTTTACAGCTGAAGACCCAAAGCGCCCCAGAGCGTACCAAGTACCTTCTCCTTTTAAAAAAGAAAACAAAATCACACACATGTACTTGAGTTACCTATCTTTTTCAAATGGGTTAAGCCAGTTCATCAATACCCGGATTTTTCTACTCTGACACAGTAACAGGCCTGCCAGAAATGATGGGCAGCATTTCCTGGATCGGTTGGGAAACTTGATTTGCGTTGAAGCTGTCAATTTAATCCACACTGCCTTTTTACTTTTAGCGGGATGTTCTTCAGGTAGAAAAGAATGGAAGGAGCTTTTAGGCACGACTACCGTCCTAAATATAAAGTTGGTTTAAAAAAAAAAAAAATCCCTGCTCGGCCCAAATAGCGCGGTGCTTTATAATTCATTCTTTTCACATACAGTACCCTGCGTTATCATGGCTAATGTTTTCCTGCTGCGCCGCCATCATCTTTTGTCAAGCTGTCAGGGTATTAAATTGATGTACCTTCCACATTTGGATAGAGGTCATTATCCTGTTGCCTGGTTGCATTGCCTCTGCTGAGCAGGTTAACTGCTTGAGGCCTTTCATCTAGATAAATGTTCGCCAGCACTTCTGCTCTGTGATGACATGAGCTGTTCCTTCAAGGTCAAATACTGATGCTATGATAAGTTGTTCCCTTTGAGTTCACAGATTCAGAAAGAATGAGAGTCCAGATTCCATCATTGGTCTAAAAATAATGATAAATGCCCATTTTGGCGTATTTCTCGCCAAAGTACTGGACTTGGGACTCTTTAAAAAATACATACTTGTGCTTAATTTTTTTTTTATATATAGAAAGAAAATTTTTGCTTATAAGTATTTTGTTGTTTGAGTATCATCAGTGATTCTACTGTGTCAGAATTGACTCTTTAGTTCTGATGATGGCAGAAATGAATTGTGTGTGTGTGTGCATGCATGCAGAATAGATAAAATACACAGTAAATTTGCAGGTTTGCTAATCTTAAAATACTATTTTAAGAGTATTTTGAAGACTACAATATTAGACACCTTTTAACATCCAAATAGGAAGACCGTTTTTAAGTGGGGAGATATAATTGTCTTTTCACTTTAGTTATATTTGATTTGTGAACTAGAAAGAATTCTGTATGTTGTTGTTTAGTCAGAAAGTCGTGTCTGACTCTTTGTGACCCCATGGACTGTAACCTGCCAGGCTACTCTATCCATGGGATTTCCCAGGCAAGAATTCTAGAGTGGGTTGCCATTTCCTACTGCAAGGGATCTTCCCCACCCAGGGATCAAACCCACATCTCCTGCATTGGCAGGTGGATTCTTTACCACTAAGCCACCAGGGAAGCCCCCCCTCCAAAATTTTAGTGCTTTTATTTCATTTTTCTAATGAAGAGTATGCAAAATAAAAGGAAAAATAATTTTAACAGATTTTATTATAACCCAATATGACTTTTGTAAGAAGCTTGTTTTTTATTCAATTTTTTTTTAAAAATTTTATTGTGGTAAAAGTAACAAAATGTACCTTGTTAGCCATTTGGTGCCTCAGAAGGTAAAGAATCTGCAGTGCAGGAGACCTGAGTTTGATTCTTGAGTCAGGAAGATCCCGTGGAGAAGGGAATGGCAACCCACTCCAGGATTCTTGCCTGGAGAATCCCATGGACAGAGGAGCCTGGCGGGCTATTTAGTCCATAGCATCTCAAAGAGTTAGACACGATTGAGCCATTAACACTTCACTTAAGTGGTAGCAAATATATCTCTAGAAGTTTTTTTTTTTTTAAGTGATTTTCTTAAAAAAATTATTCATTTATTTATTTATGACTATACTGGGCCTTCCTTGCTGCACAGAGGCTTTCTATAGTTGCTGCGAGCGGGGTCTTCTCTCTAGTTGCGGTGCTCAGCTGCTCACTGCAGTGGCTTCTCTTGTTATAGGGTGTGGGCTCTGGAGCACCTGGGCTCAGTAGCTGTGGGGCGCAAGCTCCTCACTGCAGTGGCTTCTCTTGTTATAGGGTGTGGGCTCTAGAGCGCCTGGGCTCAGTGGTTGTGGGGCACAGGCTTAGATGCCCCCCAACATGTGGAATCTTTCTGAAGTAGGGCTCAAACCTGTGTCCCCTGCATTGGCTAGCAGATTCCCGTCCACTGCGCCACCAGGGAAGTCCTCAAGTCCCTGGTTTTCCAACTGAAGCAGGCTTCCCTCTCTATTTACCATGCTGTCATATGAGCTGAAAGATACTTTTATGAGTAAATAGCACACATTTTTTAAATAGCGTCTTTTTTTTAATGCTACTTTAGGGCTTCCCAGGTGGCTCAGTGGTAAAGAATCCACCTGCCAGTCCAGGAGGCGTGGGTTCGAACCCTGGTCCAGGAAGTTTCCACATGTGGTGGGGCAGCTAAGCCTGTGCACCACAACTGTTGAGCCTCTGCTGTAGAGCCTGGGTCCCCCAACTGCTGACCTGCTTGTCGTTACTGCTGAAGCCAGTGCTCCCTAGAGCCCATACTCCACAAGAGGAGCCTCCTCAACGAGAAGCCCACACAGAAACTAGAGCAGAGCCCACACAACAACAAAGACCCAATACAGCCAGAAATAAATAAATCAATAATCTAGAAAAAAAAAAAATGCCATGCCACTTTAAACTATAGTCTCTTTTAAAATGTAAACACATTATCGCATGTAGAATTAACTGTCTTGACTCTGTAATTTTAGGCCAGTGCTTAATTTCAATATCTGATGGCTGCATTTCCAATTGAATGGTGCAGTCTTCTAAAAATATGTTTATGTTTAGTTTTTTTAAATACGTATTATTATTTTCAACAACTGGACTAGGTTTTAAATTACTGTTTTATTATTAAGGGTCAGTTTTTAGATTATTGTTTTATTATGAAGGGTCAGTTATAAATTGTCCACAAATTTTATCATAAAACAAAATTTAAAACCTGCTTAGATGTGCCGTCTTGGGGAACTTGGAATTAGTGAGGTCAAACGTGCTGATAGTTTATTTATGTATTCACTAATAATTGTCAGGTGGTGTAGAAACAAAGATGAGGAAAATGTGAGACCTGTCTTCAAAGGGAGCTTTTGTATTCCCTTTGCTATCTGTAATTATATCAGCAGCATAACTGCCCAACCTAGAGGGTTCAGCATCCTGCTGATGGGCCGTGCTTCTTAACCCGACATTGAGTGAACCACCAAGACCTCCAATCCCTTCTGAATAATATCTTAGCTCTGCTATACTCCACACTGTTTTGTGATCTTAATCGAGGCCCTGTTTATCCCCCATCTGCTACCTAAGTTGTTTCTCTGCATCTAGTTACTCCCACTCCTGTCCCTCACCACCCTCCACCTGCCTTATTTCCAAGAGAGTATTCTTTCCAAAACACCAATCTGATCAGTCACTCCTTGCTTAGAAATGTTCTAGAGCAGGGATCCCAACCTCTAGGAGCTAATGCCTGAAAATCTGAGACGGAGCTGATGTAATAACAATAGAAATAAAGTACACAACACCAATACAGTATTGTAAAGTAATTAGCCTCCATTAAAATAAATAAATTTAAATTTTAAAAAAGATTAAAAAAATAGAAATAAAGTGCAGAATGAATGTAAAGTGCTTGAATCATCCTGAAACTACTCCCCAGCCCCAGTCCGTGGGGAAACTGTCTTCCATGAAACCAGTCCCTGATGCCAAAAAGGCTGGGGGTCGCTGAGCTAGTGGGTCCTATTGGCACGAGGGTGAAGTGAAGAATACAGAACCCTCCCAGCCTGACCGTGACTGACCTTTCCATCTGCTCTTCCAAACCCATTCAGTGCTTCAGTCAGGGGGTGGTGGGGGTGATGCTGATAAACGCACCTCACCCCCCTGAGTCCCGACACCTTGAAGGTGGTGTGGGGATGCCTCCTTCCTTATTCTCTCAGACTTACTCTTCTAAGAAGCCTTTTTTTACTTCCCCATTGTTCTTCCTCTTTGACCTTGTACCTTACTACTGCACTCACATTAAATTTTATTTTTGTTAAATAATAAAATTATAATTAATGGTATAATTATATAATATAATTTATATAAAATGTAATTTGTATATGGAGAAGGCAATGGCACCCCACTCCAGTGCTCTTGCCTGGAAAATCTCGTGGATAGAGGAGCCTGGAAGGCTGCAGTCCATGGGGTCGCTAAGAGTTGGACACGAATATAGTTTAATTTATATATAATAATATATAAATACAATTTTATTATTTAACATATTATATGTCTCCCCTATCAAATTATGAGTTTCTGTAAAGCATGGATGTCATCTTATTTCTGTAGTTTTGCAACTACGATAATTGTACCCCTTTATACCCAAACTCTTCCCTAATTTCCTCTTCTGTTCTAAAATTGATCTTCTTGAGAATACCTGCTGATTCTCCTTTCCCAATAGCCTCTCTTCCATGCTAGCTAAGAAAGCATCTTCTCATCCATCCCAACCTTATCGTGTTGAATTGTCATGAGCTGTGCAGATCTCCAGGTAACGAAGCGATAGAGACCCACCTTATGCTCAGTCACTCAATCGTGTCCGACTCTTTGCAAACCCATGGACTGTAGCCCACCAGGCTCCTCTGTCCATGGGATTCTCCAGGCAAGAATACTGGAGTGGGTTGCCATGCCCTCCTCCAGGGGACCTTCCTGACCCAGAGATTGAACCCACATCTCCTGTATTGTCAGGTGGATTCTTTACCACTAGTACCACCTGGGAAGCCCTTTAGACTCACTTTAGAGGCCCAGAAAGCCTCCTATAATTGAAGCACCAAGACTCACTTGAACGTGCTCTGTTTCTAGGGATGCATCAGCTAACTTGGGGAGAAGAGAGGCCACCCTCATCTACCTCATTAAGAGATGTTTCCAATAAAAGTTTAATGTTCAATACTTACTTTCTGTTTTGTAGTATTTTGACCCTTTGATCAATTTGTTGTAGGAAAATTTTTTAATTTAATTTGATTCCCATATATATTTATGCTATTGAGTATTATAGAACGATAACATAATTCCATGATGAGAATGTATTATATTGGGATAAAACTCTGTTTAGGGAAGTGGGATGGGAATACTAAAGGAGAAAAAAGTATGATGTAAAATTTCCAACTGTTAAAGAATAACTTAATCATGTGCTTCTGAAACTGGAAGGTGATAGATTAAATATACTGACATTACAGTAGACCAAGTTTAAAGAATGATATAACATCTTTATTTGAAAATTTCAATGTTTTCAATAAGCCAAACATTACACCTTTTGCTACTATTAAATTTATGATAAAAATATCCTATTTCAGCTTTGAAATATGCAAGAAGAGTACATGGTTTAACAAAAACATTTATGGAGTAGTCATGCAAAAAAGATTGAAGCATATTAAATTGGAATAATCAGATTCCAGTCCTAGAAATGCTGAGCAAATATATGGAATGTTTATCCCTTACACCTTTAAAGAGGTTGTTTTTTTCACCATTACTTTATTTTACTGTTATTAAGAGACAAGTAGGCAAACTCACTTTCCTCCCAATTATGCTGAACAGTAAGTATTATCCAAAGGCTAATCAGTAGCCACCAAGGACACACGTCTTCTGCAAATCTCTGTCGCTGGGTCTGCTCCAAAGGGCCTCACTAATCTCCAGTGGGTGCAAAACTTACTGGATTTCTTATGTAAGCACATGACTACTCTTCCCAACTTTATTAATCCTGTCCTTGCTGCTTATCTAGCATGAAAGAAGCTGGGGCAAGAGTTCAGTCTTCTTATTTGGATTTAGAATTATATAGTTGAGAAATTAATGACATCCAACATTGTCATTAAACATACAACTTTCTAGCCTTGATTTTTTTTTTTTTTTATTACACTCAAGTACCAAGAGCTCATAGCCAGGACATTGGGGTGGGTTAAAAGTGTAATAGGATCATTTTTCCACCAGTAGAAAGAGAGTGTCTGCAGAATCCCATGGACCGAGGAACCTGGCAGGCTATGGTCCACAGGGTCTCAAAAAGTCAAACACAGCTGAAGTGTCTTAGCACGCTATGTATGCAGGATCATTTTTCATGGATCCATGGTTTTCAGACTTCCCCTGTCAGCTGAGATACCAAAGCACAACCACCTGACTAACTCAAACAGATATTCCCCCCGAAGGAGACATCAACATTGATCATGAAAGAATCTCTGCTAGATGCTTGGGATGCTAAATGCATTATGAATTCACATCATTCCTGCCTTCAAGGAGTTTACTTTCTAGTTTTGGTGGAAGGTTTAAATAATAATGCACCCCATGCCAAGGCTATTAAATAGTCCTTAAAGTAATAATTCATGACATACTGAAATGTTCTCTGTGCCCATCGTGAGTGAAAACAGCAGGATGTAAACAGCTCCGTATAGTACAGCTCCATTTCAGTAACAGAAGTGGACTCAAATATGCTTGAAAAAGAGGGTGGAAAATTGTAGGCAAAATGCTAACAGTCTTTCTTGATCAGGTACAACTGTGTGGGAGTTTAATTGCCTTTTCACATTGATAACTTTTCCAAGGAGAAGATCCCTTCGATAATAAAGCCATTGCTGGTGGGTCTGTGGTGACTCTACATTTTAGGTACGAGGCTATGGGCCTTAAGGGCTTCCCTTGGGGCTCAGCTGGTAGAGAATATGCCTGCAATGCGGGAGACCTGGGTTCGATCCCTGGGTTGGGAAGATCCCCTGGAGAAGGGAAAGGATACCCACTCCAGTATTCTGGCCTGGAGAATGCCATGGACTGTATGGTCCATGGGGTTGCAGGGAGTCGGACACGACTGAGTGACCTTCACTTCACTTTATGGGCTGTGAACAGGGGAACAGACTCTTAAGATGAACATCCCAGACTGTCCTGGTGGTCCAGTGGCTGAGCCTCCACATTCCCAATGTAGGGGGCCCAGGTTTGATCCCTGGTCAGGGAACTAGATCCCAAAGGCTGCAACCAAAGAGCCAGTGTGCCACAAGTAAGACCTGGCACAGCCAAATAAATAAGGTAAAAAAATAATAATAATAAAAGATAAACATCCCTGAAGATCATCTTTGGAGGCCAGATCCTCCAAACGTCCTCTAAACCGACCTGTAGAGAGGGCCAGGCACCCATCTGCTCACTGCCATCAGCCCCACTTCTCATCCGTGTTCTCCGGTGACCTGTCCATCTTTGCTGGGACGCCATGAAGGACTGGAGGCAGAAGTGAGCCGTCCCATGAAGCTCTTATGCGACACACACTTAGCCCTCTGTCCCCTGTCACCTCCAGGACTAAGTGCCTGAAGGAGGGCGAGTCAGGGTCAACATATATGGTCCGAGGGCCCCATTTTCTGCAGCCTATTTCCATATTTCTCTCAACTTTTTTCCAGTTACTGAAAAGTATTTTGACATTTTCCCTTAGGGGTAGAAGGAAAGGGAGCTTGTAGAGAGAACTTTGTATTGCTGTAGAGGCCTGGCTCCAGCCCTTACACGCTTGCTAGATCATCTGGAAAGTTCCTTCATGTCTCAGTTTATATCAGGAAATACCTTTCAAACGGGAATTGTACCACCTGCCATGCCTCTTTAAATGAAAATTTGAGAGAACAAGAAGAAAGCACTTAAAAAAAAAAACAAAAACAAACAGAAAAAGACCTACTCAAACACAAGAGATTCATATTAGAAAAGTTAACTTTACATTGAGTGATTTATCCAGAGACTCAGTTCTTATTGATATTTTAACCAAGTCTTATTTCCTTGAAAATGTTGAGGAATAAATTTTGTACCAGAGAGGGAAAGAACCTACTCATTACCTTAGCGGAAGTTCCGATTTCCAATACAGATCCGTTTCCATGAGACAAGCAAACATCAGCTCAGAGATTCATGCTGCAAACCTCTAATGCTTAGACTTCTAAGGGATTTAATCAAGCAACAGGATACATGATTCAAAGGACAAAAAATAAAGTGATTAAGAAAAATCTTCTCTGTGGCAAGAAAAAGGCAGAGGCAGATTGTTTCCATTCATTTTATGAGTAATTTTGTTTTTGTTGGCAGAAACTTAAACCCAGGGCAGGGGTGGTGCCCAACGGGAGGGAAGACTTCTTGGAACAGCACAAGGATTGTGTCACAGACTTGCCTTACTACACAGTGACTTAGGCACGCGTGAGTGCACATGCTAGCCCCTGCAACTCAGTGCATTCGAAGATGGGCTCTTCTCCCGAGATAAGATGGCTCCCCCTCCCAGCTTGTGTCTTCTCATCCTTGGTCGCACTGTGCTCGCTGTGGCTCCTGTCTCCTTTCATCTTCATCTCTTGCTGGCCTCCAGGGCCTGCCCATCATTGCCCGGAACGGTCTCTTAATGTCTGTACTTTTCTCCATTCTCTCACCTCACACCTGTGTTTCTGCAAGAGATTCTCTGGGCTCCACCAGTCACACAGCAAACATTTATTGAGGTCTTGCTGCGTCTAGAAGCTCCCCCTTGTTCCTCACCACCCAGAATGGTGACATCTAACAGGTCATCCTAAATGCTGTTTTCATCACTTCATTTCTTTTCTCAGAGATCTGAAGGGACTGTCTTTCTTTCCACCACAAGTCTAGCCTCTTCTGTTTAGATTTCAAGGCTTTTCACAATCTGAGTCCACCCTAATAGAAAGTGAAAGTCACTCAGTTGTATCCAACTCTTTGCGACCCCGTGGACTGTAGCCTACCAGACTCCTCTGTCCATGGAATTCTCCAGGCCAGAATACTGGAATGAGTAGCCATTCCCTTCTCCAGGGGATCTTCCCAACCAGGGATCAAACTCAGGTCTTCCGCATTGCAGGTGGATTCTTTACCACCCAAAATCCCACTTTCTCTACCCTGATCAGATTCTGTTTCCATGATTCATTTATTCATTTTCTCCATATGTTGTATACCTGCTATACACACGCACACATATGCCAAGCGTGGTGCTAGGCACTTAAGAATATCTTGTGTTGTATCTTGTGTTGTATATTGTGTTGTATACCTTCTAATGGTTCCATCCATTAGAAGCTCCAAAAGTCCAAAGGTGGAACGATGTAAGGAAACAACATAATATGATGTGGTCAAGGTTTCATAAGGGTTTGTGTAGTGTGTTGCGTAGGTTCAAAGAGGAAAAAGTGCTGATTCCACCTGAGGAGGCAGGCTGATGATTGTGTCTAGTGGGGCCAGGGAAATGGTCCAGAGGAAGCCAAGTCAAGACCAAAGGAAGGGAAAGCTGAGAGTCAAAAGCTGGTGTGCCTACTTCACACTAAAATCCAGATCTAAATCCCATGAATAAGAATAAAACTTCAAATGAGGAAGGAGTCAAGAGTCAGATGGAAGGGAAGTCAGAATGGGAGCATAGGAGGATGAGAGGCCGTGTCCTGTAGAGCCAATGAGAACAGTGTTAGAATGTGGAGGCTCGTCTTTTTTCAACGGTAGGTGTTGGTGGGAGGAAGGCAGTATTAGGAGGCAACACGTGGAAGAATAGGATTACTATGATCTGAGCACAGAACAGGTTTGGAAATGTTTATGATGGCACAGGAATATTAAGGTCACATTGAGAAGGGCTTTGATGGCCAGCCCCAGATGCATGGACTTTATCCTGTTTGCAGCTGGGGTGGGACCATCACAAGGGAGATTGGCCAGGCAGCAGGATCGGGGCAACTCATAGATAAACTCATAATTAACTCTCCCAAATACAAGTCCTAGAGAGAAGCTGCATCAACCTAGGAGAAGGGGACCCCTTTTTAAACTTACATAAAGACACACATTGGGAAAAGGATTCCAGTAACACACGTTTGTTCATGGATTCAGTTTATATTTCTTGAGCACGCCCTGTGGTTCAGACATCATTCTAGACCCAGGGGACTCAGTGTAAATAAGAGAGATCTGTCTCTACCCTCAGAGCCCAGAGAAAGTAGACAGTGATTCTAGAAATAAAAGAACTCTTTCAAAGGCTGTTGTCCTCCCCTTGGCCTTTCTTTATCCAGTTTTAAAGCCCACCTTCTAAAGCTCTATTCCAGCCACCTTCCCCAGTGATTGTCCTTATTTATCTCCTCCAGAACTCATACTGAAAAAACTTCTTTAAAAACTCTGACACTTAACTTTTTTCTGATTACAGAAATAACATATTCAGTATACAAATTCAAAACAATGTAAGTACCTAACATAAAGAGAACACACACTCACTAAAAAGAACCACTTTGCATTAATACATAGTCCTCTGATATTTTGTGTGTGTGTTTAGTCACTCAGTTGTGTCCAACCCTTTGCAACCCCCATGGACTATAGTCGACCAGGCTTCTTTGTCCGAGGGGGTTCTCCAGGCACAAATATCGGAGTGGGTTGCCATGCCCTTCTCCGGGGGATCTTCCCAATTCAGGTATTGAACCCAGGTCTCCTGCATTACAGGCAGATACTTTACCATCTGAGCCACCAGGGAAGTTCCTCTAATATTTTACTTCTATGCAACCACCAATGTATTGTCGTCATCATCATCTTCATCATTATAAACTGATGCTAAAGCTGAAACTCCAATACTTGGGCCACCTGATGAGAAGAGTTGACTCATTGGAAAAGACCCTTATGCGGGGCAAGATTGGAAGCAAAAGGAAAAGAAAGTGGCAGACTATGAGATGGTTAGATAGTCTCCCTGACTCAATGGACATGGAATGGAGCCAACTCTGGGAGACAGCGTAGGACAGAGGAGCCTGGTATGCTATGGACCACGGGGTCACCAAGAACCATACGTGACTTAGTGACTGACAAACAGCAATCTAGAGAGTACATGGGATTCTTTCACTTTTACAACTTTATTGAGATATATTTCACACCCCACAAAATCCACCCATTAATTCACCCATTTAAAGTGAGCAATTCTGTAGTTTTTAGTATATTCACAGAACTGTGCAAATTATCACCACCATCTAATTCCAGAACATTTCATCATCCTGAAAAGAAACCACATACCTATTACCAGTCATTCCCTATTCCCATTTCCCTGCATCCTCACAGCCCCAGACGACCACTAATCTCCTCTCTGTCTCTGTGGATTTGGAATTCTGGACATTTCATTTCAGTGGAATCATACAGTATGCAGCCTCTTCTGATCGGCTCTTTCACTTAACATAATGTTTTCATGTTGCAGCATGCATCAGTGTTATATTCTTTTTCTTTTTTCAAAGTCATATCCTTTCTGTGGATACAGCACGTTTTAATCTACCCATTCTTCAGTTGACAGACATTTGGGCTGTTTCCATTTTGGGGCTATTATGAATAATGCTCTTATAAATATTAAGGTGACTGCATCATTTTTACATCCCCACCAGCAGGGGATGAGGATTCCAAAGTCCCCACTTTCTCATAGGATTTCTTTGAAAGAAGATGCCCCTACTCTGGAATAGAAAGGTTTGAGGCTGGATGGCTGCTAATCTTCTATTCATTGTATGTGTACAGATTACAAAAACTTTGTCTTCCAAGTTTGTGATAAAGTCTAAAAAGGTACTTCTGAATGAATCCTTCTTTTGGTGGGGGGGCGGGCAGGATATGTATTTGGGTTAATGTTCTTCACCGAAGAGTTATATTTGATTATAGTCTTTCGGCAACCACGTGAATCCAAAAGGTGGTTGGGGTTTTTTTCTTTAAATTCTGAGACAGGGAAAGATTGTGAATTTAGATACCAAGAGTCTGGACTCTTGACAACCCCAAAGAGACTGTGATAATTAAAACATTCTCTTTGAGAATTAGTTAGTTATACCCTTTAAGGGAAAAATATGCACATGAGATTTTATACTTGGTAACACTCCTGGAAAATAACAGAGCTACAAAAAAACCTGTAGGAGGAAAGAACCTCCAAAAACAGGTTAAAAGTAAAATATTAGTTCAATAAAGTATGAGAATAGAATGAGAATTAAATAAAGCAGTCATAGAGAACAGTTAAATTATTTAAAATGGTATATAATTATATCTATATCATTGCATCTCTTTAAATTTAAATTTAATAAATTCTAACTCATTTAAGGGATTCCCTGGTGGCTCAGGTGGTAAAGAATCCACCTGCAATGCAGGAGAACAGGGTTAGATACCTAGGTCGGGAAGATCCCCTGGAGAAGGGAATGGCTACTCCCAGTTTTCTTGCCTGGATGATCCCGTGGACAGAGGAGCCTGAGGAGCCTGGGGGCTGCAGTCTATGGGTCACAAAGAATCAGATATGACTGAGCAACTAAGCACGCAGCACACAATTCATTTAAATATAATGATTACTCTTTGCTCTCATAATAAAATATTCTATTTTGCTTAAAAACATATGGGTGCTTAGTCACTCGGTTGTGTCCAACTCTTTGTGACCCCATGGACTGTAGCCCCCCAGGCTCTCTTGTCCATGCGAATTCTCCAGGCAAGACTACTGGAGCGGGTTGCCACGCCCTCCTCCAGGGGATCTTCCCAATGCAGGGATCGAACCCAGGTCTCCCACATTGCAGACGGATTCTTTACCATCTAAGCCACCAAAAACATATAGTTAATCCATAAATAACTAATGAGAACATATTGTATAGCACAGGGAACTCTACTTAATGCACTGTGGTGACCTGTATGGGAAGGAAGTCCAGAAGGTGAGGGTGCGGGGGTATATGTGTATGTATGCCTGATTCCTTTTTCTGTACAGTAGAAACTAACACAACTTGCCAAACCACTATACTCCAACAAAAATTAATTTAAAAAGAAAAAATCATGCAATACAATTTGCAGACATAACACACACAGATATATAGTTAGGTACTCAGAAGCACTCTGGTGAGCTCTTTATCATAGTTAAGACATCCCTCTCTTTTTCATATTGCAGTCAAAATCCATGAGAATCAGTAAACAGTCACCTCAGCATTAGGTTTACATCCACACTTGATCAAGGACAAGTATCACAAGGAGTATGTAGAAATCTCTTAAGACAGATGGTCAGTAACTTGTTCCAAACATATTTCTGAACACAGTAATAATGTTCTTTTCACCACTAATCTGGTAATTTCCTCCCTTCTTATTATGAAGTATTACTTTCATTTGTTGAGGATAGTGGTCATTTTCAGATCAGGAAGAATGAGGGAACCGCACTGAATGATCCCAGAGTGCTGAGACTTATTTTGTGATTCATAGTCATGTTTTTAAAAAAGAAATTTGATTTCCAATAGTTACATAAATATTTTGAGGAATATTACTTAATCATTCCTCATGTATTTTAACTCACACCCTTTATTACTGATGAACAAACAGTATGAGAAAATGCAGATGTTGATCAACCCTGATCACCGGGAGTTGGTGATGGGCAGGGAAGCCTGGCATGCTGCAATCCATCAGATCGCCAAGAGTCAGACATGACTGAGCGACTGAACTGAACTGATCAACCTGATGTTATTGAGAGGAAGGAAGTCATGGAGAGCATCTAGTGTTGATCCCCTCCCCGCTAAGCAGGTGGCACCACTGTCCAGACGAAGCAGAACCCTCACTGGTAGTGGAATTCCCCAGTGAAGTAACGGATTGTCAGTTTCTTCCCTTCAATTCTGAGCTCACCAGCAAAGAGCTAGACACTCAGGCCAAGGTACAGTGTGCAGATTCAGAGGTGGCTTAAGTATCTTTAAGACAAATAGATGATGGAAAATAAGCAGAAGAAACATGCTGCTGTTATATTTAGAGTAAGATTTCCAAAATCTGTAGTTTAAGTTTTAGATAAAAATTACGGAGTCCAAATCTTTTGTCTCAGTGCTCAGTATGGAATGTGTATATAAAAAAATTATTCATTGCATGAAGAAGGTAATTCGATTGCCTTATTGTCAATGCTGTATCATACCTTAAGATCAAGTATGAGATTGCCTTATTGTCAATGCTGTATCATACCTTAAGATCAAGTATGACTGTGGAACAACAGTTTATCAGTATGTTGAATAATTGTTGATCAATTTAGAAATAAGAGATTCAAACCTTGTTTCCTCTCTGTAAATAAGAGGATAAAATTAAAACATCTTGAATTTGAAGAGTTAATTTAATATTAACCAAATTTTAGTGCCTGAAAGGTGTACTTATTTGATTTTCTTTCTTCATACATGTGTCTTAAGTGTTTTTAGTTAAAGTTTTGAGCAACATTTGACATTCATGATTATTTTCTGTTTAGATATCATAGCTCTTTTTTCCCTCTTTATCATTTCATTTCTAATACATTGAAAAGATGTCATTACTCCCAAAAAATCACAAAATAATTCGGTTTCTCTATACAATGTGAAAGATGAAACCCATTTCACTTCTTCCTTCCTTTTCTGAACAATTCTGTCTTCAACTTAAGGATATTTCACAAGGCTTTAAACAGTGCTGAACAAGTTTAGTCTGTCATTGCAATTGCCAGATATTAGCCATCTCACCAAATCAGCAGCTATTCATCACATTGTGTGTATATTAATTATAAGAATAGCTAGGAGCTGGGACTTCCCCGGTGTCCCAGTAGTTAAGTCTTCCCCTTCCAGTTCAGGGGATGCAGATTCAATCCCTGGTTGAGAATACAGATCCCGCATGCCTCAAGGCCAGAGAACCAGAACATAAAACAGAAGCAATACTGTAACAAATTCAATAAAGACTTTTAAAAACACTTCATTAAAAATAATAGTTAATAGTTATTTATTCCAGTCATTAAATTTCAGTAATGGAATTTTCATACTGGAAAGGATTCAAATAACTCATAGAAACATGTAGTAAAGCTTTAAAATTCTCAACCTGCAGAAAATCTGGATCCCTTTCCAGGGTTAGCCACTATTAATAGCTGGCATGTATGTTTCCAGATTCTTTTTGATATACATGACATCTCATGCTTATAATTTCAAAAGATACTCTTCCTTAAATTTTTACTCACATTCAAATTATATAAAATTCAAATTACCCAACCTGAGAGTGATATTCATATGAGAATTCCAATTTTTGCACCAGATATCTAGAAACTTTCCTATTGCTAAAATAAAGAAATAAAAGCAAAAATAAAATACTGTAATGGTTGACAGATGTACCTAGTTGCTGCTATTCATTTTTTACTACAAAAGCATGCATTTTTTTCTATGGCTTGTGGTATTTTTCTTTTTGCCTTATCAGATTCTGTTCTATTGCTTTTCAGAATTGAATCCTCTCTCCTGCCCACATCATTTAAGGGTTACTACCATCATAATCCCTGGTGGCTCAGATGGTAAAGAATCTGCCTACAATGCAGGAGACCTAGGTTCGATCCTTGGGTAGGGAAGATCTCTTAGAGAAGGGAATGGCTACCCACTCCAGTATTCTTGTCTGGAAAATCCCCATGGACAGAGAAGCCTGGCAGGCTATAGCCCATGGGGTTGCAAAGAGTTGGACACGACTGAGTGACTAATACTTTCACTTCACTTTTCACCATCATGATACAGTAGAAAAAGTATGGGATTTGAAGTAATAAAATCTGGGTACAAGTTCCAACTTGGCCACTTACTAGCTGTGAGTTCTTAAGTAAATGATGTGTGTTCTCCACCCCTCATTTTCCCCATTGTAATAAGGAATGGCCACAAAAAAAAAAAAAAAAAAACCACTGCCTCACAAGGATTGTTTTAAAGAGTAGATAAGTTGCAGTTCTTGCCCAAGGACTTGTGATCCAAACTAGACATAATAAGCATTGTGTCGTTCAGGATAGACTCCGTTTTCCTGTGGCTTAATTAATAGACCTTTATTTCTGGTTGATGCTGTGTGGTCATATGACTCTTAAGGGGCTCTGCTCAGGGATGCAGGATAACCAAGGGTGCATCTCCATACAGGCTTCTTCAGCCAACTTGGCAGGGGAAAGAGAGATAGCAAGAAGATTACTGGCTTTAAAGGCAGCCACATGGATGGGTACATTTCATTGGTCAGAGCAGTTTGAATGATCATGTCTGACTTCCACAGTTGATGAAAAAGGCATTCCACCCAGGGTCCAGGAGCCAGGGAGCTGGAAATTAGTGAAAAGCACGGATGACCAGCACAGAAATGTTTACAAACATTAGCGATAATATAAAGTGTTATAGGGAAAGGGTGGAAAGTCATTCTTTGTTATTTTCTCAGACTCCAGAGATGTTCAAGAAAGATTTCCAAGGGAGTCTGGGGACAAAGATAGAAACCTAGTATGGGTGTCAGGCATGGTAGACGGGAACACAGGGTGAGGAATTCAGTAAGAAAAAGTGAGAAACTTCCCTGGTGGTCCAGTGATTATGACCCAGAGCTTCAATGCAGGGAGTCAGTTCAGTTCAGTCGCTCAGTCGTGTCTGACTCTGCAATCCCATGGACCGCAGTACGCCAGGCCTCCCTGTCCATCACCAACTCCTAGAGTCCACCCAAACTCATGTCCATTGAGTCGGTGATGCCATCCAGCCATCTCATCCTTTGTTGTCCCCTTCTCCTCCTACCTTCACTCTTTCCCAGCATCAGGGTCTTTTCAAATGAGTCAGCTCTTTGCATCAAGTGACCAAAGTATTGGAGTTTCAGCTTCTAATTAGTCCTTTCAATGAACACCCAGGACTGATCTCCTTTAGGATGGACTGGTTGGATCTCTTTGCAGTCCAAGGGACTCTCAAGAGTCTTCTGCAACACCACAGTTCAAAAGCATCAATTCTTTGGTGCTCAGCTTTCTTTATAATCCAACTCTCACATCCATACATGACTACTGGAAAAATGATAGCTTTGACTAGATGGACCTTTGTTGACAAAATAATCTCTCTGCTTTTTAATATGCTGTGTAGGTTGGCCATAACTTGCCTTCCAAGGAGTAAGCGTCTTTTAATTTCATGGCTGCAGTCACCACCTGCAGTGATTTTGGAGCCCCCCAAAAAATAAAGTCAGGCACTGTTTCCACTGTTTCCCCATCTATTTCCCATGAAGTGATGGGACTGGATGCCATGATCTTAGTTTTCTGAATGTTGAGCTTTAAGCCAGCTTTTTTACTCTCCACTTTCACTTTCATCAACAGGCTCTTTAGTTCTTCACTTTCTGCCATAAGGGTGGTGTCATCTGCATATCTGAGGTTATTGATATTTTGCCCGGCAATCTTGATTCCAGCTTGTGTTTCTTCCAGTCCAGCGTTTCTCATGATGTACTCTGCATATAAGTTAAATAAACAGGGTGACAATATACAGCCTTGATGTACTCCTTTTCCCATTTGGAACCAGTCTGTTGTTCCATGCCCAGTTCTAACTGTTGCTTCCTGACCTGTATACAGATTTCTCAAGAGGCAGGTCAGGTGGTCTGGTATTCCCATCTCTTTCAGAATTTTCCACAGTTTATTGTGATCCACATAGTCAAAGGCTTTAGCATAGTCAATAAAGCAGAAATAGATGGTTTTCTGGAACTCTGTTGCTTTTTCAATGATCCAGCAGATGTTGGCAATTTGATCTCTGGTTCTTCTGCCTTTTCTAAAACCAGCTTGAACATCTGGAAGTTCACGGTTCATGAATTGCTGAAGCCTGGCTTGGAGAATTTTGATCATTACTTTACTAGCATGTGAGATGAGTACAATTGTATGGTAATTTGGGCATTCTTTGGCATTGCCTTTCTTTGGGATTGGAATGAAAACTGACCTCTTCCAGTCCTGTGGCCACTGCTGAGTTTTCCAAATTTGCTGGCATATTGAGTGCAGCACTTTAACAGCATCATCTTCCATGATTTGAAATAGCTCAACTGGAATTCCATCACCTCCACTAGCTTTGTTTGTAGTGATGCTTCCTAAGGCCCACTTGACTTCACATTCCAGGATGTCTGTTTCTAGGTGAGTTTTCACACCACTGTGATTATCTTGGTCATGAAGATCTTTTTTGTACATTTCTTCTGTGTATTCTTGCCACCTCTTCTTAGTATCTTCTGCTTCTGTTAGGTCCATACCATTTCTGTCCTTTATTGAGCCCATCTTTGCATGAAATGTTCCCTTGGTATCTCTAATTTTCTTGAAGAGATCTCTACTCTTTTGCATTCTATTGTTTTCCTCTATTTTTTTGCACTGATCACTGAGGAACTCTGCATTCAAATGGATATATCTTTCCTTTTTTCCTTTGCTTTTTGCTTCTCTTCTTTTCACAGCTATTTGTAAGGCCTCCTCAGAGAGCCATTTTGCTTTTTTGCATTTATTTTTCTTGGGGATGGTCTTGATCCCTGTCTCCTGTGCAATGTCACAAACCTCTGTCCATAGTTCACCAGGCACTCTATCAGATCTAGTCCCTTAAATCTATTTCTCACTTCCACTGTATAATCATAAGGGATTTGACTTAGGTCATACCTGAATGGTCTAGTGGTTTTCCCTACTTTCTTCAATTTAAGTCTGAATTTGGCAATAAGGAGTTCATGATCTGAGCCACAGTCAGCTCCCAGTCTTGTTTTTGCTGACTGTATAGAGCTTCTCCATCTTTGGCTACAAAGAATATAATCAGTGATTTCAGTGTTGGCCATCTGGTGATGTCCATGTGTAGAGTCTTCTCTTGTGTTGTTGGAAGAGGGTGTTTGCTATGACCAGTGTGTTCTCTTGGCAAACTCTGTTATCCTTTGCCCTGCCTTATTCTGTACTCCAAGGCCAAATTTTCCTGTTACTCCAGGTGTTTCTTGACTTCCTGCTTTTGCATTCTAGTCCCCTATAATGAAAAGGACATCATTTTTGGGTGTTAGCTCTAAAAAATCTTGTAGGTCTTCATAGAACCATTCAGCTTCAGCTTCTTCAGCATTACTGGTTGGGGCATAGACTTGGATATATTAAATGGTTTGCCTTGGAAGCAAACAGAGATCATTCTGTCGTTTTTGAGATTGCATCCAAGTACTGCATTTCAGACTCTTTTGTTGACTATGATGGCTACTCCATTTCTTCTAAGGGATTCTTGCCCACAGTAGTAGATATAATGGTCATCTGAGTTAAATTCACCCATTCCAGTCCATTTTAGTTCACTGATTCCTACAATGTCGACATTCACTCTTGTCATCTCCTGTTTGACCACTTCCAATTTGCCTTAATTCATGGACCTAACATTCCAGGTTCCTACGCAATATTGCTCTTTACAGCATCGGACCTTGCTTCCATCACCAGTCACATCCACAACTGGGTGTTGTTTTTGCTTTGGCTCCACCATTCATTCTTTCTGTAGTTATTTCTCCAGTGATCTCCAGTAGCATATTGGGCACCTACCGACCTAGGGAGTTCATCTTTCAGTATCCTGTCTTTTTGTCTTTTCATACTGTTCATGGATAAAATGTGGTGCAAGGAAAAGGGAGTACAGGGAGCACAGATTCTATTCCTGGTCGGAAAACTAAGATCCCACATGCTTACGACACGTGACCTAAAAGAAAGAAAGAAAAGAAAGTGAGAGAAGGGATGAGATAAAAGTGAAACAACCTAAGTTTATATGTGACAAGAGATTAAGCCACAGGTTTCTAGGTCTGAAGAGGGTTGCAAACTACAGCCTAGGTGAACTCTTCCTCAATCCCCTCCATGGATCATCAGATGTGGGGGACTTCCCTATAGCTCAGACAGTAAAGAATCTGCCTGCAATACAGCAGACCTGGGTTTGATACCTGGGTTCAATCCCTGGGTCAGGAAGATCCTGTGGGGGAGGAAATGGCAACCTACTCCAATATTCTTGCCTGAAGAATCCCATGGACAGAGGAGCCTGGCGGGCTACAGTCCATGGGGTCTCAAAGAGTTGGACATGACTGAGCAACTAACACACACATCATCAGATGTAGGATGCCTGCCTCACACAGAAGACCTTAGAGCCACTTCACTCCACCTGTGAGCTCAGTTCCTGCTGTCGCCTCTGCTTTCTGGCATTATGGTCTTGCTCAGTTCTTGCTCCTCCCACTGAACTGCTCCCTGGTTCAGGTGATCTCTCTCCCATTGACAGTTCCTAGGGCTCTTTGTCATGGCAGATCACTACCCAATCCATGTTGGCAGTGCCATGGCCACCAGGCTTCAAAAGCCACTAAAACAGTAACAGCAGGGTTTTCTTTCTGTCCCCTCAGATTCTCTAAAGAGCATCGTGTTTTTCTCTGATGCTTTAAAATCAAGGAATTAAGCCTCCCTTATTATTTAAAAGGAAGGCATGCCAACTGCAATGGAGAAAGTTTAGATTGTTTTATTCCACATCCCGTTTTGCCTAAGATTCCTCTGTGTGTGCGTGCTACATCGCTTCAGTCATGTCCAACTCTTTGCAACCCTATGGACTGCAGCCCGCCAGGCTCCTCTGTCCATGGGATCCTCCAGGCAGAATACTGGAGTGGGTTGTCATGCACTCCTCCAGGGGATCTTCCCATCCCAGGGATTGAACCCGAGTCTCATCATGGTTCCTTCACTTTGGCTTAATTGTAGAAGAGTTACAAATCTCCAAGATGCTTAGGCTCCCATTTCTATAAGTTTAGAATTTCTCTGATCAGAATATTTCTTCAAAAATTTCACCAGCGGGCACTGGAATGGTGTGGGTGCGTATTTGCGTGTGTGAGTGGGCTGAGGGCAGAGCCCATAGGGAAGAGGAAATGTAAAGCTTCAAGAAGAGGAAACAGGGAATGGTCTCATTGCATTTGATCAGTGGAAAACCGTGGTCAAAAAAAGTACATGTGTTTTGTTTTTGAAATTTTTCATCTCTATTTTATGGTCAAGGGACAAAATGGTGTAAAATTCAAATTGTATAAAAGTAAAATTATGCAGATAAGAGAACTGAAGCAATTCTGTGCGGATTCCCTTGATCACCTGAAGCAGCGAACAGATCAGTGGGAGGAGCAGGGTGGAGGGACAGTTAGATGCAGTTGCCATGGCAACCATGTGAGGATTGGAATAAGACTGAGGCATCTTGATTCATCCCTGGCTCTGCATTTTCCCTTACCCTCTTCTTAACTGGCTCTTGAGGATTTGCAGTCCTTGGAGTCTGGGTGCTATCAAACCAGGTCACAGAGAGACAACATATAGCCTGAGGTAGCTGTCCCCTAGCCAGTAATGCACAGGTTCTTACTGTGCCTCGATAAACAGGGAATAAATGTAAGGTTTAATCAGGGAGACGAAAGCGAGCAAGAATCACCAGAATGCCACGCTTCCAGGCCAAGTCCTGGAATGCCGCAGTTCTGAAATGTAAGGCTAGAGAAGTCAGATGAGTCTGTGAAGTGCGGGTATAAAAGACCGTGAGTTCATTTTCTGATGTTAAGAAGAAACTCTGGTGTTGATACGAGAGACAAAGCTTTGTCCAGAGAGTAGGAGTGGGAGGCACTTTTCCAGCACGTATTTCTGAGCTTCAGCTTTCTTATCTGAAAGATAAAATAAAAATGCCTGCCTTGAAGGTTGTCATGGGGACTAGAGACCCAGTATATCCTCCTCAGCAGCTCAGATGAGTTGCCTGTGACCCTTTCAGAGGGGGAAAGCATGGGTGGCCATACTGAGAACAACTGCAAAATCTCAGCTGATAGTGTTTCTACCTTAATAGGGACGATAGAGGTTAACATCATCGGTAAAGCTGTGAAAAGCCCTCGTCCTCTGAGGATCACCTCCTTAGATCCCTACTTAGGGGCTCACAATGCCCATTTGTGCTTCTCCTGTGGGCAGTTGCCTTCATCAAAGAACATAGACCAGGGTCAACCCCTCTTGAAACATGATGCATGCATTAGGTGAGATTTTTATTTTGCTTTTGTTTGTTTGGTTTTCTTTTTATCATCTAGGGAGGGTGTAGGAAATTACATAAGCCTGTGTGTGTGTGTGTGTGTGTGTGTGTGTGTGTGTGTGTGCGCGCGCCTATGCACTCAGTTGCTCAGTCACGTCTGACTCTGTGATCCCACGGACTGTAGCCTGCCAGGCTCCTTTGTCCATGGGAGTCTCCAGACAAGAATACTGAAACAGTTTGCCATTCACTCCTCCAAGGGCTCTTCCCAACCCACGAGTCAAACCCCCGTCTCTTGAGTCTCCTGGCAGGTGGATTCTTTATCATTTGTGCCATCTGCAAAGCCCATGTCAGCCTCCACCCACTCTAAACAGGCATGTCCATAGGCTGTGCCTCTTTTTCAGAAGGAATTATACCTTCAAGTACATAACTTTCAGGGAAAGTTATTCCTTCTGCATACTGTCTAGAATTTCAGCTCAGTGGTGGACTCGCTATTTTATGCTCCACATTCAGACTTTCCAATCCTAAAGTTCTTGACCTGCAGCACATGGGTCTGTGAATGGAATTCAGAAGGTCTGTGACTGCAGCAATTTTCATACAATTTCTGCAACTGAAATTGTATGAAAAAAAAAAAAGCCTGCATGTGGTTATATACACAGATGGAGTTTTCTGGAGATTCTCGGGGTTGGCAGTGACTCCAAAACTTTAAAAATATCACAGTCTAAGTGTTCTGTGCCTATTCTGTTGTTGGTAGTCATACTCATGTGTTTTGCCCACTGAGGAGTTCGTAAGAGTAGAAAAAGAGGGATGTGATTAAATAATTTTTTTTAGTAAGAAAAACCATATTCTCAGATTCCAAACTAAAACTGAATTCTCTATTACCTAGCACTGTGACCGTTCCTGTGTAATACCACTAAAACTTCATCAAACAATGTACTCAAAATCTGTGCATTTTACTATAGGTAAAAAACAGTCCCTGGTGGTTCAGACAGTAAAGAGTCTGCCTGAAATGTGGGAGCCCCGGGTTCGATCCCTGGGTCGGGAAGATCCCCTGGAGAAGAAAATGGCAACCCACTCCAATATTCTTGCCTGGAAAATCTCATGGACTAAGGAGCCTGGCAGGCTACAGTCCATGGAGTCGCAGAGTCAGACACGACTAAGCGACTTTACTTCTTCTTCTTCACTATAGGTAAAATTTACTTAAAACCATAAGTATATAATGGGCTCTAATTAATAATATGCATATTTAGGGGTGAAGTCCTGATACTGGCAACTTACTTTGAAATGGATCAAAATAATAAGATAGGTTAAGTGATGGATAGAAGCATAGACAGAAGAAGAGATATGTTACAAAGCCAATGCATCAAAATATTAATTGTAGAATCTTTGTAGTAGGTATATAGATGTTCACTGTATAATTCTTTTGTTTTTCTTGAAAAGTTTAGTAAAATGTTGGGAAAATACATGATCGTAATGTTTGGAGTACATACAGCTCTATATATGACACATAAGACAGAATAAGGGTTGAAAGAGAGACTGGAAATTGATTTTATAACTTTGATATTGATTGATTCAGTTTGGAGGTAATTGCTTAATACATAGAATTAAACCTACAAATGTTCAGATTTCAAGTGCAAAGAATTCCTGGTCAAGAGGAATTACTGTGATGTATCTGTGTGAGTATTAGCAAGACAGCTCTCCAAACAGTGACCATTATTGCCTGTTTTTCCCTAGATTTGGTAAGATCTTTTCATAGTTTTATTTTGGAGCTTATTCTAACACAAAGCTCCTCTTGCCATTAATTATTTTCTAGTCTCTCTAAATATTTCTTTGCTTGATTTCACACCATTAATCTTAGTAATTTCCTTCTACCTACCTACTTCAGATACATCTTATCTTAACCACCCATCTCTAGTGTGTTGCCAGTCTTCACACACTACACCTCAGTGAATGAAAGACTTGCCGTGTTCTTCTTTACATTTTACAAGGCATACGTCAGTCTCTAAAAATCAACCTGTTAGAATTTTTCCTTAACAAGAGAGTACTAAACAAGGTGAGATTTAATTTTACCATGTTAATCCAGGCATGAGTAGTTTTATTATCCTGCTTGGATCAACATGCTTAATAATTGATCATGAGAACCATAGAAACTCTAGCACTAAAACTCAGAAAGTTACTAATTAAAAAATAAAGCAGTTTTTCCATTTTAGCATGGCAGGCCCTGGCTCACTGTGGGTGACAGCTCACGCCAAGCCACTGCATCTAAGAGCAAATGAAACAAAAGTAGCAAAACCAAAAGGGCTTATTGGGACAGATGAGGTGGTCTTGTTTTTACATTTGTGTGCTTCATGCAGTATTCATTATAGGTAATTGGACTGTTGCTTAGCTGCGAAGTCGTGTCCGACTCTTGCGACCCCCTGAACTGTAGCCCACCAGGCTCCTCGGGGTCTGTGGGATTCTCCAGGCAAGAATACTGGAGTGGATAGCCATGCCCTCCTCCAGGGGATCTTCCATATCCAGGGATAAAACCTGCATCTCCTGCATTGACAGTCAGATTCTTTACCACTGAGCCATCTGGGAAGCCCAACAGTTAATTATTTTGTTTCAGATAAAACTGTGGTGATTTTTTCCCCCATGACAATAAGCAACTAAGACACTAGATCTGTTTTGTTTTTTTTTTCCTTTTCCTTTCAAATGACCCCAGTGTTCAAAGTCAGATCTTTTGAAAAGGACTTAGAGCATCATGAGACGTGATAGGTGCTTGGAGTGCAATTTTAATGCCAACAGACTGGAAAACAAACAGCATAATGCAGACAAGGGATGACTTTGTTCTTTAGCATCTGCGTGAAAAGGAAATCAGATCTTTCTGGGTTGTGCTCCCGCTCACAGGTGGGGAGGAGAAGATGTCAGTTCCCGACTCACCGCATTGTGGGTGGGATTCCGGTTTGGGGGACAAGGCAACGGGCTGTTGCATTGTCTCTCACAATAAGTGCTCAATTCACCTAACTTCGTGGGTGTTTTGTTTCCATCAGCCACAAGTGGACATTAAAAAGGCATGAAGCGTCCCTTAATCCCATGAGCCTGGTGTGTGCTGGCTCTTGTCACTGCATTCTCCAACTCTGTTGCCAATGGAAGTGAGAGATTGACCCCAGGCCTGCCACCAAACCACTGAGTTGTTGTCACTTTAATTGTTTTACACCAGGAGGAAGCCAATTGTGTGGATGTGAATGTCTTATTCATCAGACATTACAGGCTTCACATTTTCAATGAGCTGAAATTCCCAAGTCCACAACGTGTAACCGCAGTGAATCGAGACAAGCGTGCCGTGATGACGTTTTCTAATTTATTGCAGTTGCTCTTTAAAAGATTTGACAGTGCTTCAGAATTCTAAACACCACAGTTTGGAAGTCTGTCTGAGCTTGTGTGCTAATCAAAAACAGTAAATCATGTTTGACTTATAAAGGACAGCACAGTAGTAAAACTAAGAGTTAGTGCATATTTCCCCTCTTTTTTGAATGTATAGACAAGTACAGAGACTCGAGTGAATAGACAATTTATCAAGGACCTACGGCATCTTTCTGGTGCCTGAAAATGTCCAAATTATCCCCATGGGCTACGTTTCAAAAATGCAATTATTGTGAAGAAACTTCGTTTCTGTGTCACCCAGAGTCCAGGCCTCTCTGGATGTTTCTTGTGGGCAGAAAAAGGCCTTTCCACACCAGGTACTACAAATACCAGCGCTTTATGAGCCTACTACATTATCTGATTTGATGTCGTCCTGAAAAAGACAACTGTTTACCCATGAGTTTCACAGAGGCAGCTGAGACCTCACGTGTGGGTAGCACACAGCTGCCCTTGGGTTACAGACGGGCGTGGCAACTCCCTGGTAAAAAGCCTCCAAGACCTCCTCCCTGCATAAAAAATAAAGCCCACAATGCTCAGCAGGACATGTGAGACCCTCCATCCCACCCTTACCTACCCTGCCCACTTCCCCGCATCTATTTCCTGACATCCAAATACATGCCTGCCCCATAGACCGCTCGTTGTATCCCAAAGCACGCTAGGCTATTTGAGACTGCCTTCCTTCCTCCTTTCTACAAGTTAAACTTTTTTGCAATTTTTTAAAACTAATTTTATGTATTTACTTTTGGCTGTGCCGGATCTCCATTGCTGTGCGGGCTTTTCTCTGGTAAGCAGGGGCTACTCTCCTTTATATATTTATTTATTCTAATTGGAGGATAATTACTTTACGATATTATGATGGTTTTGCCGTATATCAGCATGTGTCCCCTCCATCCTGAACTCCTCTCCCGCCTCCCTCCCCAGCCCATCCCTTCAGGCTGTCACAGAGCACCTGCTTCGGGTGCCCTGTGTCATACATCAAACTCCCACTGGCTGCTTTACACATGGTAATGTGTATGTTTCAATGCTGTCCTCTCAAATCATCCCATCCTCTCCTTTTCCATTGAGTCCAAAGTCTGTTCTTTACGTCTGTGTCTGCTTTGCCGCCCTGCATGTAGGCTCGTCAGAACAATCTTTCTAGATTTTCTTGTTGCAGACCACTGGCTCTAGGTCATGTGGGCTTCAGGGGCTGCAGTTCCGCGGGCTCTAGAGCCCAGCTCAGTGGCTGTGTGCACGGGCTTAGTTGCATCGTGGCACGTGAAATCTTTCCGGATCAGGGGTCAAACCCCTGTCTCCTGCATTGGCAGGCGGATTTTTTACCACTGAGCCACCAGGGAGGCCCTAAACTTTTATTCATCTCTCAAAGCCCACTTCTTCCTCACTGCCTCTGTCCCTCTGGGATAGCACTGTTACTTTCCACTGACTGAGAGGTGGTTGTTGTCCTGGCAATGGTCGAGGGCAGCAGGGAGGTGCTGGTAATGTTTAACCGCCCTCTCCCCAGAAAGAGCAGAAAAGCCCTGATTGGTCAGTAGTCCGTATCCCATGATGTAAATACACCTCCTTCCATTGCCAGTTTCAAGGGTGGCTGTGTTTAACAACAGCTTGCAAAATTCCTGAAAATGTCAACATCAGGCTGTCTCACAAACCAGTTCATGCCAGCTTCAGAACAGCCCTGGGACCTCACTTTAATAGTCTGTCACAGTCTCTTCCCCCACTAAACACTGGACTGCTTTAAAAATAGATGCTCAGTGTCTCCTGAATTGAAGTAGGCAGGCTCAGCCCCTGGTCAGTGAGTGTGGTGTCATTTGCCACAAAGATTCAGGGGATGTTTGCACTTCTTGTCACTTGAGAGTGGGGGCCTTAGCCATCTCCTCCATGCAGCACCACATGGGCATATGTGAATTTAAACAGATGGATTTATTGGAAGTGCAGCTGAGAACTGCGGTGAGGAGCAAGTTGATGGTCTTGAATTCAGCAACCTCATTAGAACACAATGTGATCTGCTGTGGCGTCAATAAAACACTTACAGAGGAAAGCCTGAAATACAGATTCAGAGAGATAAGTGACAAATCCTTTGAGGGGCTGAGAGGAGAGAAGGCTGTAGGTTCAGTTCCCGCCTTCTTTTCAACAGATCCTTTGCCATTCTTTATGTGGAACCTTTGTCTTACTCTTGTGGCTCACAATTTGGGATTGGAACATCAGCATATTTGAGTTCATGCAGTAAAGTGCAAAGCTGGCTGGCTCTGTTTTTATAATCAACTTGGAAATAACAACATATCAATCCTGTTGTTCCTATTAGGGTGACCAACTCCCTCTGGTTTACTCCAGATTTGAAATTGGAAGTCCTGAATCCTGGAAACTCCTTCAGTCCTGACAGAGTGGGACACTGGCCATCCCAGTTCCTGTAAAGGCTGTGCTTCCTATAGTGAACGCTCTGGGTCCCTAGACTAGGAATATACCTCCTGCGGCTGGTATGTCAGGAGACGCTGGAACCAGTGACTAGAACTTTTTTGAAAGCCCAGTTTATAAAATTTGTTCTCCTCTTAGGGTTATGGTACTATTTTTCAGGCACATTCTCTAAGTGAGAAGATACACAGAAATGCTACATGTGCACAAAATTTGCTATTTATTTCTCATAATGATATACGTGTCCCAAATCTATTACGTATTCTCAGAACTTGTCTTAGGTAGGAGAGAAATACAGCAGCTTGTTATGATGGGATAACCAGTCTCAAAATCCTTTAAAATATCATATTATGATTTTGGGGGACATACATATCAGATGATACTTCCCAGGTGGTTCAGTGGTAAAGAATCCACCTGTCAGTGCAGGAGACACAGGAGATACTTTTGATCCCTGGGTTGGGAAGATCCCCTGGAGGAGGAAATAGCAACCCACTCCAGTATTCTCGCTTGAAAAATCCCATGGACAGGAGCCTGGTGGGCTATAGTCCATGGAGTCACAAAGAGTTGGACACGACTGAGTGGGCAGACGCACACACATGTATCAGATGACTTTGCTTGTGGAGAGTCTGAACTTCCATCAATCAGCCCTCGGTGGTTTGTCGTTCAGTACCACTGTTCATCGGAGAAGGCAATGGCACCCCACTCCAGTACTCTTGCCTGGAAAATCCCATGGACGGAGGAGCCTGGTAGGCTGCAGTCGATGGGGTCGCTGAGGGTCAGACACGACTGAGCGACTTCACTTTCACTTTTCACTTTCATGCATTGGAGAAGGAAATGGCAACCTACTCCAGTGTTCTTGCCTGGAGAATCCCAGGGACTGGGGAGCCTGGTGGGCTGCCGTCTGTGGGTTGCACAGAGTCGGACACGACTGAAGCGACTGAGCAGCAGCAGCAGCACTGTTCATATGGTGAACACGGGAAAGAGTTGGTGGGGAGCTCAGCTGGGTGTCCAGTGTCCGAATCCTTCACATGACCTTGTTGGACCGTCCTCGCTGTCAGCAGACATTTCCTGGTGGAAATGATGTGTTGTGGTCATGTCCACAACGTGTTACTTTGTGACAGTATCAGATTGTGCCCCACAAGAATAGACGTTTCTCTTATGATATGACATATGTGTTCCTAACTATGTTTAGCAAACTGCCACAGTAAAAATTGTGCAGTTTACAGGAAGAAAGAGAGTAAGGTGCAAAACACTCAAAGTATTCAACATAGTGTTTTAGTATGTTTGAGCTGCTATAACAGCATGCCATAGACACGGTGATTTCTAAACAATAGAAATTTCTTTCTCACAGTCTTTGAGGCTTGGAAGTCCAAAGTCTAGGCACCAGCAGATCTAGTGTCTAGGGAGGACCCTCCTCCCTCTCTTGCTGAGTCCTCAGCTTGACAGAAGGGACGAGAGAGCTCTCTGGGATCTCTTAGTTGTTTAGTGGCTAAGTCGGTAAGTCATGTACAACTCTTTGCGACCCCATGGACTGTGGCCCATCATGTTTCCTGGAGCGGGTTGCCATTTCCTCCTCCAGGAGATCTTCTGAGCTGGGGATCAAACCCATATCTCTTGCGTCTCCTGCTTTGGCAGGCAAATTCTTTACCTCTGAGCCACCAAGAAAGCCCGGAATCTCTATATAAGGGCACTAATCCCATTCACATGGACTCCACGTGAAATACCATCACACTGGGGCTTAGGTTTCAACCTATGAATTTGAGGGGGGATACAGAGATTCAGTCTATAGCACATAGCACTCACAAGAGCTATGAAAAAACTACTCAAAATACTAGCATAGTTTACAGGTGAAGGAAGTTTGGTAGAAGGATTGAGGCTGCCAAATTTGGATCGAAAGGGCAAAATGTGCAGAGACCCAGGAGAACTATACAATAAACAATACCAGGAGTGGCCAAAGCAAGCTGAGATGAAAGCAGACAGCGTGTACAGTACTGTAGACCCTTTCAGCTTGCACGCAAATGTGTTTATATCTCTTGCACAACGGCTGCTGTGACTTAGTGGCTCAAAACTGTAAGACCGGCAGGAACTCGCTCGCATGAACCAACACGACTTCTGGTTTATGCTGACACTGTTCTCTATTTACCAATCAAATGTGATCTAGAAATACGTTTTAGCTTTGCAGATTTCTGCTGAATAAGATGATTCATGAGACAGATTCAAATTGTAGGTGATCATATATATTGAATTCAAAAAAAAAAAACCTTAACATGAAATTTTCTTGTGCTTCAACACTTTGGACAGTAATAACTAGACAGCTTTTAATTTGAAAGAAAAAAAAAAATCCACCCAAAATGAAGTCACATCTCCTTTCAGATCTTTTAATTAAAGTCAGACATGAACTCTCGTGTTTCTCTGACTGCTAAATACTTAGAAGTGGTTTTATGAGATTTGTGTGTGTGTGTTTTAAGTTGTAAAAAATGCACACACTGCTGGGTTACATGACTTTGGTTTATTTAAATATAGTTTGGTAGGACTGTAATATATAAGGAAGGCGAAGGGGTCAGAATTCTGTTTAATTAACTTATACCCACTTGGAACCAGTCAATTATAAAGGTATGCCGAACAAATAAAGCTTCACATATGAAATCCTTGAAAAGAATAAGCCGCAGTGGGACTTGTCTGGTGGTCCAGTGTTTGAGACCTCCCCTTCCAATGCAGGGGGTGCAGGTTCGATCCCCGGTCAGGGAACTAATATCCCACATGCCTTGTGTCCCAAAAACCAAAACATAAGACAGAAGCAATATTGTAACAAAGTTAAATTTTACAATTATAATATTTGTAATGAATCATTATAAAATTAATATTGTAACAAAATTAAACAAATTGCAACATTCTAAGCAGAATTAAAGATAAAGACTTTAAAAAAAAATCATTCACACCAAAAAAAAATCTTAAAAAAAAGAATAAGCCACTTTGGTGAAGGCTTTCTTATTCTTAACTTTGTCATTAAAAGTATTTCTATGAGGTCTTTCCACCTTAGATTACATGTATATATGCATATGTGTGTATATGATTATATATATGATTTTTATATATTTATGATTATATATGATTGACTATATATATGAATCTTTAAAAGATTAAAATATGCCTTGGTGACTCTCGAAGACCCCAGCACTTCCCCTGCACACTTTTTGCCTTTACTGAGATAGGACGTACTCCCAGTATTGCTGTCCTTTAATCCACATGTGTCAAAAATACGAGTAGTGTTTCACATTTACATAAATCTGATTTAATAAGCAGTCACACCATTAAACTAGAGATTCTTTTCAAACTCGGCTAATTACATATCATATAATGCCTGGTCTTTAATGAGGATTTCAATAAATGTTTGTTGATAATGATGATTATTAAAATGATATGTAAAGTCAGTCTCCCTGTACAAGAAATGCTTTGTTTTGAAATGTTAGACTTAAAGCTTTGCCTAAAAATTTTTAATTAAAATCACCACTTTGGCAAGAAGCTTAAAATGTGCAAAGTCGCTGCAATTAGTGCATTGTGCATCCATATGGGTGTTACCAAACAGCTTTCAACTTAAAGGATTTGGGCTATTTTGAGTGATGGACCTTCTGTTAAGCTTAAAACAAAGCCCAGCTATCTCTACATTCGTTTTAATTAATATTCTCTTGTTAGTCTCAAAGATGCGTTCTCTTCTGGGGAGTACTGCAGGGATTATCACAAATCAGAAACAAGTTACAGAAGCAGGTCTGACTCATTTTCTGCTCCCTTCTGTCTCATAGCATTTCTCCCCCCCGACCCGCCCCAAGCAGCTTCAGTGCAATGTCAGAGTCCCTGGAAATCACTGATTTCAGATGTTCTCAAAGAAAACCTATATTTCTAGCCAAGTCACAGCATAATTAAACTCACCAAAAAAAAAAAAAAAATGAACAAATTAAACCGTCCCTAGATCTTTGGAATTCTGTGTGAAGTTTAAAATATATCATTTTGAGTCCAACATTCCTATAAAATCTACAGGGTAAAATTTGAGTGTATATGTTGTATAAATACAGCTGAGTCCATGTGTCATATATGTGTATATTTGTATATATACATGATATTTCTACTTCAGAGAGGTTCATAGTTGCCTCCGTGCTTGGGGTTTAGCAACCTTATTTGTGTGGACTTAATTTTCTACAGCGAAGAGTTGACTCATTGGAAAAGACTCTGATGCTGGGAGGGATTGGGGGCAGGAGGAGAAGGGGACGACAGAGGATGAGATGGCTGGATGGCATCACTGACTCGATGGACGTGAGTCTCAGTGAACTCCGGGAGTTGGTGATGGACAGGGAGGCCTAGTGTGCTGCGATTCATGGGGTCGCAAAGAGTCGGACACGACTGAGCAACTAAACTGAACTGAATTTTCTACAGTAGCAAGCTCTGCTGGAGGATTAATTAGCTACAAAAGATTAATTTGATTGTTTCAGTTTAGTATTTTAAGCAAAATCAAATTCAAAATGGCACAGCCTGGTGGGTTTTTGGTTTGTTTTTCTTTTTTCCCTGGATATTTTTCATGTGAATCTTATTAATATGGTACTTGGGGAAGAAAAGCTTTCTGGTCTTTTTTTTTTTCTTCTTTCATTAAGTCAGAAGAAATTCTGTAGGTGCTTGTGTGTTTGTTGAGGCCCGGATTTTTTAACTATTTTCAAACATCTCCCCTACAACCACTCTCCATATGCCTTCAGAAAGATAATCACTCCAATGACCTCTGGAGTCCTCTGACTACTGGAAGGCCCACTTTAGGCCAACTGTGAATGCTGGTTTCAAAAGTAGACAGCGAAACTGATCCCCCCAAATGTTCATCAAATTCTTAAGAATAAGATAAATGTGAAAATTACAAGGAGGCTTCCCTGGTGGCTCAACAGGTAAAGAATTCACCTTCAGGGCAGGAGACACGGGTTCGATCCCTGGGTCAGGAAGATCCCCTGGAGGAAGAAATGGCAACCCACTCCAGTATTCTTGCCTGGAGAATCCCATGGACAGAGGAGCCTGGTGGGCTACAGTCCATGGGGTCACAAAGAGTTGGATACTACTGAAGTGACTTCACACAAAACAGAATTGTAATTTACCAGAACACATGGGTAAAATAATTCATCCAATATATGAGTGGAAAGGCATAAAATCATTAAGTCCACGCAGTCCATGGGGTCAAAAAGTTGGACACGACTGAGCGACTTCACTTTCATTTTTCACTTTCATGCATTGGAAAAGGAAATGGCAACCCACTCCAGTGTTCTTGCCTGGAGAATCCCAGGGACGGGGGAGCCTGGTGGGCTGCCGTCTATGGGGTCACACAGAGTCGGTCACGACTGATGCTACTTAGCAGCAGCAGCAGCAGAACACACCATAGCAGGTTCTGTTTCTTTTTTTTTTTTTCCTTTCTAATTTTATTCCAGCATTATGGAAATTCATTCCCTCTAGCCACTAGATTTGGGACAAAGATACTCTGTTTTTCCCATATTGCCTGAACTTTTCATTTTTATTTCCTTTTTGTAAGCATGTGATTAATTATATACCTATCTTTAAATTCCTCCTTACATGCTGGTCTTTTGGGTACTACATTTGAAGTGAAGGGAATAATGGAATTAGTTTTGTTCTAGATGAGAAGTAGATAAAAGATAAAGATGGTCAAATAGCACACACTGGTTTTCTTGAAGGGAGGCTAACTATTTTATAATTCTGTACTGTCTTTGCTACCACAAGGCAGTTTCCTATCAAATTTTTTCCCTTTCTGTTAGGCATCTTTACAAAGAATTCCCTCAAATAGAAATGAGTGGATTACCCTGCAGCTTCACATACATCCTGGTGAATATCCCCTTCACAATTTAGGGGATGAAAGGAAAACCTACAGTTGTTTTAATTTGGAGGAAAAATAATCACTTCTCTCCAGTGAGGCTTGGTGGGGGGGGGTGGCAAAAAATGGGGCAGAGCCTTCCTGTAGAAAAAAGGAATACTTTGTGGAGGGGCAGTGCAGCAGGGTTAAAAAAAAATGGAAAATAAAACAAACATAGAACCTTCGAGTGGGTAAAGAGGCCAGTGAAAGACCATCTGGTACAAGCACCCTGAGCTGGGCTCCTTGGGCTGTGTTGTCCCGCCAGCATGTAAACTGCACGTGTGCACGTGTGTGTGGGGGTGTGTGTGTGTGTGTGTACACATAGAGATTTAACAGGGAGCACAGAGGGAATTAGAAAGAGCCTGGCCCGTTTTTAATTTGGGTCTGTTTGCTTGCATTGAGCACTTAAGGGCTTCTACATTCAGTTTGCTCAAAAGAGTGATGAAGCGCTCCTTGCTTATGCCTCAAATCAGAAATGCATGAAGTGCGGCTGCAGAGATAATACATTTTCCCCAAAGGCTTTGGCTGAGCAAATTAGGTGTCAATGGGGTGCCTGCGCAGGCAGTACTCTCTCTAATTAGTCTCTTGAGCCTAGTTGGTGGCGGGTATGAGATGATCTAATCAATTGGTCTGTGTCTGATGGTTCGTGTAAAAACCCTACCAGGCAGACTCTCTCCCACAGGTCACCCACCTGCACAGCGGGGCTGCTCATTTTCATTTTTCATCTCTTCCATCACATGACGCTGACAGTTGGTTTTAAGAAAATTGAATCCAAAAAATATCTAGTTCATAGGGCACATGGGTCAGAGCAAAGTTGCATTATGGGTACCAGCGATCCAATTAATTAATATTTATAGCCGAGAAGTTCTATGTAGATATTTCTGAATAAGGATTTTATCAATAAAATGCAATTTCCGCTTTAAAACATTCGTTTCTAGAGAAAGAACGTTGTGAAAACAGAAAGCAGGATACCAATGGTATCTGTTAATCTTATGGTTTCTAGACCTCGGAGTTGATGTGCGTGTAGTTGAGCCTATCATTGATGTTCAGTTTCATTTTTGTTATGTGTGCAGTGCATTTGAATAATCTCTCGCATAAATGTAAGGGCAGGATTTTGCTATTGTACCTTGCTTCCCTATGAATGCGGTGTGCCATCTCTCCTTCGTCCCTATCCCCACCTGTCAAATGCATGACTACATTTAGACTTTAGGGACTTTTTCTACCTCATATGCAGTCCTTAAAATCTGAAATGGATGCTGATGCTGCCCAAGGATGAAGAATGGCCATCCGAGCTGCCGGTGACCAGCGTCAGGCAGCAAAGCGGGCGCGGCTTGGGCTCAGCTTCTCACAGAGATGGGAAAGAGTCTAGCTCTCACGGGCACCTCCCTTCTTTTCATATTATTGGCTCCTTCCATTGAATGTCTGAGCCTCAACCTAAGTAACAGACTTTTCATCATCACTGTTTTCACCACTTACTATCCAATTACAATTAGTATGTTTATCCTTTATTCCCCAACTCTGCTTATGCCCTGGGTTAGGTCCGTAGGATTCTCCTAGAATTTATGGCCAAAGAATCAGGGCAAAGGCAAGGACACAAACAATCAATGTGTCTCTGAAATCAGGCCAGTAGGACAGTTCCATGCTGTGGACAATTTATGGTTACATGAAATCAAATATGCGTGCGTACTACGTCGCTTCAGTCATGTCCAACTCGTTAGAAGGCCCATGGACTGTAGTCCGCCAGGCTCCTCTATCCATGGGATTTCCCAGACAAGAACACTGGAGTGGGTTACCATGCCCTCCTCCAGGGGATTGTCCTGACCCAGGGATCGAACTCGCATCTCTTACACCTCCTGCATTGGCAGGTGGGTTCTTTACCACTCCAGCCACCTGGGAAGCCCGAAGTCAAATATACTGCAAATCAAGTCATTTCTTTCTTTCAAATAGAATGTCATGGAGTTTAAAAAAAAAAAAGTTCAGCCTATAGGCAGGTGTTAATTGGACCCAGGCTTCTCAGCCTGCAGGGTATCTGGAGATGGCCTGCTCTGTCCCCAGCCCTTCGGTCTTTACGCAACAGCAGAGGCACAGCATGTGCCCCCCGTCACCGTGCCAGGGGGAGTTTAACATCTGAGAACATATTCCACTCCCAGTGTCTCCAAGTCTACCTTTCTCCTTCCTGTTCAAACTGCAGTTGTTTGCTGAGGACCTGCCCTGGATCTGGGCTATGCTCTAGGGACATGATGGCCAACAAAACCAAGCCTACTCAGGAACACAGTGACGCTCCTAGGCGCTCCCCCACAGTAAATGCCCCCACACATCAGGAACACTGCATGAAGTCTCTAATTCAGAAGGTCAGCTTGGGGGCCAGGTCTGCATTCTGCCAATAAAAGTGGTGGAGTGGAGGAGAGCCAAGTAATGACTGCTTCACCTGGGTGTGGCTGTCGGAACTCTGTCTTGGCAAGCAGACGTCAGGACAAACCCCGACTCCTGTTTGGCCAGGGTGGACAGGCCTCCTGGAAGAACTGGCATCTCTTAGAAGAAAACAATAGGGGTGAGTCTTCATGACCTTAGATTTGACAATGGATTTTTAGATATGACATGGACCTCTCAGGTGGCTCAGACAGTAAAGAATCTGCCCGCAGTGCAGGAGACCTGGGTTCAGTCCCTGGGTCAGGAAGATCCCCTGGAGAAGGGAATGGCAACCCACTCTAGTATTCTTGCCTGGATAGAATTCCATGAATAGAAGAGCCTGGCAGGCTACAGTCCATGTGATCACAAAGAGTTTGACACAACTGAGCCACTAACACACTAAAAAACCACAAGCAACAAAAGAAAAAAAATGGATAAGATGGACATCATCAAAATTAAAATGTTTGTACATCAAAGGACACTATCAATACACTAAAAAGGCATCCCACAGAATGGGAGTATATATTTGCAAATCAAGAGATTACCATCCAAAATATATATTTTTTAAAAACTCCTATAACTCAACAACAAACAGCCCAATTTAAAAATGGGTGAAGGACTTGAATATTTCATTCAAAGAAAAAATATATATTTCTTCAAATGAAATATACAGATGGCCAACAAGCACATGAAAAGGTGTTAAGCATCACCAGTCATAAGGGGAATGCAAATCAAAATCACAGTGAGATACCAGTTCACATCCACTAGTTTTTCTATAATTAAGAAAAAGCAAACACACAAAAAAACAGAAAATACCAAATGTTAGCAAGGCTGTGGAGAAATTAGAACCTCTGTGTATTTCTGGTGGGATTATAAAATGTTGCAGCCACTGTGGAAAATGATTTGCCAGTTCCTCAAGAAGCTAACGGAGAAGGCAATGGCACCCCACTCCAGTACTATTGCCTAGAAAATCCCATGGACGGAGGAGCCTGGTGGGCTGCAGTCCATGAGGTCGCTAAGAGTCGGATATGACTGAGCGACTTCACTTTCACTTTCACTTTTCACTTTCCTGCATTGGAGAAGGAAATGGCAACCCACTCCAGTGTTCTTGCCTGGAGAGACCCAGGGATGGGGGAGCCTGGTGGGCTGCCGTATATGGGGTCGCACAGAGTTGGACACGACCGAAGCGACTTAGCAGCAGCAAGAAGCTAAACAGAATTACTGTATGGCCCAGCAATTCCACTTCTAATTGTTACCCAGGGAGTCAAACAAATATTTGTATGTGCATGTTCATAGCAGGACTATTCACAATAGCCAAAAGTTGAAAGTAACCCAAATATACATCAATTCATGAATCGATAAACATAATGTCTTATATTCATATAATGGAATATTATTTGGCCATAAAAAGGAATGAGGTACTGGGACAAGCTACAACATGGGTGAGCTTTAGGAACATTATGTTAAGTCAAAGAAACCAGACATCACATATTATGTGATTCCATTTACATGAAATTTCCAGAATAGGTACATATGTAGAGACAGAAAGTAGATTCATTGCTGCCAGAGGCTGGGGCAAGGGAAGAATGGGAGTAAAGGATTCAAGAAGTATAAGTAAAGAATATAAGCTATCCTTTGGGGGTGACAGAAGTGTTTTGGAATTAAATAGAGGTGCCAGTTGCACAGCGTTGTGAAGGCACTAAGTGCCAGTTAATTACATACTCTGGGAGCATGCTCAGTCACTGAGTCGTGTCCGACTCTTTGCAACCTCATGGACTGTAGCCCGCCAGGCTCCTCTGTCCATGGGATTTTCTAGGCAAGAATACTGGAGTGGGTTGCCATTTCCTTCTCCACAGAATCTTCCCAACTCAGGGGTTGTACACTTGTAAGATGGTTAATTTTGTGTTATACGAATTTCATGTCAATTTTTAAAACAAGATGGAAAGTTAACCTTTTAAAAATCCTCATAGTAGGTGGGGGGAGGGGGATGAGTAGAGGGCAGAAAGGATACTATTCTAATGGTTGTTCACTGTCAGATGGGAGCTTTCTGCTTCCTTGGTCAAGGACGTGCCATTCAGGATGACACGGTAGGGCAACTGTACTATGAGGTCTCAACAGGGGCCGTGGGGTCCTGTCTGCACAGGAAGGGGACCATGTGGCACTGTGGAAGGGGACAGGTGACCTCCAGCTTCTCTACTGAGATAATGAGTTGGTCCTGGGCCTCCATGGAGCTGATGGATAGAATCTCTCGGCTGTGTGCCTTGACCTTGGCAGCATTTCTTTTCACCCTTCCTAGCAAGACATTCTTTTCCTATCCTAGAAACTCAATGAAAATGCTGAAGAGCCAAAAAGAAACAGAGAGAGAAGCAGAGTGAACATTCCTCCTTTCTTCTGGAATGATTCATATTCCATTCGGAAGCAGTTACCAAATTTAAGCAGGCATCACTGGAAACCCACAGTTGTATGCAGGGTGGTGGGAAGAGCCTAGCAATTCAGGTCATGCTGACCAATTTTCATTCAGCTGAAACTAGGTCTGATAGTCGGCACCGTGGACTTACATGCAGCTGGATTTAAAAGGAAAAAAGAAAGAATGTGATCCATTTTTCTATTTCGTGCCCAAAAAATGAATACGATCTGTCCTTTTAATGATCTGTATGATGCCACAGGCACTTAATTAAGACCAGTATTAGTGCTAATGACTTGGGGAAGGAGATTTGCTGAATTTCTTTTTCTCTAAATAATCCAAGAGGAGGTTAGACCATTTGAATTCATGGAGTTGAATTATTTTAATGGAAGAAAATGCAATCAGAACATTTGTTTATCGTATTATAAGAACTGTCTTGGCTAAAGAGAATGCTCAAGGTAGCTGTGGGGAAAAAATGGACAGGCTCACTTTGGCCTGAGCATTTTCGATGTCTTGTGTGATTTTGGAAAAAGAATGCTGTAAGATTTGTTTGTTTTGTTTTTTAACATATAACAGTTTTCTCTTTTCCTCCTTCCAGGATTAAGTTGTCATCGTTCTGGGGAGAAAAAAAAAATTAATGAAGTGGCCAATAATACGAAGGGATTCATGGATCAGTTTCCTTTCACTCCCTGGGGTGGATTTCACTTAGAAGAAAATTGAAGCTGGCAAGACCCTGTTTTCTCCGCAATTTATTTAAAACCTTGCACGCATTTGGATACCTTGTGATTTCCAAGAACTATGTGAAGATTAAGTTTTGCTTACTGATACATGGCATGTATTCTTTTCAGTCTTTTGTGTTTGATTTTGTTTGATTTCCCTCTGCACCGCGGCGTCTCTGTAAAGGTTTTTATGCTTTCACCAGCCATGTCTTAAATACATTGAGACAACACACTCGGTGTTCACACTTCTTCAGTAATGTCTGTACTTGAAAGCCACACAGTGGCATAAAACAATGTGTGTTTTCTTTGAGAACAGTGCACATTTTGCAGCCACCAGGAAGGAAAATTGTAGCTAAGCAAACCCATGTTCTCTGACTGACTTGACAACTTAGTCTCTGGCGGTGGAGCACCACTTGTCTCTTCCCTTTTGAGAAGGTTTGCAAATGTGCTTTTTTTTTCCCCCCCTCGGAAACAACTGCACATTTATATACGATATCGGAATCTGCTTAGCATTTTCAAACCACACAGCATGACTGTTCTCCGAGCAGGCTGGAAGTGAAGAAACAAATAGGAAACATTAAGAACAAAGACAGGGATAAATCGCTTCCTTTTGAACCTCTGGAAATTGAGGTAACTTTTTACATGTTTTCTGGGTCTTGTAACATCTTATTTTTTCCATCCACTTTGTTATGCTTTGTATTTTCTAAATGGTGAAAAGTGAGGAACAGAACGTTTAAATCGTGGGTGCAAAAAGAATTATATCTTCTGGATGAGCCCCGAATACTGTCTTTACTAGTCAACATTGAAAAAGCAGATTACCAAGTTATCCAGAGTGTGAAATTTTCCCGTTTACACCAAAGCACCTTTGAACCACATTTTTTTTTTTTAATTTTAAACATTCCAAGCTGATTGGAAGGCATCATTGGGTACCCTAACTGTAAATGGTCTCCGGGAATAACTGTACGGATGCAGGTGTTAGAAACAAGGCAGGAGTCTTGCTTTAAAGATGGAAAGGGGTGGGGAATAGAAAGGCCCGGCTTCCCTTGTTTAAGAAGCTGAGAGACCTTGGAGGATGAAGGCGAATATGTGACATGGCACGAGATGTGGACTGCATATGCGGACTTGGATCCACAGGGATCGCTGCCTGGCACAGATCTGTTCCTGGTGGGGCAGCCCCTGCTGCAGATGCCAAATAACACAGGCTAATGGGGAAGTTAGGAAGCTTCATCTAGAGCCTGAAACCTAGCTCCTCAGGACACCAGTTCCTATGGAAATCCCGGCGTGTACCTTGTTTTACATTTCCTGTTAGGAGAGTAGCACTTTCTTGGGTCAAGAATAGGAATTACCAGCCAGCTTGACAAAGACTTTGCCCTGCGCCTCAGGTGAAGGAAAAGCTTTTCTGTGGTCAAACCCAGTACACATAGGAAATCCGACCCAGAATTTCTTAACATTAAAACGGTACTTTCCCTGGAATGGGATGTGAGGATAGATGTTAAGGTCACAGTCCATCTTGTCCCCAAAGTAGCAATCATTGTAAGCTTCTAAGTGCTAAGCCATTTACTGCTTGATTTTAAAGAGAGGAAAAGTTATCCAAGGCTATCCAAATGTTTAATCTTTGCCACCTAGAACTCCTTCCTATTCTTCTTCCACACATTCCAACTCTTTGGAAGTCTGCAGAGGGATTTTGACTTAATGTGTATTTACGTTAGGATTTCTTAAAGTAAACATGGAAAGAAAACTTGACCTGCAATCAGAAAACAAGCCTCTCCTGTGATTTGTTTGAATTATTCATTCTGCGGGAGAGGCACAGCTTTTGTACTTAATGAAGTTTAAACCAAGGGCAACTGATGATGAAGTCTTGCTACATAATAAGCTTTCTAACTTGAAAATTTGAAGATATTTAATGTTTAAAGACTTCAGTTAAAAATGTTAAGTTATGCACAGATCTATGACCCTATTACTGACAGTTTCTCTTGCAAAATGAAATGTGATACTTCTCAGTAGAAGGAATATGTTTTATTACAGTGACGTGTTTCAGAAGGGCCTCACTTAGGAGACTTCTGGTTCCCCTTGCTTGCCGCTGGTACAGGACATCCAAAGTTTCCTTCTCTTTCCTCTCCCACTTGCAACTACCTTTTCCTTTTTTTCCCCTCCTCTCACTGAGGACAGCCATGAAAATCACTCCAGACTGTGTTCATGAGCAGATTGATTATTCTGTTGAGAAAGCACTGGAATGTTTTGTGAGATATTTTTATATGAAGGAGTAGCTTCAGTTCAAACAGCTGGAATAGTTAGAACATGTTAGCATGGTAGCTATATCCACACGACTGCACACACAGTGCTCCGAAAGGAAACCTGGGACTTCGTTTCCATTGTCTTGAAGGAAGAGTTTGGTTGACTTAAAAATACAAGATACACAGGACGTGGAAAAACAAAATGTATGCAGTACTCAGAAAAACAAACAAACAAACAAACAAAACAGGGGTATAAGGTGGGAATGGCTGTCCATCCAGTGACCCAAGGGTGAGAAGCTATTCCTACCTCCCAAGACGGACGAGAAGAGTCCTCTGAGGAGCCGCCAAGCTTGCAGAAAGCACGGTCTCTTGGTATCCTTTCCTCAGTGTGTACATGATAGCCAGTGTGATCAATACCTTAGGTAATGAGTCTACACAAGATAATCATCTGTGAATATTACTGGTTTTGTAATCTTTGTTATATAAGAGGATGTTTAGGCTGTACATACGGGGGTAGATTATTGCCTGCCCCTTATACATAGGAATATGCTGCATAATTGCATAGAACTTCCATCTCCCTTCCCAGCTTGTAGGCAGAGGAAACCATACATGCTACTGCCTTGTAAATTTCTCAGACACCAAAAACCAAACCAAACAAAGTCAAATCAAATAAGCAGTCTCCTCAGTCACTTCCTATAGCAGCATATTTTAGAGGCACATACGAAATCTAAAGTCTCTAGTTGGGAGTGGATTTTTTAAATTTTTCTTTTATCTTTTTTTTATATATATATATGATACACTGAAATGTGTACTTCCTAACAGGCGGTTGGTACCTAAGAAATGAGCTAGCATCATTCAGAAAACTGTTGTCCTTCAAAATGACACATAGTAAAGGAGAATGGAATAATACATGTTGCATATTTGTTACCAATTGTAATTTGTCTGTATTATGAAAGACGTAATGGTTTGTCAGCTGTCACTGTTGTTTTCTTGTAACATGGTATGGAATAAAGTATAGCAGAATCTCTGTACATTTTCTTGGGACATCTTCTTGGTGAGTCTCAAATAACACCTTATATTCCATCAAAGAAACATTATCTTAAAAACTCTTAGGTACAACCATGCTTAAAGAGTATAGGGACATCCCTGGCAGTCAGTGATTAAGGCTCCCAGCTTCCAATTCAGGGGGCCCAGGTTCAATCCCTGACTGGTGAACTAAGATCCCACAAGCCACACAGTGTGGCCAAAAAAAGAAAAAAGGGGGGGTGGTAAGAATAGTGCAAATACGAGACCAAGTATACATGCTTTTGGATGTGCGGAGGAGTGAGTTAGCTGGGATGTTCCAGGTATCTTAAACTCTCCCTTTGCTTGGTTTGCTCAAACTCATGTCCATTGAATTGGTGATGCCATCTCACCCTTGGTTGATCTCTTCTCCTCCTGCCTTCAGTCTTTCCCAGCATCACGGTCTTTTCCAACAAGTTGGCTGTTTGCATCAGGTGGCCAAAGTATTGGGGCTTCAGCGTCAGCATCCGTCCTTCCAATGAACATTCAGGGTTGATTTCCTTTAGGATTGATAAAGGCAAAGGAGAAAGGTGAATAGGTTACCCTCCATTGAATACAAATCAAAGCCTGAACGTGCTGACATTCTGTCAGAGGCATTACTGTTTTTGGAACGGAGCACACTTCTGTGGACCCTGCGGAGCGGGTGCCCGCACCTGACCCAGCACTGCTGGGCGCTGCAGTGGGAAGGACCGTGCCACCTGGGGAGGCCAGTCTCATTTCTATCACCACCTCCTCTTTCCTGTTGGATCTTCATAACCCCAAACAAATCCCCATGAATTGATAATAAAGTTCACACCAGATAGAGCCATCAACTTCTAGATATGCAGTTGGGCGATCATTAAATGTTTCTCCGTGAAGCGAAAATATCAAAATTCATATTTCATGTTAAGAGGAGCTGGACCCCTGGCTTTCTCCCCCTGAGCAGACCCTCACCCACCAGCAGCAGGTACTTCAGGTGTCCCTTCCCTGGCTCCTTTGCCAATAACTCCTGTGATATGGTTTATAAGCCCCCACAAGCTGACACTGTCACAGAACCGAATTTAAGTATTCTCAGTTGATGTGAATTGCATGCTGCAAGAGTTCATGAGAGCACTGCATTTCCAGCCCTCAAATGCCCTTGCTGTTTCCCTGAAGCATCTAGTCATCTATGTCAAAGGCACGTACGTTTCCACACAGTTCTGGCCTCCCCAGCGGGTTCTGAGATGGGGAGTGGGTAGAGCTGCAGTCCCCAGCCTTTTTGGCAACAGGGACCGGTCTCATGGAAGATAATTTTTTTCCATGGACAGGGGCGGTGGGGTTGAGGGGGTGGGGAGGGAAACATGTTTCAGGTGGTAATACCAGTGATGGGGAGCGATGGAGAGGGACAGATGAAGATTTGATCAGCTCACCCACCACTCACCCGCTGTGGTGGGCTTCCTAACACGTCACGGGCTTGTTTGCAGGGAGGGTTGGGGACCCCTGGCGTAGAGGCAGACTTCATGGTAGCCAAGGTGGAGATAATAGGCACATTTCTTAGTTAAATGGGAGCCACGAGTGACCTTGGAAACTGATTAGAACTGTACAAGGGTCGGAATAATAACATGTTCCTTGTGGCTGTTTCAAGGGAGCAAAACGTCGGCCATCATCCCACGTTGGTGATTGACAGGAGAGCAGATAGATGCCCATTGCTGATGTCATTTCCAGTAGCCTGGGGGCGGGGCGGGGTGGGGCGGGGCTCCGCTGAGTACCTGGGGTGACGTCATCCCACAAGCAGTTGGAGAGCTGGGATTCACAGGAGGCCAAAGAAATAGCTTTGAGAAATAGTTCTAACTTTTTAAATGGGGCAGTAGAGATGACGATCATCTTTCCACTCCATAATTGCCCAGTGTGTCCCTGTGCTTTTTCAGCAGGTGGGGGCCGGGGGCGGTTCCAGCTCGGCCAGGTGGGAGCATGTGATGTAGGCTCCTTGAGGCAAGCGATGCGAGTCAGGGAGGCGGCACTCCTCCACTCGCTGTTGGTCCCCAGAGGAAAGAGAAACCAGAGGGGAAGGTGTTGGAGCAACCCGGTGCCACTTAGGTTAACACGTCCTGGTCGCTGAAGAATGGCGGGCATTGTGAAAGCGCTGCCGCGAGGCCCCGCCGTGGTCCAGTAGCCTGCTGCTACCAGTGGGTGGTGGCGTTATGGGCATTAGCTTTGAGGAGCTTATACAGCAGAGGGGGCTGGGATAAAGGACACAAATCAGGAGAAAACTGACAAGATTTGAAAAAAAAAAATCCCAGGCTTCGTATTTACTGTTCATCCCTGTGCTCTCGGTGGGCTATATTGTCTGCGTTGAGTCATGCTGAGCCGAAGCCAGGCACAATAATAGCGCAGAGCAGGCCTGCAGCCCCCGAGCCAGCCTCCGCTGACGGTGCTGAATGTGCCGGGGGAGAATGGGATTCTGATAGAGTTGTCTCTTTTCTCCTTCCCTGCGAGACCACCAATAATTACAGCGTGCACGCGGCAAAGATGGGGTAAGGATTCCCTGTTGGAGTGAATCCTGAGAAGGGACCCGGCGGGGGTACCTACTATAGCAGGGAAAGTCTGCCTGCCCGAGTGATGTGGACAATGCTGGGGACATCCGGGGACATGTGTTTGAAGCACCGGTTCAAGGATTTAGGTTCAAATGCAGCTTAGTTTGAGGGCTTCCCAGGTGGCACTAGTGGTAAAGAACCCACCTGCCAATGCAAGAGATGTAAGAAACATGAGTTCCATCCCTGGGTGGGTAAGATCCGCTGGAGGAGGATCTGACAACCCACTCTAGTATTCTTGCCTGGAGAACTGACAGTGGAGCCTGGCAGGCTACCATCTATAGGGTTGCAAGGAGTCAGACACAAGTGAAGCCACTTAGCTTGCTCACACACAGCTTAGCTAATACCTCCTTCTACAGTGTGAAACAATGACTCTTCTCTCCCTCCATCTTCTGCCAAACGGAGTAACTGGGTAGCTTGCAGAGCCTTGGGGCAAGCAAGAACAAGTTCTTATTCTGCCGAACATTTGGGAAATTCAGACCCTCAGATATCCAATCCCCTCAGCCCAGTGGCTCGCAGCTCTGGCTCTCATTAGAATCATGGGAAGGTTTGGAAGGCACCCAGACCCCAGACCAATTCATTCTAGAAATACGGAGGGTGGGTCCCTGGCACTGGTCTGCTTAGGTGCTCAGCAGGTATTTCTATCATGCACCCCACGTGAGAACTACAAGACTCTTCCCTTCTTCCTGTCTGTCTGCTCCTCCAGGAAGCGAGCAGACAAACTTTCTCTAAGAGCCAGACAGTAAATATATTCCACTTTCTGAGCTGTACAGTCTCTGTCTGCTCACAATAGGGTTGACTCACTATTCGGTTAGAATGTGAAAGCAGCCATGCCCAATACATAAATGAGTGAGCATGGCTGTGTTCTCATAAAACAATTTATGGGGCACAGAAGTTTGAATTTCATGTAATTTTCACATATATATATAAATATATATATGTTGTGAAATATTTGGTTTTGATTTTTACAAGCTGTTTTAAAAGTAAAGCCCACTGGTAGCTCACAGCCTGTATAAAAACATGCAGTGGGCAGGGATTTGTCCAGGGGGCTGTGGGTTGCTTTCCTCGGTTTAAAATGGGCCCTGGTGATGGGGTAGGCCAGGAGCAACCCTGACACTTGCAGGACCCAGAGCAGAGTCCAAATGGAAGCCTACTTACCATGTAACTATTTCAAACTCTGAATGCAACTGACAAAGTGTTAAATAACTCCTGTTCTCTTACCTTGACAAATACATCCTCATAATGACCTAGAAAGCCAGGTTTGCACTTAGAATTCTTCAACTCGTCTAGGTTTACCAAAACCTGGCGGCATGTAGCATGCGTGCGTGTGAACACCCCAGTTCCCTGCATCACAGCCTGCCCATATCCTTGGCAAACAGCCCCTCCTAGGCCAGCCCCTGGGCATCAGCTGTATACGCGTTGGGAGGATGTTTCAGGGGAAAACTCCATGTTGGCTCAGACCACCTGCAATGGTAAAACATCCACCTGCAATGCGGGACACCTGGGTTCGATCCCTAAACTGGGAAGATCCCCTGGAGGAGGGCATGGCAACCCACTCCAGTATTCTTGCCTGGAAAATCCCATGGACAGAGGAGCCTGGCAGGCTACACTCCATGGGGTTGCAAGAGTCGGCCATGAGTGAGCGACTAAGGACATACTCATGTCAACCCACACTGACAACTGGCTTTGCACATGCTCCTGGGTTACCATCTTGCTGAAGAACCCCAGGGATTCCCACTTACACAGAATAAAATGTGACTGGTACCCCAAGTTCTGATTATCTATTGCTGCTTAACAAATCACCCCAAAATTTAGTGTCTTAAAAGCAATAGTTACTTATTATTAATATCTCTCATAATTCTGTGGGTCAGGAGATCAGGAACCGTTCAGTTGGGTTGTTCTGGCTTGAGATTTCTCATGAGACTGCAATCAGATGGTGGCTTAGCCAGGGTCATGTTTAAGGCTCATAACTCACAAATCTACAGGAAATCAACTCTGAATATTCATTGGAAGGACTGATGCTAAAGCTAAAATTCCAGTCCTTTGGCCACCTAATGCAAAGAGCCACCTGGTTGGAAAAGACACTGCAGCTGAGAAAGACTAAGGGCAGGAGGAGAAGGGGGCAACAGAGGATGAGATAGTTGGATGGCATCACTGACTCAATGGACATGAGTTTCAGCAAGCTCTGGGAGATGATGAAAGACAGGGAAGCCTGGTGTGCTGCAGTCCAAAAAGAATCAGACATGACTGAGTGAATGAACAACTCATATATCTGGTGCCAGATTTGGGAAGTCTCAAAGAGCTGGGAACTGAAACATCTAGGGCAGAGCACCTCTAACTGAATGTGATTCCTCCACAAGGTCTCTCAAGCATGATGGCTCAAGTCCATACAGTGGCTCAAGGCTCCCAACACATGCACCAAGAGAAGAAGAGAACCAGGGAGAAGGTGTACTGCTTTTTATGACCTGGCATTGCTTCTGTTAGAAGTGAGTCACAAAGTCCAGCCTATATTTAAAAGGGAGGAGAATTAGACTCCATCGTTTGGTGAAAAATGTCAAAAAAATTGTGGGTATGCTGTAAAACCACAACAGCCTGCCCTCTGACCACAGGTTATATATATTGATCCCACTTGCAAAATATACTCGTGAGTGCATGCTAAGTCTCTTCAGTCATGTCCAACTCTTTGTGACTCTATGGACTGTAGCCCACCAGCCTCCTCTGTCCCTGGAATTCTCCAGGCAAGAATACTGGAGTGGGTTGCCACACTCTCCTCCAGGGGATTTTCCCAACCAAACGATTGCAGCGGCATCGCTTACATCTCCTGCATTGGCAAGTAGGTTCTCTACCACTAGTGTTACCTGGGAAGGAAATCACACTCACCCCTTCCCACATATCTCTTGTGGATGGCATCCATTCACACAAGGTGCAGTGCTCCATCATCCAAGTCAAGTTCAGGCGCTGCAGACGAGGCTCTGTAAGGGCAGACTCTCAGTGACAGCTTCCTGAGTCCAGTTCTTGAGCTGAAGATCTGTGGACTAAAGTGACAAGTTATTTGTTCCCTATAGCCAACATACTTGGCATAGGTATACAGCTGTTTGGTGGGATAGGCATAGGAGAGCCACTACAGACATTTCTGAGTTCTAGCAATCACGTAATCAGTCTGTAGCATTCTAAAATCAAACCAGGCACATGTTACCAGTTCCTTTTATTTTTTTTTCAACTTTATTTATGTGTTTATTGGGCTTCCCTAGTGGCTCAGTTGGTAAAGAATCTGCTTGCAATGCAGGAGACCCAGGTTCGATCCCTGGGTCAGGAAGATCCCCTAGAGAAGGAAATGGCAACACACTCCAGTACTCTTGCCTGGAGAATTCTATGGACAGAGGAGCCTCGTGGAATTGCAAAGAGTCAGACACAACTGTGCGACACACTTTCACTTTCACTTTTGATTGCATTGGGTCTTAGTTGCCACTCTGCGGGTTCGTTGCCCCAAGAAGTGTGGGATCTTAATTCCCTGACCAGGGATCAAACCCATGTCTCTTGCATTGAAAAGCAGATTCTTAACCACTCCACCACCAGGGAAGTCCCGGCCAGTTCCTTGATTGGAGCTCAGTATGGTTCCCTAAGGGCTTTCCCTGGTGGCTTAGATGGTAAAGAATCTGCCTGCAATGCAGGAGATGCGGGTTAGATCCCTGGGTCAGGAAGAACCCTGGGTCAGGAAGATCCCTGGAGGAGGGCATGGCAATCCCCTCCAGTATTCTTGCCTGGAAAATTCCATGGACAGAGAGCTTGGAGGACTATAGTCCATGGAATCGCAAAGGAGTCGGACATTACTGAGCGACTAACACACAGGGTTCCCAAGTAATGATTCTCCTTGGCTCTTGACTTCATTCTTTGGGCTCTTGTGGCCTCCCTCTGAATTATCCCTCCTGTTCTACAAAATTTTTATAGCTGTGTAGTTATCTCAGCCTGCTTCTTTCCCATAGCACTCTGGGAGTCCAAAAGCCTCTTTTCATTGTATAGCACCTCTGCTCCTTATTGACTGAGTTGGCAATGTTCTCGTTAGTACAAGTCTCCTTCATATTTTGTTTCTCATCGGTCTTGTTAGGACTGACACAAGCTTTTCTCTCCCTTGTCTGTGGGCTGTGTGGATGTGTGCCCAATCACTCAGTCATGTCTGACTCTTTGCAACCCCCTGGACTGTACCTGCCAGGCTCCTCTGTCCATGGAATTTTCCTGGCAAGAATACTGGCGCAGATTGCCATTTCCTTCTCCCGGGGATCTTCCCTATGCAGGGATTGAACCCACGCCTCTTGCATCTCCTGCACTGGCAGGTGGATTCTTTACCACTGCTTTTCCTCCATGCCTACTGCAGGACTGTGCCCTTAAGATTTTCTAAAGTATTTTTGTTTAATGAAAACATCTAAAAAGCATGCCTTTCATATCTTTCAAGGAACTTTTGTTGGTTTGAAAGAATATAGATTCTTTCAACCTCCAATCTGGTTGAAATCTTAACATAGGGCTCTTCACCATTGCCTTCATCTTTAGATATAAATGACATATTTTAATTTTAGCCTCGTTAGCCATCCAGAGAAGATTAAACTGAGGAATAGCTTTATTTTTGAACCCCCAATCTTGGCTCTTTTATAATTAACAATTCTTTATTTAGTTCATCTTTCTCCTCTTGTATTTCCCACGGGCAGCTGGAGGAATCAAGTGTGTCTTGAACACTCTGCCTGGAAATCTTACTACATCATGAGTTTCTTAGATATATTTTCTATTTCTCATGTTGTATGTCAGTTGCTCAGACTCTTTTGCAACCCATGGACTGTAGCCCACCAGGCTCCTCTGTCCATGGGATTCTCCAGGCAAGAAAACTGGAGTGGGTTGCTATTTCCTTCTCTAGGGTTCTTCTCGACCCAGGGATGGAACCCAGGTCTCCCGCATTGCTGACAGATTCTTTACTATCTGAACCACCAGGGTAGTCCCATTTTTCATGTTACCATTGGTGAAAGTATTCCTAGATTTTCCACTATTTCATAAGCAAGAAATCCTCTCCTCCAGCTTCCACCACACCTTCCTCACTTTCCTTTAATCCTTCTCCAACAACCTCTTCAAAGCTCTTCCCATCTCCACCTCTATCCAGGCCCCCAACCACTGCTACATGTTTTTAAGGTTTGTCGTGGCAACGACTCACTTCTAGGTACCAAACTGTTTCCATTTGTCTGTTGTTTTGAGACAAGTCACCCCCTAAATTGGTAGCCTAAAAGCAGCATTCAGCTGTGTTCTCTTTCATGGTTTCTTTGGATCCAGCATTCTGGATCAGCTTGTTTGGGTGGTTCTGGCTCAAGAACTCGGAGGTTGCTGGGGCTGGAGCCAACTCAAGTGCTTCTGCACTCACGCATCTGGCTCATGGGCTGGGAAGACCTGAACTGCTGGGTCTCCAAAGGCATCCTCTGTCTGTCTCTACATGCTCTCTCTCTGCGGTTTCTCTGGCATGATGGTTTCCATGCCAGAGAATATGCCTCCAGAGAGAGAGAACCAAATAGAGGCCTATCACCTGATGAATTAGCCTCGAAAGCCACACAGACTTATTTCTCCTACCTACTCTTGGTTAGGGCTTCCCAGGTGGCTCAGTAGTAAAGAGTCCTCCTGCCAAGGCAGGAGACACAAGAGAGGTGGGTTCAACCCCTGGGTCAGGAAGATCCCCTGGAGGAGGAAATGGCAGCCCACTCCAGTATTCTTGCCTGGAGAATCCCCTGGACAGAGGAGCCTGGTGGGCTACAGTCCGTGGGGTCGAGAAGAGTCAGACACTGAGCACACACGCACAAGTCTTAATCAGAAGCAAGTCACTAAGACCAGCCCCGTATTTAAAGGGAAGGGCATTAGACCTCCTGACAGGAGTTGTTTCGAGTCATATGCAGACTTGTGTAAAGCTGCCGCAACTCTTACAGGCACTGTCCTAGTATGTGTTTGCTTACTGATCTGGAGTTTGGTAGAATGGGAGAAAATCCAAGACTGGGATCTTCTTGGAGTCCTGGGAGCTAGGTCTCTGCTTTAAAAATTACTTGCAACTGCATGTTATCCCCCATAAGCACTTGGGAAACCTTTGCTTTTGAATCTGGAGGTGATAACTGCCTGGGGTCCCACTTTCCTCAGCGGAAACCACATGTTATACAGAGGAGTTTTGTTCTCTGTTCCTCATTATTTCCTGCATCCCTAAGCCGGGCAGCCACTATCCCAAAGGATAAAGCACCCTGCTCAAGTAGCCAACACTCAGCGTTCCCTCCACCTCTAGTCTCTAAGATTTGCTAATGCATAGATTTGACTTAGCCTGAGTAAGGAGCTTTTTAAAACTAATTTTTTAAAAAACCCTGCTGTGCCAAAGAATTAAATAAGCATGTGTCTAGCTTTAAATGCTTTGCAGGGGACTAAAATAACATCTTCAAGGACAATCTCGTTTTCAACTCCATCCCATTTGAGGCTTCCCTGGTGGCCCAGTGGTAAAGAATCTACCTGCCATTGCAGGAGACACAGGTTCAATCCCTGGCTTGGGAAGGTCCCCTGAGGAGGAAATGGCAACCCACTCCAGTATTTTCGCCTGGGAAATCCCAGGGACAGAAGAGTCTGGCAGGCTACAGCCCAGAAGAGTTGGAAATGACTTAGCAACTAGATAACACCAACAGAAATAACATCTTCCAGGACAATCTGGTTTTCAACTCCATCTCATTCAAGGAACAAAATCTGTCTTCTATCAGGTTTGATTCTGTGGCCATAGCTCTAAGATTGTGTGCCAACATTTTCCAAGTGTAGAGAATTTCTCAGGGTGCAGAGATTTTTCTCTGCAGGCTGACAAATGAAAGGGTGTATTTTGATGTCTGAGGGTATTGTCAGGGAGTGATGGCTCAGCCCTCAGAGATTACTGGAGTCTCTGTTTCTATATTTAGACTGTATCTTGCATTTCATGAAAATGAATTGCTTGTTCTTTTTCCTCTACGTCATTCTCTCTCTGCCCTCTACACTCCCCTGGGTTTATTTATTTATTTTTAGAAATAACTGAGTTACAAGTGATTCCTTCCTAAAGCTTAAGACTTGTTTTTAACAACTTGCTCAAACATAAATCCTATTGTTCACATCCTTAGGGAGAGTGAGTTACTCCAGAGGGAAAAAAGGAGAGATTTCACATACATGTCTTATTCAGTGAATAATTTACATTAAAATAAATGGTACAGAAAATGTCAAAATCTTTGCATAATCCAAAGATTACCATACTGAAATCAGAAGGGAAATGACTGGAATCCACAAAGCTTTAGAGGGAGCAGAGCAGGGAAGTTTTCTTTCAAAGTTTTCCAATGATGTCTTCACTGTTGTTTTGAAAACTTAGGTTCTATTGTTCCAGGAGACACCTTCCACGCCATCTTGCTCACTTTCTCTTGCCCACGGTTAACAAGTGTTTGGACTCTAGAAAGTTTTGACAGAGACTCGGCTAAGGTAAGGGCTTCCCAGGTGGCACTAGTGGTGAAGAAGTCACCTGCCAAATCAGGAGACGTGTGAGACGAAGCTTCAATCCCTGGGTCAGGAAGATCCCCTGGAGGAGGGCATGGCGACCCACTCCAGTATTCTTGCCTGGAGAATCCCATGGACAGAGTTGGTGGGCTACAGCCCACGAGGTTGCAAAGGGTCGGACATGACTGAAGTGCCTTAGCACTCGCACACACACACAGCTAAGGTAAATCTCAGAGATCATTGATTTTTTTCCAGATGAATGAAAAAAAAGTGTCAGCAGGGGAGCAGAATGAGTGAGAAAGAGAAGCAGTAAGTTATGATGGCAAAGTATCTTATTGGATCAGATCGCTTCCTGCTCTTAGTCTCAATTTTAATCACATCTTTTCTTCTTGGCTATCAACAATATTGCTGCCAAAACCCTACAGCTATGGGAGACATAAACATTTAAATCTTCCAGAGACAGATGGCAACATAAATCTCCATTGTTGCTCCCTTAGAGGAGTCCCAGCGCTGCTTCTCTCTTTGGTAAATGGGAGGTGACTTTTTCCCACAAGGGCTCTTTTCAGATTTACTTTCAGGAAGTAACGATGCTTCATTGTTTTAGGGGGAATTTTGTTGGCTGCGATTGTGGGTATTACAACAGCAATAGAGCGCCAGTGCTGGAATAAAATGTACCAGTTAGCAGCTCTACCACTTCCTTTCTGCTCAGCCCCTAGGACAACAGATGTGGTTGTAACATCTGGCCACCTTTATCCAAAAGGTTTGTAGGTGACCATACAGAGTGGCCAGACTAATAGCATTAATTATAACAAGGGAAAGCCTGATAGTCTAGCCCTGTTTTTGATCAGAGAATCTCAAAAATTAAATTTAAGTTTATGATCCTGCACTTCACCAGAATATGGCCTTTTGCTGAATTGTTTTTACTTTTTAAAAGTCCCGTTTTTGTGTTCTGTGACAACCTTTGGTTGATTGAGCTTCACTAAATACGTGGTAACATTAACACTTTTTTGAGCTAGAACTAGGATTTGGGCTTCCCTTGTGGCTCTGAGGGTGAAGAATCGTCTGTTATGCAGGAGACCTGATTCAGCCCCTGAGCTGGGAAGAGCCCCTGGAGAAGGGCATAGCAACCCACTCCAGTACTCTTGCCTGGAGAATTAGCTGGACAGAGGAGCGTGGCAGGCTACAGTCCGTGATGTCACAAAGCGTCAGACAGGACTGAGAGCTAGGATTTACTATGTTCTATTTAAAACACTTCGTGTGGTTGACTTTAAAAATGGAAATCTGCATATCTTCTATAATTATTAACAGCTTTCACTACATTTGACACGTCAGGAAGGGTGACAGTTATGTCATTACTCTGAATGGGCATCGTCATGTTTTCTGGTGATTGGCATGTTGACATCTGTTTTGAGTGCCAACAGAGGAGCAAAAGTGGCTCATGTCTGTCTTAGCAGAGCAGAGGGAACATGAGGCAGTCGATTCAAAAATCCTACTGCGAACATTAAGAGGCAGAGTAGAGATTCCTGACACTGTTCAAGGAGGCATGTGGAGTGAGAAACAGTTCTGGATTCAGAAGAGACGACGTTCCGTCGTCTTTGATTAAAACCTCTTCCACCACAAACATAAGTGTTAAAACAAGCAACTTCTACCAGCCGAGAATGCCATCTGAATTTAAACATTTCCGGGGAGGGATTTTCAGGACAGAGCCTAGCACAAAAAGCCATCTGGCAGCGGAATCCTTTATGTAGAAAGATAGTGGAGCCTTTCTAGAGATCGAAACCAATTACACCAGCACACCTGGGTCTCACAGAATACCTGGAGGAAATGATCACTCGCAGGGTTTCCTCAGCTCTGAGCGCCACTGGACTTGACTGTCAGTGTGTCCACTGCCTCCGTGAGCCTTAGGGTCTCAGGATTCCCAACCAAACAGCTTCAAGTGCTCTTCCTGCCCCCCACCCATTCCCCTTCAAACCCTCCCCCGTGATGTGGCCAACGGAACCTCTGGGAACCCCCTTCTGCTGCATGCCTCCACTGGCTTCTCCTGCCTTCTGCGTCCAGTGCATGCCAGGCATGAGAGCCTTTCTGGTGGCACCCTCTTCCCCATGTCTCACTCCCCAGCCTGATCCTTTGCCTGTCTCAACCTCTGTCCTCACATCTGGGTCTTTGCTGTGTATCCTCTGGGCAGGTTCCTAGAACATAATAACTGTTTTTTATATAGCCCATTTTATTATAACTGTCCTCCCTGCACAACTCTGTCCTCTCGGCCTGAGCCCTGGGGTATGGAACACTGTGAGCTCTTAACAAAGATGGGCTGAGTGAGGGTGTGAGTGGTGCCCACATCATGCCCCTCTTGCCACCTAAAATACCACTTTATCCTCAGCCATCCTGCAAAGCTGCCCTAGGAAACCACTCTGGACCCCTGCCCCTGCCTTACTTCCTCAGTATCCCATATATAACTTTTCCTTTATTTTATTTCATCTACTTAGATTATAAATACTTCCCTCTTCAGCGCGGCTCAGATGGTAAAGCGTCTGCCTGCAATGCGGGAGACCCAGGTTCGATTCCTGGGTCAGGAAGATCCCCTGGGAAAGGAAATGGCAATCCACTCCAGCACTCTTGCCTGGAAAATCCCACGGACGGAGGAGCCTGATAGTCTACAGTCCAGGAAACCACTCTGGACCCCTGCCCCTGCCTTACTTCCCCAGTAGCCCGTATATAACTTTTCCTTTATTTTATTTCATCTACTTAGATTATAAATACTTATGTTACGTATCTACTTATATGTTTGCTGTTTCTGTAGGTCAAAAGGACCAACTATCAGCAATTTCAATTCTAAGAGAAAACCAAGAACCCATGGTGGGTATTTATAGACAGACCTAGGTGAAGGTTGGAGCTGTAGCTTCACTTGCCGTGTGTCCTAATCAAGATCCTCAGCTTTTCCATGTCTTAGTTTTCTCATGTGTGAACTGGAAATAATAATACAACTAAATCCTAATGGTGTCCTGAGGATTAAATGAGGCACTTCATGCTAACATGCAGACCCTAGGGCTTGGCTCCTGTGATAAACTTTAGCTACTCTTAGTTAAGAGATAACTATTTCCTGAGGTTTACTGTGTGCTAGGGATAGTAACAGTTGAGGAGGTACGAAAGATAAGAGAAGAGCAGATTTGCCTTTGTGGTGCTCATAGCCACTAAAAGTGCAGTACCGAGTCTGATCTATGCTACGGATGAAGAAGAACTGAGTGCCAAAGCTGCCTCTTTCTTAGCTCTCGTGCTAGCCCATCACTGGCCAGAGGTGTATCAATGCATCCTGTACCCAACGGACTTTCTAGTATCTCAGCTGGTAAATAATCCACCTGCAATGCAGGACACCCCGGTTCAATTCCTGGGTCAGGAAGATCCCCTGGAGAAAGGATAGGCCACCCACTCTAGTATTCTTGGGCTTCCCTGGTGGCTCAGCTGGTAAAGAATCTGCCTGCAAAGCAGGAGACCTGGGATCAATCCCTGGGTTGGGAAGATTCCCTGGAGAAGGAAAAGGCTACCCACTCTAGTATTCTGTGCAAAGTTGTTGCTGCTGCTGCTCCTGCTAAGTCACTTCAGTCGTGTCCGACTCTAGCTTAAAATTGATCAAGGGTTCATTATTCAACTTATGATTGTTGATATCATTCACATTTTCATCATTTTTGTTCCAACCTTGTGTAAAAGAGATGTTAAATTTTCAATGATGTGTTGAGAAGTTTTGAGTGAAGAAGAATTTTTTCTGTGAATTTTATGCAGATATTTTCTCTGATTGTCTAAGTGACGTATATACTATTGTCTCAGAAGATGATAATTCTTCAGAATATAGTTCCGATTTCAACAATATGAATAACAGACCAACAAAAAAGACTTAGTGATTGATTCTGATACAGAAAGTGAAAATGAAACTCATGGTGCTGGAGAATGCGCCTTTGCTTCTACAGAAGAGTGGATTGAAGACAACGTTTCATGAAAATTAGAAGACTTTACAAGTGTGTGAGGTGTAGCTATTGAATGTAATAACCTACAAAGTGTTAGTGAAATAACAGAATAAAGTTTTGGCCAGCCAAAATAAAAATTGTCATCCACAGGCATTAGTTCTGAAAAAATCCCCCTGTCAATAATGAGCTAGCATGGAATCGTCTTGACACAACTCTGGTTACCCAAGTAAACCATGAGAGGTTTTAACTATCTTTCCCCCTGGTATATGGTGGATATTATAGTTCAGTAACTAGCATAGAGTGGATACTCAGTAAATGTGCATTGAGTGAATCAACGAAGGAATCAACTAAAGAATGAATGAGCTGTTGCTCCAAGTCTAAGCACGTAAAAAACAGAAGTCTCTCAAGTCAGCATTCACAGCCAAAACAGCCGGGATTTCTTCCTTGGAACACTGGAGTTGTTCATAAAGCACGATCAGGCTGAGTGACCCCTCCTTTATTTATTTATTTATTTATTTGCCATTTCTATTAAAAATAGACTCTGGCTCATAAAACTTCTGTTTTACTACCAGAATGGCAAAAGGGGTCACTCAGCCAGATCCTGGGTTACTATTTTTTAACTTTTTTTGTGGCAAACACACAAAAATGGGTTTTTGAACATCCCTATTTTTGTAAAGTCTAATCATAAAAGCAAACAAAGAAGAGAAAATGAGAGATGACTTTTTTCAGCTCGCAATTGACTCATTCATTTATTCAATTTATGCGTCCCGTGAGCATTCTATGAGCATTCTATGTGTACATAGCAAATGTACAAAGTGCGGGGAAACAGCCAGCCCCCAGCCACACCCTTTAGTGACCCTCTGCCTCAGGATCTTGTTTCTCTTCTCTCTGAACTTATTTCATTGTGCACATCTATTCATTTATTTGAGGAAGCAGCTCTATACCGGGCCCCGAGGACTCTGTGATAAGTCAGCACTCCCCCAGTCTCTTTTTCCCTTAAACTTGGAGTCTAACACAGGGGAGGGCAGACAGTATCAAACAGTGGCATAAATATATAATCAAACTGCAATTACTGCAGCAAAGAAAGAAAAAAAGAGAGTGCAATGAGAAGATACGGCAGGGCGCCTGACCCAGGGAATCAAAGCTCTGAATGTTGAGAGGAGGAGACGGGAGCCAGAACTGAGGAAAATGGTGTGGGAGTGCAGGGGGTGAGGGGCCCATGGAGATGAAGTAGGGGGCTGGACAGGGCCAGGGAGACTCACACCAAATAACAAAGTTTTAAGAATGTTAAAAAGGGTTGTGATCCGCTCAGATTTACATTTCTCACACTGTTCACTATCAACGAGATTGTGGGTTCTTTCTGTTATGAGGCTGTGTCGTACTCCTTTTACATCTCGGACCACGTCCAGCAGAGGGCTTTGGATGCAATAATTTGGTGCTCAATGAATGCTGATTGGATGTGTAGAAACGATGCAGTGATGTGACCTTGCACTGGGAGGTTAACAATGATCTTGCTCAGTGGATTCTTGTCTCCCCAAACCAAAAGACACCCCTAGAATCCCCAGGGTTTCCCCACCGCCCCCCCCCCTCCCCGGCCGTGCAGGTGAATGAGAAGGGCCATGACACTCTGTTTTGAACTTAAATGTTTCAGTTTGTACCATTTCTCTGTAAGGGAAAGAGTGGTACCCCTTTCTCTGTACTACAGAGAAAGTAGTATCCCTTTCTCTGTAAGGGATAAGAATCCATCCCCTTGCTTGGATATGCATTAGGAGAATTGCTAGTTGGTCACAATCTCAACTGCAAAACGCGCTGATCATCATTCTGATGACTGCAGGCCAACAGGGGTGGAAAGTAGAGGTAGAAATGGAGATTCTCGGGTGACTCTGTGGTAAAGAACCCATCTGCAATGCAGGAGATGCAAGAGACAGGTTCAATCTCTGGGTCAGGAAGATCCCCCTAACCCTAACCCTTGGAGTAGGAAATGGCAACCCGCTCTAGTATTCTTGTTTTGAAAATTCCATGGACAGCGGAGCCTGGTGGGCTACAGTCCAGGGGGTCACAAAGAGTTGGACATGACTGAGCATGCCATGCCATTCCATAGGTGGAGAGTGGATTTTCTCTCCTTAGTTCTTCTAGTTCATCTCTTTCACTCCATCTGATCATCTGTGTGGGGTTTCATATCCCTGACTTGGCTCTTTTACATTCTGAAGGCCTTTGCTGCCCATGAGCGCATCTTTGGGATTACAGGTGTCCCTCTGGGACTGGGACTTCTGTGGAACTGACAACTCTGAGATTTGGAGACTGATGCTTGGCTGTGGCAAATGCTCTCATCCTCTGCTAGAGAAACGCTGCCTTGGTGCTCATGAATGGTACACTTGCCACCTCCATCTTCAGATACTAAGGGAAAGGCATTTTGGAATAGGGACAAGAGATGGAGACAGGTTTCAGAGGCCCTTTTCACACCATGATGATTCTCTCACAATGGAGCCAGGTTTCAAGGATCTTTGTCCCCTCCAGTGAGGCTTTTCTTCCCAGTGTGTGGCGAGTATGTGAATGTGATTACACAAATGCAGCAGGAAGATGTACTCCCCATCTACTCTATAAATCATCTGAGGCTGGCAGTGATCTCACTTTTAAAACTATTGGTAACCATGAATGGTGGCTAAATCACTAACATAGTCTTAAACAGCTTCCATATTTATCTCTTTGCTTTCTTCATCCCTTCTTCTCCCTCGTGCTATTCTGCAAAACGGCCTCAGCCTCAGAGATTCAGAGCAACTGTCTGCTGAACACATGAATACTAAAGACTCGGTTTCCTTAGTAACAATAACCATGAAGCAGCTCTCAGGACTGCCTGCCTTTCTGTCTGTCTGACTCTTTTCTGTTGGCCACAGAGAAAAAGATGCCCAAACCAAGCCTGCCCAGAAAAGAAAGTGAAGTGAAGTTGCTCAGCTGTGTCCAGCTCTTTGCGACCCCATGGATTGAAGCCTACAAGGCTCCTCCGTTCATGGGATTTTCCAGGCAAGAGTACTGGAGTGGGGTGCCATTGCCCAGAAAAGAAGCACATAATTATGACCCCTAAGCAGAAGAGGGGGCTGCCCTGGTGGTTCAGCAGTAAAAGAGTCTGCCTGCAATGCGGGCCCGTGGGGTTCAATCCCTGGGTTGGGAAGATCCCCTGGAGAGGGGAAATAGCACCCCACTCCATCCAGTATTCTTGCCTGGAGAAGCCCATGGACAAAGGAGCCTGGCGGGCTATAGTTCATGGCGTTGTAAGAGTCGAACACGACTGAGTGACTAAACCTCCACCACCAAGTGGAAGGGAGGCGTGTTTCTGCTGAGACCACATTCCCTTTCTCCACCCGTTGCCCTCTTCTGTGCAGTTAGGGCTAACTCAGAGCACCAGCAAGTCCATGACTCCCTCAGAACTCTTTCTTTCGAGTCGAAATCTGGAACCAGAAAACCATCATGCAAGCCACATCACCAAAATGACACTTTCTCTGTGGGAAACCAACATGAAACTTACCCCAAAAGAAGATCTTCTTTATCTCCACAGTATTGCTAATTATAACAAGAAAATGGGCAAGTAGAGAAACTTTGTTGATTATCCAGAATATCTTTTTTTCCCTCCCCTGTCTGTTTGTTGTGAGAAATCGCCCTGTTTCCTGCCCCTCGTCCCAGCTCTAGTCAGAATGAACCCCAGCAGCTACTCTGAGAGGGAGCCGAAGGGGATGTGCCTTAGGAAGCCTCAGGGTCCCGTCCTGCGCCTGGGTGCTGACCGTGTTGTCCAGATGCTTCTGATGGATTCTGCCATCTCACCTCCTGGGCGCACACTGGGTGCCTGACCCTTTGTGGCCCCATCTCCTGGCCTGGATTCCCAGCTGTGCCCACAGAGGCATCAGCCCACCTGGCAAAGCACACACTTGCTCCTTCTTGCCTCAGTCGTCTTCCTAGAGCTGCATCAATTGATGTGCACACACCAACTGAGCAACACTCGGGCCTAGACAGGATGCCAGACACCACGGGTATGGGAATGTGCACGCACAGTCCCTGCCCTATGAGGTTCGAAGTCTGAACAATAACCTGGATGCAGGGCAATAATTAGAGTACACTGCAATAGGAGCAGGAGAAGGCAATGGCACCCCACTCCAGTACTCTGGCCTGGAAAATCCCATGGGCAGAGAAGCCTGGTGGGCTGCAGTCCATGGGGTCACTAAGAGTCGGACATGACTGAGCGACTTCACGTTCACTTTTCACTTTCATGCACTGGAGAAGGAAATGGCAACCCACTCCAGTGTTCTTGCCTGGAGAATCCCAGGGACGGGGGAGCCTGGTGGGCTGCCGTCTATGGGGTCGCGCAGAGTTGGACACGACTGGAGCGACTTAGCAGCAGCAGCAGCAGCGACACCGGGGTGGTGAGGGCCCCACGAGAGGAGTATCTAATGCAGCCTGTGAAACTGGAGGCAGAACAGAGAAACATTCCTGCAGAAAGTTAAGCCTAAGCTGTCTTAAATTTTTTTTAAAAAAGGGGGATTCCCTAGTGGTCCTGTGGTTATGGCTCTGCACTTCCACTACAGGTTGGGGAACTAAGAGCCATCATGCCTCGTGGCCAAAGAATAAAAATTAAAAAATAACTATGTCCTATGGATATAAAAAAAAGCTAATAATAAAAAGGTAAAATACGTCGAACACATATTTGGACTAGGATCTTGACTTGTGTGATACCTGCGTTATTTAATTCAATTCCCACAGCGGTGTCCTGTGAAGCAGGTTCCATTACCACTCCCACTTTACAAACTGGGGCTCACGGGACAGAACTCACAGCCGATCACACAGCTAAGAATTAGATGAGCCCGCCGTCAAACCCAGAGGTGTGACGGTAAATCCAGTATCTTAAGCACCAGTGGAGTGAAAGGAGGGGGTCCTGACTGCTCCGCAGTGACAGGCCCGCAGGTGGCTGCTTTGCCAGAACGTGAGTTGTGGGTGAACTTTGGCAGGCTTGCCGACGAACTTGGCCTCGGTCTTCAAGGTGAGGGCCAGATGCTGAAGGGTTGTAAGTGATGTTTGCATCTAGGGAAGACAATTCTGGCAATGGTGAGGAGGGTGGATTTGAGGAGCTGGAACTGGTGGCAGAGAGATCACTTAGGAGCCCCTCACAGTCATCCGTCCCCATAAGATTTGATGTTGGCCTCAAGTGGGTGATGACAATAGGGAAGCTTTTCCCACGACGCTCCACCTGCTGGACGTCTGCATCCAACAGCACACCTGCAGCTCAGGCTCCAGGCCTGCTTGTGACCTGGTATCTTCAACTGATCCAACCAGTCCATCCTAAAGGAAATCAGTCCCGAATATTCACTGGAAGGACTGATGCTGAAGCTGAAGCTCCAATACTTTGGCCACCTGCTGCAAAGAGCTGACTCATTGGAAAAGACCCTGATGCTGGCAAAGGTTGAGGGTAGGAGGAGAAGGGGGCAACAGAATGAGATGGTTGGATGGCATCACCAACTCAATGGACATGAATTTGAGCAAGCTCTTGGAGATAGTGAAGGATATGGGGAGCCCGGTGTGCTGCAGTCTGTTGGTTACAAAGAGTCAGACATGACTCAGCAATTGAACAGCAACAACAAATAAATAGGTATTAATAGTATCACTTCCTCTGCCTTGAATTTGACTCTAAGAAACAAATGTCAAACAGCCAGAAAAGAAAGAAGCAGAACTCCGTGCAATTTCCTATTTACTTAGATATAGAGGCAGCGATGAACTCTCTCTTCACATTTTTGCCAATTAAAAATTGAGCCAAGTCTGGTGGGATGATGACAAGTTGAACTGGGCAAACACACACAAGCACGCGCCTGCACACACACACACACACACACACACACAAACACACACAGATGGCTGAGACATTCTAATGAGTTTAGGGCCTATTGTGTAGCAGTTTGAAGGTAACACAGTTTACGGCTAATAATTTGAATAGCTTCTCCCATCTGGTCATCTTAATTTGTCCGGAAGGAGTAAAAAAATGTAAAAGGAAGTACAACCTGCACACAAATGTTTATAGCAACTTAATTCATAGTTATCAAAACTTGGAAGCAACGAAGATGCCCTTCAGTAGGTGCATTGTATAAATAAACTGTAGTACTTCTAGACAATGGAATATTATTTAGTGTTAGAAAGAAAAGAGTTATCTAGGCATGAAAAGATATAGAGGAAACTTTAATGCATATTGCTAAGTAAAAGAAGCTAATCTGGAAAGGATAATTACTGTATGATTTCAACTATGGAACACTCTGGAAAAGCCCAAACTATGGAGACCGTGGGGTGGGCATGAAGAGGCAAGAATTCCTGATTTTTAGGGCAGCAAAACCATGTTGAATGATACTATCCTGGTGCATGTGAGTCATTATGTGTGTCCTGCTAAGCTACTTTAGTTGTGTCCGTTGCAACCCCATGGACTATAGCCAGCCAGGCTCCTCTATCCGTGGGATTCTCCAGGCAAGAATACTGGAGTGGGTTGCCATGCCTTCTTCCAGGGGATCTTCCCGACCCAGGGAGGGAACTCACGTCTCTTATGTGTCCTGCATTGGCAGGCAGGTTCTTTACCACTGGTGCCACCTGGAAAGCCTATACATCATTATACTTTCGTCTAACCCGTAGAGGGAAATGTAATGTAAACTGTGGACTTGGGCGATTGTGCTGTCTTCGTGTGGCTTCATCCTTATTAAAAAATGTACAAGGACTTAGCTGGTGGTACAGTGGATAAGAATCTGCCTGCCAGTGCACCGCAGGGGACAGCTGTTTGATCCTGGTTGGGAAGACGCCACATTTCTCGGAGCAACTAAGCCTGTGCGCCACAACTACTGAGCCTGGATGTGGCAACTGTTGAAGCCTGAGTTGAGTCTAGAGCCTGTGCTCCACAACGAGAGAAGCCACTGAAACGAGAAGCCCTGGCAATGGCACCCCACTCCAGTACTCTTGCCTGGCAAACCCCATAGAGGAGCCTGGTAGGCTGCAGTCCATGGGGTCGCTGAGAGTCGGACACGACTGAGCGACTTCACTTTCACTTTTCACTTTCATGCATTGGAGAAGAAAATGGCAACCCACTGCAGAGTTCTTGCCTGGAGAATCCCAGGGACGGGGGAGCCTGGTGGGCTGCTGTCTATGGGGTCCCACAGAGTCAGACATGACTGAAGCAACTTAGCAGCAGCTGCTCGGCAACAAAGAGTAGCCCCTGCTCACTACAACGAGAGAAAGTCTGAGCAAAAGCAGCAAAGACTCAGTGAAACCAAAATTAATTAATTAATTAATTAATGGCATGAATTTTTAAAAATGTACTAACTGGTGAATGATGTTGGTTCAAATAAACATCAGGGGCTACAGTCTTTCTGTTTTGTTTGTTTGTTTTTTCAAGAAAAGAGTTAAATTGGCTTAAAGGGCATAATGGGCTTCCTAAGTGGCACAGTGGTAAAGAACCCATCTGCCAATGTAGGAGACACAGGAGTCGCAGTTTTGATCCCTTGGTCAGGAAGTTCCCCTGGAGAAGGGCATGGTAACCCACTTTAGTATTCTTGCCTGGAGAATCCCATTGACAGAGGAGTCCATGGGGTCGGAGAGAGTCAAACAGGACTGAAGTGCCTTAGCGCACACATATATGTCCCGTGCCCATTTTTAGATAGCTTCCTAAGAACAAACCTGAGGTGGACAAAGGATTCAGGAACCCGATTTGTGTGGGACCCTATCCTCGTTTGTATGACAAGATGTATTCCTGTTTAAAAAAAAAGAAAGAAAAAAAACCTGCAAATAAATGCAAAGGGGGGAATTAATGTAATTCTTTTCCACCTTAGGAAGAGCCTTGTGGCCTCTGACTCACTAGCAAAAAGCAACGAATTAGCAACAACAACTCAAAGAGACACAGGAAAATACAACCAGGTCTTCAAAAAACCATAAAATAGCAATTACCATATTTTAGCATAAGTTTCTACACAGAATTATCTCACAGTTATAATTAGGTTGCTAATGCCACACAGAATTGGACAATACACTAATTTGGTATACCCTTTATCTAATCTGATAGAAATGTAACATTTAGAGGGCTTGACTTTTTTTTCACAAGCAATTAAAAAGGACTTCTTCAGCTTAACTTTAATATCACACTTTAAAAAATGTGTTGCGCTTTATAATGTGTGTGGGTAGTGGATAAGAGAAAGAGAAAAAAAGAGGGGAATTCCAACCCAATTATAGGCACAAGGCATACCCTCTAGTCTCTGATTTATTTCCACCATATAAGATTCTTTTCTTTCTTGCTTTCTTTTTCAAAATCTTTTTTCTTTTTTGCCTTTGGTAAATTAAAACTGAATTTTCTTCTCTAGGACAATTCTCTATTCCAGTCATAGTAAATACCAATTTCATTTCCATCCCATTATTTTTCTAATTAAGCATTTGTCATGCAAAAGGAGATCTGAGGTGCCTGCACTTTTCATTATGCAAAAAATTCAGTTATGATAATAGCTTTGGGATGGCATCTTGAAGGTGTTATGGAAAAAAATCAGGAGAGAAATGGAATAAAATAAACTGTATTTTACTTTGGGCTTTCACCTATTTATTTTTTGCCACAATTGTGAATATTGACAACATCCCTATGTAGGATGGACACAAAATTAGCATCCTTTAATAAGGAGAATTCTATTACATCTTCATCTAAACATTTTAGAGGTTGAAAATGTCACCCTGCCTCTCATTTTTTTCTCTTCTGTTCACACTTAGCAAAACCTATAACTTCTATACTTGATGAAATGTGCTTCTGACTCAAATTGTTTCAGAACAAAGTAAGAATGTGCCAGGAGGACCATCTGATATTTCTTGGAAACTCTTTCTTCCTCCTTATGACAAATCCCAAGGGCCTAGGCTCTGTCAAAGGAGAATTTATTTTCTAAACCCTTTGAACACAGAGCTTTTCCATTTTCTGTGGCAAGATATTTTTCCCAGACAAACATTAACCACTGCATCTTATAGCTATATTTATGTCCACACATATGCTACATATCCATATGCATATATATGCATATCCATATGCATGTATTCTGCATTCTATATTTCTATATGTATATTTTAATCTATTGATTTATAAAATCTAAGGTTTTTATTTTTCAGTTATTTCCATAGTTTGTGCAGAATTAGCTGGGCAATTCATTGGAGAAGGAAATGGCAACCCACTCCAGCGTTCTTGCCTGGAGAATCCCAGGGATGGGGGAGCCTGGTGGGCTGCCGTCTATGGGGTTGCACAGAGTCGGACACGAGTGAAGTGACTTAGCAGCTGGGCAATTAGATTTTTAAAAAGTGGGACTGTTTCTTCTCAATGTCTCAAAATGTAGACCAACTTTCTAGTTTTGGGAGGAATGAGTGTATTGTCTGAAATTGCCGTCTCCTGAAACACACTGTGTAGTGTGTGTGTGTGTGTGTGTGTGATGAGATAGTGCTGTTGGTTGAACTCACTGTGATCCATGTGCTCAGTATTTTCAAAGATGCTTCGTGGTGGTTCCTCCCAGACCCCGTCTGTTTGCTGTCATCCCCAAGCTCTGATCTCGGGTGGCCTCGGCCTGCAAGAGCTTGGAGCAGGGCTTGGGATCCCAGCTGGAGACTGGGCTGGGTTGTGGTGGCGAGAGCACCCGATCTTACCCACTAGACTAGTGATCAGTGACAAGAGCCCTGGCCCTTTGGCTTTGCAGAAGAGAATCCCCACAAAGATGGCAAGGAGCAAAATAAAGTACACGTTCAGAGGAAAAGAGTACAGAATGTGTAGAAAGCACATGGGTGGCCTCAGAGGGAGAGTCCCTAAATTGCACCCTTGTGGCAGTCTGAGTTACTCTTATGGGTATTTCTTCCAGGTTTGCTTTGGCCAGTCATTTGATTTGCCTGGCTTGCACTCCGTAACTGGTAAATATCTCAGGATCCTCCCACTTAGCCAAGACAGATTTTACCAAAAAGGCATCTGGGTCGAGCATCCCTTGACATAGCTTCCCTCTGGCCTCTAAGAAGCCTTTTCTGCACATGTGTGGTTAACAGAGATCTCCTGACTTCAGGAATAAGAAATAATGTGGTTCTGGCAGGGCCTAGCCTCCTCCCTCGGAGAAGGCAATGGCACCCCACTCCAGTACTCTTGCCTGGAAAATCCCATGGACGGAGGGGCCTGGAGGGCTGCAGTCCATGGGGTCGCTGAGGGTCGGACACGACTGAGTGACTTCACTTTCACTTTTCACTTTCATGCTTTGGAGAAGGAAATGGCAACCCACTCCAGTATTCTTGCCTGGAGAATCCCAGGGACTGGGGAGCCTGGTGGGCTGCCGTCTGTGGGGTCGCACAGAATTGGACACGACTGAAATGACTTAGCAGCCTCCTCCCTAATTGTCTATTCTTGTCTTGGAGTTTTTGTCAATAGAGAACGAATCTCCAATTGCTTTACCCCGAGGGGGCGTTGGGGGTGGGTGGGAGGGCATCTGCCTTCTGCCTCAGTTCCACCAGTTGCTCTGCTTTTTGCCTGCTGAAGGCTCTCAGGGAAAGTTGTCCTGGGAAGAGGAGGCGCCTCGCTCAGGAAGTCGGTAGGGGGAGGCCGCAACCAATGACTGGTTGGGAAGCCTTACACACGGCTCACCTAGGCAGCTAGGCAGCAGCCCGGGAAGGAACAGTTCTGTGGGTGGTTAAGGTCCACAGCCCTCCCCTCCCCAACGCTGCGGACACCGGTGGGCTTTTTCTGACACCACATCTGCTCCCTGCCTCTTCTGCTTCACCCCTTTCCTCACAGGATTTTTCCTGAAGGACACTTGCTCAGGATCATGGCACCCAAGTCCCTGTCTTCAGCTCTGTTTCTGGAAATTTTCTTTTGATTTTAGACATTTAATGTCCTGGTCAATAAAATGTGTATAATAAGCCCTGCTTTGTCTATCTCTCAAAGTTGGGGTACAAATGGTGCGGAAAAATTTTGTCAACAGCCAAAGCAGTAAAAATATTTTGCAGGCAGCATGATATATAATTTGTTTAAATATTGAACCTTCAGTGGGACTTCCCTGGTGGTCCAGTGGTTGAGACTCCACTTTCCAAGGCAGGGGGGTGTGGGTTTGATCCCTGGTCAGGGAGCTAACATCCCACTTGCCTCACGGCCAAAAAAAGTTTTTTACTTTGCACAAAACAGAAGCGGTATTGTAAGTAATTCAGTAAAGACTTTAAAAAGGTGGTCCATATTAAAAACATATATATTTAACCTTTGGTTTAATGAGAGTAAGGCTGATTTCTCCCAACTTGGGTTTTTTCACACTTCAGGCTGATGTCCACCGTTCTGGCTTTACCACACCCTGTTGAGGGTGGATGTGTTTAGAGCTGCTGATTGGTGTGCACTCCCCTCTGAACCGGGGCTTTCTAAGGCAGGCGAGGGAGAGACAGGAACCCAGCAAGTGGCTATGTTGACCGGAGAGCACACAGTCCCTGCCAAAGGCCAACTAAGCAGTAACCCTAAAGAGCCTGCCTGCGAATGCGTGAGATACAAGAGATGTGCGTTCAATTCCCATGGCGGGCAAATTCCCTGGAGAAGGCACTGGCCACCCACCCTGGTATTCTTGCCTGGAGAATCCCATGGACAGAAGAGCCTGGCGGGCTACAGTCCATGGGGGTCACACTAACTGAAGCGACTTAGCACACAAGCAAAGTCAGACACCAGATTTATATGTAAAACCTCCAGCTTCTTAAATACTAATCACACATTTTTAAAAAAACTTTGTGTGTGCACTCGGTTGCTCACTCGTGTCCAACTCTTTACGACCCCATGGACTGTAGCCCACCAGGCTCCTCTGCCCATGGGATGTCCTAGGAGTGGGTTGCCATTATGGAGAAGATCTTCTCCATAACATCTTCCCGATCCAGGGATCAAACCCAAGTCTCCTGGGTCTCCTGCACTGGTAGGCAGATTCCTTACCACTGTGCCACCTGAGAAAAAACTTTAACACTCCACTGTTCAACCAGAGCATAACTGGAGGCCCAACTGGGCTAGCAGTGTGTTAGCTGTGTCCAGATTTCAGTGCCTGAAGTAACAGAGCAGGTGATGCCCGGTGAGGTCTCAGCTCCAGCTCAGCACCCAGCACCTGATCCATGAACGATCTGGGGTGCACAGGATCACCATTAGCAGTGCTGGCTTCCAAGGAGTTAAAAGAATGACTGCTAGTTTTAGTGAATAGTTTTCTACTTTGTAAAAACCACTTAGCATATGATTCTTTTCCCCAAACAGTATTACAACATGTGCAGATTTTTATTCACTTGCCAGCTTGCTCTTGCACAACTTTTCAAGGACACTTAGTCTGTTTCCTTGTCTATGAAACAGAAATAATTATGCCTGTTCTGAAAATAAGCAAAAGGCATGTAAAAGGACTTTGCAGACAGTGGTGATCAATCCAGCTGTAAAAAATCACTGCTCCCTAGATTCTGCCCTGGGATCTAAATCCCATACTCAGAAATCTGAAACAAACAGAGGCTCTCTCTTATCTTTCTTCCAAGGTGATGCTTCCTTTGGTCATGATTTTTGCTATAAAAACTGCATTATTATTTTCTATAACTGTTAATTACTTTCTACTACTATTAATTACTATTAATCTTTTCCTTTAAATCTAATATTTTTTTTTACTTATTACCAACTATCTTCTTCAATTACCAACTTTATTTTTGCCTAAGCAACAATATCCGTGAATACACAGGTTTTATGTCCTAGTATTTAATTTTTGACACACACATATAAATGTATATGTGCATGTCTATATACACTTCTATATGTGTTTGCCGTACATACATATGGGCTTCCCTGGCAGATCAGTGGTAAAGAATCCACCTGCCAATGCAGGAGATGTGGGTTCGATCCCTGGGTTGGGAAGATCCCCTGGAGAAGGAAATGGCAACCCAGTCCAGTATGCTTGCCTGGGAAATCCCATGGACAGAGGAGCCTGGCAGGCTATAGTCCATGAGGGTCGCAAGAGTCAGATACGACTTAGTGACCAAACAACAACATATATTACCTGAGTGACTGAGTGAAGTTGCTCAGTCGTGTCCGACTCTTTGCGACCCCATGGACTGTAGCCCACCAGGCTCCTCTGTCCATGGGATTCTCCAGGCAAGAGTACTGGAGTGGGGTGCCATTGCCTTCTCCAGGGGATCTTCCCAACCCAGGGATCGAACCCAGGTCTCCCACATTGCAGGCAGACGCTTTAACCTCTGAACCACCAGGGAAGCCCAATTACCTGAAAGGTGTTTATCATCTTGCTTAAAACCAACTACATGTTTGCCATTTTGGAATACTCTATCCTTTCAGGGATAGTAATATTTTACAGAAAAAATTTTTGTCTCTACCAGTTCATTAACTTACTCATTGAGTATTTGTCACCTACGGTCTATCCCATGTAAACCTGGAACAGGCGGGAGAAGATGAACATCACTGGTTTCACAAAACTTTAAACGGCTCTAAAAAGCTTTGTGAGCCCATGCAGCTAATGAATGTTGATAGGAAAATTCACAACCCAAATCTTCCCGTTCCAGATTCCTGTGGACTTGGGAGCTCTCAGGGATCACTTAGGGGGCCATGTTCCTAACCCTCCAACCACCCAACACTGTAATTTCTACGATTGGCTTTAGTCATTTAATAAGATAATGGCATTCAAACCAGTCACCATTAGAATACCAGATGATGTTAATAATTACAATCTGTGTTTAGGTGGCGCCTCTCCAGGCAAGCACTAAGAGTTCTACAAACATTATCTCATTTTCATCTTCATGACACCCTTGTGAAGCAAGCCTTTTTTATAGCATGACTAGAGAGAGCAGCTGAGGCGCGAAGAGGTGAAATACATCCCCCAATCTGAGAGCGCATGTGTGATCACACTTCTCAAACTTGGTTTGATGTTGTCTTGAGAAAGTCTCTGTAATTGTGTTCACGTAAGAGTTTCACACTAAATGCAAGGGATGTCTCTGAAAATATTTACATTTATGTCTGTAAAGGCATGGGCTCTTTAAACTCTGTATTCAGTGTATCGAATTAGCAAACAAACAGAGTCTAAGTGGAGTTCAACATACTGAATACTATCTTGCCAGATAACTTATTTAATAAGTCATTATGTAGCACTTGATTTTACCTGATACTGTTTCAAGTGTATTATAATTATCAACTCCTCTACTCCTCACAGTGACTCCGCTAAGGAGATGCTGGCATGTTCTTCATTGAACATGGGAGAAAATCAGAAAGTTAGACAACTTGTCTAAGGTCCCAGAGCTGGTAAGCAACAGAGCTGAGAGACACACTGCTATATTTAAAATGGATGACCAACAAGGATCTAACATATAGATCCTTGCAGCAGCCTGGATGGGAGGGGGGTTTGGGGGAGAACCGATACATGTATATACATGGTTGAGTCCCTTCAGCTGTTTACCTGAAACCATCACAACATTGTTAATCAGCTGTACCCCGATACAGAGTAAATTTTTTTATTTTTAAATACACACAGTTTGGTCCCTGAGTTCCCATCTTTAAACCAGAGCATTCTGTAACTATCAAGCTTGTAATAGTTATTTGAAATATATATTGTTTCTCTCTTTCTCATGCCGGTCAAAGGTTTTTGTCCCCCCAATCCTGACCCCCACCCGCTATGTCGGTGGTTATCCACTCCAGCCTATTCGAGACAGAATCTCCCTAATGTGGCAAGTCATCCTGCCCCGTCCTCACTGTGCTTGAAGTCCAGGTGTATAACTTGCTGGTACATCGGCCGAGAGCCTAGAAAACAGGGTTTCAGAAGCTCAGTAAGTCACAATCCATTCCATACAGAGTCCACAAGGCATTGCCCTCAAATACTAAAAATTCCTTTCTTCATTTGTGCTTTGGGAAAGGAAGAGTAAAATTCTCCCCCTAGTTCTGTCCCAGGACTGGGATGAGTTTTAACAGTAAGCAGAGATATTTTTCACAAGTGACTTATGCAATATACATTATGCTTGGAGAGTGCTTTCAAAGTGTTCTATGTATTCACGAGCTCATTTGATCCTTACACAACAGCCAGTGAGATAATGGGGAAGCTACTTTCATAACCACCATTTTACAGATGAGACAACTGAGGCTCAGTGTCATTAAATAAACTTGTCCAAAGTCACCCAGCTAATGAGCCACCGGAGCAGAATACATCCAGTATCATGTGTTAATAAAGCCTATAAATTACCTCATCACATATTAAACTTAATCACTTCTAAGATCAGACACTTAAATAAAATTCAGAGTGATTCCTCCTCAAGGGTGCAGACAGGACAGTTGAGAATACTTAATGATTTCCAGGTTCAGCTCTCTTCTCCTTTTTGAAAGAACGTGAAACAGACTTTACAGGGTCATTAAAAGGAGTAGAGCTTCACCACATGGCCCAGCAATCCCACTCCTGGGCATATACCCAGAAAAAAACTGTAATTCAAAAACATACATGGGGACTTCCTTTGTGGTCCAATGGGTGAGAATCCAGGTTCGATCCCTGGTCCAGGAAAATTCCACCTGCCTCGGGGCAACTAAGCCTGTGCAGCACGACTACTGCGCCCATGCTCTAGAGACCATGAGCTGAAGCTGTTGAGCCCACATGCCGCAGTTGCTGAAGCCCAGCAAGTCTAGAGCCTGTGCTCTACAGGAGGAGCCACCACAATGAGAAGCCCGCACATTGCAACGAGAGAGCCGACCCTGCTCCCCACAGCCAGAGAAAGCCCAGGCTTGCAAAGACCCAGTGCATCCAAAAATAAACCAGTAACATTTTTAAAAGCCTTAATACTGCCCACTTAAAGAGACACATGCATCCCAGTGTTTATTGCAGCACTGTTTCCAATAGCCAGGATGTGGAAGCAGTCCAAATGTCCATCAACAGAGGACTGGATATGGCGCTAGTCCTCTGGATGGTTACTCAGCCACATAAAGACTGTGCCCTTTGCAGCAACGTGGATGGACCTAAAGACTGTCCCACAGACTGAAAAGTGAAAGTGAAGTCGCTCAGTCGTGTCCGACTCTTTGCGACCCCATGGACTGTAGCCGACTAGGCTCCTCGGTCCATGGAATTTTCCAGGCAAGAGTACTGGAGTGGGTTGCCATTGCCTTCTCCAACAGACTGAATGAAGTAAGTCAGAAAGAGAAAAACAAATAGTGTATAATATCATTTATATGTAGAATCTAGAAAAACAGTAGAAATGAACTTATTTGCAAAGCAGAAATAAAGACACAGAAATCAAGAACCAAATTATGGATACCAAGTGGGGAGAGACAGATGGGATGAATTAGGAGATTGGGATTGATAAATATATACATTGATATTATGCAAAAAATAGATAACTGATGAGAACCAACTGTATGGCATAGGGGACTCTACTCAGTGCTCTGTGGTGACCTAAATGGGAAGGAAATCCAAAAAAAGTGGGTATATGTATATATGCAGCTGACTCACCTTGCTGTACGGCAGAAACTAACCCAACATTGTAAAGCAGCTATACTCCAATAAAAATTTTAAAAGTGGCCTTGTGGCCACTTCCCCCACATGGGTATGTGGTACTCATACCTGCTGACTCATTCAAATGCCCACTGCCTGAATGAAAGGAATCCCTAGGTCTCCAGAAGAGCCATCTCCCTTGTTCCAAACATGTCCCTCCTCCCCTGCTTGTGGACACTGTGTGCTGAGAATTAGCTCCACTAAATAAAGAAGGAAAAGGCAGTTCATTCAGATGAGGTATGTATGAGTTATATACGTGCCAGGCGTTGGGCCCTGGAGGCCCAATCTGCCAACTTTTACTTTCTCTATACAATGCTGACTTTTCTTTTTCAACTGCTAGAACAATGGCAGTGAATCATCACTTGTGATTTAAGATTTTTTATACTGAGTCTGCCTATTTATTATTATTTACTTATTATTGATATTCTTCCAAATAGGCTATTGCTGAAACCACTGGCTGCCCTCCTCCTCTGCCTATGATCTTACTGCCAACTGAGTGGGATCCCACCGTCTGATGACATGAGCTTCTTCAGCTTTTCTCTCTGTCTCAGGATTTCCTGGATTTTCTCCCAGAGTCAGTCCCACTTTCATGGGAAGAGGTGGCCTCCTGCCTTCCAAGGCCAGATCAACCCCTTCTTCTCCTAGAACCCCCTCCCTGTCACCACTTCTTTGAAGGCTTCCGTGGTGACTCAGAGGTAAAGAATCTGCCTGCAATGCAGGAGACCTGGGTTTGATCCCTGGGTCAGGAAGATCCCCTGGAGGAGGAAATGGCAATCCACTCTAGTATTCTTATCTGGAGAATCCCATGGACAGAGGAGCCTGACAGTCCACAGGGTTGCACAGAGTTGGACACGACTAAAGTGACTTAGCAGCAGCACCACCACCACCTCTTAGAGAATTTCTCTCAATCAGTGACAAATGTCTCTCCCTTCACTCCCATCCCACAGCATGCCCCAGCCTTTCTCTCTTACCTGGAATACTTTCCTTTATCCACCAAGAAATTTAAGTCTTTTCAATGGCACCGTCTCTCTGCTGGCTTCTATGACATTATAAGTCATAGGAAAAAATCCAGTGCCTCCCAAAGAAATGGAAAAGAAATCCACATGGAACCTCTTCAGTGGCTATTGCTATGTAACAAACTATCCCAAAGCTGAATGGCTTAAAACACGACAATTTATGATGTTTTATGTCTGTGGATTGATGGGGCTCAGCTAGGCAGTTCTTTGGTTCACAGGAATATAACCAAGATCAATTAGGAGCTGCACTCAGCTAGGAGCATGGCTGCAGGAATCTCAACCTCTGGGACCTGTCTGTTCCCTCTCACCCTCTAGTCCTGGACTCTTGACAGCATGGCAGCTGGCTTCCAAGAGCACAAAACAGAACTGCCTGCCTTCTGAAGGTCTAGACCAGCAATTATCATAGCATTGCTTCCTCTTTATAGCACTACTGGTCAAAGCAAATCTCACAGTCAACCCAGGTTCAGATCAGATCAGATCAGATCAGTCACTCAGTCGTGTCCGACTTTTTGCGACCCCATGAATCGCAGCACGCCAGGCCTCCCTGTCCCTCACCAACTCCCGGAGTTCACTCAGACTCACATCCATCGAGTCAGTGATGGCATCCAGCCATCTCATCCTCTGTCGTCCCCTTCTCCTCCTGCCCCCAATCCCTCCCAGCATCAGAGTCTTTTCCAATGAGTCAACTCTTCACATGAGGTGGCCAAAGTACTGGAGTTTCAGCTTTAGCATCATTCCTTCCAAAGAAATCCCAGGGCTGATCTCCTTCAGAATGGACTGGTTGGATCTCCTTGCAGTCCAAGGGACTCTCAAGAGTCTTCTCCAATACCACAGTTCAAAAGCATCAATTCTTCGGCGCTCAGCCTTCTTCACAGTCCAACTCTCACATCCATACATGACCACAGGAAAAACCATAGCCAGGTTCAAGGAGAGGGGAAATAGATTCCATCTCTCAATGAGGGGAAGGGCAAGGAATCTGTAGTCAGCTTGAATCCAGCATAGATGTCCATGTTTGATCAGCTCAAATCACCTCAGCAATCACACTAGCTATTTGGTATTATTCCCTGAAGTTTTAATAAATCTGAGTTAGCTCATCTTATGTAACTCATAGTATTACTGCTTCTCCAAAAGAACAAAATAGCTCAATTTCTGGACTTAGGTTAATAAGAAAGTAATTTTTATAGACTCTTAAAATTCAAGACCTGCTTGAAGAACTATTTAAAATTCAGCTAGAATTTATATAGGTCTGTTTTATAGATACAAAGATCAGGTACCATATCTATAAAATCTAGAGAAAGTAGGTGAAGTGAATTTTAATCAACCTTTTTTTTTGTTTTGCTTTCCCAAAAGAAAAGCCAATATATTTCTGTAAAGAAGGTGAATATTTCTGAAAGACAAGAACAGCCATAAATCAGAGGCGTCAGCTAGCTCTACTACTGAACAGTAGGGAAGAGCTTACTGTAGCCCTAGGCGCCCTTCCCAAGAATTCAGCAGTGCCCTTACTGACCACTAGGTGTCCCGTTGGTTTCCTCCAGCGGGTGGGGGCGGGGTTGCTGATGGAAGGGGTGTGAGGATGGACATAAGACCACCAGTCCATTAGTCAAGATATGCTATTGGCTATAATTGGACTCTCCAGGTGCTGCTAGTGGTATAGAATCTACCTGCCAACGCAGGAGACAAAAGAGACCTGGGTGGCGTTCGATTCGAAATAAAGTGCACAATCAATGCTACGTGTTGAATCATCCCGAAACCACACCTCCCTCCTGGTCCCTGGAAAAACTGCCTTCCACAAAACTGGTCCCTGGTGCCACAATGGTTGCAGACCGCTTCTGGGTGACGGGATTATATCTCTCGTCCACAGAGAAATCTTCTTTGAGCCCACCCAGCTCCCAAAATTAGGTCAGATGCCAATTAGGACCAATCCTACATCTGCTGTATAAACAGTTTTGCCGAGGCTACCTCACCCCTTCTCTGGGGTCAGGGGTGGCCCCCACCAGTGTGTATACAGTGAGACCAGCTTCCCTGGTTCTGACCTATGAGTCCAGAGGCAGACACTAACCTTAAGATGGACCAAAGACATTTCCTTCTGAACTGAAAGATGTGGAGTTTTGATCACTAGTTATATTAGTGGAGCACATCAGAAGGAAGATCCATAAATTTGTGCCAAAGAGGGAGAGCTAATTTGCCTCTTGCGCTTGTATATCTCCTCCTCATATTCTGTTAGACACCTGTATGACTTTCTCATGGATTCTGGTCTTTCCTGAAACTGCAGAATTTTCTACAGCTCAAAGACTTAAAACAATTTATACTAACTGGAATGAACTCACTTATGCACACATAATGACTAGTGTATTTGTTCTGTGCCCTTTTCAGTGCTGGAATGATGGTTCTGTGGAAACAAGAAGATGCCTACCTTGCTTGGCACTGTGCCTTGAACACCAAGTGAAGTGGTTGACCCACGATAAGTGGCCCATAAATATTTATTGAATGAATAAGTGGAAGCATAAGACTGATGCAGGACTTGCCTGGTGGTCCAGTGGTTAAGAATCCACCTGTCGATGTAGGGGACACAGGTTTGATCCCTGGTCTGGGAAGATCCCACAGGCCATGGGGCAATTAAGTCTGCACATCACAACTACTGAGTCCACACTCTAGACCCCGTGCTCTGCAACAAGAGAAGCACCGCAGTGAGAAGCCCCGGGCACCACGATGAAGACCCAGGGCAGCCAAAAATAATAAATAAGGACTTAAGACCAATGCAGCTCTCCAGGAAATGCCTGGGAGAGAATGAAACTTCACGATGGTTGGGTGGGAGGACTAAGGGACTGTTGTGGGTTTGGATGCCACGTTGGCGAGAAATGTTTTGAATTGAGACTCTTGGTCGAATTGCTCAGGTTTGGAAAAACATCCTGTATTATCTGATGACAGAAAGAGTCAAGTACAAAGACCCTGTTTACCTTCGGATGCCAAGACTAGCTGAAGGAGAGAAAGTGAAGTCGCTCAGTCGTGTCCGACTCTTTGCAACCCCGTGGACTGTAGCCTACTAGGCTCCTCCGTCTATGGGATTCTCCAGGCAAGAGAGCTGAGGCTGAAGCTGAAGGAGCTATAGTCAAAAAGAAAATCTCTGTAACTTGGGTAGTGCAGGAGAGAAGGAGCGTAGCTCTGTGAAGCAGTGGACCCTGCAGGGCTGTGTGACTCCTCATAAACTGACGGGAGAGAGGGCAGCCCTGAAGCAGGAATAATGCCAGAAGTCTCTGATGGTCAGGGTGAGGACAGAGCAGCCATGACAGCCATTTGCAGCAAGGAGAGTGAGTGGGAGTGGATGGAAGTGAAAGGCTAGAGAAGATCCCATTTCCTGTCTTCTGTAGTTCCCTGGAAACAGCGCAGGGAGGGTGTACATTCAGTATCCATATGGCTCTAAAGCCACAGAACTCTGGGGCCGCTCACTACACCTTGGTGTTTCCAGGCCGGTGTCATGGATAGAGGAGCCTGGCAGGCCACAGTCCATGGGGTCACAGAGTCAGGCCCAGCTGAGCACGCATACACAGGGCTCTCTATCTAAGTTACAGGCTGAAAGATTCTAGTAAGAAGCAGGGTTTGATTCACCACAGACGTGTGTCTCTGCAATTTTACATTTTTTTGGAGGATGTGAACCTGCTAGCTCACTTGTCTGATGTGTGGATATTGAGTTCAAAAAATGGAAGCTTTGTGTCTCTGTGCTATGGCTACCTACCTTCTAACTACCCTGAAAGAGGAGACAACTTTATGTCAGAATATGTCTTCATATCAGCCGAATTCTGAATGGAAAACTATCTCTGATTTTGGAATGATATCCAACTAAGAGTCCAAGAGGAAAATCTGATTTCCCAGCAGTCACAATCCAGGGGCCTTCAAGTCCTGTGAGTCATCTCTTCCTTCTTGGGGTAGGTTCCAGCTCTACCAGTTAAATGTGTCCAATCTTGCCAAGAAAATACTCTGCCAATGTACAGGTGTCTTTGGAGAGCTGAGATATTTTGTTCAATTGCTACCGGACTGAGACTGCCACATCTGTCTTAGTAACAGTTGTATGCAAAATGCTTCTTAATATTTGTTGAGGGCTGTCAACTACAAATTGGCACTTGCCATCTAGCTCTACAAGCATTAAATCATATGTTCCGTCAGCTACTGAACCCTAATACCCCTTGAAAGGAGTTGAGAGTGGGGAGCAGAAATGAGCCACTCGGTGCTGGGGGAAAAACTGGCAGCACAGGTCTTCAGATATCTTCAGGAGCCAATTTTATGAGCCCAATTACTGTATCTCCCCTTATCGAGAAAAGCACTAAAATCCTTCATGGTGATGACTGTTCCTTGTGACTAGCAAAGTTTCGTGAGACTAGTAGAAACCTTCTGGGAAAATATGTGCTTGATTGCATGTATTCCCTCTTCACCAAAATCACATTTATACTGACCTTTCCCAGTTGGCTCTTTGAAACAGTGTCTCAGAGCTATCTGAGGTGCTGTCTCCCAGGCTTGCAGTCCACATTTTGCCCCCAATAAAACTCAACATTTTCAACTCACGCTGTGCAAACTTGTTAAGTTGGCAGGGTCCATAACTTTAATTTTTTTGTTTAACAATTCTTGAAAAACTTTGCTCTAAGGCGCTAAGGAGGAAGGATAGAGCCCACTGATGAAGCGCCTCCAGTCTATAGCCAGATAACCCTGCTTCAACCTTCGTTCTCCTGTTCAGCAGGGTGTGGCCAGTTCCTTACCATCCCTAAGCCTCATTGTCTCCTCTGTGAAAGGGAGATAACAAGAGGACATCCCTCAAAGAATGAATGTGAGAATTAACTTGCACGTAGTAAGCACTCAGCAAATGTTATTACTCTAGCTATCTTTGTTGTTTTTGTTCAGTCGCTAAGTCGTGACTGACTCTTTGTGACCCCGTGGACTGTAGCACGCCAGGCTCCTTGTCCTCTGCTATCTTCCAGAGTTTTCTCAGATTCATGTCCATTGAGTCAGTGATGCTATATAACCATCTCATCCTCTGTCGCCCCCTTCTCCTCTTGCCCTCAATCTTTCCCAGTAAGAGTCGGCTCTTACATCTGGTGGCCAAAGTATTGGAGCTTCAGCAGCAGTCCTTCCAATGAAGGACTGTATGAAAATGGCTATTGTTGTTGCTGCTGCTGCTGCTGCTGCTAAGTCACTTCAGTCATGTCCGACTCTGTGCGACCCCATAGATGGCAGCCCACCAGGCTCCACCATCCCTGGGATTCTCCAGGCAAGAACACTGGAGTGGGTTGCCATTTCCTTCTCCAATAATATAAAATAAAATTATTTTATAAATTCGGATTTCTTAGCATGGCAGTTTTTTAAAATGATTATAAATCCTTTGACACTGCTCCCATGGAAGTGGAGTCCAGGTCTCTTCCCCGTGAATCTGACCAGGCTTGTGACTGCTTTGACTCTAGAATACATTGGCAGTGACCCCATGTGGCTTCCAAAGCTTGGTCATGAAAGAACATGCAGTTTCTGCCTGGCTAGCTGGGCCCCTGAGCCGCCCCATGCACTCTGATGACCCCAAGGCTTCCATGATGCTGGAGAGGCCACAGGCCATCACTCTGACTGACGGTCCCATCAGAATCTGGCGTCCCTCCCCAGGGGCCAAGCATTCTGAAAGTGGATCCTTCAGCTCCAACTGTTCCAGCCCTCAACTGCCTGAGCTAGCTAGAGTCCTTCCAGCTGAGTTCCCAGACCTTGAAGACATACAGACAAATCATTCTGTCTGTCTTTGTCCAAATTTCTACTCCATGAATCATAAACATAATAAAATGACTATTATTTCATGCCACTAAATCTGGGGTGGTTTGCTATACAGCAATAGGTATATGGAAACATTCAGAAAATAATAGATTTGAAGGGAAACAATGGGGCAAAAGAGGAAATTAACCATATCAAAATCATCAGATCCTGGATGTCCATCAACAGATGAGTAGATAAAGAAGCTGTGGTACATATACACAATGGAATACTACTCAGCCATAAAAAGGAACACATTTCAGTCAATGCTAATGAGGTGGATAAACCAAGAGCCTATTATGGAGTTAAGTAAATCAGAAAGAGAAAAACAAATATCATATATTAGTGCATCTATATGGAATCTAGAAAGATGGTGCTAATGAACCTGTTTGCATGGCAGCAATGGAGACATAGAGAATGGACTTATGGACCCGGGGCAGGAGGAGGAGAGGGTGGGACAAACGGAGAGAGTAGCAGGGAAACATATACACTACTATGTGTAAAACAGACAGCCAGGGGGGATTTTCTGTATGACTCAGGGAACTCAAATCAGGGCTCTGTGACAGCCCAGAGGGGTGGGATGGGGAGGGAGGTGGGAGGGAATTTCAAGAGGGAGGGAACATATGTATCCTATGGCTGATTCATGTGGATGTATGGCAGGAACCAACACAATATTGTAAAGCAATTATCCTCCAAATAAAAATAAATAAATTTCAAAAAATCATCAGATCCAACCTTGATCTGTGGACATAATTTTCAAATATCACATTTTTTTTAGTGGACCAATTTTAAAGTCTTTATTGAGTTTGTTACAATATTGTTTCTGTTTTATGTTTTGGTTTTTGGGCCATGAGGTATGTGGGAACTTAACTCCCTGACCAGGGATCAAACTCACAACCCCTGCCTTGGAAGGTGAAGCCTTAACCACTGGACTGCCAGCGAAATCCCTCTATCAGATTTTACTTATGGCAAAATTTAATTTCTTCTTTCTAAGCAGAAAGTCTGTGTTCATCTGAAGAGCCTGCAGCAAACAGAATGCCATACGAACTTCACACTGCAGGGCCCCAAGGGGAAGCTCACGAGCCCGTACAGACAGGTACCCCTCTTACTTCTGTTCTTGAGAGAACTGAGAGGGCCTGAAAGCTGAAAAGAAAAGCCCTTGGTTTAAATGGACCCCAATTGCATTTCAACTTATCAGATCAATAATGCAGAGATTCCTAAAAATCAATGTGCTGAGGCATTTTACCAAATGCAGTAGCCTATTGATTAATACCCTGACTTTTAAATATAAATGTGCATATTTCTTTGTTGTTGTCCAAATTACAGCATGCAAAAGCCAGCAAACTACATAATCTAATGGATAGTCATCAGATTATCATCCTAATTTTGTAAATGAGAAAACCGAAGCTGGGGAAAGCAGGGAAACTCACCATGATAAAAGAAACGCAGGGGCCTTTTGTTGAGCACAAAGAATACCCCAGTGTCCAAGCTTTTCTTCTGATGCAAAATAAATGTAAGGATGGTGAGTATATCCCCTAAAGGTCTACCCATGGATCAGATCAGATCACAGGAAAGCTGCATTTTGAATCTATTTTTCTGACTCCTTATGGAACACCTTCCCTCATCTAAAATGCACCGTTATTTCTTGGGTTTTATCATGGGTGGGCACGAGAAATGGCCATGTGACAGTCACCTGAAGTGTTTGATGTCCTTTACACTCAAACATCCGAATAACTGTCTGAGGGCTAGATTCTAGGCAGAATTTTGGATTTCCTAATGAGCTTTATTTATTTATTTTTTGAACTTTTAATTTTGTATTTAGATATAGCCAATTAACAATGCTGTGATAGTTTTAGAACGGCAGAAGGGACTCAGCCCTACATACACATGTATCCATTCTCTCCCAAACTCCCCTCCCATCCAGGCTGCCGTACAGTAGGTCCTTGTTGGTTATCCACTTTAAATATATAGCAGCATGCAAACTCCCTAAATATGCCTCCCCCTTCCTACCACCCCTGGCAAACATAAGTTCATTCTCTAAACCTGTGAGTCTTCTTTCTAATGAACTTTATTTAATTAGGTCACAGAAGCTGTGGAATCTTATCTTGTTTCCCTGGGTGTGCTGCTGTGGAAATGCATGTAGCAGCTGCGTTTGAATTTTGGTTCCCATGATGACAGGCTAGGTGAGCAAGTCAACATCTAAAGCCTCCGTTTCTGCCTCTGAATCGAGAGTCATCATCTTGCTACCTTCATCAGTGCTGTTGTAAAGATTAAGTCAAGTACTAAGACACAACAACTTTCATGAGAAAATAATGGTTCTTTCTCACTTCTTTTCATGTATTAGGATCTCTTTCACTTTAGATGTCTAAGAAACTACGAACAACCCAGTGCTTTGCTTTACTCTGTCCAAAGAAATGTTGGATCTAAATGAAAATGCCTGGTTGCCTGTTCGATTTGTTCTTAATCATAATTCCAAAGACGTCAATTTAAGAAGAAATTTTACTAATACTTTAGACACCATGGATTAATTTACATGTTATCTTCAGCCAGAGGATTTCAGGTTAAAGCAAGAAGCAAGTAAACAAACAAACAAAAAACCGAATTTGATAAGTCTATGGTTTTAAAAATATGTATAATATTATTTCCCAATCCCTTCCTTGACAAAAAATGTCAAGTCCTCCAGAAGGGAAAGCAGACATACTTGCTTACAGAAGTACAAGTTTTACTCGTTCTCTTAAAAATTATTTTCTGCACCAAAATGATTCCAAACTCGGCTCCCCACATCTTAGCAAATCAGAGAGGCCTCTTTAAAGAAACATAAGGTTTTAATTTACAAGGGATCATCTATATTTCTTTCCCAGGGCTGCACAGAAGGACTGCATTCTAAAACCAAGACAAATGCCTATATGTTCTACAAAAGTTTTCCCAGATAGTGCACACTATCTCCAATGACATAATGACAACCGAACTCAAAGCTCAATCATGAGACAGCACTTTGTATTTTAAAGTGAGATTTAAGTAATATATTTAATAAAACCCCCTTTTATAGTTTAATCTTTGAATTATAAGAAAATTTGGAGTAACAACGACCTGATCTTGTTGATGATAATTCAATAATGGTGATTTTGTTTTCCTTTCATACTTTTATTTTTTTTAATGTGTTTTGTGAGATTTGTGTCTACAGAATCCATGATTCATACCTAGACCTAGTGAATATGCCCATTTATATTAAATCTTTGAATCTTAACAATGTTTAAAATGTAAATTCTAACAAATGTTGGCTGAGTCAGAAAAAACAAGTTAGTTTAAGATCTTAACACAAACTGGCTATAAGTGCCCTGTAAGATAAAAGTCAACGTAGTGAAATGGACTGTCTCCTTCAGTAAGTTGCCTTAGGGAAAGCAATATATATTTTTAAAAGATAGACCTTTCAAAGAGAGTCTATAAATTGAGGTTCTGTGTATAAATGAATCCAAGAACCATCTCACCAGTGTCAAGAACAGATCTGAGTAAGAATGGCGGAGAAAAAATAATAAAGAAAAGACATTTAGTTTTAGAATTATTGCAAGCTTTTTTAAATGTTTTGGCAATTAAGAATTAGTTTATGTCATAATTCCTGGATTCAAGGAAATTTAAGAAGAGAGAGATAGAAATCTATGCTGAAAGTTTACGCAGATCTCTGCAAAGACACTATAATAGGGCTCCTCGGGTGGCTCAGTGGAAAAGAATCCTTCTACCAGCACAGGAGACAAGTTCGATCCCTGATTCAGGAAGATCCCACATGCCATGGAGCAGTTGAGCCCACGCACCAAAACTGTTGAGTCTGTGCTATAGAACCTGGGAGCTACAACTACGGAGCCACGCGCCACAGGTGCTGAAGCCTGCATGCCCTACAGCCCTGCTCCGGGCGCAGCAAGAGAAGTCACCAAAACGAGAAGCCTGTGCACTAGTCCCTGCTCGCCACAGCTACTCTGAGAGAGTAAAGCCCACACAGCAACCAAGACCCCAGACGCCAAAAACGAATACATAAATAAAATTAATTTTATAAAGACACTCTAATAGATTCTTAGGTGATGCCTCAGAGTAAGGCAGGAATAGCATAGTCCAGTCTTTCTTTTTTTTTTTCCAGCTTTCTTAATTACTACCAACTCCTGAACCAATCAATTTCCCTTCACTAGGAATTCAGATAAGGTTCGGAAACATATTAAGCCAAGTTCTCACTCTATACTCCTAACATACGAAAGTGACACAGAGGTGCCAGTCCAACCTTACAAAGTTTAGTTTTAAAATACCTTAGATCTAATCCAAGGTTTCTCATCCTGTATTATTCAGAGCTGTCAAGCTGTCGTGTGTGTGTGTGTGTGTGTGTGTGTGTGTGTAATCCCCAAAGTGGGAAATAGTAGGTAAGACTAGTTTTAAAAGGATTCTTAACCTCAGGACTTCTCAAAGTTTTCATTAGGCTAACGTGGATCTCCAGTAAGGACATAGAGTATGGCCTTTTCCCAAACTTAGTTGAATTTTTTTTTTTCCACAGAACATCTTTGGGGGATGATGTTGTATTTCACAGAAAAAAATTAGGAAATGCTGATACAACTCTTCAGTGAGTCCCAGCATTAATGCATCCAGATTCTGGTATAAAAGACTATGTTGAATATTGAGGAATCACCATGATCTGCACCCAGAAACCACATTTTCTTCTATAGTTTTTAGAAGAGGACATGTTTACATAATGATACCAATGGAAATTCATGGACTTTGGTTACACATAAGGCTTACTCTGGCACTTCTTGGCTATGGGACCTTGAACATTACTTAACTGCTTTGAGCCTTAGATTCTTCATCTATTAACAGAAGATAATAATTACTACATATTCAGAAAGTAGTAAAGTTTAAGTGTTGTTGTTTTGTTGTTCAATTGCTAAGTCATGTATCTTTGCCACCCCATGGACTACCAGGCTTCCCTGTCCTCCACTATCTCCCAAAGGAGTTTGCTCAAACTCATGTCCATTGAGTCGGTGATGCCATCAACCATCTCACCCTCTGTCACCCCCTTCTCCTCCTGCCCTCAATCTTTCCCAGCATCAAGGTCTTCTCCAAGGAGCTGGCTCTTCAGGTCAGATGGCCAAAGTATTAGAGTTTCAGCTTCAGCATCAGTCCTTCCAATGAACACACAGGGCTGATCTCCTTTAGGATGGACCGGTTGGATCTCCTTGCAGTCCAAGGGACTCTCAAGACTCTTCTCCAGCACCACAGTTCGAAAGCATCAATTCTTTGGCGCTCAGCCTTCTTTATAGTCCGGCTTTTACATCCATACGTTACTACTGGAAAAACCGTAACTTTGACTATATGGACATTTGTTAGGCTAAGTGATCTCTCTGTTTTTTAATGCTGTCTAGGTCTGTCATAGCTTTCCTTTCAAGGAGCAGGCATCTTTTAATTTCATGGCTGCAGTCATTGTCCGTATTGATTTTGGGGGCAAGAAAATAAAATCTGTCACTGCTTCCACTGTTTCCCCTTCTATTTGCCATGAAGTGATGGGACCAGATGCCGTGATCTTACTTTAAGTGTACATAGTGTATATTAAGAAAAGCAATGCCAAATACATATGGTAGGAGCTCAAAAATAAGAGCTTAACCTGTGTTGTAATCTCCAGTATTCAAGAAGACAACGCAATCCTGCCACCCACAAGCCAGCAACAAACGACTCACCTAAAAGCTCAAGGTCTGCCTGATTGCACTTGGAGCAACTGGCGTATCCATGTCCACCCGACTGTAATTGGCACTGGTAACTATCCATATTCAACCTGATATAAGCAGTCTGGAGAAACTTCTGAAGATTTGGGAAAGGGCTGATAAAACAAGATCTTTGATAGAAGAAAACTTGACCGGTTCTGCAAGACTTCCTGATAAGCATAAGGACCTTGGCGTTTCAGAAAGCCCTGTGTCCTGGGAGTCACCTCAGAGGCACCTGCCCCCTCGCCCATCACACACTGCATGTTCCCGGGGAATCTGGCACTAAGCCATTCCTAGATGACTTGCTTCCGGGTCGGGGGTTCCTGCATAGCAGAGCAGCTCCCTTACTGCAATGTCCTGAAAAATCAGCCCCAGGCACAAGGATTTGTTTTGGAAAAAAAAGAAAATTTGACTGAATCTGATGCTTGAAGAATCAGTATCAAGGAGGAAATGGGTTGTGTTTATAGTTTATACCTGATTGAAATATTTTTATCATCAAGTTCATAGTAGTTCATACTTAGTAATTTTTATCTGGATCTCAAACCCTTCCACTGTATATGAGAAAATAATATATTTTAGAGTCAAGATATGCTGTTCATATTTTCCCTCTAACATTTTATTATTCACTGCCTTCACCTCCCCAAAAGACCTTCCATAACACTAACTGTTCTTGGTTACAACCCTGAATTGTTTGTTTTTAAGAGTTTTTCCTCTGTATCATGTAGGTTTGATAAATGAAATAACATATTGGTATAAAAATAAATAGACAATCCAGGTTTAAAAAAAAAAAAACTTTGGAAGATAAGTCTTGGGAAATGATTTCTTGTTTAGACAAGCCATTGAGAGAGAACGTCTACAGATGCAGATGTTGAGAACAGACTTGTGGGCACAGTGAGGAGAGGGGGAGTGTGGGGCAAATGGAAAGAGCAGCAGGACATATATGCACTGCCACCTACGAAACAGCTAACGGGAAGCAGCTGACAGCACAGGGAGCTCAGCTCCTCCCTCTGTGACAGCCCAGAGGGGTGGGATGGCTGGGGCAGGGCGAGACAAGAGGGAGGGGATCTCTGTACACACAGTCGATTCACTTCTTTGTACGGCAGAAATTAACACAACACTGTAAAGGAATTATATGCCAATAAAAATGTGTAATAAAAAATGCGAAGAATGATAGCTACTCAAAAGAACATGCATGCTAAGTCGCAAAGGGTCTAACTCTTCGAGACCCTATGGACTGTAGCCCGACAGGCTCCTCTGTCCATGGGATTCTCCAGGTAAGAATACTGGAGTGGGTTCCATGCCCTCCTCCAGGGGATCTTCCATAACCAGGGATCAAGCCCATGTCTCTTCTGACTCCTGCAGTGGCAGACAGGTTCTTTACCACTAGTGCCACCTGGAAAGCCCTAAAAGAACATAAAAAGTGTTCAAATAAGTGTCTAATGAAATTTAAGCCAAACAAGGCCATTTACCCTGTAGCTCTTCCTTTAACATCTCTGGTATTTTTAACTATAAACTAAAGAAGATTAACTAGTTCCTAGACAATATTTTTGGTTCCTTCCAGTTCCATGATCTGGAAAAAAAAATGACTTTTTTTTTTTCTTTTTAACTCTTTCTGCTCTTCTGAGCCTCCTCTCCAGTAAACTCCCCTGTCCAGTGGAAGATAAAACAAGCTCAAGAATTTCAAAAGGAGAGGCCAGGACGAATGGAGGAAGTAGCATCAACATATGTGCTAAAACAGATAACTGGTGAGAAGTCGCTGTAGAGCACACGGAGCCCAGTCTGGTGCTCTGTGATGACCTAGAGGGACAGGATGGGCGGAGGGGAGGGAGGCTCGAGAGAGAGGGGATATATGTATACTTACAGCTGATTCACTTTGCTGTACGGCAGAAACCAACAAAACATCGTAGAGCAATTTTCCTCCAATTAAAAAAAAAATAAAAGAATGTCAAAAGAACAACTTTGGAAGCAGTACAGTGTGACCTACTGTGGGGAACAGAACTGCCTTCTGCCTAACTCCCTGTGCCCCACCCCGCTGGGGAGAAGAGGAAGCGCTTGGAGTGATGGCGGACATTTAATGCATGTGATGCTTCTTGGTAAGTAGTACAGTAGAATAAATTCATTTTTCCCAAGCCCGGTCACCAAGAATGACCTTGAGAGAATAGAACATAAGACAGAGACATCTTTACACAGGAGGAGTGGCAGAAGAAACATGGCTTGATACAGTTTCTAAGCATGGGATGCTATCAGCGGAAGAAAGAGCATCAGGGCGGGAAGCTAGAGAAAAAGGGTCCCTGGGAGGCTTGTGGAACAGGATGCTGGGGGAGAAAATGAACGCCTATGTACCGTGAGTGCTCAAAGGACCTCAGAGAGCACCTGTGCTTCCCAACCTCCTGTTCAATATCATTTTTCATGAATTATTGCCAACACACACACAGACATACAGACTCTCATTCCCATATGATACCTGTTGTACAGCACATTATGATACCTGTTGCATTTTCTTTTAAAAATACTAGAAATCCAGAAATGGTTTAAGACAAATATGAACTTTAAAAATTTACTACATCCATGAATATTTGAAAAATAATAACATATGTATCTGAGACAAATACACATCATTTTAACAGGCAAAGATACAACAGCACAATCTTTAGAGACACCAACATACGTGATGATGAAATTCACAGTGTCCCGTCAGTATGCAGCACAAGTACACTCACCTTAAGCAGTGTCCTTTCCTTGTTTAGTTGCAAAGTCATGTCTGACTCTTTGTGACCCCATGGATTGTAGCCTGCCCCTCCTCTGTCCATGGTATTTCCCAGGCAAGAATACTGGAGTGAGTTGCCATTTCTTACTCCATGGGATCTTCCCGACCCAGGGACTGAACCCATGTCTCTTGTGTCTGCTGCATTGGCAGGCTGGTTCTTTACCACTGAGCCACCCTTTACATCTAGGCTAAAGGTTTTTTTGTTTCTTTAAATATTCATTTTTTAAATTTATTATCTGGCTATGTCGGATCTTAGTTGCATTATCCAGGATCTTCCTGTGAGGCGAATGGACTTGAGTTATGGCAAGAGGGCTGAGCTGCTCTGCCTCATGTGGGATCTAATCCCCAACCAGGGATCAAACCAGAGTTGCAAGGCAGATTCTTTACCACAGGGAAGTACTGTCTAGACTAATGTTTAAGTTTCCCAATGACACTGCCCCAGGTTCCCTCTTCCCCAGTCATCCTGAAGCCACCGGTTGAATTACTGCAAACCTCAGATAAACTCTGGGGCTCTTAAGAGTATTTGTGAATATTGATGAATTGAGCTTTTTTTCAGTGGGAACGTTATCCAGATGGAATTATCTTTTAAGATCCATCCTATGCATTATATGAGAATAAAGAATTTTACTTCCAGTTGAGTTTCATGCTTCATGATTTATTAACAAATGATTTATGAATGAGGGCTTTGTGTTCAGTCATCTCAACTCTTGGCAGGTTTGTGGTCTGATCCATTCTCGGGAATTAGATGATCGATTCAACTGCATAGATCTGGAGACCAAATTGATTAGACAGCAAATGATCAGGCCAAATATAAATTACCATTTAGTATCAACTACTATGACAATTTTAAAATGGAGTTGACATCAAATGTTTAATAAAGTGTTCAGTATAGAAAAGAACACAACAGTTATTCTCTAGCATCAGACTCACCTGGATGTCAGACTCAGGAAGGCCTAGGTGGGGCAAGAGAATCTGAATTTTTAACAAGTTCCCAAGGGCTGCTGCTAGTTCAGAGATCACACTCTGAGGAGCACTGCTGTTTAAAAAAGAAAAGAAAAAGCTATATTTTAGTTGAACTTAACATATCAAACAGATATGAATTATAACAATATTGTTCAGCCACCCCTGAAGCCACTCCCCACTCATGTGGGGAAAAGTCAGCCTCCACAGCTCCCTTCTGTCTGTATAATTTAGCCCAAATGTTTTCAGTTCAGTTCAGCCGCTCAGTCATGTCTCTTTGTGACCCCATGGACGGCAGCACGCCAGGCCTCCCTGTCCATCACCAACTCCTGGAGCTCATTCTAACTCATGTCCATTGAGTCAGTGATGCCATCCAACCATCTCATCCTGTCATCCCTTCTCCTCCCACCTTCAATCTTTCCCAGCATCAGGGTCTTTTCAAATGAGTCAGTTCTTTGCATCGGGTGACCAAAGCATTGGAGTTTCAGCCTCAGCATCAGTCCAATGAATATTCAGGACTGATTTCCATTAGGATGATCTTGTTGGATCCCCTTGCTGTCCAAGGGACTCTCAAGAGTCTTCTCCAACACCACAGTTCAAAAGCATCAATTCTTCAGTGCCCAGCTTTCTTTATAGTCCAACTCTCACATCCATACATGACTACTGGAAAAACCATAACTTTGACTAGAGTATGGGCTAAAATTTTCTCTTGCCATAATATCTCAGCCACACCCACCGTGTCTCCCCCTTTGGCAATTTAAGCACTTTGGAGCTCCTGTCTTTTGCATCTTCCATCCACCTCACCATCAGATCCCTCCCCACCTTTTCCACTGGCTGGCTACTCTCCTGTGTTCCTTGAGCTTGTGTGTGTTTAGTGGCTCAGTCATGTCTGACTCTTTGCAACCCATGGACTGTATTGCCCCCAGGTCCCTCTGTTCATGGAATTCTCCAGGCAAGAATACTGGAATGGGTTGCCATGCCCTCCTCCAGGGGATCTTCCCCATCCAGGGATGGAACCCAGGTCTCCTGCAATGCAGGCGGATTCTTTACCATCTGAGTCACCAGGAAAGCCCCTCCTTCAGCTTGCTGCTGCTGCTAAGTCACTTCAGTCGTGTCCGACTCTGTGTGACCCCATAGACAGCAGCCCATCAGGCTCCACCGTCCCTGGGATTCTCCAGGCAAGAACACTGGAGTGGGTTGCCATTTCCTTCTCCAATGCATGAAAGTGAAAAGTGAAAGTGAAGTCGCTCAGTCCTGTCCAACTCTTAGAGACCCATGGACTTCAGCTTAGGGATGTGCATTTAGAGAACTGATCTTCATCTCTGTGCCCTGCTGCACTCTGCTACCTGTAAGGCTAGGCCAGGTCTGGCCTATCTGTGTATTCTACTACCTAACAGTGCTTCTAGGACAATAGGAGCTTGGTAAGTATTTATTAAACAAATGAATGGATAAACAAAAGACAGAAAATAACTGTAGGAAAGGATCCCAAGAGACAGTCTAATCATAGGCCCACAAAACCTAGGTAGAATTAATGATACGGTGGCATTTTATTGATAAAACTGAGTCACTGGTTAGACCATTACTTGAAAATATCTTACAGGAAAACAACAACAAGGATGTAAGTGGGCTGAATTGTTTTGTTTTTTTGAACTGGCATCCCGCTGTTCTCCGTCTGAGTGGAACACCATTCTGCAGCCCAACCCAACTGGCCCAGGTCTGACCCTTGCACACTTCCCCGGGAGCCGTGGGCGTACCGGCCTGTGGAAGCCTCCCTGAAGCTCCCCAGGGTCCAGGCTGCCCCCAAGCCCAGCTTTGCCCTGAACCCCCTCTGGAGTCTCAGGCATCCAGAACTCTCTCCTCCTTGGTCGGGCTCTCAAGTTTTTCTCTCGAAATATTTAATGGGTAGTTTCCCTTTGCTTCTGTTTCTGGATTGATAAAAGGAGAAAAAAGGAGTTTGACTACAGAAAAGATAGTAACAGCGGACAGTAGATCTGGCTTTACTTTTTAAATGCTATCGAAGTTTGTGTTTGGTTGTGGTGGTTTTTCATCTGACGGCGATCCGGCGAACTTCTTGGGGGAAACGGCGCGCCCAAAGCCCGCCAAGCCCAGCCTGAGAGCTCTAGGATTTGAGAGTAATATTTTAAATAAATATTTTAAATAAAACCTCGACAGATACAAACTCGAAGGAAGCCGTGCGTTCCTTAAGTCAAAGGAATCTATTCGGATCGAAGTGCTCGGTCTGCTGTTTGTAACCAGCGTTCAGAGCAGGATTTTTAAACACGAAAATGGATAAAAGAAAAGAAAAGCTAAATCGCGCGGTCGGCCGACTCCTATTCATTATCTCCAGCAGCATATGGGACCATTCTCCTACTTGTCCGCGCCCTTTCTTCCGCAAAAGCAAAAGCAACCAAGCCTGTCCCGCTTCATAGCAAACCCACTCTTTGTGCCGGAGCGGTGCCTCGGCCACCGCTCCCCCTCCCGCCTCCTCCTTCTCCCGCCCGCCGCCGACTTTCGCTCTGGGAAGCAGGCGGCGGGGGCCCTTTGCGCCGGGAAGCCAGTGCAGCGATTGGGCGACGGTCCCTGAGCCTCCAGTTCCGCGTCGGTTTCAAGGCTCCTCCCTCCTGGTGAAAGACAGACTGCGGGGCGCCTGGAAACCGGTCGGAGGGCGCGCGAGGGAGAGGAGAGCGAGCGAGTTGAGGGATTGACACAAATGGTCAGGCGGCGGCGGCGGAGGAGGAGGCGGAGGCTCAGGGGGGAGCCGAGGCTGCTGGGTTGCCGAGAGTTGCGCGCTCTACCCGGCCGCCGCCACTAGCGCGGCGCCGCTTGCCAGGAGCCAGCTAGCCGAGGGCCAGGAAGGCGGGACGCGACCCTCGGCGCGCCCGAGCCACCCGGGCTCTCCCCGCAGCCCGCGCTTCATGAATCGCAAGTTTCCGCGGCGGCGGCGGCTGCGGGACGCGGAGCGGGAGCCGGGGGAGCGGGCCGAGCACGGCTCGGGCTCGACGGAGGGCACCGGCGGGGAGGAGATCGCCCCGGCCGCAGGGGGAGCATCCTCCAGCCGCGCCACAGCCAGCTTCAGCCGAGCGGCGCCAAGAAAGGAGCCGAGAAAGTATGGCTGAGGAGGAGGCGCCTAAGAAGTCCCGAGCCGCCGGGGGCGGCGGCGGCGGCGGGAGCTGGGAACTTTGTGCCGGGGCGCTCCGCACTGTACCGGCGGCGGAAGGGAGCGGGGACGCGGGCAGCCGCCGCCGCCCCCCGGCTGACTCCCGGCGCTTGGCGCGCCGGCTACTACTACTGCTTTGGCTGCTGGAGGCTCCGCTGCTGCTGGGGGTCCGGGCGCAGGCGGCCGGCCAGGGGCCCGGGCCGGGGCAGCAGCCCCCGCCGCCTCAGCAACAGCAGAGCGGGCAGCAGTACAACGGCGAGCGGGGCATCTCTATACCGGACCACGGTTACTGCCAGCCCATTTCCATCCCGCTGTGCACCGACATCGCGTACAATCAGACCATCATGCCCAACCTGCTGGGCCACACGAACCAGGAGGATGCGGGCCTCGAGGTGCACCAGTTCTACCCGCTGGTGAAGGTGCAGTGTTCCGCCGAGCTCAAGTTTTTCCTGTGCTCCATGTACGCGCCCGTGTGCACCGTGCTGGAGCAGGCTCTGCCGCCCTGCCGCTCGCTGTGCGAGCGCGCGCGCCAGGGCTGCGAGGCGCTCATGAACAAGTTCGGCTTCCAGTGGCCCGACACGCTCAAGTGCGAGAAGTTCCCGGTGCACGGCGCCGGCGAGCTGTGCGTGGGCCAGAACACGTCGGACAAGGGCACCCCGACGCCCTCGCTGCTGCCCGAGTTCTGGACTAGCAACCCCCAGCACGGAGGCGGAGGTCACCGGGGCGGCGGCTTCGCGGGGGGCGCCGGAGCTTCGGAGCGAGGCAAGTTCTCGTGCCCGCGCGCCCTCAAGGTGCCCTCCTACCTCAACTACCACTTCCTGGGGGAGAAGGACTGCGGCGCCCCCTGCGAACCGACCAAGGTGTACGGGCTCATGTACTTCGGGCCCGAGGAGCTGCGCTTCTCACGCACCTGGATCGGCATCTGGTCAGTGCTATGCTGCGCCTCCACGCTCTTCACCGTGCTTACCTACCTGGTGGACATGCGGCGCTTCAGCTACCCTGAGCGGCCCATCATCTTCCTGTCGGGCTGCTACACGGCGGTGGCCGTGGCCTACATTGCCGGCTTCCTGCTGGAGGACCGGGTGGTGTGTAACGACAAGTTCGCGGAGGACGGGGCGCGCACCGTGGCACAGGGGACCAAGAAGGAGGGCTGCACCATCCTCTTCATGATGCTGTACTTCTTCAGCATGGCCAGCTCCATCTGGTGGGTGATCCTGTCGCTCACCTGGTTCCTGGCAGCCGGCATGAAGTGGGGCCACGAAGCTATCGAGGCGAACTCGCAGTATTTTCACCTGGCCGCCTGGGCCGTGCCGGCCATCAAGACCATCACCATTCTGGCGCTGGGCCAGGTGGACGGTGATGTGCTAAGCGGGGTGTGCTTCGTGGGGCTCAACAACGTGGACGCTCTGCGCGGCTTCGTGCTGGCGCCCCTCTTCGTGTACCTGTTCATCGGCACGTCGTTCCTCCTGGCCGGCTTCGTGTCCCTCTTCCGCATTCGCACCATCATGAAGCACGACGGCACCAAGACCGAGAAGCTGGAGAAGCTCATGGTGCGCATCGGCGTCTTCAGCGTTCTCTACACTGTGCCGGCCACCATCGTCATCGCCTGCTACTTCTACGAGCAGGCCTTCCGGGACCAGTGGGAGCGCAGCTGGGTGGCCCAGAGCTGCAAGAGCTATGCCATCCCCTGCCCCCACCTCCAGGCGGGCGGCGCCCCGCCGCACCCGCCCATGAGCCCCGACTTCACAGTCTTCATGATCAAGTACCTTATGACCCTCATCGTGGGCATCACGTCAGGCTTCTGGATCTGGTCCGGCAAGACCCTCAACTCCTGGAGGAAGTTCTACACTCGGCTTACCAACAGCAAACAGGGGGAGACCACCGTCTGAGACCGGGGACTCAGCCGGTCGCCAGCCCTCGGCCTGGTCCCAGCCCCCCTGGCCCTGTGGAATCCTGGCCAAGTCTGGCTACTCTCCCTAGCCATTCACTGCTTTTAACAAGGCTCCTGCAAAAGCTTCTGTCCCCGGGGGCACAGGGACCCGAGGGCCCAACTGCCAGAGGCGGGGGGGATGGACAGACCTTTCTTGCTCTGGTACCAGGACTGTACGCTTTTATGACTTGTAAATAGCCTGTGTAAGATTTTTGTAAGTATATTTGTATTTAAATGACCGTTCACGCGTTTTTCTTTTACTCTCCTTGTTTGTTTGTTTAATTTTAATTATTTCGGGCGGCTTGACCATTTTTCCTTCTAGCCCTTTTCAGAGCAGCACAGATAGAAAACCACAGCGCAGTGCTCGGAGCTTCTGCGGGTGCTGGCGCGCCCCTCCCTGCAGCGGGTGGGGAGCGCCTGGGCCGCACCACCTGGGTCTCTTCCCCGCTCCTTTCTGCTCCCTCCCTCCCTTTCCTTGCTAGGGTCGGGACTCTCTCAGGTACAGAAATCCACAAAGCTTCCACATCGGAAGGTGGGCCCCGGCCGATCCCAAGTCTGCTCTTGTCCGGAGCCCAATTGCCAAGACGGGCCCTTAGACTATCCGAAGCTGAAATTTTCACAGTCCAGAACCTTCCCCGGCTTCTAGGAGGCCCACGGATGTGGGCAGGGGCAGCCCCGGGCTCCTTGGCTCAGGCCTCCAACGCCCAGACACTCCCTCCTTCCAACTAAGTTGGTTAGAGGGTGAGTGGGGTAACCAATGCCAAACTTTTTTAAGTCTCATTTTTGGTGGATGAGCTCATTTCATTCTCTAGCGTCTAAAACCTGGTATGGGTTTGGCCAGCGTCATGGAAAGATGTGGTTACTGAGATTTGGGGAAGAGGCATGGAGCTTTGTGTGGGTTGGGAGAGACAATTCTAATTGCATACGAATACCTGGCAAACTGCCTCTTAAGATTGAGAGCACCCCTGTTTAGATTTACCTTTCTGAAAAGTGGAAACACTAGGTCACCTGGAAAGCTTTGTTAAGGAGCTGATGATCTTTGCTTTCCTTAACAGGAGAGCAAGACCGTAAACTGAATATGAAAACTTGAAGGAGATTTCAGTGTAATGGATGTCCTCAAAATGAAGTGGTACTTTATTTTCAATCAAATAGTAATTAGACATATGTCAGAAAGTTTAAAATGTACATTGTACATTTGTACATTGTAACATATGATTATTATTCAACAACACATTCTGAGGGAGGAACAATCCACATCACTAATAATAACCTGGTAAGATTCCATGAAGTAAAGGAGGTGGAATAATTGATGGGATTAGCCACCGAAATAAACAAAATATGGGCATGTATGCTAAAGGGAGAATGTGTGCTGCGGGTCTTCTGCACTAAATCCTGTGTGTTCCTTTTTGGATTTACAGAAATGTGCCCAATGTAATCTTTCAAAGCCATTTAAAAATATTCACTTTAGTTCTCTGTGAAAAAGAGGAGAAAAGCAATCTTCCTGATTGTATTGTTTTAAACTTGTAAGAGTTTTATAAAAATGCCCGTACTTAGGACATAAATCTATCTATGTCTGTCATACCCTAAAATGACAATGCTCGTTGAATTTGGTATGCATTTATTCTGTTCACTATCACAAAATCATCTATATTTATAGAGGAATAGAAGTTTATATATATATATATAATACCATATTTTTAATTTCACAAATAAAAAAAATCAAAGTTTTGTACAAAATTCTATGATTTTTGTGCCTGAAAATAATAGAGCTGAAACTGTCTACACTATGCACTAACTGTCTTTACATTGTATAGTGTCTGTAGGCAAATCCACAGTATATAAATTCAGGAATTCAATGAAAAAGTCTATCTTTAAACCTTCAGACCAGTCCTTCCAAAAAATTAACTGGCTTCCATTGTAGTGATTGATGATGTGAAGTCCCTAGAAAAGATCTGTTTCCATGACACAAACAATATAACAGAAGTTTGCAAATTATTTCCTTACCTGCAGAAGATTATTAAAAAGAAAACTCTAATTTTATGATAGCTTTTTTTCTGTAAAGAATAAATTTACATAACTTTCTATAATATGGAGGTTGATTTTTAAATCATCAGCCATCATCTTTGTCACAATTTTTATGAGGTGTTATCTTATATTTGGATATTCCAAAACCATAAACAGGCAATCAATAAATGGTTACCTGTGTGTTTATAAGCATTTTAAGCAGCAGTTAGGTGGATAAGGCTGTTTTGTTGTTTGTTTCTGAAGACCCATTTTTATATTGTTCAAAGAACTTGCCCTAGAGGAATTATCTGGTTGGTCTACTCTTAGAATTTATATAAATGTATAATATGTAGTGTATATAAGTATATATCTATGTCTATATATAAAATATACACATATACACACTAATTTTTTTAAATTAAAGATACAAAGTTTACTTATATATTTTACAATATGGAAATAAGGTTATGAGAAAAGGAGAATTCCAGATGGAAAACCTCAAATACCTTTGGAAAATAAGTCTCTTATCCCTTTATGCACTAAAAATACCTATATTAAATTTTCCCATGAAAACATTTTGTGATAAAATGACAAGGGGCTGAAATGAAGACCTTTAATACAATAGAGTTAGTTTCATGGTTGTAAGGCAGTTGTCACATAAGTCATCATCATCATTTTAAGGCAGATGACAAAATTAAATCTAACTGAAAATAAGAGCATTCAATTTCAATTACCAAGGTGCAATTTTATGTTTCTTTTTCTTTGTTACATTAATCTAGTATTAGACGATATTGAAGAAGGTTTTATTGTATAGGCACATGAAAAATAACAATGCTTAGGCTAAGTTAAAAACATCTTCTCACTAGATAATTCAACAGATAATTTCTGGAAACAAATTTAAGATTATTAGTCTATCCAAATAATAAATATAAAGCATTCTTATTATGGGTGTTCTTAAAATGATGTAACTATAAATTTAATGCAGACAGGTTTTATAATGCTAGCTTTAAGCAACTTTAAAAGACAGTTTTAAGTCACCACCAGGCTTTGTTTTTAGAAAACAACTTTTAAATTGTGTAGCATATAAAAAAGCCAATGTATTCTTTTGTTTCTTGTAACAGTGATGGCAAAATAAGACTTGCCTGAAAAACCATAAAGCTACTGGGAATATGGTCCCATTAATAAGCTGTTTCCATGACAAACCCTATTTTCAAATTATTTGGTTTGCCTATTTTATTTTTTTAAGCCAGCTATCAATTGGAGTCAATTTTCCCCCTTACAGTGTGTGTGCTTGGTTCAGCTTTTGTAGTAAATCTATGCATAGTATGAAAGCTTTCTAATGCTCTGTTTAAAAAAAAAAAAAAGGCCCATTTTTACTTATATTTTGTGGGGGGCAGAAAGTCATATTTTTAATCTCAAAGCCAGTCAGTGTCAAACATATGCAAAACAGCTGGACTGGATTTTTCGGTTTGTCTGAGGCAGGCACTTGTTAGCCTGAGTTGGTCTTGGTTCTTTTGTCTCCTCAGAGCACTGAAGCCTTCCGCTGTAGTCGTCATTCTCAGTCTAGCAGTGAACTAGGAAAGGAGACCACAGTGAGGAGTTGGTGGCCAATTAAAAAAAATGCCTAAACCACAAACCATTTCAGGACTTGAGTGACTTCAGATCACTTTCCATGATACCATGTTTCAATCCTGGTACATATTTATTTTTTTAAAGGATGTCATATTTTTCAGTGTGTATTTGTGTTCATCTTCAGCTGCTCTTTTATTGCTTTCTCATCCATCTGTTGGCTATAAGCCAGATTTTATGTCATGTACATGCAATTAATTGAAACCAGTGTTATGGCACTGGATAGCTCTGATACATTTCTGATTATAATGTTCTGTGTAACTGGGGCCTAAGAGATAGTCAAAATGTGATCATTACATATGTCTTGAGGTGGACACTAGGAATATTGTCAATAAATACTTCATGGAATATATTAATACAAACATAAAAGTCTTGCAGGATTAAGCTGTAGAAATAAAAATAAGATGTGGACTACATATAAGAGTTCCCCAGTTATATTACTAAAAAGGAATTGTGATACAACCTTAAATTCAAGACTTATTTTAAGACCCTTACATTTGAAATGGGGTCTTACAAGGGAAAGGCCAAACATGATAAAGTTAATTCTGGTGAGTAGTAGGATTTATATCCATATTTTGAACTGTTGGCAGATACCTTTAGAATTTGTGAAACAGTTTTTGAGCTTCATGACTCAGAATTCTGTAAAACTTCTGGGGCTTAAATATTTCTATTCAGTTTGGTCATAACTTTGACAATGGATGGATAAAACCATAACTATAGTGACAAAACAAATTATTGGTAACCTGGTGATAAAAAGAGAGACTCCAGACTAATTTTCTTAAGTTTTATCATGAGCTGTGGTGACACGTGTCTCTACTCCATTACAGAATCAAGTTCCTGTTTAATAACACTTCCATTGGGGACTTTTGTTTATAAGTTGGTTTGGGAGCCTAATAATGGATCAAATAAAAGGATTTATCCCAGAAATCTTTCTCATGTAATGGATAGGATCAAGTATAATCTATATCTTACAATGAACATATAATAAATATTCTAAAGGTTATCATCAGTTTTATAGGTCAAGCTGATTCTTAAAACTGTTTGAAAAGATAACATTTTCCAAAAGCAGTTTCTCTAAATAAATCCTTTTAAGATAGTGATATTCTAAAAAGGTATAATTTTGAGTGATAAAAATAAAATGACACTGAATTTTCTAAAGGAATCATTAATACACTAGTTGAATGTCATATTTATATAGTTAATAATCCTAAAAGCAAAGTACTAGAATAGCATTGATTTGCACATTTTATACACGCATGCTACTTTTTAAATCAATTTGCTTGAAGACAATTTTTAGCTTTTAAAATTGGTAATATGCATATTTCATATAAAGATGATCTCAAGAAATTTCATTCACAATATAGGCTTTCAAAACATGTTCACAGGACTAGAGTGATTACCATGAAAAGGAAGCACTATTGCTGTTTCGAGATAGTTCTCAGTGGCCTGGATTTCGTTTCTTTCCTTTCCTTTTTAAAGTCCAAGTATCCTCTAATTTGTGGATATCTCCATGTTTCAGATCTCTATACCTGTTTGAATTAAATTTGCAGGGGAATACCTGCAGGATCCCCCCATAGACAAAGCGTGGCCTTTATTTCTTTTCAAGTTGGCAGCGTGTCCTTGCTTCAATGAAGCACTCAGAGACAGACTGTTCCCTTGCGCTTGGAAATGCTCATCTTCACAAACACAGCAGCAAATACCTGGAAGTCATACAGGCTAGTTAAATGTATATTCCAAATGCCAAGTGCTACTTGACTGTTAGAAAACAGAGTTTTTTTTACTTTAAAGGCAGATTTAGATACTGTTCTTGACCTTATCTTTCCAGCTCTTGGAAGATACTTTCTAAAAGTTGGCTTCAATAAATATTCTGTCAAAAACTCATAAGTCAGACTGGGTACCACTGTTTGGGTTTGTCCAGGACTGAGGAATTTCTCGGGATGTGGGATTTTCAGTGGTAAAACCAGGAAAGTCCTGGGCAAACTGGGATGATGGATCAAATTGTGCTTCCAAGATAGAGTAAAAGCTGTGGCAGTCACCAGTCCAGCATTAAAACTATTCCACTGTAGTTTTAGCCTCATTCATTACTGGATGAAAAGCCAGTGAATACAGCCCTTTGTAACTGATCTTAACAGTGAGTACCAATCACCAGAGGCTGAGTGGAACATGAAGGTATATTGGAACAAACCACACTGATATCTTGGCCATTCTGTCTCTGCCTTCTGGAGAAATGGGGCACAGAGATAGAAACTGAAGTGGCCACTTGGAGCCCTGTTCTTGCTGCTTATGAAACCAGGTCAAGTAGCTATTTTTATAAAAGACTCTCAAAAGTATTCCTTTGGAATACAATGTTTTGTTTTGTTTTGTTTTCTGATTGATGTTAGAGTTTATCAGATTGTAAGGAATTGTTAGACTTTTGCATATGGTTTTCTTTTATTTTTCTGTCAGTACAGTTCACTGTAATGAGATTACAAACTCAAGCAGGGATCACCCCAATGGTCATGCATCAACACTTAATTGTCATACTTCTTCTCAGAGGTAAATAGGTTTAGAACCCATGTTTTCCCCCCAAATGAAAAGTTGTATCTACAGGAATGAAAAAGAAGTAAATAAATTTAAAATTCTATGGTGATTATTGGGAGTTGGAAGAAGTAGGGTGTGGACTGGGAAATCCATGGCATTCTGATATCTATTTGCACGGAGCTCTTCAAATTGGTCTACGCCTTTTTATATTGACTTCATCCTTCTTGTCATCCTTCTGATTCATCCATTCCTATCAATCTTCTTGTAAATACACATAAATTTTCACTGCCTTTGTTGCTGAACCAAAACACCATTCTTGCTATCTTTGAATTAAACTCGATGTAAAGAAATAAAAAGATGTGCAGATAATGTAATTATTTCAGGAGGTACCTACACATTTGACTCTAAAGCCAAAGTTCTCAATAGGGAGCAATTTTGGCCCCAGGAGATATTTGGCAATATCTGGACTCCTTTTCAACTGTCATAACTGAGGGGTAGAGTTACTATGGGCATTTAGTGAGTAGAGGCCAGGCAGGATACCAGACATTTCACATGTACACAACAGCCCCTAACAACAAACAACTGTCTGATTCCAAGTGCAAAAGTTGAGAAACGCTGCTTTAGAGGAATACTTAAAATTGTGAACACATATTTTTAAATAATTAAACATTACATTTATGAAATAGGATTGAGAAAAATATGGATTTACTTGTGCCTCCAGCATGGGCTTTACTTTTGACTTGCAAACATTGTAAACATTGATGAATAGCCTGATGACATTGTATCGCAGTCATAGGCAATGTCTTCATCTGCTTAGGCTGCTGTAACAAAATACCATGGAGTGGGTGGCTTAAACAACAGGCAGCTATTTCTCATACATAGTTCTGAGGTCTGGGAAGTCCAAGATCAAGATGCCAGAGACAAATTTCCTTAAGTATGGAACCCTGCCTCCACATACCTACACGGTGGGGATCAGGATTTCAACATATGAATTTTGTGGGGAAGCAAACATTCAGCTCATAACAGTCAATAAAATAAATGCTGCTTTTATTACTTCAATCTAGACAAGGACACAGAGTATCATAATTTTAGTGGGGGGAAAAATCTGTAAATTAGTTTATTGGAAAATCTCTTTAAAGTGTTAGTATTATGCTATTATTCCTCATATTTCACATTTCCAGTTTCTTTATGCAGGTCCCTGCATCACTGAAGTTTCTTCTACAGAGGAAGAACCTTGGCCTGGGGGACAGAACACTGGGGTCCAGTCTGGACTGGGCTAAGCACGCTGGAGTTCCTTGAGTGAGTCTGACACACAGGATTTCATGAGTCAAATGGAGACACTAATGAAATAATAGACTGCAAACCCTAAACAGTGAGTGAAGTGTGCAAGTCGCTTAGTCGTGGCCAACTCTTTGTGACCCCATGGACTGTAGCCCACCAGGCTCCTCTGTCCATGGGATTCTCCAGGCAAGAATACTGGAGTGGGTTGCCATTTCCTTCTCCATATAAACAGGGAAGCTCTGTACAAACCCTAGGGGTTTCCACTCTCTCTCACACTGAGCTAATTAAGGAGGAGATTGAAACATCTCGAAGACTCTTGGCTTTGACTACTCCCTTCCACTACTTTTGTAAAAGGACGTTCCAGTCACTGAAGGGACTCAAGGAGACTGGGGGTCTTTCTGCAGTTTTCTTGGTCACAGGCCTCTGACTTTATCACTACACTTGGGTTCTCTGGGACACACACAGGATTTTCCCCAGTTTTTATGAGACTGTGGTTCAATTTAGGATGAACTGATCTGCAGTGCCTACCGCACTGAATGGGGTTGAGTCCTCATGAGGAGAAAGAAGGGTTTTGTTTGAGAGGGCTGGTGTGGGGCAAGAATTCGCTCCAGGAGTGTTTAAAGGTCAGAACCGTAGGAAGGTTAACAATATGTTCCAGGTCCAAAAGCCACAAAATTCACAGGCAGACGCTCTGGATTGGGAGCCCTCACAGAGCAGCACAGGTGCCTCAGGACTGTCAGTTCCTTCATTAATGAAGCTGGGGTAGATGTGTGAAGCAGCTTGAGATAGTCTGCTTGATGTCCTCAAGACAGACAGGTTGGGGTCATTTGGCACTGGAAGCGGTGCAAAAGAAAGGGATATAATGCAAACCAAAGCCAACCAGTCTTTCTCAGAACTGAGTCTCATGGGAGGAGACAGAGTGGTAGCTGAGTGGACACATCTGGTGAATAAGGCCGTAATCCTGAGTTGGAAATATGACCTTTCATCTTCCTCTTTTTCAAAAAAATCAATTTCAAGATAATAGACTCGTGGACACAAAGAGGTTGAATGTCATCTTGGAAAAGAATTTTGGATTTGCAAGACGTGGTTTGAATCTCAACTAGCTCTTAGCCTCAGATCCATTTCTCTAAAATGGTAGTAATCACAACTTTTTACTAATTCATATGGTTGTTGGGAGGATTAAAGAAATAAAGTATATAACAGCATCTTAAGCAGGTGGCTCAGAGGCAAAGCCTCTGCCTGCAATGAGGGAGACCCGGGTTTGATCCCTGGGTCAGGAAAATCCCCTGGAGAAGGAAATGGTAACCCACTGCAGTACTCTTGCCTGGAAAATTCCGTGGGCTAAAACCCATGGGGTTGCAAAGAGTCGCATACGACTGGGTGACTTCACTTTCACTTAAGCACTAGATCTAGAGACGTTATCCTTCCTCTCCTCACTGTATATTTCTTTTCTCTCTTTTTCTTTATTCTTCCCTGGAGAATCCCGTGGACAGAGGTGGGCTACAGTCCATGGGGTTTGCAAAGAGTCGGACACAACTGAAGCGACTTAGCACACGCATAATTCTAACTATTATTCTCCCCTCCTCACTTCCCCTCCTCACTCTTCTCTCCCGTAATTCCCTCCCCTTCCCTTCTTCCCTCTGTAAGTTATGTTTGTCGCTGATGGAAATTGAAAATGCCTAATGCAAACTAATATATTGTTCCTGCACGCTCTTTTCAGGCTAAGCATCTTTTACAAGACTTATTCAGATGAAGATTAAGTTAATGGGCAACCTTAAGGTTAAGTGACACAAAAAAGGTTCTGTATATTAATCAACTAGCGATGTTGCCCTTATAGTATAAGTGCGTTTTTCTGCATTCCATACCCACCGTGGGATTCACCGTTTCAAATTCAGTTTCTTTGTGGATGCTAACAATTCTGACCTAACTGGTAGGTTGCACACTTGGGTAATATGGCAGCAGTTCTTCAGCGCTGCTCTAAATCATGACCAGGAAGAGTCATATCTTCCTTTTAGAAAGAAGCTCCTCTACCAGACTGCTAACTAATTGAATTGCAGGAGTCCTTTGTCCCTGTTGACTATGTTGCCAAAGGGAGCTTGTTCGATAGTGATTGTGAAAATATTCCTTTGATATTACTGGAACATACTGAATATATTTTAATGCCTGAAGTGTAGCAGGGTTGAGGGCTTACATGGGTGCAGTTAGTCATTTCATTATCTCATTATTTTTTTTATATAGAAAGGGCAGCTGGACATTCTAGTGCCTTAGTGACCCCCAGGGTCTAGAGTATCGGTTTCTTGTTGCTGCTGTAACAAATTACCATACACTTGAAAAATACAAATCCGCTGTCTTGCAATTCAGAGTGTGACATTCATTGGACTGTGAATATCAAGGTTTTGCATGGCTGTGTTTCTTTCAGTAGGCTCTAGAGAAACATCAATTTTCTTGCCTTTTCCAACTTCTAGAGGCTGCTCCCCTGACTCTTGACACCCTTCTCCCATCCTCAACCCAGCAATATTGGATCAAGTCTTTTCTCTCACTGTCTGACTCTCACCAGCTGGGACTGGTCCCCTGATTTCAAGGACACGTATGACTAGATCAATGCAGGACAAGGCTCTAAGAATTAGAGTGTTTGAATTCCACCTGCCACATCTACATTTAGCTGTTGGAAACAGCTAGAGGACCTTTTTTTTTAGAAGAAGAAGTATTCCCATCATATTCTCATTCTTCACAATTCCAGTTTTTAGAAACTGGCTTCCTAAATTCCTTCTGTTCTTCATTTTGTCCTCTCAAAGCATGTTTTTCTCAGTGGTCAATCCCTCACTGACTGCCCTAAACCCCATTTTCTGTTAAGCAGGCTGCACATCAGGTCTCATCCTCTAATGCTACCAGATTTCCTTGTATTCCCGATGTCATCTTTCTTCATGTTCCTTGCTACGTATCCTCTTGTTTGCTACCCTTTTTGTTACCCTATGTGTCTTTTCAATACATTTCCCTCCGGATTCATGTTTTATGTCTGTCCTAGAAATAGGTCAGAAAGTGACAGTGACTGACGAATGTCAAACATCATCTTCCAAGTGAACAATAAGATAATCCCACTGTTTTTTAATTGCAGGTGATAAAACTCAATGGTTTCCATCAGAAGCACACCTGTCAAAATGATTGTAGTTTTGCCCTTTAAGGAAGCACTGGATGTGAGAAACGGTTTACCTAATTCACCCCATTTCAGATTAATTTGATCTGTATTTCTAGCTGTGACTAAAGATTTTAATTCTTTATGAAGTTACCACCATGTTCATAGAGAAAATTTTTTCTCATCGTTAAATTTAAACATTTTGTTGAAAAAGAAAAATTTCAATTGCCTGGGTTGCATTTTTAGACAAATTCAGGTAATGAGCACACCTGCCCTAATTTAAAATGTTATGTTGACATTTTTGGAGGAGAAATTTTTCTAGCATTACAAATGCATCCTTAAAAATGTTCTCTAAAATATGACTTTTAGCCTACACTAGAAACAAACTGCAAGATTTTTTTTTTCTATCTACAGTGTTATGGCTAAAAGTACATATTTTCCTCCCATATACATATAAATATGTCTGAAAAAATATGCCTTTTTCAGCAAGTTATTTAAGAAGTAGGATTTCAAATATTCATATTTATTGCCAAATATGCATTATTTGCAAGCATCTGCATTCGCAGGGATAATATAGGGATACAGAGAATTTCTCAAAATCAATAATGAGTTAGCATGTACAAAGTTATGGTCAAATACATCTATCATTTATCTCTTTTAAAATTTACACCATTCATCCTCTCTATATTTTTTTCCAAGTAGAGATAATTTGATGAAAGTTCATTTGAATGCAGCAATTGTTCTATAAAGATGTTTTTATTAATATACAGCTTCATTAGAGTCCAGTTGAATTAATATAGGAGGTATAGGGTGTGTATGAAGATCTCAGATAAGGCAAGTTATAATGAAAACTCATTCAATGCTAACTGAAATAAAACTATATGATCCTCAAAACATGCAATATTTATCAAGGAGGGTAATGGATTATTAGAAATTCTTAATATTGAGTGTACAGTAGAACCACTCAAGGAGCTTAATAAATATGAGGCTTTGGGGCATCTGATTTTGTTGGCCAGGGGAGGAGGTTCCCAAAGCTCCATTCTAGTGATTCTGACACAGGTGGTTCTTGAGTATATATATTTGGCTGCATAGGGTCTTAGTTCTGGCACTCAGAATCTAGTTCCCTGGCCAGGAATTGAACCCAGGCTTCCTGAATTGAGAGTGCAGAGTCTTAGGCACTGAACCACCAGGGAAGTCCCTTGAGGTGTTTTGATTGAAACATGTGGATTGGGCAAAGTTAAGGAAGTGAGTATTAATAAAAGAGTGCTCAGTCCAGGAAGAGAGCTAGCTTGGAGAAGGAACGCCCTAGCAGACCGAGTCGGGGTAGTGGGACCTTGGACTGACCTGGTGACTACATACACGGAAGGGGCAGTGCCAGTAGGACCCTCTGCTCTACCTGCCTTTCCCTCAGTTTTTGATGGGGACAGCTGAGGTTTCTCAAGCTTGTGTGAAGGGTTTAACAAACATAACCTCAAGACAAGTCCCTAGCCCTTTCTCCTATCTACAAACCTCCTTTTATAAAGACAGTGTAGAAAATTCACTGGACTCAGAGCCTGAGAACTATAAGAACTAGCTTTCTAGAACTCTCAGCAGGGAGGTGACTCATCCTGCTTGCCTTTGTCCCTGAAGATCAAAATTAGAAACAGCCAGGTGCCAGTCCGGTGTGCCCAACGGGCCCCTCTCCAAGGCCATGTCTAAAACTCTTATACTTTTTTTTTTTTTTTAAGGATAGGGCTTTAATTCCATAGTGGAGTGAAAGTCGCTCAGTCATGTCTGACTCCAGCTCCATGGACTGTAGCCCGCCAGGTTCCTCTGTCCATGGAATTCTCCAGGCAAGGATACTGGAGTAGGTCCTTCTCCAGGGTATCTTCCTGACCCAGGGATCGAACCCATACCTCCTGCATTGCAGGCAGATTCTTTACCTCTGAGCCAGAGGTTAACTTAGAGTGACTCCTTTATTAATAGTTAGAAGACTTTCAGAATCCAGTCAGTTCACTGATCACGAGGTAGGGAAGGAGAAGGGTCTCCTCTTCGCACTTACATACAGCATCTGACAGCGACATGGAGAGGGAGAGAGAGCAACAGGTGGAGGGTTGATGGGCAGGCAGAGCAGGGATTTCAAAAGGCTCCTGTTTCCCCTCAGCCTGGGCCCTTCATTTTCAGCCGGGCAGCCACTGGCAGAAGCTGAGCATGGAGGCCTCTTAGGCAACTCAGCTTCCCATCCATTCTGATCTTGTTTGTTTAGGTTTTTGATACAACTGACTTCTTAGAAGGCCCTTTCTTCCCAGGGAATTCACTAATCAAGGTGTTACTCTATTTATTTCCATAAACAAAGCCTTATGAAAGAGCAGTTCATTCATTAAGAAATGTGATCATTTCCCCTGTTGTACCTGAGTACTTCAAAGCACCAATGTTGTTGTTCACATCAATTAAGCCAGGTAACTGGGAAATATGAGTAACACAGGACTAAAATATATCCCAACTGATTTTACAAGATTAAAAAAAACCCACCAAACCTAGGATATCTAAAGTCATGTTGTCTTGAGCATGTTAAGAACTTGCTTCATAGGGAAGAATAATCAGTGTTACAGAGGAGAGGACGGTCACATCTTTTTAGAATGAAGTAATTTTATTCCATACAACTTACCAAAGCTTGTAAAGTTCCAAGTGGCTTCGTCCTTTGTGCTGGGAATATACCAGAAAGTAACACCTCCTCTTGGAAGAGTGAATGCCATGTTAGCATCCAGCAAAGGAGTATGCAGCTTCTCTGGTGGCTCAGTGGTAAAGAATCCATTTGCCAGTGCTGGAGACTTGGTTCGATCCCTGGGTCAGAAAGATTCCCCTGGAGGAGGAAATGGCAATGCACTCCAGTATTCTTGCCTGGGAAATTCCATGGACAGAGGAGCCTGGCGTGTTACAGTCTGTGGGGTCGCAAAAGACTCGGACACGACTGAGCGACTAAACAGTAACACATAGAAAGAGAAGTCTCTCAGTCGTGTCCGACTCTTTGCGACCCCATGGACTGTAGCCTATCAAGCTTCTTCGTCCATGGGATATTCCAGGCAAGAGTACTGGAGTGGGTTGCCATTTCCTTCTCCAGCGGATCTTCCCGACCCAGGGATCAAACCTAGGTCTCCCGCATTGGAAGTAGACGCTTTACCATCTGAGCCATCAGGGAAGCCACGATAACACATGGGAATATGGAAAACAATTTTTGATCAACATTTTTATTATTAAAGTGTTTTTGTGGTCTAAGTAAAGATGGATATTAAATTTCAAAAACAAATATTAGATTTAACTAATTACCTATGCTGTTGTTGTTTAGTCCCTAATTTATTACTTGTACATAGTCTTAATTCAAGGGACAGCTCATGACTAAGAAGGAAAAAATGTCATTAAACAATCATCCCCTCCAGTTAACAAACTGTACACATTTCATGGTGACAGAAAACAATTTTGTGACAAGTTTTAAAGAAAGTTACAATAGAAAGTACCTGAAGTAAATAGAGATGGTTGAAGTGGTAATCAGTTAAAGCCTTTTACAGAAAAATAAAATTGACCTCTCTCCCACGCCTTCCACTTGCCCCAACTAATTCTTTCAGTCTTTTTCTATTGAGATGTAATTCACACACCATAAAATTTACCCTTTTAAAAAGTGTAAAGTTCAGTGGCTTTTGATATTTCACAAAGTTATACAACCTCACAACTACCTATTTGCAGGATATTTTATCACACCAAGAAGAAATCCTGACCCTTTAGCAGATCCTCCTCATTCCTTCCTGCCCCCACCCCACTGGCAGCTATTAATATACTTTCTGTCCATATGTATTTGCTTATTCTGGATATTTCATATGAATGGAACCGTCCATGTGGCTTCTGTGTCTGGCGTCTTTTACCTAGCATAAGGATTTCTAGGTACATGCGTGTTTTAGCATGTACCAGTACTTCACTCCTTCTTATGACTGAACAACATTCCACTGTATGAATATAACATATTTTGCTATTAATTCATCAGTCCATAGATACTTGGGTTGTTTCCACTTTGGTATATTAGCAGAATGCTTCTATGAATATTTGTCTACAAGTTTTTGTGTGGACATATGTTTTCAGTTCTCATGTGTATACTTTTAAGAGTGGTGCTGGCTCATAGTAACTCTATGTTTTGAGGAGCTACTCAACTGGTTTCCAAAGTGGCCTTACCATTTTATATCCCTGCCAACAATGGATGAGGGTTTCAATTTGTCCACATCCTTGCTGAGACTTGTTATTGTCTTCTTTTTTGTTATAGCCATTTTAATGAGTATGAAATGGTATCTCACTGTGGTTTTGATGTGCATTTCAATTTTGCCTCTTTCAATGTTTTGAAATTGATTCAATGGTAAAAAAGGAAGGAAACTCATGATAGTTTTCATACCTCCAAATAAACTGAAAAAGGAAATTCTAGGGTTAGATTCTAGAATTGGTTCATAGCTTACCTATTTCTTTATATATAACTATTAATAAAAGGAAGCCTATAGCTTATCAAAACGTATAACATAAACATAGGAAAATATAAAACATTGCTACAAGTAATATAACTGTGTTGGGTGAGTAGAAACTTAAAATATGCAATGGGTGTATTATAAGGTTTTGTTCTCAGGTGGCGTTAGTGGTAAAGAACCCAGCTGCCAATGCAGGAGACATAAGAATCTCCAGTTCCATCCCTGGGTTGGGAAGATCCCCTGGAGGAGGGCATGGCAACCCACTCCAGTATTCTTGCCTGGAGAATCCCATGGACAGAGGAGTCTGACGGGCTACAGTCCAGGGGGTTGCAAAGAGTCAGACACGACTGAAACGACTTAGCATGTGGGCACACTTACTAGAGGAGGGTTAAGTTTTTGTTTTTGAGCTTCCTAGGATCCAGAGTAAAGTGATGAACTATAAAATTTGTAACATTAATAAAATTAAAAACAAGATATACTCTATTATTGCCACCGTAGCATCATTATCTTCAGCACAAGCCTTCCAGTGTCGAGGAGAGGCTAAATCCTGATGCAGTCCCTCCCACTGCTGACTCTTCAGATGGTAGACCTAACAGCAGCCTCTGAAGTCCTTGTGCCCAGCAAGTCATCTTCACTCCCTCTTTGTCCTGCCCACCTTTTCCACTGAGGAGATCCAAACGCGGGTCTTCAAGGCCAAACTCATATGTGACTGTTTTTTCTTGGTCGATCCTTCATGCCCCCCAGACAGAATCAATCTTCCTTTCCCTGTGCTCTCACAGCACTTTGTAAGCAGCCACCATATAAACTTTCTAGGTGTCATTTGCTTAGGAGTCAGTCTTCCCTGGTGGACGGTGATGGGTTTCATGGGGAAGGAGTTGTCTTCACTTTCCTGTCTTTGGTGCCTGTCACAGAGCAGATCTTCAGCAAAGGGCACTGTGCCAGCTTGCTGTTGTCAGTCAGTACTGACTTCTCACCCTCCCATAGACGCACCTCAGTTCTTCACTGTCCGTCTTTAGAAGCGATCCCCAGAGTGAAAACCACGTTTTCCAGATTTTAGCCCATCAGGGTGCCGAGCGCCCATCTGCTCTGGAAACCGGGTTTTCCTCAGCTTTCACTTTCTAATCTAAATGTGAGCCTTTGTTTGTATCCCTGATAAATGTCATCTTGTTCCCTGCGGGAACAGACAACTTCATCTTGCCAGACCAAATCGAAAAATCTCAGTGGTAACTCTGTCACGTGTCACATCAGCTCTATCAACTAGCTTGATGTCATTGTGTGTGGGAGGATAATGTGAAATATATGCATTCGCCTTTTTAATTTCATTGTGGACTTAGCGCCAAAAGAGAAAATATCCAGCCAGTCTAATTTTTTGTTGGGAAATTTTTTTATTGTCCTTCTAATTCAAGATTCTAAAAAAAAAATATATATATATATATATATATATATATATACATTCCTCTCTCCCGCCATCCCTCATCAAAACTTCAGATAGATTTGGAAAAATACATCATCATTTAAAATACATGTTCTCTGCCTGATGACTCCCTGACCCTTACAGATACTCTTTTTTTTTTTTGGTGGTAATTTTTTAAAATTTATTTTTAATTGGAGGATGATTGCTTCACAATGTTGTGTTGGTTTCTGCTGTATAAGAACATGAATCAGCCGTAAGTATACATATATCCCTTCCCTCTTGAACCTCCCTCCCTCTCCCCCCATCCCACCCCTAGGTCGTCACAGAGCACTGAGCTGAGCTCCCTGTGCTCTGCAGGTTCCTACTGGCTGTCTATTTTACACATGGTAGTGTAAATGGTTCAGTGCTCTCAATTCATCCCAACCTCTCCTTCCCGCCCTGGATCCACAAGTCCCGTGTGTCCCAACTGTGCACTCCAACAGCATCTTGTAACTCACCATCAGAGAGCTTGCGTCATAGTTTATATCATTGTCTCTATCCCTTACCCATCTACAGTCTCAATATCCAGATTTTACTCAGCATCTCACTAGCTTAGCACATTGCCTGGCTAGAATTTTGAGTCAAATCTACTTTAGATCAATTAGATAATATGTATAAACACTATATTCTTTTGTGTGGTTCCACCATTGACTGGGGGGCTTCCCTGGTAGCTCAGCGGTTAAAATGTCTGCCTGTAATGCAGGAGACCCAGGTTTGATCCCTGGGTTGGGAAGATCCCCTGGAGAAGGAAATGGCAACCTACTCCAGTATTCTTGCCTGGAGAATCCCATGGACAGAGGAGCCTGACGGGCTACAGTCCATGGGGTCATAAAGAGTCAGACACGACTGAGCAACTTTACTTTGGCTTTTGACTTTGACCACTGACTGGATCAGTCACTAAAAAGATGGGGTAAGTTATGTCAAAGTAACAAGTGACATTATTTCAGGGAAAGAAAGGCAGTCAGCAGATCACATTATTTCTCTGATAGCAGCTTCTCAGGTTCCCATAAGCTAATCAAATGATGACTTACATTCAGCAAAATCGTAAACCTCCTAAAACGCAGAACATAACAATTTATCAATAAACAAAATGTCCATTTGGAACGGACACATTTCAAAGTGTATTTGTCGCCCTGAAATGTCTGCATAACTCTAGGCTGCAGTGCTGAGTTTCCAAGTTGAGGCATCTGAGGCACTACTCAAGGGGTTTTATTCCTGGAGCAGGAAGGTCCCCTGGAGAGGGGAATGGCAACCCACTCCAGTATTCTTGCCTGGAGAATTCCATGGACAGACCAGGGAGCCGCAAACAGATAGGCACGACTGAGCAACGAACACTTTCTCCTCACATTCCCGGAATGTTTAAAAAGATGTTATTAAAAGCCACTCGCCCCCTCCAAAGGAGGTCCCATGGTGGGAAGTCTAAAGGAGTGTTCTGGTGAAAACTCAGTATAATTTGGTTTTTAAAAACTCTCCTCTGCAAGACATCTCCATGATATAAATATTCCTAATTAGCACAGAATTTCAGTTTCTTCGTACAAAATGCTGCAATGTGACTTAAGGCTGCTTCAAATGATCTTAACTTGTCCCATTTGGCAGACTAGGCTGGGGTCTTAGGAAGCCCAGCGCCGCAGCGTGCAGGAATGCGAGCTGGCTATGCGAGCTCTGTCCGGATCTGAGAGAGCCTTTTTGTTGACCTTACCCTGAATTCTTAGATTCGAATATATCATCAGAATGCAACAGCCAGCTACTGGCTAACTGACAAGAGAAACTTTGGGAACACCAACGCAGAAAAATGTGAGAAGTGGAAACCTACCCAAACCGAAGCTTTCCACGTATCGTTTGCTTCTTAACATAAAGCAGCCCTAATGAAAAGTAGGCTTTCCATGAGCACATCATGAAGAGACAAAAATACTCTTCTTATTTGTTCTCTTCCTCTTTGGTCAGCTGTTGGATGCCATGAAAAAGAAAATACATCTCTATTTCCCAAACCCACCCAATTTTAATATCTTGGCATCTATATTTATATTCTGTCAAAAAGTTAGTAATATGAAATGCATGCCAAGTTGCTTCAGTCTTGTTCAACTCTTTGTGACCCCAAGGACTGTAGCCCTCCAGGCTCCTCTGTCCATGGGATTTCCCAGGCAAGAATACCGGAGTGGGTTGCCATGCCCTTCTCCAGGGGATCGTTCTGACCCAGGGATCACACCTGTTTCTCTTATGTCTCCTGCATTGGCAGGCAGGTTCTTTACCACTAGCGCCACCTGGGAAGCAATAATATGAAGAATTTATCATAAATCCTTGAGTTATGTTTTCTGAACCAGAACTTCAATTACTAAGGATTCGTATGTGTGTGGCTCTGAGTCTGTGTTATGACATGGTCTTGTTCTCTAGAACCTAACAGTTGACAGATTTTTTACATGAAAGATTTCCCCCATACTTTCTTCTACCACCATGAAAAAAATTATAAGAAGTCTGAGAATTAACAAAATGAACAAACGTTTTTGAGTCGCTAAGTCATGTCTGACTCTTTTGTGACTCTATGAACCATGGCCTGCCAGGCTCCTCTGTCCATGAGATTCTCCAGGCAAGAATACTGGAATGGGTTGCCTTGCCCTCCAGGAGATCTTCTTGACCCAGGGATGGAACTCCCATCTCCTGTATCTGCTGCAGGGGGATTCTTTACAATTGAACACCAGGGAAATGAACAGATGGTACAGTAATAAAAAAAAAAAAAAAAAAAAAAAAACCCATGGGGCTTGGGAAGCCTGAATGGAAGATGGGACAGGGAGGCAAAAGGTAAAGAGAAAGGGGCCCATGAGTATAAATAGATTAAGAAATTCTTGCATGTAGTAAATAAGATCAGGCTATGATTTAAACGTGCCTGCATAGCAAGGGCACTGTGGGGAATGTGTTTTAATTAGGACCAAGGCACCTCCTGGGAAACAGCTCATCTTAGGCTGAGAGTCACATGCCCCAGCTTGATGGAAAATTAGTGCCAGAGTTTTGGAGTGGGACATATGAGTGTATTGCCCTTGGATGGATTCTGATGGAACCTTCTCGAAAGCCTACCAAAAGGGAAACCTGAGAATGAACGTGAACAGTACTGTTTTCATTTAAACGAATTGCCAGTCCAGGTTCGATGCATGATACAGTGTGCTCAGGGCTGGTGCACTGGGATGACCCAGAGGGATGGTACAGGGAGGGAGGTGGGAGTGGGGTTCAGGATGGGGAACACATGTACACCCATGGCGGATTCATGTTGATGTATGCAAAACCAATACAATATTGTAAAGTAATTAGTCTCCAATTAAAATACATAATTTTTTTTTAAATTACCATGAAGGGGGTGCCCTTGGTCACTTGAGAGTTCATCTTGACTTTGGGTTGCTGAAAGCATTGGATCTTTACATGCTTGGCAATTTGATTACATTTGGTTTACTTAGAGCTATCATGCAAGGAATGTGAGAGACCTGGGTTTGATCCCTGGGTTGGAAAGACCCTCTGGAGGAGGGCATGGCAACCCACTCCAGTATTCTTTTTTTTTTTTTTTTTTACTTTATTGATTTTAATTGAAGTATACTTACTTTATAATATTGTGATGGTTTTTGCCACACATTGACATGAATCAGCTATGGATGCACATGTGTCCCCCCATCCTGAACCCCCCACCCACCTTCCTCCCCACACCATCTCTGGGTTGTCCCAGAGCACCAGCTTTGCCACTCCAGTATTCTTGCCTGGAGAATCCCATGGACAGAGGAGCCTGGCGGGCTACTGTCCATGGGGTTGCAGAGTCGGACATGACTGAGCGACTAAGCACAGAGCTATTAAGTCACAGCATCATCGGTGCTGTAACTGGTTTTGACATGAAACGGAAGTGGCCCAGTTCCAATGCGGCAGCAGAGGAGTTGCAGGAAAGCCTTCATAGAACTTCTGTGGGTGCTGCTGATTCAGAAGCACATTGAGGGAAGAGGAAGTTGGTGCAAATCATACAAGAGTGGTGAGGGCAATGGTCTTGAGTACATGTGAGATGGCTTTCAGAGCTACTGAAATTCATAGGTGAGTGAATTTTGAAAATGGACTGAAAGAGTTAACATACATAAGTCTAGAGTGTCATTATGAATAGAGTAACAAGTAATTTGGGTTTCCCAGATGGCTCAGTGGTAAAGAATCTTTCTGCCAATGCAAGAGTTGCTGGATTGATCCCTGGGTCGTGAAGACTTCTGGAGAAGGAAATGGCAAACCACTCCAGTATTTCTGCCTGGGAAATCCCGTGGACAGAGGAGCTCGGTGGGCCAAAGTTCATGAGGTTGCAAAGAGTTGGGAATGACTTAGCAACTAAACACCACCACCGCCAACAACAACAAGTAATTTGTCATCCAAACAGGATGACTCTGAGAATGAAGGGTATGTTATTAATAATGCTAAGACAACTGAGGTCAAGTAAGAACACCCCACAGGCAGAGGAGCCTGGCAGGCTATAGTCCATAGCGTCAAAAAGAGTTGGACACGACTGAGAGACTTAGCACAGCAAGAACATCCTGGACAAACTGCCACGTAGAGTCACAAATAGTTTCTCCTAGGAACTGTCGCTTCCACTCTTAGTTTTATAATGTTTGCAGTTTAATCCTACGCATGTATGTTTTAAATCAGAAAAATATATAAAATTATATAACTTACACATCTAAAGGGCTTCCCAGGTGGCACTGGTGGTAAAGAACCCGCCTGCCAATGCAGGAGACATAAGAGATGAAGGCTTGATCCCTGGGTTGGGAAGATGCCCTGGAGGAGGGCATGGCAACCCACCCCAGTACTCTTGCCTGAAGAATCCCATGGACAGAGGAGCCTGGCAGGCTATAGTCCATAGGATGACAGAGAGTCAGGCATGACTGAGTGACGGAGCACAGAGGCACACATCTAAACGAAGCAAGAGGATTGAGGTCTCACAAGAGGGACAGGGCAAAGATAGAAGCAGTGTTCCATCATTGTTCCAACAGTCATGTTGTTATTTTGACCCTAGTACCCCACTTCCTGATGCCATATTATAGTCTAGAAAGTTATGTCTGTAAACTCATTGTCAGTTATTCTTTACCCACTGGCAACCCCAAAGTGGCCTACCTTGCATAAAATGGTCAGGCTGTCCCAGTGGTCCTGGTATGCCCCACTTTAGCTATTTGATCGTACTCTCTGCTTTGTTTCCTCTTTCAGATAGTAGCCTTTCAAGGTCCAAAAGGATGTTTTTATGTTAAAAGCCTGGCAGTCCAGTTTAGAAATACGTCACTTCTCATCACAGCTGGCCACATCAGTCCTGTCAAGACACTAATGGTAGAAAATCTCTTTAGAGTACCCATGAGACCAAGATCTAATTTACTTTGTTCCTAATTAACAAAGTTGACTTCTTTTTTTTTAAACTAGCTGAGATTTTATCTTTAGTGAATTTTAACATGTAGCTAGAAGTTTCCATTGCAAAGTGTACTTGTTTGGTTTTAAGCTCTTTCAAGTGACTTTTGAAAAGTTTTGGCATTGTAGATTGAACTCTTCCTCTGTCCATAGGACTGGTAGAGAGAGAAGTGTGCAGTCTCCGGCCGCTGTCCCAGACCACTTCCTTGAACACTGCCTTTATGAGGGAGATGAGATGTGGCGACTGAGCTCCCCACTGCTCTCAGAGGTTTGAATAAAGCTGGAATCGGTGCCCTGTATGAGAACATCTGGGCTGCCAGTCCACTGACTCTGCGCATGCTCAGTTGCTCAATTGACTCCAACTCTCTGTGACCCCATGGACTGTAGCCCGCCAGGCTCCTCTGTCCATGGGATTCTCCAGGCAGGAATACTGGGGTAGGTTGCCATTTCCTCCTCCAGAGGATCTTCTTCACCCAGGGATCAAACTCAGGTCTCCTGCCTGCATTGGCAGGCTGATTCTTTACCACTGAACCTGGGAAGCACTCCCCACTGACTCTGAGTCTGATGCGTTAACCTTTCATCAGTGATCAGGACTGATATCATCTGCCTTGGGATGCTTTCTCTGTGAAGAAATGGCAAAGTTCTGAGAGAAGGACCCATGGGGCGGGTAAGTTTGATACTGGGGCACAAAGCACATCAGAGCACAGGACAGGGCCTGGGAGGGGGCAGCCCCATCCTGCTAGGGGGCTCACTGTAAGTGGACAGCCACTGGGCGGCTAAGGTTGAGGGGTTGGGGGAGCAGGATGTGAACAGAACAGCAAGGGGGCCCCTATGACCAAAATATCTATTGTCTCAGTTCAGTTCAGTTCAGTCGCTCAGTTGTGTCCAACTCTTTGCGACCCCATGAATCGCAGCACACCAGGCCTCCCTGTCTATCAGCAACTCCCGGAGTTCACTCAAATTCACGTCCATCGAGTCGGTGATGCCATCCAGCCATCTCATCCTCTGTCATCCCCTTCTCCTCCTGCCCCCAATCCCTCCCAAAATCAGAGTCTTCTCCAATGAGTCAACTCTTTGCATGAGGTCTCTATTGTCTACCCGGGAACGAATCATGTTACAAAGATGAGAAGGTCAGCATTATTCTCAGAAGGTTTTCAACTTGGGACACAGTTCAAGTCCTCTTTGGTTAGGTTCCATGTCTGTAAGACTTGGGTCAGCTGTAGAAGCTTAAGTTGGCTTAGAATTTGTACTATTAATATTTTCACATTTGGTAATAATAATTCTTATACTTTACATATGTATAATGCAGTGTATATTATTCAGTTCAGTTCAGTCTCTCAGTCGTGTCGACTCTTTGCGACCCCATGAACGTGTGTATAATATATATATATATATATATATATGTATATTATGTGGGGCTTTCCTGGTGACTCAAATGGTAAAGGAATCCGTCTGCAATGCAGGAAACCGGGTTCAGTCCCTGGGTTGGGAAGATCCCCTGGAGAAGGAAATGGCAACCCACTCCAGTATTCTTGCCTGGAGAATCCCATGGACAGAGGAATCTGGCAGGCTACAGTCCATGGGATTCACAAAGAGTTGGACACAACCGAGTGACTAACACTTTCACTTTTCATATATTATGTATATAATCTATTTGGTCTCAATAACTCTGTGAGGTACATAGGGCATGTAATAGTAATTCTATTTGGTATACGAAGAAACTAAGGCACAAAAAATTAAGATGTAACAATAGTGATAGAAGCCCCCAGAGATGGGGATTCAAACCATGGTTTTCTGACTTCAGATTCAAGGATACTGTTTAAACCATACTTGCCTGATTCTCAACCACAAATTAATTGGTAGCATCTTGCAAGCTGAAAAACAAAATTGTTTTGAGTATTTTTTTTTCTTTTGTCATTAAATAGAAAAACCTTCTGGGTGCTACCAGCTTGCTGTCCGTTAAATATACTAATGGAAGAGTAAAGTAGTTTTATTCGCTAAACTAGAAGTTCTGGAGGATACATACCAGAAAGAAAATATTAGGATTCTTACCTTTATATTTTTGGATGTGTTGGAATGAGCATGGTATATCACTGCAGTATACCTTAACACATATATACATAAATAAACACACACATACATATATATATATGCCAATAAATGTGTATAATTTATAAGTAAGTATATTTATAAATATTGAGACAAATTCTTAAAAAACAAAACAAAACAAAAACACAGAATTACAGGCTCAAAAGTGCTTGGAAATCATTCTTCCTAACTGGTAACAACCTTCACTAAAATGTCTGCACCATTTTTAGCTAACCGCATTCCTCCTTCTGTTTTACCGGATGCTTCCTGCAAGAGCGCATGGCAGGGGCTGCTGTAACCAGAGTAACAGAAGCTTTGAGTGAGAAGGGCCTGGAGGGATCAGTTCTCCTAACTCTTTCATTTGACAGAGGAAGAAACTGAGGCTTACAGGGGGTTAAGGGATTTGCCCAAGTTGACAAGTTTAGGTTGAGCCCAACAGTATGGGAAATCCAGTTAAAGCTTAGTTAGCCATGGTAATGTGTCATGGGCCTGGCTTGCAGAAATTAAATCCATTAATAATCCCCAAACCTTATTTTAGCCAGAAGTTTTACACACCTCACCTATCAAACCTTTTACTAAAGATGATAATGTAAGGGGTTTGTTTCTCTGTGTACCCAAAAATGTCTGCATTAAGCAAAAATGTCACACATTCACTGCTCGCTGGATATCTGGTTATATACAAATGTGAGGAATATATGTAGACATTTAATTATATACAGCATTTGGTAAAAACAATTGTATTGAAATAAATATGTGCTCCATCCTGCCTGCTGTAAAAATGGAACCAAATTACATTATTCCCCAACAGGCAAGTCATTACTCAGAATCCGGTGAATTTTGAAATACTTTGTCTGCTTCTGAAGGGACCATCATCTCCTTGGAATTTAAGACCAGGCCAAGGCTGAACTATTATCAGATGCTAAATTCCAGTGTATATTTGGTTCTATTTCTATTAATAGACTCTCAGTTCCCTTCCACTGATCTGGCCATGTATTTAATTATCAGTGCACAAGGGTTTTATTTACTGTAATATGGCAGATAAGACTAGTCCCCCTGTGTTATCTCTTAATTTTAAAAATGTCTAGACTATTATTGAATGACTTACTCCCACCATGAACTTTAGGATCACTTCTCCTATTCAAAAGCAAAACAAAGCAAAACACTCCAAAACACCAACACCAACAACAAGCTCATCTTTATTGAGAAACTTGTGAAATGTAGAGATTGCTGTAGGGAGAACTGACTTATGCTGTTGAATCATTTTTTCCCCCCTAAATATTAGGCTACTTAATTCATTTCAGTTAAGATATATCTTTTTTTTTTTTTTGTCATTTTATGGCCCCTTGACAGATTTGCTTCTTAAATTCTATGTTCTATTGGATTGCACATTGTATGTAAGAAAGCTGTGAACATTTTTACAAATCTTATAATTTGTCATTTTACTGAATTTTCTTGTTTTATATATATAATAGCAGGTTTTAGTTGATTCTCTTGGGGTTTTCTACACAGATGTCCATCTCATTTGTGATTAATGACTATTTTGCCTCTTCTTTTCCAATTTTTAGGCTTCTTATTTTGTTCTCTTGTGTAACTGTATCAACAAGTACTTGTAAAACAATTATATACCTAAAGCTCAATTAGTGACCACTTAGAACAATGTGGTGAACATTCACAAGAGAGTTTGAGTAGTTTGGGTCATTTCCTTAGGATAGATTCCTACAAGTGTAATTTGTTGGGTCAAAAGATTTAAAACTTTTAAAGACTTTTAATACGTTTTATTACATGACTTTCCCCAAAGGGCCTATCAGTGACTATACACCCCCTTCCTGCTCTGTTCGAAATCCCAAGGTTCCTGTCACAGACATCCTCTTATCCCAGCCCTTCCTCTGTGTGCCTTCCTTGGCCACACATGGAGGAGATCCCCAGGGAGTCCCAAACCAAGCCCCCTCCCCAAACCAAATAAGAGCAAAACACAAGAACAAAAAACTGCTACCAATAATTATTATAGTGTTAGTCCCTCAGTCGTGTCCAACTCTGCAGCCCCATGGACTGAATGTAGCCCGCCAGGCTCCTCTGTCCATGGGGGTCTCCAGGCAAGAATACTGGAGTGGGTTGCCCTGCACTCCTCCAGGGGATCTTCCCCGTCCAGGGATGGAAACTGAGGCTCCTGCATCAGCAGGTGGATTCTTTACTATTTGAGCCACCTTAATGAACTTGGAAACGAAATTTAAATGCTTTGGGGATTATTTGTTGATCTTGTAAGTCACCTAGATGCCTCCTTTCCTGGATCTCTCACACTCTAAAGCCACAGAGTCCCGTAGGTTTAACCAGACTACCTTCTCTCCTATCCACTTTGTTTTTCATCCACACCATTATCCCTCTAGTTCAGGAACTCATCCTCTCTCTCCTCTGGGCTGCTATAATCCCATCTAAGTGATCTTACATCTACTGTGCAGTGCTTTCTCTGCCCCCACTCAGAACACTCAGTGGCAGCAGACACTGCAGGATGGCCACCATCTGTGTATTTCTCCAATCTCTCACTTTCACCTCTATCTCACCACTACCTGCTAGCCAGACCAGAGTATTTGCAGTTGCCTGCCAGGTATGATTCAAAATCTCCCTGTTTCTACTTTTGCCCTTCCAACCACAAGAATGTTCTCCTCAGCACCTCACACCTCCAGCCCCATTTACCTAGGAAACGCCTGTTTATGTTTAAGATCCAACTCAAGGGGTTCCTCTCTGGTGAAACAATTCCCATTTCACCCCTCGCTCCCACCCTACAACTATGATAGGAAGGGCTGTCCATTGGATTGAGTCTGGCCATATTTCCTGAGATTCCTTTCATGCCCAGTTTGCCAGAGTTCTGATGGAAATGGAACCGAGATCGGTAGGGACTGGCATTTCCCCTCTTTTTGGTGAATCGTATTTGTTTAAACGTGACTAAAATGTTACTCGATACAAACCTATCCCCACCATCAGTATAAATGCAAGGATAGGCACTGCAGAAGGGGCCTGGATCGTGAGCTTGGGAGGAGGCTTGAAAGGTAAGAAGGCGCTCTGCCCCTCCCGATTGCTCGTGCTTCGGGGCACTTGCCTTGCTGACTGTTAATGACCACCTTAGGCCGTGAAGCACAGGATGAGAGACCCCCAGTGACTAGTGCAACTTCAGACAAAGCTGTTGGTTGCCCATCCCCCCACCTTTTTTTTTTGACGGAAGAGAGATTTAGAAATCCTATGAGCTAGTTTCATAGAAAGGTAAAATCTTAGAGCTGGAAAAGGGCGGGGTGGTCAGCATAACATCTAATGCAGTTCTTCGCTTCCAGAAAGACTAACCAGTACCTCCAGTTTTTAAAGGTCTGTGGCAACCCACTCCAGTACTCTTGCCTGGAAAATCCCATGGGCAGAGGAGCCTGGTAGGCTGAAGTCTGTGGGGTCGCGAAGGTCAGACATGACTGAGCGACTTCACTTTCACTTTTCACTTTCATGCATTGGAGAAGGAAATGGCAACCCACTCCAGTGTTCTTGCCTGGAGAATCCCAGGGACGGGGGAGCCTGGTGAGCTGCCGTCTATGGGGTCGCACAGAGTCGGACACGACTGAAGTGACTTAGCAGCAGCAGCAGTAGCAGCAGTCCTTTCCTATGGATGGAGGAGCCTGGTAGGCTGCAGTCTATGGGGTCACGAAGAGTCGGACACAACTGAGCGACTTCACTTTCACTTTTTATTTTCATGCATTGGAGAAGGAAATGGCAACCCACTCCAGTGTTCTTGCCTGGAGAATCCCAGGGATGGCGGAGCCTGGTGGGCTGCCGTCTATGGGGTCGCACAGAATCAGACACGACTGAAGCGACTTAGCAGCAGCAGCAGGAAATGAAAAATCCTTTGTTTTTTTGCGGCCAGCACCTGTCAGCCCTCATTAACAAGGAGTCTCTGCGTCTCACTTCCTGCCCGTGCCCACCACCCATCTCCTTATCTCTTCTAACTCCATTTCTTGCCTCTAGGGTGACTGGCTTCATAGCTCCAGGTTCCAGGGGCTGCCAGGAAGCAAGAGGGCTCCCCGAACACGCCAGTTACCTTGTATCAGCGCCTCCCTTGGATTCGTGTTCTCAAAAGTGGGTGAGGTTGGGGCTGGAGGAGGGCGCCAGTGTGGAAAGCCTCAAGTGTAAACACGGCTCTGGCGATTCATGGCGGAAACGGAAGGGGTGTTCCCATCGCACACCTGGGGGATAGATTTTTGCTTCCCCCAGCACAGCTGCCCTTCTGCAGACTGTTCCAAAGCCGGCCGGTTTATTCCAAATTCCACTGCGAGTGTTGGTTAATATCGAGTGAGATGTTCAAAGCCAGTTAACCATCTACGAGTTACGGGGGGTTGCTCTTTTTTTAAGTGGATTCATTGAGAAACACAGACAAAACTGCTAACACATGTTTCTGTTGTTCGGCCTTAGCCTTATCACAGTTTGAAACTGTGGAAAATCAATTACGTGCTTTGAATTACTCCCTGCCCTGGCACCAAAGTGTTTCTTCATTCTTTCCGGACAGTGAACACTTTGCAACATCTACCAACTAACAGTCTGTTAGGATTCTCTGCTAAATGGATGTCAGACAAATAAACGGAACAGAAGGCTGGTGGAATGCTAAACATCCCTGCTCCCCTCTGCTGTGGCCGCCGTGCAGCTTGGGACCTTTCTGACTTGCTGCTCAACATCTGGACGGCATTCGCGTTGCTTCTCAAGGACACAGGCATGCACCTCCGGTGAATTTCAACTTTCAACATCTCTCTGGCTCTAATCTATATTTAATGTTTCATGACTGGTAGTCAAAGAAGCTTCAGCTAAATATCAGGTTGGAATGAAAATGATCCTTGGGAGAACATTTGCTTCCAGCGTGCGCCAGCAAAGTGTCTGTGACAGAAGCTTTCCCCAGAGATGTGTCGCCCATTCTCTTGCAGTAATAATAATTACGCCTTATGATTGCTGTGCCCACATAATCAAAGATCGCTTCGTCAAATGTGGTCCCAAGGGGCCGCTGCCTCCGCTCCTAGCGGGATGTCAGTCACAGAGAGCAGCACCCCTAGGGATCCCCAATCTTTCGCTTGCCCTTTTCAGTCCCGTGTTGTTAGCATTGTGTTTCTTCATTTTCTTCTCGATGCAAATGATGTGTAAATCATGCCCTCCAGAAGGCACATGTGGTGAGGGGGAGAGGGTGGGCAGGGGGTGGGGCTGGTGTATTCTTCTCCCCCAGCCCCCCTCCCCAACCTACCACAGGGATTTCTGGCATGGAACATAATTACATCTGTGCCATATGGGCTCATTTATATTCTATTACAGGTTAAGCTAATACGACTCAGAAATATGCTAAAAATACCTCAAAGTATTCTAGAGCTGTCAAAACACTTGTCATGTCTTGCTCACCCTTTTGATTGCTAGTGTTTTTGTTTTTGTTGGGAGATTCAGAGAGCTAAGAAAGCATGGTGGCATGATGGTGTCCAGTCTATAAATATAGTTTAATTTCCTGTATTATTGCAATCCGCGGGCTTGCAAAGAAAAGATCTTTCTTAATAAACCTGGAATGGCCCCAAGACATGGGCAATGAAGCCCGTGAACTTGTAGATTTTAATTTCCCAAGAGGTAGAAAATACAGATTTCAGATGTGTGGTTTTGTCAGCTTTAGAATATTTCTTGTCTTTGTTTGATGTAATTATTCATTGTGATAGAGAAATACCTGCAGCGGGCTGACACAGGAGAAGCATGCTGCTGCAGTTAGAAGAGTCGGTTTGGATGTCAGGCAAATCTTGCCAAGATTTTACATGTGGCATGATAATGAGAAGTATAATCTGCAATGAGTAATGAGTTCAGTAATGATTTACAAGCCATGTTGGGTTGTTTTCATGCAATGGTTAAAGCCCGTCCACCCATTCATTTCTACTATCATTTTGGAAAATTGGTGGGTCATGCCTGTGTAGACTCTTAACCTCACAGTTTATCTTTCCTTTTTTCATTATTACTATCAACACATTAGTGGAAATTAATAAAATTTGTCTTCGGAACAGGAGAGCATGCAGAAATGTTTTAATTTTCCATGCTTGACAAGCAACATTTCCAAAGCATATATGGTGCTAATTATGCTATCAGCCATCAGATACACAATCCATTCTACTGAGAACTGAATTCACACAAAGGCATACTTTTCCAGTTTTCCAATAATTGTTCTATGCTATCTGGTTGAAGGAGTGGTTAAGACTGCCTGGTTCCAATCTCCAATTCTGCTACTCACTAGCTTGTTATCTTGGCAAATTCTGTAATTTTTCTAGTTCCCCCATCTATAAAATGAACATAATACTAACAGATACAAACCATTATATACAGAATGGGTAAACAGAAAGACCCTACTGTAGTGCACAGGGAACTCTATTTGATATCCTGTGATAAAATGTAATAGAAAAGAATGTGAAAAAGAATGCATATATATGTATAGTTGAGTCATTTTGCTATACAGCAGAAATTAACAAACGTTGTAAACCAACTATACTTCAATGAAATAATTTTTTTAAAAAATGAGTATAAGAACAGTAGTTCTCTCCATGGGATTTTTGGAAATACTGAATGAGAATGTATGTAAAATATTAGGCACAGTTTCTGGCATGTAGTAAATATTTATTATTATTGTTGTTGATTTTAGCTTTAACATAAGCAGCTTCTTTATACAGCTATGCTGCTGCTGCTGCTAAGTCGCTTCAGTCGTGTCTGATTCTGTGCGACCCCATAGACGGCAGCCCACCAGGCTCCCCCGTCCCTGGGATTCTCCAGGCAAAAACACTGGACTGGGTTGCCATTTCCTTCTCCAATGCATGAAAGTGAAAAATGAAAGTGAAGTCGCTCAGTTGTGTCTGACTCTTCGAGGCCCCATGGACTGCAGCCCACAAGGCTCCTCCTTCCATGGGATTTTCCAGGCAAGAGTACTGGAGTGGGTTGCCATTGCCTTCTCCTTATACAGATATACGGCTCTTTTAATAAGAAAAGTATATTTTTGCCAAAATCATATTAGTTGCATAAACTTCCACTTATCTTAGATCATGCAGGCCAGAGTTTCTTGGTACTTCTGGACTATGCAGCCAAGTTCTTACTTTAGAATCAACAGAAATTTCATAAATTGGCATGGGAAGAAATAGAAAAATTCAATGTTAATATAGTAAAAACTGTTTTTGGATGTCTATAATTTTTAAATATGTGTACATTTATGATTGTTCAGAATACAAAGTGTCTGAGCTAATGCAATTGAAATGTTCCATTTAAATAAGAAAGAATTCCAGTTTATAGTGGGCAGATGTTTTAACCAGTAACTATAACTAAATTTTTAGTTTTTGCTTCTTTCCATCCTTAATATAGAGCTATCTCAAGACTTTGAAGGTGTGTGTGTGTGTGTGTGTGTAGAGAATCTAAACTAGATACATGCACACAAGAGAATCTAATTTTGACGTCTTCATTCAGCCTCATGTACTTTCCTAGTCTGTAAGATTGGGGTCTCTATTACCCCTCAGGTGTTTTCTCCTTTCAGGCTGTTTGTACTCCCATAAACGGGCTTCTCAGGCAGGGCATTGGTAAAGAACACGCCCTCCAATGCAGGAGGCACAAGAGATGCGGGTTCGAACCCTGGGTCGGGAAGATCCTCTGGAGTTGGAAATGGCAACCCACTCCAGTATTCTTGCCTGGTGAATCCCATGGACAGAGGAGCCTGGTGGGATACAGTCCATGGGTTCGCCAAGAGTCGGACGTGACTGAATGACTCAGCACACATACTACCATAAAAGTGGAATTTTAAATATTGGAATTATTATAAGAAGGGCTATAAGTCACCTAGACACCTCAAACATATGTCTTACATAAACTTCATGTAGAAATAGGGGTCTTGTTTTTCATTTGCTTTGACCTTGTAGTTAGGGATCGAGACAAAGACAGCACAGGTTACAGGCGATATTTTACAGGGGGAGCCACTCCATCTTCCTCCCTCCCCAGGCTGTAGGCACTAAGTTTTGGAATGAGGATACCAAAGATTTGGGGCTTCCCAGGTGGTGCAGTGATTAAAAAATATCCACCTGCCAACGCAGGAGATGAAGGAGACATGGGTTCTATCCCCGGGTTGGAAAGATTGCCTGGAGTAGGAGACAGCAAACCACTCCATTATTCTTGGGCTTCCCTGGTGGCTTTCCCTGGTGGTAAAGAATCTGCCTGCCAGTGCAGGAGACCCGGGTTCGATCCCTGGGTCGGGAAGATCCCCTGGAGAAAGGAGTGGTAACCCACTCCAGTATTCTTGCCTGTAGAATTCCATGGACAGGGGAGCCTGGTGGGCTACAGTCCATAGGATCACAAAGAGTCAGACATGACTGAGTGACTGAGCATGCATGCAGGCCAAAGATTTAAAAGGTGCAGTAGCCAGGGAAACAGCCATGTGAGTCTAGGCCCTCATGACGTATGAAACTTCATGTTTAAAACTAGTATCGTTCAGTTCTCAGAAAATGTTTTTTTTTTTTTTTTTTCTCTCAAAATCACCCCCAGAGATTTTTCTGCAGAGATGATTAGACACACAAACTTTTGATGGTTAAAGTTCAGTCATATTTTCTTTTTAGTTTTCTCCTTGCAGTTGTAAGTTGCTTTAAAGTAAAAATAAAAGTTTTCCTCTTTAATCTTACATGTTAAAAATAAAATAAATCTCTAAAATGGTAAACGGGATTTATTTCTCAGGTTGGGTCAGTGTGAGATTAATGGGTTCCAAAATGTCATATGGTCTGACCCTAAGTCTTTTCTTAGAATATCTTGCCTAACCTATTCCTCTATTGTCAACATGAGACTACAGAGGGTGTTCGAAATAAGGGCTGGTAGAAATCTATTCTACTGAGAGTCAAAAGCAGGTCTTTCTCTTTTCCCCTGTAGTTACCCTTAATAGGTCAGGAAAAAAATGATCTGGGAAAGCTGGAAGTAAAGATGAAACAAAATAAGACAACCAGTTAGTTCACAAACACGGAAGTTTATTTGTCCCTGGTAGGGAATAAGTATGTTTGTGCTAATTACTTAATTATAATTTTTATTAATAAATGAACTGCATTCTCTTTAAAAATGCCCAGCTACAAGGAACAAAGACACACCCCCCTCCCCCATTAGAAGCCTTGTTCTCCCAACTTAGCCTCTTTTTTCTTTAATTGGAGGATAACTGCTTTACAATGCTGTTGGTTTCTGCCTTAAAAAAATGCATAATTATATATGTATCCCCGCCCTCTTGAGCCTCCCTCCTCCTCCCATCCCACCCCTCTGGGTGGTCACAGAGCACCAGGCTGGGCTCCCTGTGTTAAATAGCAGCTTCCCAAGAAATCAAGTGAAAGTCACTCAGTTGTGTCCAACTCTTCGCCACCCCATGGACTGTACAGTTGATGGAATTCTCCAGGCCAGAATACTGGAGTGGGTAGCCATTTTCTTCTCCAGGGGACCTTCCCAATCCAGGGATCAAACCCAGGTCTCCCACGTTGCAGGCGGATTCTTTACCAGCTGAGCCACCGGGGAAGCCCAGCAGCTTTCTGCTAGCTATCCGTGTAACACATGGTAGTGTGCATATGTCCACACTGCTCTCTCAGTTCCCACCCTCTCCTTGCCCTGCTGGGTTCACAAGCCTGTTCTGTCTGCCTGCGCCTCAGTTCCTCCCCTGCCAATAGGTTCATCAGCACTGTTTCTCTAAATGCCATATATATGCATGAATAGATACTAGTTTTTCTCTTTGGGACCTACTTCACTCTGTATAACAGGCCCTAGGTTCATCCGCTTCACACACAACTGATTCAAATTCATTCCTTTTTATGACTGAGTAATATTCCACTGTACATATGTAGCACAATGTCTTTATCCATTCATCTGTCGATGGGCGCCTAGACCAACTTAGCCTCGAACAGCAGAAGCTCTACAGAAGTGACCTAAGTTATAGCCATTCCAGCTCTCCACGCCAGATCTGGATGCTTAAAGCTTTAGAAATAGAACTGTGTGCTCCCGTATCCTCTGTAAAAAATAATTATCCTATCTAGAAAGGAAAGATCATTTCAAATGTGAACATCCATTTATAGAACTCTCAGGAGAAATTTCTAGAGTCCCAATTTGTCCCAATTGAGACACATTCCTAGAGTCCCAGTTAACTGAAAAAACAAACTATTGTATAAAAAAACTCTCTGAAGATAAAAGAAAATGTAAACTTTAACCATAGAAGTGTGACATATTTCACATAACCTATGTAAGATATCGTCTAGAAGACTGTGAGAAACCTGAGAGTTGTGACTAAATTTTTAAAAAAATACTCAGGAAGCTTAATGCACTGGAATTATAATTTAATGTTACTGTCTTGTTTATTGTCTTTTTAAAATTCTTTTTTCTTGTGTTGTTTTGTTTTGGGGAGGGGGTAGGAAATTTAGAAAAATCACAAATGATACGAAGAAGAAAATAAATTTCACATCAAGATAAACCTCCTTGACATTTTATCTCCTTCTAGTCTTTTCTCTATCTGTAAAGATATAATTTAAGGTAATTATGTACTGCATACAAAATTATAGATCTTAGATTTTTTCCCCCCTTTGGCATTCTTTCATTTTCTCACATCTTTAAATATTTTCCCCAAATTCTGTTTTTAACAATTGCATAATATCTCATTGCACAGTTGTACCGTAACTTTGTTTACTTTGCCATTTGAGATTTTACCTTCTTGGTGATTTCAGTATTGCAGTGAATGATCGTTCCAGGGCCTTGGGGACTCAGATCTCTGGCACCTTTTCCCTAGAGGTGGTGCCCTCCCTGCTTCACTACCAGGTCATGCCATTCCCACTCCCCCGGTGTCATGTATCCCACTCAGACCAACATCTTCTGACTTTCTGGATCATTCCCTTTAGTATTCTTTTTTTTTTAATTTATTTTTAATTGGAGGATAGCTGCCTTACAGTATTGTATCGGAGTCTGCCATACATCAACATGAATCAGCCATCGGCCCATATACACGCCTTCCCTCTTGAACCTCCCTCCCGCTTCCCACCCTATCTCACGCCTCTATCCTTTAGTGTTCTGACTAGAATTCTTTGACCCCACTGGGGCCTGCAATTCTAACAGCTTTTCACTGTCTCTTCCTCCTTCATGTCCGGACTCCTCTTGACCCAGCTGAATTCCATCCACAGCAATCAGCACCACTGTGCACACCTCCAGCTTCCTCGCCCCTCTGCTGTTCTGTCTTGTTTGTTTGGTGAAGCCGTAATGTTGCCTAAATACAGCTCTTTGTCTACGCTGGAGGGCCACTTGTCATGGCTGGAGAAGAACACGACTATACTGATTGATCTCACTTTAAATTCAGAAGCACACACTCAGTGCACCCTCAGTACTCACTGTACCCTTTCTATACCCCGCTAGTCCCTGCACTCACCTATTCACCACCTATTTGACATCTTCTCTGTCCTCAAACCTCCAAGGTCTTTCCCCCCATCTTCATCATCTCAGCTGAGGATATTATATCCTAGTTTACTGAAAAACTGAAGATATTAGACGAGAACTTCCACTGACTCTAATCACATCTCCACCCTCCACCTTCCACAGTCAAGCTTCACCCTCCCATCTGTCCCCTCCTACACTGTTGCCCCATTTGCGATCAGAGATGAGCTATCCAGACTCCTGACTACACGGACACTGGTTCCCATCCTTTTTCACCTACTTGCCTTAGCAATTGTTCTCTCTCTGCTATATTATCTGGGAGACCGTGAAGGACAGGGAAGCCTGGCATGCTGCAGACCATGAGGTTGCAAAGAGCCAGACATGACTTAGCAGCTGAACAACGCCTATATTATCAAGATGTTAGTTCTGCATTAGACCATTTCCAGTAGCATACCAACATGCTGCTCTTCTCCCATCTTTCCTTTACGAGCTATCACGTCATTTCTTTGAGTACTTCAAAATATGTTGAAAGGGATGTCACGACCTTCCATTTCTGATTCTTCTTCCTTCCTCACCAGAGCCCTCTCCAATCGGATGTGCACCTCTTTCCACTATTTCACTGAGACTGCTCATATCGAGACCATGAATGATCTCCCTATTGTGAAATCCAATGGTCAGCTCTCGATTCTCACTTGTTTCCACCTTTCTTCATTTGGCTTCTGGGACACCACCCTCACTGAATTTCTTTCTGCCTTACTAGTTGTTTCTTCTCAGTCTTACTTACTGGTTTTTCTTTCCCCTGATCTCTTTATATTGAGATCCCTGGTATCTCCGTTCTTGGTCCTCTTTTCTTCTCCATCTACACTTACTTTCTTGGTGACCTTTTAAAGACTCATGACTTTAAATACCACTTTTTAAAAGATTCTTTTTAGGTGGACCATTTAAAAGTCTTTATTGCATTTGTTACAATATTGTTTTTGTTTTATGTTCTGTTTCTTTCTTTTTTTAACCATGAGGCATGTGGGGCTTAGCTCCCTGACCAGGTATCGAACCCAAAATCTCTGCATTGTAAGGTGAAGTCTTAATCATTAGAGGATCACACTTAAATGCCTAGGACTCCTAAACTCAACACTTCACCCTAGACCTCTTCCTTGATCGCCAGGCTCATGTATAGTTACCAACCACATTGTCATCTGGTTGTCTCAAACTGAACATACCCCAGACTGAGCCCCTGACACCCACACTTGGATCCCCTGCAGCTGTCCCCATCTCACTTAAATGGCAATGAAATCTTCCTGAGGCTCAGCCACAACTTTGGCAGCATCCTTGACATTTATTTTTCTCATGCCCTATAGCCAGTTCGGGCTTCCAAGGTGGCGGTACTGGTAAATAACCCACCTGCCAGTGCAGGAAACATAAGAGACATAGGTTCAGTCCCTGGGTCCGGAAGATCCCCTGGAGGAGGGCATGGCAACCACTCCAGCGTTCTTGCCTGGAGAATCCCACTGACAGAGGAGCCTGGCGGGCTACAGTCCATGGTGTGTCAGAGCGTTGGACGTGACTAGAGTGGCTCAGCGCACACGCATACCCATCTCATCAGAAAACTTCTCCCTCTGCCTCAGTCATGCATCCCGAGCCTGACCATTTCTCAGCAGCACTTCTGCTGCCGTCTTGGTCTGCATCACCATTACCAGCTTCCTAACCTTCCTTGTTTCCAGCCTTATCCCTTCCAACATCTATTCTCAGCACAACAGCCAAGTAACCCTCTTGTATCTAAATCTGATCAGATTACATCTCTGCTCAGAATCTCCTAAGGACTTCCCAGTTCAACCAGATTCGAAGCCAGAATCCTTGCAGTGGTCTTTGGGGCCCTGTGTGTTCTGACCCCAGTTCCCTGGCTGAGCCTTTTTTTTTTTCTCCTTCTCTCCCCTAAATTCATTTCCCTTCAGCCACACTGGTCTCCTTGCTGTTCCTTAAACATGCCTGGCTAATTCCCACTTCAGGGCCTTTTGGGGGGCTGTCACTTTTTCCTGAAAAAGCAAATACTCTTTATACAGATGTCAGCTCATCAATAAAACCTGCCCCCAGCACCTTATTTTATATTGCACCCTCAACACCTCCCATTCTCCTGATCCTCCTTATCCTGTTTTCTCATTTTTTTTTAAATCAACATATGCTCTTTTTTTATGTTTGCAAATCAGTAGTTTTTATTTTATTTTTTCTGGCCATGCCATGTGGCATGTGGGTGCTGGGAGCCAGCAAAGGAGATCCCACCCATGACAAGGTCGTGTGGAAGAGACCTGACAGGCAAGGCGGATCAGGACTCAAGGGGCTCCCTGGACCTGCTCGAGCATCTACCCCTAAACCAAAGTCTGTCTGTCTACTGTTTACTATAATATGCCTTTCACCAACTCTTCTGACATTAACAGGGGGCTATCCCCGACCACCTTTCTCTGAAGGAGGTCAACTTAGGGCTCTAGTTAATAAGTCTCCTGGGCATGAAAGGAGTATTTCAATTCAAACTCCTGTTGGCATTCTAGCTTGCTTGGCAGGTTTATCCATACTCTTGCAAACGCAACATCCCAACCATGACCTTCGAGCAGTGGAAAAGTTTTATTAGAATAATACTGCATTGTTGAGCCAATGCTTGCTTACCCACTGTGTGCCTGGGAGTGCATTAGTTAATATAGTTGGAATGTAGAAAAAACAAGTAATAGCCTTGGCATTAGCAACATAAGACCTTTGCGTTAATAAGTTCTTTCTTTGTTGTAACCCACTACACTTTTGCTCCATAAGAATGTAACTTTATTTAGTACTTTCTGCATGACTCTGCATCTTTCACTTCTGGAAATGTGTAACTCAGGGTATAAAAGCTCCTTTTGAAAATAAAGCTGCAGACCCCACTTCACCTAAGCTTGATCTCCCCATGTTATCTCTCTCGCCGATGCCGTTCATCCTGAGGGTATCCCTGGACTCTGCTGAGGCTGGACCCCAGCATGTGGGATCTTAGTTCCCTGACCAGGGATTGAAACATCACCCCTGTGGTGAACGTGTAGAGTCTTAACCACTGGACTGCCAGTCTGGTATCACATAGGAAGTTTCTTAGCAATCTGTGTAATTTATTTATTTATTGCATTTGTGTTTATTCTCAGCATTCCTATCTGAAATGTAAGCTCTCACAGTTTCAGAGGCTTCATTTTCTTCATTGTGATACGCTGAGCACTGAGAAAAATGTCCGGCACATCATAAGTGTTCGATAAATATTTGTTCAAAAACTTTAATAAACAGAGAAAAGGCAAACATTTTAAAGGTATGTTAATCTTCTCACTTCAGTCAACATTTGTTTTGAAAAACTTGCTCTCTGAGTTCAAGTGTAATTTCTAACTTTGGTGTAGAACCCCTTACTTGAAGCTTCACCTTGCCATTCGTTGGAGGAAATGGCTTTCAGAAATGTTTTGATGATGGATGAAATGAGAAAGAATAGCCAGGCACACCGAAAAGTCAAGTGAAAAATTATGACAGCCATCTGGATATTTCAGCTACATGGACTCCAGCAGGGAACCCCTGTCATCTAGCAGAATATATAACTCCCAGCAGAAACACTTTAATTTGTGAATTGGGGCATGGAGCGTGGTGAGTTGGAATGCGCATGATGGAGGGTTGGCCATGAAAAGGAAGTGGAGAGTAAAATGGCAGGAAAATGACGCATTGAAGAAAGCATCAAGCACTCAACCCTTGTCAGTGACCGTGCGTGCAGTTGTATATGCTGGCAATGCCTGTCTTTCTGGCCGACAAGACAGTGATATGCATTACTGCACAGCAGAGAAAGGCTGGTCCTTCTCAGATCTTCACTACTGTGTTGGCTTTGAACTTCCACTGAGAATCGAACTGTACAAGGTATGCTTAAACTTCTCTCCCACCCCACGATTCAGAGCCTGAGCACATGCTGCTACAAATCTGCTGGGGGAACAGATTGAAGGGATCCTTTTCAAGTATGAAGGCATTCAAATCCAGCCAGGGGGACAGGCGGGGCAACCACTACGCAAACACATGCATTCATCAAGAGGCACTCAGAAACAGCGCTGGATCCACCTAGGATTTTGCAAAGGAAAAAGCTGGCTTCCACCAAAGAGGAAAATAAAATTGCTCACAGGAAACCAGTCATGTGTGTGCCACTCTGTAGCCATTTAAAATCATTTCCTCCTGATCTGCTTTAATCAGTTTCCTATTAGTTTCTTTTCCCCCAGTTGAGAAAAATTACATTATCATTTATTTGGTGGAGAGGGTAGGGGAGGAAAGGGGCAGAAGTCAGGGATGGGGGAACCCAAGAGAGTAGCCACTCTCCTTCCTGAACAGTGCTGTTTTACTTGTTTGGGAAAAACAAAGGAAAAGAAAATAAATATTTCACTAAGGATGCTGAGGCTTCAGAGGGGCAATAGGCAGCCAGGGTAGCTGTTGTTCGGTTGCTCAGTTGTGACCGACTCTTTGCCACCCTATGGACTGTAGCCCACAGGCTCCTCTGTCCATGGGATTTCTCAGGCAAGAATACTGGAGTGGGTTGCCATTTCCTACTTCAGGGTATCTTCCCGACCCAGGAATCGAACTCATGTCTCCTGCATTGGCAGGCGGGTTCTTTACCACTGACCCACCTGAGAAGTCCAGAGTAGCTGAGTACAGTTTTTCTCTTTTTCTTTTTTCTTTTTTCAGGAAAATGGAGAAAACTGACAGGTAAGGAAAGGCATATAGAGAATGCTAAGATGTGTGTATGTTGGGGGAATACTGCAATTTTCAATAGAATGGTCAGACAGTGATTTACTGATAAGATGACATTTGAGCCACTACCTAAAGGGAGAGAGGTCTTAAGCTGCAGGAAGGAAGAACATTCCAAGTGGAGGAAAGAGCAAAGATTTCAGAATGGAAACACAGTGTGGGCTTGAAGAACATCAGGGATGTGATGAGTGATGAGCTCCACGGACTCGAGCTAAGTGACACTGCTGTATTGCTCCCTGTAACACTCATCACCATGTGACGTGCTACAGGTTTTCTTACTGATTCCTTTATTGCTCATTCCCCTAGGTCTACAATAGTGCCCGTGGTGGCACACAGTGGGCACTGCAGTAGGTGCATGCTTCAGGGATGAAGACTACTGGAAGTCCTGCAAGGGAGAGACCTCATGGGAGATTGCCTACAGCTTAGACAATTGCATGGGGTCACTTCTTCTTCCCATCGGGTAAGACTGATCGGTGCTGGGGAGAAAGGTCTGTATGCCATGCCCACCTTGGGACCACTGTGAAGGACCACCCAAGTTCCAGACCTCTCCATGGGGTTGGCTGAAGCCTTCCTTAAGACTGCATCAGTGTTCAGGTTTTCCTTCTGCCCAGTTCTGCTTCCTTCCTCTCCTTTCCACAGATGTGGATTTCAGGAACATTTCCTACTTGATATGCTGTCTGGTGAGCTACAGTCCATGGGATCATAAAGAGTCAAACATGACTGAGTGACTAACACACACACACTCTGCTTAATCTGGGGCTTCCCAGTTGGCTCGGTGGGTAAAGAATCCGCCTGCAATGCAGGAGATACAGGAGACCCGGGTTCAATCTCTGGGTCAGAAATATCTTCCAGAGGAGGGCACAGCAACCCACTCCAGCATTCTTGCCTGGAGAATCCCATGGACAGAGGAGCCTGGCAGGTTATAGTCCAGAGGTTCGCACAGTCAGACACGACTGAAGTGACTGAGCACACACACACGCTGCTAAGCTCTGTCTCACAGTCTGCTTCCAGGGAAACCCAACCTGAGATGACTCAGGAGTGGCACTGAGGAAACAGATGCTTAAATGGGATGCTGGAGGTGAACCACCTGCCAACCGATAGGCAGTGAGGACTCCAACATGGGTGGGATGTGGCACGTCCCTCACACTAGGTAGCAATTTAATGGTGGTAAGTCAGGATTGTATACTAGTGAAAATAAAGGCATTAGTTGGTACATTGGAGAGGCATTTGAGAAGTATGGGAGAAATCATATCTATAAGGACTTTGGAATTGGGTGGTGATTTATTGCTAAGCTCAGTTAACACTCTGGGAAAAATTTTTTTTAAAACATGCTAAGGGCAATTACTCAGCAATTAAAAGTCAAGTTTGAAAGCCAAGGGGAGTCTTCCTGGTAGCATATGAAGAATCTCCCATTTCCTGCAGTGTAAAGATGTAAAAAGCTGAGGAACAGGCTTAAGATTTAATTAGAAGACGAGCTCTGATGAATACTAACTCCCAACCGAGCGTGGTCTTCTATCCCAAGGTCAGGACCTTCACTGTTAGAGAATGGACCCTGACACAGGGCATAGGACTTCTAGGTTAATGCCCTGAAATCTGAATCCCTAGCTTCAGTGAGTACTGGTAAGGGTCTACCAACTGGCTCTCCAATGCACTTCTTGGACACACTTTTAAGTTTACTGTATGTCATTACTTCTCCATCACTTTCTCTGTCTGGACAATCAAACAGACAATAGTGAATTAAGCCCTGACCTATAGTGCTGTCTAATTTCCGTGGGATAAATACTCCCACCATAGCCACTGTCGGAGTGACATCGTTGAACATGGAGTTTAAAAGGCTATTCATTAGCATCCCATTATATATATATATATATATAAAATACATATATGCACATAGTGAATAGTGTGAAAGTCGCTCAGTCATGTCCAACTCTGTGACTCCATGGACTATACAGTCCATGGAATTCTCCAGGCCAGAATACTGGAGTGGGTAGTCTTTCCCTTCTCCAGGGGATCTTCTCAACCCAGGGATCAAACCCACCACATTGCAGGTGGATTCTTTACCAGCTGAGCCACAAAGGAAGCCCAAGAATACTGGAGTGGGTAGCCTATCTCTTCTCCAGGGGAATCTTCCCATCTTCCCAACCCAGGAATTGAACTGGGGTCTCCTGCATTGCAGGCAGATTCTTTACCAACTGAGCTATCAAGGAAGCCCTGTGTGTGTGTTGTGTGTGTCTGTGTGTATATATATATATATATATATATATATATATATATATATATATATATATAATTCTGCCATACAGATACAATAGACATAAATAACCTCAAGAGCATAAATAACAGTAAAATACAATCAAATTACTAGGAAATGATGATGAGTTTTGAATACTTATTTCCCTTATGTTTATCTGTAATTTTTTATAATCTTGTTAATAATAATGGGTGCTTTTATAACTGGTTCACAAAATTCCTGAAAATTGAACAATTGGCTCTTGAGAGCAGGAGGACACTGGTATAGAATTCTAACTTGATTGAAAAACTTATTGGGATCTAACACATTAAGAGAAAGTGAAAGTGAAGTCATTCAGTCGTGTCCAACCCTTTACAACCCCATGAACTGTAGCCAACCAGGCTCCTCTGTCCATGGGATTTTTCAGGCAAGAGTACTGGACTGGGATGCCATTTCCTTCTCCAGGAGATCTTCCCAACCCAGGGATTGAACCCAGGTCTCCCACATTGTAGGCAGACGCTTTACCGTCTGAGTCACCAGGGAAGTCCTACATATTAAAATTTCCTTTATACAGTTAATGCACCAGTGAACGGTAGATTATAAATTGACTAATCCCTTAGGCTACCATTTTGCCAACTTCAGTTGGGAATAACTGAGTTTTAAACTGTACATACATTTTTTAGAATCTGTCATCTTTTTACATATGCGAGAATCAATTCAATTCCCTTAAACAGTAGAACACAACAATTGTTCTCTTTTCACCGAAATTTTGCCAACAGCAATGACTTCTCAGCGACAGAATCCCTGCAGTTGGTTAGGGATTATTTTACAATGTGACAAAAGATTGCAATATAAAATTTGTTCCAATTAACATTCTTAAAATGTTTGCCTGCCAGAGAAAGGACTTTTCTTTAAAGTGCTATGCATTAGTCTCTCAGTCATGTCCAACTCTTTTCGACTCCTTGGACTATAGCTTGCCAGGCTCCTCTGTCCATGGAATTCTCCAGGCAAGAATACTGGAGTGAGATGCCATTCCCTTCTCCAGGGGATCTTCCCGATCTAAGGATCGAACTCAGGTCTCCTGCATTGCAAGCAGACTCTTTACCATCTGAGCCACTAGGGAAGCCCCTTAAAGTGCTGTGGATTTTCATTTAACATGTTTTAGTTTAAACCTCCTGTTTCAGCTTAGTGGAGTTGGCCCTAAATAGTGGGATGAAGCCCAGAAATCTGGTTTAAGACAGAAACTACTATGACCATACCCTTAGGTTGCAAAAATAAATCTTGAACAATGATAACATTTGGAGTTATTTATTATTGTCCTATGTTTTATTTGAGCATTTCTTCACTGAGCTATGGAATTAGGTAATCCATCATTCATTCATTCCTTTAATGACTATTTATAGAATGCACCATGTTGTTCAAGGCACTATGAAAACAGTTTAAAATCATTTATCTAGGGGATCTTCCCAACCCAGGGATCGAACGTGGGTCTCCTGCATTAGCAGGCAGCCATCAGGGAAGCCTTATTTATTCAGAGGCAACCTAAATAAAGAAGTAAACTGAGGCAAGCTTGAAATAACCAGAAATTGAGTTTATTTGGCAATAGCAGAGGAAATACAGTTCAGGAAACACAAAAGGCAACAAGCTGCAGGCATGTCTGGGGAAGGTTGGAGGTGAGCTGTATCTGTGGGCGAGGAACACAAAGAGGGAGCATCCAGCCACAGTCCAAGTAGCAAGTTCATTGACTTGAGGATGGGTAGAGATGCTGGGATGTCTCTTGATCAGAATAAAGGATTTGTTTTTTCTAGGATGGCTTTGTATTTCCTTGATGAGTGTCTGGCACAGAATAAGAGCTCTGTGATTAGTTTCTGAACAAATATATAAGTGAATAGGGACTTCCCGGATGGCCCTAGTGGTAAAGAACCTGTCTGCCAATGCCGGATGTGTAAGAGATGCAGGATAGATCCCTGGGTTGGGAAGACTGAAAGACTGAAGAACCCATTCCAGGATTCTTGCCTGGAGAATCCCCATGGACAGAGGAGCCTGGCAGGCTACAGTCCATAGGGTGGCAGGGAGTTGGACATGACTGAAGTGACTTAGCACGACACACACATAAGCAAATGGGCATATTTAATTGCTTTGAGTTTTTGTGGTATATTCTTCACTAGGAGTCCCATGATGAATTCTAACATTTAGATGATATATGTTTAGCTTATGTACTTAACATTCTGAATGCTGAGCCAGCTACTTACTGGTTGTCACAGTCCATTTAAAAACATTAAGGGATTTGTTACCATGATCAGGTTTGTTTTAGACTTTTATAGGTCAAGATTTTCACTGAATAGTGCCTCTCCAAAATATTTATAGACTTTGTATCATCTGTCTTACTGTGTTATCACTTTATTTTCAGTGATATTTAAAATTAAACTTTTTAATTTAAAATAAAACTTTGTTTTACACAGCTGTTTATCTTGTATATAGCTTAGGGTTCCTAGGTATGGACTGAGTAAATGACCAGAGATATAAGTGATCAGAGATGTATGACTTAAGCCTACAGGGAAATGTAACTTTTGTATCTAAATAAACGAGTTTGGGCTAAGAGGTCCAGGAAGTGAACCAAAACCTAGTCTAATCTAAAACAGACAAGTTGTAATTTATAATATCACTGGTAAACCTGCTTGAATCAGGCAGACCTAATTATGTCTTGCTTCACAGTTATTACACAACTGTGATATCTCAAAGAGCAGACTCTATGTGCCAATATTACCAGAAAGTTCACTGTTTTTCAGGGCTGCCCACAAAGACTATTTCCAAACACACTGGAGGAAAACTCGTATTTCCCACAATTCTCTCTCATTGTTGCTTGCCTTCATGGCCATGCATCATATTATAGACAGATTCTATAATCATTCTAAAACTGGGTTGCCAGTTCAATGTTCCTGACTTTGCTTTGTTCATGGGCCTGTCTCAACTTTCCCAACCCAGCTACTATCATGCAGTAACATTTAAGGAACCCTACCAAGCAACTTGAGTATCACAAAATGGCCACAGCCAACTCTCTCATCAATTCCCGCCTGTTCCTACATTGTGAAGATTGCTCACCTTCTGCTTTCCTTTCCCAAGCAGAATTCCAAATCCCAAACCCTTCCTTCAGTTTCAACTGATGTCTTCATGGCAATGTCTGATAGATTGAATTATTGGGCCCAGTTCTTCGCCTCTCCCTTTATCCGTACCCTCTGCCTTACAGCTTTGTATTCCCTCTTATTAAAGTCCCTTCGTCTTGACCCGGGCTCCTCCGTGCGTTTTGTTTGGGGTTGAAGGATGTTAGCAGCTGCAATGCAGAAATCAGCTTGGAAAGCGTTCAGGTGGTTGGGCTTGCCGCTTGATGTGCCTTTGCCATCACCCTAAGAATGTGTCCAGAGGAGCCCAGGGGGCCAGAGAAGATGAAAGACATGAGGGAAAGACCCAGAGTTGCAGATCTGCAGTGTGAAGCAAAACCAACCCAGCTGACGCAGATCTGTGGAAAAACAACTTCTGTTTCAGTCACTGCGTTTGGAGGTTTTGTGTTGTGCACCATTATTGTGGCAAAAGCTAATTTATTGAAGATGTAACTCTTTCCATGGTAAAGTCAAATATTGACATCTTTGTGCAAGGTAGTTTGGCTACTTATGGCCCCGAGAGTCCCCATTCCAGAGTAGCATTTTGGCTTTACTTCTGCATCATCAAAATGCATGTTAAGAGTGCTTTCTCCAAATAAGAACTCTTCCTATAAAGGTGAATTTTTCCTCTTACTGTAGAGACAAACCAAAACTACTTCTAAATGGCCACTTTTCCATCTTTGGAAAAAAAAAAAAGTATAAACCTTGCTGAGCTCCAAGTTCCAGCTGAAAAGCCAGATTTGTCAAAAAGTTTCAGAGAAGAAGTGGTATTGGTGATGATTCTAAAAGACAGGCTAGGCTCTGAGTTGACAGATAATAGACAGAAATATTGTTTAAGTAAGAAGTGAAGTGAATAAAATGTGATGACTAGAAATCACAAAGCTCATTCAGAACCATTTAAAACATAATTTACTTTACTTGTATCTATTTTATATTAATAACTTTATATTATTTTATATGATTTATGTACATAAACTTTAAATATCTTTAATTGTCCAAATGAAGATAATTTATTATTGAACTTAAAGGCCAATCAATATAAATAGAACTTCTTAGGGTATTGAAGAAAGTACAAGTGAAGAGAAAAACTGCCCCAAAAAAGAGCTATGTTGAAAATGGTAAGTAGATACATTACAATGCCAATGCAATTTCTATTTTAATCCTACTATTCCCAATTCCCCTAGAAATTCCACTGAGATTTGCTTTATGTCAGCATTCTTTATGTCATTACTTCTTGTTTCTCAGACTTACCTTGAAGCATATTTGAATCACATGGATTCAGTATATTCCATCTACCACTTATCAAACCATTTACATTAGTTTGCATGTAGCAAGTGCTCAAAATAGTTTCTATTATTATTTTTAATTAACACACATTATTAGCAATAACTAATCACGTTGATTTATCATCTCAATAGCCCTGTGACGTGGGTACCAAACTTAAGTCTCTTTTTTTAGTTGAAAAAATTGAGGCATAAAGAGATTAAATGATTGAGAGATGAAGTACCAAGTCACATAGGAATAAGTGGCAACACCACGACTCAAGTTCAGATCCACCTAACATCAGCACCAATCAAGCAAATAAGCAAGCTATTTTGAATTGTACTGATACACATGATTTGAAAGACCGTATAGAAGCTACTATATACCAGCCACACTTTCTATTCTAGGCCATGGCCAAATATCATTGCAATACAAAGAAATGTGCTATACATTATATAAATGTATGTGTATGAATATATATATAGGTTGATTTGTCCTTCTCATTTCCTAATGATAAAACTTGAAGAATAATTGTTTCTGTGACACATAAATTGTAAATGTATTTTTTTTTTCCAATTTGCATTCTCTGGAATGCTCATTTACCCTCTTCAGCTTGGGAATTACAGTGCACTCATAGCTAGCAAGAGTGAGCTGCTGCTGTCTTAGACTCAGTGCTTAAAAATCTCATAAAAAATTGAAATTCCCACCTTTATTCAAGCCTGTCAGGAAATCTCCCTATAGCCCTTTGTATTTGAAAATGCATTATAGTTTGTTTAAAGCACTGTGGGAAACAGTTTTACAGTTGCACATAAAATCATTTTGTGAGCTGCCAAATGAAAACTGGGAAAGCTCAGTGAATGGGGATGCCACCTTCAAAACCCCCGTGTGAAATGGAGCTGTCATGTTCCCTGCTTAACTAGCAACATGGTTACTTTATCTCTTCATTTGACTCCTAACTACAAATTAGGAATACTTTAAGACATACCCATTAGTTAAAGTGAGACATAACCAGTGGTAACTAGCAGAAAGGAGACAGTGAATATCCCTCCAAAAGCTATTCTCACCAGGAAGGGTTCAGAGTTGAGATGGACTTGTATTGGAGCAAAGTTTTTTATGCTGTTAAAATTAGGCTGGTATTAACCTAAACTAGCCTATATTAAGTTAAGATGTTTATTGTAGTCCTCAGGACAACCACTAAGAAACTAACTCCCAAAATACAGTAAAATAAACCACAATGGCACACTAAAAACATTTGTTTAATACAAAAGAAGGCAGTGATAGATCAAGCAAGGAATATACAAGATCAGACATGGGAAAAAAAATAGATAGTGGCAACTGTAAATCTTAATTTGTCAGCAATTATGTTAAATGTAAATAGATTAAACACTTCAATTAAAAGCTAGAGATTGGTAGAAAGGGTTTTAAAAAAATCCAACTACTTGTGCCTACAAAAAATATACTTTGTATTCAAGAATACAAATAGATTGAAGGCAAAAAAGATGGAAAAAAAATATGCCATGCAAGCAATAACAAATGCAGAGCTGAAGTGGCTATATTAATATCAGAAAAAAAAATAGACTTTAAGACAAAGACTGTTAACAGAGATAAAAAATAGTATAAAAGTTTTAATCTATGGTCAATCTGTCAGGAAGATATAACAATTATAAACATAAATGCGGAGGAGGAGCTAAGATGGCGGAGGAGTAGGACGGGGAGAACACTTTCTCCCCCACAAATTCATCAAAAGAACATTTAAACGCCAAGTAAATTCCACAAAACAACTTCTGAATGCTGGCAGAGGACATCAGGCACCCAGAAAAGCAACCCAAGTCTTCGAAAGGAGAGAGAAGAAATACAGCTCCACCCACCAGAACACTGACACAAGCTTCCCTAACCAAGAAACCTTGACAAGCTACCTGTACAAACCCACACAGAGCGAGGAAACGCCACAATAAAGAGAACTCCACAAACTGCCAGAATACAGAAAGGACACCCCAAACTCAGCAATTTAAACAAGATGAAGAGACAGAGGAATACCCAGCAGGTAAAGGAACAGGATAAATGCCCACCAAACCAAACAAAAGAGGAAGAGATAGGGAATCTACCTGATAAAGAATTCCGAATAATGGTAGTGAAATTGATCCAAAATCTTGAAATCAAAATGGAATCACAGATAAATAGCCTGGAGACAAAGATTGAGAAGATGCAAGAAAGGTTTAACAAGGACCTAGAAGAAATAAAAGAGAGTCAATATATAATGAATAATGCAATAAATGAAATTAAAAACACTCTGGAGGCAACAAATAGTAGAATAACAGAGGCAGAAGATAGGATTAGTGAATTAGAAGATAGAATGGTAGAAATAAATGAATCAGAGAGGATAAAAGAAAAACGAATTAAAAGAAATGAGGACAATCTCAGAGACCTCCAGGACAATATTAAATGCTACAACATTTGAATCATAGGGGTCCCAGAAGAAGAAGACAAAAAGAAAGACCATGAGAAAATACTTGAAGAGATAACAGTTGAAAACTTCCCTAAAATGGGGAAGGAAATAATCACCCAAGTCCAAGAAACCCAGAGAGTCCCAAACAGGATAAACCCAAGGAGAAACACCCCAAGACACATATTAATCAAATTAACAAAGATCAAACACAAAGAACAAATATTAAAAGCAGCAAGGGAAAAACAACAAATAACACACAAGGGAATTCCCATAAGGATAACAGCTGATCTTTCAATAGAAACTCTTCAAGCCAGGAGGGAATGGCAAGACATACTTAAAGTGATGAAAGAAAATAACCTACAGCCCAGATTATTGTACCCAGCAAGGATCTCATTCAAATATGAAGGAGAAATCAAAAGCTTCTCAGACAAGCAAAAGCTGAGAGAATTCAGCACCACCAAACCAGCTCTCCAACAAATACTAAAGGATATTCCCTAGACAGGAAACACAAAAACGGTGTATAAACTCAAACCCAAAACAATAAAGTAAATGGCAACGGGATCATACTTATCAGTAATTACCTTAAACGTAAATGCGTTGAATGCCCCAACCAAAAGACAAAGGCTGGCTGAATGGATACAAAAACAAGACCCTTACATATGTTGTCTACAAGAGACCCACCTCAAAACAGGGGACACATACAGACTGAAAGTGAAGGGCTGGAAAAAGATTTTCCATGCAAATAGGGACCAAAAGAAAGCAGGAGTAGCAATACTTATATCAGATAAAATAGACTTTAAAACAAAGGCTGTGAAAAGAGACAAAGATGGTCACTACATAATGATCAAAGGATCAATCCAAGAAGAAGATATAACAATTATAAATATATATGCACCCAACACGGGAGCGCCGCAATATGTAAGACAAATGCTAACAAGTATGAAAGGAGAAATTAATAATAACACAATAATAGTGGGAGACTTTAATACCCCACTCACACCTATGGATAGATCAACTAAACAGAAAATTAACAAGGAAACACAAACGTTAAACGATACAATAGACCAGTTAGACCTAATTGATATCTATAGGACATTTCATCCCAAAACAATGAATTTCACCTTTTTCTCAAGCGCACATGGAACCTTCTCCAGAATAGATCACATCCTGGGCCATAAAGCTAGCCTTGGTAAATTCAAAAAAATAGAAATCATTCCAAGCATCTTTTCTGACCACAATGCAGTAAGATTAGATCTCAATTACAGGAGAAAAACTATTAAAAATTCCAACATATGGAGGCTGAACAACACGCTGCTGAATAACCAACAAACCACCGAAGAAATCAAAAAAGAAATCAAAATTTGCATAGAAACTAATGAAAATGAAAACACAATAACCCAAAACCTGTGGGACACATTAAAAGCAGTCCTAAGGGGAAAGTTCATAGCAATACAGGCATACCTCAAGAAACAAGAAAAAAGTCAAATAAATAACCTAACCTTACACCTAAAGCAACTAGAAAAGGAAGAAATGAAGAACCCCAGGGTTAGTAGAAGGAAAGAAATCTTAAAAATTAGGGCAGAAATAAATGCAAAAGAAACAAAAGAGATCATAGCAAAAATCAACAAAGCCAAAAGCTGGTTCTTTGAAAGGATAAATAAAATTGACAAACCATTAGCCAGACTCATCAAGAAACAAAGGGAGAAAAATCAAATCAATAAAATTAGAAATGAAAATGGAGAGACCACAACAGACAACACAGAAATACAAAGGATCATAAGAGACTACTATCAACAATTATATGCCAATAAAATGGACAACGTGGAAGAAATGGACAAATTCTTAGAAAAGTACAACTTTCCAAAACTGGACCAGGAAGAAATAGAAAATCTTAACAGACCCATCACAAGCACGGAAATTGAAACTGTAATCAAAAACCTTCCAGCAAACAAAAGCCCAGGTCCAGACGGCTTCACAGCTGAATTCTACCAAAAATTTAGAGAAGAGCTAACACCTATCCTGCTCAAACTCTTCCAGAAAATTGCAGAGGAAGGTAAACTTCCAAACTCATTCTATAAGGCTACCATCACCCTAATACCAAAACCTGACAAAGATCCCACAAAAAAAGAAAACTACAGGCCAATATCACTGATGAACATAGATGCAAAAATCCTTAACAAAATTCTAGCAATCAGAATCCAACAACACATTAAAAAGATCATACACCATGACCAAGTGGGCTTTATCCCAGGGTTTGCAAGGATTCTTCAATATCCGCAAATCAATCAATGTTATACACCACATTAACAAATTGAAAAATAAAAACCATATGATTATCTCAATAGATGCAGAGAAAGCCTTTGACAAAATTCAACATCCATTTATGATAAGAACTCTCCAGAAAGCAAGAATAGAAGGAACATACCTCAACATAATAAAAGCTATATACGACAAACCCACAGCAAACATTATCCTCAATAGTGAAAAAATTGAAAGCATTTCCTCTAAAGTCAGGAACAAGACAAGGGTGCCCACTTTCACCATTACTATTCAACATAGTTTTGGAAGTTTTAGCCACAGCAATCAGAGCAGAAAAAGAAATAAAAGGAATCCAAATTGGAAAAGAAGAAGTAAAACTCTCACTGTTTGCAGATGACATGATCCTCTACATAGAAAACCCTAAAGCCTCCACCAGAAAATTACTAGAACTAATCAATGATTATAGTAAAGTTGCAGGATATAAAATCAACACACAGAAATCCCTTGCATTCCTATACACTAATAATGAGAAAACTGAAAGAGAAATTAAGGAAACAATTCCATTCACCATTGCAACGGAAAGAATAAAATACTTAGGAATATATCTACCTAAAGAAACTAAAGACCTATATACAGAAAACTATAAAACACGGGTGAAAGAAATCAAAGAGGACACTAATAGATGGAGAAATATACCATGTTCATGGATTGGAAGAATCAATATAGTGAAAATGAGTATACTACCCAAAGCAATTTATAGATTCAATGCAATCCCTATCAAGCTACCAACGGTATTCTTCACAGAGCTAGAACAAATAATTTCACAATTTGTATGGAAATACAAAAAACCGCAAATAGCCAAAGCTATCTTGAGAAAGAAGAATGGAACTGGAGGAATCAACCTACCTGACTTCAGGCTCTATTACAAAGCCACAGTCATCAAGACAGTATGGTACTGGCACAAACACAGAAATATTGATCAATAGAACAAAATAGAAAGCCCAGAGATAAATTCACGCACATATGGACACCTTATCTTTGACAAAGGAGGCAAGAATATACAATGGATTAAAGACAATCTCTTTAACAAGTGGTGCTGGGAAATCTGGTCAACCAGTTGCAAAAGAATGAAACTAGAACACTTTCTAACACCATACACAAAAATAAACTCAAAATGGATTAAAGATGTCAACGTAAGACCAGGAAGTATAAAACTCCTATAGGAGAACATAGGCAAAACACTCTCCGACATACATCACAGCAGGATCCTCTATGACCCACCTCCCAGAATATTGGAAATAAAAGCAAAAAGAAACAAATGGGACCTAATTAACCTTAAAAGCTTCTGCACGACAAAGGAAACTATTAGCAAGGTGAAAAGGCAGCCTTCAGAATAGGAGAAAATAATAACAAATGAAGCAACTGACAACAACTAATCTCAAAAATATACAAGCAACTCCTACAGCTCAACTCCAGAAAAATAAATGACCCAATCAAAAAAAGGGCCAAAGAACTAAATAGACATTTCTCCAAAGAAGACATACAGATGGCTAACAAACACATGAAAAGATGCTCAACATCAGAGAAATGCAAATCAAAACCACTATGAGGTATCATTTCACACCAGTCAGAATGGCTGTGATCCAAAAGTCTACAAGCAATAAATGCTGGAGAGGGTGTGGAGAAAAGGGAACCCTCTTACACTGTTGGTGGGAATGCAAACTAGTACAGCCACTATGGAGAACAGTGTGGAGATTCCTTAAAAAACTGGAAATAGAACTGCCTTATGATCCAGCAATCCCACTGCTGGGCATACACACTGAGGAAACCAGAAGGGAAAGAGACACGTGTACCCCAATGTTCATCGCAGCACTGTTTATAATAGCCAGGACATGGAAGCAACCTAGATGCCCATCAGCAGATGAATGGATAAGAAAGCAGTGGTACATATACACAATGGAGTATTACTCAGCCATTAAAAAGAATACATTTGAATCAGTTCTAATGAGGTGGATGAAACTGGAACCTATTATACAGAGTGAAGTAAGCCAGAAAGAAAAACACCAATACAGTATACTAATGCATATATATGGAATTTAGAAAGATGGTAACAATAACCCCGTGTACGAGACAGCAAAAGAGACACTGATGTATAGATCAGTCTTATGGACTCTGTGGGAGAGGGAGAGGGAGAGGGTGGGGAGATTTGGGAGAATGGCATTGAAACATGTATAATATCATGTATGAAACGAGTCTCCAGTCCAGGTTCGATGCACGATACTGGATGCTTGGGGCTGGTGCACTGGGATGACCCAGAGGGATGGTATGGGGAGGGAGGAGGGAGGAGGGTTCAGGATGGGGAACACAGGTATACCTGTGGCGGATTCATTTCGATATTTGGCAAAACTAATACAATATTGTAAAGTTTAAAAATAAAGTAAAAAAAATAAACATAAATGTGTCTGACAATAGAACACCAAAGTACATAAGCAAAAATGGACAGAACTGAAGGGTGAAATAGACAATTCAGTAATCATAGCTGGGGAGGCCTCAACGCTCCACTTCTAATACAGGAGAGAATAGGCAGAAGGGCAATACCAAAGTGGAAGCCTTGACCAACACTATAAACTAACGAGACCTACCAGACATCTACGGAACATTCCAATCAACAGCAACAAAATGCACATTCTTCTCAAAGTCAAATGGAACAGTCTCCAGGATAGACCATATGTTAGTCATAAACAGGTCTCAACACATTAGAGAGGACTGAAATCACACAAAGCATATTCTCTGACTGCAGTGTAATCAAAGTAGAAAAAATATTAGGACAAGATTTGGAAAATTCACAACTAGGTGGAAAATTTTAAGACATTCTCCTAAAAAGCCAGTGCATCAAGGGAAAGTAGAAACTGTTTTGAAAAAGTATACATCATGTTGAAAACGATGAGAGACAGCTAAGTCAGTGCTTAGAAGAAAATTTTATAGCACTAAAGACCTATATTTAAAAAGAAAGATCTCAAATCAATAACTAACCTTCCACCTTAGGAAACTAGAAGCAGAAGAGTAAGCCCAAAACAAACAGAAGGAAAAGAAGAAAAGAGATGATTTTTCAAATGCAAAGAGTATTAGTGAGCTTTCTGTAAACTTTTAGTGGAATTTTTCATTTGAAGAGCTAATCTCTGTGCTTAAAAATGACAGTTGCTTGACCTGGCCTGCCATTTCCCAGCTCACCACTCAGCTGGGAAGCTGGGTCTGTGGGTAAAGGCCGCTTGCATGTGCCATGCATGAGGATGTCGCCAAAATGGAAACCATCTATGCTGGGGGACTCCTCCAAGGCTGAATAGATCAAAACACTGCCTAACTCTGGAGGAGAAGAATTTGGATTGCCTGTTTGTTTGTTTATTTGTTCATTTGTTTGCTAATGGAAAGGTAGAACACAGCAGGGAAGGTTGTTCTCTTGAGGAACATATCCACAAATCCTATAAAGTCAATGAACCGGACAGTTGACATATCGGTTCAGATGACAGACCTCCTCCCCTCAGATGCGCCATGACCCGTTGTACTGAACAGTTCAGCCCTTGGCCAACATGTGTTGAGGGCCAGCCCTATCCTGTTCTCACTAAACCAAAACTTAAGAAATGTCTTGGGAACCTAGAGAGTCATTTACCTTTAAAACACAACACATGACTAAAAAAGATTAAAAACTAAAGTTAATACAGTAAGTCCCCGACACACGAGCCTTCAGGTTGCAAACTTTCAAAGAGGTGAACGTGCATCTGCCTGTTCATTCACGTAAGTTGGTTCGCCGGCCTGGCGTACGTCGTCATGTGTGTGCATGCCTACAGGTGGCTGCTTACTGTACAGTACTGTGTTGTTGGTCAGTTGCTCAGTTGTGTCCAGCTCTGTTGGGCCCCATGGACTGCAGCACGCTACGCTTTCCTGTCCTTCACTATCTCCCAGAGTTTGCTCGAACTCACTGAGTCAATGATGCCATCCAACCATCTCATCCTCTGTCGTTCTCTTCTCCTGCCTTCAATCTTCCCAAGCATCAGGGTCTTTTCCAATGAGTCGCTTCTTTGCATCAGGTGGCCAAAGTATTGGAGTGTCAGCTTCAGCATCAGTCCTTCCAATGAATATTCAGAGTTGTTTTCCTTTAGGATCAACTGGTTTGATCTCCTTGCAGTCCAAGAGATCCTTAAGGGTCTTCTCCAGCGCCACAGTTCAAAAGCATCAATTCTTCTGCGCTCAGTCTTCTTTATGGTTCAAATCTCACATCCATACATGACTACTGGATAAAGGACTGTATAGAGCACAGTATTTCAGTATCTTTATTTCAGCCCAAGACATCTGGAAGCAAGTATAAAAGTAGTGATAATGTAGCTGCTACTGCTAAGAAGTGCCAAGTGACAACAATGGAAGCAGCAGTGAAATAATTGAGTGGAGCGAGATGAAAAGATGGTAGACATCACTTGTTCTTATACAGTATTACAGTACAGTACTATATAGCCAGTTATTGGGTACCTAGGCTGACTTTGTTGCTGTGAACAAATTGGACTTACACATACACTCTTGGAGCAGAACTTATTCATATGTAGGGGATTTACTGTATTTATTTATGGATTACTATGTCCCAAGCTTCCCACTGAATTCTCACAGTAATTCCATAAGGCCAGTATAGCTATCCAATTATACAGATGAGAAAACGGAGGCTCAAAGAGGCAAGCAACTTGCCCAAGATGGCATGAAATGATAGAACCTGAACTTGAACCAGCCCTGACTCAAAAGTCTTAACGAGGGCTTCGTTGATAGCTCAGTGTTAAAGAATCTGCCCGCCAGTGCAGAAGACACAGGCTCAATTTCTGGCTCTGGAGGATCCCACATGCTGCAGAGCAACTGAGCCGGTGCCCCACAACTGTTGAGCCTGTGCTCTGCTGCTGCTGCTGCTAAGTCAATTCAGTCGTGTCCGACTCTGTGCGACCCCATAGATGGCAGCCCACCAGGCTCCCCCATCCCTGGGATTCTCCAAGCAAGAATACTGGAGTGGGTTGCCATTTCCTTCTCCAGTGCATGAAAGTGAAAGTGAAATTGCTCAGTCGTGTCCGACTCTTAACGACCCCATGGACTGCAGTCTACCAGGCTCCTCCATCCATGGGATTTTCCAGGCAAGAGTACTGGAGTGGGGTGCCATTGCCTTCTACGAGCCTGTGCTCTAGGGTCTGGGAATTGCAATTATAGAACCCACGTGCTGCAAATTCTGAAGCCCACTTGCCCTAGAGACCGTGCTCTGAAAGAAAAGAAGGCCCCTGCAATGAGAAACCCTCGAATCGCAACTAGAGTAGCCCCCGCTCCCTCAGAGAAAAGCCGATGCAGCAATGAAGACCAAGCACAGCTAAAAAATAAATAAATAAAATTATATATTTGTGCGAGTGTGTGTATATACATGAAAGGTTGGTAAATCTTTCAAAAAAGAGTCTTAACCACTATAACTATGCCAGATATCACATCTGGTATCAGACATCGCACATCAGGGTCTTAACTATCCTACAATAAAATCTCTCCTGTAATCTGAATTAGTAAAACATTTGGAACTTCACTTTGTTTAATTACTTTTGAGGATATTCACAGAAATGAGGAATCAGGCTATAGTTGCCAGTAGAAGAGAATGTTTTTAAAAAATTTTTCATTGAATAGACAGCAGTGATTTATAATTAGTCACTGGTTTATCAGTTGATTACCCATTGATGGATGTTTCTGAAATAGTGAAGGGTTCTTGAAGTGAAGTAGCTTCCCCACTCTCCTACAATCTTATTTATCCTATAATCTGCAAAATAAATCATTTATTCAGAGGTAATAAATACAGAAACTTCACTATAGCTCCTATCTGATTTCTCTCAAATGCAGAATTTGTGGAATCCAAACTTACGACTTTAACTGAGAGGCTTTGCATTTCTGGGTTCTCTGTGACATAACTGTCAGGGGGAGGGAAGTGTGGCAGGGAGAAGACAGTCAGCCGCAAGTGTGACAGAGGGCACTGACTGCTTTCTGGAGAGAAAAATCGATTCCGGGGACATTTACAGCCTGCTCAGAAGCTGTCAGAAAGCCTGGGGCTGGCCTTGTCCTCTAGTCCTCCTGCCCCGAGGGGGCTCCAGGACAAGCTCACACAGAGCCGGCTCAGCACTCACCTTGGCCTTGCACTCCCTCCCCTTATCTCACAAAGTCCAAGAGTCCCTGCTCCTGGAAAAGGTTGAATCAGCCTCTTCAATAAAAATTCATTTCCCAGTATCTTTCCAGAAGAAATTAACTACTTTGTTGCCAAGAAAGACCTATGCCACATTTTGACAAAATAATGGGAAAATATGCAAGTGTATATGTGTCTCTTTGTTCTTTTAAGTCTTGAAAAGGAAATCTGATAAGGGATGATGTAGGACTCCTGGTTGGCTGCTTATTTCTTATACCATTTCCTGTAGCCCCAATCTTTGCCTTTTTCAATTACAATAGTAACCCACTTCCTAACGTTATTGTTATGAAAGGTGTCCAGCATGTTGTAGACACTGGCTGTTCAGTGAAATTCCTTGCTATGGGGAACCACTGCCCCCCAGTTTGTGCCCTCACTTTGCTTCCACTGCTCCCAGAGATGGGACCAGGAGCTTCACCTGCCATGAGCATGAACACTGGCCCTAGACCCAAGTTACGCTTCAGGAAAGGGCTTGATCCTTAACAGAAATGGGATGAAAATGTCAGAGTCTTAGCTGGGGTTCCTTTGAGAGCTAGCAGGAAATTCTCTTATTCTTTCAGGCCATTCTATCAGGAAGATCTGAAGTTAGCTTGTTATTGTTTAGTCGCTCAGTCCTGTCTGACTCTTTGCAACCCCATGGACTGTAGCTCACCAAGCTCCTGGATTTCCCAGGCAAGAATACTGGAGTGGGTTGTCATTTCCTTCTGCAGGGGATCTTCCAGACCCAGGGACTGAACCCAGGTCTCCTGCATTGGCAAGGGGATTCTTTCACCCCTGAGCCACCACGGACGCCCAAAGTTAGCTAGCAGCCATATGTTTGAGCTCCTTGAGGGAGGCAGCTGTCTGGGATAAAACAGAGTGAAGATAAACATGGAGGAAGGTGGAGTCAGTGGGGGAGACGATGAGGGCATTACCTGAGCCCCCAGCTTCAGCTACCCATTGGGCCTGCTCTACCTGTGTGTTCCCAGCGATGGGAGCCAAACCCTTCCTTCTGCCTTAGGCTACATTCTCCTTGTTCCGAAACTTTTCTCTAAAGGGTCCTAGTAAAGCTTCCTTCCATGCATATTCAACACCTATTTCCCTCTTTTCTGATTTAACAAAGTAGGATCATTCTGTACATCTTACTTAACAATTTGCCTTTTCACTTAACGTGTCATGGGCACTTTTCAAGGTGGTACATTTAAAGCAACCTCATTCTTCTGAGAAAAACAGAGCATGCCATATGAACACATCGTTCCTCTATTATTTTTACACAGTTCATTGATGAGTGGACATTTTGATGGTTTCTGTTTTTGATATTACAGCCTGCAATGTACTTCTTAATAAAAATAGGCACTTAGCTAGGCATATAAGATAAATGCATGGCGATGGCATTTCTGGGCTAATCATTTCATGGAATTCTTCATAGAAGTGGCCGAATTGCCCTCCAGGAAAGTCGTGTCAATACTGGGCTCATAGCAACAGCATACATGAAAGGGGCCCGTTTTTGCACATCCTCACCAAGGTGCAGGGTATTGTCAATCTTTTTAATCCTTCTCAGTCTCTAAGGTAAATATATATCTCATTGTTTTCTTTAAATGTGCTCTTTAAATGTTAGTTGGCTGAGACTCCTTCCTTCTGCTTAATGGTCATGTGTGTTTACACACTTGCCTATTTTCTGCTGGGGTCTTCATGTTTTCCCTGCTGATTTGTGACAGCTCATCGTATATCAAGTATATCAATTCACTGCCTGTTAATATAGCTTACCATTCTTTTCTAAGTCATCTCAGTTTTCAAAATTCTAATTTATGAAGTCTTCTGCTAGGCAGAAAATTTAATTTTCACATAGCCAAATATAGAAACACTTTGCTTTTATTATTCATTTTAAAAAGCCCTCAATAATGTTAGGAATTTACTCCTAACACTTATTCCAAAATCTTTTAATAACAACCTATAAAGAATTCAGTGTTTTTGGATAGAGGATTGTGTGCTAGCGCTTTCAGACTACTAGATGTAATTAGTGATAATTTTGTGAGGAAATTACTATGTGTCTCTTTGAAAACTATTCTAATTCAATGTATGTGGTGATTTTTCCCTCTGAAAAATCTGTTCATAGCCCACCCTTCAATTAAGTAATGATGAGTAAGAGTTGAGATGAGGGCTAAGAGACTGGGTTCTAGCCCATCTCTGACGGTCTTGGTCAATGACCTCGGGTGAATCATGTCAGCCCTGAGGTTTCAGGTTCTTCATCTGAAAGGAGAGGGTTGAATGAAATAAGCTTTGAAAAATCTTTCTAGCACCAAACTTTCAAGCCTCTATGAATTCTTTGCTCATATTTTTATTTATTTAAATATTGTACTAAGTGATAAGTCATTTTCTAATACACAGTAAGTAGTATTCCATAGTTTTTTTTAAGGTTTTTTTTCTGGGGGGGCTGGTTAGAGGAAGGAAATTATATTTATTAAGTGCCTATCAGGTTCTAGGCACTGTACATATATTGTTTTATTTAGTGTACACAACAAACTTTGAGATGGAAAATGTAAATCCATTTTACAAATGAAGAAACTATAGTCCACTGAGGTTGTGATGGAACAGTTGGTGGACTTATGAAAAAAACGAAATAAAATACACCTTGACCCTTAACCGATACATATAAAATTCAACTCAGTATGGCTCACAATCCTAAATGTCAGATCTAGGGCTATAAAACTTCTAGAAGAAAACATAGGAGAAAATCTTGTCACCTTTGAACTTGGCAAAGACTTTAAAACTCAACACTGAAAGCACAAAACCCAAAAGGAAAGATCAGTAAATGACACTGTATCAGAATTTTAAAGTTTTGCTCTTCAAACAACACAGTTACAAAAAGGATAAGTCAAGCCACAGGCTAGGCAAAAATATTTGCAAGATAAATATCTAGCAAAGGAATTGTGTCTAAGCTATATAAAGAACTCATGACTAGTTAACGAGATAAACAACCCAATGGAAACCAGTAAAATTTGAATAGACACGTCACTAAAGAAGAAATATGGATGCCAAATAAAGACATGAAAAGGACAACACTGGTATCCATAGGGGAACGCACATCAAAGCCACAATGAGATGGCGCTTCACACACATCAGAATGGCTCTACTGAAGGAAGCTGACTGGACCAAGCGTTGAGAGGACAGGAAGGAGCCAGGAATCTCACACACTGCTGCTGGAGATGCGAAAGAGGACAGCTGCGTTGGAAAACTGGCGGTTTCTTAAAAATTTAAACATGCACTTAACTATGACTCAAGAGAAAAGAAATCATATGTTTCTACAAAGATTTGTACATAAATGTTCACAGCAGCTTTATGAATGAAAATTAAAAACTGGAAACATCTTAAACAAGCATCAGCAGGTAAACAAACTCTGGTATATCCAAACAATGAAATTAAATAAATAATAGGAATATCTGGAATAAGTAAGAATAAGTAGAATAAAAAGGAATAAATAATAATAGAAGAGAATAAAATTCCAATACCCACAAAAATATAGAATCTCAAAATAATTATGCTGAGTGAAAGAAGTCAGAGAAAATAGAGTAGATATTGTATGACTCCATTTACATAAAATCTTAGAATCCATAGTGACAGAAAGTGAATCAGTGGCTGTCTGTGGATGGAGGACTTATAAAGGGGCGAGAAGAAACTTTGGTGGGTGACAGATGGGTTCACAATGCTGATTATGGTGATGGGTTCATGGATGTTTACAACCAACAAAGCATTAAACTGTACACTTACACATATGCAGCTTTTTAAGGTCTATCTTATCCACTTTAAGCTTGTAAAAACGAATATATTCAGAGAGAATTTCTTTGATGCAGTGTAACAGATAAATGTACTAGTTCTAAAGACAATCAACATCAACTTCATTTAAATAAAAGAATTTGCCAAATTTTCAGCCTTTTTTAAAAAAGTTTTTAATGGACAGTTTAGTTACTTATGTATTAAAAAAACTTTTAGTTAATCATTGCCTGTATATACCAGTATTCCCATGCCATGGATTCCTTGCATTAAAGTTTTTGATTAACCTCAGAATGACTTTCACTGATATTACCCAGAGTGGTGATAAATTAATCTCTTAGGCATAGAGAAGAATGTTGGGTGTATCGACTTTTACTTTTTTTTCCATCTGGAAAATAAAAAGAGCTTAAGATTCTTTGCCTAAGAGGTGATCTTAGAATAATTTCACTCTGGTGTTATTTGCAAAACCAATGTGTTTTTATTTTCTTAAGAAACAAAACTTCTTACCTATGATGATCAGATTTTAAAAACAGAAACAGATTTTTAAAAACATAATCTCTCCCATTCTGTTGTTGAATTGATTTGTAAGCAAATACCTCATAATCATTAAGTTCAGATTAGAGCCCCTTCAAGGCAGCCATGGGTGAGGACACGTGTGTTGTTTCTTCTGCTGGTACTGCCCTTTCTCCAAACATTTTCAAAACTTTTTTTTTGGTAGGGTAGTCTTTGAGCCAAAAGGAAAATTGGTCTTTTTATTATAGTTAAAAATTGTCCAAAATATTATTGCAAAGTTTTTTAACCTAGTCAATCTTCCAGGGCTGGTTCCACTTCTCTTTAGACTATTTTCAAAAATTCCCCCAAATTAAATCCCCAAACAAAAATTTGCAATAGTGCTTTGAAAAAATTCTACTCTTACTAGACTAGACTAGTAGGTTGCTTGACCAATATCCTCATACAGGGGCATGTCTTTGTATTTTCAACAACAAAGAAACAAGGCATTTCATCTTTTACATTTAAAATGGTCATTAATACATTAGTTCTTCATGGAGGAACCAAGACTTAAAATACATGTACAATAATACAATGTTAATAAAAATAGAAACTACCTATACTAAGATCATTTTAGTTAACTCTTATAATTTAAATATTAGAAAATGAGTTTTTCTTGATCCAAATTAGTGAAATCTTAAAAAAAGATTGTCTCCAGAGACTATCATGTAAGAGGACAATGTCATTTTCAGACACATTCTGAAATTCTAACTCATTTAGCAGTAGAATTACAGAATAAGGTTTTAATTAAATTTGTTTTCCAAAAACCTGTCAGATATCCATTTCTTTGGGAGACACTTTCACCAGTTAGCTGCCCAATTGCCCGGGTTGAGCTTTATTCATTACTATTAAGACTATTAGAGATATTAAGAATATTAGAGAGATTACATTTATTGCTTTTCATCTTACCAAAAAACAAAGGCTGTCTTGCTAGACTAAATGAGTATCTTTAAAGGCAAGCAGGCACGACATCCCCACAGCAATTTCAAGGAAGGTACTCAAAGCACCAGTGATGTCACCAACAGGCATGTCTTGCCTCTCCATGAAAAGAAGAATGAGCAAGTTAAAACTGAAGCTGCAAAGAATATGTAGTCACTGGCATTGCTGTAGAGGGGTTCGATACGTCCAGGGCCCTGTCTAGATAACTAATCTGTGTGCTTACACAAACTGGGAGGCTTAGACGCAGAATCCAGGCCAAGGGATGTCTCAGCTGAGTCTTCTCAGCAGAACGCTCTTTAACACGACGCCCAAGCCTTTAACATAGCTAACTAAAAGCGCTCTGCTCACGGAATGATTAGAATGTTTGCTTTTGTGGCGAGTTCCTAACAAAGATTAACAAGACTACAGTGACCACGAGCATTGCAAAACCCACAAAATGTGGATCACCTCGCTCACAAGACATTTAAAGTCTCCACGTTCTCTTCTTCTGGAACACAAACGACTGTAACTGGAGATCTTCACAAGGACGCTGAGACATCCTAATGGAGGCCCTTGGGGACTGATCCGAATGCCTAAGCTGTGAACTTGGCCACCTCGCCAGCTCCCATGGAGAACGGTCCAGCCACCACAACCCATTCTTTAAGATCTGCATGACCACTTTGACATGCTCTCACGGATCCTGTTCTGGTAAGTTGCAGGAGACCTTGTTTTTGTTGGTTTTATTTCGAAATGCAGCTTTCCCCAATAAAAATACTGGAGCTCATAGGCCATCCCAGACTAACACATAAAACTCATATAACCCAGGCTTTTGGATGTACCCTTTGTTCCTGAGGAAGCTCCTACCAATCACATCCAACACAGAAGAGAAACTGTTGGCATTGGAGCAAGTATGATTCAGCCTTCAAATCTCAGATTTTCACATCACCGTATAGGCTCACAGTCTACACAGCACCTTCATTCCCGGCCCTCTCCCCCTCTCTGATTTCATCTATGTCCAGTGGGAAGTGGGCACAGCCAGGGACACAGCTGGCCTTCTTATCAGGAAGTGACCAGTTGTACATCTTCAGGAGGATCCCCAGCCAACTCTCCTGCCACTGCTAGCATGAGATCGTGCCCTGGTGGCACCTGTTTCTGAGCTGTGTAATCATAGAGTCAGTAGACACATATCTTATGGTTAAAAGGAACACACCATTGACTGTAAAGCTCAATTTAAAAGGAGAAGGGTTCCCACCAAGCATGTGGCATCTCAAACTGATTTCTTAAAAGGTGATCTGAATTTGTATGTGTGCGTGTGTGTGTGCTTAATTGCTCAGTCGTGTCTGATCTTTTGTGTCAGACTAAGCCCCACGGACTGTAGCCCACCAGGCTCCTCTGTCCAAGGGATTTTCCACACAAGAATACTAGAGTGGGTTGACAATTCCTTCCCCAAGGGACTTTCCTAACCCAAATCTAACCCAGATCTCCTACATTGGCAGGTGGGTTGTTTTATCACTGAGCCACCTGGGGAGCCCTTTGAATTTGTATATTTGTGTGTATAATTCAAAGAGTGAGATCAGATTTTTGTAAACTGGTCAGAAAATCCCAACCCAGGAGATGCTAAAGGAAGAATCATCACAGAATGCCTCTTTCTTCACAACTACCCTTTCAGAATTGTTAATTTCCAATTCTAAGTATCAGGAAATAAAGGCCATTGGAGATTTTGCTTGAGTATATGTGCTCCAATAACTGGCTAGCTGAAGTGTCAGTCTTTCCATCTCCCTTTCCTAACTTCCTCAGTTCACACTTGACGCCAGCCCATGAAAGAAAGTCAACTCCGAGAGGAAAACCAAAAAACCTTCCTGAGAAGCTCCTCCACCCAGAAACGCTTGCAGGCAGAATTTAAAGGAGACTGTTAGTTTCTGCTTATTTTTCTAGTGACTGGTCTCCCCACCCCCAGTCCCTTTGCCTGTGGTCAGCACAAGTGCTCTGGATGCTTCACAGAGCCTCACTTCACTCTCAGACACAGCCCGAAGGGGCCACATCCCTGAAGGATGGGAGAGCCCAGTGCTCGCAGCACTGAGCCCCTGGCCTTTTCTTGTCAGGGATGTGGCAGGCAAAAGCTGCGGGCTATGTTCCTGCGTGGGAAATGGGGGCACCTTTTGCTGACTGTGCTGTCTCACAGCCTGTCATTGCAAAGTGAAACTTGGTGTGCTCCTAATCCAGAAAGGCAGCTGGAATCTTCATTCATCTGCTGTCAAAGGCACTGTTGATGTCACATTGGATTAGGTGATAATGGTGAGATAAATCCTGTCACGACTTATCTCACCCACACCACAGATAGAAGAGTGAAGCAGGACGGGCTAGGTAACCAGCCAGAGGGCAGCGAGAGGACTGTTTCCTGAGCCACGTTCGGGTAAAGGAGGGCATTTGGTTCACTGCCTGGCTCACCACGTGGTCCCTCTCCAGGGGCCTCGTGGCATGTGAGCCAAGTTTATTCCACCCAGTAGGACTGACTTTCTCAGTTGGCTTCTTTATTTTCTAGGTAAAACATACCTATAAGGAAATAACCTTTATTACTTGCTACCACTGAGAGAGCCTGTCTCCATAACTGATTCTTTTCCCAGTGTGATTCTCCAGGGTGAAGGGTGGAGGGCTGGCGTGGGGTGAAGAAGGCAATATTTTCCTCCCACTTTTTCTCCCCGAAGAGCCTAGGGGAGAGGCCTGAGCCCTACTCACTGTTCATTTAATGATGACCTATAACGTTTTTGGGCTTCCCTGGTGGCTCAGTGGTAAAGAATGCGCCTGCCAATGCAGGTCCCTGGGTCAGGAAGATCCCCTGAAGAAGGAAATGGCAACCCACTCCAATGTTCTTGCCTGGGAAATCCCACAGACCAAGGAGGCTAGTGGGCTACAGTCCACGGGGTCGCAAAGAGTAGGATTAGCAACTGAACAACAATACGGTTTTTTGCTCTTTACCCAGTAGAGCAAGCCTGGGTCATCACTCACAAGAAAGGGTTAGTGAGAAGGAAACCATGCTGAGCTTGAGGATGGGAATCCTGGCTCCAGACCCAGACTCGGACTTCACCAACCATGGGAACGTTCTGGACTTTGTGTCCTCGTTCACAAACTGCAGAGATTCTTAGAATCTTGAGATTCTGAGAAAGTAAGAATCAAGTGAGAGGAGGGATATGAAAACACTTCATATGTGGAAAAAGAGATGTAAAAACACAAGGCTTTTATTACCGCCCACTAGTCCAAGGGTCCCAATCTGATCATCAGAGGGGTCTGGAAGCTTATTTAAAAAGAATGGACTGTATAGCACAGGGAACCCTGCTCAATGTTACGGGGCAGCCTGGATGGGAGGGGAGTTTGGGGGAGAATGGATATATGTGTATGTGTGGCTGAGTCCCTTGGCTGTTCACCTAAAACTATCACAACATTGTTAAATTGGCTATATCCCAATATAAAATTTAAAACCTTTGTAATTAATAAAGACATCTGGAAAATGACCAAAAAAGCATGGAATTCTGGGGCCAACCCAGACCTACCAAATTAGAATCTCTGGGGATTAGGCCTGGAAATAAGTACTTTCAGAGCTTCCTGAGCAATTCTGATGCTTACTCAGGCTTGGGTTTGAACTTCTTAAAGATGAGGATTGTGTATCGTAGTATTTTAAAAGATCTGCACACCTAGAACTGGTATTTATATAACAAGACAGTGACCAAATGCTCACTGTACAAGCATTTACCGAGAGCACACTGGGCACCAAGCACCATGCTGGCCACCAGGGAGACACACAGCAAAGCCTGGCCCTGCGCTGGGGCTCTGCCTGCGGGTGGGGTGGGGCTAGACGCAGGCACAACAGCCTCACTGTGATATGCCACTGTCGGAGAACTCAAGCCACTCAAGTGTTCTCAGCAGTCTTTTGATACGGTCTGATGTCCTTGAGCTTGTCGGTCTTGCCTTAATGATTAATGCCTGAGACCATTCTATTTTCAATGCTTTGTTATGGGCAGTATTTCCTGCAGAAAATAGTGAGAAGCATGTTGGGGGAGATTGCTAGTGGAAATATGAAGTCTGAATACCACAGGGGCAGAACAGGAGCTACCAAAGGACATGCCATGAAAGGGGAGAATGAGAAAAGAGATCTTCTGGGAAGATGAAAAGAATTTTCAAAACATAAGGAGATTGTGAAAAGAAAAGTTAAAATTCCAGTATCTGTCTTGGGATGTGAAGAACAGCAGAAAGTTCTCAATTCAACCCCAAATGGCCCATCAGCCTGTGTCTGGCTAACCCTAACAGAGCTGGCTGACCTGAGTTTTGCCCATCCCTTGAACCAAACTTGAACCCTATGCAAGTGCTGAAGTCATTTGGAAGATCATTTGAAATTATTTTCCTATCTTGGCCTCCTGGCTTGGACTGAGAATGCTCTGAGGAGAGCCTTGTGGAATCACAGGGGAGACAGAGTGCTTTCTTTCTATATTTATGTGTGCTTTTTGGATGATTTCCTTCCAAGTGTTGGCCGGCAAATGAATGATGAGCATTGAGAGACTCCTTGATTTGTGCAGGGTGGTGTGAGCTAACATGGTTTCCCATCAAGGCATTATGGTTGGAGAAGAAGAACTGGATTCAAACTGAGAAGCCGTAGTTCTGGTGTCCTGCTCTAAGCCAGCCGTTCGATACATGCTGCTAAAGGAAGGAAGGGGAGCAGGTAGGTCTGATTAAGACATTTCACTTGGGTTCTTTGGTTCATTGGTACAGAATCTGCCTGCCAATGCAGGAGACAGGGGTTCAGTGCCCGATCCGGGAAGATCCCACAGGCTGCAGAGCAACTAAACCCACGCGCCACAACTACTGAACCTGTGCGTTAGAGCCTGGGAGCGGCACCTACTGAGCCCATGCGACCAAGAGTTGTGCTCTGCAACAAGAGAAGCCACCGCAATGAGAAGCTCGTGCACTGCAACTAGAGGGTGGTCCCCGCTCACTGCAACTAGAGAAAAAGCCCGAACAGCAGCAAAGACCCAGCACAGCCAAAAATGAATAAACTAAATGATATGAAGAAAGACTTCATGACACATGAGACTAAATTACAGCAACCACAGAAATCAAGGAGCAGGGGGTTACCATACTGGGGGTGTAAATGTATCCCAGATGCTGGGCTAGTAGTGGAAACTTAAGATGTTGTAGCCCCTTCTGTTCACAACCTGAGACCCACTGAGCGATAAATTCAGAATTCCATAGGCAGCTGGTACAAGGAGAGGTCTGATATTGGATGTGCATTGGGGAGGGGTTAGGACTCTGACTGAGTCTTGAAGAGAGAAGAGGTTTGGATAGACAGAAGAGAGGGGAAGAAAGCAGATTAAGTAACAGGCTAAGCAAGAGCGCAGAAGTCTTAGAATCATGACGATAATGTTTATGAGACAGCAAGCTGACCCAGATGACTGAGGAGGTACTGGGAGGTCACTGGGGAGCTGGTGGGCCTTGAAATGGGCAAAGAGACTAGTACGTGGTGTAGCAGAAGCTCAGGAAGGAACAGGGCACCATTGGAGGCTCTTGAGGGGACAGCAATGTCCCTGGATGGCTTCTCTGGCAGAGTGGGTACCTCCCACCCACTCCAGGATGACTCTTGCTCCTTTGCTTGGCTGCTGAGGTTGATGGAAATTCAGTGGTCATGTCTGTGGCTCTCCAGGTGAGCACGTCCCCAGACTGGCCCCTCCCATGCTCCCTTGTCCAAAAATTAACCAACATGATGGAGAGGAGATTACACACTCTCAAAACAAACCAAGAACCTCTTCCCTCTAATAGGATTCGCCAGATGACAGATGATGCCAATCCCTGTAATTACTTAGATACTTTAATTGACTTTCGGTGGCAGTAATAAGTAACTGGAGTTCGGGCTTGTAGAATTTCCTTCCTAATTGTGGCTGTTAAACTAGTCATTATAGGGATAAATAACACGCCACTTTATTTAAACCGTTTCCGCCGTTCATGCAAATTCCGGCGGAAGTGCCCCAACACTTGCAGGGCCTAAGAGAGCGGTTTGGGAGCGTGGGTCCTGGCGGAGCAGCTTTGGGAGGGCTGCTCAGGCTGGTTGTCTGCTTCATTTGAATTAACAAGCCACAAGCTTCCAACACTGACGCATTTCCTAGTACTTCGACTTTAAAAGGCTGTAGAAAGGATAATTGACCGCAGCTTGTCAGCACCAGCGATTTACTGTCATTAGTGCAAACTCAGATGAATTATTTTAATATCACGGAATATAAAAAATGGGCGGCGAGTCTTCTTGCTCTGTAAGTTAAGACTACTTAAACAGCTTTTCACACTTCGGTTCTGCATTTGGATGTCAGGGAGAGAGGAAATCATAAAGGGCTCAGGAGTGGGAGTGGAAGACAGGGGTGGGACTCACTTGGCAGAAGTAAGGAAGAGTAGATTTCAAAATATCGGATCAGATCCAAGTCAACAGACCTCTCAGGGTTGCTTGTTTTCAGGGTGCCATAAAAGCTAAATAGGGATGAACCCACAGCCTGTCATACAGAGTGAAGTAAAAGGAAAACAAATATTGTATATTTACACATATATCCCTGGTGGCTCAGATGGTAAAAAAAAAAAAATCTGTTTTCAATGAGTGAGACCCAAGTTGGATCCCTGGGTTGAGAAGATCCCTTGGAGAAGGGAATGGCTACCCACTCCAGTGTTCTTACCTGGAGAATTCCATGGACAGAGGAGTCCCACAGGCTGCAGTCCACAGGATCGCACAGACTCATACCCAACTGAAGCGCTTTAGCAGGCACACAATAGTGATTCAGATGTAGACACTGGACTTTGGACTCACTGGGGGAAGGAGAGGGTGAGACGAATTGAAAGAGTAGCAGTGACATATATACACTCTCCAGGGGATCTTTCTGACCCAGGGATTGAACCTGGGTCTCCTGCACTGTAGGCAGATTCTTTACCATCTGAGCCACGAGGGAAGCCCATATGTACAAAATAGTTAGTGGGGAGCTGCTGTATAGCACAGGGAGCTCAATTTAGTGATCTGTGTCCACCTAGAGGGGTGGGATGATTGTGGGAGGGAGGCTCACGATGGAGGGGATACATGTATACGTAAGGCTGATTCATGTTGTTGTAGAGCAGAAACCAGCACAACATTGTAAACCAATTATCTTCCAATTAAATTTTTTTTTTAAAAAGCAGACCTGAAGCTAATAAAAAAGCAAAATAGACATTCTTTTAAGTTCTCAATATTGATTTCTGTTTTCCAGTGTAGTATTTAGAAAATTCTATTAAAACTTGTCTTCTTTGTGTCTTGGCCCAATGGTAGACAAAAAGAACTAGAAATAAAGCAAGGTAGATTCTAAAACCTTTCTTACACCATAGATACAAGTTTGGGAAGCCTGAAGTTTTTTTCACTCAGGGCCATGCAGATAGAGTCCCTTACATGTCCTATTTTGTTTTATTTTGTTTCTGAACCATCCATTCTTCTGAGGACTGTGTAAAAAAACAGCCAGTGCCCAAAAAAGTCAAAGAATGCCTGGAACTGGAGCAATTTATTTTTGTTTTGCTTCCCTATCGTTGTTTTTGCAAAAATATTTGCTGCCTAACTCTCAGAACCCAAGGCAAGCTTCCACTGGCAATTATCTCATTTCGATTTGGGGGAGGAGGGCTTTATTTCTGTCTGATCTTGAATTTAGACTTTCTTTGCAGTCTGTCGCCTTCTTCCACTAAGATACAAACACACAGGCCTGGTTCCTGTTGTTCTATAACTGAAATGGAACTGATCTCACTCATTTCTGTAGGGCTCAGCACTGCAGGTGAGTATCTCTGAATGATGTTGCCAATTACTGTTGCTCGACTGGCAGGTGGTAAATGCTGTTTGTTATTCTCCCCTTTTTCTTTCTCCAACATGTAACATATCTGAGAGGTGAAAGTCATAGAACATCCCTTCTGAAAAGAGGGGAGAAAATTGTAACATCCAAGAGAGTATTTAGTTACTGGATACTTGATTGACTCCCTTTCACTGCTGAGTGTCATGGCAATAACATAGAGGGAGATGAACATTTCACTAAATGACCTCATTAGGAGCGCCATTGTTTACACACATAAACTGCAGCCACAATGAACTTAAAGGCACTACTAGTCTCGGTCTCTCCTTGCACCGGTCCTTGTACTTGTTCCAGGTCTGAAGCTGAGTGGTGTGGACTTCTCAGGATCAGTGAGTGGTAGAAATTCCAGAGACTTAGGGCTGCAAGGTCTCTCCCCAACTTCTGGTTTCTGGTGGGTAGAGTGAGTTGTTGCTACATCTACATCCCATCAGTCTGGGAATGGCTCACTTCCAAATTGCTTTGAGAGCATCATGGTTTGAGTTTCCTGATTCCGTTTTAAATATGCAACTGGAGGTGGGACAGCAGAGTCCCTAATCCCCTGGCTATTTGTCCAGACCTTGTGCGTCTGTTTCACAGAGAAGGGCATCATATTTATATTTAAAGACAAAAAGTCATATAAAGAGAATAGACTTAGGGTGAAGAGAGAGCTGAGGAAGTATAGTCAAAACTGTCCAAACCCAGTTATGAAATGTTTGCTCCTGCATCCACCTGCAAATGCAGGAGGCTCAGGTTCCATGCCTGGGTGGGGAAGATCCCCTGGAGAAGGAAGCGGCAACCCACTCCAGTATTCTTGCCTGGGAAATCCCATGGACAGAGGAGCCTGATGTGCTATAGTCCATGGGGTTGCAAAGAGTCAGACATGACTGAGCATACACACTCCAATCCCTACCAGACGGCTAGTAATAGAACTGCCTTTATCATGTGTGTGAAATGATGGCACTCTTCATAGGAGAAAAAGAACGTGGCAAGAAATAGTGGCGTACCCGACTAGGATGCATTAGCATGATGCTGTGTGGCTTAGTCAGGGCTCCTCTCATGTTCTCCAACACAGATTGGATCTAGGCCTGACCAGGATGACAGCATTTCCTCTTGAATGGATGGCCATGTGTTTCTTTATGTAAAATCTACACCCTCTGTCTCTGCCTAGCGTGTAGCTTTAACTGGCCCATCATATGCCTGGTGGAGTGTCTGAGCCCAAGGCAGGTTGGAAATAAGACAGCACAACATACTAGAGATGCTTGCAGAAGGGTTGAAAGTGAAAGTGTAAGTCACTCACTCATGTCTGACTCTTTTCAATGCCATGGGTTATAGCCTGCCAAGCTCCTCTGTCCATGGAATTCTCCGGCCAAGAATACTTAGAGTGGGTTGCCATTCCCTTCTCTGGGGGATCTTCTCAACTCAGGGATCAAACCCAAGCCTCCTGCATTGCAGGCAGCTTCTTTATCATCTGAGCCACCAGAGAAGTCCTTGCAGAAGGGGTGGGAAGAACAAACAAACTCAATGCTGTTCATGCCCATGGTAGAGAGTGTGCAAAACAGACTTACTCCAGCTCTAGCACCAGGGTGTGGTGGGGGGAAAGGAACATTGGCTTTTTGTTTTCACATCTATCTGTCTTCCAGTTTTATTGAGATACAACTGACAGACAATGCTGTGTAAGTTTAACATGTACAACATAATAATTTGACCTACATACAACATGAAATATTTATCACAATAAGTTTGTGTGTGTGCGTGCTGAGTCGCTTCAGTTGTGTCCGACTCCCTGTGACCCCCTGGACCATAGCGCACTGGGTTCCTCTGTCCATGCGATTCTCCAGGCAAGAATACTAGAGTGGGCTACCATGCCCTCCTCCAAGGGATCTTTCTGACCCAGAGATCAAACTTGAGTCTCTTATGCTCCTGCATTGGAAGGTAGGTTCTTTACCACTAATGCCACCTGGGGAACCTATCACAATAAGTTTAGTGAACATCTGTCATCCCATTTAGATATAAAATTAAAGAAATTCAAAAAGGTATTTCTCCTTGTGATGAGAACTCAGGATTAACTTTCTTAACAACTATCAAACCTATATGCAAGTCAGGAAGCAACAGTTAGAACTGGACATGGAACAACAGACTGGTTCCAAATAGGAAAAGGAGTACATCAAGCCTGTATATTGTCACCCTGCTTATTTAACTTATATGCAGAGTACATCATGAGAAACACTGGGCTGGAAGAAGCACAAGCTGGAATCAAGATTGCCAGGAGAAATATCAATAACCTCAGATATGCAGATGATACCACCCTTATGGGAGAAAGTGAAGAGGAACTAAAAAGTCTGTTGATGAAAGTGAAAGAGGAGAGTGAAAAAGTTGGCTTCAAGCTCAACATTCAGAAAACTAAGATCATGGCATCTGGTCCCATCACTTCATGGGAAATAGATGGGGAAACAGTGGAAACAGTGTCAGACTTTATTTTTGGGGGCTCCAAAATCACTGCAGATGGTGATTGCAGCCATGAAATTAAAAGACGCTTACTCCTTGGAAGAAAAGTTATGACCAACCTAGATAGCATATTCAAAAGCAGAGATATTACTTTGCCAACAAAGGTCCGTCTAGTCAAGGCTATGGTTTTTCCAGTGGTCATGTATGGATGTGAGAGTTGGACTGTGAAGAAAGCTGAGCACTGAAGAATTGATGCTTTTGAACTGTGGTGTTGGAGAAGACTCTTGAGAGTCCCTTGGACTGCAAGGAGATCCAAGCAGTTCATCCTAAAGGAGATCAGTCCTGGGTGTTCATTGGAAGGACTGATGCTGAAGCTGAAACTCCAATATTTTGGCCACCTCATGCAAAGAGTTGATTCATTGGAAAAGACCCTGATGCTGGGAGGGATTGGGGGCAGGAGGAGAAGGTTGAGATGGTTGGATGGCATCACCAACTCCACGGACATGAGTTTGAGTGAACTCTGGGAGTTGGTGATGGACAAGGAGGCCTGGCGTGCCGCTATTCATGGGGTCACAAAGAGTTGGACACGACTGAGCGACTGAACTGAACTGATCATATATAACATATGGCCGTGTTAATTATTCTTTTAATATTGTACATTATATCCCCTGTACTTATTTATCTGGCAACCTTTAAACTTAAATATGGCAGCTTGCCACTCAGAATTGTTTAACATCTCTCTGCAGGGATGGCTTGGCCCATATGACAGGTTATAAGACATGTTTGAAATTCGAGAGAGATGCTGGGAGAGAGCGAAGGGGAGCGTGGAGGGAAGGAGAGGAGAGACAAAGGAAGGGGAGGGAGAGAAAGAGAAGGAAGGGAAAAAATAAAGCCTGGACTTTGTTTCTGCAGCTGTTTCACTTTTTACTACGGATGCTAAATAACCCGTGTTGAACGCTTCACCTGGTCGTGTCCTAATGGGCACGTGCACTCCCGGATCTGATGGGCATGTCATACGTGGGCATGCTTTCCTGGATGTCATCCGCCTTGCAGAACACGCCCCTCTTCACTGTCGCCTGCACTCCCCTGACAGCTCAGCGCATTTTTCTGCCAATAGCGAGACCACCAAGCACCAGCAGGCTGACCATGAATACTGAGGAAGGTGGTGGGGTGCAAATATTAAATCATAAGAAGACAAGGCTGTGTGTGGAGAGACACCACTGGGAAAGGGCCAGCTGGCTTCCACAGACACGGTTTCCCTGGATTTCACCACCTCACTGAGCTTGTGTGCGCAGAGGGAATTTGCAGTAACTGGACCTGGCCCCTGAGATGCTGTGGCATTGATGTTGATGGTGGCTGTTAACACGTTTCAGTTTGGCCTTAATATCTGTATGGCCCGCATTGTCATGTGTTTCCTCTCCCCTCCCCCAATTTAAAGAGCTTCACTTTCATCGTCTTGCAAAGCAGTTCGTACAATGCAAAGAGGTATAAAGAAGTAAGGAAAAATAACTGTTACCCTTACTATCAGTAATAACACCTTTAATATTTTTCTGGATTTTTTTTCTGTGCATATATACACACAAACACATATAAACACAAACATACATATGTTGTTTCCAAAACTTCCTTTTTTATTTAGAAGCACACGTGTTCAAATTCCCATGCCCATAACTACATTCTATAGCATTCTCTCAAAAATTTTTTTTCTTTCTATTTTTGGCCTTGCCTCATGGCATGTAGGATCTTAGTTCCCTGACTAGGAATCGAACCTATGTCCCCTACAGGGGAAACAGAGTTTTAACCACTGGACCATGAGGGAAGTCACTGGTTTCTTAATATTAATCATGTGCTGTGCTGTGCTATGCTTAGTTGCTCAGTCATGTCCAAGTCTTTGGGGCCCCACGGACTGTAGCCCACCAGGCTCCTCTGTCCATGGGATTCTCCGGACAAGAATACTGGAGTGGGTTGCCATGCCCTCCTCCAGGGGATCTTCCCAACCCAGGGATTGAACCCAGGAGTAATAATCATACAGTTTCTTTTTTCATTATTATAAAGTACTTATGGATATATCTTTTGATACTTTTATAACATCTTTAGGATAAATCTCTAGAATTGCTTATTTGAAGATTAAAAACATTTGAAATTTAGGTATGTTCTGCATCACCTTATAAAGTCATATTAGTGATAAGTATCATGGATGAATCTCTGGTGGATTTTTTTAAAGGATGTTTATATATTTATTTCCTGCCTTTCCATGATATAGAAAAAATATCTAATGACAATATAAGACTCTTTTAGAAGGAAAAGTCAGGTTATAGTCAGATGATTATTTTGCCAGGTCAATTTTCCCATGACAGTTTCTGGGTCTTAGTTATTATTTGCTGCTAAGAAGTAAAATCATGAATAGTTATTTCTTTAAGTTCCTATGTGATTTTCAGTTATAATTTTGTGGTTTCATGCTAATGATGTTGTGTGGGCATGGCGACTCTGGGGTAGCGTGTAGGCAGGCATATGTGGTTTTGGAGTTTTGGTTACTGAACTGCTAAATGGTGCCCATGGCCAGTGTATTGTGACTGCAGTAAGAATGCGCGGGACAGTTCCTCCCCATTCGGTGTGAAAATGGTACCCAACCCCTTGACCAGCAGCCAGCAGTGTGTCTGTTCAGGCCCGTGTGTGTGTGACGACGTGTGCCAGGGAGACATGGACAGATACAAAGTTCTTACGTCATTGCTAAAGAAACATGTCCACAGTCAGATGAAAAAACAGAAGACAGGTGAACTGAAAGTGTCACGTGTGAGTGGGAAGCGGGGTAGGGAAGGAATTATCGGGACTGAAAGGTATGAGAGACCTTGGGAAAACGTGGGGGAAATTAGGGAAAGTAGTGCTTTCCCCAGAAAAAGCCATCCTATGTAGGCTTTTTAGACATTAGCAAAATAATCAGATTAAAGTTGAAGAAATATAGTCTCGGTGGCAAAACTGAAACTCAGAAGCAAAACAAACAGCTCTATCAATCCAATGAGTCTGGTTTTTATGGATTTAAATATATGTGTGTGTGTACGGCTGTGAACTTGCATAGAGTTCATTGTTCAGGAGCAGGAAGGCATATATCACAGCATCTGATACATTGGATCATGAAGCTCAGCTCTTTAAACATGAAGTCATAGCCGAACCCTCTGGGTGCAAGCACTGCTGCCATCAGCCTCGGTATCTAGACCCTTCATTAATATTTATGGAGCCATAGACTAAACATCGACCCCTCATGACTTAGGGAGCCAATGCTGTACTCTGAAAACAGTTTAGTCTTGGCTTTTAATGTCAAAGTAAAAGATTCTAAATGCTTTCAAATTAAAAAAAAAAAAGTGCCTCAAGTAAAATACAGTTCAGTTCAGTCGCTCAGTCATGTCTGACTCTTTGCAACCTCATGGACTGCAGCACGCCAGGCTTCCCTGTCCATCACCAGCTCCTGGAGCTTGCTCAAACTCAGGTCCATCAAGTCAGTGATGCCATCTAACCATTTCATCTTCTGTTGTCCGTTTCTCCTCCTGCCTTCAATCTTTCCCAGCATCAGGGTCTTTTCTAATGAGTCAGCTCTTCGCGTCTGGTGGCCGAAGTATTGGAGCTTCAGCTTCAGCATCAGTCCTTCCAATGAATGTTCCCAGTTGTCGAGTAATATACCCAGGCAAGAATATATTGACTGAAGCCGTTGGGGGGCTGTCCTTGGGATTCTGGATATTCCTAAAATGTGCTGAAACCCCATGAAGATATTTCAGTCCAGAAGCAACATGGTTTGTTTTTTCCAGAGCTCACTTGATTTCCATGTGAAGGATTTGCTGGAGGTGAGCGATATTGAGGTGGCTTCTTGCCAGGTGTAAGAGAGTATCATCTCACTGAACTCGCAAATTCAGACTGCTCTGCTCCTCGGTTGATCAGAAAAGGCCACAAGGTCTAGCCTATCCCTAGTTAGGCTTTTGCTAGCATCTCTCTGGATTATCCTAACTTATCCTCTGTGGTTCTTTTCTGAGGTAAGACTCTCAATCTAAACATTTAAGTGGAACAAGCCTATGGGACCATCTGTAAGTCTTCTAAGCTGGTTGGAGCTGAAAGAGATAAGAGGTGGGAGGGAAGGCGAAAAACTGGCCCCCTTGGGTGGTCATCTGCCTCCAATGATATAAATCCCTTTAGGATAAAGGGAGGAAAATATTAAGGACCAGACATGCTTTCAAGACACAGAACCCATAAAATCATGGAATTTTGGAGCTGAAAGAGACCTCAGGGAGCTGACCTCTGGTTTTTAGCAGGATTCTAGAAAGAGTATTAGAACTTGAAATAGAGAGCCTGGTGGACTTAGGACAGTTTGTGTGACTTTAGGGAAGTAATGGACAAACTCTCAGAACCTCAATTTTTTCCCTTAATTAAGGACAATAACACCTACCTCTCGAAGTGTTATGAGAATAAATTTTCTATGTGAAAAACATAAAATCATGTGCAAAACAGCTACTCTTTCAGATAAGGAAACTGGGCCACAGAGAAGCTGAGTGGACTTACAGAAAGGTGGTTAGGTTTCTTCCCAACCCTGACCTATGAAACCCAGCATGGCTTTTCCAAGTCTGTGAGCATTACCAACCTGACATTTAGTGGTAAAATCTTCTTTCAGGCCCTGTGTTCTCATGTTCTCTGAATTTTAAACATTTCTCGCTTTCAAACAGCTGATGCCACTGAACCCTGCCTGTCAGTCTTGATTTCGGCAGTGAAGACTTAGGGTGGGTTTTTAGCCAGCATTTCACAAGCTGCCTCGGGGTGCCTCAGTATCTCCGCATCTCTTGAAATCCCTCTGTGGTTGCGTCTGGAGCCTCTGTGGTTGTGGCTGGAAGGGGTCCCAGTGCTGACTTCACACAGGTGTGTCAGCAGGCAGCCTCCCTGATCTGCCATTTCCTTCTCACTGTTGCCAGTTAAAAATGGCTGCCTGCCTGTTGAGGCAGCCATTATGCTTATCACGAGCAACTGAGCAAGAAGACAGGGGATTCTCTTTACTGTTTCACCCTTTCAGCATCAGCCTTGTCTCTTCTTACTCCATATACAGACCTACCCTTTCTCTCCCTCAAGCCATGGCCTATTGGACATGAGACAAGTTCTTCACTTAGTCCAGTGGCTTGATTGCATCAAAGCGGGAGACACCCAAGATGTCAGTGAAAAGGATTAATTGCAAGAATGGGAAAGTGATCGTATTCTGGGAATGACTTTTTTTTATTATTAAAAACGCATTTTAAAAAGTCTTTTTTATTAAAGACTCACTGAAAACAATTCATTTTTTTCCCAATGATTTTATTTTCTGCCTGGACGAGACTCCCATTTTGACTGTGATTACAAAGCTCCTACTGCTGCCCTGACCGATGGAGTTAGTCACTGATGGCTAGACCTTGCACACTGCAGTCCTGGATTTGATTGTCCAAGAGTGGGGACGATTAACTCCTATATCTCCAGTGTCCACTGCAGCCTCCCTTCTATCCTGTTCTGCTGTCTTCCCTGTCATGATGACAATAACAAAAACAGCAGTAACTATAGCTAATACTTACATTAGAGTTTCCTATATGCAGGGCACTTCCTAAGCACTGTACCTATATTAACTCACCTAATGCTTACATACACTCTCCTTTGTAATCTCAAGGAACCTGGGAACAGAAAACTGCTGGTCAGTGCTGAGATAGGGTTCACTGTCAGATGGTAAGGACTCTAGTACCAAACAATGGTTCTCAACATGGGGGGAGTTTAACATTTTTGACTGTCTCAACAGGGAGGTGGTACAGCATCTAATGGGCAGAGACCAGAGCTTGTGCATGCATGTGTGGTTCAGTCGCTCAGTTGTGTGTGACCCTTTGTGGTCTCATGGACTGCAGCCCATAAGGCTCCTCTGTCCATGGGATTCTCCAGGCAAGAATACTGGAATGGGTTGCCATTTCCTCCTCCAGGGGAACTTCCTGACCCAGGGATCGAACCAGTGCCTCTTGGGTCTCCTGCATTGCAGGTAGATTCTTTACCAGTAGCACCACTTGGGAAGTACTGGGTAGAGACCAGGGATACTGCTAAACATCCTATAATGCACAGGCCACCTCCCCCTCCCCGCCCCACCCAACCACCTGCAACAAAGAGATATACAGCTCAAAGTGTTGCTAATGCAGATGCTGAAAAACCCTGGTGCCACATTATTTAAATGCTCTTATCCAGATTGCCTAAATGCCAATTCTGCTTCTGTAACTTACTGCTGTGGGTCTTGGGCAAGTTGCTTAACTTTTTATTGCCTCTGTTTTCCCAGCTTCACAATAGAAATGATGAGGGCATGGCAACCCACTCCAGTATTCTTGCCTGGAGAATCCCACAGACAGAGGTAGGATACAGTCCATGGGGTTGCAAAGAGTCAGACACGACTGAAGCAACTTAGCACGCACATAGTTGTATTAAGTTATGGTGCTGATGTTATAATGAGATGTACTAATACATGTAAAATGCTTAGCTCAGTCTCTAGCATGAAGTAAAGGCTCCCTGGGATAGCTCCTATTTTTATTATCCTTTCTGGCCTTAGGGAGACAAATTGGGTTTCTCTTTGTCTTGAAAGAACACCTTCAGTTCATGCCATCCAAGGGAATAGCTTTTCTCCATCTTAATCCTGAAAACAATGTCCTATCTTAGCCTATTAGGAAGTGCAGGAAAAATGATCTTTGATTTGTTTCAGTGAGATAGCTCTCTCTCATCTTTTCCCCCCACCTCTTTTTTTTTTTTTTTTTTTTACAGAAGAAAGACAAGGTTCTCTCTGTTGCACTTGCATTTTGTTGCTTTGCTGCCTCCATGCCTACCTACCATGACTTAGCTTGTGTCCCTTGCTCCCCCCACCTTCTCAGGCCATGTGCTACACTTAGTGAGAAGGGAGCCCCACTAAGACGCATGTGACAGAGTCAACATCCCCTCCAGGACGGGATAATCTTGCTGGAATTATCTCAGCACTGAGTTTGAGAGAGGTTCACTGTCTTACCTGAATTACCCAACCAGTGAGTAAGTGAGGAATACACATAGCCTCTGGCCTCCCACTCAGTAAACGACGCCTGCATTTCAGGTCTTCAGGGTCTCATGAAATTATTAACTTTTTGTGTGTGTAGTGGAAGATATAATTTGAATATAAGTTGGAACAAGATTACAGCTCACACTGGCTAGGCATCTGTGAATTGGTGGAGCAGGCCTGCTGGAAGATTCTACAGGAAGAGGGAAAGCTGCTTCTGGAGGGAACTGGAAGCTTGAAAAGTGTGCCCTGGTGCTGGAATTTCAGGGTTCCAGGGAAGGGGGGTAGTCCTGAGAATGGGACAGTGTCGGTCACGTAGTTCATGAAGACGAGTCCTCTCTGAGCCCAAGGAGTTTATGTGTGAGTTGTGTGGTGAGCAGGGAGTAGATTTGGAAGATTTGTTTCAGGAAAATTTTGTAAAACTTTGCGCCCAAGGAGCACAGCTGTGCGTCTACCTAACAGAACGTGAACAAGAACAAAACAGTGGTTTGGCAAGTCGAGGTTTCTGGTGTGTGCGCTGAGGGGAAAACATGCGTGCTGGGAGGTGTGGCAGAACCATCCGATGTGGGAGGAAAGATGGCAGAGAAATCGGAGGTTCCGCTGGGGTGGACAAGATATCCTCACTCAAAACTCACCAGACATTTCTAGGAAATACTTCTGCAGGCAAGAGCCTGCGAGTTCTGATTTACAATGTGACCGCACTGGTGTATGTAGGCCTAAGGAAATGGATGTTCTTGGAAATTTCCCAAATACTTTGTTACCTCAAAATGCTAACAAATATGGTGATTTGTTATACTTTTCTTTAAATCCTTCAAATTGGCATTTGCCTGTGGCATGCATGCTAGACTATTACTTTCACAAGTCTGCAACACATTGCTAGAAGTAATACACTTATGGAATAGCCTGAAACCCTGGATGAATGCTTCCAAGATATCATTTATGAATTACCTCAGTATTAGACAAAGCATTCACAGCAATCAAAACACATTAATTTTACACAATGTTCCATGTTTTAGACCACTGTCTATATTACACACACACATACATATGTGTATATATATATATATAAAACCTACTAAGTCCATGTTGAAATAGTTTTAATACAATGGAGGTCCAGAGAAATGTCAGGCAAAATATAACTACCCAAATTATAAGGTAATTGGTAAATGTTTGAATGGCAGCCAAAGGTTGGATTTTAAAAAGACGGGAAGGTACTTCCCCAGAGAAATCCAAACTGTGAAGCAAAGATATATTTTGGAATTTCATCCAGGTGGAATTCGTGTATTCAGTATGTTGACTGCCCACGGTTGCCTGGCAGAGATCAGGCAATGGAGGCAAGGGGGTATTGTGAATCTACCAGGAGTAGATTGGTGAAGACAGTTAGTGTCCTAGTTATCTATTAATACTTAACAAACCATCTCAAACTTAGGAGCTTACAACAGTAATTCTATTACCTCTTACAATGGCCCCAGTGGGTTAACCGGGTTCTTCTCTCAGAGTCTTTCATGTGGTAGAGAAGGTGGCACAAGCTGAATAATTTGAGATGACTCTACTCATCTCAAGTGTTGGCAGGGTTGCCTGGAAGGCTGAGATGTCTTTCTGTATTAAGATGTCTCACTTTGGGGCTAACTTGGGCTTCTTTAAATAGGCCTCTTAAATCTAAATCTCAAGAGTGGGAAAGCAAAAGTAGCCAGATGTTCCAAAGGCTTAGACCCAGACTAGCACAGTGTCAATGATGTCTTGTTTTATTGGTTGAAGTAGATCACAGGGTCAGCCAGATTCAAAAGTCAGGGGCTATACAAAGTTGTGATTTCTGGAATATGTGGCTCATTGGGGGCTGTCTCTGGAGCCTGCTTATCGTAAACAGCTAAGGTAATAGCATTAGAGACAAAAGACAGGGAAAGTGAGCTCTGAGCTAAGGCAGACAAAAAGAGTTCATTCATAGATAGATTAAAACTTATTAACTGTTAATAGTGTAAAGAATCTGCCTGCAGTGCAGGAGATGCGAGTTTGATCCCTCGGTTGGGAAGATCTCCTGGAGGAAGGCATGGCAACCCACTCCAGTAGTCTTGCCTGGAGAATTCCATGGACAGAGGAGCCTGGTGGGCTACAGTCCATGGGGTGGCAAAGAGTCAGACACAGCTGAGCATGCATGCAAGCATCAGTTACACCCAGAGCATAGAAAGTTATACTCATGCTTGAATAAGGATCTTTTTAAATCCTGAAAGATATACTGCATGTCAAAGAAATGGATGAGAGTGATCTTGGGTTTCTAATTATGTTGCACCAGAAGAGAAGGAGGACCTTATTTATCTGGAAGGGGTAGAAGTCAGAGGAGAGAGCGACACTTTAATGCAGAGAAACTCTGGAAGGGTGAGACTGTGGAATTCGTACTGAATGCCCTTTTTTTCCTGGGGGTTAGGAAAGTGAGTGTTTACTCGGGGTTGAGAAGAGCAGTTAAGTGTGGCATATGCTGTGGTAAATGGAAAATGGTTCCCACTGAAGGACATGGTATGCCGAGAAGCCCTGAGCCCAACTGATGCTGACCCATAGCTGTGTCGCGTGGCCCATTAGCAGAACTGTATGGCTTCCTTCCGTAGCACATTTGAAACAGGTGACAGAAGCAGAAATCGGTAGCTAGGTCTTCATGAAAGAACAGATTGTGAGTGTTGGAGGTATGTTCCTGTTACTTTCTTCGGAGAAGACTGTAGGGAGACAGCTTGAGGATCTTGAAAACATCATTTTTTTTTTTTTTTTTGGCATTTTCTCTTTCACCTTCCATCCCTCTTCTACTTCCACGAGGAGCATTCTTGCCTAGTACAGCTTCCTCCCCTTCAAAATAAACTCTACACACAAGATACAGCCTCTAGGACTCATTCTAGTTGAGTTCAAGATGGAAAGGATACTTCATAATTTATTTATTTCTGCAGTTTTTCCATATCAGTAATTTATAAAGTTTAAAAAATAATTTATGTAAGTAATGCATATTCATTATAGAAAATTAGAAAATACAGATGAGCAAATGACTCTTGAGAGTCTCTTGGACAGCAAGGAGAGCAAACCAATCAATCCTAAAGGAAATCAACTCTGAATATTCATTGGAAGGACTGATGCTGAAGCTGAAGCTGCAATACTTTGGCCACCTGATGTGAAGAGCTGACTCATTGGAAAAGACCCTGATGCTGGGAAAGATTGAAGGCAGGAGGAGATGGGGGCAACAGAGGATGAGATAGCTGGATGGCATCACCAATTCAATGGACATGAGTTTGAGCAAACAGCTGGAGATGGTGAAGGGCAGGGAAGCCTGGTGTGCTGGGGTCGCATGAGTCTGTGGGGTCGCAAAGAGTCAGACGACACCACTTAGCGGCTGAACAACAACAACAAGATGAGCAAAAGAAAAGAAAACTGAAAATCACCTTTTTTCCCAGAAATAACTAAGTCAATAATTTGACACTGACTGCAGCTTTTGTCTTACATGTATATACAAGTTGTCTTAAGTAAGTGGTAGGCAGTGATCATATTCAGAACTAGCTACATAATTTGGGGGGCCCAGTGTAAAATTTGGCTTCCCAGATGGTGCTAGTGGTAAAGAACCCACCCACCAATGGAGACATAAGAGACACGGGTTCGATCCCTGGGCTGGGAAGATCCCCTGAAGGAGGGCATGGCAACGCACTCCAGTATTCTTGCCTGGAGAATCCCATGGACAGAGGAGCCTGGCGGGCTGTAGCCCATAGTGTTGCAAAGAGTTGGACACGCCTGAAGCGACTTAGCATGCACACAGTGTAAGATTAAAATATAGGTCTCCTGGTTCAAATATTAAGAATTTGGAGATGTTGACAGAAGACCATTAAATCAATTGTGGGCCCTTCAAAGTGTGGGGCCCTGTGCAGCTGTACAGATTGCATGCCCGCGAACTCAGCCCTGTTTCTCTCTTCTTCTCAAGCATAAACAACTTACTGGCTGCAGGACTTCCTCCTCTCTTCCCTTCTCCTGGCTTTCAGGGAAGCTCTGGGGCTGCCAGAGTGTTTGCAGCTACAGATGTGGTTAGCCCATCCCAGGGACCCTCCTCAGGTTTCATCCTCAGCAACATGTAAAACAAGTAGTTTGTTTCACAGTATTTTCTGTTTTCTCCTTTCAGTTCATGCCACCCTCCCTTCAGCCGCATCTCCAAGGGCGCCAGGCCCTCCTACAACTCCATGGAGGCTCGGGTCCCTGAAGCCAGCTAGCCCAGCAGACAGAACATTCAGCCACAGAGGATTTTGATCCCCAAACCTAATGGAATTGGCCTTGCTGGGTTTCAGGCATGTCCGCATCCTGTCACCAATTTTTCCTCTCCCCGTTTCTACCTTTTGGCACAGGAATGCTTGTCATATGTGCGTCCCGTTGTTGTATTTTGGGAGCAGATAACTTGCTTTCTAGGTTTCACAGGTCCGGAGATGGAGAGAAAGTTTGCTCGAGGATGGACTGTGCCCAGAGTCTCACCCATACCTGAAAGTGTGAAAGTGAAAGTCTCTCAGTCATGTCCGACTTTGTGACCCCATGGACTATACGGTCCATGGAATTCTCCAGGCCAGAATACTGGAGTGGGTAGCCTTTCCCTTCTCCAGGGGATCTTCCCAACCCAGGAATTGAATCCGGGTCTCCTGCATTGCAGGCAGATTCTTTACCAACTGAGCTATCAGGGAAACCCTACCCATACCTGATTTAAGATGATTTAGGAGACGAGAGTTGGGATCTGGGGAGTCAGTTATATTTAGATGAGATTTTAGACTTAGAATTGATGCTGGAATAGGTTTAGACTCTTAAGGATCTGAGAGGAGGTGAATTTTGGAGGAACAGATGTGAGTTTTGGAGACACCAGAGGGTTCACTGTACTTAGCTGAAATGTGTCTCCCCAGAAGATACAGTCAAGACTTAACCCCTGGTACTTGTGAATGTGACTTTATTTGGAAATAGGGTCACTGCAGGCATAATCAAGTTAAGATGAGATCATACCAGCTTAGGGTAGATCCAATCCAATGACTGGTATCCTTATAACAGGAGGGAGATATGGACATAGGAAACACATAGGAAGAAGTCCATGGAGGCAGATATTAAAGTGATCCAGCTACAAGCCAAGGAATACCAACGATAGCTGGCATTCTCAAGAAGCTAGATGAGAGGTATGGAAAAATTTTTTTAGAGCTTCTAGAAGGAACCAGGAGAAGGCAATGGCACCCCACTCCAGTACTCTTGCCTGGAAAATCCCATGGACGGAGGGGCCTGGTGGGCTGCAGTCCATGGGGTCGCTAAGAGTCGGACACGACTGAGTGACTTCCCTTTCACCTTTCACTTTCATGCATTGGAGAAGAAAATGGCAACCCACTCCAGTGTTCTTGCCTGGAGAATCCCAGGGACGGTGGAGCCTGGTGGGCTGCTGTCTATGGGGTCGCACAGAGTCGGACACGACTGAAGCGACTTAGCAGCAGCAGCAGCAGCAGAAGGAACCAACCCTTGTCAATACTGTGAATCCAGAATTCTAGCCTTTAGAACAGTGAGAAAATGGAGAAGATTTTAAGTACCACTTATGATCATTTGAAAATAATTACTATAGGTAAGCATGAAAAGAGGACTTTAGGGGAGGAAGAGTATTGGTAAGCAGACAAATCATTCCCCTGTGACTTACTCACTGGTCCATGAGAGGAGATGCTGGTGGCTTAGACAAGGGTTAGGGACTTCCCTTCTGGCTCAGATGGTAAAGAATCTGCCTTCAATGTGGGAGAAATAGGTTTGATCCCTGGATTGGGAAGATCCCCTGGATGGCTACCCACTCCAGTATTCTTGCCTGGAGAATCCCATGAACAGAGGAGCCTGGCGGGCTATAGTCCATGGGGTCACAAAGGGTTGGACACAACTGACCTGACTCACACACACACACACACACACACACACACACACACACACAGAGGCATGACATTAAAATAGTATTAACATTTCTTAAGCAAAATTCTTTTAAAATTCAGTTAATTCTTTTTAAAACAATGAGCCCAAGGTAAGTTGTTCCTCTGCTCTGCCCCCTCACCTGGACTCTCTCCCCTGACAATGCATCACTCCCACAGCTCAGGGAAGCAGCCAGCATCCCCATGTAACCGCCTCCTGGTAAAGCCGGTTCTCTCATCAGATGCAGACCTCCGAGGCTGCAGAGTCAGGGCTCATCTGCCCACAGCTGGCTGGCACTTCACACCCCAGATCCCCAGGCTGCCTCCTTGGGGCTTCCAGCCTTCCCCTTCCCAGGAAGAGGGGCTGGCTCTTGTTTCTGAGGCACTGCTGGAGAGGAAGAGCAGGGTGAGGTGGGGAGTATTGTTAGCTTCGCCTTATTAATAAAATAGGGTCAATGATTTATTCATAGCTGGGACAATGGCGCTCTGCTCTGGGGAGCCATGCAGAACTGCTGCATTACAGAAGGGCAGCTGCCTGCCTGGGAAGAGAGGTGAGCTCTGAGGACTGGTCCCAGGCTGTTTCCGCGAGGCGGAAAGCAGGTTTCTCTGGCCAAGTGGGGGCTTGGAGGCAATTACTTGTGTACTGTGGCTGTTGTGGGATGAATGCTGGTGACAGACGTCCCAGGGAAGATGCCCCCCAACCCCCACTTCTCCATTTCTCTTCTAATGAGTGTTTGTTCACCTTCTTGCTTTAGTCTTTCCTCCTCCTTGGTACCTGCAAGATGCCGGAGTTTGTAATTCAAGATGTGTTATCTGGGGAATATCTGTGTAGAACACACATCTGAACGTGATCCCCATCAAAGGGACCTCATCCTAGGAAGCAGAAGAGAGAAATGGTATTTGGGCTTTTCTGGTGCCAGTCTAAGCACACACGATTTTTAAAGATTAAATACTTCAAAATCACCTCTCTTCTTTGCCAAATGGATTGTAGAATTTTTTTTAAAAAGTAAATAATTAGGAAAGTGGTTTAATCTACTGTGGGATCCTGATAAATAACTGGGAGAGGGAACTTTTTCTTAATGCCAATTACCACCACTTGTTAAGAACAGGATGGATTTCTGTTAGCTCCGTGGTTGGTTAGATGATCAGATGGTTGGTGTGGTTCAGAGGGCAAGGTGAGGCAGGATTTGACAATCTCCAAGAAAACAAATGAAAGGGCATTCATTTTCCACCAAACCAAATCAGCCTTAGCTGGAATGGGCAAAAATCAGATTTATTTTCTATTGTTGCTATTTGGGCTTCCCCAGTGGCTCGGAAATAAAGAATCTGCCTGCGATGCAGGAGCCACAAAAGATGCGGATTTGATCCCTGGGTCTGGAAGATCCCCCTGGAGGAGGGCATGGCAACCCACTCCATGGACGGAAGAGTTTGACAGGCTACAGTCCATGGGATCGCAGAGTTGGACATGACTAAAGCTACTGAGCATGCACGCATGCATGTTGCTGTTTTGGCTGCACTGCCCTCCATCTGAGCCTCCCTGGCCTCCCCTGAGACTTCAGGAGATTTAGATAAAATGTCAGAGAGGAGAGCTGGATATTTTTCTCCTCTGGTGCTTGGCTAGAGGGAGAAGTCAAGGCCATAGGAGGTACTGAAGAGATCTTGTTGGTGTGTATTCTTCCACCCAGCAAGCCTTCCGGGGGGACTCCCCACCCCCTCTGCTCAGCTTCCTAGAGAAGAGATCAAATGTTTCAAAGCATTTCCACCTTCACTAATTTTTAATGCCTCTACCAGACTGAGACTTGCCCACTGGGGGGAAAAAAAAAAAATCCATGCTCGTTGAAACAGTCAAAAATAAAAGTGATCTTCTAACAGTAGCACATTTAACTTCCTCCATGACTACCAGCAGGAGCCAAGGCAGATAGCTTTGGCCCAGTATATTAAGCCTTAATAGTGTCCTGGGGAAATGATCACACTGGAAATCAGAATATGTTTTGACATAATTCACAAAATTCAGAGTCTCCTTCCAGAAGAATTGAAGAAGCTCTCACCCAGATCCTTCCCTGTAACTTCTCCAGTTCCTGACACCACCCTGCCCATCCTTTTCCTCTGCTCCCTTGCCAAGTTCCCCCCCAAAAACCACCCACGTGGGTCCATGTGGGAGCCCAGACTGTAACCCCACAATCTGGTTTCCCAGACCATCAGAAGATAACACTGCCTATCAGCCAAAAAATAAAGCTTCCTGACTATAGTTGCAATAATTACAGCTAATTACACACTCCATGCTTCCTGCAAAAGATATATATTTTAAGCTGCTGGGCTGACTTTCTCCCTTGGCTGTATTTAAAGGTTAGTTTCTGACCTGCTTCCTGGTTTAATGGAATAGTTTAAATATTACAAATCCTTACTTGATTCTGATAAATTATGACTCCCCTGACACCTCACAAAATCCTTATCATGCCAGAGGAAATAGTTGGAAGGAAGAGCGCCGTCTCCATGATAATAAACAGAATAACAAACCAGAGGGTTGTAGATTTGGGGGTCCCCGGCTTCTTGGGTGGTTGAAAGTGTTTGGCCCTGGCCTCACACTCGCCCCAGCACCTGAGGCCTGTGGCTAAAGCAGCATGAACTTCACTCCCCCCGCCTCGCAGGACTGTTCACTTGGCCTAATTGTCAGCTCCTGCTAAGAACATGTAACATCTCATTTTCCAAGAGACTGTGGCAATGTTGAGCTTTGCTTGTAGCTGAGGACAGGTTTGTGGAGTTTCCACTCTTGATAGGCAAGTGCTGTGGATCACATGAACCTCCCTCCGGAGGATGTTGTTTAGGATAAATGAATCCCAGTTTCTAGTTCCAGTGGTGACCTGGAGTCAGTCTCTGTGTGTAACAGTATGTGGGCAGAGGGCCTCATCCACCTTATCTGTTTACAGTATATTGCCAATCTTATTAAATAGAAGAAAGTAACCAACACACACACATGTGCAACCACAAAAGTGATATTCAAGGCATCAAGAAAAGGGCATGTGAAAAGCCCTTCTCCACTCCCCGGGAACTGGAGGGAAGAGATTCAAGTCTCCTGATGTCAGCAAAGCAGAGAGAAGCAAGACAAGACTGTGGAGAGGTCTGCCTTGACAGCTAAGTCCTGAATTTCCCTGTCTCTAGCTGTTGGACTAAGACATCCGTATGGAAAGTGAAAAACCCAGCCACATGTACAGATGATTTGTTTCATGTGGTCCCAAATGTCCTGATTTCCCCTTCAGTGACTAGAGGATCTGAAAACAAAGTAACCACTGAAGGACCAACTATGGGATCAGATCTCTCACTATATGAAATTTTCTTGCAGAATACTGAACTCTAGATAATAGGACTTTTGCAGTGCTTGATAACCCATAATTATTTTTTACAAAGGATGAGCCTTGTGAATGTATGGGTTTGAGTGGCTGTGTTGATAAGACTCAAAGATCTACCCTATTACATGACCTGTTAAAAAAATCTCTTACACTGCTGTGTGTAGGTATTTACACCTTAGAAACAGATTTGGTTTTTTCTCAGGAGGTTCCCCCATTAAAATCCAAAGTCTTCGGTTCACCTTGGGAGGGGAAATCTAACATAATGGTCAAAGCAAGAGTCTTAGTGAAAGACACACACTATCTATGCCTTGCAGAGAGGAGAGGATAACGCAGAAATGTCCCACAGGGGCTGAAAGAGCTCCAAAGCGAGACTGACCATCTTTGCAACATGCAGTGTCAGGGTCAGTTCTCTTAAAGGCTATTAGCAAAAAGGAGACGTGACCTCCCACTGGACAGTTATTGTTGCTGTTGTTTAGTCGCTAAGTCGTGTCTGACTCTTTGTGACCCCATGGACTGCAGCTTCCCTGTCCTTCACTATCTCCCAGAGCTGTCTCAGACTCATGTCCATTGAGTCAGTGATGCTCTTTAATCATCTCATCCTCTGCCACCTTCTTCTCCTTTTGACTTCAGTCTTTCTCAGCGTCAGGGTCTTTTCCAATGAGTCGGCTCTTCGCATCAGGTGTCTAAAGTATTGGAGCTTCAGCATCAGTCCTCCCAATGAATATTCAGGCTTGATTTCCTTTAGGATTGACTGGTTTGATCTCCTTGTAGTCCAACGGATGCTCAAGAGTCTTCTCCAACACCACATTTCGAAAGCATCAGTTCTTCAGCACTCAACCTTCTTTATTGTCCAACTCTCACATCCATATATGACTACCGGAAAAACAATAGCTTTGACCTACACGAATCTTTGTTGGCAAAGTGATGTCTATGCTTTTTAATATGCTATCTAGATTTGTCACAGCTTTTCTTCCAAGGAGCAAACTTCTTTTAATTTCATGGCTTCAGTCACCATCCCCAGTGATTTTGGAGCCCAAGATAATAAAATCTGTCACTGCTTCCACTTTTTCGCCTTCTGTTTGCCATGAAGAGATAGGACCGGATGCCATGATCTTAGTTTTTTTTTTACCATTGAGTTATTGGTCACTTCCAAATAGGCAAGTGAATACTCAAATGGAAAACGAAGGTTCTTTTGTATGTATGTACACACTAGTGTACATACTACACTAGTAAAATTAGTATTTGGAGCCTTTTATTGTTAAGGTTGTCATTTCTGAGACTGAAAGAGAGTGAGTGAGCAAAAATGGAAAAAACAGGATGCTTGGAGTCACTTTCTCTGAGACAAGTTAAGTGAGACAAAAACTGTACTATTGATAGATTTGAAGGGAAATACAATCAAAGCATAACCCAGTTTTCAAGGGAGATCACATCTAACAAGATGAATGCCATGAAACTTGTTTTGTTGTTGCTGTTGTTTTTCATTCAGAGCAGAGGAGGACGCAGAGAACTGGAGAAACCTCAGCTCACTTTTCATTGGGGAAGAACAAAGTGACTCACAGATTCCAGTTTGCTTTGGAAGGAGATGTATTTTGAGGGGGTGCTTCAGAATCTTCATAGCGCAGAAGGAAGGCTTTAACATAATATCTCCTTCAGCAAACTAGTTTATCATACTCAACAGAAATGACAGAAGGAAAAAAAAAAAAAGGATGGGAAACCATTCTGGGGTGAGCAAAGGGTGACAGCTGGATGGGAAAATCCAGCTACACCAAGTATTTATTCATGCTTATATAAACCTCAATTAGCTATCTTCAAATGCTAAGTCTCTGCTGGAGAGAAAGAGCATTTGGAAATGTGACTTGGAAGTTGGTGGATGTCAGCTATTTTGCTGCATTGTTGATTAATGTAATTGAAGTATATATTACAGAAACAGAAAAGGAAATGTGACTTCTTCAGGGACCCATTAATTTCTTAAGGATAAAGTGTTTGAAGGTTCAAAGGCTTTGTTGAAGCTTATTTTAAATTTAAAATTTCCATTGCCAAGGGATTGATTACCATTCTTATATTAGCTTTGTCAAACACCAAGTGGATCTTAGTTCTTTCAAAGTTTTGTGGCACTTAACTGTTTTCAGAGCATTTTTAAAAAGAGAAGCCTGTCTTACAACTTCTCCCAAGGACAGACTTGTTTTCCCTTTACAAGAACAGCAAGATAAAAATTTCTAAAGTCTTGAAAAGAGCAATTCCCACTCTCCCCATCTTTGGGATTTTGAAAGTCATTACTGCCAGTCAGGTACAGGTACCTCCTCACTCAAACACTTTCCCGGATTAGTTTCTGTTTGGTTTTCCTTTGACTTTAAAACACCAATTTATTTAAGTGTCTTTGTGTATCTGAAGCTTAGTGATGTTGTTTAAGGACCCGCTGCGTCAGATTAGTTAAGCTTTTCCCATCTCTCCACCCCCATGACTACACAGAGTTCTTTTTATAACTCTTCTCGCTTCCTCTGATCACTGTTTAAGGCACTCTCATAAACACCGCCCTTCGAAAGTAAGCCAAGATGTCCCAAGCACCCGTCTTTATTTGTGCTGTCCCAACAGTGAACTCGTTAGTTCAAAAAGTCAGACAGCAGCATTTCCGGCTCCTTTGAAACCCAGCCCAAAAGAAGACTGTGGTTTCACACAAGAGCAAGAACAGGAACGACGCCAGTGGGAAGTCAGGGTTAAGGTGGCACTGCCATCCACCCAGGTGAAGTTGGTCTGAGGGAACTGGGAGGCTGCATTAGAAATGAAAGCATTATGGCCCAAGGATTTACCACGAGCAAATCGATAACGAGAGTGCGGATAAGCCTGAGAGCAGTTCCACAGAAAGTTTTTGTTTCTTACAGGGAGAAAGCTATTTTCTCCTCATCACTTTTGCTTTTCCCTGCCCTTCCGTTCCTGATTCTGCTCCTTCTGTGTGCTTGGTCAGCCAGTCGTGTCTGACTCTTTGCGACCCCATGGACTGTGCCTCACGAAGCTCCTCTGTCCATGGAATTCTTGTCCAGGCAAGAATGCTGAAGTGGGTAGCCATTCCCTTCTCCAGGGCATCTTCATGACACAAGGATTGAACCCGGGTGCCCCACCTTGCAGGCGAATTCTTTACCGGCTGAGCCACCAAAGCAGCCCCGACGTTGCTGCACGGTATTGGGAGTGTGAGGTCCAGCCAGCAGAGGGCGCTCTGTCGGGCTGTGCCTGCTTCCGGGCTGTCTCTGGGTCACGCACTGGGTGGGAATCGCGGACTAACTGGTGGGCTCAGACCTCGAGAACTGTCCTTCCTCCGCAGCACCCAAGCCTGGACTCCACGCAGCGCTGAGAACTGTTCGGCATCAGCTAACGAGGACACACATCCTCCCTTCTGGTGTGGGAGACTGCCTCAAGAAAATGCTATCACTCACATTGACTGTATTTTCAGTGTTTTTTCAATTTGAGCCCAATGATCCTGTTGCAAATATCTGGAGGGCAGCTCTGGGCTGGGTCTGGGTGGAAGAAACATGACTTTGAAGATGCTCCCCTCCACAGTGGTGTATTCTACGCCCCCTCCTTGTTCCAGATCTTCGTCTCAGCCTTCTCCCTGCCAAACCAACGCCCAGGCATAAACATACTCCAGGTGCCTGCTTCTGAATCCCCCAGACCCAGAGAACTGGTAGGAGTATCTGGACTAAAATGGCTTTAATGTGCTCTAAATATCTAGGAACATTTGCTTATTAACTAGCTCTCTACCTCTTGGCTGAAAATAGTAAGTTGTGTGTGTGTGTGTGTGTAAATAGGGATAAAGAGTGGTGAAGACATTTGGGGATGGGGACGCTTGGAGAGCAATTACATGTTAAACCGGAAGTGGAGCTGATCCCCTGTTGTACACAGACAGTGAAACGCCCATTGGTGGGCCCTTAATAAAGGCAATGAATGATGGTGATGATGATTGGGACTGGGGAGGAAGGGAGAATGTGATATGGAAGCACGAAACAGAGGCTACGGTTTCACTGTTGCTAAAAAATATCCCCAGTGGGTGGCTGGTGGGCAGCATGGAGAAACACTTAAGGGGGCTGGGCTTTGCTGACCTTGTCAAGCTGCACCTCACCCCACTCCTGGGTATCACATTCCAGTCTGGCGAGCCCTGGAGGGAGTCTAAACTGGCTCTCTCATGGGCAGTTGAGAGGAGCTGGAATTTTACATCATTTTTAAACTTTGCAGGCTGGTTTCCTTTATATCTAAGTGCCTGGGGACACCTTTGGCATTCTCTACTCTCAAAGAGCCTTCCTCTGTGAGGAGCTGCAGGAACAGAGCTGGTGAGTGACCTCTGCTCAGTGTTTTTGGTTAATAGTAAGAGGATAAATGCCCTGGCAGGTACCTCTCCCTCCCCATTTCTTCAGGATTCAACAGGCTCAGACCTACATCCTCATCCTAGGGTCAGGCACTGTCCTAGGCGTTCAGGATACAGGGGAGTATGTGGCCCCTGCCAGGAGCTGAGGATGTAGGTTGTATTATCACTCCTTGGCAGATGACAAAAAACAATAGGAGAGGTTGAGTGGCTCAGAACCAGGGTCTCCTAAAATCAGAACCTAGATTCCTTGCCAAAGGGGAAGGCAGGGGGGAAGGGATAGTTAGGGAGTTTGAGATGGACATGTACACACTGCTATATTTAAAATGGATAATGAACAAGGACCTATTGTAGAGCGCAGGGAACTCTGCTCAATGTTATGTGTCAGCATGGACGGGACAGCTTTGGGGGAGAATGGATCCATGTATATGTATGACTGAAGCCCTTTGCCGTTCACCTGAAACTATCACAACATTGTTAACTGGCTATACTCCAAAACAAAATCAAAAGCTTTTAAAAAATCAGAACCTAGTTTCCTAATAACTTCACTCGTTATTCAGCTTGAGAATTTGAAGGCTACAAGAGACCTTTACAGTTTTCACAGTCATTTCTCCTCCTGGGGAGAAGACACAGGAACTAAGCCATGATACAACTCTTCCCCATCACATCCCCATTGAACGGGTGGAGAACTTGAGCAGAAGTGGTTGCGACCCAGCCAGCCATAAGCTACTAGGGCCATGTTATTGCTATGCCTCTACCAGTTTGTTCAATCTCAGTCACCTTTTCACAGGGGCCTAGTCCCACCTTTCAGTCACATCCTGGATCAACGAATGGTGATGATGGTGAATCAGAGCATGGCTGAAGCAATAAAAACCAGTCCTTCTGCTATGACCACTGTGTTTGTTGATACTTAATTCATCTAGGTGCCATTTTTGCTACAGTGCTACATGAATATCAACCCTGCAGGCGTTTTTCTTATCACTGCAGTATAGTAGTTGAGCACCTAAGCTTGTGAGTCAAACAGACTGGGATCAGAATCATTATTTTCATGTTATAAAATTTAGGAAATTGAAGCATGTAGAATTTTGTTACTTGACTGAGATCACATAGCTTGTACGTAGAAAAATCATGCCAAGATGTGACCTGTTTCTGTTTTTATTCCAGAACCCACACTTACTTCACTATGGGATGCTATCTAATTAATCCCAGCATTTATTGATAATAGGAAAATTAGGCATTTTCCTATATATCAGAAACTATGTATGCTAAGTCGCTTTAGTTGTGTCTGACTCTGTGTGAGTCTATGGACTGTAGGCTACCAGGCTCCTCTGTCCATGGGATTCTCCAGGAAAGAACACTGGAGTGGGTTGCCATGCCCTCCTCCAGGGGATCTTCCCAACCCAGTGATAGAACCCCATCTCTTATGTCTCCTGCATTGGCAGGTAGGTTCTTTACCACTAGTGCCACCTGGGAAGCCCCATCAGAACCTGTTCAAAGCCCTATACATATATTGTCTCCTTGAGTTATCTTCAGTATTCTTTATAATTGCTTCCATTTTATGGAAGAGGGAAGGAAGCTTAGGGAGTTTAAATAATGTGCCATAGTGAGAAAGTAGCAGAACTCAAACTGGATCCCAGGAGTGTCTGACTCTGAAGCTCATTTTCTTAAGGACTGTGTATTCTGTTTTGGAGAAGGGCATGACAACCCCCTCCAGTATTCTTGTATCCCCAGTATCCCCTCCAGTATCCCCCTCCAGTAATCCCCATGGAGAGAGAAGCCTGCAGGGCTACAGTCCATAGGGTCTCAAAGAGTCGGACATGACTGAAGGGACTAAGCACTCATGTATGCTGTTTAGACAAGAGATCTGGAAAGAAGTAATGGATTGCCGGGAGCCAGCATGGGAGATCCCACCCATGACAAGGTCATACGGAGGAGACCTGACAGGCAAGGCGGATCAGGACTCGAGGGGCTCCCTGGACCTGCTCGAGCATCGACCCCTAAACCAAAGTCTGTCTGTCTACTGTTTACTATAATATGCCTTTCACCAACTCTTCTGACATTAACAGGGGGCTATCCCTGACCACCTTTCTCTGAAGGAGATCAACTTAGGGTTCTAGTTAATAAGTCTCCTGGGCATGAAAGGAGTATTTCAATTCAAACCCCTCTGTTGGCATTCTAGCTTGCTTGACAGGTTTATCCATACTCTTGCAACTAACGCACATGATTGTTCACAACATCCCAACCATGACCTTCGAGCGGTGAAAAAGCTTTATTAGAATAATACTGCATTGTTGAGCCAATGCTTGCTTACCAATTGTGTGCCTGGGAGTGCATTAGTTGATATAGTTGGAATGTAGAAAAAACAAGTAATAACCGTGGCATTAGCAACATTAGACCTTTGCGTTAATAAGTTCTTTCTTTGTTGTAACCCACTACACTTTTGCTCCATAAGAATGTAACTTTATTTAGTACTTTCTGCATGACTCTGCATCTTTCACTTCTGGAAATGTGTAACTCAGGGTATAAAAGCTCCTTTTGAAAATAAAGCTGCAGACCCCCCTTCACCTAAGCTTGGTCTCCCCGTGTCATCTCTCTTGCTGACGCCGTTCATCCTGAAGGTGAGAGAGTCATTTCCTAGGCAGGTTGATAGGGAGTCTAGGGGTCCCCAAGGAGAGAGGGGTCTGGAATTCTCAAGGAGGAAGAAAGGACAAACTTTTTTTCCTTCTCTACATTCCTTAGGATTATATAACAATAATGTATCCTGCCTGAGGACAGTCTTTGGATTAAACCTTCTGGCTAATTCTGTTATCTTAAAATGTGAATTATGGGAGTAGGTCTGATGAGGTCTTTACAACCTCCAGACATTCTTTGGAGTATATAACTTCATTGTTAACACTAGCAAGCGGGTATTCTTTCTGCCCCCTTCTGATGCCTATGTCAGAAGCTTTCTCTATCTCCTTTATACTTTAATAAAACTTTATTACACAAAAGCTCTGAGCGATCAAGCCTCGTCTCTGGCCCCAGATTGAATTCTTCTCCTCCGGGGGCCAAGAATCCTGGTGTATTCACGTGATTCAACAACAACGTTTCAAGGGTATCCCTGGACTCCTGCTGGGGCTGGACCCCGGTAATGGATCAGTGCCATATTTAAAATTTCCTTTCCTCACTGCATATAAGTTTCTATCACTGCCTTCTTGGATACGGAAGAACTAAATGTTCAGTTTAGAAATGCGTGTTAGTGGTTAGCAGCACAGGAGAAACAAATATACAGAAACACAGGTTCTGGAATCATTAAACCTTTGATTTAAGGGGAACTTTCAGATCATGTAGTCCAACTTGTTTTTTAGTTCAGAAAGTTGATGTTTTCATAGCCCTGCCAGATGGAGGAGAACTCATACCTAAAAAGGAGAGTTCCATCCTGGATTATCTAAAATGTATTTTGTTCTGAAATTTGATTTACTTAAAAGAGCCAAGATACTGAATATCAGATTGGGTTTGTTAATACTGATCAATGTGGTGCTATGTTTAATTAGCCTTGACTTCCAAACTGTGTAGGTTAACTGTGGGTCTAGGAATGAGGGATTTCATACTGTGCTTGTCTGTGGCAGAAAGTGAAGAGGAACTCAAAAGCCTCTTGATGAAGGTGAAAGAGGAGAGTGAAAAAGTTGGCTTAAAACTCAACATTCAGAAAACGAAGATCATGGCATCTGGTCCCATCACTTCATGGCAAATAGATGGGGAAACAGTGGAAACAGTGTCAGACTTTATTTTTTGGGGCTCCAAATCACTGCAGATGGTGATTGCAGCCATGAAATTAAAAGACGCTTACTCCTTGGGAGGAAAGTTATGACCAACCTAGATAGCATATTAAAAAGCAGAGACATTGCCAACAAAGGTCCGTCTAGTCAAGGCTATGGTTTTTCCAGTGGTCATGTATGGGTGCGAGAGTTGGACTGTGAAGAAAGCTGAGTGCTAAAGAATTGATGCTTTTGAACTGTGGTGTTGGAGAAGACTTTTGAGAGTCCCTTGGACTGCAAGGAGATCAAACCAGTCCATTCTGAAGGAGATCAGCCCTGGGATTTCTTTGGAAGGAATGATGCTGAAGCTGAAAGTCCAGTACTTTGGCCACCTCATGCGAAGAGTTGACTCATTGGAAAAGACTCTGATGCTGGGAGGGATTGGGGGCAGGAGGAGAAGAGGATGACAGAGGATGAGATGGCTGGATGGCATCACTGACTCCATGGACGTGAGTCTGAGTGAACTCCGGGAGTTGGTGATGTACAGGGAGGCCTGGTGTGCTGCGATTCATGGGGTCGAAAAGAGTGGGACACAACTGAGCGACTGAACTGAACTGAATTGATGTGTGTGTGTGTGTGTATATATATATATATATATATAAACACATTTTAATATATAAAATCACTCCCACAGTTAGAAAAACTGTAAAGAGAAACAAACACATCAGATTTCATTAGTATTGCATGGTGAGGTGGAGACAGCGGAGGCCTCAGAGTTCAGCGAACCTGGCTACTGAATCCCTGTTCTGCTTTTGTAATTTGTGTGGCTTTAGCCTCTTTTTTCACCTCTCTGAGCGTTGGTCTCCATCTGCCAGTGGTGTTTCTACCTACCTTCCAAGACTGTGTGAAACTTTAATGAGATATTGGTGTAACTCGCTTGTTAGGTCTCTTCCCTCCTTTTCCCCTTTATTCTTTTCACCAGTTAAAAATACAACTTTCAGCGGGTGAGGGCAGCTGGGAGTGGGGGTGGGGCAGGGGACTGTTAGATTAAAGCTCCTAAAAGTGTTTGGCAAATGATGAATTACAAAGTCCTAAGGTTCTTCCTACAGTGTCTTGGGGATGGCAGTTAATGAACTCATAAACATAAAACAGATAAAAAGGAAATTGGACAAGGAGGAGGAGGAGGTAGCCCGAGATACAGTAAGAAAACATGTCAGGATTCTATAGCATTCTAATGTAAGTCCTCATCTGCATCTCATTATCTTAATAGTCCAAAACAACAGCCCTTTGCTGGCTCACACAGGAGGATGCGAAGTGACTCCCTTGGACAGGGTCCCCAGCCTCTATCACATTAGATAGTATTTCCAAATGCTGAGTGTCACAGGAGTGTTTCACATTCTCCTAACCATTAAACAGTTTGGCTTTCCTTTGGGACGGGACGAGTTTAGCAACCGCAGAGCAGCCTCCTGGAAGAGACTTCTCCGGGATTCCAAAGCTCCAGCAGCAACATAGCACAGCACGGTACATGGAGCCTACTCCATAAGAAGTATTTTATCCAAACCTGCATCCTCCTTTTAGGGTTTATAGACAAAACTCAGTTCAGTGGGCCATGTAGGATTTCTTTCTTTCTTTCTTTTTTTTTTCTCCTGGGAAATATGATGTATGAGAACTATTTATTTGAAATATTTCAAACTTCCCAAGGACTTGCAATAAGAATCCAAAGGATCTCATATGCCCTTCACACAAATTCCTCAAATGCTAACATTTAGCACAGTTGTTTTAATTATAATCTAATTATATATACTTATTATCACTTATTTTCTAAAATCATTTGAGAACCATTTACAGATATGAAGCCTCTTTGCCCCTAAATAAGTGTATTTCCTAAAAATAAGGGCACGTTCCCACATAAACACAGTGCAATTATCATCGTCAAGAAATTGGCAGTGCTATAACACTGTTACTTAATCCTTGGCTCTTTTTCAAATTTCACTCTTGTCACAATGATGGACTTTATGACAAAAGCTTCCAGTCTGGAATCAGACATCGCCTTTCATCTCTTCAGTCTCCTTTAATCTTGAACTCTTCTTCCGTCTTTGTCTTTTAGGACCTTGACAATTTTGGAGACTACAGGCCATTCATTTTGGGGAATGCCCCTCAATTTGGATTTGTCTGATGTTTCCTCGTAACTATTTTCAGCTTATGCACGTTTGGCAGGACTGTCCTAGGAGATGTTTCTCAGTGGATTATTCCAGGAAGCACCTGATGTCAGTTTGTTCTATTTCACCGTCCTAACTGTGAGGTTGTTCTTCTCTTTGTAATTAATAAAAACCTTGTAGGGAAATACTTGGAAACTGTTTAAACATTGTCTTTCTCCTCCAACTTTCCCCTTTTGTAATTTTTTGGCTAAAAATAACAAAGTGGTACTATTAATGAAAGTTAATCTCCCCAGAAAGGCATAGAGAAGAAGGATGTGCTTCGAGGTGCACGAGGCCATCCCATGACAGAGCCCAGACGCCCAGAGATCAGGCTTGTGTTCTCTCGTGTCTCTAAGGCCCTGTGTCTTTTAACAATTCCTTCCGCTCCCCCTGGGAGAGAGCTCTTTCAAACAGTCCTCCAAGCTGGCGTTGGGACAAACTGGCCCCCTGCCAGCCTCCAGAGAATCTCTCATGCCTGTCTACTCCCGTCCCTGAGACTGCAGTCTGTGGCTTGTTTGGGGGACCTTTTGCAGAGCTTTTGTCTTTTCGAATCTGTGGGTCTCCTTACAACGGCTTCTAATTGTTTACATTGGAAATGGTTAGCTTTCACCTCTAAGCTCCGAGCCCCGTGTCTGAACTGGGAGACTAGAGTGATCACCAGTTGGGAGGCTATCAGAAGGGCAAGGAGAAGCCCCCCTACCACCTGAGAGCTCAGGGTTTACTCTTCCGAAGACCCTGTGCAAATGCAAACAGCTTGAGAGCAGTGGCACCATAAGCATGGCAGGAGTCGCCAGGGCCATCTGGGAGTCTTCCCGCCATGGTCCCCTGTATGTTCATCCTGTCCTTCCCCTAGGGTCCTGTGAAAATTTTAAGTGGCTGCAGTCTGCGCTACCTGCCAAGCTCACTTGGACAGCAAATGCTGAACTGCCGAGCCCAGCCTGGGTGCCCACAGCCACAGCCCGCTTTGGAAAAAGCCACATGCCTGCTTCCTTCCATCCTCCTTCACTCCTCCTCTCTTTCTTTCCTTCTTTCTTCCCCTTTATTTCTTTCCTCCTTCCTTCCTTCTTCTCTTTCTTTCTCACTTTCTCACTCCCCTTCCCCTTGCTTTTATAAAAAATCCATGATATGAATTGAAGTATAATAGGTAGTTTTAAAAATCAAGACATAGTTCACATACCATGCCGTTTGCCCATTTAAAGTGTACGATTTGAGAGTATTAGTATTTTCACAGAGTTGGGAAACCATCACCACAATCAAATTTAGAAAACAAAAAGAAACTCAATACCTAATAGCAGTGACTCCCAAGGGGCAGTTTAAAAAGTGATTGACGCTCTTTCTTGAGCTGAACTTAACTGTTCAATCACTATCTTTCAGAAGAGCTGTGCCTGCAGTGGGTTCTCTGAGAAGACTTAACTGATGGCAGCTATGCAATTGGGTTTCCTTCCCCGAGGAGCACTAACCTGAACTTGGCTTTCCAATTTAGAATTTCTTCTGACTTGTTCTCTGGAGAATCATGAATGGATTATCCTTAGGAAATGACAGGATTATAGGAATCATCTTTTCTAGTATTTACAGTTTGAGTAGAACTTTCATAATACACAGTGTTACTTTTTCCCTCCCAAACAATAGTCACAAGTGAAAATAACAATAGACTTCACTTAATAAGTGCTTATTCTATGCTTGGCAACTCTTAAGTGCTTCCCATACGTGCATTAACTCATCTAATCCTCAAGCACCAGATGAGACAGGGCTCTGGTAAAATTAGCCAGAAATGCAGAGAGGTTAAATGATGACAGGCCCAAGATGGTAGAGCTGGTAAGGGCAGAGTTGAGATGTGAGCATGTGCAGTGTGATTCCAATCTGAACTCTACATACCACTCTAATTGCCTTTAGTGCTCCCATTTGGGAAGCAAGGACTGAGGCTTTGAGAAGTTATACATTATGAGAAGAACTAGTTGGGACCTGAATACATGTATTTGGACCCCAAGCTTAATGCTATAATGAGGCAACATGCCTCTGCCATCATGCCAACTAACCAATGAGTTAGTTCAGCATCTTGCCAGGTACACAGAATCAAGTCCTTCAGCTAAGCCAAACAAACAAACAAACAAAAAGAAATAGAAAACATTCCTGGTTGAGGCTTGTTTTTGAGCTACAATGTCGTTATTGTGACATTATAAGATTGGCCCTACTTTCGGTGGGCCAGAAGCATTTTTCAAACCGATTTCCAAGGTCAGTTTTTCCTTCCTGTTTTTGCCTCGGTTTGCAACTTCTCTTGATTTCTCTTTCTCCATGTTTCCTATCCACAAACAAGGAATGAGCCACATGGATTTAATAACTGGGGCAGTGATTCATGTAGACTTTCATTTAATCAGAAAGAACAGTGGAAGGTCCAAGAACTCATTTAGTTATATATCATTTTAAAAGAGTTGACACACATGTCCTTTAGAGTAGAGAGAAAATAATAAAATTTAAAAAGCAAAAGCCAGCTCAGACCTGCCAGCTGCAATGACTGGTTACACAGAAGAGATCCATGGAATTCTGAAGCCATTTGGGTTTTGTTATGTTTGCTGAAACAGCACCAACTGTGATCTCTACCTCTTTAAACGGTTTAATGACTTTTGGATAAGCCTTTGGAGTTAAATGGTTAAATCACCAAATGCTCCATAAAATAATTACACAAACAATTTTCTGGCTAATTATCTAACATGAACAGAAGCACACAGCTGCTAAGATATATAATTACTGTCTCATCAGGGCTAGCTATTGTATATACACGATTCCTTTACTGATCTCAGTGTGGTTTGGTGGGAGGCCACTAACATAATATCTCATGAAATGAGCAAGTTAAAATTCCAAGCTCTGGTCCAGTTAGTGACTCTTTTTGATTTTTTTTTAAAGGAATGGATTAGGGCCTCAAATCCATCCATAATGGTCAAGCACATAACTAGTATGCACATTTATGTGGTCTATCTGAGTCTTGGACATGTGTATTTAAATGTCCAGTGTGGATAAATATAAATATTCTAACTTACTGGGTATAAAATGTACATATAGAAAAGCATACATATCGTAATTGCCAGTTTACAAATGAGCACTCTCATATAACCAACCCCCAGAGTATCACCAGGACCCCAAACACCTCTGTTGCCCTCCTCCCAATCTCTACTCCTTCCAAGGGTAGCCACTAACCTCAGTTCTATCAACAGAGATTAATTGTACATGTTTTGCACAAATTTAAATGAAACCATACAACTTATGCCCTTTGTGCCTAGCTGCTTTTACCATGTCTGTAGAATTTATCTCGGAGAAGGTGATGGCACCCCAATCCAGTACTCCTGCCTGGAAAATCCCATGGACAAGGAGTCTGGTGGGCTGCAGTCCATGGGGTCAAGAAGAGTCAGACACGACTGAGCGACTTACCTTTCACTTTTCACTTTCATGCACTGGAGAAGGAAATGGCAACCCAGTCCAGTGTTCTTGCCTGGAGAATCCCAGGGACAGGGGAGCCTGGTGGGCTGCCGTCTATGGGGTCGCACAGAGTCAGACATGACTGAAGTGACTTAGCAGCAGCAGAATTTATCTATGTTGTTGCAATTTGTTGCAATTCTTATTGCCATGTACTATCCTATTGTGTGACTACTATAGTTTATCATTCTACTGTTAACAGGTTTGGGGATATTGTGAATAAAGCTGCTATAAGTGTTGAACATATGGCTTGGTAAACATATCCACGCCCTTGGGTCTACACATGGGAGCAGAACTGCCGGGCTGTCTGGTGTGTGCATCTTCTGTTTTAGTAGACACTGCCAGTTTCCCCAAAACAGTTGTGCCCTCTGCACTCCTACCAGCACTAGAAGAAGCTGGGGTGAAAGATGTGAAGAATTCTAACCAATGCTTGCTAGATTTTATGGGATGGTACAGAGTGAGGAAGAAGTGTGAACAGCAGATCTAATGGAAAGTGTTCCTCACGACCTTGCAAGGGAAGGATAGGATTGAAGAAAGAAGCCTGGTGAAGGAAGCAGTCATGTTTGAGGTCATTTGGGAGGTAGGAGAAGACTATGGATCTTTATCACCCACTCTGCCTTTTTCTGTAGCATGTGACATGGTCCTAGAAAATCACCTCTCTCTTCTTTTTCTCTTTAGTCCTCATGGCTTGGGCTCAAGGGTATGAAGTCCACTCTGGAGACTTGGGGATGCCCTTCCTCTCATATGGCTGCCCTTGCTATGGTATATATGTACTGTACACAGATGTCTGGCCCCTCTGAGGCTAGGGGCATGAAGGATGAGAAATGAATAGCAGTCAATGAGAAATCAGAGAGAACAGAAAGAAAATCTGAGTGGGGTCCAGTTATCTGGTTTTGCAACTCTAAGCAAATCACTTAAATCTTCTCATGGCTTTGGTTTCTTTAGCTACAAAAAATTGAAGGCAACCATTCTTAATTCACTGGGTTTATTTGATTCTCAAATGAGTTAAAAGAATATATGCAGGAATGTTTTGGAAACTCTAACAAGCAAACACTGGCTATTTCTTAAGCTGATATTATTATTAATAATCAAATTGTCATGTTGAATAGGACTGTATCTCCAAGAAATGGCATTAAACTCCATTTTTCTATTCAAATTATAACATTTGCATTAACAGACTAAGACACAATCCTTCTCAGTAATATTAAAAAGAATAACAGATACAAATGTCTGAAATAGTGGCATTTACCCAGGATTACCTGGAATTCATTGGGCTCAGTCATCCAGCGCTCTATCAGACTTGCACCCGTTAATTAATTCTTTTAACAAATAGTTTTTTATTGAATACTCTTTTGTTTCAGTATGATTCTACACAGAGATTCACAACAGTATTCAAAGATGCACTTCAAGTGGTCCCTGAACCTATTGATCATGTATGGAGGGGAATGTGGGGATGACTTCTGTAAAACCAGCCCCCTCTTCAAATCTAAAGTTAAGACACACCATTTCAGGGAGGTGTCAAGTAAAGGAATATGAACTCCATATAAAATAATGCAGTTATTTCTATAAGAACTGCAAATTAAGTTGACAACAGACTCCCCATTAGCAATAATAGATGCTACATAATAGAATAATATCTTTAAAATGCTGAGGAAAAACAGAAATTAACTCAGAATAATACACCAAGCTTGATTATTATTCAAGCATTTTCAGAGAAACAAAGATTGAGAGTTTACCAACTCTAGACCTTTGTCAAAGTAACCATTCATAGGTATCATTCAAGAAACAGGGATTTTTAAACCTAAAGTAAAAATGCAAGAGGGAATGATGCACAGAAAAAGTTGTAAATTGTTGTAAATCTAAAGAAGCACGGTTTCAAAAAAAATCAATTAGGAAGTTGTAGAGACAACAAGAAACTGAAATGCTAGATGACAATAACATGGACAAAAGGGGTTGGGAGAGGCTGAAATGATAAATTCCAAGTTCTGTATGGAGGAAGATGGAGATAGGCTTAACCTACACTTTAAGCAAGTATGCCTTTTAAAAGTTATGAGTAATGCCTAAGTAATAGGGAAAAAATGTGTAATTTTAAAAACAAGTACATGCAAAAGAAAGAACTAAAGAATTCTAGAATGATCTAATAAGAAGCAGAGGAAAAATATGTGTAAAAGCTAAGAAAAAAAAAATATAGCAGAGAAAGTCTAGATATATTAGTAATCTCAGTAAACGTAGATAGATTAAACTGATTTGTTCCAAGGCAGAGATCAGTTCATTTTTAAGAAACAATCCATTATGCGTTGTTTACAAGAGTTGTACCTAAAACATGATGGTGCTAAAAGATTGAAACGATAGGGAAAGATAAAACAAGTAAAGAATAATACTGCTGGAAAAGCAATGTTAAGGCAAAAACGTGTCGTCTGGAATAAAGTCATGATTTAAGGATTGCACAAGTATTATTATAGGAAAGTAAAAGCAATGCTGAATCTGTATATTTCGAACAAAACAGGCTCCTAGCTTACAAAATAAATTTGCCAAATTTCTCTTAATGGGAAATATTTTTGTAGGCCTATTTCATAAACTGATCAAGCAGTAAAAGTTGGTAAAGATATAGACACTTTTGAGCAGTATAAGTAACAGAACAGCTGTAAAGGAGGCCTGTATAGAAGAAGCCTGTATTCCTCACACAGAGAATTCACATTCTTATCAAGTACACATTGAAAACACCAACTTACAAAAGAAGTCCTAAGAAATACCAAAGAATTGAAAACACTGACCACTTTCTCTTTCTATAATGCAATTATATCGGACATCAACAACAAAAAAGAGCCAAAAAATCAATATACTTGGAAATGAAAATAATCTTATAAATATTCATGAATCAGAGAAGAAATAGTAATGGAACTTATGAAATATTTAGAACTGAGTGACCACAAATTATCACCTAAAAAAAATTATGGGATGCCAGCCTGACCTTAAATTTGCAATTACTCAAATAATGTGGAAACTGCAATGATAAAAGCTAGGTAAGACTATTTTGGAGGAGGAGAAGATCGGGAAAGTTTTTAAAGGAGGAATGGCTGATCTAAGGATTAAAAGATAGAGAAGAAGAAGAGGTAGTGGAGGAATGTGAAGGAGAATATTCTTGAAAAAATAATCAGTGGTAAATTATACTGCTGCTGCTAAGTCATTTCAATCATGTCTGACTCTGTGCGACCCCATAGACAGCAGCCCACCAGGCTCCCCCCTCCCTGGGATTCTTTAAGAAGGAGCTATTGTGCCTAAACTGGATAAGGCAATGGCACCCCACTCCAGTACTCTTGCCTGGAAAATCCCATGGATGGAGGAGCCGGGTGGGCTGCCGTCTGTGGGGTCGCACAGAGTCGGACACAACTGAAGCAACTTAGCAGCAGCAGCAGTATTGTGCCTAAAGATACACTGGGTTTGTTGGAACTTTGTTTTAGACATATCCTCTGAGTTTTCTTATACAAAAAGTTCCTTTAAAGTTAAAACAGAAAGTTATTTAAGTAATAAACCTATAATTGGATTGGCTCTTTATAGCACAAAATAATTGGTTTGAATGTTACAAGGAGTTTAGAAATGTTTCATAAACCATTAGGTGTTAAATCCCTGAGCCAGTAGTAGGAAATGGTCTTTAGAAAAAGATCCTGTGAAGGAATTGGGATAATTGACATCAAAACTACATATTGGGGTTCCAATTCCTGTATGGAGAGAATAGCTTTTTCTGGATTAATGCTTCTGAAGACACAAAGTATCATGTCTGACTCTTTGCGGTCCCATGGGCTGTAGCCCACCAGGCTCCTCTGTCTATGGGATTTCCCAGGCAAGAATACTCGAGTGGGCAGCCACTCCCTTCTCCAGGGGATCTTCCGGACCAGGGATTGAACCCATGTCTCTTGAGTCTCCTGCATTGGCAGGCAGGTTCTTCACCACTAGCACCCCTGCATAGCCCCTCCGCAGATACTAGATGATAAAGAGCTGTTTGAAAGCACTGAACAGTGGCCAGAAGTAGGCAAACACAGGGGAGCATTTGGCCCTTGAAAGAAGGGAGCTTGTCCTCTGAGGAGATTCCCAGGCTGCACACTACACAGGGAGCTAGAACGTAAGCAAGAAAACCTACAATCATTCTGCCTGAAGGGATAAGTAGAATGGTTGGAAATGGAAGGTGTGGATCCCAGAAGTGAGGAAGCCCTGGTGAAGGAGCAGGCTAAGTTCTGCATATAAACTCCTTTCAAAACCATAATTGAGGCCTCCCGGTGGCTCAGTGGTAAAAAAAAAAAAAAAAAAATCTGCCTGCCAAGGCAGGAGACAAGAGGTTCAGTGCCCGGTCTGGGAAGATCCCGCATGCCACTGAGCAACGAAGCCCATGAGCCACAACTGTTGAGCCTGTGCCCTAGAGCTGGGGAATGGCAAGTCCTGAGCCCACGTGATGGAACCACCAAAGCCCACACCCCCCAGAGCCTGTGCGCCTCAAGGGAAGCCACTGCAGTGAGAAGCCCTCGTGTCACAACCAGAGCAGTAGCCCCCTGCTTGCTGCAACTAGAGAAAAGCTCACACAGCAATGTGGACTCAGCACAGCTCAAAATAAATAATTTAATTTAAAAATGACCATCATTGACTTCTGAGTAGTACAGGCACAAGTAGGATTCCAGATATCCTAAGGAGAAAATGACATCTAGGAAGCTGAGAGAGCTGAGAGAAATTGCTCCTGCTGGAAGCACAAGGGAAACCATTTGCAGTGTGAGTTAGGACAAGTTAGAAGAGCTCGGTTGGAGAAGGCGACGGCACCCACTCCAGGACTCCTGCCTGGAGGATCCCATGGATGGAGGGGTCTGGTGGGCTGCAGCCCATGGGGTCGCTAGAGTCGGACATGACCGAGCGACTTCACTTTCACGCATTGGAGAAGGAAATGGCAACCCACTCCAGTGTTCTTGCCTGGAGAATCCCAGGGACAGTGGAGCCTGGTGGGCTACTGTCTACGAGGTCGCACAGAATCGGACACGACTGAAGTGACTTAGCAGCAGCGGAAGAGCTCAGTAAACACCTTGGATTTGCCACTGAAATACCAGGGAGACCTTAAGAGTAAAGACCATGTAACAAGATTAATGGGTTTACTCTGAAACTAAGGACAAATGAAAATACATCCAGTAAAGCATAAAACAAAATCTACAGAAGTTTATGCTGATCAGTTAATAATCTGACTGCTTGCTGGAACAAAGTTTAACACTCTTCAGGATAAGATCGCAGGATACCGACTCTCTACAAGGTGATGATGTGATCAGCAACCCAGAGAAAAATCAGACTGGTAAGTGCCCTGGATGTTGGAATTATGGGATGGGAATTTCAGGAGAGAGTGAAAGACTGAGAAGGAACCAGATGGAAATCCAAAAATTGAAAAATATGTTATCTGACGTTTAAAAAAAAATCACTAAATGGAAATTAACAGCTTGTAGAAAAATCATTTTTTAAAAATCAAGAACCTATAAGGCAGATGAATAGAAATTATCCAACCCAAAATGCAGAGAGAAAAAAGATTGGGAAGAGAACGAACATGTAGGTCAGTATCATGTGACTTGATACAGGTGTAAATTGATTTCCAGAAGGAGAAGAGAGAAATAATAGAAAGAAAAAATATAATTCAAAATAATGGTTCGATATAGTTGCACTCATCTCACATGCTAGAAAAGTAATGCTTAAAATTCTCCAAGTCAGGCTTCAGCAATATATGAACCGTGAACTTCCTGATGTTCAAGCTGGTTTTAGAAAAGGCAGAGGAACCAGAGATCAAATTGCCAACATCTGATGGATCATGGAAAAAGCAAGAGAGTTCCAGAAAAACATCTATTTCTGCTTTATTGACTATGCCAAAGCCTTTGACTGTGTGGATCACAATAAACTGTGGAAAATTCTGAAAGAGATGGGATTACCAGACCACCTGATCTGCCTCTTGAGAAATTTGTATGCAGGTCAGGAAGCAACAGTTAGAACTGGACATGGAACAATGACTGGTTCCAAATAGGAAAAGGAGTACGTCAAGGCTGTATATTGTCACCCTGCTTATTTAACTTCTATGCAGAGTACATCATGAGAAACGCTGGACTGGAAGAAACACAAGCTGGAATCAAGATTGCCAGGAGAAATATCAATAACCTCAGATATGCAGATGACACCACCCTTATGGCAGAAAGTGAAGAGGAACTAAAAAGCCTCTTGATGAAAGTGAAAGTGGAGAGAGAAAAAGTTGGCTTAAAGCTCAACATTCAGAAAACGAAGATCATGGCATCTGGTCCCATCACTTCAAGGGAAAGAGATGGGGAAAGAGTGGAAACAGTGTCAGATTTTATTTTTCTGGGCTCCAAAATCACTACAGATGGTGACTGCAGCCATGAAATTAAAAGACGCTTACCCCTTGGAAGGAAAGTTATGACCAACCTAGATAGCATATTCAAAAGGAGAGACATTACTTTGCCAACAAAGGTTCGTCTAGTCAAGGCTATGGTTTTTCCTGTGGTCATGTATGGATGTGAGAGTTGGACTGTGAAGAAGGCTGAGCACCGAAGAATTGATGCTTTTGAACTGTGGTGTTGGAGAAGACTCTTGAGAGTCCCTTGGACTGCAAGGAGATCCAACCAGTCCATTCTAAAGGAGATCAGCCCTGGGATTTCTTTGGAAGGAATGATGCTAAAGCTGAAAGTCCAGTACTTTGGCCACCTCCTGCGAAGAATTGACTCATTGGAAAAGACTCTGATGCTGGGAGGGATTGGGGGCAGGAGGAGAAGGGGACGACAGAGGATGAGATGGTTGGATGGCATCACCGACTCAGTGGACATGGGTTTGGGTGGACTCCGGGAGTTGGTGATGGACAGGGAGGCCTGGCGTGCTGCGATTCATGGGGTCGCAAAGAGTCGGACACGACTGAGCAACTGATCTGATCTGATCTGATTTTTTTAATATTTAAATATTTTTAAATTTGATTAAAAAATAAACTCAGTATCTCATGTATCAAAGATGCTGAATGACCCCAGTGGATAAATATTAAGAACCCTGCCACAATAAACACTAAGATTAACCACTTATAGGAACATCATAGACAAACTGCTGAAAACCAGTGATAAAGGAAAACTCTTAGCACAGTCACAGAAAAAGACACCTTTAATATAGGGGACAATGATTACTGCTGACTTCAGAAGCAGTTTAAGCCAGAAGATGATAGAATGACATCTTTTAAAACTCATCATCTAGAATTTTATATCTAGTGAAATATCTTTAAAAATTAAAGTGAAATAAAGACATTTTTAGATAAAAGCTGAGGACATTTGCACCAACAGAACTGACTACAAAAGAGTACTAAAGATTCTAAATGTCTAAATTTAAAACATAATTAAATATAAAATCCTAAAAATTATTCAAAAGGGAAATGATGTAAGTTGGAAATTCAGATCTACAGGAAGAAAGGGTGAGTACTAGTAATGGTAAAGATGTAGGTAATTATAAAATACTATTTTCCCTCTTAAAAAAGTCCTTATAAGTCAGTTGATAAACAATTTATGTGGAGCATTATAACAGATATAGCAATACAGTATTAATTCAACACAGACTGTGCTGAGTTAAGCATGTATATTGTAATTCCCAGGAAAAGATACAAGTGTAGGAAAAAAGCCAACAGAGGATAAGATGAAAGAAAATACTAAAAATTCATTGATTATCACAAAAAATAACACAGGAAAAGAGGAAACAAAAGAATAGAGAGGGCAAATAAAAATGAACAGAAAGATAAGAGACTTAAACCCAATTATATTGATAATTAGATAAAATGTGAATGGATTAAACACTCCAATTAAAAAGGAGAGATGATCAGACTGGGGAAAACAACAACAAATAAGACCCCAACTATATCTTGTTTATATAAGAGGTATTTTAAAATATAAAGACATACATTGAAAGTTAAAGGGTGAGTGGCTTCCCTGGTAATCCAGTGATCAAGACTTGGTCTTCTAATGCAGGGGATGTGGGTTTGATCCCTGGCTGGAGAGCTAAGATTCCACATGCCTTGAGCAGTATTGTAACAAATTCAATAAAGACTTTTTAAAAATGGTCTACATCAAAAAATCTTTTTAAAAAAAGTTAAAGGATGAAAAAAGATACACCATGTGAAGAATAAGTGTAAGCCATGTTAATATCAGACAAAGTTGACTTCAAGGCAGAATATTATCAGAGATAAAAATAGTGTATCATAATGATAAAAAGAACCAATTCATCTGTAGATGCAACCATGGTAAATGTGTATGCATTTACTAATTAGACTGCATATAAAACAGCGGAGTGGCAAAGTTGCCCCCCATTTTTGTGGGAGAGCTCCTGTCCTTTCTGCGGCTGTTGCATACCCAGGAATGACGTGAGATGGTTTACATGGTGTAATTGTACGGAAGTGTAATTGTATGTGTAGGTGTAAGTGATTGTATGTGTAATGTAGGTAAGTGGTATGCTTCTTCCTGCCTAGAAACTATATTTGGATTTCAGGTGGCACTTGTTTCTTTTTTATCTCGAAAATAAAAAACATTACCATTTCTGTGGATATAACCCCAAGTTCATGAAGTATATTTAGGGATCTCCTTTGCACACTTCTCTAGCCAGGAGTCGTGACTTTGAAAATAAGCTGGGTGAACAGCCCATGGTAGCCTATGTCATGGCCATAATGTGTCCTGTGGTGAGGCCGTCCCCTTGCTGTTCTTTCTCCATTTTAGGCTCCAGTTGGCCCCATGGGTTGCTGAAATCCTGGCATTAAAGTGGAGATAGCAATCAGCATGCAGTCATGTTGCTCTACCATAATAACACATCGCATCATCCCACGATTCAACATCTCCTGAAGTTTGGTTGGCCATGAAGTTTTCTGGGATGCAGAAATAATTGCAAGTCCTAGGAAGACTCTCATATTGACCCACCAAAATGAACAAAAGGAGAACTTTAGGAAAGAGAGAATCAGAGATTCATTGAATTCAGAAGGATCCCTGTCAGTCATCTCAGCCAGCACTTATAAAATTTAATGAACATTAAAAATTACCTGCAGAGGCTGTGAAAATGCAGATTCCCAGATTCCCATCTCTAGAAACTCAGATCTAAGGTCTGGGATGGGGCCTAAGAATCTAAATGTTTAACAACTTCTCTGTGCAAGTAGACCTCAGACCACACTTTGAGAAACACTGATCTAGTTTCAACAGATCAGACGTGACAAGAAGTTTCCAGTGTTGGCTTGAACCCCCAGCCATGGTGAGCTCACCAGCCCACAAAGCAGCCCCGTCTCATTTTAGCAAGTTCTCCCTTGTTCCCAACCCAAGTCAGTCTCTGCCTCCTTTATTGTCTGGTTCTTTCCTCTGAAGCTACACAGAAAAATCAAATATCTCTCCTATTATGATGACCCTTTATATATGTTTTTATTTTATTATTCTTAGTGTTATTTTTTTTTCATTTTTTGGCCATGCTTAGGGCATGTGAGATCCTAGTTCCTCACCCAGGGATTGAACCCATGCTCCCTGCATTGGAAGCTCAGAGTCCCAACCACTGGACCATCAGGGAAGACTATATTTTTAATATAGCTATTGGGTTTCCTTAATAAATCCCTTTCTTTTCCAGGTTAAATATTACTAGTTACTTTGATAGTTTCTAAAACTGGTATTCTAGCTAGACATATCACCCATCTTTATGGCTGTAGTGTGTGTCTTAAAATGCACTATCAGACCTGAGAAACATATTTCAATTTATCCTCACAACTGTACAGTTCAGTGAGGGTCATTACTGTCATTGGTTTGCCTTCGGGGATTTGCTTCTTTTTAAGAATCTCTAACAGGTTGTGTGATTTATCCAACTCTGTCCTTTTAAAACAATGTTTTGGCTCTTGTAGGCCCTTTGCATTTCCATATAAATTCACAATCAGCTTCTCAAGTTGTCCAAAAGAGCCTGTTGGAATTTGTTTGGATTCCACTGAACCTACTCATCAATTTAGGTAAAATGGACATTTTAACCATTTTAATTCCTGTGATTTATGAACACAATTTATTTAGGTCTTCTTGATCTTCCTTCTGCAATGTTTTATATTTTTTGAAGTAGATGCCTATGTATTTTACATTTTGATGTTATTTAAAAATGTTCAAATTAAGTTTCCACTCATTGCTAATATATTGACATACAATGAATTTTATATATATATTGTAAATGTGCTAAACTCACTTGCAGTAGTTTTTTGGTAGAGTTCATAGGATTTTCTATTTAGATTACAATGTCATCTGTGAATAAAGACAGTTTTACTTCTTCTTTTCCAAATTGGGAAAAATTTTTTTCTTACCTTATTTAACTGACAGGAACTTCTGACACAATGATAAAGAATAGTGGGGAGAGTGTATGTTCATGTCCTTTTTCTGATCTTAGAGAGTAGAGATTTTCACCAGTAGGTATGACGTTAGTTGTAGGTTTTTCGTAGATGCAGTATATAAAGTTGAGGAAGCACCTATATAATCCTACTTGCTGAAATTTGTGGGGTTTTGTTTCAAATCAGGAATGAAACAGAACTCAGCATTCCTTTTTCTATAAACAGACAAATACCTTAGGTTTTCTAGGACATATATTGTCTCTGTCACACATTCTTTGATTTTGTTGTACAACCCCTTAAAAATATGAAGCACATTCTTAGCTTTATGGACTCTAGTTTGCTGATCCCTGACTTGTTTGGTATGCCTGCAATTCTCACAACTCCCACCAGGAGGCAGTAGTATCAAATTGCTAAGCCCCACATTCCCAGTTTTGGGATACCAGAGGAATGGAATGAATTGACAACTTAATTTTAGCCTTCAAATATACTACTTTTCACTAAAGCATTCCCAGGAAGAGACAGTAATCACTATTTGCCTATATTGACGTAATAGTATATAGAGAGAAGGCTAATGAGAAAAGATATGAATGCTATAATGAGTAACTGAAAATCAAAACACCTTCATCTTTTGCTCGCCTACAAAGTTTTCAGTTATTAGAGTAATGCACTCTGTTCTCCATTGGTCCAGATGAGCCAGTCAGTAACTGACTCAACTCTTTCAGCCTTTTTATATTTGTAGATCTGAATTATACCACTCATCTAAAGAAAGTTAAGGTCTTCTGAGATCTTTTGGACTCCTCTATTTTCTCTGTCTATTGCGTTCTACACCAGAGGCTTGTTTCTCTATGTACAAATACTGAATATTTCATAATATGAGCTCTCACCAGAGAAGACAAAGCACCAGACCCCGTGAGGCTATGACATAGCATAAAAGCAGGACAGGAGAGAAGCATGGTGCATGTGAAATAGCCCAGGCTTAGGTAAAATGAGACAGCTTTGGGATCCCATCCCCCTCCTCCACTGCTTCTCAAGTGTGTGACCCTGGGCAGTTCATTTGTATGGGCCTGACATGCTAAGTTCTCAGTAACTGTTAGCTTTCCTAAGAGAAGAGAAGATGGAAAAGTCTAGAACCATCATTTCCAGATACCTTTTTCCTTTTTAAGCATTGGAGTTTCTCCTTAAAACAATAGCCTACATGTCCAGCCCATAAAAATGAAGCTTCTGTAGCAGAGTAGTATAGTTTCTGAGCCATATATGTTGAATGCATTTCTGGACCCTACCCTTATCCCCTCAGCAATATCCACTAGGCCGTAGGATTTCAGGAAGCACAGTGTGAGAAAAAATCGTTTGCAGCGTGGATGTAGGAGATCCTGTGAAGGTAACCAGACTCCATAGAGCCAGAGCAGAGAAGTATTTACAACCTTCGGACTGCCCCAGTGGTCCAGTGGCTAAGACTCTGCACTCCCGATGCAGGAGGCCTGGATTCCATCCCTGGTCAGGAAACTAGATCCCACAGACCACAGCTAAAGATTAGAGACCCAGAATGCTGCAACTCAGAGCAGCACAGCCAAATACACAAATAGAAATAAATTATTTTAAAAAGATATTTATAGCCTTATTACTCAAAGCACAGCCCTAGGACCAGCAGCATCACCCGAATCAACAGCGTCACCTATCTAGACCTACTGAATCAGAATCTGCATTTTGACAAGATACTCAGCTGGGGCTGTGTGTGCTGTAGAGTCTGAGAAACCCTAGTGCAGGAGAGTGGGGGGAAAGCACCCAATAGAGTCATCACAAACGTAAGGCATACCAAAAGAACGCAGCTCAATTTTGCCAAAGCTGTACTCCATTATCCTCTTTAGAAATTTTATAATTTGTGTAGTATTATTAGCATTTTTTTCAAATTTCTTCGAGGAGTATGAGTTTATGAAAAGGATAATGTGCGTGTATGCATGCTAACTTGTGTCCGATTCTTTGCAACCTCGTGGACTGCAGCCCGGCAGGCTCCTCTGTCCGAGATTCTCCAGGCAAGAATACTGGAGTGGGTTGCCATACTCTCCTCCAGGGGATCTTCCCCACCCAGGGATCGAACCTGCATCTCTATGTCTCCTGCACTGGCAGGCAGGTTCTTTACCACCAATGCCACCTAGGAAATCCTAAAAGGATAATACACTTTACTTTTCTCTTTTCTCTTTGACCCTTCAGACCATTTATGGATTTATAAATTATCTTTTGATTATGTCTACAACCTTCCCTGAGGATTAATGGGTTGTGATTATTTTGTTTAAAACAACAAATTTTCCAGCCAGAAACAGAAATTCATACTTATCTGACTCTATAATGTGAGTTGTTAATCGAATATTAGCCATTTGAGTAAAAAGGTACTGCACACAAATAATTAAAAAAGACAAAGAACACCCAGGTGAAACTTTCTATTTCTTTTCCACAGCAGTGGCTCTGCAGCTCTCCGTCTAGATGTTAGCATTCTTTTTGTAAATGATTGATTTTCCCACATCTGAATACTGATAAATCTATAACCACTTCTGATGTTAATATTGTGCCAAGATGAAAAACAGAATAATAATAACACAGCAGGGGTTACAACACTGAAAGAGAAATTAAGAATTCAGCAAATGGAAAGGAGATTTATCTGTTTCTTTGTAATCTGACCGGGAGTCCAGAAATCATGATGTCCTTCCAGTTCATTCCTTCATCTATGAAGTTTGGATTAGTTGCGTGTGTACTAAGTCACTTCAGTTGTGTTTGACTCTGCAATCCTATGAACTGTAGCCCTCCAGGCTCCTCTGTCCATGGGATTTCTCAGGCAAGAATACTAGAGTGGGTTGCTGTTTCCTTCTCCAGTGGATGTTCCTGACCCAGGGAATGAATCTGCATCTCCTAATTCTCTTGCATCGGCAAGCAGGCTCTTTACCACTAGCAATACCTAGGAAGCCTTTGGACTAGTTAGTGATTTCCAAATTGTTTTGTAGCTATGGAACCCTTTGGGCAAAGGAAATGGTACAGGAAGCCTATATATGGAGGAAATTAAACAAAAAAAAGAGGGGGACAGGTTTCAAACACCTGGACAAGCTGCTCTTTCTAGTGTCGCCTAACTCAGAAAATGGAGCAACACAATAAGCAGTGCTGGAAAAGTAATGAGTTGAAGCCCATGTGTATTCATTTAAATAATACTTGTATTTATTCTTGATAAAAATGATTTTTACGTCACATTGCTGAGGGGCATCTCTGTTTAAGTTAATGGGTCCTGGCATTTATTTGGTTGACATCAAGGAATCAAATTCCATCAGTTCTTTCTGAGCAATACATTTACCATTCATTCTCTTCTTGCAATTCTCACAGCCACCATCCCAGCTCAAGCAAACATAACTCCTGCCTGGATAATGATGACAGCCTCCCAAAGGGCTTCCCTCCACCTCCAAACCTTTGAGGGGAAAGCCAAGGTTTACACATGCCAAGCATGCAAGAGATCCTGCAATTTGCTCCTGGCTTTGTTACAAAGCCCTACTGCTGATGGAGAGCAGAGTCCAAAATCCCTTGGTTGGCATGAAGAGCTCCCTGTGTGGCCTCTACTGAGCTTTCTGTTTCTCATGAGCTTCTTGGTTGGTACAGCCCCCCAACCTGGTCAACAGGGACTACTCTCCTATTGTAATTTGCACACCAAGAGGTGAAGAACCTGCCGGCCAACGCAGGAGACATAGGGGACTCGCGTTCAGTCCTGGGGCAGGAAGATCCCCTGGTGAAGGACATGGCAACCCACTCCAATACTCTTGCCCGGATAATCCTGTGGACAGAGGAGCCTGCTGGGCTAGAGTCTGTGGGGTCGCAAGAGAGTCAGCTGCGTCCGAGCACCGACACACGCCAGTGCCTTCTCTCATCACTCTCTTGGCCTATCATGTCTTACCCATCCTCTTTATGTATCTAAATAATACCTGCCTTTGGAAGACATCTCAAATGCTGCCTCCTCTCTGAAGTCCTTCCTGAGTTTCTTCGTCCTTCCCAGTCTTCCCTGTCTCTGCTCCCCAGACTCGTAATCACCCTGTGTGTGTGAACTCAGTCATGTTCAGCTCTTTTCAACCTCATGTAGCCCACCTGCCTCCTCTGTCCATGGAGTTTTCCAGGTAAGAACACTGGAGTGGGTTGCCATTTCCTTCTCCAGGGGATCTTCCTGACCCAGGGATGGAACCCTCATCTCCTGCATTAGTAGGCTGATTCTTTACCAGCTGGGCCACAAGGGAAGCCCAGGAATTACCCTATTACTTAATGTATGTATGGACCCCACTCTGAGCACCTACTTTATTCCAATTTGAGTTATAAGCTCTATACATTTAGCTCCCATTATTTTATGATTAGTTTTCCCACTGTCTCTCCTATTGGCTATCTGGAGCATGAACCTTGTCTTGTTTAATTCTAAATTCCTCATGGGGTCTAACACATGCCAGATACATAGCAGATAGTTGATGAACAAAATATGGTCTGCTTTCTATAATATGATTATTATCTCACTGAGAAAACCTATGTTATGAAAACAATAGTTCCAATAGGAACAGGGGCTCGTGTGATGTGTGTGTTCTCAGTCACTTCTATCATGTCCGACTCTTTGGACCCCATGGACTGTAGCCCGCCAGGCTCCTCTGTCCATGGGATTCTCCAGGCAAGAATACTGGAGTGGGTTGCCATGCCCTCCTCCAGGGGATCTTCCCCACCCAGGGATCAAACCTGCATCTCCTGCACTGCAGGCGAATTCTTTAACCACTGGGCCACCTGGGAAGCTCAAAAGGAGGTTATGGCTAATAAATTTAGTTCAGTTCAGTTCAGTTCAGTTGCTCAGTCGTGTCTGACTCTTTGTGACCCAATGAACTGCAGCACGCCAGGCCTCCCTGTCCATCACCAACTCCCGGAGCTTACCCAAACTCATGTCCATCGAGTCAGTGATGCTGTCCAACCATCTCATCCTTTGTCGTCCCCTTCTCCTCCTGCCTTCAATCTTTCCTAGCATCAGGGTCTTTTCAAATGAGTCAGCTCTTCGCATCATGTGGCCAAAGTATTGGAGCTTCAGCTTCAAAATCAGTCCTTCCAAAGAACACCCAGGACTGATCTCCTTTAGTATGGACTGATTGGATCTCCTTGCTGTCTAAGGGACTCTCAAGAGTCTTCTCCAACACCACAGTTCAAAAACATCAATTCTTCTGTGCTGAGCTTTCTTTATAGTCCAACTCTCACATCCATACATGACCACTGGAAAAACCATAGCCTTGACTAGATGGACCTTTGTTGACAAATAAATTTAAGGTCACAACAAATTGTTTTTCTTATGTGAATTTCAGTAATAAAACTTTTTAATATCTCTATGTATATTTTGCTACTGCAAGTAGATATAATATATTGGGTAAACATAACTCATCAAAACAACCTAAATGCTTCTTCACTGCCCTTTAATCTGCCCATTAGGAGTCTCTTGTCCTTTATCTCTCTTGATCCTGAACTTGTGCTTTTGCTTAAAAAACACTTCCAAACTAATCACAGTGAACCAAATCTAGGGAGGGTAATTGAAGGACGAGAGCAGAGAGACAAAGTAGTTCCTGTTGACCAGACTGTGGGGTTCACCAGGGCCACAGGAGAAATAGAAAGCTCAGCAGAAGTCACACAGAGAACTCTTCATGCCAACTAAGGGATTTTGGACTCTGCTCTCCGCTGAATGCAACAGGGAAGTCAGTTCCCTGAATTAATTTTTTTTTTTTTTGCTTTGTATGGAAAATTATGATCCCATTGCACCCTGTAGGATATGTTGAAAAGGGGAGGACTTTGGCTTCCCTGGTGGCTCAGACAGTAAAGAATCTGCCTGCAATTCAGGAGACCTGGGTTCAATCCCTGGGTCAGAAGAGCCCCTGTAGAAGGGAATGGTGACCCGTTCCAGTATTCTTGCCTGGAGAATTCCATGGACAGATGAGCCTGGCAGGCTGCAGTCCATGGGATTGCAAAGAGTCAGAGCAACTAACATTTTTTTTTTTTATTCCCCACCTCACTTCCTATATCTCCACTGGTATTCTGCCCTTTCTCTTCCCTTGGGGATTGTTGGAGACCTTCCCTCACCCCATAAGAGGAAGAGTGAGCTGACTTGGTCAGAACTGGTGTCATAGAATGGACAGAATCTCTCAACACTGTAGCTCACACTGCGCCCAGGTCCCCAGCTGAGTGGGTAAGGAGACTTGGAGGCCACTCCTCAGTAGGAGTCAACCTGTCAAGTAAACCCTATGGTCTGGACTCAGGTGAGTGTTAGAATGACTCAATGCCAGCCTCAAGGTCACCCTGTGTTCTCTGATCTCTGTGTTCTCAGCACTTGCATTGTGAGGAACAGTGGGTGTTTTCTCTGTCAGTTGCAAAGTCTATTCTCAGTCTGTACTGTTCTCTTTGGCTTGTTATCATTACACGTATTCCCTGTCAGTCTGAACATAGAAAAGGGGAGGGGTGAGTCGTGGACTCTCTAGCCTCTGACACAAAAACACTCTTGCATTTTTAAAATGTTTTATATATGACAAGGCATGTTTACTTCTAGTAGCTTGATGTTTACCGCTGGTAGCATGCTTATTTCCCTTGATTCTCACAGCCCTGAGAGATACACTAAGGTCTTCTTAGCTTTGTCCATGATCTCAGAGGGTCCGAGTCCTTTGACACCAGAAAAATGTTCTCTGTGCTTCATCTTGAAATTGGCCCTTGGCAGTGACTTGAGCAAAATTCCTTCTATTCTGTTTTCTGTGAGCTAGGGCTAGGAATTCTCTTCAGAAACACTCTCAAGCAGAGTTTCCCTCTGAACTAGGGGGCAAAATGCACACAGAGAGGAAGATGTCTACAAAATGAACTTGAGAGGAAGAGATAGGAAAAAGGAAGCTTCGAAATCCAGCAGCTATGGCAGAAATGCAGGAGAAGAAAGGATTTTGGAAGAGCAGGTCTTTATTCCTTGGTCCTCTGAACTTCAGGAAACCTGGAGAGTCTAGTTGTGGAATCTGTAATACACTGTAGTGTAGAGAGGGAGAGTTGAGACACGCAGAGACCTGGGAGACCATTGGGTCACGCCTATTGGTACTGGAAAGCAGTTAAATATCATTAATGACCCTGAATTGAATAAAAACAAAACTATCTCCTCTTCCCTCGATCTTTCCCATCTAAGCTAACACACACCGTGGGAGTTACCCAACGGACAGAGACAGACATGCTGCTTGAGCCAGCTTTCTATTTATTTTTCAAAAGCAATTTTTTATTTTTCTGAAACTGCTGCTTGGCAACCTGGATTTAAACCTTCACACACTGGATGCCACTCGTGTCATCTGCAGACAGGACTCTAAAGGAGAAGCTGTCAGCGAGCATGTATCTTGCAAGTTTGGGCTCTCAAGCTCTGGACCTGCCTTCTTGCTAGGACCCTTGGCATGTTTGTCTTCGATCTTGCCAGCCTAGTATTTAATTGTATACTTTTCTTGGGCTATTTCAGAGTAGATTTGTCATACACACCTTAAGAAAGAAGAAAAGGATAGAAAAATGTATCGAAATTCATCATTTTTTTCAGGCAGGATGCCAGGTGATTTATAAAAGTTGTCACATTTACCATCATCCCTTAGACAAAACCAAGGCACCCAGTCACATCTCATATTTATAAAATCAACCAGTTTGCAGTTCATATAAATGATCCCATTTAATCTTCACAGTGTTGCTACTGTGAGGAGGGCATGATCCTCAATTTTATAAATGGAAATCTGAGACTCAGAAGGGTTGACCAATAAACCCAGGCTACAAGGAGAGTTTTAGGAGAGCTGACACTTGCACCCAGATCACTGTTTATTCCACCAAGGCCCCAAAGGCCTGACTTCCATGTCTGACCTATTCTGAAGGCATGAGAAGAAGGCAGGCTTCAGAATCATCTAGGCATGGGTTCAAATCCTAGCCTTGGAACACCCTAGTTCTGAGTCCTTGATCAAATCTTCTAATCCCATGGGGCTCCAGTTTGTCCATCCAAAATGGGGGAAACAGTATCTATCTCATAAAATTGTTACACAATTTAAATGACATCATATACTATGTGCTTGAAGCTTAATAGTTTTTCACAAATGTTCCTTTCATCTTCTATTAACCTTTAAGTAAGCAACAATGGAGTGATAAGTAAGAGAAAGTCTAGGATCAGAGACTGGGGTATACAATCAGAGATTTGAGAGTGTTTATTAAAAGGAAAGATACACTTCAAAAGTTGAAAGTCACCGTTTTAGAACTGATTAGTCTCCAAACACGTGAGCCAGTGTTTTCTTGTGTACTTTTCTCATGAAAAGCCCCATGTTGGGTACAGAAGGGAATAGAAGATGCAGTCCTGCCTTCAGAGAGTCAAATTTGGTTTGCTATGAACATCTCTTCTCCCTCCAAGAACTGCTGTGGAATGAGGTGTAGACTCTCAGATTCAAGGTTATCCCCCGTGTCTCTAAGCACTCCTTCCAACCTTGTGGGATTTCTTAAGGAGTTTTGCCTGTACCTAAGGGGTTAAACAACAGAGGATGTATTTTAAGGGGCATAAGAAGCCTTTTAAATTTTCTCCCAATACCACCCCTGACGATCCATTCGAACATACTTGGAACTAGGTTTGCTGGGTCTCTCCCCACTTTTGTCTTACGGTCTTGTGTCAGCCATGCTTAATTGCTCTGACATAGTTTTCTCATTAGTGGGTCATGAAGGTAATTTAGTAAGTCTTGGTCAGCATTTATTTTTCCTTTTAAAAAGACTTTCAGTTCAGTTCAGTTGCTCAGTCGTGTCTGACTCTGCGACCCCATGAGTCGCAGCACGCCCGGCCTCCCTGTCCATCACCAACTCCCGGAGTTCACTCAGACTCACGTCCATCGAGTCAGTGATGCCATCCAGCCATCTCATCCTCTGTCGTCCCCTTCTCTTCCTGCCCCCAATCCCTCCCAGCATCAGGGTCTTTTCAAATGAGTCAACTCTTTACATGAGGTGGCCAAAGTATTGGAGTTTCAGCTTCAGCATCAGTCCTTCCAATGAACACCCAGGACTGATCTCCTTTAGGATGGACTGGTTGGATCTCCTTGCAGTGCAAGGGACTCTCAAGAGTCTTCTCCAACACCACAGTTCAAAAGCATCAATTCTTCAGTGCTCAGCTGTCTTCACAGTCCAAAGACTTTACCAGATTAGAAAATACCAAAATGCATTGTCTTTATTCTTAGTAACGTTTGGTTCCCCCTCTGTGAAACATAAGCCTGTGTAGGATATTTTTTAGTACAGGTAGCCATCAAAAAAGTTTGAAAAACATGTCTTCTAAAAACAAGATCTTATCTTATGAGCACCAAGAGTACTTGTGGAATAAGTGGCAAGGCTTAGATGCTAAGTTTAGCACTTTAGAAGTTATTTTCTTCTAGGCATTTCCACCAAAATGTATGTAACTGCCATTAGATAAATGGCTTTCTCTTCTGTTATGGCACCATGAACCAACCAGCTAATTTTCTATCAATATTATATTCATCCCGCCACCACCATCACCACCGCCTCTTCCTCCTGTTTTCCATAGGAGAATCTCTGAGGTAGAGCCCTCAGATCTAGTCCCTAAGGGCTAGAAGTATCTTCACCTAAGGGCTGAAGTATCCCAGCCCTTATCTTCTACATCTCCTGAAAATGGGTACATGATCAGTTCACCACCAGAAATAATCCAGTCTTACTCAAAGTTCCCGGAAATCCATAGAGTCCAAAGGATAGGATGGGCTCTTGTTGCCTGTGTTGCTGTTCTCATAAGCCACCTTCCGCTGTGCTGTGTGGCATGGATGCCTGGACACACCCTTTCCCTTGGGATCCTCTCCTTCATCCGTTTCTACCCATTTTTCCTTGGGGAACTCAGCTTCATTCTGCCACCATTCCCTATATCCAAACCACTCAAGCTACCACTCGAGCTCATCCCACTGCAAGCTATCACCATTCAAACAGCAGATTCTTTTCACCTAGATCGTCCAGTTCTTCAGAGTGGAGTCCTCCTAAGACTAAAACCTTTCTCTGACTGCTACTACTCATCCTCAAGACATAACTCTGAGATTAAACGTGACAATGATTGGAAGAGACGAAGGGGACGAAGTGGATAGAGCATCTCATCCTGAAATACTGGTTTTATCTCATTAGACTGAGTCTCTGGTTTCTGTACCACAGGAGTTCTCCACATGGGACTGAGCCAACACTCAGATTTCAAAGAAACTATGCTCTATCCCGCTGAATATAGTTGAATCCAAGGATACTTTAAATATAGTACACATTAGGACTTCCCTGGTGGCACAGTGGATAAGGACCCACTTGCCAATGCAGGGGACATGGGTTAAATCCCTGGTCTGGGAAGATTCCACATACCATGAAGCAACTAAGCCCATGTGCCATAAGTACTGAAGCCCACACACTCCAGGGCCCACAAGCTGCACCTGCTGAGGCCCACGTACCCTCGAGCCACACACCACAAGTCCTGAGCTCGTGCACCTTAGAGCCCACACTCCGCAACAAGAGAAGCCACTACACTGAGAAGCCCATGCGCTGCAACACAGAGCGGCCACCACTCACCGCAGCTAGAGAAAGCCCTCGTGGAGCGGCAAAGACCTAGGGAAACCAAAAGTAAATAGATAAGTTTTAAAACTACAGTACGCATTAGTCCCTTCCCAGTATCCTGTAGTTCCATAAGTGTTCAGAGGACGTGCTGCTGAGGATTGGAATGATGACGGAAGGCTTTGTGGGGCAGATGAAGCTTAAAGAGAACCTGGATAGGTGGGCAGGGCTTGGAGACAGGAAGCAGTGGAAACAGGACTTGCAGACTAACAGGACCAACAAGCAGGGCAGGAAAGAGTCAGGAGACCATGCGTGAGTGAGTGGGCCAGGCCGGCGGGATGGAGCGTTGGTTCGGAAGTCTGTCGGAAGGTAGAGTGAAAATATGGATTAAGACCAGAGCTTCATGGATATACTTAAATGCCAGAAAACAACTGTTTAAGCAAATGAAGATGGTATTTCAGGGATATTAACATTCTAGTGTATGGAACAGGATTTGGTGCGGAGACCCCCAGGAGGGTGGATCACAGGAGGAATCACTGTCGTTATCCTGGCTTGAGGCAAACAGGGCCCCAGCCACAGTGAATCAATGAGGACTGAGAAGGCAGCTTTTACCAGACAGTGTGCCATTGACTCAGAGCAAGCTAGTCAACAACACTGCATTGGTCTTGAACCAGTTAATGTGCCCTTCAGATGTATCTTTCCTGAATATGTAAACTCTCTCATTAAGATACAAGCCATATGCCGGCTTTGAAGCAAAGCCAGACCCCACCTAATGCTGCCCCTTGCCTCTTTTTTTTCCTCATTGGTAATCAGCTCACTGAAGCAGATGTTACTTCCTGACTCTAAAGATGCCAACAGCCTCAGAAAGAAATGGATTATGGAACCGGGGTCTGCACTCAGCGTGATCCAACTCTGGAAATCAAGCTGAGCCTTCTCAGGCTCCATGCTTGGGAGGAAAAATGGAAAAAGGGCTTAACACTGGGCCCCAAAAGACACAGTGGTTACCAGAGCTGTAGTGGAGGCATTTATTTGCCCACAGAAAGTCTTGCCAGTAATAACAATTAAAGTCGATGGCATCCTTTCAATTTACCTTCATGGATTAATTCAGCAAATACTTATTGGCTATGTGCCAGGCATTAAACAAGGCTTTGGGGATAAAAAAAAAGACACAAAGGACAGAGTTCTTGCCTTTGATAAAGTTTCCAGCTGAGCAGGAGAGACAGAACCATAAACAAGTAAATAACATTACAATGGCATCTTCAGCTCTCCACACCAAAAATTGTAAGATGTGATGCTAGAGAGAGAGCTTGGGATTAAAGTCTTCCCATGGCATACTTATAAGCAATCACTTAGGAGGTCAAGAAGTCACATATAAACACCTTACACTGAACCTTTTATCTGAATAAAAGCAGAAAAGAAAACTGAAGTCAACAAGTCCTCAGTAAAACCTGGGAGTTGGCCCCAGAATTATTTAGCCTTTTCCCCTGGGCCTTTATTTAACCCCAGTTGTGGTTACGCTGTCTGACCTTCTTTTACAGAAGCCTTGAACTTCACAGTGTGGAAGGCCCTTCCACTCCAGTCCTTAGGGTGAGTCAGGCTGCTGGAACTTAGCAGGGGACAATTCCAACCAAGAGCCTTAGGAAAAGCAGGAACTCGAAGGAGGACAGCCAAGGAGAGCCCGCAGTGACATCTTTCTGCGGGAGTTACAGACAGGTCTAGAGAGGTTTGGGTCTAGGAAGTTTGGGAAAAATGAAAACCTTGTTGGTGGACATTTAATCTTTTCTGTGACTTGTTATCATCTCTTTTCAGACAGAACCCTGTTCCTCAATAGGTATTGCTTCCCAGTGAAAACAAACCGAAGTCATCTGAGAAAAACTCAGCCCAGGATCACCAAGTAAAGAACAGATTTTGTTGTTAGTCGTTTATTTTTTTCTATAATAAACTGTAGGTCTTTGCTAAAAAACTAGAATCATATATGATCATGAGTCTTTTTTTTTTGCACACAGCCTCAGTCTCTCCATGGTATGTGGAATATTCCCGGACCAGGGATCAAACCTGTGTCACCTGTATTAGCAGGCGGATTCTTTACCAATGAACCACTGTGGAAACACCTTTTATTTTTTTAGTTTAAACGAGGTGGTTTTTAGCGGGAGAGGTTATATGAGGTTGAGGTGGAAAAAAGCTGACAAAAAAGATGTTGATTAGAAATAAATGCTGTAATTATATTGGCTTTAAGGGTTATTTCAAACTTTAGGAAGAGAAGAAGATATTGAGTACTTTCTCTTTCTTTCTTTTTCCAGAATTTGTAGATACCACGTCTCTATATAGTTTCAGGCTAGTTTCCTTGGAAAACATACTGCTTCCTTTCCCCGACTCAGATCCTTGTTAGGTTTAGCTAAATCATAATGTGAGGGGCCAAAAAAGCTTTTAAAGCTGATTTCCAGCAGTTTGTGATTCTTTGCCAGGAACTAGAGGACTGATTGGCCATGCCCTCTGCAGTCTCTGGCTGTTTGTGAGAGTATTAAAACAAAACAAAGCACACATGCCTATACAGACACACACACGCGCGCACACACACACACACACAAGCGCGCACGCACACACACACACACACACACACACACACACACAGAAAGCTCACTGAGAGACAGTACCACAGAAAAATATGTTCACATTAACTCAATTTCGCTAAAACTGGAAGTGGTTTTATGGAAGGACACGAAATCCCATTAGTAGACTGTTTCCTCTTCCTCAGATGGAGATGCCTGCTGATCACAGCACTTTCCCAGAGAGGGAAGCCACAGACTGCCTTCGGCCACGGTGGAGAGAAGACCTGGGTCTTCTGCTGGTCAAGGACGAGCCAGAGTCTGTCCATGGGGCCTGGGAATGTTGAGAGGAAATTACAGGACTTCTGTGCTCTTTGCTTTTCAAGTGAACATTAATGAATTCAACAGCTGTGATTTACTCCCACTCATCCCCGAAATCAGTTCAAGGGGTGCACAACAACAGAAGCAGTGAACTGTCTGCTCTGCTGTGCGGCCAAGTGCCAGGGGTGACCTTCTGCAGAGTTCAGGTGATTACTTATTCTGAGTAAGGCAAGACTCCACAGTTCCTCTTCTTGCTGATTTATAAGTTTTTCTCTTGTTAATCAAAAGAGCCTAGAAAACTATATGAATCACAAAGGTATTGAAAAACATCAGTACAACACATGTCGAGCCAAAGTTGCCAACGTCTAACTTATTCTCTAGTAATGTTTCTACATAGTTTAACATTTTAAAGCATACGTTATCAGCCTTTCAGCAAGTCTAACCTGGTTCTGCCTGTGAGAAAGAGAGGGTCTCTTTATTCAAATTAAACACAAAGGGTATAATTTCCCATCCTCTTAGGAGGAAAGCGGACTTGCAACATTCTTTGGAGTGCTATACAAGGCAACTAAAGAAAGGGTCGGAGTCGTTCATTCAGAAAATATTCTTTGAGTATCAACAACATTTCAGGCATTACTAGTTGCTAGAGAAACAAACACAGCCTTGGCCCTCATAGAGCTTCTACTCTAGACTTCTACATATCTGGGATGCTTACACAGCAGAAGGACCAGATTCAAATTATGCACACTGAAAAGGTGGCCAAGGAAGTCAGGGGTCTGGGAATTAAGTAATATAAAGAACGGTTGAAAGAAATTGGAAAGTTCAGGGACAGTGCAGGTATTATCCTCGGTGGCTCTAGAGGACATAAGCCTCACCAAGAGGTGCTGGGTTTCAGTTCAATACAGAAAGGGTATAATGTTTAGAATCATCTCAGGATGGAACCATCTGCGTTGGAAGGTGGCAGGGCACCCTACCCTTATGTACTGAAGCAGCTGCCACCTTAAATGCCTCTGCTCAGAGCTGTTGTGGAGGCAATTTTTGCAACAGGCAAAGGTTTGCACCAGATGATTTCTAATGAGTCTTCTAGTTCTAGGGTTCGGTTCTGCATTCCGTAAACCTGATGACCAGTGACCACAGAAGCTACCGGCTTGGTTTAGCAATTCATTCTGCAGCCCGCATTTACTGAGGCCAATGAAGCACAGAAACTCAGTCTTTGTTCCAGGTGAAATAACACCATCGAGCAATAGAAACGGCTCCTTCCACTCAGCACAGATTCATCTTTAAATATCATCTCTCTAGAGAGATGGTTACCGACCAACGATTCTATGGAAAAGGTCTTCAAAATTATGTAGTAAGTTGTTCAAAGATACATAGTTCAGGAACCTCCCTGGTGGTCCAGTGGCTAAGACTGTGCTCTGGTTCAATCCCTGCTCAGGGAAGTAGATGCCACATGCCACAACTAAGTTTGCATGGAGAATGCAGATCTTATATGTTGCAACTAAGACCTCACACAGCCAGACAAATAAATAATTTTTTAAAGATATTAAAAAAAAAAGATACATAGTTCATTGATTGCAGAACTGACAATAAGTGCTGCTGTTTGAGTTCAGCTCATTTTCTATGACATGCAGATTGGAAATGGTGAATTTTGAATCACGATTTGAAGAGTAAGAGGATAGGAATATTTGATTGGGCTGATCACAGGCTGAGCCTAGTATATGGAGTCATTCAGTCCAACTCTTCATGTATTTATTTCATTCCACAACATGCCAGCACCAGTCTTCCAAGCTGCCTACCTGTAAGATTCAGACCAGAACAATCCTCAACTGCTTTCCCTCCATTTGCAAGTCTCCCTCTTTTCTCTTTCTTCCAGCTCAAACTTGGAGGTCCCATGACTATTTATATAATCAGACACTGTTTCAGAAACTAATGTCTTTGTGAGGAAATGCCCTGTAAATGCTCAAAACCTCAAACAATTTTCAAATCTCTCGTTTCTTTTTTGAAAAATGGAAAGAACAATTAAAGAGATTTGAGGGGGAGACTCTGGCATGCAACACCCTCAGCCAATTTCCAGGGTATTTTCTTTGGAGGATGTGATTACAGCTGTTCAAACTTAAAATTATTTACATTGAACAAAAACCTTGATTTTAAAAAGTCATATGACTATGTATAAACTGAAACAGGGCACCGAATCAAGCCCGGCGTTTTTAGTGGACATACATTGCCCATGGGCTAGCACTTCTGAGGGGAGACTTTCCAGGCTCTGGGTTGGTGGGAAATGATGAACGAAGACTGAAGAAAAGGAATTTTGCCTAGTGAGTCATACTGGGTTGCAGCTGAATTGGAAAACAGCAGGTAGTCATCAGAAAGGTTTATGTGAAATCTAATGAATCAGAAAGAGAAAGCAAGAGGAAATAGTTTCTTTTCATACAGAGCCAGATTCTCATCTGATGTAAGTTCTGGAGAATTAGCCGACATATGGAAATTATCCCCATGTGGTCATATGGGATGGCAGTATGAGGAATCATTAAAGGAATGGGAATATTTAGCTTTGTGAAAAGAAGATCTGGGTGGGACAGATAGCTCTTTTCAAATATTTAGAAGGTCAGCATGTAGAGAAAGGAGCATTGTGTGTTGGTCCTAAGGGCAAAACATGGGAGAAACTGGAGGGAAGGGCTGTAGTTGGCTGTTCTCTTGCTCCTATTAGGGCAAGCAGAACATGGCTACTTCCCCACAGCAAAATAGTCTCCTGCTAAGGGACAGAAAGATGTTTCTGGAGCTGTCTGCGAAGAACTGGGATGGGAACTAAGGAGGATGACCCAGATATAGGGCTGACAGCAGAGTTTCTGCCTACCAGGCATTGGTGTTCAGTTGCTCAGTCATGTCTGACTCTTTGCGACCCCATGGACTGCAGCATGCCAGGCTCCCTGTCCTCCACTCTCTCCCAGAGTTTGCTCCAACTCATGTCCATTGAGTCGGTGATGCCATCCAATCACCTCACCCACTGTCATCCCCTTCTTCTCCTACCAGGCATAGCTCAACTCCAAATATCAGTATCCATACGCAGGTCAGGCAAACAGGCAGCAAGGAGGAATGGGAGGCACCTGGACTTGATAGAGTCCGAAGGGTCTAGTTTGAAACCCTGGCCCTGCCGCTTATTTCCTGTGTAACCTGGGGAGATCTGCACAGCTTCTCTGAGTTGCAGTTTCCTAATCTGTAAAACAAAGATTATGTCACATTAGTCTGGGCTTCTTGAATCTGTGTTCTCATCATTATGCTTATAATTAGTCATAACTTCAGTCCATTTAATTGTGTAAGTTGACTATTTAATCAGTAAAATGATTGCTTGAGGTCCATTATTTTACATTTTATTCAATGTGAAATAAAGTGCACTTGAAGCTGGAAAAAATAAAACAGGAATGATGTCGCCTATACTAATAGACAGCTGTTAGGTCCACTGGGAATTCACTCTCCCTGCTCTAGGAAAACTAGCATGATGTCCCCCAAGTCCAGCAGAGTCCTTGTGTCAACCAAGGAGGCCTGCCTACTGCTGGACAATCAAACTTTGCCTCCCTGGAATTTCAAACCTGAGTGGGGTGACCCAAAGATTGAGTTGATTCCTTCTGAGGATGACATCATGAAGGGACTGTGTCCGTCAGTTCCTGATGCCCACCCTCACCCTTGCTCAGGCCTCAGAGAGGGAGCAGGTATGAAGTGGGCACCCTGCCCCTTAGGGCATATTTGGATGGAGGGAAGGAAGATGGGCACGTGGCCTGAGTGCCTGCCCTCAGCAGAAGTACTGGGTGTGGGCTCTTGGGTGCAAAGGAGAGAAGGTATGGATGCTCAGATTTCTTCCATCCACAGGCCTGATGGGGTTATAGGACTCAGAGGGCTTCTTCTCTGTCCCACAGGCCATGACACCTGCAGCAGCCAGGCAGCTGTTTAGTGGAAGGAAGGGAGCAAGACTGTTCAGTCAGGAGGACAAAAGACTTGAGGACAACTTATGAGATGGAGGAGGCATGTGAAAGTCATCTTCAAGAGAGACTAGGTTTATTCTCCATGGTCCCAGGAGCAGAACTCCAGGGTGGACCTGTGCCCAAGCCACCGTGGCCCCCACTCCTTGTGGCAGAGGCTTTTCCATCAGAGCTGTTCCAAGAAGGAAAGAGCTTCAACCAGAGACTGGGAGCTCACCTCGTGGAGAAGTTGGGAAGGCATTTTGGAAACCCATTGGGTGACTGGGCAAGAAATGCACAGAGATTCCTTTCTCCCTCAAGAATCTAAGAAAACACAACCTGAGTCTGAGAGCATGTTGGAGAGGAAAACGAATCAGTTCTCTTTTTCTTAAAATGGGTTTTGTGAGGTCTTCATGAATGCATTAGGGATGATCATGAACCAAAGAAACCCTCTAAACCAAAAGCATGCCCATCGCCAGAGTCAGATAGCAGGAGTCTGGAGACAGAATCCCAGAATCGCAGAACCGCTGACACACGCTGGACAGCATGGAGAACCGTGTTCATTCACGCTTCTGAGTTCCCTGCTGCACACAGGTGTAGGTATTGGGACAGTGACAGGATGTTTATGGCCCAAGGAAAGAATGATGTATTCGGAAAAAGGCATTTTTACCAACCCCAAACTCAGGATTAACACTGAGAAAATGTCAGAAATATTCAAATATAAAACAAGAGAGAGTGATTGAAGGGATTCCAGCTGTAACTCAGAGGGTTGGCATTCCCCAGGTCTGTGCTGCACCAGGTGAACATTTTCCATGGGGCAGACCTACGCTGTGACCACCCACATCTCCTCTCGCCGGCCCGCAGCCCCGGCAGGGTGGGAGGTGGAAGGAGAAGGCGCTCTGTTCTTGGTGGAGACTTTCACTTACCAATATTTGAGTTGTTGAAAGCAGCTCCTGTAAACTCTTGGTTTCCCTTCCCTGCTCTCTTTTTCTTCTTTTTATTTCCATGGTGCTTTATTGATCCTTTGTCACCACCTCCCCATAGACTGGGGTGAGGGCAGTCATGGGACAGGCAGCAAAAGTGAATGAGTAATATTTCATTGCATATATGTACCACAACTTCTTTATCCGTTCATCTGTCAGTGGAGGCACAGACCTAGAGAACGGACTTGCAGGCACAGTGGGGAAGGAGAGGGTGGGAGGAATTAAGGAAGTAGCATGGAGACAAATAAACCTCCATGTGTAAAATAGATAGCCAGTGGGAATTTGCTGTATGATGTAGGGAGCTCAAACCCGGGGCTCTGTGACAACCTAGAGGGGTGGGATGGGATAGGAGATGGGAGGGAGATTCAAGAGGGAGGGGACAGATGTATACCGATGGCTGATTCATATTGATGTATGGTGGAAGTCAACACAATACTGTAAAGCAATTATCCTCAAGTTAAAAATAAATAAATTTTTAAAAAGTGAGTGAGGTGAGAGAGAAGAAGTGAAAACACTTTCTGCCTCCCCTCCTCAGTCTGTGCCACTAAACCCTACTGTCCAGGTGATGTTAAGCCTCACAACGCCACATGAAAGCAGAGATGTGCCCTCATGATGCAAGCACTGCAAGCTGCCTCCAGATCCAATGAGCTTCTGCTTAATTGTGTTAAACATGTATACACACACACACACATTTTTTATTCAGGTTTAAGGGAAAGAATGACTCCATTCTCATTTGAACCAAATATTGGAGGACATATTTCTGATTTGAAAATTACTGCTTAATTTTGTATGCTTTTTGATTAGAAAAACACCAAGTCTGGAGGGCTTATATGCCAGAGAAGGGCATGAGAAGGAAGGAAGGTGAAGCCAGGAGGAACCCTTGACAAACAATTTCAATGGAGCTTTGTATTTTCAAAGCAGTTTTAAATCATGAAGTGGCCCACCCAGTGATCCCGGGAAAGTAGGTCAGCACAATATTTTCACAGGTGAGGAAACTGAGATACAGTGTTCGGGGGTTCACCCCACACGTGCGACTCGGGTCGGAACACAAATTTCCGGGTTTCCATCCGGACACACTCAAGTAGGCTGCCTTCTTCCCAGAAAGAAAATACAGGCAGTTAGCAGCTTATATTTTATATTTTTATATGCTAACTAGGCTAACACTTGGTTGCTAGAGACCAAGAAGTCTTATGAAGGAACACTGAATGGTAGATCTTTCCCAACCTAGTCAACAGTTCAGACGCTCTGTTCTGGGCATATGGTAGCCAGAGCCGCTGCTGCAGAATCAGATTGGGAGGCCTGGGCTCGAAGAGTACGTGGCCTGACTGCAAGAATCATTTAAAATCTGAGCCTTGCTTTTTCATCCTCAAACTGAAGACAATATTTTTGGAAAGTTTTGCATGTGAAAATGCAGAAAGACAGAAAACAGTCAAATCGCTCATACTTTGTGCTTTCTGAAAGTGATAGTTGCTCAGTCGTATCCAACTCTTTGGGACCCCATGGACTGCAGCCTGCCAGGTCCCTCTGTCCACGGATTCTCTAGAATCCTGGAGTGGGTTGCCATGCCCTTCTCCAGGGGATCTTCCTGACCCAGGGATTGAACCCGGTCTCCGACACTGGCAGGTGGATTACCTCCTATTTGAGCCATGAAGGAAGCCCTGTGCTTTCTGAAGAGGGAGGGGCAGTGTTTCCTTCTCCTCCCCTTCAGTGTCATCCCAGAGCGCGAGGCATAGTTTCTAGGCCCATGCCAAGACATAATATATATTTACTTAAATGTATGTAAAAGTCACACATGACCATTTTTAATGAAAATGGAATCATGCTGTACATGTTGTTCTGTAATTTATTCCTTTACTCAATAGTGTGGCACCATCCCACTTCATACCGATCCTGCTTTAAGGGTTGCAAAATGCTCCATTGCCTGGATGTTACATAATTTGTTTAGCGATTCCTTTTTCTATAGTCTTTTGTAAAATCCAAGGGAAATACTACATGAGAAGTGTTTTGTAAGGTTTGGTTTAAATATAGTGGATTCTTTTCATTATTGACCAAATATAAATGACCTAACTCTGTTGGTTTTACCTTCTAAGCTCTCAATGTATTTAACACTCAGTAGATATACAGAGAAAGAAGTATTATGCCTCTTGCAAGGCAGTCATCATCATCATTTGAAAGCTGATTTATTGCATGGATTTAGAAGAAACTGTTGATAGCTGAATGTACAAGGCAACATATAATGGGTTCTCTCAAAGGGGAAAATTCGTTTTTATCCAATGAGTAACCTCTACTTATTCAGCTGATAATTTATATTCTAAAGTAGATTATTTAAATCCCATACCTTATTCTTATAAGTAAATCAGCATTGAAGGTTAAAAACTATAAAGTCAAGTGTGTGAAAAAAAGGTGTATTGATGTGCTCTGATACAGAGCATAAAGATGAGCTTTTGTTTCTTTGTTTTGTATATGTGTCTGTTATGTTTGCCTTAAATTGTCCCTGAACTAGCAGTGGAGTAATAGCAGGTCTTTTTTTGTCAAAGGACAGAATTGGAATTTTTACTAAGAAAGCAGAAGCTGAATATTCTATCTCTGATATGCTATCCACAAATTGAAAATAAAATGGAGCAGTAATATTCTTAAAAGCAAGCCTGCTTTTAAGAGGAATATGTGAGTCTTGGCTTTAAATTTCCAAGTTCCTTATATGTGTTAATTAATGTTGATTAACTGGACCATTCTCCACTTCATTTTGTCTGTTCAACACAAGAGATGGTACAAAACAGAATCTGCCTTCCTTCCATGTCTTAGGCACTCCCCTGGTGGCTCAGACGATAAAGAAACCTGCCTGCAATGTGGGAGACCCAGGTTTGATCCCTGGGTCAGGAGGACCCCCTGGAGAAGGGAGTGGCACCCCACTCCAGAATTCTTGTCTGGAGAATCCCCATGGAGAGAGGAGCTTGGTGGGCTACAGTCCATGGGATTGCAAAGAATCGGACATGACTGATCAACTAACACACTTTCATGTCTGAGGGTAAGCAGTGACATTTAATGGGACCTTCTCCAAAAGACAGAGTTGGCATATATGGTTTGTAATCCCCCTCAAAACCAATGCAATCATTTTTCTTGTCCAAGGGCTGAAAGACAGAGGTTCAAGGGCAAGTAGCCTTTGCTACTTGCCACTCCGGTAAAAGTTCAAAACTACAGGCTGCCCCTTAGATCTCTGAGGCCACACCCCCAAGTACTTGGAAGGGGTGTTGCTAACACTGCAGCTGAGCCTTGACCCTGACCAGCAGGCCAGTGGGTGTGAGACAGCCATCAGCTCAGGGTGACTAACTTCTCAACCTTTATTCCTCCATGTCTTCATGGGAGATACTGTTCACAAGCACAGCTCACGGTCACAGAGACACGCAGACTACGGGAATGGCACCTTTGCTTTGACACCAGGCAAGAAAACACATCAGAATGCAATTGACGGAACGTGACATTAACCTGGAAATAATCCTTAATCCTTCTGATGCAAAACTCTGACACTTTGTTCACAAGTGATTGTGACCCACCAGTGTAGGCCAGTGGGACATCTCGGGACCACTGGGCAAGGTCAACGTACGCTGGTCTCTTTCTCGTCTGAACTCTCTGACTCTGTGAAAGAAACAAAGATCCCAGTCACAACCGGGCAGCGATTCCTTACGGGCTTTTGATCGGCCACAGTGATTTTGTACAGAAACACCCAGAAAGCTGGCAGGGAACCAGTCTTTCTCACATGTAAGAGACAACATTTCCTAACATGTGGCCTGGAGAGAATTCTCCTCTGCTCCTTCACCCACTTCACAAATGCTGAAAGACTTCTGCCTCAAGCTGCATGTGAATGAGGCGGTTACAGATAACAGGTGGAAACGCAGTTCCACATCTTGTAAAAATCTGAGGAAAGGTCCACAGAGGACGAGACCCAGGGAAGCCAAGAAGGCCAAATATCACATATTTAACTATCAAATGTTATTTAAATATCTGATAGCTCCTGATATCTCCCCCCACTCCATCTCTTTTTTTTTAGTTCTAAGTCACTGATTAAAGGTTGTTTACAGATTGCCTCTTCTATTTAAATTCATCCAGAGAAGGTAGTATGGCACATGGAACTCTGCTCAATGTCATGTGGCAGCCTGGATGGGAGGAGGTTTGGGGAAGAATGGGTACATGTATATGATGTACATGTATGGCTGAGTCCCTTCTGCTTCACTGTGAGACTATCGACACATGGTTTATGTATCTGCTATTCTCTAATCCAGGGGCCTCCCTGGTAGCTCACATAGTGAGGAATCTGCCTGCAATACAGAAGACACAAGTTCAATCCCTGGGTTAGGAAGATCCCCTGGAGAAAATGGCAACCCACTCCAGTATTATTGCTTGGAAAATTCCATGGACAGAGGAATCTCCATGGGGTCGCAAGGAGTCGGACATGACCGAAGTGACTAACACCTCACCTTCTTTTGCCCCAATACAAAATAAAAAGTGTGTGTGTGTATATATATATATATATATATATATATACATACATGTAAAAAAAAAGTGCTTCTGAAGTGTCTCTGAAGGTTCTCAGGCTGGTCTCACCCTGGGGGAAGGGAAGAGGGGCCTCTTTGCACAGAACTCCCCCCTTGCCTGTGGGCGTGCATGCTCAGTCACTTCAGTCATGTCTGACTCTTTGTGACCCCATGGACTGTAGCCTACCAGGTTCCTCTGTCCATGGGATTCTCCAGGCAAAAATACTGGAAGTGGGTTGCCATGCCCTCCTTCAGGAGATCTTTCTGACCCAGGGATCAAACCCGGGTCTCCTGCATTGCAAACAGATTCTTGACCGCTGAGCCACAGGGGAAGCCCCAGGCTCCCGTCTGCTGCTGCTGGTAAGTCGCTTCAGTCGTGTCCGACTCTGTGAGACCCCATAGACGGCAGCCCACCAGGCTCCCCGTCCCTGGGATTCTCTAGGCAAGAACACTGGAGTGGGTTGCCATTTCCTTCTCCAATGCATGAAAGTGAAAAGTGAAAGTAAGGTCGCTCAGTCGTGTCCTACTCTTAGCGACCATGGACTGCAACCTACCTGGCTCCTCCATTCATGGGATTTTCCAGGCAAGAGTACTGGAGTGGGGTGCCATTGCCTTCTCCGAGGCTCCCGTCATCCAACCTCAAATCTGTCTTTTCAGGATTGGTGAACGTTTCCATGTCTCCTGCTGGATGCTGATCTCACATGCACTCAAGTGTTCATAGACAGAAGGGACATGTCACTAAACGCTGCTGCCCACTGAGCTCTTGATTTGCTCCGATAGGAGCCCCGTGCAATGGCCTGCTGAGAAATCGCCACAGCAGAGAAAACAGAGAAAGTTACCTTCAGCTTAGTTACTCTCATTCTGGAAGGCACTCTCTATTCAGCCTTGTGTTTGTGAAACATGAAACTACATGCTGTAAAAATGTTCTGCATATAAATGAAATAATGCAAAGCAATTATTATGCTTGTTAAGAAGGCAACAATATGATTATGACATGAAAAGTGATAATAGTGAATAAAATATGTTTTGACTTGTTCAAAATGACTTGCCTCTCTTAAATGCGCTGTGTGCAAATAAAACATGGGAAGATGCCACATGGAAGGAGCATATAAGAGGCAGAAAGCGAAACACGATTGAGACAAAAGCCAAAACCCCCAAAAGTCAAGTTTACTGTGTTATCTATGGTGACTGACTGTCAATACTGTTCAAATTAGCAGGTTAATTGCCAGATCTCCAGTTTACTTCAGGCTGTGAAGATGGAGTTTGTGTGTCAAAATTAGATGCTCCATAAATGTCTCTTTTGATAGTATCTTCAACTTTATCTCCTTTCCTAAGTAGGGCTATTAAAGTAGCTTCTACAGGGACAGCAATCTTTCCAGCTAAAGGAAAATAGCTTAAATGTTTAATGGGTCCAATTCTCTGGAGAAGCCCTAGGGTGAGGATGCTGGGTGTGAGTATTTAGCAAGTAGTCCCTACAGGATCCTGGGGTTGGGTAGAGCAGGGGGTCAGCGAGTAGACTGAGAGTCTCTGCTCCCACCTTCAGGGTGCTCTGGAAGTGTAATGGAGACCATGAATAATCAACCTCAGTCCTAAAGAGCTCTCAGCCTGGCAGGCCAACTCAAGATCTTCTTCTTCTCGTATCTCCATTCTATTCAATCTCCAACCTGGCTCTCTGCCACACACTCCCCGTCTCAGCCCCTGTCTTTCCATCCCACTCCCAGAGAAACATCAAAGGAATCACCCAGGAAGCCCTCCTCTTCTCCTTCCTTGCTTACAGACCGCTGCCCATCCACACACATTCTCTCTTCCTTCCACTGTCTGGGGTCCACCCCTATACCTGGCTTTCGGATCCCATCCCTTCACGATCCTCAGGGGCTTCAGATCACCCTCCAGCACAACTTCCCTTCTCTCCTTTGTATTCAACTGGCCTCTTTTAACCAGAGAGTTTCCACTGACATTAAACATTGAAAATGCCATCTGACCAGAGTGGGCTTGCTGGGTTAAATACAGGGTGAACAAATGGGCTCCCAGGTGATGCTAGTGGTAAAGAACCTGCCTGCCAGTGCAGGAGACGTAAGAGACGTGGGTTCAATCCCTGGGTCAGGAAAATCCCCTGGAGGAGGAAATGGCAACCCACCCCAGTATTCTTGCCTGGAGAATCCCATGGACAAAGGAGCCTGGTGGGCTACAGTCCATGGAGTCACTAAGAGTCAGATGCAACTGAAGCAACTTAGCATGAACAACAAATAATCTTTTAGTATAAGTATGTCCCCAGTATTGCAGTGGATATACTTGTACTGGAAAGTATTTGTTGCTTATCTGCAGTTCAAATTTGACTGGGCATCCTTCATCTTCGTGTGTGTGTGTGTGTGTGTGTGTGTGTGTGATATCTAGCAGCCATACACCAGAGAGGTCTTTCTTGACCATTCATTGTATAAAACAATATTCCCCCTATGGATAGTTTCTATCACCTTCCTTCACTTTTTTTTGTCTTCACACACTACCATCAGTGGGCATGTTATGCTTTATATGTTTAGCGATTGTCTCTGTCCCTTCTCACTAGGAAGTGAATTCCACTGGAACAAGGTTCCTTAAGTCTTTGCTACGTCCCTTTTGCCTAAATCGGGCTGAGTACAAGGTAATGTCTGAGTACAGGTGATAGATATGTGTTGAACAAATATATGCTTGAGTCTCTCTCTTTTTAAAACAATGTCACACAACCCCATAGTCCTCCTAGATCTACTCCTCCATCTCCCCCATCCACTTCAGAGACCGATTTTGTAATAGATCTTAACACTCATTGTCCCTGTGAGTTCATCCTAGTTCCGCTTCTTCCCACTCCAGCTTGGCTCCGCTCTTACTTTTCCATCAAAGCAGCTGAAGGTCATGGGTTAATTTCACGTTGTTAAATCACATGGCTATTTTTTACCCCCAGCTAATCTCTCCGCAAAAGTTGATGCTGTTGATCACTCCCTGCTTCATGAAATAAGCCCCTTATTTCACTGGTACTGCATCCTCTGGGTTTCCTTCCGCCTCCATAATCACTTCCATTGCCAGTTTTTCCTTCTCAACCTGGCTATTAAAGTTTGACTTTAGTCCTAGGCCCTCTTCTCTTTCCGGTTTATGTTCTCTCCTCCAGGTAAACTGTGTCTTCAACCACCATTTATTTGCTGATGACTCCCAAATCTGGGCTTCCCTGATAGCTTAGCTGGTAAAGAATTCGCCTGCAATGCAGGATACCCAGGTTTGATTCCTGAGTCGAGAAGATTCTCTGGAGAAGGAATAGGCTACACACTCCAGTATTCTCGGCTTTCTCTTGTGGCTCAGCTGGTGAAGAATCTGCCTGCAGGGTGGGATACCTGGGTTTGATCCCTGTGTTGGGAAGATCCCCTGGAGAAGGAAAAGACTACCCACTCCAGTATCCAGGCCAGGAGAATTCCATGGACTGTATAGTCAATGGGGTCACAAAGAGTCAGCTATGACTAAAATCTGTACATCCAGCCTGAAACTGCCCTCTTAGGTCCAGACCTATATGCCTATTTGGCATGTCCACTGAATGTCTCAAAGTTATCTCAGGCTCAATTATTTAAGACTAATTTAATGTATCTCCTGCTTACCTAGGGTTTCCCAGCTGGCATTAAATTTAGGGCTGAAAGATCTAATCCTTTCCTTCTAAATAAGGACAGGAAATAAAGTTCCAGAGAGGAGCATGGAATGACTAGAGCCACACAGCTCTTTAACAGCAGGGCTAGAAGATAAATGCCTAACTCTAAAATCATACCTCTTGACCCAACTGAAGAGTGAATAACTAATGGGATATAAAGTGACTTGAGAATTAACATAGCTCTAAAGACATGGAAGTGGAGAAGGCAATGGCACCCCACTCCAGTACTCTTGCCTGGAAAATCCCACGGGAGGAGGAGCCTGGTAGGCTGCAGTCCATGAGGTCGCTAAGAGTCGGACACGACTGAGCGACTTCATTTTCACTTTTCACTTTCATGCACTGGAGAAGGAAATGGCAACCCACTCCAGTGTTCTTGCCTGGAGAATCCCAGGGACGGGGGAGCCTGGTGGGCTGCTGTCTATGGGGTCGCACAGAGTTGGACACGACTGAAGCAACTTAGCAGAAGCAGCAGCAAAGACATGGAGGAGGGATCAGAATGAGGCTGAGGCAGATGAAAGGAGTTGAACCGACCCACCAATCAACCAGCAAACGTTCCCACAAGAGAACTAGTGAGCCTTCAGACACTGGAAGCAGGAACTTTGTCAAGGAGCTTTTCAACTAGATTGAAATAATTTCTGGAAAAATAGTCAGTGCAAGTGAATTGGACCGGGGTAGGGCGGGTGGGGGGGGGGCGGTGAACCAACTGCTCAGAATGTAAGGAAACAAGTGGGACCTGCCCAGACTTACCAAGTGGGAGTCCACCTTCTATTGAGTCAGCCATATAAGCCAACTGTTGTACGTGGGTAAGTTGCTCAGTCGTGTCTGACTCTTTGCGACCCCAAGGACTATAGCCCACCAAGCTCATCTGTCCATGGGGATTCTCCAGGCAAGAATACTGGAGTGGATTGCCATGTCTTCCTCCAGGGGGTCTTCCCAACCCAGGGATCGAACCTGAGTCTCCTGAATTGCAGGTGGATTCTTTACTGTCTGAGCCACTGGGGAAGCCCAAGCCAACTGTTACCACCTGAGATTTTCACAAAGAATCCTTTCTGGCTTCTATGAGTCCCTGAAGAAATAAAAAATTTTCAACTTGATGTCCACTGAAAGTTACAAAGTTAGGGCCACAGATTCAAGACACCACTGCTTCCTGACAGGTAAAGCTATCATCAGAAAGATCCTGGTCCATTGCCTTTCAAAGGAAATCCCAAACTACTGAGCACAATTCATACTCGGAAATTAAACTTAACATTCAATGGCCAAGGGAAGCTTTCTGGAGGACACTGCTACTAAGATCAAGAGAGGCAGAGTAAATACCCTGTGTGTGCTTATCACCACAGGCCCTGAAGTGTGAATGAGTGTGAATGTTGCCTTTTGGTGTCCAAAGACCTGACAAGATTCTTTTCCAAATGGGATTGAAATTATTAGTAACTCTGTTGAGCTGAGAGACACTCTTTATCAGCTGTAAGTATTTTTAATTGGTTTCCAGGGAACACCTGTGTTAGGGTTATAAGCATCAAAGGTGATAAACAACTTAATTATCCTCTTAGAACCATTAGGAAAAAGTATCACTGTTGGTGAGCTTCCTTTCATGCCTTTTGAAATACCATCCTGCTACTATTGGGGGGTTATTTGTAGTTTGTTTCTCAGAGCTTTGATCCTTCCTTCATAAAAAGAAAAGGCAGTTAGAAGTCGATTAATGAAGTTAACAACATTTATACTGGTCAGATATATCTCAGGTTACCACTGGGCAGAGCTTCTTCTTGGAGAAGCAGCAAATTAAAGAGAATCAGAAGACTTTGTGAGGAGGGATGAGGCATGAAAGCCTAGGAGGAGCTGGAAAGGCCTGGAGATGGGACCCATTCTTTTTATCGTGATGGTTTCCATGAAAAAGGGAGTTGGCAACTGGGAGGTTTTTAGAAGGAGGGAAGGGAACAGTTTCACATTTTGTATATTTCCAATCACTATTTTGGGGGCTTCCCTGGTGGCTCAGACTGTAAAGAATCTGCCTACAATGCAGGAAGCCACGGTTCAATCCCTGCATCAGGAAGATCCCCTAGAGGAGGAAATGGCAACCCACTCCAGTATTCTTGTCTGGGGAATCCCATGGACAGAGGGGCCTGGTGGGCTACAGTGCGTGGGGTTGCAAAGAGGTGGACACCACTGAATGTCTAACACTGTCGCTTGCACTGATCACTGCCTTTAAATTTTATTCATGAAGAAAAATGGAAACATGAAAGTGGAGTATGGTAGTTGTTAGTAAACCAGACTTTGTTCAATGTACTTTCTTCCCTCAGTTTCCATCTTTGGAGCAGGAAGGTTTTTTTCACTTTCTAGACTCTACTCAAATACAACGTTCCTGGGAAGATTTACTTTTTTTAATTTTGACCATAACAGAGAACAATAACCTTTCTGTAGAGAACAAAGAACAAGCAGGAAGTGGGATTTGAATAGAGGCCAAAGATGGATTTTCCAAAATTCAGTTTTGCTCAGGACTAACACTGAGTTGCTTAGCAATTTGGTCTTGCCTCTTTTTTTTTTTTAATTGTTTTTTTAATTGAAGGATAATTGCTTTACAGAGTTTTGTTCTTTTCTGTCAAATCTCAACATGAATCAACCACAGGTATACATATATCCCCTACCTTTTGAACTTCCCTCCCATCTCCCTCCCCATCCCACCCCTCTAGGTTGATACAGAGCCCCTGTTTGAGTTTCCTGAGCCATACAGCAAATTCCCATTGGCTATCTATTTTACATATGGTAACATAAGTTTCCATGTTGTTCTTTCCATACATCGACCCTCTCCTCCCCTCTCCCCATATCTATGTCTATTCTCTATGTCTCTTTCTCCATTGCTGTCCTGTAAATAAATTCTTCAGAATCATTTTTCTAGATTCCATATATATGCATTAGAATATAATATTAATCTTTCTCTTTCTGACTTACTTCACTCTTACAATAGGTTCTAGGTTCATTCACCTCATTAGAACTGACTCAGATATGTTCCTTTTTACAGCTGAGTAATATTCCATTGTGTATACATATCAGTACTTCTTTATTCATTCATCTGTCAATGGACATTAAGGTTGCTTCCATGTTCTAGCTATTGTAAATAATGCTGCAATGAACAGTGGAATCCATGAGTCTTTTCCAATTTTGGTTTCCTCAGGGTATATGCCTAGGAGTGGGATTGCTGGGTCATCAGTGCAGTTCAGTTCAGTCACTCAGTCGTGACCAACTCTTTGCAACACCATGAATCACAGCACGCCAGGCCTCCCTGTCCATCACCAACTCCTGGAGTACACTCAAACTCATGTTCATCGAGTTGGTGATGCCATCCAGCTGTCTCATCCTCTGTCGTCCCCTTGTCCTCTTGCCCCCAATCCCTCCCAGCATCAGAGTCTTTTCCAATGAGTCAACTCTTTGCACGAGGTGGCCAAAGTACTGGAGTTTCAGCTTTAGCATCAGTCCTTCCAAAGAACACCCAGGACTGATCTCCTTCAGAATGGACTGGTTGGATCTCCTTGCAGTGCAAGGGACTCTCAAGACTCTTCTCCAACACCACAGTTCAAAAGCATCAATTCTTTGGCACTCAGCTTTCTTCACAGTCCAACTCTCACATCCATACATGACCACTGGAAAAACCATAGCCTTGAAGAGATGAAACTTTGTTTGCAATGTCTCTGCTTTTGAATATGCTGTCTAGGTTGGTCATAACTTTCCTTCCAAGGAGTAAGCGTCTTTTAATTTCATGGCTGCAATCACCATCTGCAGTGATTTTGGAGCCCAGAAAAATAAAGTCTGACACTGTTTCCACTGTTTCCCCATATATTTCCCATGAAGTGATGGGACCAGATGCCATGATCTTCGTTTTCTGAATGTTGAGCTTTAAGCCAACTTTTTCACTCTCCTCTTTCACTTTCATCAAGAGGCTTTTTAGTTCCTCTTCACTTTCTGCCATAAGGGTGGTGTCATCTGCATATCTGAGCTTATTGATATTTCTCCCAGCAATCTTGATTCCAGCTTGTGCTTCTTTCAGCCCGGCGTTTCTCATGATGTACTCTGCATAGAAGTTAAATAAGTAGGGTGACAATATACAGCCTTGACGTACTCCTTTTCCTATTTGGAACCAGTCTGTTGTTCCATGTCCAGTTCTAACTGTTGCTTCCTGACCTGTATATAGGTTTCTCAAGAGGCAGGTCAGGTGGTCTGGTAATCCCATCTCTTTCAGAATTTTCCACAGTTTGTTGTGATCCACACAGTCAAAGGCTTTGGCATAGTCAATAAAGCAGAAATAGATGTTTTTCTGGAACTCTCTTGCTTTTTCCATATGGTGGTTTTATTCCTGTTTATTTAAGGAATCTCCATACCATCTTCCATATTGGCTATATCAATTTACATCCTAACTAACAGCCCAAGAGCATTCCTTTTTCTCCACACCCTCTCCAGCATTTATTGTTTGTAGACTTTTTGATGAGGGCCATTCTGACTGATGTGAGGTAATGTCTCATTGAAGTTTCGATTTGCATTTCTCTAATAATGAGCGATGTTGAGCATCTTTTCATGTGTTTATTAGCATATGTATGTCTTCGTTGGAGAAATGTCTGTTTAGGTCCTTTTACCACTTTTTGATTGGGTTGTTTATTTTTCTGGTATTGAGTTTTATGAGCTGCTTGTATATTTTGGAAACTAATCCTTTATCAGTTGTTTCATTTGCTATTTTCTCCCATTCTGAGTGTTATCTTTTCACCTTGTTTATACTTTCCTTTGCTGTGCAAAAACTTTTAAGTTTAATCAGGTCCCACTTGGATACTTTTGTCTTTATTTCCATTACTCTAGGACCTGGAGTCCTAGAGTAATGAGGATCTTGCTTTGATCCTCATAGATGATCTTGCTTTGATTTATGTCATTGAGTGTTCTGCCTATGTTTTCCTCTAAGAGTTTTATAGTTTCTGGTCTTACATTTAGGTCTTTGATCCATTTTGAGTTTATCTTTGCATACGGTATTAGGAACTGTTCTAATGTCATTCTTTTACATGTAGCTGTCCAGTTTTCCCAGTACTATTTATTGAAGAGACTGTCCTTGCCCCATTGTATATTCATGCCTCCTTTGTAAAAAAAAAATAAGGTACCCATAGGTGCATGGGTTTATTTCTGGGCTTCCTATCTTGTTCCATTGGTCTATATTTATGTTTTTGTGCCAGTACCATACTGTCTTGATGACTGTAGCTTCGTAGTATAATCTGAAGTCAGGAAGCTTGATTCCTCTGACTCCAGTCTTCTTTCTAAAGACTGTTTTGGCTATTCGGGGTCTTTTGTGCTTCCATATGAATTGTGAAATATTTTTGTTCTAGTTCTTTGAAAAATGTCATTGGTAATTTGATAGGGATCACGTTGAATCTGTAGACTGCATGTGGTCATATAGTCATTTTCACAATATTGATTCTTCCTACTCAGGAACAAGGAATATCTCTCCATCTGTTTATGTTGCCTTTGATTTCTTTCATTAGTAAAGTAAAGTCGCTCAGTCATGTCCGACTCTTTGTGATCCCATAGACCGTAGCCTACCAGGCTTCTCAGTCCATGGAATTTTCCAGGCAAGAGTACTGGAGTGGGTCACCATTTCCTTCTTTCATTAGTGTCTTATAATTTTCTGTGTACAGTTCTTTAGTCTCCTTCAGTTCAGTTCAGTTCAGTTGCTCAGTTGTGTTTGACTCTTTGCGACCCCATGAATCGCAGCACGCCAGGCCTCCCTGTCCATCACCAACTCCTGGAGTTCACTCAGACTCACGTCCATCGAGTCAGTGATGCCATCCAGCCATCTCATCCTCTGTCATCCCCTTCTCCTCCTGCCCCCAATCCCTCCCAGCATCAGAATCTTTTCCAATGAGTCAACTCTTCACATGAGGTGGCCAAAGTACTGGAGTTTCAGCTTTAGAATCATTCCTTCCAAAGAAATCCCAGGGCTGATCTCCTTCAGAATGGACTGGTTGGATCTCCTTGCAGTCCAAGGGACTCTCAAAAGTCTTCTCCAACACCACAGTTCAAAAGCATCAATTCTTTGGCACTCAGCCTTCTTCACAGTCCAACTCTCACATCCATACATGACCACTGGAAAAACCATAGCCTTGACTAGACGGACCTTTGTTGGCAAAGTAATGTCTCTGCTTTTGAATATGCTATCTAGATTGGTCATAACTTTCCTTCCAAGGAGTAAGCGTCTTTTAATTTCATGGCTGCAGTCACCATCTGCAGTGATTTTGGAGCCCAAAAAATTCAAGTCTGACACTGTTTCCACTGTTTCTCCATCTATTTCCCATGAAGTGATGGGACCAGATGCCATGATCTTCGTTTTCTGAATGTTGAGCTTTAAGCCAACTTTTTCACTCTCCACTTTCACTTTCATCAAGAGGCTTTTTAGTTCCTCTTCACTTTCTGCCATCAGGGTGGTGTCATCTGCATATCTGAGGTATTGATATTTCTCCCGGCAATCTTGATTGCAGCTTGTGTTTCTTCCAGTCCAGCGTTTCTCATGATGTACTCTGCATAGAAGTTAAATAAGCAGGGTGACAATATACAGCCTTAGGTAAGTTTATTTCTAGGTATTTAATTCTTTTTGTTGCAATGGTGAATGGGACTTATTCCTTAATTTCTCTTTTTGATCTTTCATTGTTACTATATAGAAATGCAAGTGATTTCTGTGTATTGATTTTGTATCCTTCAACTTTGCTAAATTCACTGAGTAGCTCTAGTAATTTTCTGATACTATCTTTAGGGTTTTCTATGTACAGTATCATTTCTATGTACAGTATCATTTCTATGTACAGTATCATTTCATCTACAAAACAGTGAGAGCTTTACTTTATTTCCGATCTGGATTTCTTTTATTTATTTTTCCTCTCTGATTCCTGTAGCTAGAACCTCCAAAATTGAGTTGAATAATAGTGGTGAGAGTGGACATCCTTGTCTTTTTCCTGATCTTGGGGGGAATGTATTCAGTTTATCACCACTGAGAATAATGTTTGCTATAGGTTTGCCATATATGGCCTTTACCATGTTGAGGTAGGTTCATTCTATGCCCATTTTTTAAAGAATAAACTGTGGAAAATTACGAAAGAGATAAGAATACCAGACCACCTGACCTGCCTCTTGAGAAACCTATATACAGGTCAGGAAACAACAGTTAGAACTGGACATGGAACAACAGACTGGTTCCAAATAGGAAAAGGAGTACATCAAGGCTATATATTGTCACCCTGCTTATTTAACTTATATGCAGAGTGAAAGAAAGTGAAAGTGAAGTCACCCAGTCGTGTCCGACTCTTTGTGACCCCATGGACTGTAGCCCACCAGGCTCCTCGGTCCATGGGATTTTCCAGGCATGAATACTGGAGTGGGTTGCCATTTCCATCTCCACGGGATCCTCCTAACCCAGGGATCGAACCCAGGTCTCCCACATTGTAGGCAGATGCTTTACCATCTGAACTACCAGGGAAGCCCTTATATGCAGAGTACATCATGAGAAATGCGGGCTGAATGAAGCACAAGCTGGAATCAGGATTGCTGAAAGAAGTATCAATAACCGCAGATATGCAGATGACACCACCCTGATGGCAGAAAGTGAAGAGGAACTAAAAAGCCTCTTGATGAAAGTGAAAGAGGAGAGTGAAAAAGTTGGCTTAAAGCTCAACATTCAGAAAACGAAGATCATGGCATCTGGTCCCATCATTTCATGGCAAATAGATGGGGAAACAGTGGAAACAGTGTCAGATTTTATTTTGAGGGGCTCCAAAATCACTGCAGATGGTAATTGCAGCCATGAAACTAAGGGACGTTTACTCGTTGGAAGGAAAGTTATGACCAACCTAGATAGCATATTCAAAAGCAGAGATATTACTTTGCCAACAAAGGTCCGTCTAGTCAAGGCTATGGTTTTTCCAGTGGTCATGTATGGATGTGAGAGTTGGACTGTGAAGAAGGCTGAGTGCCAAAGAATTGATGCTTTTGAACTGTGGTGTTGGAGAAGACTCTTGAGAGTCCCTTGGACTGCAAGGAGATCCAACCAGTCCATTCTAAAGATCAGTCCTGGGTGTTCATTGGAAGGACTGATGCTGAAACTGAAACTCCAATACTTTGTCCATCTTATGGGAAGAGCTGACTCATTGAAAAAGACCCTGATGCTGGGAGGGATTGGGGGCAAGAGGAGAAGGGGATAACAGAGGATGAGATGGCTGGATGGCATCACGGACTCGATGGACATGAGTTCGAATGAACTCCGGGAGTTGGTGATGGACAGGGCGGTCTGGCGTGCTGTGATTCATGGGGTTGCAAGGAGTTGGACACGACTGAGAGACTGAACTGAACTGAACTGAATCATAAATGGTTGCTGAATTTTGTCAAAGGCTTCTTCTGCATCTACTGAGATGATCATATGGTTTTTGTTATGGTGCTAATATGGTGTATCACATTGATTGACTGATTTGCATATATTGAAGAATCCTTGCATTCCTGGAATAAACCCAACTTGATCACGGTGTATGAGCTTGTTGATGTGTTGCTGAATTCTATTTGCTAAAGTTTTGTTGAGGATTTTTGTACCTATGTTCATCAGTGACTTTGGCCTGTAATTTTCTTTTTTTGTCTTGTCTTTGGTTTTGTTATCAGGGTGATGGTGGCCTTGTAGAATGAGTTTGGAAGTGTTCCTTCTTCTACAATTTTTTGAAAGAGTTTTAGAAGTATAGGCATCAGCTCTTCTCTAAATATTTGATAGAATTGTCCTGTGAAGCAGTCTAATCCTGGGCTTCTGTTTTTTGGGAGATTTTTGATCACAGCTTCCATTTCAGTGTTTTTAATTGGGTTGTTCATAATTTCTACTTCTTTGTGGTTCAGTTATGGAAGATTGAACTTTTCTAAGAATCTGTCCATTTCTTCCAGATTATCCATTTTATTGCCATATGGTTGTTCATAATAGTCTCTTATAATCCTTTGTATTTCTTCATTGTCTATTGTAACCTCTCCTTTTTCATTTCTAATTTTGTTGATTTGATTCTTTTCTCATTTTTTCTTGATGAGTCTGGCTAAAGGCTTGTCAATTTTGTTTGTCTTCTCAAAGAACCAGCCTTTAGCTTTACTGTTAATTTAGCTTTACTATTAGTAATTAAGCTTTACTATTAACCAGGCTTTAATCTTTACTATTGTTTCTTTCAATTCTTTTTCATTGATTTCTGCTCAGATATTTATGATTTCTTTCCTTCTACTAATTTTGGTTTTTTTGGATCTTCTTTTTCCAGTTGTTTTAGGTGTAAATTTAGGCTGTCTATTCAATGTTTTTCTTGTTTCTTAAGGTAGGATTGTATTGTTATAAACTTGCCTTTTAGGACTGCTTTTGCTGCATCCCATAGGTTTTGAGTTGTTGTGTTTTCATTGTCATTTGTTTCTAGAAATTTTCTGATATCCCTTTTGATTTCTTCAGTAACCTGTTGGTTATTTAGAAATACGTTGTTTAATCTCCATGTGTTTCTGTTTCTTACAGTTTTTTTCTGGTAATTGATATCTAGTCTCATAGCGTTGTTGTCAGAGAAGATGCTTGATATGATTTCAATTTTCTTAAATTTACTGAGGTGATTTGTGACCCAAGATGTGGTCTATCCTGGAGAATGTTCCATGTGCATTTGGGAAGGTGTATTCTTCTGCATTTGGATGGAATGTCCTGAAGATATCAATGAGATCCATCTCATCTGTATCATTTAAGACTTCTGTTTCCTTATTAATTTTCTGTTTTGATGATCTGTCCATTGGTGTGAGTGGGGTGTTAAAGTCTCCTACTATTATTGTGTACTGTCAATTTCTCCTTTTATGTCTGTTAGTGTTTGTCTTATGTATTGAGGTGCTCCTATGTTGGATGCATAGATATTCACAATTGTTATGTCTTCCTCTTGGATTGACCCCTTGATCATTATGTAGTGTCCTTCCTTATCTCTTGTAATCTTCTTTATTTTAAGGTCTATTTTGTCTGATATGAGGATTGCTACTCCAGCTTTCTTTTGCTTCCCATTTGCATGGAATATATTTTTCCATCCTGTCACTTTCAGTCTATATGTGTCTTTAGGTCTGAAGTGGGTTTCTTGTAGACAGCATATATATGGGTCTTGCTTTTGTATCCATTCAACCAGTCTGTGTCTTTTGGTTGGAGCATTTAATCCATTTACATTTAAAGTAATTATTGATATACACGTTCATATTGCCATTTTCTTAATTGTTTGGGGTTGATTTTGTAGCTCTTTTTTCTTCTCTTGTATTTCTCGATTATATAAGTCCCTTTAATGTTTGTCTTGTTTGGTGGTACTGAATTCTCTTAACTTTTGCTTGTTTGAAAATATTTTTTTCGCCCTCAATTTTGAATGAGATCCTTGCCAGGTACAGTAATCTTGGTTTTAGGTTTCTCCCTTTCAGTACTTTTAATATATCTGGCCATTCCCTTCTGGTCTGCAGAGTTTCTGCTGAAAGATCAGTGTTAAGTGTATGGGGTTTCCCTTCTATGTAACTTGTTATTTCTCCCTTGCTGCTTTTAATATTCTTTCTTTGTGTTTAGTCTTTGTTAGTTTGATAAGTATGTGTCTTGGCGTGTTGACTATTTCCTTTTCCATGTTGGGGAAATTTTCAACTACAATCTCTTCAAAAATTTTGTCATACCCTTTCTTTTTCTCTTCTTCTTCTGGGATCCCTATAATTTGAATGTTGGTCATCTGATATTGTCCCAGAGGTCTCTGAGACTATCCTCAGTTCTTTTCATTCTTTTTACTTTATTCTGCTCTTCAGAAGTTATTTCCACCATTTTATATTCCAGCTCACTGATTCATTCTTCTGCTTCAGATATTCTGCTGTTGATTCCTTCTAGAGTATTTTCAATTTCAGTAATTGTGTTGTTTGTCTCTGTATGTTTATTCTTTAATTCTTCTAGGTCTTTGTTAATTGAATCTTGCATTTTCTCCATTTTGTTTTCAAGGTTTTGATCATCTTTACTATCATTATTCTGAATTCTTTTTCAGATAGTTTGCCTGAATGTGTTTCTAGTTTGCTCCTTCATTTGTGTAGTATTTCTGTGTCTTTTCATTATTTTTTTTTAAGTTATTGTGTTTGAGGTCTCCTTTTCTAGGCTTCAAAGTTGAATTATTTCTTCCTTTTGGTCTCTGCCCTCCTAAGGTTGGCCCAGTGGTTTGTATAAGCTTCATATAGGGTGAGATCTGTGCTGAATTTTTATTTGTTTGTTTTTCCTCTGATGGACAAGGCTGAGTGAGGTGGTAATTCTGTCTACTGATGATTTGGTTTGAATTTTTGTTTTGTTTGTTGTTTAGATGAGGCATCCTGCACATGGTTCTTCTGGTGGTTCGATGATGCTGGGTCTTGTATTCAAGTGATTTCCTTTGTGTGATTTCTCACTATTTGATACTCCCTAGGGTTAGCTCTGTGGTAGTTTAGGGTCTTGGAATCAGTGCTCCCTTTCTAAAGGCTCAGAGCTTGATCTTTGGTCAGGAATGAAGATTCCAAAAGTGGTTTTTTATGGCATTAAGTGAGAGTAAAACAAATATCCAAAAGTGAGAAACCAAGGAAGAACCCCAGACAAATGGCAGTTATAAAATCTGGCAAATAATAATTAAAATAATGGAATATGCACATGTACATATACACCCATGAGCAAAGTCAAAACAGTCCAACAAAAATAAATACAGTAGATTGACCCAGCAAACAAAGGAAATAAAAAATTATATTTACCAGTTAAGAACAAAACTAACTAAAGCACAAACTAGAAAATACATTAAAGCAAGGTGCCAAGTGGGGAATAAAGCAGTGAAAACAAAACTAACAAATCTGTTGAGAGGAAAGGAAAGAAAGAATAGATATGCAAAGTTAGATAGAGGTAGATGAAGAAGATTTATATACACTAAAGGTTAGCTGCAAGGGGAAAAGAACAGTAGGAAAGGAAAACAAAGGAATAAATGTAGAAAAATATAATAGGCTTAAAAATATTAAAATTATAAAAAAGAGAAAAGAAAAAAAAGGAAGAAGAAAGAAAAAACTAAAAAGAAAAAACAAAAGAAAACTCCACAGAACTGCAAAGCCCAATGTAGAGGCAGTGGTTTACAACAACAATAAAAAGTGTGACTGAATATACACATATATATACCCATAAGCAAAATCGAAACAGCCCCACAAAAATAAAGCACAATAGATTGACCTGGCAAACAAAGGAAACCTTAAATTGTATCTACCAGAACAAAACTAACTAAAACACACGCTGGAAAACAAAACTAAAGCAAGGTGCCAATTGAGGACTAAAGCAATGAACATAAATGTGACTGAGAAAAGAAAGAAAAAAAAAAAAGCTCAAAGGCTTAATTGGATTTCATAGTGCCAATAAAATTGACGATTACAATGGGGGTGGAGGGGGGAAGGAGAAAAAAAGAAAAAGAAATCCAAAAGAATCTACAAAACAAGTCAAAACATCATCATAATAAATGTTTTTCTTGAGTCACTGCTGTCAGAGTCCCTTCGCTCACTGGGAGTCACAGTCCACCTCGCCTCCCTAGGATGCCCCACACTGTGCTGGTCTCTGGACCTGCTGTGAGGGCAGCTCAGATTCTAATCTGGTCCTACTCCTGTGTGTTCTTGCCTCCAATGTCCACAGCTATCAGAACTAGTGCATTTTCTTCTGTGGGAGCTCTCAATGACCTTTTATATATTCTATAGACACAGAGTCAGCTTTGTTGATCATGTGGATTTAATCTTCAGCTTGTACAGCTGGTGGGAAGGTTTTGGGTCTTCTTCCTTAGCCACACTTCCCCTGAGTTTCAAGTGTGGTTTTATTTCCACCTCTGCATGTCGGTCGTCCACTGGGGTTTGCTCCTGAGGCTGCCCTGGAGGACTTGGGTTTGCCCCTGTGAGGGTCAGGTGTGGAGGTGGTGGCGGCTAGGGCAGTAGGAAATATAGTGTTCTAGAAGGGTATGGCAACCAGTGTTGGCCAATACGCCAATGGAGGATTGTCTAGAAAATCCCCTATCCCTGACAGAGAAGTCTCCCTGACAGAAATAGTCTACAGGGTTGCAAAGCATTGGACACTACTAATGCGACCCTGCACACATAGACACAAGACTTTTTTTTGCCTGTGGCAGCTCTGCCCCAGTGAAAGCTGAGCATGAAGGTGGTGCAGCTGCTTGGCTTGCAGGGACCCTGGTGGCACCAAGTGTGCAGGGACATGGACTGCCTCTGTCACAGAAGTTATGGCCCTATCAGAGTCTTACTTTGAGACTCTTGTAGCTGGTGATCAGAAGGTCTCTTTGGCCAGTCTTTCTCCATAGCTCTGCCCGCTCAGGCACTTAGAGGGCTCCCCCTGGCTGGGGTCCTACTCTGGATAGGCACATCAGTCCCTTACAGGGGTACCCTGGGTGGATCCTACTGTGTAGTTCAGTGTAGTTCAGTGCTTGATGGGCCAGCATCTGTGTTGTTCAGCTGTGGATGGTAGCCTGTGGGGAGAGGGAGGCTGTGGTGATGGCTCCACCCACTATTCGTGACTCAGCAGTATCGCCTTGCTTCCATGGCTGCTGGGCTTTCCTCCACAGACATTTCCCACCACAATCTCCTCCTTTACATCCCCTCAATCTGTCTCTCCTCAGTCAACAGCAGCCCTCGCCCTGGGATTGCCCCACAATCCCTAAACTCCAGCTCCCACCTGCTGCGCCTTCCAGGGGACCTGTGTCCCTGTCCAGGGTATGCATGGCTGTGGCAAGGACTGTCTGATTCTCATTCCATTTAGGCTGCCACAGATTAGCTGTTTAACTCTCAGCCTTAACTGCTTCTCCTCTGACTCAGACAATTGCCCCGATGTGGGGATCGGATCCCTGCGTTAGTTCCTCACCCACCAAGGGCATGTCCAGTCCTATTAACACTCCTGTTTTTCCCCCGTGTTCCTTCATTCTACCAAGTTGTGCATGGTTCTATATATTCCTTTCTGCTGGTCAGGTACTCCTGCCTGCTCTCAGCTGATGTTCTGCATGCACTTCTGTGTCTGAAGGTGTATTCCTGATGTATCCATGGAGAGAGATGTACTCCACGTCCACCTACTCCTCCGCCATCTTGTTTTCTCTTTCCTGTGTTTTTATAGCCCCAGAATGTCAAAGCTAAGGGTTAGTGACAGAACTGGAATTAGTCCTGGGGTGTTACCTTATTCTCTGAGTTAAGGTAGAGGAAGCTGATGCCTGGAAATGCAGATCTGACATAGCTTGCCTTTTTCTTATTTCTCTGTTACATGGGAAATTTTTCTGGCTCTCACCTTCCCTCTTTGAACTGGGTTTATGTGATTAGACTTATCTATCTTTTTACCTGGCATAAAATGAATGAGAAACACTCTGTTTTGAGTGTCTCAAAAAGTGATGCCATAGAGAATCAGGGGAATATACTACGGATCATTTTTAGACATTTCATACTTTAAAAAATGTTAACCAAGATGAAAAGCACAGTTGGGAAGGGACCTCAGGGAAGCTATTCTTGTCTCATTTTACAAACAAAGAAACTGAGGCCCATCTGGAATCAGCTATGAGCCCAAGGCTCCTGGAAAACTAACCCATTGCCTTCCCTCTTGATTCTGCTGAGGGAAATCTTGCACCATGGTAGGGACTAGAATCATATTAAATAACTGTCTCCATGTGATGTCTTTGATATTGAATAGAGTTGAAATGAAGCACAGTGCCACCATCCTTTCAACCCTGCCCCACAATGGCAATCTACCAAGTAGGCCAAAGATTAACTTCTCAAAGTCATTTTGAAGCATGGAATATTATATCATAATAAAAATGTCAGTTGGACATTAAAAATAAGTGCTTTGGAAAAAAAGTATTTTCAAATACCTGGCTTGATTGCTTTGGATTTAAACTGAGAGGCGAGCAACTGAGTAGTCTCTTCACGTGACTTGATTCAAAAGAAGTGGGACCTTCTTTGGGCACGAATGGGTCTATTAACCTTGATTGAGACTGGGAGGGGTTCCCAGGTTGCTTAGTAGTAAAGAATCTGCCTACCAATGCAGGAGATGTGATTTCAATCCTTGATCCAGGTAGATCCCCTGGAGGAGGACATGGAAACCCACTCCAGTATTCTTGTCTGGAAAACTCCATGGGCAGAGGAGCCTGGCGGGCTACCGTCCATGGGGTCACAAAGAGTCAGACACAACTGAAGTAACTAAACAGCAACAACAGCTAGACTGGGAACCTACAGCAGGGCTTGCCTCCTTCACATTCTTCTCCTCCACCATCAGTTTCCCCTCTCCAGTTCCCTTGTCCAACTGGTCAGCTTTAAATTCTTTCTGAATGTTGATGGGAATTGTTTGTTGAAGAACAAAAGGTCCAGCTATATCCATTTATATAATACAAGCTTTAAGGAAAGAGACAGTCTATTCCAATTGTATTTGGTATGTGGTATATTTTGCCTCCAGAAAAGCATTTTAAAAATCCTGGTTATCTCAGACAAAATCCCCTGAAGACCCTAACACCACTGCTCTATTTCCTACATATTTCTACCACAGCCCTATTTCTGAAATCTTTCTAGAGGGGGCAGATAAATGAGATACTTCCTCTGGAGTTCAGTTTCACACCAGAGAAAGACAGATATCTTCCTGCTATTATTATTATTATTGTCAACAAGGAAAGCACAAAGACTGCAGATATGAGAGCATTCAACAAGCAAGAGGTCCACGGCCCACCATATTTGACTTCTCAGCAATTTCTGTCAGCTCATGACAGAAAGTTGGTCATCGACGAAGTCACAGTATTGTGGGAGCTCAGCAGCCAAACTTCTGGTTTGCAGTAGAAACAATGGCATAGAAAACACAATGGTTTTTAGAGACTAAAACCCATGTGTTAGAATTCTGCATTTTCAAGACATGTCTCAAGTTTTCCTCAAGCTCTTTCTGGACCCTAACTACAACAAAGAGATGTAATGCAAGGTGCCCAGTATCTGTGGCTGTCTGTGACCTGGCAGATGTCCTTAAGGGAGACTTTGTGCCCTTAAAATATTTGCCCTGATTTATTTATTAAATTGTTTTTCAAATATCTACTATGATTAACACTGCTAGAACTGCTAGAAAGACAGTTAATATCCCAGTGCTGTTCTTCCCCGCCAGGCTCGGGTTAGGGCTTCAGAATGAACTTCAATACTTGTTGAAGACAGAGCTGCAATCCAGGTGATTTCCATCTAGGGAGATCTTTCATCTTTATATCTCATTTTTCTAGTAACCCCTTAGCATTTTTCCTCCCTGAATGGCCAATGGCAACCTCACTGTAGCATCTGATCAGTGTCTGACCTCTCTAAACAATTCCTCTCACGTATGTCAGCACATCTCCTTTGCTAAAACTCTATTATCTTCCCAGATCGTCTATGTTAACAAAACTTTAGCATGCTGTGTTCCTTTTTTTCAAGATCTTGTGGAAAACCATTGAGAGCTCTAAAACACCAGCACATAATAAGGTTACAAGGGCAATACTGTAAGCCCTTAAGAGTAGTTGTTTTAGAGTCAAATCATGATACTTAAAACACTGCATTGTAACTATGAATGGCCCAAAGAAAAGCTACTATTATGTACTGTTATTCATCAACAGCAGCAGCAGCAACTATTAATGGTATGATGATCACCCTCCCCAGTATTATAATTTTTATTCTGACTTTCAATGATTTTATCCATTAAAGTACATGTGTGCTAAGTAGATTCAGAAGTGTCAACTCTTTGCAACCCCATGGACTATAGCCCACCAGTCTTCTCTGTTCATGAGATTCTCCATGTAAGAATACTGGAGTGGGTTACCATGCCCTGCTCCTGGGATTTTCCTGACCCAAAGCTGTCTTGGGTATTAAGACTTGTAAGAGATCTTAACATCTCCTGCATTGGCAGGTGGGTTCTTTACCACGAGTGCTACCTGGGAAGCACCATCCATTAAAGTAACAAATGTGAAAGTTTCTGCCTACTAGCTGGCCAACTGGGGCATGGTCTTGCTGAGGTGTTTTCAATCCTTCTAATTCTTCTGTTCTGCATTGACGGCATCAGCCCTGATCAGTGGCAGGGCTCGGACAGCACACAGCGGAGAAAGAAATGGCCAGGAAGGGTGGGCTCAAATGCAGCCACTTCAAGTCCCCTCACTTGCTCTCTTCTCAGGAGCCACATGGCTGGTGCAGCCCTGAAGTCCTCATGTTCCAAAGCTGAAGTTCATGAAGCATCTTTAAGCTCAGTGTAGGATGAACAGATAAGACAAGGATTTTCCTTCCTCTAATTTAAGCCCAGCAGTCTTAATATTCCCCATGACAGTATTTAAGACTAATGAAGAATCCTTTGTAATGTGTGTGGAAGAAATAGGCAAATTCTCACCCTTCCCTTTATCCTCAAGAGAGGCACAGGAATTGGCATCTCTTGAACCACTTGTAAATGAGACTAACGGAGTGGTGATAACATTCCAGAGCGGGCCATGGAGCCCTGCTTGTTCGACGGATGGTGGGCCTTTCCTCTCTGCTGACCTCAGTCTGTCTGTAAGGATGCTAGCAGTGAGCCATGTGCCCAGCACTAATGCCTTCTCGACTTTGGCTATCACGCTGTGCTGGCTCTAAAACAGAACATATTTCTCAAGTGAGTTAATGCCCACTTACTACTTTGTTGTAATGTGTAATTATCATAAATTACATTTAATTGTTTAATTACTAGACCAAAGGATAGATAAAGACTTGTTGCAAGCAAAATATAAGACCAAGTTTCTCTCTCTGTAGAAAGGCATATGCAATGTATATGCATATGTACTGTGCATGTTTGTGCATGTCTAGAAGTATTTTATACAAGCATTTATGTGTAAATCTATACTTGCAGAGGCTTTAGACATATCCAGTGGTCACGAGTCCAATCATCATACACGTAGACCTCAGGAGAGATGCAGGGTTGAGGAAGAAATGGTTCGGTTGGCCCAAGGGTGAATTCTCTGTGCACAGTTTGCAACAGTATTGCTGAGGACCATTACCATAGAGGCTGCCAAGAAGGGCTGATTCTGTCCTCTTGTTGCTCTCCTCTTTGAGAAAATAATTCACACTGCAGGGAAAGTCTATAGTGATTGGATTGCAGGCGTGTATTCTTAGTTGCCTCGGTCGTGTCTGACTCTTTGTGACCCTATGGACTGTAGCCTGTCAGGCTCCTCTGTCCATGGGATTTTCCCAGTAAGAATACTGGTGCAGGTTGCCACACCATCCTCCAGGGGAATCTTCCCAACCCAGGGACTGAACCCACACCTCCTGCGTCTCCTGCATTGTAGGCAGATATTTTAGCAGTGAGCCACCAGGGGAAGATGGCACCAATTCAAGAGAAATAGAAGGTGGGCCAGCTGAATACGATCTCTTAGCTGGAGTCTTACCCGGAAGAAGCAATATTCACTTAAAAATTCTCTGTGATTTGTGCTCAGCAGTACCTACAAGTCTTTAAGAATGTTGACCTCTTTCTTTCACAAAAGAAAAAGATAATGAGATCTGAGAAATTCAAAGCAATTCTAGGTTGTGCTCTTCTCAGAACCAAATGTCTTCAGAGAAGCCATTCCTTGTCACTCATTTCTCAAACACATTCACTGAGGCCCTTGGGAAGTTATTTTCAGCTTGTAGCGCCTAATAGTAAGAGTACTAGCTCGTGTTAATTGAGCACTTACTATGTGCCAGAAGCTAAGCTAAGTGTTTTACCTGTGTTCACCTATGTATTTATTTCTTACAATGATTCTACTAGGTGTATCCTACTTATATCTGCATTTTATAGATGAGGAAATGAAGACTTGGAGAGAGTATTGAGCCCATCACCATACAACCAACAAGTAGCAGAAGCAGACCCTGAACCCAGGCAGTCAGGCCCCAGATTCCATCACTTTAACCAACCACTTATATATTAGTACATCTTTTACTGGTTTGGGGCTGATGCTGAAGTTTTCAAAAACTCATAATTAGAAAAACTGGATTGGTTCTCACCAATTTTGAGTGTCCTCCTCTGCCAATGGGAAGTCTTGGAAAATATTTACCAAGAAAATGGAAACAACAGCAGCAGAGGTTCTGGTGAACCAGTGTCTCTTTGCGACTCAGTCCTTAGGAACAAGTCAAAACTCCTAGATTTGCCTGCTTGGCACTAACTACTGTAGCAGAAGCGGGAGGTTTCGTGGAAGTTAACTGTGGGATAACTGTGTTCAGCAGCTCCCACTGCTGGGTTTCATTAACCACAGAGGAGATGGATGATGTCAAACAAAAATAGTCTCACATTCCCAAGCTGAAGGGTAAATTACATATTCCCCTCAGAGGACACTTTTATTGCTGCCACAAAAGTATTAGGGTTGTTAGAAAAAAACACAGGTGAATCTTTATATTTTCGTGGCTGCCTAGTACTATCATATGTGTATTCCATATTCTTAGAAGAGTCTTTAAATGTCATGAAATCCACAAGAGGATTTTACAATAATCATCTTGTACAAAGTCCTTTCTAATTTCCTTCCAAATATATGAGGTGACTCTACTCATTTGACAACTGGATCAATTCCTGGATCAGGGATCAAAACTTGTGTCTTCTGCATTGGCAGGCAGATTCTTTACAACTGAACCATAAGGAAAGCCCTACTTAATTTTATTTTATCAATCATCACAATGATCTTGAAAGGTAGAACAGTTATTTCTACTTTCCAGGCACTGCTGCTGCTAAGTCGCATCAGTCGTGTCCGACTCTGTGCGATCCCTTAGACGGCAGCCCACCAGGCTCCGCCGTCCCTGGGATTCTCCCGGCAAGAACACTGGAGTGGGTTGCCATTTCCTTCTCATTTTCCAGGGACAGTTTCAGGTAAGTCAAGGATTTTGCTAAAGGACAAACAGCTTCTGAGGTGCAGAGTCAGATTTTGACCCAGTAAGTATAATAACTCTAAAACTCAAAGTCCTTCCTCGCCACCTTTATGCCTAGATCAGTGATGACAAATGAGTTCTCAGAAAGAAGGCAATTGCCATGCTCGTATCATTCTGATGACCCCCTTTGTACTACTGGTGTTGGTTTTCACTTTAGGATTTAATTTTTCTTTTTAGTATGTAAATTAGTACACAATGCACTTCTACACAGGTAAATATTGTAGGAATGTTAAAGGGAATGGCAGGGGTTCATCACTTTGAAACGGGTGATGGAGGAAATCAGAGTGTTTTCTTTTATTGAATCAAGATCTAGGAAGTGAATACACAGATTAAGTAAAAAGTCAGCTCATTAAAACGTTTTCTCCTTCAGGAAATAATTTGCTTCTAAATAAATTCAGCACAATAAAAATATTAGAGAATAAGAAAAATGTCAAACCCTATCACATAATTTTAAGTTTGACTATGTCAGTGAATAAATTAAATGACAGTAGAGGAGAAAGATGCTGACATGGCATCTTATGGATAGTCCTCTGTCCCCAGGGTTATATCTGCTCAACAGGGAATCAGATGACAGCAGGAGACTGGAAAAACTTGCCCTCCACCTCACATTCAATTATGGTGTTGCCTCTAGATGTTAAACTTTCTTATGTAACATATCTAATAGGAAACAAAACTGCATGATGCTTTTCATTTTTAATATAAATGTGTGTGTTAGTTGCTCAGTTGTGTTCAACTCTTTACAACCCCATGAACTGTAGTCCATATGTAGTCCCCATGAACATAATCCATAAAGGAAGTGACAAAGGTTAAAGCAGTCAACAGTAATTAAATGACCAAAAGCTGAGGGAAGTTGATCTGTATTAGCTGAAGGCCATTCCTGTCTTTTAGAGTGTTACGCATCAGGAAAGAGAGAAAAAGAAGGCTTCCGCTATTTTGATATAGAAATATGTCAGTTCTGAGCCAAGGTCACTAAATCAAGGCAGCAGTAGATTTCGAGTAAACATTCTAATGTTCCACACCTGCTGGCAGGTACTGAAATAGGAAAGATCCTTTAATAAAGTGGTGTGGGACTGAGTTACAAGAGCTGCATTGGTTTGCTGGCTGTTTACCCTTGTGGAAGCTAAAGGCAGATGACTCAGTCCAATGCAAACAGAGGTGACAGTGGCAGCTCAAGTTTTTAGCTGACATGGCATCTGATGGATAGTCCTCTGTCCCCAGGGTTATATCTGCTCAACAGGGAATCAGATGACAGCAGGAGGCTGGAAAAACTTGCCCTCCACCTCACATTCTGTTCTGGTGTTGCCTCTAGATGTTAAACTTTCTTATGTAACATATCTAATAGGAAACAAAATGGCATGATGCTTTTCATTTTTAATATGAATGTGTGTGTTAGTTGCTCAGTTGTGTTCAACTCTTTACAACCCCATGAACTGTAGTTCACCAGATTCCTCTGTCCATGTGACTTCCCAGGCAAGAATACTGGAATGGGTTGCCATGCCCTCCTCCAGGGGATCTTCCCAACGCAGGGATTGAACCTGGGTCTCCCATAGTGCAGGCAGATTCTTTACCATCTGAGCTACCAGGGAAGCCTTATTATGAATGCTAACATTACAAATGATCAATCATTATTATTAATGATGATGACTACCATTTATTCAGTGCCTTCTATGTTCTATAGTCTACTCTGTCCTGGTTCTTTTATGTAGATATTGCTGTCCCTAGAACTCTGGAAAGTTCAGTTCAGTTCAGCCGCTCAGTCATGTCTGACTCTTTGTGACCCCATGAACTGCAGCACACCAGGCCTCCCTATCCATCACCCACTCGTGGAGTCCACCCAACCCATGTCCATTGAGTTGGTGATGCCATCCAACCATCTCATCCTCTGTCGTCCCCTTCTCCTCCTGCCCTCAATCTTTCCCAGCATCAGGGTCTTTTCCAATGAGTCAGCTCTTTGCATCAGATGTCCAAAGTATTGGAGTTTCAGCTTCAGCATGAATCCTTCCAATGAACACCCAGGACTGATCTCCTTTAGGATGGACTGGTTGGATCTCCTTGCAGTCCAAGGGACTCTCAAGAGTCTTCTCCAACACCACAGTTCAGAAGCATCAATTCTTCTGCGCTCAGCTTTCTTTATAGTCCAACTCTCACATCCATACATGACTACTGGAAAAACCATAGCCTTGACTAGACAGACCTTTGTTGACAAAGTAATGTCTCTGCTTTTTAATACGCTGTCTAGGTTGGTCATAATTTTCCTTCCAAGGAGTAAGCATCTTTTAATTTCATGGCTGCAATCACCATCTGCAGTAATTTTGGAGCCCCCAAAATAAAATCAGCCACTGTTTCCACTGTTTCCCCATCTATTTGCCATGAAGTGATGGGACTGGATGCCATGATCTTCATTTTCTGAATGTTGAGCATTAAGCCAACTTTTTCACTCTCCTCTTTCACTTTCCTCAAGAGGCTCTTTAGTTCTTCTTCACTATGGAAGGTAGGTATTACTATTATCACTTTCTATGTGAGGAAACTGAGGTTCAGAGGAAATAAGTGACTTGCTGAAAACAAAGGCTGAGATAGTAAATCAGTGTAGGCTCCTCTCTACTTTTTACATTTTACGACATTGCTGCGGATTCACTCCCAGGAGTCCAGATTAGAAAGAGCAGACTTTAATAAAATCCTTCATATCACCCAGAAGGTGTGTTATAGAGTAGAATTAATGCACATTTTTAGAGTGGTAAGTAAATATGATTAAGGCCATTGCCATACAGCATGGTTGAATCAATAACAACAACAACTAGAAATTCATTCACCATCATATTTGCGTCATATTCTCTATCAAGTTATGTAAAAGACAGTCTCTTCAGCATATAGTGCTGGAAAAGCTGGATACCCACATGTAAAACAATGAAGTTAGAACATTCCCTCATACCATACACAAAAATAAACTCAAAATGGCTTAAAGACGTAAGTATAAGACGTGACACCATAAAGCTAGAAAACATAGGCAAAACATATGTTCTCACAGGAAAGAACATAGGCAAAACATTCTCTGACAAAAATTGTACCCATGTTTTCTTGGGTCAGTTTCCCAAGACAAAAGAAATAAAAGCAAAAATAAGTAAATGGAACCTCATCAAACTTATAAGCTTTTGCACAGCAAAGGAAACCATAAACAAAGTGAAAAAACAACCTAGCAAATGAGCAAAGGAGCAAAATGAGCAAAAATATTTGCAAATGATGCAAGCAACAAGGGTGTAATTTCCAAAATATACAAACAACTCATACAACTCAATGTCATAAAAACAAACACCATAGTCAAAAAATAAGCAGAAGACCTAAGTAGACCCTTCTCCAAAGAAGACATGCAGATAGCCAATAGGCACATGAAAAGATGTTCCACATTGCTAATTATTTGAAAAACGCAGATCAAAACTACAATAAGGTACCACCTCACACCAGTCAGAATGGCCCAGTCAAGATGGATACAATACAAAATTCTGCAAAAAACAAATGTTGGAGAGGGTGTGAAAAAAAGGGAACCCTCCTACACTATTGGTGGGAATGTAAATTGGTGCAGTGTGGAGGTTCCTTTAAAAGCTAAAATTAAAAAGTTACCATGTGATCCAGTCAGAGAAGGCAATGGCACCCCACTCCAGTACTCTTGCCTGGAAAATCCCATGGATGGAGGAGACTGGTAGGCTGCAGTCCATGGGTTCGCTAAGAGCTGGACATGACTGAGCGACTTCACTTTTCACTTTCACGCATTGGAGAAGGAAATGGCAACCCACTCCAGTGTTCTTGCCTGGAGAATCCCAGGGACCGGGGGGCCTGGTGGGCTGCCATCTATGGGGTCTCACAGAGTTGGACACGACTGAAGCGACTTAGCAGTGGCAGCAGTAATCCAGTAATCCCACTCATGGGCATATATTCAGAAAAGATGAAAAGCCTAATTCGAAAAGATACATGCACCCCAATGTTCATAGCAGCACTGTTCACAATGGCTAAGACACTGAAGCAACCAAAATGTCTATCAACAGATGAGTGGATAAAGAAGTTGTGGTATATATATCTATATCTATATATACAATGGAATATTACTCAGACACTAAAAATAATGCCATTTGAAGCAACATGGATGCAAGTAGAGATCGTCATACTAAGGGAAGTAAGTCAGACAGAGAAAGACAAATGTCATATATCACATACATGTGAAATCTGAAACATAGGATAAAAATTTACTTATTTACAAAACAGAAAAAGACTCATAGACATAGAAAACAAATTTATGGTTATCAAAAAGGAGAAGGTGGGGGGAAGGATAAATTAGGAGTTTGAGATTAATCGATACATATTACTTTGTATAAAATAGATAAACAACAAGGTCCTACTGCATAGCACAGAGAACTATATTCAATTCCTTGGATTAACCTATAACAGAAAAAGTTCTGATAACTGAATTTCTTCCCATACTCTGGAAACTAACACAACATTGTAAAGCTTTCAATATGCAACACATAATGGTTTCTAAATAAGTTATTCCTATATTTTATTTGCTCTCATTGTTTGTTTGTAACTCTCTGTTGTCAACAAGATAAGAATTACCTTATCTCAGAAGACCTGAGACTTTTTAGGTGTGTTTTCAGGTACTACTTCAAGGACCGTTGAGAGATAAAGTGTTTGTTGTTACTATTACTAAAACTTTCAACATTTAGTATCCCAGAGTGTGTAAATGAACTTCTTATTAAAGATTTAGAAGCAGTGAGTGGAGGTTAATTTATATCATGTGCATATTTAATGCTCTGGGATTGTAGAAAAACACTAAATAAATTAGCAAAAGAAGGGGCAGAGAAGAAAGAAGACCCTTTCTTTTTATTCCCCACATGGAATCAAGTGAATATACTATAATATTCCCATGACCTAGAACTTATCTTGAGTGGGGAGGATAGTATTATGACACGGCCATGATATAAGTTTACCATGAGTTTTTTCAAGGCTGGGACTGTCCAGTATTGCAGGTGCTCAAAGCTCTTATTAATCAGGGCTCATTCCTTTTTCATCCCCAATATTTGTGCCACACCAACCTCATGGTTGGGCTTACAAGTGGCGCTAGTGGTAAAGAACACGTCTGCTAACGCAAAAGACAGAAGAGACACAGGTTCAATCCCTGGTTCGATCCCTGGTTTGGGAAGATCCCCTAGAGAAGGACATGGCAACCCACTCCTGTATCCTTGCCTGGGAAATTCCATGGACAGTGGAGTCTGGTAGGCTACAGTCAACGGAGTCGCAAAGAGTCAGACACAACTGAAGTGACAGCACAACCTCATGGTAAACTGTCAACCAAGGTCACCATTAACTAGCATTATTGAGGGAACCAGGCATCTTCACCTTCCCCACCTGCCCACATCCCACCTGTGACTCGTCGAAGAATAACAGTGCAGGTATGAGGCTCCTGCAGGCAGGTTTGTGACGCACAGGCAGCGAAGCACATGAGCAGCAAGGGAAGTGCACCGCTTTCCCCTTCCTCCACTACGAACTGCTCTGGAAAGGCACTTGGGCTGCATGTCTCTCTGGAGAGCAGTGGTGATCTGAAGCAATGCTTCCTTCTCTTGAAAGAACCCTTTCTATTCACAGTGGAATACTCTTGAATTTTGCAGATCGTCAAACACACACAAAAAGTTTTTTTTTTAATAGTTGAGGAAATAAGCCTAAAGAAGATGTGTACCTAATCCTATTAGCTGACTTAATATAGAATTATTAAAAGCCTTGATATACAGGATTTAACACAATCTTTCTAGCAGGGTGTGATGTAATCTGTTTTTGTTCCTCAGCTAGCAGATGGCTTACCTTTAAGTAATTTCCAATATGTTAAGAGATCAAAAGCCAGCCTCTCGCCACCAAGGCAGTAATCGTTCTTCTCTGCTGGGGGTTGCTGGGTCCTGTGGTAGGGATATGCAAAGGCTTCTGGCATTTCCAAAGATAGAAAGGCGACATTTCTTCAGACTTTGAAGTTAATAATCCTTCAGAAGTCAAAAAACTGAGGGATTTTTCAAAACCCTTTTAATGTTCTATATGCCATGTGAGAAAGTAAATATCTGTAAGAAATCGCGGAGGGCTGGTGCAGAGTTTGGAGGAGCGCTCAGCAACCTCCCATGTCATGGACTGGCGGGATCTCTTGCGGCTGAGGGTATGAATAGGTTGTGCCTCCATCAAGTAGCGCTCTTTGGAGTGTGCAGTTCCTGTGTTGAATGTTCTGACAATGATGCTAGGAATAAACATGGAGAGTGTTGCCTGTCCTGTCGCTACGGACCCAAGTAGTGGCATCATGACAGGCCTATAGCAACTGTCAAGATAAGACTCTTCCTAAGGAGACGGTGCTTCCTCACGCACGGTCTAAGTTGTTGAAGACTATCTGTTGGTGAGATGATGGAGTATATTTGCATTCAGGATTCTGTTTGATCTTTACTACTAGAGAGAAAAAACGTTTTATATCTTCATGGTTTAATATGCTCCTAATGGACCCAGAACCTTCAGTCGCTCTTTGTAAGATATAATTCAGATTTTTTGATTTGCTGAGTGATAGAAACCTGCTGAATTTTGAGTTCACACAAACCTTAGTGTCTCAAGGTTTGATACCACCTTTGCTTAAGGCTCTTGCTTTTGAAGAAACGAGGTTTCATTTTATTCCTTAGACCAGTTATTTTCAGGCTACTTAAAATAAGGGAAGATTCTCAGTAGGAAAATATATTCCTAGGTCTACAAGAAACCAAGGTTCACTCTGGCCCTCGGAGTGAAATGAATTGTTCTAACATAAACAGCAGGCACCTCTACTATCACCCCCATATTTTCACTCTTTTGGCACTCGCACTTGATGCCTAGAATGTTAGCAGGCAATGGGTGGATAATGGAGCACCTGATAGTCATCAAGAGAAATAGAAGGAGAAAATAGGAAATAGAACTCCAGAGGCAAATGCAAGAAATTCAGGCAGCAATTTTCATTTGGAAGGGAATTATGGGCAAATGGCCTGGGATAAGAACAATTATGAGATGAGAACTTGAAATATCATAATAACATACTACTCTAACACAGAAAATCATGCATGAATAGAATACCAATTTCCCCACAACAGATTCACCAAACTGTTGGTAGCTTGACATAATATCTGCTCTCTGTTTTAACCAAGTGCCTACAATGAGCAAAGTCCTCCAAAGATTCTATCCCAACTTTTCTACAAGGTACTTTCCTTTATAGATTTTTCTGTTAATTTTGTTGTTTTTGTTCAGTCATTCAGTCATTTCTGACTCTTCACAACCCCATGGACAGTTTTCCCTGTTCTTCACTATTTCCTGAAGTTTGCTTAAACTCATGTTCCTGGTGGCTCAGATGGTAAAGAATCTGCCTGCAATGTGGGAAACCTGGGTTCAATCCCTGAGTCGGGAAGATCCCCTGGAGGAGGGCATGGCAACCCATTCCAGTATTCTTGCCTGGAGAATTCCCACGGACAGAGGAGCCTGATGGACTACAGTCATGGGGTCGCAAAGAGTTGGACATGACTGAGCAGCTGAGCAGCAGCAGCAGCATGTACACTGAGTCGGTGATGCCATCCAAGCATCTCATCCTCTGTCGTCCCCTTCTCCTTGCCCTCAATCTTTCCCAGCATCACCGTCTTTTCCAATGTGTTGGCTCTTTGCATCAGGTGGCCAAAGTATTGGAGCTTCAATTTTAGCATCAGTCCTTCCAATGAATATTGAGGGTTGATTTCCTTTACGATTGATTGGTTTGATCTCCTTGCTGTCCAAGGGACTCTCAAGAGTCTTCTCCAGCACCACAGTTTGAAAGCATCAATTCTTTGATATTCAGCCTTCCTTATAGTCCAACTCTCAACATCCATACATGACTACTGGAAAAACTATAGCTTTGACTATATGGAATGAAGTCAGCAAAGTGATGTCACCGCTTTTCAATATGTTGTCTAGGTTCATCATAGCTTCTCTTCCAAGGAGCAAGCGTCTTTTAATTTCATGGCTGCAGTCATCATCTGCAGTGATTTTGGAGCCCAAGAAAATAAAGTTTGTCACTGCTTCCATTTTATTTTCCATATTACTTTAAGTAGCCTGTTATAACTGATGCAAGGAATGAAATGAAACCTCTCCATATCAAAGGCAAGAGCTGGTAAGAGCTGGGTGAATGATTTATAATGATTCTCACTCAAATCTTCCTGGCTGTTCATTGAGTTCATTCCATCTTTCCAAACTGATTTCAACACAACTGTTTCCCATTCTCCCTGGAATCTCTTCTTAACCTTGTAAAACCATTGTTATGTCCCTGGTTTCTTCCCTTCAGGATAAAAGGACCCTTGGTTTCTTTAACCTGGCTTTCTGTGAGGCCTCTTTCTCCCTCGTGGGTCTCCTCTAGGTTTGCTACCCTCTGCATTATGAAGGAGGGAACGGAATGTGGTAATTCAGTTTGAAGGCTGAGACTGGGAGACCACAGGTCATGTAATAAAGACAGCCTGACTTTGAATGGAATGCCTAAATCCTGACCATGAATGCTGGAGGATTCTGGAAAGAGGTGCAATTTGGGAAGTCAGGGTTTCTGTTTGAATGTTGGTCTCTCAGCTTGGATAATAATTTCCCATCTTCTGAGACAAGAGAAGTAAAGCAGGCAACTCTCTTTGAACTGGGTCAGTGAGATTGGGGTAGGAGTGGATGGTAACAAAAAAATCTAAGCACAGAAATGAAATTAGAATTATGATTCAATTATTCAGCATTGTCCTAAGTGTCATTAAGGAGCAGTGTGACCCACAACATGCTCAACCCCGAGTACTGCTTAAACAAAGAGTTGCTTAGTTCCTCTCCTCCCCCCAGAAGAGAGTGTTTAAGACTTAATGTTCCAGGGATTCCTGTTGGAAGAAAGAAATGAGTCAGAGGATGAATGAGATGACTCTGTCCCTTCTGCCTCCATTCCTCACAACCGGAGCCACTCTGTTAACCCCTGTGTCTATCTTCAGGAAGTCAGTGATTAGCAATAACAAATGTTATTGTTATCAGTACCAGGCAGCTCAGCTGTCAAGACTTCACATTCAATACAGGAGACCCGGGTTTGATCCCCAGGGTGGGAAGATCTCCTCAAGGAGGAAATGGCAACCCACTCCAGTATTCTTGCCTGGAAAATCCCCTGGACAGAAGAGCTTGGTGGGCTACAGTCCATGGGGCTGCAGAAAGTCGGACACAACTGGGCGACTGAGTATATATACCAACCAGTGCGTAATTATTCAGCTCCCTCCTCCCGTGGGTAAATGTCCCACCGCCTTGCTATACCTGGGTCAGTTAACCCATGGGTCCATAAACAGACACTGCATAATGTCTAACTCATTGTATAAGACATTTGCTGTATGATCAGGCATCTAGTTTTAAAACATGGTAGAATTTTAGGTCATGAATCAACGTGATGCTTGGTTCATAGAGAAACTGTGATCATTCTCAGAGAGTTTGGATTTCTTGAAAGGAAAAGACTGCATAAATCAAAAGACTAGCTTTGTCCCTAGCTTCTCAGAATAACAAATTCTCTCTCAAGCTGGGGTGAAGAGACATACCCTCTCCAAGTGATGTTAGCCTGCAGAATATTGACAACTGCCAACCTCCTTCCCCAACCTCCCCGTATCACAGGCTCGGGAACGGATTAATTTTCTACACTCTGGACTCAGACTGCAGATTCCAATTCTTCTTTCTTTGCTAAAATTACAGGGGAAAAGCCCTACCTGTAGCGAAATTAGAATCACAGTGCCAGAAAGGACTTTTGGAGGTCAATAAATGCAACTCTCTGCCTTTCTGCGGGATGGTGCCCCTTGCCACCAGGTGAGAGCTCCAGGGATTTTGAGGCAGTGCAGGATGAATGCAGGCTATCTATGACTCCAGTGCACAGTCAAATACTCGGCCCAGCAGTGAAGGCACAGCACTTTCTGTATTCCCACTGTGCCCTGCGTAAATAAAAGACTTTTCACTTCATATATCATTCACCACTTGCTACAGGGATTTCACAAAGCCAGTACATACCCTTTACACAAAGAAAAGCAGAAAAAGAATAGGTCTGGGAAAGGAAAAACCAACAATAACCTAAGGTATGTCTGCCAAGTGTAGTATTATCAATGGGGAAATGAAAAAGGCACGAAGCAGTTGGGGATGTTAATTACACAAATGGAGCTGCTCATTCCGTTCACATGTTTGAAGAAATCTAGAGAATTTCAAACATGGTTAGACAGTCGCCTTTTCTTACTGGGCTCTAGGGCCATGAGGAGCAAGGCAGAAGACGATGGAAGTTGGAAGCTATTTTTGCCCCTTGAGAGGTCTGGTAAACAGATGCTAAGTTAGTCCCAACCATCTGGCTCACGGAATCCCAGGGTCCCAGAGGAAGATGCCACCTGGAGGTGACAGAGATACTATCAGTGGTGGGTATGCCTTCCCCAGTGGTTGAGGGGAGAGGCCCTGAAGCACACAAAAGGAAAAGAAACCTTCACTTGAGTTCTTAAATATCTGAACCCAGATTTTCCTCCACAAATAAGTGAAAAGACAGCATGCTGCTGCTGCTGCTGCTAAGTCACTTCAGTCATGTCCGACTCTGTGTGACCCCATAGACGGCAGCCCACCAGGTTCCCCCATCCCTGGGATTCTCCAGGCAAGAGTACTGGAGTGGGTTGCCATTTCCTTCTCCAATGCATGAAAGTGAAAAGTGAAAGGGAAGTTCAGTCGTGTCTGACTCTAGCGACCCCATGGACTGCAACCTACCAGGCTCCTCCATCCATGGGATTTTCCAGGCAAGGGTACTGGAGTGGGGTGCCATTGCCTTCTCCGGAAAAGACAGCATATTTCTAGCTAATTCTTGAGGGAGTTTTCTTTTGTCACAAGATGATTTCTTCTGAGAGTCATGAGTATTTTCTGAGTAATTAGCACTTCTACTAAACATAAACAGTAATTGGGATTCCTACCCTCCCCCCGATTCTGTATTATGTATTATATTCTTCTTGGGCTTCCCAGTAGCTTGATGAGCTGATCTGCGTGGAAGAAATTGAGCCACAGTGAGTTAGAAGAATGAATCAGAGACAGGGTTATTCATTTCCAAGAAAAATTACATTAGGAAAACCAATGGAAAGTTCATTTTCATTGTTTTTTTCCTCTTGAAAAATTTTTCTTTTTAATTGTTGATTTTTGAATCTTGCTGAAAAAGATCCTGAAACTGTAAGCCTATGCTTTGATATTATTGAGTCATCTTAGGCACTAATAATTCATTCCATTCTCTCTACTCACACCCACCCCATGTCCTTTACCCCAAGCCTTCATGAAGAAATTAGGGGCAGGCTGTTTTGCATGTCTTGGTACTGGACCTAGGAGCACACCAAGTCCGTATCCACTGAGCTATAGAGCCCGGGGTGACCATTCAAGTTACTAAAATCCAGGTGCTGAATATACAGGGTCCCAGGACATGCCACCCTTAGCCCTGTGCTTAGCCCGGCAGGCCCAGACATCACACTGCACACAAAGAGCCCAAGTAATTGTACATAACTGCCATTTCTTTATCAGGTCCTACCTCTTTCTTGACTCTTTGCTTTCCTGATCCCTATCTTGTTAATCTTTTCCCTAGTTTCCCACATCTTTCCTGATACTGAGTTTGGGGGCATCTATTCTCACTCCTCTTTCCAGATTACTAGGAGATAATCCAGAGGTTCTCCTACTCCAGCTCCAAGGAGAGTGAGCCTGACCCACTTCCCTGACTTTGGAATCCCACAGTTCCCAGAGAGCTCTCTCCATTAGATCAGCCCTGTGGGATCCGGTCCCATCACTTCATGGGAAATAGATGGGGAAACAGTGTCAGATTTTATTTTTTTTTTTGGCTCCAAAATTACTGCAGATGGTGACTGCAGCCATGAAATTAAAAGACGCTTACTCCTTGGAAGGAAAGTTATGTCCAACCTAGATAGCATATTCAAAAGCAGAGACATTACTTTGCCAACAAAGGTCCATCTAGTCAAGGCTAGGAGAAGGCACTGACACCCCACTCCAGTACTCTTGCCTGGAAAATCCCATGGACGGAGGAGCCTGGTAGGCTGCAGTCCATGCGGTCGCTAAGAGTCAGGCACGACTGAGCGACTTCACTTTCACTTTTCACTTTCTTGCATTGGAGAAGGAAATGGCAACCCACTCCAGTGTTCTTGCCTGGAGAACCCCAGGGACGGTGGAGCGTGGTGGGCTGCCGTCTATGGGGTCACACAGAGTCGGACACGACTGAAGCGACTTAGCAGCAGCAGCAGTAGTCAAGGCTATGGTTTTTCCTGTGGTCATGTATGGATGTGAGAATTGGACTGTGAAGAAGGCTGAGCGCCGAAGAATTGATGCTTTTGAACTGTGGCATTGGAGAAGACTCTTGAGAGTCCCTTGGACTGCAAGGAGATCAAACCAGTCCATTCTGAAGGAGATAAGCCCTGGGATTTCTTTGGAAGGACTGATGCTAAAGCTGAAACTCCAGGACTTTGGCCACCTCATGTGAAGAGTTGACTCATTGGAAAAGACCCTGATGCTGGGAGGAATTGGGGGCAGGAGGAGAAGGGGACGACAGAGGGTGAGATGGCTGAATGGCATCACTGACTCGATGGACGTGAGTCTGAGTGAACTCCGGGAGTTGGTGATGTACAGGGAGGCCTGGCGTGCTGCGATTCATGGGGTCACAAAGAGTCGGACACGACTGAGTGACTGAACTGAACTGAACTGTGGGATCCCATTGGCTCCGATCCAGTTGGTCAGAAAATGAGTTGGGGTTTTCCGCACTGAACAGTTAGGGGAATCGAATGGAAACCTCCCAGAGAATTCTGAGTTTAGCTTCCCTTCCTCACACAAGAGGTTGGTCCTGTATGAATGATAAGAGGCCTAGAAGATCATTAGGGGGAGAACCAAGCTCACTAGTTCATTCATTTGCTCAGTCACTTGTTAATTCAATAAACATTTGTTAAGTTTCCACTACATGTCAAGCACTATGCTAAACTTGCTAAGATGCCGTAGGCCCCCATGTTTGTGTTGCTCAAGAGGATGTGGCTAACACCTATCCCATATGAACAGGCTTGGGATAAAATCCCTGCATAGTGTTGCAATTTTATTTGGCTGACCAACAATCTAAGTGTATAACTGTTGTCCTGACCCAGATGCCAGCAATATATTGCTCAAAATGTCACAGTGACAGGCTGCTTATAAACAACGTTACGTGTGAATGCTGGTCAGAATGTGTGGTGTTGGGACAATGTCCAATTCTACCACCTCTCTTTGCAGTTACTTCTTATGATTGTTGAGGGATGTGCCTACTTCACGAGACATCAGTGGAAGAGCCCAACAGGACTGATGCATGCCTTTATCATCATTCAGCCTGTGGGTTCTTATAGTCACTTTGTGTTTGATTGGCTTATCTGCCTCTTGCCTGGGAACTTCATCGAGAGGAAATCCAAGATCACAAGGTGGTAGAACAGATATTCAAGTCTCTTAGTACAAGTGGCTGGCTGTGTTTTAGGATTGCACGACATGGTGGCAACTGGGCAGTGAGTCTATAATAGGACCCACATGTTGGGATCCTTGCACTGAGACTCCTAAGAAGAAACAGAGGCACCACAGGAAGGAACAAAAATCCATGACAAGAGGAGAGTAATAGAGTGTGCTCACATAAAAATGGGTTTTGAGTATGTCTGCCTGGTAGCTTGGAAAGGTGACAAATAGTGTAAGGCATCGAAATGAATAGAATTCTAATGATTTCACCGTGGAAACGCTACAATGGTTTATTTTCAATGGTACTGCAGGTAGAGACCAACTTAATGACGCTTGTTCATAAAAGCAATGTAGACTGCATAGTTTGGCAAGTGAAGAGAGAAATCCTTTAGATTAAAAAAAAATTTATAGGGTTTTTAATGGGTAGCTTCACTCAATCAGCCATTATTCCCTCAGAGGTCTTTAATAACTCTGTGGCATTTTTAACAAAAAAGTTTTCTTAACAGAGATATGGTTACTTTAAAAAGACATTTTAATACTAGCCTGAAAGAAAAAGAGAAGCTATTGAAAATCAATTGAAGAACCATGGGTATGTTGCTCTCCTGTGATTGCTAAAGATTTGGAAGAATTTCTACCTAAATTGTACTAAAGTTGTAAAGATTTCCATAATAGTTTTTGGATTCAAACCAGCTTTTACTCAAAGCATGGAAACAGCATAAAGGGGGCAGGCAGTACAAGGACATAATTAGGACAGTAGTTTTTTAACTTGAGAGAAGAGAATCACTGACTACATTTTCCCTCACAGATGTCACCAGGGAAAATGCTGGCTCCTTGGTAGGTGACTGGATAGCTGCCCACCTTCCTGGAATATGAGATGAGAGAAATGCCACTGAAACCCAAGTGTTCCACTGGTGGCCTCATCAGTGCTCCCAGTCTAGGCCACCTGAAGCAGCGGTCTGTAATGTGGGCCATGTTCTGTCATTTGACTTAAGGGGAATACGTGCATGGCTGGTGGGAATGCAAATTAGCTCAGTCACTCTGGAAATCTGTTTGGCAGTATCTGTTAGGTGGCACCAATGGTAAAGAATCTACCTGCCAATGCAGGAGACACAAGAGATGATGGTTCAGTCCCTGGTCTGGAAGATTTCCTGGAGGAGGAAAATGGCAATCCACTCTGGAATTCTTGCCTGGAAAACCCCATGGGCAGAGGAGCCTGACAGGCTATAGTCCATGGCATCACAAAGAGTTGGATATGACTTAGTGATTGAACAAAAAAACTAGAAGAAAATATCTCACTTATAATACCATAAAAAATACAAAACACTTAAGAATATACCTAAAAGAGATTTTCAGGATGTATCTGGAAACAAGCATGTTTGAGTAAATAAACAAACATATATATAATGTTCATAGGTAAGAAAACTGCTGGTCAATAGCTCAGTCGTGCCTGCAGAAACTTGACTGCACATGTGAACCACACTCAGTCTCCCTCACGTGGAAGAGCAACGCCAGCTCTGGAGATGAGAGGCGATCAGATTCAAACTGCAGAAGAATCTCACGTTCAGCAGAGAGTTGGAGGCAGAACTGGTAAAATATCAGCATTACCCAACATTCTACCCAATAAGACAGAAAAAGAAAGTGAAATGATCTGATCTGTATCTGTGTCTTAATGTGTATCATTTTTGCCTCATTACGTTTTTTTTTAAAAAAAGAATCAAAATATAATATTGTCCAGAAAGGGAAATTGGCTCTAATTTTAGCAGAAACTAAGACAAATGTCATGACCTACTAGATAGCAAGACAGTCATGAAACCCTAGTGGTTAAAACAGTGCGGCAACATCACAGGAATAAACAGATGGATGGCAACAACGAAGGGTTAAGAAACAAATCCACGTAAATTAGAGACTGCATTTAACACATCTTAGTGGGCCATTCATTCATTCATTTTGTCGTCAATTTAACTATATGTAATAAAATAGGCACAAATTATAAGGTGTCAACCATACTACTTCTATTCTTGCTTTGTCCCCAAATTACATGGTTGGAATAATGGATTCAGTTGTAAGAGAAATATGCTAATTGCCACATTGCCTGATTTAATCTAATGCTCATGCTGGGATCAATAAAAAAACTTATATTTTTACTCTCTATATTCTAATTTTTCTATTTATTTGTTCTATTTATAAAAATTAGACTTAGCTAATATTGTATATGATTCCTAAGAAAGATAACAGAAGTTAATCTTGTGACACTTTATTCTCACCAAATTCACAAAAACTGAAAGTCTGACAATAGTAAATACAGGCGATGATATGGGGCAATAACAACCCTCACACGCTCCCTGTGGGAGTGTAAATCGATACAATTACTTTGAAATTATCTAGTTACATTAAAAATATGCATATCCTGTGACCCAACAATCCCATTCCTAAGTATATACTATTTTGTACGGGTATGCCAGGAAATATATACAAGAATGTCCATCGCAACGTTATTTCCGAATAGAATGTACTACCTACATTCCTGTCAACAGCAGAGAGAGAAATGAACTGGAGTATGGCATAAAATCATGCAGCAACGAAAGCAAATGAATCACAGCCACACACAGCTATATTATATCAAGTGATAGAAGCCAGACACAAAAGAATGCATACACTATGAATCCATCTATGTAAAATTCAAAAACAGGCATTATTACTCTCCAGTGTTTAGAGGTACAGAATCCGACAAGTGCGCGTGCATGCAAAGTCGCTTCAGTTGCTTCCGACTCTTTGTGACCCCGTGAGATGTAGCCCGGCAGGCTTCTCTGCTCATGAGATTCTCCAGACAAGAATACCGGAGTGGGCTGCCTGCCCTCCTCCAGGGGGTCTTCCTGACGCAGGGATCAAACCTGCCTCTCTTACGTCTCCTGCATTGGCAGGTGGGTTGTTTACCATTAGCACCATCTGGGAAGCCACATAATCAGAAGGCAAAAGTATTACGAAAGCGAAGGGGTGATGACTAGAAAAGTCAAGAAAGTGTTAACTTTTGAAGGAAGGAAGGGGATTGGGACTGGGGCGGAGCACAGGGGAGCTTCGGGGGTCCTGGCAACGGTTGGTCTCTTGACCTGGCTCACGGTTAAGACAGGTGACACGTATTAAACACACCTTTAGATGTTAGCACTTTCCCACAGATGTGTTCCATTTCACTGTTCTTTACATGGTTAAAGAATAAGTCCAACATTTGGGTACTTTTTCTTGTGGGGCCAAGGACATCTGCCTCTGGACCATGACTTTCCTCACCCTGTGGTTTGGCTTTCCTGAGGCCCAGGACGCCTCCCGATTCAATTCACTGCCTGAAGCATACTGTGTTGGGAAATAAATACCTCATGGTCCGGAGATGCTCTGAATTTCACATGAAGCTGAGCTAGCTCAGCAGTCTCTATTTTGAATTTATTTCTCCTCATGGGATATATCATGACTCTGTAACTGACTTTTTAAAAAACTGTACTTTTAAAATTAATCCAGACTGTTATAAAGTATATTTTTGATCTAGTGAAATACTGAGTGCTATCAGTTAGCTATTCTGAATGTCATCTGTTTGCTTTCATTTAGTAATGTGATATGCCTTGTATGTCCATTTTGGGGATTTTTTTTTTTATTCCTGTATTCACCACTATTGCAAAATCAATCAAATGTGAACAAAAGCAAAGGCAACTTGAATGACCCAAAAATTGAGATTTGAGCTGCCAAAACAAGCAGTAAAACAGTTTTTACTAGTTCGAGTGATCGTCAGAAAGATAACAGTTATAAACTTTATTTCAAGTAAATTTCTGAAAGATCTGGAAATGTGATTATTGGAATGTAGAGTGTACAGAACTATATGTTCCCTGATTATTCACAGATGCAAATTACCATGCTATTGAAAATATACTAAGATATTGGGAAGATGTTCTGGTTATTAATATGCTGCTTTTGTTACTTTAGGGTCAGTCTGCTTTTTCTTTCTAAAGGAAGAGCCTTTCTGTTTGTATTCTTTCACAGATGGGAAATGACTGGGTAAGAACAAAATATACCAAATCTGTTAATCATACTTCCTACCAAAAATGGATATTTTATAGGGACATAGGTAAAAAGAAGTCACTTCTTTCTTTTGGAATTGTTTTGATTTTGATTAAAAGAATATCTCATAATTGCACTTAATTAAATTAATATTTAAATTTCATATTAAAATCAAGATAAACGACATTGATCAGCTATCCCCACTGCATCTCCTTTGCATGGCTGGCTCCATTTTATTCTTCATGTATCATTTTAAAAGTCATCCCCCTTGCTCCCTCTGAAGTAGGTTCTTCCTATTTTTCTCCCTCATGGTACCCTTTTCTACTTTGTAGCGTTTATCACATTTTAATCACATGTTTATTTGATTGTTTATATTGTCATCTCTGTCCCGTGGACTCAACTGTCCAACAGGGTACCACAGTGCCTATTTTATTCATCTGACAATAGCCTGCGCCGAGCACATTGCCAGTCCTGCAGTCACTCAACTATTTGGTGAATGGATGAATGAACGAGTGAAAAAATAATCAGATTGAAACTACTAGATAAAAGCTACCATCTTGCTCTCTTGCACATACTGTGAAGTTGTGTGGAACCCCAGGCATGAATTTGTTCTTGTGCTATTTTGCTTACAGTACTAGGGAGCTCAACACTGGAAATCAACATCGTGGACTTCATCTGGCTGTCGTACAAACCCACTGTGCTAAAGCAGGTTTCACCTTAGGTCAGGGATCCTTTCTCCTCTCCTAGCTCCAACCTCTTACACACTAACACTCAACTCACCACCTCCTTCCTCCCCACAGAGGCACATAATGAAGATAAATAGGCATTTTACAGACAGGTAATCTCATGATAACAGATCCCTGTTATTTACACCAGCAAAGCCATTTACATGGTGTCAGGACTTGCCTGTCCCCACCAGGGTTGGATTCTGCCAGTCTGTGATCTTAAAGGGGTAGGGTTCATTAGGGCTCTGAGAACAACTGCCCCAGACTGCTGGAGATCAGATTGTGGGATCTCATTAACTTGGTCTCCTTGCCTGCTTCAAACCTTTTGTTAGGACCAAGACCTATTATATCAACTTGCCTGGTATCAAGAGGGCCAGAGGCTGAGAGTTTTGTTTCACCTACTTCTGGTCAGTATCATGTTAAAGTGTAGCCTAAGGAAAATCAATCAACAATCACATTCACTGCAAATGTTGCTATAAAATATAGAATTGTTTCATATATCTCCATGCAACTATTTCTTGTTTGAAACTTCCTAGTTACCTAGTTTAAAATGACACAGTTTAAAATCTTAGTTAATTTTGCAATAATTTGTTAAGTATGGAGAAATTAATAAACTCCTAATCTTTCAGCAGAGACATTACTTTGCCAACAAAGGTCCATGTAGTCAAGGCTATGGTTTTTCCAGTGGTCACGTATGGATGTGAGAGTTGGACTGTGAAGAAAGCTGAGCACCAAAGAATTGGTGCTTTTGAACTGTGGTGTTGGAGAAGACTCTTGAGAGTCCCTTGGGCTGCAAGGAGATCCAAAAAGTCCATCCTAAAGGAGATCAGTCCTAGGTGTTCATTGGAGGACTGATGCTAAAGCTGAAACTCCAGTACTTTGGCCACCTCATGTGAAGAGTTGACTGATTGGAAAATACCCTGATGCTGGGAGGGATTGGGGGCAGGAGGAGAAGGGGATGACAGAGGATGAGATGGCTGGATGGCATCACTGACTTGATGGACATGAGTTTGAGTGAACTCCAGGAGTTGGTGATGGACAGGGAGGCTTGGCGTGCTGCAAATCATGGGGTCACAAAGAGCTGGACACAACTGAGTGACTGAACTGAACTGAAGCTTTCCCAGTGGCTCAGCAGCAAAGAATCTGCCTGCAATGCAGGAGACGCAGGAGGTGAGGGTTTGATCCCTGGGCTGGGAGGATCCCCCGGAAGAGGACATGCAACCCACTCCAGTATTCTTGCCTGGAGAATCCCTTGGACAGAAGCGCCTGGTGGGCTATAGTCCACAGGGTCTCAAATAGTCAAACATGACTGAAGTGACTGAGCACGCATGCAAGGAAGTTTTACTATTCTATGTTGCTCTAATTTTTTTTTAAAGTTTGGTTTGGTAACTTATCTGAGGAATGAAAATGGTATGAGCATTATTCAAGGCATGTTCATTGGGGTTCATTCAGCACAACAGGCTTAGTCAGCTCAGAGAGTGGGCCAGCATTTTAGTTCTTCAAAGTATGAATCGCAAGAGCACACCAGTCTTCTGCAAGAATCTGCTGTGGACAAGTGAGAATGATTGGAGAAGGGGAAAATGTGTGTCAAGGCTTTGAGGAAGACAGAATATGGAGGGATTGAGAAATGAAGAGATGCCATGTGCTGAAGGATGAAGTACTGAGAAAGAAGAGGAGGCAGAAGAGGAGCAAGGCAAGCAGAGGCCAGAGTACACGTGGCTTTATAGATTGCATTAAGGACATTGATCTTTACCCCAACATGAAGGAAGGAACTTCCAGTGGCTTTCACCACACTTGGTGGTAGGAAGGTAACTCAGGTCATGGGAATGGATGAGCAGGCCTGGCAAGAGAACATGCAGTATAAAAGAGAGGGCCTGAGACTGAGCTCTAACAAGTTCCAACATTTAGTGCTTGGAGGAGGAGAACTGGCACAAAAGCTGAACAAGAGCAGCCAGAGAGGTATTTCATAAGGAAAACATGAAATGTGGTGGGGGGTGGTGGCAGGGGAAGAGGAGGTTTCGAGATGGAGGAGTGGTCAGTGTGGAGGGTTGGGGGTTCACAGTGCTGAGTATCAAACAAGAGGAGAACCGGAAATCAACAGGCGGATTTAGCAACGTGATGGTCACGCATAAGTCTACAGAGAGTCATTTTGTTAGACGGCTCTTTGTTAAGATTGATGGAATAAAAGGCCAAAATGAAATGTGTCTTTAGAGGAGTTACTGGAATGTGAAGAAATGGAGAAAGTGGGTATAGAGTTTTAAAGAATTTCGTTTGAAGAGAAAAGGGAGGGTTGGCAGATGAAAGGCAAAGCAACCTTAAATTAGGCTTATTTTCTTATTATTGAGTAGGAGGGGCCAGGAGGTATTTCAGTTCAGTTCAGTTCAGTTGCTCAGTCGTGTCTGACTCTTTGCAACCCCATGAACCACAGCATGCCAGGCTTCCCTTTCCATCACCAACTGTCAGAGTCCACCCAAACCCATGTCCATAGAATTGGTGATGCAATCCAACCATCTCATCCTCTGTCATCCCCTTCTCCTCCTGCCTCCAATCCCTCCCAGCATCAGAGTCTTTTCCAATGAGTCAACTCTTTGCATGAGGTGGCCAAAGTACTGGAGTTTCAGCTTCAACATCAGTCCTTCCAGTGAACATCCAGGACTGATCTCCTTTAGGATGGACTGGTTGGACCTCCTTGCAGTCCAAGGGACTCTCAAGAGTCTTCTCCAATACCACAGTTCAAAAACATCAATTCTTTGGTGCTCAGCTTTCTTTATAGTCCAACACATCCATACATGACCACTGGAAAAACTATAGCCTTGACTAGATGGACCTTTGTTGACAAAGTAATGTCTCTGCTTTTTAATATGCTGTCTAGGTTGGTCATAACTTTCCTTCCAAGGAGTAAGCGTCTTTTAATTTCATGGCTGCAATCACCATCTGCAGTGATTTTGGAGTCCAGAAAAATAAAGTCAGCCACTGTTTCCACTGTTTCCCCATCTATTTGCCATGCAGTGATGGGCAGGTATTTACCATTTAAATATTGATGAGAATAGTCCAGTTGACAGGGAGGGGTTGAATAAACAGAAACAAAAAGGATTCATTGGTTATACGTCTAAGGATACATGCTGCTGCTGGTACCATCCTGTGTTAACTTGGACTCCCCTTGCATCTTTCTTCTTGGTTCTCAGCAGATCCTACAGAAAAGAGTCCCTCCAATGCCTAAGCCATTGATCTGAGGACACGGTCCTAGGTCAGAGCTCCAGACTCTTCACTTGCCCAGGATGAGAAGTGAAAGGAATAAACACTAAGCTCACAAAATATCAGCACTGTCCAATGGCTGAAAATATTTGCCTTACATTATAGGAAGGGCCCGTGACCAGTCTCAGACTCCAGGGGTCCCCAGCCTCCTAGATCTAAGGCCTGATGATCTTAGGTGGAGCTGATGTACTAATAATAGAGATAAGGTGTGCAACAAATGTGATGCACTTGAATCACTCTGAAACCATCTCCCAGTCCATCTGTGGAAAAATTTCCCTGGTGCCAAAAAGGTTGGGGACCGCTATTAATACTCCATCTTCAAGCGAAGAACCCTCAGCTTCAAGGACAATCTACAGTCGTAAGCCAATTGCATGCACTCTTGCGATTCCATCCCAAACCAGGGTCCTCCCTACATGCACTTCATGGGTTTTCCTCTCAGGCCTCCCTCTAGCTAGTTTCCATTAAGTTCAGTATGGCTGTAACTCCCTACAAAAATCTAGTCCCATCTGTTTTATGTTTCTTTCCGGACTTTTTAATGTCCTAACTTACTTCTTTGGAGAAAATATTGAAAGCTGAAAGTAGTAGATATAGATTTGTGCTCAGGAAACAAGCTGTCAGCATAGATGTGTGGTGTAATTTTTATCAAAAGTTCAATATTACCTTAATGTGTATTCAGGGAAAAAGCCATAAATATAATGTTCATTCTAAATAGGATCATAAAACAATGGAATATTTTCATAGCTTTTTATCCAGACATTGGTTTAAGGCAGTTTTACACTCTATTATTTCTGATTTTTCTACAATCACTATTGGGGTTTCATAATGAAGAGAAGGAAGAGGGGAGAAAGGAAGGATGGTGGGAAAGAAGGGAGGGAGAAAGAATGAATGAAGAATTATGTTTTATTTTTCCTCCTAACCAATTAATAAGCACACAGGCATCTTGTTTAAAAGTCCAGAATCCTGTGATATTTCTTTTGATTTCATCTCTGTTCACCTCATGCTAAGAGGTAGCACAATATAATAATAAGATCTGGGGATGATGGATAAATTTGGGCTCAAATACCAGCTCCACTATTCATCATCTATGAGCTCTTGGGCAATTTTCTAATTCTTTGAGCCCCAGAAATGTTTCCTAATATGAAACTTGCTGGGTCACTGTGAGGATTATAAAAGATTAAGTGTGCAAAGTAAATTACATATCAACAAGTGGCAGCCATTATTGCACAATGGACTGAGACCTAACACATGCATACTGGTCTAATTCCTTCATGAGTGAAGGATCTAACTGGAGTAAGAGCCACCTGTTGCAGATGGCTTCATTCACAATCAATGAAGCCATTCACACTCAAGTTGTGACTCTCATCGTGGAGGGGTCCAATGCCCCTTGGTTTGATGATGTCAGTAGTACAGTTGCCCATAAAGTATGCTTTCTTCATGTGAGACTAGACTGTGAGGTCTTTGGTGGAGTGGGGTGGGCTGGAGGGGTATGGTGAGTGAAAATGAATGCTTGCTTTGATGAATATGCTTGCTTCTTAGGACCAGAGGAAATCAGCCACAGTTCTTGCTGGTAGGGAAACTGAATCAAGGTACTGTCTCTCTCTTCCACACATAAATCCAGAGCACATTACTTCCTCTCTGGAATCTGCAAAACCTGAGAAGCTTGAGTCATAACACTGGAAAGAACAGAAGGGAGGAAACTCCAGTGAGGAGCAATAAAGACTTCTGAAGAGTGGGTGTGGACACTGAACTGGAGGTCTAGAAGTATGAGGTATAGGATGACATAAGAGGAGATGGGGGAGAGCGAAAGAGAGTTGGAAAAGAAGGATAATCCAAGTGGAGTACACCTTCAGTCTGAATGTCTGAGTCTGTAAGCACCCCGTACCACCTTCTGTGGTAGGAGGGAAAACAGAAAATTTGGTGTTTTCAGGTGATACTGCTCAGGGAGACCTTCCTGACATTTCCTAAAGGGAATGTGTGTACTTCCTTTGAATTCTGGCCTTTGAGTGTGATCCAGGGAAGAGTCACCAGGTGAGGAGTGCATGGGACAGAAAGGGTCATGATTTCCCAGCCACCTTGTAAGGCCTTTTCTGGCCACCCTACCCAACACCCACTGATCACCACCACTCCCACACACCATTAATCACCAGAGAGGGACCCTGAGCCAGCTGCGGCTGAGACTACTCATCAAGAGGAATTTCCTCCCTCACCCACTGTGAGAGAGAAAGAGATGGGGCTCTATCAGACCAGGGTTATATGTAGAGTTCTTCTTTGATGTGCTTAGAGAACCTTCCTGTCCAACATCACAGCTACGCTGTTTGGCATGACCTTCTTCCTCCTGCCAACTCCCAGGAACATTCTTTCTCTTTTAATCCCAAACCTTGCAAAGCCTTCTCATTCTCCTGCATGATTCCTACTGCCTCCAGCTTTCATTAACCTGGTATCCAATCTGCATTTAATTACATTTCAACTAAACACACACATGCCTAATGCATATTTATTTCCTCTCATCCTTCTATTGGGAAGAGATTTTGAGGTCAGTAATGATTTATGGTATGTATGTGTCTATGTATCTATATATTGTTAAATATATATTATCCTTACAGAAACAGAGGCCAGAGTAGCAAGAACTAAACTGAAGCAGTGGGTATTGAGAAAGTGAAGGTGGGTGGAGAGAAAGGAGATTTTTAGACAGCTAATGTGTTGATACAGAGGCTTTGAAGTGATGGATGGGTAGAGGGAAGTTTTACATTATTTTGCTATGTGATATACTCTTTAAACCCCATGCCACTCCTTCAAGAGTGCCTTCAGAAGTCATCCACATAACTCTTCTAGGTCTCCTAGAACTGTCTTTGGGCATTTATTCAGTCATATGGAGAGCAGAATCAGACCTCAAAGGGATTCTTCCATATTTGGGTTAAAATTAGATATTAGCCAGGAGAGCTAGGTCAGAGGTCAAAATAATTCAGAGCAAAAGCCTGGAAAAGAATGATTAAAGAGGCTTGGAATCATCAGATGGCCATGCCATATGCAAGTTAAAGATCCTAACTACTGAATGTGGGGTTCTGGAGCTACAGTTTGCTATAAATCCCTCAAACTGCTAGCACCAACCCTAGATTCATTTTAATAATCCACCGTCTGGATCAGAGCTTTACCAGGAGTGATCCTAAATCATAATCAGGAGCGTGAGGCCAAAATTTTCAGCTTTTTATCAAACATCCCACTTGGTGGCCTTCCTCAGACTCAGCAAATGCAGAACCGAACCCAGCATCTCCACCCTTCCAAATCCCCTGTAGTTACCCAGGCAACCAGGAAAGCAACAGGGATTCTTCCTCTCCCTCACTTTCTACCACCAGTTGGACAACCCTTTCAGTTGTTTCTACATCCTAAATCTCACTCTATTTTGTTCTTTCCTCTTGAGTGCTATCTCCTCTGTTTCAGATTCCCATTACTAGCTTCCCACCCAATTTCTCAGCTCTAACCTCCTTCATCTTCATTTTATCATCTATACTGTCAGCAGAATGATCTTTCTGAAACAATCTGATGGCCCCTGTTTGTCCACATGATACCATATAAACCTGTCAGCAAGCTTCACAACTGACTTTATTGATGGTATACACAGACATCCCCCTCTGGCCTCACGTGTGACCTTATACTCCATGCTTTTTTCACATCTCCAACCTCTGATTTTTACCCAGAATATCCTGTGTTCACCTTGTCTGCCTGCAAAATTTGGCTCAAATATTAGTTGCTCTAATATTCTAATATTCTAATCAAGGAAGAATCCTTCCTTGATTCTTCTCAACTAAAACCATTTTCTTTCTTCATAAGCCCACTACATCTTGACTGTAAGATGGTACAAGACAAGGACTGTGTCGTATTTTTCACCGTGTCCGAGTAGCTAAATAGTAGTAACTACGCAGAAGTTTGTCTCCATTCATTGAGTGATTCGATCTGATGGTCTATGTGAGATACCGTGAACTTGTTTCTACATGCTAACCAGTAAGTTATTAAGATACTTAAAAACTAAACAAAGAGCAAGCTAGTAATAGAAAGATGCTTTCTTATTCTGGCTAAAAACAAAAAGCATAATGGTACTTAATGGTGAAATACTGGATGCTTCTCTCTGAGGTCAAGCATAAGACAAGGATGTACACTATCACCATTTCTCTGAAATGTTTTAGTGGAGGATTGGTCAGGGAAACAGGGAAAGAAAAAGAAAAAATAGTATACATAAAATATGTTAATCTGTATGTTAGAGGTTAGTATCCTTTACAGACAAATACATAAATGTATATATATATATATATATATATATATATATATATAAAATACACACACACATATATATATATGTACAATGAAGTTATCTTCACATATTAACTTCATTATTTCTTTGAACTGGGCTTCTACCTATAGTTTAAGGTCCAGCCAGGCACTTTACTCTCTTTATTCAAGACTTCTCATCATAGCTTTTGGTATAGAATATGGTAGAATGCCAGACATTGCACGGCTGGGTTGAATCCTGACGGAAAAAGCTTAATCAACCTGTGACTGGTAAAAACAAAAAAAGAAACCTGCTTTTTTTCCTTCATGCAATTTCTTTCACAGACAAGTGAATTTTTCCATTTTTTTCAATTGAGATATACATACTGTAAAACTCACCCTTTAAAGTGTACAGTACAATCGATCTAGATATATCCACAAGGCTGTGAAACCAACATCACTCTCTCATCCCAGAACACTTCGTCACCTCAGAAAGAAACGCTGCACCATTGGCAGTCACCTCGTCCTCCGCTCACCCATCCAGCCCGTGGAAAGCACTGAATTATTTCTGTATCTATGAATTTGCCTATTCTAAACATCTCAAATACATGAAATCATACAATTTGTGGCCTTCTGTGAAAGACAACTGATTTTAAAGAAAAATCAGTAACATTGTCAAGTAGAGTTTATAACAGATACAGAAGTAAAAGGAATGACAATAATAGCATAAAGATCTAGGGTAGGGGGTGGGGCAGGCAGAATGTAGCCCACAGTCTCTGAGACCTGGGAATATGTTACATTACATGGGAAGCTGAATTAAGGCCGATAATTGAAACAGGAAGGTTATCTTGGGTTATTTGAATGGACTCAGTTCTAATCACATGAACTCTTGAAACAGGAAGAGTGAAGCAGAAGAGTGGGTCAGAGAGATGTGAAGGGAAAAGAATGCTACTCACCACTGGTTGCTGGCTTTGAAGACTGAGGAAGATGGTTACAAGCCAGGGAACATCATAGCATCAGGAAACAGAGCAGTCCTCAGTTTACGGCCAGTAAGAAGTGAGAATCTTGATCCTACAGCCCCAAGAAGCTGAATGTGCCAACAACCCAAATGAATGGGAAATGGAGCCTTCGGAGAGGAACTGAGGCCTTCCAATGCTTGGTTTTCACTCCGTGAGGTCCATGTCAGCATCGTGGCTTACAAAACTGGAAGATAACACATTTGCAATGTGTTAGCCTCTAAATATGTGGTGATTTTTTTATGGCAGCAGTAGAAAACTCATATCAAGAGTTGATGAGAACATGCAGCAACTGGAAGTCTCAGAGATTCCGGTGGGAGTGTAAAATGGTACAACCACTTTAGAAAACGGTATGACAATTTATTATACAGTTAAATATAAACTTACCATGTAACTCAACAAAGCTACTCTTAGGCATTTACCCAGAAAAGAAACTACATATCCACAGAAAGATCTTTACATGAATGTTCATAGAAGTTTTATTCATAATAACCCCAAATTGAACATAATTTAAATATCTATCAACAGATGAGTGGGTGAATTTATACATTGTGGTATACTCATGCAATGGAATATTATTTAACAATAAAAAGGAAGAACTATTGACACACAAAAAAACATGGATGAATCTCAAAAACATTTATCTGAGCAAAAGAAGACAGACAAGAGTACCCACTGGGCTTGATTTTCCCCCATTTATATGAAGCTATAGAATAAGCAAAACTAAACCGTAGTGATAAAATTTTATTATTTACTGTATGTAAATTATATTTCTTTTTTTTTTTTCCCCCAATTTTATTTTATTTTTAAACTTTACATAATTGTATTAGTTTTGCCAAATATCAAAATGAATCCGCCACAGGTATACATGTGTTCCCCATCCCAAACCCTCCTCCCTCCTCCCTCCCCATACCATCCCTCTGGGCCGTCCCAGTGCACCAGCCCCAAGCATCCAGCATCATGCATCGAACCTGGACTGGCAACTCGTTTCCCACATGATACTTTACATGTTTCATTGCCATTCTCCCAAATCTTCCCACCCTCTCCCTCTCCCACAGAGTCCATAAGACTGTTCTATACATCAGTGTCTCTTTTGCTGTCTCGTACACCGGGTTATTGTTACCATCTTTCTAAATTCCATATATATGCGTTAGTATACTGTATTTATGTTTTTCCTTCTGGCTTACTTCACTCTGTATAATAGGCTCCAGTTTCATCCACCTCATTAGAACTGATTCAAATGTATTCTTTTTAATGGCTGAGTAATACTCCATTGTGTATATGTACCACAGCTTTCTTATCCATTCATCTGCTGATGGACATCTAGGTTGCTTCCATGTCTTGGCTATTATAAACAGTGCTGCGATGAACATTGGGGTACACGTGTCTCTTTCCCTTCTGGTTTTCTCAGTGTGTATGCCCAGCAGTGGGGTTGCTGGATCATAAGGCAGTTCTATTTCCAGTTTTTTAAGGAATCTCCACACTGTTCTCCATAGTGGCTGTACTAGTTTGCATTCCCACCAACAGTGTAAGAGGGTTCCCTTTTCTCCACACCCTCTCCAGCATTTATTATTTGTAGACTTTTGGATCGCAGCCATTCTGACTGGTGTGAAATGGTACCTCATAGTGGTTTTGATTTGCATTTCTCTGATAATGAGTGATGTTGAGCATCTTTTCATGTGTTTGTTAGCCATCTGTATGTCTTCTTTGGAGAAATGTCTATTTAGATCTTTGGCCCATTTTTTGATTGGGTCATTTATTTTTCTGGAGTTGAGCTGTAGGAGTTGCTTGTATATTTTTGAGATTAGTTGTTTGTCGGTTGCTTCATTTGCTATTATTTTCTCCCATTCTGAAGGCTGTCTTTTCACCTTGCTAATAGTTTCCTTTGATGTGCAGAAGCTTTTAAGGTTAATTAGGTCCCATTTGTTTATTTTTGCTTTTATTTCCAATATTCTGGGAGGTGGGTCATAGAGGATCCTGCTGTGATGTATGTCGGAGAGTGTTTTGCCTATGTTCTCCTCTAGGAGTTTTATAGTTTCTGGTCTTACGTTTAGATCTTTAATCCATTTTGAGTTTATTTTTGTGTATGGTGTTAGAAAGTGGTCCAGTTTCATTCTTTTACAAGTGGTTGACCAGATTTCCCAGCACCACTTGTTAAAGAGATTGTCTTTAATCCATTGTATATTCTTGCCTCCTTTGTCGAAGATAAGGTGTCCATATGTGCGTGGATTTATCTCTGGGCTTTCTATTTTATTCCATTGATCAATATTTCTGTCTTTGTGCCAGTACCATACTGTCTTGATAACTGTGGCTTTGTAGTAGAGCCTGAAGTCAGGTAGGTTGATTCCTCCAGTTCCATTCTTCTTTCTCAAGATTGCTTTGGCTATTCGAGGTTTTTTGTATTTCCATACAAATTGTGAAATTATTTGTTCTAGCTCTGTGAAGAATACTGTTGGTAGCTTGATAGGGATTGCGTTGAATCTATAAATTGCTTTGGGTAGTATACTCATTTTCACTATATTGATTCTTCCAATCCATGAACATGGTATATTTCTCCATCTATTAGTGTCCTCTTTGATTTCTTTCACCAGTGTTTTATAGTTTTCTATATATAGGTCTTTAGTTTCTTTAGGTAGATATATTCCTAAGTATTTTATTCTTTCCGTTGCAATGGTGAATGGAATTGTTTCCTTAATTTCTCTTTCTGTTTTCTCATTATTAGTGTATAGGAATGCAAGGGATTTCTGTGTGTTGATTTTATATCCTGCAACTTTACTGTAGTCCTTGATTATTTCTAGTAATTTTCTGGTGGACTCTTTAGGGTTTTCTATGTAGAGGATCATGTCATCTGCAAATAGTGAGAGTTTTACTTCTTCTTTTCCAATTTGGATTCCTTTTATTTCTTTTTCTGCTCCGATTGCTGTGGCCAAAACTTCCAAAACTATGTTGAATAGTAATGGTGAAAGTGGGCACCCTTGTCTTGTTCCTGACTTTAGAGGAAATGCTTTCAATTTTTCACCATTGAGGATAATGTTTGCTGTGGGTTTGTCATATATAGCTTTTATTATGTTGAGGTATGTTCCTTCTATTCCTGCTTTCTGGAGAGTTTTTATCATAAATAGATGTTGAATTTTGTCAAAGGCTTTCTCTGCATCTATTGAGATAATCATATGGTTTTTATTTTTCAATTTGTTAATGTGGTGTATTACATTGATTGATTTGCGGATATTGAAGAATCCTTGCATCCCTGGGATAAAGCCCACTTGATCACGGTGTATGATCTTTTTAATGTGTTGTTGGATTCTGATTGCTAGAATTTTGTTAAGGATTTTTGCGTCTATGTTCATCAGTGATATTGGCCTGTAGTTTTCTTTTTTTGTGGGATCTTTGTCAGGTTTTGGTATTAGGGTGATGGTGGCCTCATAGAATGAGTTTGGAAGTTTACCTTCCTCTGCAATTTTCTGGAAGAGTTTGAGCAGGATAGGTGTTAGCTCTTCTCTAAATTTTTGGTAGAATTCAGCTGTGAAGCCGTCTGGACCACGGCTTTTGTTTGCTGGAAGATTTTTTATTACAGTTTCAATTTCCATGCTTGTGATGGGTCTGTTAAGATTTTCTATTTCTTCCTGGTCCAGTTTTGGAAAGTTGTACTTTTCTAAGAATTTGTCCATTTCTTCCACGTTGTCCATTTTATTGGCATATAATTGTTGATAGTAGTCTCTTATGATCCTTTGTATTTCTGTGTTGTCTGTTGTGATCTCTCCATTTTCGTTTCTAATTTTGTTGATTTGATTTTTCTCCCTTTGTTTCTTGATGAGTCTGGCTAATGGTTTGTCAATTTTATTTATCCTTTCAAAGAACCAGCTTTTGGTTTTGTTGATTTTTGCTATGGTCTCTTTTGTTTCTTTTGCATTTATTTCTGCTCTAATTTTTAAGATTTCTTTCCTTCTACTAACCCTGGGGTTCTTCATTTCTTCCTTTTCTAGTTGCTTTAGGTGTAGAGTTAGGTTATTTATTTGACTTTTTTCTTTTTTCTTGAGGTGTGCCTGTATTGCTATGAACTTTCCCCTTAAGACTGCTTTTACCGTGTCCCACAGGTTTTGGGTTGTTGTGTTTTCATTTTCATTCGTTTCTATGCAAATTTTGATTTCTTTTTTGATTTCTTCTGTGATTTGTTGGTTATTCAGCAGCGTGTTGTTCAGCCTCCATATGTTGGAATTTTTAATAGTTTTTCTCCTGTAATTGAGATCTAATCTTACTGCATTGTGGTCAGAAAAAATGCTTGGAATGATTTCTATTTTTTTGAATTTACCAAGGCTAGCTTTATGGCCCAGGATGTGATCTATCCTGGAGAAGGTTCCATGTGCGCTTGAGAAAAAGGTGAAATTCATTGTTTTGGGATGAAATGACCTATAGATATCAATTAGGTCTAACTGGTCTATTGTATCGTTTAACGTTTGTGTTTCCTTGTTAATTTTCTGTTTAGTTGATCTATCCATAGGTGTAAGTGGGGTATTAAAGTCTCCCACTATTATTGTGTTATTGTTAATTTCTCCTTTCATACTTGTTAGCATTTGTCTTACGTACTGTGGTGCTCCCGTGTTGGGTGCATATATATTTATAATTGTTATATCTTCTTCTTGGATTGATCCTTTGATCATTATGTAGTGACCTTCTTTGTCTCTTTTCACAGCCTTTGTTTTAAAGTCTATTTTATCTGATATGAGTATTGCTACTCCTGCTTTTTTTTGGTCCCTATTTGCATGGAAAATCTTTTTCCAGCCCTTCACTTTCAGTCTGTATGTGTCCCCTGTTTTGAGGTGGGTCTCTTGTAGACAACATATGTAGGGGTCTTGTTTTTGTATCCATTCAGCCAGTCTTTGTCTTTTGGTTGGGGCATTCAACCCATTTACATTTAAGGTAATTACTGATAAGTATGTTCCCGTTGCCATTTACTTTATTGTTTTGGGTTCGAGTTTATACACCGTTTTTGTGTTTCCTGTCTAGAGAATATCCTTTAGTATTTGTTGGAGAGCTGGTTTAGTGGTGCAGAATTCTCTCAGCTTTTGCTTGTCTGAAAAGCTTTTGATTTCTCCTTCATACTTGAATGAGATCCTTGCTGGGTACAATAATCTGGGCTGTAGGTTATTTTCTTTCATCATTTTAAGTATGTCTTGCCATTCCCTCCTGGCTTGAAGAGTTTCTATTGAAAGATCAGCTGTTATCCTTATGGGAATTCCCTTGTGTGTTATTTGTTGTTTTTCCCTTGCTGCTTTTAATATTTGTTCTTTGTGTTTGATCTTTGTTAATTTGATTAATATGTGTCTTGGGGTGTTTCTCCTTGGGTTTATCCTGTTTGGTACTCTCTGGGTTTCTTGGACTTGGGTGATTATTTCCTTCCCCATTTTAGGGAAGTTTTCCACTATTATCTCCTCAAGTATTTTCTCATGGTCTTTCTTTTTGTCTTCTTCTTCTGGAACCCCTATGATTCGAATGTTGTAGCGTTTAATATTGTCCTGGAGGTCTCTGAGATTGTCCTCGTTTCTTTTAATTCGTTTTTCTTTTATCCTCTCTGATTCATTTATTTCTACCATTCTATCTTCTAATTCACTAATCCTGTCTTCTGCCTCTGTTATTCTACTATTTGTTGCCTCCAGAGTGTTTTTAATTTCACTTATTGCATTATTCATTATATATTGACTCTTTTTTATTTCTTCTAGGTCCTTGTTAAACCTTTCTTGCATCTTCTCAATCCTTGTCTCCAGGCTATTTATCTGTGATTCCATTTTAGTTTCAAGATTTTGGATCAATTTCACTATCATTATTCGGAATTCTTTATCAGGTAGATTCCCTATCTCTTCCTCTTTTGTTTGGTTTGGTGGGCATTTATCCTGTTCCTTTATCTGCTGAGTATTCCTCTGTCTCTTCATCTTGTTTAAATTGCTGAGTTTGGGGTGTCCTTTCTGTATTCTGGCAGTTTGTGGAGTTCTCTTTATTGTGGCGTTTCCTCACTGTGTGTGGGTTTGTACAGGTGGCTTGTCAAGGTTTCCTGGTTAGGGAAGCTTGTGTCGGTGTTCTGGTGGGTGGAGCTGTATTTCTTCTCTCTGGAGTGCAATGAAATGTCCAGTAATGAGTTATGAGATGTCTATAGTTTTGGGGTGACTTTGGGCAGCCTGTATCTTGAAGCTTAGGGCTGTGTTCCTTTGTTGCTGGAGAATTTGCTTGGTATGTCTTGCCCTGGAACTTGTTGGCCCTTGTGTGGTGCTTGGTTTCAGTGTCGGTATGGGGGTATTTGATGAGCTCCTGTCAATGAATGTTCCTTGGAGTCAGGAGTTCCCTGGAGTCAGGGTTTGGACTTATGTCTCCTGCTTCTGATTATCGGTCTTATTTTTACAGTAGTTTCAAAACTTCTCCTTCTATACAGCACCATTGATAAAACATCTACATTAAAGATGATAAGTTTCTCTACAGTGAGGGTCACTCAGAGAGGTTCACAGGGTTACATGGAGAAGAGAAGAGGGAGGAGGGAGTTAGAGGTGACCCAAATGAGATGAGGTGAATCAATAGTGGAGAGAGTGGGCTAGCCAGTAGTCACTTCCTTATGTGCACTCCACAACTCGACCACTCAGAGATGTTCACGGGGTTATACAGAGAAGAGAAGAAGGAGGAAGGTAACAGAGGTGGCCAGAAGGATAAAAGGGGGGAATGAAAAGGAGGGAGACAGATCCAGCCAGTAATCAGTTCCCTAAGTGTTCTCCACCGTCTGGAACACACAGAAATTCACAGAGTTGGGTAGAGTAGAGAGGGGTTAGGGAGGAGACACAGGCGACCTGGTGGAGAAAAAGGAGGGTCCAAAGGGAGAGAGAGCAGTCAAGCCAGTAATCTCACTCCCTAGTGAAAAATGGGTCCTGAAGATTGGGTCCTTATAGGTACAAAATTGGTAACAAATACATAAAAGCAAAAATTAAAAATCTAGAGTAGAGTTTGGAATTTCAACAATACGATGTTAAAGAAAAGAAGAAGGAAAAGAAAGAGAGAAAGAACGAACAAACAAAAACAAACAAGGTCGCGAAAATTATAGAGAAAGTACAGGTACAAAATTGATAACTAATACCAGAAAGCGAAAATTAAAAATCTAGGGTAGAGTTTGGAATTTCAAAAATACGATGTTAAAGAAAAGAAGAAGGAAAAGAAAGAGAGAAAAAACGAACAAACAAAAACAAACAAGGTCGCGAAAATTATAAAGAAAGTACAAGTACAAAATTGATAACTAATACCAGAAAGCAAAAATTAAAAATCTAGAGTAGAGTTTGGAATTTCAAAAATACAATGTTAAAAAACAAAAACAAAAAAAAAAAAAAGAAGAAGAAGAAAAATAAAGAGAGAAAACAAACAAATACGAACAATGTCACAAAAATTATAAAGAAAATACAGGTACAAAATTGATATCAAATACCAAAAAGCATAAATTAAAAATCTAGAGTAAAGTTTGGAATTTCAGGTATACAATGTTATATAAAAGAAGAAGAGAAAGAAACAGAGAAGAAGAAAAAAAAAAAAAAGTCACAGAAATTATATAAAAAAAAAAACTATAGGTACAAAATTGATAACATATACCAAAAAGCGAAAATTAAAAATCTAGAGTAGAGTTTAGAATTTCAAAAATACAATGTTAAAGAAAAGAAGAAAAAAACAAAAACAAACAAAAAAAAACAAGGTCAAAAAATTATAAAATATATATATATGAAGTTTGCTGAAGAAGAAAAAAATAGGGTCTTTTTTTTTTATTGCAAAGTAATAGGATATAAAGGTGAAAATTAAAGGAACAATAGAGGACTTAAAAATTTTTTTTTTAATTAAAAAAAAAAGAAAGAATGATCGTAAAAATAATAAAAATATATCTAGGACTTTTTTGGTTTTTTTTTTTGTGGGTGTTGTGGGTTCAGTTCATTTTTGGCTAGTTCCTTGGTCAGATTTATATTTCTCAAGATCTATAGGCCCCTTCCTATGTAGTCCGTAGTAACCACAGGGTTTTGATCTATTGCCTGTAGCTTCCAAGGCGTTTCCCTCTGTTATACCTTCTTCTGTTTGCTAGTCTCTTCAGTATCTGGTTTCCGCCCTGACTCAAAGGGCAAGGTGGAGGGCACTTTTTTTTTTTTTTTTTTTAGGCTTACTTGTTCAGTCGCGCTGTGGGGAGGGAGGGAGGGATGCTGCAAACAAATAACACTGGCGTGGGCTCGCAGTGCCTCAGCCACCCTGGGTCTGCCCCCGCTCACGGCGCGTGTAGCCTCCCTGTCCACACTGCTCGGACTCTAGGTTGTTCCGCCGGGAACAATCCGAGGCTGGCCCTGGGCTGCATGCACCTCCCAGGTCCAAGCCGCTCAGGTTCAGGCACTCAGGTAGTCCTCAGAGGCGCAGACTCAGTTGGGCCTGCGTTTTGTGCTCTTCCCAGGTCCGAGCGCCAATTTGCTCTTCCCAGGCGAGCGCCAATGCTGCGACTTATCGCCTCCCCGCCACTCGGTTATCTGGATGTAAAACCGGTGCACCTTCTCAGGCAGATGTTGACCGTCCAGACCCCCAAGAAGTTTTAGTTAGCAAAGAAGCCTGCTTGCAGTTTTATAGATAATGTCTCTCTGGGGCTGCGATTGCCCCCTTCCGGCTCTGGCTGCCTGTCACCGGAGGGGGAAGGTCTGCAGCCAGCTATCTCTGTTCAGTCCTTTGTTCCGTGCGCGGGCCTGGCGGTCTTAGGTTAGGGCTGGCTTTTCGCGTGGTAGATATCCCACAGTCTGGTTTGCTAGCCCAAATTATTTCGCTCAGATAGCGCTCAGGGTATTCAGGCCAGATTCTTACTCTCAGCCATGCAGCCCACGCCGCGCCTCCCTGCCCAGCCCCGGTTTGCTAATGGCGGATGCAGGCGTCTGCGCTGCTTCTCTGCTGGGGGAGTTACCGTAGGGCTCGCAATCTGCGAGTTTTAAATTGTTTATTTATTTTTTCTCCCTGTTATGTTGCCCTCTGTGCTTCCAAAGCTCGGCACAGATTCGGCAGTGAGAAGGTTTCCTGATGTTTGGAAACTTCTCTCTTTTTAAGATTCCCTTCCCGGGACGGAACTCCGTCCCTCCCTCTTTTGTCTCTTTTTTTTTGTTTTTAATATTTTTTCCTACCTCCTTTCGAAGAGTTGGGTTGCTTTTCTGGGTGCCTGATGTCCTCTGCCGGCATTCAGAAGTTGTTTTGTGGAATTTACTCGACGTTTAAATGCTCTTTTGATGAATTTGTGGGGGAGAAAGTGTTCTCCCCGTCCTACTCCTCCGCCATCTTGGCTCCTCCTCCTCCTAAATTATATTTCTGAACTCCCATATTCATTTCTCTGAAGTAATAGGGTAAACCAAGTCAGAGGTTCCTGGCTGCACAGCAGAATCACTTGGGAAGCTTTTAAAAAGCACTGATATTCAGAAAAAAGTACTAATATTTGGTTTACATGCCCAAAGATTGTCATTTTAATTTCCTCGGTTTGGGGCTTAAGCACTGTCATTTTCTTCAGAAACTTTTTAACTATTTCTAATATGCACTATGATAATCAGAGCTTTAATGAAGTTATTGAAGGAAAAGTCTGCAATTTTGTCTCCGTGGAAATGGCCTCTGGTCTTTAGGAATAGCATCATTGGTAATTGGACTATGGCTTGGAAATTTTGAAGATGTTGGAAGAGTTGCCCAGAAAGATGTAATAGGTGATACAGAGTTTGCCATAATATTAGATGGAAGTCTTTTTCTATGAAGAATAAATATTCAATAGCCAGTCTCAGTTGTCTTCACCATTATCCCAAATGCAGTAATGTTCCCTTTGAGGGCTTCCCAGGTGGCACAGTGGGTAAAGAATCTGCCTGCAAGGCAGGAGACACTGGAGACATGGGTTTGATCCCTGTGTTAAGATCCCCTGGAGGAGGCCACGGCAACCCACTCCAGTATTCTTGCCTGGAGAATCCCATGGACAGAGGAGCCTGGCGGGCTACAGTCCATAGGGTCACAAAGAGTCAGACATGACTGAAGTGACTGAGCATGCATGCAAATAGATGTAAAAGATACATTGTCTGACTTATAGAAACCACCTTCTGAGAAGAAATAATCAGAATATACTTGAATACTTTAAAATTTTGAATTCATTTTGAATTTGTACTAGTTCAAATTTCCATTTTTACGTAACAGACCTAATTGGCTAAAAGCTGGCTATTTCTCTCCTAATGGCCTATCCAAGAGGCAAGAGGCAATTTACTTCAGCTTCTAGACTCTTAAAATGATTGAAGCATCTACGGAAGAACCTTCTCTGCCAGTTCTCAGTGAATCACCAGGAAGACTCATGAGTTTCATGCTTTGAAACTAGTCAACAATTCAATCCAAGTCAGCAATTTAAAAAATTATTTTTCTTTGTGGATTATTCAGATGCCATCTCCCTTATTTCTTTGGTTGTTTGATCACCATTTGTCTGCTTCTCCATTGGAAGAGAGGCTTGGATACTTGAGGGAAACCAGATCATAGTTAAACAAATCTGTTCGTTTGTGGGAAGAAGTAAAAACTGTTTCTTAAACAGTGGTTTCAGAATTATTCTAAAATCACTGATGACAAGCTATCTGCATCTTGACACTTTTGATGTGAGTAATGTGTGTGTGTGTGTTGAGGTGGGGGTGGGGAGAGAGATGGTTATGATAAACAGATTTAACAGTTCAAACCTGAAACATAAGACTAATTCTATTTTTAAAAGCTGGTGTTTGCTGAAGTAGTTTTTTTTTTATTATTATTATTTAACCTGCTACCTCTTAGTCATGGAGTAGCTATGAGCATAAGTCAATGTCATTCTTTTAAAAATTATCCCAGTGGGGGCAATAGGGGCCTTAGGAAAGAAAACCCACACTTGTACAATAACATATGGCCTAACAAATTCACAATTGAGTGACTTTTCTTACAGCTGTGGTTCAAATTATAGGCATTTCAGATGCTTGATGGTGACTTTAATTTACTGTGAGGAAGTGTACGCTGAGCATCTGGAAGGACATGATTTTACTTTAATCATTTTGATTTAGGTGACAGTAATTACAAGTATCATCACGGTCTATGGAAAAAACATTGATTTTACTGTTAGTTGCCAGGGCTTGTTTCCAGCTTCCACCTGGGGTATCTTTTTTTCTTGGACCAAGTCGGGTTAAATCACCCTTCTGAAAGTTTCTTTATTTAAGTGCCTGGCATGAGCATGGATTCGTAACAATGGAACAAATCTGTGAATCTGTTTAGCCATACTGATAACATGTTAAAAGATTAAGAGTAGCGGTATTTAAGGGAACTTTAAAAAGCAGTGTTCATCTGACTTAGCAAGTTTATGGCTAAATAGATATAGCAACTTGAAAGATCTTGGGGTAACAAACTGTTTCTGTGTCTGACTCTGCCAGTAGTTTTGTGAAAAGCCCCACTAGGGATCCTGCCAAGAAGGCCTTAAGTGTAGGATGGGGCAAATGCCTGGCTCTCAGCTCTTCAGTCAACCTATTTTCTGTTCTAAAGGCATGAAATAGAAAGGTTAGAATAATCATTTAATTCTAAATCCAAAGAAGAGGTTTAAACTCAAGGTCAAAATATCTCAGCCAACCAGAGGCTTTTCAAACTAGAGGGAAGATCTAGGAGATATGAATACACATACTTCAATATGGAGACATAATTAAGAATGCTTGGCACTTTGTAGATACTCAGTAAGTATTTATTATGTGGTTAACATGAGAATCCCAACCCATCAAAACTTCCTTAGAAACTGTTTGTCCAACAGTTCTAGCATTTAAACCTATCTTACAAATATGAGCAAGTCAATGGTTTAAAAAAAATAGGTAGAGTCCCCCAGAGACACTTCTCTACCGGTTCTGCCAGTATCATACCTGTGGGCTCTCTGAGTCTCATATTTTTTATCTGTAGAATGAAGACCCAAAACATAGTTTCTTTCTGCATCCCCAGATTGTGGTAAAGATCAAAGGATCAAATAGCAATGCTTCATAAACTGAAGGATGTTGGAAAATGCAGTGTTTTCTCTATTATTCTATTTCTGTTTTCCCATAAAAGATTCTTTACCAGTTGGGCTACCAGGAAATCCCTGCTGGCTCAGATGGTAAAGAATTCGCCTTCTATGCAGGAGAGACGAGTTTTATCCCTGGGTCAGAAAGATACCCTGGAAAAGTAAATGGCAACCCACTCCAGTATTCTTGCCTGGAGAATTCCATGGAGAGAGAAGCCTCGAGGCTACCAGCTATGGGGTTGCAAAGAGTCAGATATGACTGAGCAACTAACTTTCACTTTCACTTTTCATAAAAGATGCTCCCTTTGTCTCTGCTCCCCTCCCACATACCTACTGATAAAGGTACTTGAGATCCACGCATTGCATTTCTTCTGGACTTTACAAGTGACAGTGCTTTCAGTCATGGGATTGTTTAGGAAGTCTGTACTTGATTATTTCAGGAATGATTAGGCCCATTCCTATTCAGTTGGATTTGTTTGCTCTTGGGTTATCTGCTTTGAAGCAATTTCTCTTTTTATTTGCAAAGGGAGATAGCGGAAACTAAAGGACTGCTGCTGCTGCTGCTGCTAAGTTGCTTCAGTCGTGTCCGACTCTGTGCGACCCCAGAGACGGCAGCCCATCAGGCTCCACTGTCCCTGGGATTCTCCAGGCAAGAACACTGGAGTGGGTTGCCATTTCCTTCTCCAATGGATGAAAGTGGAAAGTGAAAGTGAAGTCGCTCAGTCGTATCCGACTTAGCGACCCCATGGACTGCAGCCTACCAGGCTCCTCCATCCAAGGGATTTTCCAGGCAAGAGTACTGGAGTGGGGTGCTATTGCCTTCTCCGAAACTAAAGGACACCAACATTATATTTCCTTAGAATTAGGGACATGAGAGACTTCAGCCTGGACCCTGCTGTTATCTAAGCAAACGAAGAAAAGTTTAGTGGTTATGAGAGACTACAACTGCAAACAGCAAAGCTGGGCAATCCTTGGGTCCCTCTTCATTATTCTAGTGTAATTAATTTGTAATAAAAATGTTTCGAACTTAGAAGGGTTAAAGGCCTTAGTTGAAATGGGGATGATCAATTTCCCCGCCCTTCCTATTCTCTTTTTCCCTTGGCATCTGACAAGCGGCATGCATATGTGTGTGCTCAGTCGCCTCGGTCGTGTCGAACTCTTTGCGACCCCGTGGACTGTAGCCCACCAGTCTCATGGAATTCTCCAGGCAAGAATACTGGAGTGGGTTGCCATGCCCTCCTCCAGGGGATCTTCCTGACCCAGGGATCAAGCCAGTGTCTCTTTGTCTCCTGCATTGGCAGCTGAGTTCTTTACCACTAGCACCGCCTGGGAGACCCTTGAGAAGCAGGGTTAGCTGTGAATTCCCGGAGCCTACAGTGAAGACATTTAGTGCTGTGGACTCCTCGCAAATTCGTGGTTCTGTCCTTCAGATTTATTCTTGTGGAATCCATCAAAGACAGATCTTTATGAAGACAAACTCTTGTATTAGATGCTTTTAATATCTTGATTATTTAAAAAATTAACAATTTTAATATACTCAAATTAGAGTATATTCTGGACAGATAAATTAAGGAATACTTAAGGGGATTTCTGTCATAGGAATTTGAACTTCATATTCCTCAGATAAAGAATTCATGGTGGCAGTCTCTCAATATAAATTCCCTATTCAATTAGATTCCCAATCATAATAATTCCATTCACCTTGCCAGTGTGTGGTTTAGAAAAGGAATATGACTCAATCTCAACCAATGGTCTAAGGGGAAAGGTCTGCTAAGAGGAGCGGGGGTTTCCAGGAAAGGCTTCTTTGCGCCTAAAAAGCTCATGAGGAAGATGTGCGCGCTTTATGTCCTGTGGACAGGGTTGTGTCCAGATGTCATGCTCAGAGCTGCTGTAACCATCTTGACATTCACCCCGGGGATGAGCACAACCAGAGGCCCTGCAGAGCTAGGGGAGCCATCAGAGTGGAGAAAAGGCTCTGAGAAACCGCGTTCCCAGGAAATAATAAGTTATTTAAACCTCCTTCAATAGCGTTTTCCTAAGAAGCTGTAGTTGAAATCACCTAAACTGAAAATTTGGGTGACAGGAGCCCTAACTTTATCATTGATAATCCATGCTTACATGCTCATCTCTGAAATCGTTTCAAAACATGTAATTTGCTGATACATGGCCAGCCCCTATAAATTTGCCTGGAAGGAAATATGGATCTCAGAGCAAAGAAATAATAATTTTTATAAAAGCTCTTCTTGAAGAATCTACTCTGCTTGCTTCAGGTGGGTTGGTTAAAGGATAAAATTAACCAGATGAAAGTGGAGGGAAATCAATCAAGTCTACTGAGTGCCCAGCCCCCTACCAGGAATTTAGGTAGGTAAATTATTTGTATTATTTTCATGAGGAAGACCGTTTGTACTCAATTATCTATTTCTAAAGGAAGTATTTTTAATTCCCAGCCTGATAACTCTTACTTAATAACTCTTACTGTTAATACTTAGTGCAGAGAATGTGCTTGATGAATTTGTGTTGACTTTTCTTTGCTAGCCAACATGAAGGCAGCTAGACAATGCCAAAATCAGCACTAAAACTATTTCTCATGAGTAACAGCAATAATATTCTTTTCCTTTACAGAACCTTTAATCCAAGAATCTTGAGCCTATATAAACATTTGTTCAACAATATACTCAGAATCTCAGTATTTGGTTCTTGGGGAAATTCAACTAGTTTGGAGAATATGGAAATAAAAATAGAACCCAGAATCTTGACTCATAATGGTCTTTGAACACTATTGTTCCCACCTAACCATTCAAGGAAAATAAAAAATTACAGAGGTTTCAGCAGAATAAACAACTAAGCTTTTCCAACCCCAACTGATGATTCATTATTTCTCTTGCCTTTTAAGATTATATTTAATTTTTTCATTTTAATTATATTTTATTTGAGACACTGGGAGCTCTGAATGCCAAAGGATGGGGAAATAGAGCTGATTATGACTATCTCAATATCTTGGATCTACAAAAAAAAAATTGGCAATATTTGATGAATAAGGTTTCTTTGGATATTTACAGAGCCTCCTGTTGGGCTAAAGTACTATCAAAACAACCTTTCTCTTGGTTCTCAAATAATTCTCTGTCTAAATTGAAAGCAGGAAGAAAGTCACGGAATCAAATTTTGGAGGACTAAAATGATGACGCATTAAGTTTCCAATATTCTGGGGTTCAGCAGATTATGAAGAGAACTTTGAACTCCACTATTTGGGATTTAGGATAAGTCAGCAGAAGGTAAGTAGGAGTTTAAGAAAATTTATAGTGAAACTAAGATTTCATGACTTTATATTTAATAGACAACAAACTCTCATTGAACACAAACATAAATAGTCTGATCATGAATTAATCATTTCCAAATAAAACTAGACCCACCAGGGTCTCAAACTGACAACATTTTGATTAATTCATTGTTGGTTGACTGATGATTATTCTATTTTGATCCACAAAGGGTTTGACCTGAAGTATCTTCTTAGAAAGTAATCAGATCAGATCACATCAGTCGCTCAGTCGTGTCCGACTCTTTGCGACCCCATGAATCACAGCATGCCAGGCCTCCCTGTCCATCACCAACTCCTGGAGTTCACTCAGACTCACGTCCATCGAGTCAGTGATGCCATCCAGCCATCTCATCCTCTGTCGTCCCCTTCTCCTGCCCCCAATCCCTCCCATCATCAGAGTCTTTTCCAATGAGTCAACTCTTCGCATGAGGTGGCCAAAGTACTAGAGAAAGTAATAGTACTGCATTAAAAAAGCAATTTTATTTAACTCATTCTGTTTGTGTATCCCTCCATTTAGGTCTATGTTGGCCAGGGGCGTGATTCTGTCCAGCACACAACTAGTCAGTTCTCAGAAAGCAGCTTGACACTGAAGACCCTACGAAGATATTCCCACATGTCCCAGAAGCTGAGTTTACAGGGGGAGAAAAAATGCAGATTTTCCTTTAGTTCACATTTTATGCCTTTCACCAAATTTTATTCTCAATCATCCTTGCCAAGGACCTACACTGCAGCTGTGATGTCATAATGCAAAATAGACACATTAAAGCTGAAGCTTAACATGGAAACCCAAGTACCACAGGAAACAGATCTAGATTTAAAATGTGTCACCACTTACATTTCAGTGGAGTGTCAAATTGTGTGTATTATTGCGTGTATACATTTGTCCTTTTTTTTTTTTTTTAAGATTAGGGTTAGGGAACCGCAGCACGCCAGGCCTCCCTGTCTATCACCAACTCCCAGAGTCCACCCAAACCCATGTCCATTGAGTCGGTGATGCCATCCAATCATCTCATCCTCTGTCATCCCCTACTCCTCCTGCCCTCAATCTTTCCCAGTATCAGGGTCTTTTCAAATGAGTCAGCTCTTTGCATCAGGTGGCCAAAGTATTGGAGTTTCAACTTCAACATCAGTCCTTCCAATGAACACCTAGGACTGATCTCTTTTAGGATGGACTGGTTGGATCTCCTTGCAGTCCAAGGGACTCTCAAAAGTCTTCTCCAACACCACAGTTCAAAAGCATCAATTCTTTGGCACTCAGCTTTCTTTATAGTCCAACTCTCACATCGATACATGACCACTGGAAAAACCATAGCCTTGACTAGATGGACCTTTGTTGGCAAAGTAATGCCTCTACTTTTTAATATGCTGTCTAGGTTGGTCATAACTTTCCTTCCAAGGAGTAAGCATCTTTTAATTTCATGGCTGCAGTCACCATCTGCAGTGATTTTAGAGCCCAGAAAAATAAAGTCAGCCACTGTTTCCCCATCTATTTCCCATGAAGTGATGAGACCAGATGCCATGATCTTCATGTTCTGAATGTTGAGCTTTAAGCCAAATTTTCACTCTCCTCTTTCACTTTCATCAAGAGGCTCTTTAGTTTTTCTTCACTTTCTGCCATAAGGGTGGTGTCATCTGCATATTTGAGGTTATTGATATTTCTCCCAGCAATCTTGATTCCAGCTTGTGCTTCCTCCAGCCCAGTGTTTCTCATGATGTAATCTGCATATAAGTTAAATAATCAGGGTGACAATATACAGCCTTGACGTACTCCTTTTCCTATTTGGAGCCAGTCTGTTGTTCCATGTCCAGTTCTAACTGTTGCTTCCTGACCTGCATACAGGCCTCTCAAGAGGCAGGCAGGGTAGTCTGGTATTCCATCTCTTTCAGAATTCTCCACAGTTTATTGTGATCCACACAGTCAAAGGCTTTGGCATAGTCAATAAAGCAGAAATAGATGTTTTTCTGGAATTCTCTTGCTTTTTTGATGATCCAGTGGATGTTGGCAATTTGATCTCTGGTTCCTCTACCCTTTCCAAAACCAGCCTGAACATCTGGAAGTTGATGGTTCACGTACTGCTGAAGTCTGGCTTGGAGAATTTTAAGCATTACTTTACTAGCATGTGAGATGAGTGCAATTGTGCAGTAGTTTGAGCATTCTTTGGCATTGCCTTTCTTTGGGATTGGAATGAAAACTGACCTTTTCCAGTCCTGTGGCCACTGCTGAGTTTTCCAAATTTGCTGACATATTGAGTGCAGCACTTTCACAGCATCATCTTTCAGGATTTGAAATAGCTCAACTGGAATTCCATCACCTCCACTAGCTTTGTTCATAGTGAGGTTTCCTAAGGCCCACTTGACTTCACATTCCACGATGTCTGGCTCTAGGTGAGTGATCACACCATCGTGATTATCTGGGTTGTGAAGATCTTTTTTTGTACAGTTCTTCTGTGTATTCTTGTCACCTCTTCTTAATATCTTCTGCTTCTGTTAGGTCCATACCATTTCTGTCCTTTATTGAGCCCATCTTTGCATGAAATGTTCCATTGGTATCTCTAGTCTTTCCCATTCTATTTTTTTCCTCTATTTCTTTGCATTGATTGCTGAGGAAGGCTTTCTTATCTCTCCTTGCTATTCTTTGGAACTCTGCATTCTTTCCTTTTCTCCTTTGCTTTTTGCTTCCCCTCTTTTCACAGCTATTTGGTTAATTCATCAATCACAGAATATGGTCAATTCATCATAAATATAACATGCTCCTTTGAAAAGATTGTGAATTATACAGTTGTTCAATATGGTATTCCAAAATTTTTAATTACAATGGTGGTTGATAGTGTCAATCAATCTACATATTTGCTGTGTTCTTGTGTAGCTTATTGGTTCTCAAACCGTGATACAGGTGGGCCATCAGATCAGATCAGATCAGATCAGTCGCTCAGTCGTGTCCGACTCTTTGCAACCCCATGAATCGCAGCACGCCAGGCCTCCCTGTCCATCACCAACTCCCAGAGTTCACTCAGACTCACGTCCATCGAGTCAGTGGTGCCATCCAGCCATCTCATCCTCTGTCATCCCCTTCTCCTCCTGCCCGCAATCCCTCCCAGCATCAGAGTCTTTTCCAGTGAGTCAACTCTTCACATGAGGTGGCCAAAGTACTGGAGTTTCAGCTTTAGCATCATTCCTTCCAAAGAAATCCCCGGGCTGATCTCCTTCAGAATGGACTGGTTGGATCTCCTTGCAGTCTAAGGGACTCTCAATTATCCATTTAATAACTACAACTAATCTTTAAGGTACTAATACTTACCAAACTTTAATGTAGGATCAAAAATGAATATATACCACTACCTGGGAGAATTGTGAAAATACTACTCCTTTTATGTTTTTTATATGCATAAGGCTAGATTTCATTCATATGTAATAAATTAAATGACACACTGTAGCGGATAGAATGGAAGAGTATATGTGAGAACATAGTTATCCTTTATTAAATTATATTTATAATAAACAGATTATTTTTAAAATGTAAAAAAAATCAAGATATAAACAACTGAATTGGACCAAGTATACATGATAAAATTATCAAAATTTTAAGAAATTCCTATAAGCTATCCCATTTAAGGGGGTTTGTGGATAGTAAAAAATACTCACACTCTACTTAGCTGTTTGAAATGGTTGAGCCAACTTTACTACTGTTCCATGCAGGAAATCCAAATACCAACAAACCAGGTTCTCTGTAAGTCTCTTCATTATTATGCTCTCTACTAAAACAAAGTACTTTATCTGGCATCAAAATTTTATTAATACTCTGTTCACACTGCTCTTGCAACAAACACTTCTTTGTGTATGAGTTTTCCACATGGGGTGCAACATATACCATTAGAGGATGAATATATTGATGCAAGTAAAAAAAAAAAAAAGGCAAATTAATTCCAGAACCTAGTGACAAATAAAAGATACCATTTCCTTATTTTTGAAATGCAACTTGTATAAAATGTCACACTGGCTTTATTTGTGGAGGAAAAGCATGCTGCAAGTTCATAACTGACAATTTTTCTAGCTTGACATTTTGTTCATTGCAAAAATGCTGAACAGAATTGTGGGCAACTTCTTTCCACTGCTTCTGGCTAGTCCAGTCAGTACATCTTAATGTTACCATTGAAGATGAATGAACCACCCAAGGTTTTAGCAACTTGATTCCAAAAATCTCTGTAATGTTTTGGTAAAAATGCAAAGAGCCAAAGTTTGAAGTTTCCTGGATCAGAAAGAATACGCTTTCCCAGGAGGACTTGAAGTACTTCCTTTTTCTGATTGAGTTGTTATTCTACAAACCCTCCTTGAAAATCTTGGTACCCCTGCCAGAAATTGGAGAATAAAAGGAAGACACGGTAAACCCTTCTTAATTGTTATCCATAAAAATTGTCATAGGTACATATTTCACTGAGTAATTATTTGCTGGAACATCTGATCCAATAGAAGAGACATTTTTACACATAAGATGATTTCACTCTCAATCAGCACATCTAAGCCAGTCTACTTCCACAGTTCAGACTGAAGCTGAAGTAAAACTTTTTCCAAGTAACTGGATAAAATGCAAAAATTAAAGCAAGTATAATGGTTATGCAGGGCACAAGCTGAATGAATTCAAGATTTGTGTGTGTTTATTTTTATTGAATTGGTGGGTAACAGTTTATGAGGTTAGACTTAGCTCTGGATATTTCCATGGATGCTGACAGAAACAGCATACTGCCCCTAAAATTCTGATACGACATTCATTCTTTGAAAATAGCACACACTTTTTCCATCACCTTGCAGCCCAGCACCCGATGTATATAGGGAAATTCACAGATAATAAATGGAGGAATAAAAAAGGAATAAATAGTGTTGACTTTTTGGTAAATGAAGCCTTTCTTCTCTTGGAAGACATAACTGTTCATTTTCATACAGAGTGCTCAGAAAGAAAAATAGAAATTAATGGAAAAGATTAGTTCTTTAACCCCATTTTAAAAAAAGCCTAGATTCCTCCTGGAATATAAAAACTAAACTCCTCTCTGGAATTTAAAAATTGGTTTTGAAATACCTTTGTCCCCAGCATTTTGGAATTAAAGCAGTATTACACTGCATCCTGGTCTTCCCTGGTGGCTCAGCAGTAAAGAATCTGCCTGCCAATGCAGGAGACAGGGGTTCAGTCCCTGGGTAGGGAAGATTCCCTGGAGAAGGAAATGGCAACCCACTCCAGTATTCTTGCCTGGAGAATCCATGGACAGAGAATCTACTGTCCATGGGGTGGCGAGAGTCTGACACAACTTAGCAACTAAACCACCACCACCATACTCATATGAGGGATCCGGGATGTTTTTTCCTCTCTACTGATGTTAATTGCCACCTACCTAGTAAAATTCTAAACCCATAACCTTTTATTCCTAACATGTATCATTCCTTCTATAGGAATTATCCTGAGGAAATAATGTCTATAAATTCTGGCTATAATAGTGTTATTTATAATAGCCCCAAATTTAAGGCATAATAAATATCCATAAATGTGATATGGAAGATAATCAAAGATTTACAGCAGTCAGATAAATGCTCAATGAAGAAACCCTCTGAAACCCAATAGGAGACCTTTGTGGTGTTTTAACTTAACATCATCCCACCCAACCCCCTCTAGTATAATGACAGTCTTAAGGGCAACAGCCTACATCTCTGGTATGGATTCCTGGTGCTGGTGAAAACAAAGAGGACTTTATTCCCAAAGAATCTATTCCTTTTTATGCAAATAGATTCAGTTTTCCAATTAAAAGACATTGGCAGAAGGAATTTTTTAAAAAATGATTCAACTATACAACTATACTATAGTGTCTATAAGGGACTCACTCACTTCAGATTCAAAGGCACAAACAGGTTGAAAGTAAAAGCATGGAAAAAATATAGTCCATGCAAATAGTAACCAAATGAGAGCTGGAGTTACTATATAAGTATTAGGTAAAATAGATTTTAGGTCAAAATTATTCTAAGAAACAAAGAAGGACGTTGTGTGTTGGCAAAAGGGTCAACACACCAAGAAGACATAAACATTGTAAACATGTGCACACCTGAAAACAGAGCCCCAAGATGAAGCAGAACTTGACAGGCTTGAAGGGAGAAATAAGAAGTTCCATAAATAGCTGGAGACCATTATACCCTACTTTGAGTAATGGATTAAACTATTAGACAGCAGATCAATAAGAAGAGAGAGGACTGGAGTGATGCTGCAAACTAGACCTGAGACACATGCACAGAACATTCCGCCCAACAACGATAGAACACATACTATTGTCAAATGCACTGGGAATATTTTCCAGGGTAGACCATGTATTAGGCCACAACATGGGTCTCAGCACATTTTAAACGAATGAAATTATACGATTCTTCAGACCACATGGAATGAAACTACAAATCAATAACAGAAGAAAAACTGTAACTCACAATTATGTGGAAATTAAACAACACATTCTTGAATCACCAATGGGTCAAAGAAGAAATTATATGAGAAATAAAATACTAATTGAATGAAAATGAATCCAAGGACTCTGAAGGATGAAATGGAATCACTAACACTAATGTAAAAATATACATATTCACATGGGAAGATGATCACATTACAGCAATTTTAAAAAAGAAAAAGGTCAGCTGAAAAAATGTAGATGGGCATAGAAGGATCCCATTAAAATACCTCATACATGCATACTCACACAGCAGAAAAGTATCTGAACAGATCATGGAAAATGTCCACTATAAAGATCTTTAGTTGATCACTTTTGATATTATGTTTATCTTTCTATTTCTCTGTATTTTCTAATAATATGTATTGAGTTATTTTAAATTAAAATTTAATGACAAGTAAAATTAAATGAAAAATAAATGCTAATATGAGGAAATAATTGCACATGTGGTTTTTGGATAGAATTATTTCTTTAGTTACTATCCTTTAAAACATAAATTCACTGAAACAAGCAAATGAAGAAAAGGAAGTAGAGATGATCTAAAACCAGCAAAATATTCACAGGCATAAAATTATTACATGATGCAGACTTTTGAAGAATTTTATAATCTGAATATTTAGCTACTGCCTTGATCTCTCTTTGATATGATTTACAGTTGGGTAACTCTGGTTTCAAGGAGAAAGTAAACATACCCTCGCATTAAGAAGCACTATTTCAGGTGAGTCATTATTTCACAGCTACCAGTACTAGAAGCAGGCATTTCAAGATGATTGATCCTCTGGGGAAAAGAAAGGCATTTCCCCTTTTTTGACAACCTGGGGCTCTTTAGGACTCTCAGTAGTGCTTGCCTTGTTTCGCATTGTTGGAAATCCCACTTGGCATTAGATTAGATTCAAAGATAAAAATGTTATGGGAATAAAACATTCAAATACCTTTTCTTCCTCTGGAGCCTTATCTTTATTCTAATATGAGAAAACTTTTATCATCTCCAAGTCATGTGTAAATTTGTTAAGGAAAAACTCAAGACATAAAATGTAAATCAAATCATAAAATATGGACATAACTGGCAACAGAAAAGCAAGAAGAGGCTCCTTTTGTCTCTGTTTCTGACAAACACGGATTATCTTTATGAAAGAATTAAGCTTGAGGACTACTCTGCTCCGTCACAGAACAAGCAGGGAAACTGACAGTGCTTTTTTCTACTATTTTCCTGTAATATCAAATGTTATTCAGTGGGAAAATTTGTTAAGATTCCAAATTTTAAAAGGCACAAGGATAAATAAAGATTAATTTATGTTTGCAAAACATTCAAAATTTCTCAGAAGAAATCCAGCTCCACATGACCCCTGACATGACTTAGCCTCGCATCCTGTTTCTCACTAGCTTTGTTCTCAGAGAAAAGGACCTCGTCTTTTTCCCTGAGCCATGATGCTACCTTTTCTAGTTTGAGCTAAGTGATGGACCTTCCCCATTATTGTATGTGAAGTATGCCGTCCTCTCCAGCCACAAGCAGGAACTTCTTAATGTGTGTTAACTGTATTTTATACTTATTTTAAGACCAACAGTAAAATGAAATTGCATAAATGAAGGAGGGGGAAAATGACAATTTATAATGTCTCAGAGCTACTTAGAGAGAAATTACAGATTTCCTCCTAGATATGGGTCCCTGAAAATCAAGACCAAAATGATCTGGCTTTCTCTGTCCAGAGGATATCTATGACTTAAACTGATGGAAAAGGAGCTTCTGAACTGAAATTTTTTGCTTGTTTTTCGCCACTCTCATTAGATTATATATACTTTCATAGGCAGAAACCTTTCCTCAAACATATTCCAGTGCCCTATGTGTATTAGACTCAATGAATTTTGTGAATTCATGTTTCTAATGATTCCTTGCAGAGTTTGGAATCCAAATAGGCACTGGGAGGAAGATCCAGCCATGAGACCAGCACAGGCTCCTCTCTAATTGCCAGTGTAATGCCAGCTGAATGAGTGCAATCCCAGCTGAAGAGGTCAGTAGCAAAATCAGATCTGGGCTGAAGCTGGCGTTTTATCCCCCTACAGACCCACAGCTCTTTAACACTCAATCCACTAGCGTTTGCTTATTTCAGTTTCTACCACTACCAAAACAAGACAGTTTTGATTGATTTCTATTCTCTTTCTTAGAAATCATAAGTGATATTAATTTATTTTTTGTCCTTCATTTTTTAAATTTAAAAACATTTTTTAATTGAAGGATAATTGCTTTACAGAATTTTGTTGCTTTCTGTCATACATCACCAAGAATCAGCCATAGGTATACGCGTGTCCCCTGCCTCCCAGACCTCCCTCTCAGCTCCCTCCCCACCCGCCACCCTTCACCCTGTCGCAGAGCCCCTGTTTGAGTTCCCTGAGTCATACAGCAAATTCCCATTGGCTATCTGTCTTACACATGGTATTGCAAATTTCTATGTTACTCTCTCTGTACATCTCCCCTCCCCCCTCCTCTCCTCCCCCCTTGTCCAGAGGTCTGTTCTGTATGTCTGTTTCTCCATTGCTGCCCTGAAAATAAATTCATCAGTGCCATCTCTTCAGATTCCATAAATATGTGTCAGTATATGATATTTATATTTTTCTCTCTGACTTAACTTCACTCTGTATAATGGACCCTAGTTTCATCCAACTCATTAGAACAGAATGAAATGCATTCCTTTTTATGGCTGAGTAGTATTCCATTGTACATATGTACCACAGCTTCTTTATCCATTCATCTGTCGATGGACATCTAGGTTGCTTCCATGTTCTAGCTATTAAAAATACAGCTGCCGTGAACATTGGGGGTACACGTGTCTTTTTCAGTTTTGATTTCCTTGGGGCATATGCCTAGAAGTGGGATTTCTGGGTCATATGGTGGTTTTATTCCTAGCTTTTTAAGGAGTCTCCATACCATCTTCCATGGTGGCTGGATCAGTTTACATTCCCACCAGCAATGCAAGAGTGTTCCCTTTTCTCCACACCCTCTCCAGCATTTATTGTTTGTAGACTTTTTGATGATGGCCCTTCTGACTGGTGTGAGGTGGTATCTCATTGTAGTTTTGATTTGCATTTCTCTAATAATGAGTGATGTTGACCATCTTTTCATGTACTTGTTAGCCATCTGTATGTCTTCTTTGGAGAAATGTCTCTTCAGGTCCCTTTCCCACTTTTTGACTGGGTTGTTTGCTTTTTTGATATTGAGTTGTCTAAGCTCCTTGTACATTTTGAAAATTAATTCGTTATCAGTTGTTTCCCTTGCTATTATTTTCTCCCATTCTGAGGGTTGTCTTTTCACCTTGTTAGTAGTTTCCTTTGCTGTGCAAAAGCTTTTAAGTTTAATTAGGTCCCACTTGTTTATTTTGTTTTTATTTCCATTACTCTAGGAGGTGGGTCATAGAATATCTTGCTTAGATTTATGTCATCGAGTGTTCTGCCCATGTTCTCCTCTAAGAGTTTAATAGTTTTGCATTTACATTAGTGGTCTTACATTTAGGCCTTTAATCCATTTTGAGTTTATCTTTGTGTATGGCATTAGGTAGTGATCTAATTACATTCTTTTGCACATAGCTGTAGTTTTCCCAACACCACTTATTGAAGAGGCTGTCTTTGCCCCATTGTACATTCTTGCCTCCTTTGTCAAAAATAAGGCATAGATGCATGGGTTTATCTCTGGGTTCTCTACCTTGTTCCATTGGTCTATATTTCTGTTTTTGTGCCAGTACCATAATGTCTTGATGACTGTAGCTTTGTAGTATAGTCTTTCTCAAGACTGCTTTGGATATTTGGGGTCTTTTGTGTTTCCATATGAATTGTGATTTTTTTTTGTTCTAATTCTGTGAAAAAAGCCATTGGTATTTGATAGTTCAGTTCAGTTCAGTCGCTCAGTCGTGTCTGACTCTTTGCAACCCCATGAACCACAGCACTCCAGGCCTCCCTGTCCATCACCAACTCCCAGAGTCCACCCAAACCCATGTCCATTGTGTTGGCAATGCCATGCAACCATCTAATCCTCCATCGTCCCCTACTCCTCCTTCCCTCAGTCTTTCCCATATGGATAGCATAAAATCTGTAGATTGCATTTGGTAGTATAGTCATTTTCACAATATTGATTCTTCCCACCCAGGAACGTGGAATATCTCTCCATCTGTTTATGTTGTCTTTGATTTCTTTCATCAGTGTCTTATAGTTTTCCGTATACAGGTCTTTTGTTTCCTTAGGTAGGTTTATACCTAGATATTTTACTCTTTTTGTTTCAACCATGAATGGGATTTATTCTTTAATTTCTCTTTCTGATTTTTCACTGTTAGTATATAGAAGTGCAAGTAATTTCTGTGTATTGACCTTGTATCCCGCAACTTTGCTGAATTTGCTGATTGGCTCTAGTAATTTTCTGATACTATCTTTAGGGTTTTGTATGCACAGTATCATGTCATCTGCAAACAGTGAGAGCTTTATTTCTTCATTTCTGATCTGGATTCCTTTTATTTCTTTTTTTTTTTTCTCTCTCTCTAATTGCTGTAGCCATAATTTCCAAAAACTATGTTGAATAATAGTGGTGAGAGTGGACACCCTTGTCTTGTTCCTGATCTTAGAGGGAAAGCTTTTAGTTTTTCACCATTGAGAATAATGTTTGCTGTGGGCTTTTCATATATGGCATTTACTATGTTGAGTTAGGTTCCTTCTATGCCCATTTCTTAAAGAGTTTTTATCATAAATGGATGTTGGATTTTGTCAAAGCTTTTTCTGCATCTGTTGAGATGATCATATGGTTTTTATCTTTCAGTTTGTTGATATGGTGTATCATGTTGATTGATTTGCATATATTGAAGAATCCTTGCATCCCTGGAATAAACCCAACTTGTTCATGGTGTATGAGCTTCTTAATGTGTTGTTGGCTTCTGTTCGCTAGAATTTTGTTGAGGATTTTTGCATCTATGTTCATCAATGATATTGGCCTGTAATTTTCTTTTTTCACGTTGTCTTTTCCTGGTTTTGGTATCAGGGTGATTTTGGCCTCATAGAATGAATTTGGAAGTGTTCCTTCCTCTGAAATTTTCTGGAAGAGTTTCAGAAAAATAAGCATTAGCTCTTTTCTGAATGCTTGATAGAATTCCTCTGAGAAGCCATCTGTCCCTGGGCTTTTGTTTGGGGAGTTTTTTTTTTTTTTTTTCCCTTTTCATTATTGCAGTAAGTTTTATTGATCAATGTCTCAGATATATATCATGCAAATAAGTTATCTTAAGATTTTATTTTTATTTGGCTGCACTGGGTCTTAGTTGCAGTACTTGGGGTCTTTGTCACAGCAGGGGAGATTTTTGATCACTGTTTCAATTTCAGTGTTTGTAATTGGGTTGTTCATGATTTCTATTTCTTCCTGGTTAAGTTTGGGAGGCTGATCTTTTCTAAGTATCTGTCCATTTCCTCTATGTTGTCCATTTTATTAGCATATATTGCTCATAATATTCTCTTATGATTCTTTGTATTTCTGTGTTTTCTGTTGTAACCTCTCCTTTTTCATGTCTAATTTTATTTATTTGATTTTTCTCCCTTTTTTTCTTGATGAGTCTGAATAGTGGTTTGTCAATTTTGTTAATCTTCTCAAAGAACCAGCTTTTAGTTTTATTAATCTTTGTTATTGTTTTCTTCATTTCTTTTTCATTTATTTCTGCTCTGATTTTTATGATCTCCTTCCTTCTGCTGACTTTGGGGGTTTTTGTTCTTTTTCCAGCTACTTTAGATGTAGAGTTAGGCTGTCTATTCAATGCTTTTCTTACTTCTTGAGCTATGATTGTATGGCTATAAACCTCCCTCTTAGAACTGCTTTTGCTGAGTCCCATAGGTTTTGGGTCATCTTGTTTTCATTGTCATTTGCTTCTAGGAATCTTTTGATTTTTTTTTTTAAATTTCTTCAGTAACCTCTTTGTTATTTAGTAATGTATTGCTTAATCTCCACGAGTTTGTGTTTTTTGCTGTTTTTTCCCTGTAGTTGATATCTAGTCTCATAGCATTGTAGTCAGAGAAGATACTTGATACAATTTCAATTTTCTTAAATTTACTGAGGCTTGACTTGTGACTGAAGATGTGGTCTATCCTGGAGAATATTCCATGTGCACTTGAGAAGAAAGTGTATTCTTCTGCATTTGGATGGAAAGTCCTGAAGATATCAATTAGGTCAATTTGGTCTAATGTTTCATTTAAGGTTTGTGTTTCCTTATTGAGTCTGTTTTGATGATCTGTCCATTGATGACAGGGGGGTGTTAAAGTCCCCTGCCATCATTGTGTTGCTGTTGATCTCTCCTCTTATGCCTTTCGTGTTTGCCTTGTGTATTGAGGTGCTCCTGTGTTGTGTGCATAGACACTCACAACTGTTATGTCTTCATCTTGGATTGATCCGCTGATCATTATGCAGTTTTCTTCTTCGTCTCTTATGATATTCTTTATTTTAAAGTCTATTTTGTCTGAAATAAGGATCGCCACTCCAGCTTTCTTTTGGTTTCCATTCTCATAGAATATCTTTTTCGATCCTTTTACTTTCAATCTGTATGTGTCTCTAGGTCCAAAGTGGGCCTCCTGTAGGCAGCATATATATGGGTCTTGTTTTTGTATCCATTCTGTATCTTTTGATTAGTGCCTTTGATCCATTTACATTTAAGGTAATTATTGATACATATGTTCCTCTTGGCATTTTCTTGATTGTTTTGGGTTTGTTTCTGTAGGTCTTTCCTTTCTCTTGTGTTTACTGGCTACGTAAGTCCCTTTAGTACTTGTTGCAAGGCTGGTTTGGTGGTGCTGAATTCTCTTTAATTTCTGCTTGTCCGTAAAGTTTTTGATTTCTCCATTAATTTTGAATGAGATCTTTGCCAGGTATAGTAATTGTGGCTGTATGTTTTTCTGTTTCAGTACTTTAAATAATATATCCTGCCATTCCCTTCTGGCCTGTAGAGTTTCTGCTGAAAGATCTGCTGTTAATCATATGGGTTTTCCCTTGTATGTTACTTGTTGCTTTTCCCTTGCTGTTTTTAATATTCTTTCTTTGTGCTTAGTCTCTGTTAGCTTGATTAATACGTGTCTCAATATGTTTCTCCTCGGGTTTAACCTGTAGGGGACTCTCTGTGCTTCTTGGACTTGATTGACTGTTTCCTTTTCCATGTTGGGCAAGTTTTCAGCTATAATCTCTTCAAAAATTTTCTCAGTGCCTTTCTTTTTTTCTTCTTCCTTTGGGACCCCTGTAACTTGAATATTGGTGCATTTAATACTGTCCCAAAGGTCTCTGTGGAGAAGGCAATGGCAACCCACTCCAGTACTCTTGCCTGGAAAATCCCATGGACGGAGGAGCCTGGTAGGCTACAGTCCATGGGGTCATGAAGAGTCGGACACGACTGAGCGACTTCACCTTCACTTTTCACTTTCATGCACTGGAGAAGGAAATGGCAACCCACTCCAGTGTTCTTGCCTGGAGAATCCCAGGGACAGAGGAGCCTGTCTGGCTGCCATCTATGGGGTCGCACAGAGTTGGACACGACTGAAGCGACTTAGCAGCAGCAGCAGCAGCAGCAAATGTCTCTGAGGCTTTCCTCAATTTTTTTCATTCCTTTCCCTTTATTGAGCTCTTCAGCAGTTCTTTCCACCATTCTATCCTCCAGCTCACTTATCCATTCCTCTACCTCAGTTATTCTGCTATTGGTTCCTCCAAGTGTGTTTTTAATTGCAGTAATTGTGTTATTCATCTCTGTTTGCTTATTCTTTATTTCTTCCATTCTTTATTTCTTCTTGTATTTATTTCTTCTTGATGATTGTATTAACTGTTAAATGCTTCTTGCATTTTCTTCATTCTATTTGCAAGTCTTCAGAGCATCTTTCAGAGAAGGCAATAGCAACCGACTCCAGTACTCTTGCCTGGAAAACTCCATGGATGGAGAAGCCTGGTAGGCTGCAGTCCATGGGGTTGCTGAGGGTCGGACTCGACTTAGCGACTTCACTTTCACTTTTCACTTTCATGCATTGGAGAAGGAAATGGCAACCCACTCCAGTGTTCTTGCCTGGAGAATCCCAGGGACGGGGGAGCCTGGTGGGCTGCCGTCTATGGCGTCACACAGAGTTGGACACGACTGAAGCGACTTAGCAGCAGCAGCAGCAGCAGCAGCAGCAGAGCATCTTTACTACATTGTTCTAAATTCTCTTTCAGGGAGATTACGTATTTCCTCTTCGTTTATTTGGTCTTGTGAGTTGCTACCTTGCCTTTCATTTGTATTGTATTTTTCTGTCTTTTCATCATCTTTTAAAATTTTTTTTTTAACCTGCTCCACTTGAGCTCTCCTTTTCCCAGGCTTTAAGGTTGTATTGCTTCTTCCTTTTGATTTGTGCCCTTGGAGGGAAATGTTGGTTGGATGGTTTGTGCTGATTTCTTGTTGGGGGTAACTTGCACCTGTGTTCTAACGGAAGGAGGTCAACTAGATAATTACAGAAATACTGGGACATACACACACACACTTCCACACATACAGTTACAACCAAAGTGTTCTAAAGAAAAGAGTACAGGAGATTGACTTGGCCAGCAAAGGAAACCAGAGGTGATCTCAACCAACTGAAAGCAGAGTTACCTAACATTCAATCTGGAAATCTGAGCATGAGCAGAAGGCCAACTGGGGAATACAGCATAGAGACCTCAACAATTTAACTTACTTGGTGAAGGAAGAAAGAGTGAAGGAAAGGGGGAGAATAAAAAAAGAGAGAGACAAGAAAGAGGAGAAGGGAGGAAAAAGAGGAAAGGAGAAGAGCATTAAAAAAATAAAAAGAGAGAGAGAAAAAAGAGAAAATAGAAAAGCAAAGATGAATAGATATGTGTGGAAAAGATTTATATATATTCAGGAACAGCTACAGCTGGTAAAGAACAGTAGGAAAAGCAGTTGAATGTATCCAAAACAAAACAAACAAAAAAACTCTTCAAGAAAAAAGAAAAAAAAAAGTGAGAAAGAGAAAAAAACCTAAAATGAATTTTTTTTTTTTGACAAGAAACACAAAGAGGAAAACTCCACAGCACCACAAAAGGCTAATATGGAGGTAGAAATATGTAGGGGGAATAAACCGTGTGATTTACAAGGGAAAAAAAAATCTTAAAATGAATTTCTTTTTAACAAGGAAAATTCCACAGCACTGGAAAAAGCTAATGTAATGGTGGAAATATGCTGGGGAATAAGCAGTGTGATTTAAAAGAAGAAAGAATCTTAAAATGACCTCTTTTTATATAAATGTATCAATGGAAAACAAAGAGGAGAACTCCATAGCACTGCTAAATGCTAGTGTGAAGGTGGAGATATGTTGGGGGGAATAAACAGTGTGATTTATAAAAGAAAAAAAAAAGAAAAATGCAAAAGGAAAAATACTTTTTAAAGGGTTTTCAAAGTCGTAGTTCTTGGTTGTGGAGTCTGATCCTGTGAATGAGCGGTTGGGTTAGTGGCCTGTGCTGCTTTCCTGGTTGCTAGAGCTTGTGCCTGTGTTCTGGTCGATGGAATTGGATCTCCTCTCTCTGAAAGGCACCGCAGTGTCCAGTAGCAGGTTTTGGAGTGTGTATGGGTTCAGCATGCCTTTGGGCAGTGGGTCCAGCTTTCGCGGTAGGCGCATCTATTTCCGCAGCTGCTTCAGAGTGGCTCTCTCAGCATAACTGCAGTGCCGCCAGTCCCCTCCTTGTCCCTGGGATCATTGCTGGTGCTTCTGTCCCCTATCCCGCCCTGCGCTGCTGGTGGAAGCTTGTTAGGTAGGCGCTTGTGTAGACCGTTTGCATCGTGGGGACTTGTGTGGGCTTCCCTCAGCCCTGTAAGCTCACCCTCTGGGTCGCAGAGCTATGTGCACTTGACTCAGTGCCCGAGGCCCACCCTCTGTGTGCACTAGTTTCAGCTCCCCGGGCTGGCCTCTGCATGGCGGGGCCAGTGGGAACTTGCTTTGGCCCCCACGCCCACCCTCAGCATCACAGGGTTTATGTGCACTTGTTCATCTCACTGCCTGCACTCTTTGTCACGGCATTATTTGTTCTTTCCACTGTGCTGGCTGTTCTCCATTTTTAAGTAACATAATCCAATAAAAAATTGGAATACAGAATTTGAAAAATTGGAATACAGAATTGGACAAGAATATTCTTGTCCTTCGTGTTGAGGACAAGAATAAACATTTCAGTTAATATCAACTGAGCTGCATATGATAGAGTGTAGTATTGGGTATATTTTTCCATCTGTTGTTCTCAACCTAGCATTCAGAGATATGAGATATATACTCACTCATCCAGTGAGTACAGAAACAGTGTGCATGACACATAATAAGGTACCTTAGTCATGAGTGCTGATTATAAATTAATAAGTAAACAGATCTTCTAGCATAGGTTTGGGTACCATTAAGTGAATCTACCTTTTAACTCTATTTTATCCCAGTGGCAGGTTTGTCTATTCCATACTGTTTCACAGTGTGCCTTGATACAAAGCAGAGTATCAGTTCAGTTCAGTTCAGTCGCTCAGTAGTGTCCGACTCTTTGCGACCCCATGAATTGCAGCACGCCAGGCCTCCCTGTCCATCACCAACTCCCGGAGTTTTCTCAAACTCATGTCCATCGAGTCGGTGATGCCATCCAGCCATCTCATCCTCTGTCGTCCCCTTTTTCTCCTGCCCCCAATCCCTCCCAGCATCAGAGTCTTTTCTAATGAGTCAACTCTTCACATGAGGTGGCCAAAGTAGTGGAGTTTCAGCTTTAGCATCAGTCCTTCTAATGAACACCCAGGACTGATATTCTTTGGAATGGACTGGTTGGATCTCCTTGCAGTCCAAGGGACTCTCAAGAGTCTTCTCCAACACCACAGTTCAAAAGCATCAATTCTTTAGCGCTCAGCTTTCTTCACAGCCCAAATCTCACATCCATACATGACTACTGGAAAAACCATAGCCTTGACTAGATGGACCTTTGTTGGCAAAGTAATGTCTCTGCTTTTTAGTATGCTATCTAGGTTGGTCATAAGAGCAGAGTATGGAGCTTGTATTATTTTTGGCAGATGCCAGAATTAGAGCTATTACTTCTCCTTTCTGGACTACAGACACTGATTCCTTTTTATAGATGCAATAAGATGGAAATTGCACAATCCCAGAACACAGACACTAGTCAGAGTTTTAATAGCCCTTTATTTTTTTATCAAGTAGAATGCCAGATAATACTGACGTATATCTTTCTCTTCTTCCAACTCTCCACTGAACGTGAGATTCCTCAACAATCTGAACTGCTCTGAGTCTCAGAGCTAGCACTAATCTCTTATTGATCTCAAAAGTATCCATGATGAGGGGAACACCAGAAACAACAGGGGGAGTTTTCACCCTGCAACTAAGTTTTTGCAGTCATGGCTGAGCGACTGAATTACAGGGAGTTTTCTAATCTATGAACATAGTACGTATCTTTATTTACTAAAAAATTCTTAATTTTTCCAAAGTTGCCTATAAAATTTCTTGTAAGCTTGTTACTAAGTGCATTGTTCTATTTATGCTTGTTTTGAATGGGATATTTTCTTCTAACACATTTACTGACTGGCTGTTAATTATGCTTAGGAAAATATTATTTTTGTTCTGTTTGGGTTTTTTTTTTTTGGCAGTAGTCTTTTGGAGAATAATTTTATTGAAGAACATTTTATTTGCAGAAAAACATATGGCTCAATACAGTTTCACAAACTCAATACCGCACTGAGGGCGAGAAAAGGTGCTTCTTCTGTTCTCCTTTCCCACCACTGCCTCCACCGGAATAACTGCTATCCCAACACTAAAACCATACAACAACTTTGCCTATTTTGAATTCATATAAATAGAATCATACATTATGAACTCTTTTGTGTCTGGCTTCTTTTATCCCATGTTATGTTTGCAAGATTCATCCTTATCCTGTATAATTGACATTTATAAATTCTTTTTGCTGAATAGAATTTTTTTTACTAATATACCACAATTTGGTTGTCCACCCTATTTTTATGGGCATTGGTTTGAAGCTATTACAAATAGTACTTCTATGAACATTCTTCAACATGTCTTTTGAACTTATTTATGCATTTTTGGTTGGCTTCACACCTAGGAATGGAATAGCTTAGCCACAGATTTAAAAGGTACTGCCAAACAGATGTCTACAGTAGTTGAACCAATTTATAGTTCCATCAGCAGTGTATGAGAGCTCCAGTTGAATTTAGTACAAAACCCATCAGTTGTTCAGCACCCAGCGGACACTTGGTACTCTGCACCCTTTTCTATCATTTACTGTAGTTGTGTGTGTGGTGCTATCACACTGTGGCTACAGTCTTGATCTTCTCTGATGACATTGTACAAGAGACAGGGACCAAGACCATCCCCAAGAAAAAGAAATGCAAAAAAAGCAAAATGGCTGTCTGAGGAGGCCTTACAAATAGCTGTGAAAAGAAGAGAAGTAAAAAGCAAAGGAGAAGAGGAAAGATATTCCCATCTGAATGCAGAGTTCCAAAGAAAAGCAAGGAGAGATAAGAAAGCCTTCCTCAGTGATCAATGCAAAGAAGTAGAGGAAAATAATAGAATGGGAAAGACTATAGATCTCTTCAAGAAAATTAGTGATACCAAGGGAACATTTCATGCAAAGATGGGCTCAATAAAGGACAGAAATGGTAGGGACCTAACAGAAGCAGAAGATATTAAGAGGTGGCAAGCGTACACAGAAGAATTATACAAAAAAGGTCTTTATGACCCAGATAATCATGATGGTATGATCACTCACCTAGAGCCAGACATCCTGGAATGTAAGTCAAGTGGGCCTTAGGAAACATCAGTATGAACAAAGCTAGTGGAGGTGATGGAATTCCAGTTGAGCTATTTCAAATCCTGAAAGATGATGCTGTGAAAGTGCTGCACTCAATATGCCAGCAAATTTGGAAAACTCAGCAGTGGCCACAGGACTGGAAAAGGTCAGTTTTCATTCCAATCCCAAAGAAAGGCAATGCCAAAGAATACTCAAACTACCACATAATTGCATTCATCTCACATGCTAGGAAAGTAATGCTCAAAATTCTCCAAGCCAGGCTTCCAGATGTTTAAGCTGGTTTTAGTAAAGGCAGAGGAACCAGAGATCAAATTGCCAACATCCACTGGATCATGGAAAAAGCAAGAGAGTTCCAGAAAAACATCTATTTCTGCTTTATTGACTATGCCAAAGCCTTTGACTGTGTGGATCACTACAATCTGTGGAAAATTCTGAAAGAGATGGGAATACCAGATCACCTGACCTGCCTCTTGAGAAATCTGTATATAGGTCAGGAAGCAACAGTTAGAACTGGACATGGAACAACAACCTGGTTTCGAATAGGAAAAGGAGTTCATCAAGGCTGTATATTGTCACCCTGCTTATTTAACTTATATGCAAAGTACATGACATGAAATGCTGGGCTGGATGAAGCACAAGCTGGAATCAAGATTGCTGGGAGAAATATCAATAACCTTAGATGTGCAGATGACACCACCCTGATGGCAAAAAGCAAAGAACTAAAGAGCCTCTTGATGAAAGTCAAAGAGGAGAGTGAAAAACATTCAGAAAACGAAGATCATGGCATCTGGTCCCATCACTTCATGGCCAGTAGATGGGGAAACAGTGGAAACAGTGGCAGACTACTTTTTTGGGCTCCAAAATCACTGCAGATGGTGACTGCAGCCATGAAATTAAAAGACGCTCACTCCTTGGAAGGAAAGTTATGACCAACCTAGACAGCATATTAAAAAGCAGAGACATTACTTTGTCAACAAAGGTCCCTCCAGTCAAGGCTATGGTTTTTCCAGTGGTCATGAATGGATGTGAGAGTTGGACTGTGAAGAAAGCTGAGCGCCAAAGAATTGATGCTTTTGAACTGTGGTGTTGTAGAAGACCCTTGAGAGTCCTTTGGACTGCAAGGAGATCCAACCAGTTCATCCTAAAGGAAATTAGTCCTAAATATTCATTGGAAGGACTGATGTTGAAGCTGAAACTCTAATACTTTGGCCACCTGATGTGAAGAACTGACTCATTGGAAAAGACCCTGATGCTGGGAAAGATTGAAGGCAGGAGGAGAAGGGGACGACAGAGGATGAGATGGCTGGATGGCATCACCAACTCAATGGACATGGTTTTGAGTAAACTCCAGGAGTTGGTGATGGACAGGGAGGCCTGGCTTGCTGCAGTCCATGGGGTCGCAGAGTCAGACACACCTTAGCAACTGAGCAACAATATTTTTCTTATTGCTTTATAGGAGTTTTTTTTTTTTAAATAATATCCTGGATATGAGTCCTCCGTCAGATTTATGTATTGTTGAAAGCTTCTCCTACTGAGGATTCTTTAATGCTGTCTTGTAGTGTAATTTATCATTTTTCTTTATGGTTATTGCTTTTTGTAATGAGTTTAAAATTTTTTGTCTACTCCAAGTTTATGATGATTCTCAAGCTATTAATTACTAGATGCCATTCCTCTTTCTGGACACTTCATTTAACCTTCTATTGGTTCCAATAATCATGATGTGAGATTCATTTTTTTCTTTTTAGATTTTTTGAAGTAATTGGCTGTTTTAGGTCTTACTTTTCATATAAGTCAAGAAGTAACCAAAACATATGATTACGTGAACATAAACAATATAAGATTGATTGCTTTACATACCAAGAAATTCCAAGGTTGGGCGGCAACAGGTACAGCATGTCAAGTTCCAGTTCTGCTTCAATGAAAGACTTCTCTGTTTTGTTATCCTCCTATGTTGACTTCATCCTCAGGTTGCTAGCCAAATGCTGCACTGAGCCCTAGCTTGCTAAGAAATACACAGGGAAGCTGGGCTTCCCCGGCAGCTCGGAGGTAAAGAATATGCCTGTAATGCAGCAGCCACAGGAGACCCGGTTTGATCCCTGGGTGGGGAAGATCTCCTGGAGGAGGGCAAGGCAAGCCACTCCAGTATTCTTGCCAAGGACAGAGGAATCTCATGGGCTACAGTCCACAAGGTTGCAGAGTCAGACATGACTGAAGTGACTGAGCCCACACGTACAGGGAAGCCTGGAATGTCGCCCTCCATAGGGTCACAAAGAGTCAGACGCTGAACACACACACGTAGGAAATATTTCATCATGACTGAGTGTTAATTATTATCAGATGCTTTTATTGCAGTGATTGAGTTAACACTGTTTTATTTCTTTAATGTGTTGACTAATATAACAAATCTATTTTCTAGTTTTGAACCATCCTTGAATTTCTCAGATAAATATATTCTTAAATATCTTCTTTCAATCTCCTGGTGGATTCAATTTGCTAATATTTTATATAATTGGATTCTTTGTTTATAACAAAATAGGCCTATACTTTTATTTTCTTGTGTGGTCTCCAGCTTAATTTGATATCAGGGTTAAGCTGAGTGGCTTGATTCCTCCTATTTTTCTATGTCTTAGAGCAATTTGATACATTAGAAATTACAATTGATCCTCATTATTTGTGAATTCTGTATCTGTGAATTTGCCTACCAGTTAAAATTGATTTGTAACCCCAAAATCAATACTTGCAGCACTTTTGTGGTCCTTTGTAGACAAATGCAGAGAGGTGAAATATTTGAATCATCCTACAGGCACATTCCCAGTGGAAGTCAAACAAGGTGATGCTCCGCCTTCTTGACTCAGCTCTCCTACTGCAATCAAGTATCTTTTTCATGGTCTACTTAGTGCCCTGTCTTTTTCATTTTTGTGCTTTTGTTGGTGATTCTGCAGCTTAAAGTGGTCTCCAAGCACAGTGCTGGCATGTTGTCTTAAGTTCCTAAGCACAAGAATCTGGCTATGACGTGCCTTATGGAGGAAATTTGTATTTGAAATAAGTCTTGTTGAGGCATAACTTATTGTGCTGTTGGCCATGAGTCTAATGTTAATGAATCAACAATATCTACTAAGTAGAATATTTTTAAACAGAAACATACATAAAACAAAGTTATGTATTGATCAGTTGGTGAAAATGTGGCCAGAGGCTCACAGGACTAACTCTACATTTCCCCTAAGAGCAATAATTCAGTGCTCACTAATTCAGTGTTAATAGTGACTTTTTAGAGCATAATTGCCACCAATAACGAGAATTGACTATACCTATTGTTTGAAGAGTTGACAGCAGTGACTTTATTGCCTCTTGTAGACACAGATCAGTAATTACCATTTTGCTTTCTTTTCTGGACTCGGTCTGTTCAAGCATCCCCCTGGGCCAATTTTAGTAATTTACACTTCTTTAAAAAGTGTCTGTTTCATCTGATATTCACATTGACTGGTGTTCCTTTTTACAATATTTTATTCTCCTGTGTATGTTCCATTTTTGTTACGAATCTTATGATTTGGGGGTTTCTCTTTTTCTCTGACACCTGTCAATGTCTAACTTTGACGTTGTTGACATTGTGTTTGCTTGTAAGCATTTTCAAATAATCAAGTCCTATTCTGTGATTACTTTGTTGTTTGTTTATTTTATTTTCCTTAACATTTTCTCATATCTTTATTAACTCCTTCCTTCTTCTTAAAGTTTAAAACTTAGTCCACTTGTCTTAATTGTTTCGTATATTCTAAAATAAAATCATATATAATACTTTAAATTTTCCCTCGGCTTTCTCTTTGACTCTCTCATCCCATAAGATTTTATATAAAACTTTTCCTGCTATGTAGTTATATTTTGTAGCTTAATTTTTATTTTCTTGAAACCAAGAATTACTAGAAGTGTTTTTCCTGAGTACTAATTATTTTACATACCAGTTAATTGATTAATTTCTAATTTTACTGCACTGCCCTCAGCAAATGTGGCTACATGGGGTTAACTACTAGAACTTGTATTTCTTGCTCTGGTACTAGGCTGAACACAAAGCTTCTCAAAAAGGTCTTGAAATAATATTGCTGTGCATCAGGGCATCAGAGAATAGCTTTCATTGTTTTCAAAATTTCCCAAGCTACCTGCAAATGCTAACTCTTCCTCTCCTCCTGGGAGGGGTTGCCAGGCCCCACCTGTATGATAGCTTGCCCTTCTTCTTTGATCTCCTCCCACCTCTAAGACCTAGAGGTGATCCCTTCCTCCAGTACAGTTAGGAACTTACTTTTTATCTTATAAGCCCTTTTTACCTGTATCTTATAATAAAAATTGACATTCATATTCCTAAACTCTGTTTTTATACATAAAAGGGAATTTTGGAATTTGAAATCTGTTTTCTCTCCCACAAAACCCTAACCTTTAAAACTATTGTCTTACTACAGACTCAAAAAACCTGATTTGAGGCTGAGCAATGTTAGAACCTGACATGGAACAATGGGCTGGTTCAAAATTGGAAAAGGAGTACTTCAAGGCTGTATATTGTCACCCTGCCTATTTAACTCATATGCAGAGTACATCAAGAGAAATGCCAGGCTGGATGAATCACAAACTCGAATCAAGATCGCCAGGAGAAATATCAATAACCTCAGATATGCAGATGACACCACCCTGATGGCAGAAAGCAAAGAGGAACTAAAGAGCCTCTTGATGAAAGTGAAAGAGGAGAGTGAAAAAGTTGGCTTAAAGCTCAACATTCAGAAAACAAAGATCATGGCATATGGTCCCATCACTTCATGGCAAATAGATGGGAAAGCAATGGAAACAGTGACAGACTTTATTTTCTTGGGCTCCAAAATCACTGCAGATGGTGACTGCAGTCATGAAATTAAAAGACACTTGCTCCTTGGAAGAAAAGCTATGACCAACCTAGACAGCATATTAAAAAGCAGAGACAGTACTTTGCCATCAAAGGTTTTTAGTGTATGGTTAAAGCTATGGTTTTCCCAGTAGTCATGTATGGATGTGAGAATTGGACCATAAAGAAAGCTGAGTGCTGAAGAATTGCTTTTGAACTGTGGTGTTGGAGAAGACTCTGAGAGTCCCATGGACTGCAAGGAGATCCAACCAGTCAATCTTAAAGGAAATCAGTCCTGAATATTCATTGGAAGGACTGATGCTGAAGCTGAAACTCCAAAACTTTCGCCTCCTGATGAGAAGAGCCAACTCATTAGAAAAGCTCCTGATGCTGGGAAAGATTGAAGGCAGGAGGAGAAGAGGGTGACAGAGGATGAGATGGTTGGATGGCATCACTGACACAATGGGCATAAGTTTGAGCAAGCTCCAGGAGTTGGTGATGGACAGGGAAGCCTGGAATGCTGCAGTCCATGGGTCACAAAGAGTTGGACACAGCTGAGTGACGGAACAACACCAACAAATGGCTTTATTGCCCTATAAGATATATATTTAGGCCCTAAAGCACTGAAACCCTTGGATTCAATGGGACAGAAATCACATGGCATAATGATTTAAAGGAAATTAAAAATACTCTGACTTAACATTTTAAAAAATACTCAACTGACTCTGATTGATTTGTTTTTTTGTGTGGTCCAATTGGCCTGAATTTTATTTAGCAGCTTACAGTAACTAGCTGTGGTAAATTATTTCTTCACCATTCTTCCACCCGACTCCCCTCAGCTGTGATGCACTTTTAGCAGAGAAACTTCCCAGTGTCCCTAGCTTGGAGTTTGGCCAGGTGATTTGCTTTGAGCAATGAAACATGAGAGGACTTCTGGGTACTACTCTGAACCAGACAAAAATGTATATGTGTGGCTTGGTTTGCCCTCTCACATTCTTGCAATTCTCCATGAAGAGATTGTCCAGAACACCAGTTTATTCATTCTGAATCCCAGAATAAGGAGACATATGGAACAGACCCAAATCTAACCCATATCCTGCTGCCAAGCCCAGCCAAACCCAGCTGAGTCATAACCCAATCCACAGACTGATGAGCAAGAAACCAATATTTGTTGTTAGAAGTCAACGGAGATTTGGGGAGTTGTTTGTTCTATAGCATTATTTCAGTATAAAGCTGACTAATTCAGTAATCTTGTGGTAAATTATTCCGGCATGCTCTATATTTTATATAAATCACAGTAGACAATTCAAATTATATATCTGATCCTCCAATTTAATCAAGTCTCCATACGAACAAGCAAAAAAGAAAAAGTTTGTACCATGTAGTTTGGTAGCCACACATGGGTGGATACAATGGAAATATACCTGCATCTTTCCATTAGGTTAGAAATATTTCAGTTTCTACTAGTTGGTCAGGAACCTAGCAAGGTCTTCATATATGCAAGGCCTCCTATGATGCATCTTGGAGTACAGCCCCTCCTACAGGCTTTTTATGTTGGCGCAGAATAACACCCCAGCCAGTGGGAGGACAAGTGTAGCAACTTCCTCATGACCAGCTGTTCATTTGCATAACTCCAGCGCAAGGGTGACATCCTATCAATGTGATGATGGGCGGAAATAGGGATGAATTTCAATATCCACATATTACCGTGGGTACCTCTCTCTCCCACCTTAAGTTGACATCTGTGATGGCCTTTCTGAATAACTCCGGGCATCAGAGGGTTGCTCTCTCCCATAAGCCAAGATAGCTTTGGCAAACACATCTGTATAATGTGTGCACTGGGCACATTTCCTTGTTGAATTATTCAACTAAATCTGATAATGAGAGCGCATTGACACAGTTAAACACTCAGGTGAATAAAGGATTCACTTTGAAGTGCAGACGTTTTTGGAGTCATCTGTGCTTTAACAAGTGATGATTCTTACTACCCTCATCCAGGGAGGAAGAAACTTTAGAAAAGGTAAACTAGAGTTGAGCATGCTGGAGGCTTTTGCTGGCATGATTTCAAGGAGATGAAAGGTGGAGGCAGTTTCCAGTATTCATTTGAGCCATCAATCTTTTTTGAATAAATGTAATGAATTTTAAGAGATGGGAAAATGAGACTCAGTTCTTAAGTGAATCTTATTTCTTCCTCTGAACTCCAATGGGACATAGAGACATGAATACAACTACAGGCATCAACACATCTGATTTCTGATCCTCCCTCTGTAAAGCCCCTCATGCACAACCTTACAAAAACCTTGGGCTTTTTTCACCTCAAATCTCACTCTGTAAAATGGGAGAAAATTGACTAATTTCCCTCATTGTTACCATAGTATGTACAAAGCATCAACGAAAGTTTTGCAAATACAAGACTATCCAGAAATACAAATTTGGGTAATGGTTGTATTTAAATATGATGCATACAGTATGAAGCATCCGACAGTCACACTGGCTGTCTCTACAATAAGGACATCATCACTGATGGTGATTTGGCACCTGGCAAATGACACCTTGTAGTTTTATTAGTGTGCTTGTCTCTCCAACTGGTCTGTATGTCCTTATACATAAGGGCTATTTCTCAACTCTCTCTTAATATTCATAACTTAGTACAGTATGGAAAGCACAAGGTAGGTGATCATTGATTGTATAATGAAGTGTGAGTCACTCAGTCGTGTCCGACTCTTTGTGACCCCATGGTCTGTAGCCCACCAGGCTCCTCTGTGCTCGGAATTCTCCAGGCAAGAATACTGGAGTGGGTTGCCATTCCCTCCTCCAGGGGATCTTCCAGACTCAGGGATCAAACCCAAGTCTCCTGCATTGCAGGCAGACTTTACTGACTGAGCCACCAGGGAAGCCGTGATTGTAAAATAAAAGTAGTTAAGAGTTGCCATTTATTGATTCTCTTCCATGTGCCAGACCCTCCACTAGCATTCACTGTCTCTGATTCATACAATTGTACGATAACTCCAAAGGAAAAAATTATCCCCATCTTACAGATCAAGAAACTGAGGGTCAGAGAGACTAGGAGACTAAGTCAAGATATACCGCTAATTTAATTAAGAATGGCTCTGCATGTAATGAATAAAACATTTTAAGTAATTAGATGGTCATAGTTAATTGTGTAGAAAAGCAGGAACTAAAATAAAGTATTACTAGTAAGTGCTGACCTAGTTCACTGTTCTTATCAACTATTCAGTGTCTGCTAGGATCAGAGAACTTACTTAACCTCTGAAAGCAAAGCTTTATATCAGTATCTAGAGAAGAAAGTAAACTGTGCAAATGCTCATCTCTTAACAGAGAAATAAGTTCCGTTGCCCAGGATGTCTGGTCTAAGTCTTTCTTTCCAAATGATTATATCTAACTTGATGAAGTGATATTTGTTTGTCAAAATTTCATGCTTACTTGTCCTTGAAAACACATATACCCAGTCATATCTATATTTTACACACTATTTCCCCCATATTATATGCTCTAGAAGAAAACTGTAAAAGCAAGACAAGAGAGAGAATTTGTAAAAGTTGAGTGTTCGTTCTCCAGTGGCCTCCACATGATCGTAATCCAATATTGTGGATGAGTCATTTAGATGAGTCTCATCCTCACAGTATCTCTTTCATGATCAGGAAAGGACCACTTAGCTAACTGCTCTCTTTTCGTCTCTGAGGCAATGAGAACCGAGACAGAAGAAGTGACCAGATCGCAGTCAGTCAGTTGGCCCGAGTCTGAGTTACAATTAGAATCCAGGCTTTCTTTCCATTCCCCCAACCCCAAATTTCCAAATTACACTCTTAAAAAATACACCATCCTTTTCTCGTGTAATAATTAAGAAATATAAGCTTAAGAAACACCTAGTTTTCTTCAGTCTTGAATTAGCCAGTGACTTGAATAGTAAGCTTTCAAAAACATACAGTAAATCTGATTTTAACAAATCAACTCTGCTCAGGGAACCTTTCCTTATTTACAAAAACCTTCACATTTAGTGTTGCATTTCGTTCTCACTGCAATCCTGTGAGCTGTTATTATAATCTTGATCTTGTGGATGAGGAAACTGTTGGTCAAAAGAGACTAAATCATTCAGCTGGTGGGTAGCAGAGCCAGACTCTAAAATGGCTGCATCAGTTTGACTTCATTGATGCCTCCTTTTCAACACAATTCCGGATTCTTCTCATGGAAAAACTATCTAACTTTCTCCCAGTGAGTTCAAGCTTCCCTTCGCAAGAGAGTTTTGGCCAAGAGAGGGGGCCAGGCCAGGGACTACGCTCTCAGCCCTATACCCTTTTGGGTGTGGCCATGTTCATCCACAGAACATGAGCAGAAGCCTTCTGTGTCAGAAGCAGATGTGCCTTTACACGCTTCTCCTTTCCCATCCTCCGGTGTGTGTTGCTGTCTGGGGTGTCCTTGGTAGGCACGTGCTGAAGATGGCAGAGCTGCTGACCCAGGGCCCCCAAATAACAGTGGAACAAATGTGCCTTACTCCATGAGCAAAAAAAAAAAAAAAATGTTTCTTGGGAAAACCAATGACATTGAAGGGTTTGTCTGCAAACCCAGCTAGCAGTACCCTAGCAAAATGAATGTACTTTTTATTGGAGAAGAAGATTAAGATTTCTGTTACTTCTTATCACTATAAATACTTGCTTGCTAAATTCACTGACTTTAATTTTACAAAATGTAAGTGATTCTCCCAAGTCATTTCCCAATGACTGCCTTTCTGTCCCTTGATTTTCTCTTAGTTAAAGCTTAAGGATGATTACTAGGTTTCCCAGGTGGGACTAGTGGTAAAGAATCTGTTAATGAAGGAGACGCAAGAGACATGGGTTCAATCCCTGGGTTGGGAAGACCCCCTGGAGGAGGGCATGGCAACTACTCCAGTATTCTTGTCTGTAAAATCCCATGAACAGAGGAGCCTGGCGGGCTACAGTCCATGGAGTTGCAAAGACTCAGACGTGACCAGGCACACAATGATAATCTCTCGTATATTTCTACGTATGGTACTCAAAGTATGTAGGGTACTCAGACTCAGACTGAAGCAACTGAGCACTCAAACACAAGTGCCATAAAAGCACATTCATAGATCAGATCAGATCAGATCAGTCGCTCAGTGGTGTCCATAGTTAGTTGTAAAACAAATAGATACCTGACAAAATTTTTTCTTAAAGCCCCCCTTCTTTTAAGCCCTTTCAAGCACTCCCCATCTTCAAAAACATTTTTGAAGAAAATTTACATCTCTGACTGGGCAAGGAGTGCTGGTCTGGAATGAATCAGCAAGGATTTATTGTTTCCTAGGAATATAGTTCACACAAGGGCTTCTCTGCTGGTTGGCAGCCCTGAGCCTTACCCCTGAGGATGCTCCCTTAGCAACACACAGCACCTGTTGTCTGGGCACTGGTTCCAGAATGCGGCCTAAGATTTATGCCATGACCTCACATCGCCCACATTTCCCCACCACACAGAGGGTCTGAGGCCTTCACTCTTTTCATCCTCTTGATGTGGTTGCTCCAGGAGTGAGGAGTGGGAGAAATGATGGTTTGGAAAAAGGTACCTCGAAAAATTATTTTGACAACTCCCTCCTCCACTCTAAGCTTTCAACCTTCTCTCTCGCCACCACGTCAAAGTACTGCTCCTCTCAATACGTCAAGTGTAAAACCTGAATCAAAAATCTGAAGGAAAAAAAAATGGAAAGTTTTGCCAACAAAGCAGTCCCTATGGCAAATGATAAATACCTCAACTCTTTTTGGAAAAAAAAAAAATCCTAAAAGCAGAGTTTGGTCACTGGAGTAAATCCCCATAGAAAAAGGAATAAATCTCTGTGACATGTGTTAATGTACACCATTTCCCTGAAACACCTCTTCCTGTCCGCTTTCCACACCTCCTTCCCCCTTTTCCCAATGCCCCTTTTGTTCTGTATCTTTTGGCCTTCAGGGGACAGCTTAGCCAGCAGATGGTACTAGGAAAACCGAGGGTATTGCATGCAGCTGTGTGTAAGCATACTGGTGAATTAACATTCCAGGTCTAGGATCTGAAATAAAAATCATTGTGAGCAAAAAGATAGATGATTTTTTTCCCATGCCTTATTCATTCATGTGCACAATAAGAATTTACCGTTCACCTATGGTGTCAGTACTGTTTAAGGCAATGGAGAAATAAAAATAGAAGATGTGGTCTCTGTTTCCTTAGCCAGGTACATGTTATAAGTCTAAGAATCCCAAACAAACTATACAATTAAAACATAAAGAACGAGAGATTCAACTAACTAAACAGAAAAGATCCACATGTTGAAATGCATCACATATATGAGTCAGGAAAAGTGCTCTTGTTTCATCTGTTTGATTGTTTGCAGGAGGACTGTCCTAGAATGGATTATCAGGAATCACATGTTATATGACAGGTGACGTATAACACCTGAAGAGACATCTTTGGTCTGAAAACATCATGAGTCAGACTCTAACTACAGCCCAGAGTTCAGATTTGTTCTCCTCCACTCAAGAGATGGATATGGACCCTAGGGAGAGTCTAGTGGAGATGCACAGAGGAGAGGAAGGCCTGCAAAAGAAGGCACTGGAGATGCTGATGGAAGCAATATTAGGCTCCATCCTAGCTGGCTTCACATTCAGCTCCACCATGACTCACAGCATGTTCCCCAAGGAAGTCCCAGAGAGACTGTACAGATTGAACTTCCACTATGAAACTTCCACTCTTTTCTGGTTCTTTTGCTGTCAAAACGGGCCAATCCAGAGCTGCCCAATAAGTCACCTTGAACTACACCTGCTTTGCATTACTGCCTCCTGTTTCTCTTCCCTGGAGATTCTTCAGCCATCTGGACCACATTGTGGCACGACACACTTCTCATTTTCTCCACAAACATCCCTGATTGAAGGCAGATGACACCTGACCTCCAGCTCACCTTTAGGGATCTGTGCTAAGTCTGGTTAAGCACAGCCAGTTATAGTGTGGCTGTTATTCCTATCTGCCAACTCTGTGGGTCACAGGTTATTTTATGGATATGACTGAGCGTCTCCACTTTCACTTTTCACTTTCATGCATTGGAGAAGGAAATGGCAACCCACTGCAGTGTTCTTGCCTGGAGAATCCCAGGGACCGGGGAGCCTGGTAGGCTGCTGTCTGTGGGGTCACACAGAGTCGGACACGACTGAAGTGACTTAGCAGCAGCAGCAGCAGCAGCAGCAGCAGCTATTGTACAGGGAGATCACAACCAGATTGAAATTCTGTTTAAGTCAAACATCTAGATAATTAGACCATAAGCCCAACTATTAAGAAAAGTCATACTTTAGAAGTCCTTAGGAATAGGCTGGACATTCACCTGTCTTGGATGTTTCAATATACTTCTATATAGAAGATGATTTTTTGATATTTCAACACTGTAACCATATATCCCAAATGTATTAACATTTATTAACATTTAATAACATGTTAAATATGTTTATTACCATTTAATAACATATCATTTTCAACATTTAACATTAACACATAATAACATATATTAACATTTCTCTAGGTTTTACTTCCTCTTTGGTCCATGTGTTTGGGAATGAAAGGGAGGTGGAAAATCTGCCAACAAATTGTAGCTACTGTATAGCTCTTCCGTGGGGCTGGAAATGACCCAGTAATTTTTAAAGCTGATTAACTCTTGCCTCATGTAAATGTATCACATTGGTTTGAATAAGATCCATTGGCTTGATTCTTTTGGCATCGTCTTCAGTTTCTTCCATCACCATCATTATCATTAAACTATATTGTGTTTTCTCTATATAATGGGTTTTGTGCTAAGTGCTTTACACATATCATCTATTAGAAATCTCACCACGATTCTATTAGGTAGATACTATTAGTGTCCCCATTTTGCATACAAGGAAACTGAGACTAAGAGAGATTATGTGACTTGCCCACTAGTAATAATTATATCTATTTTTTTTTTTTGGTCTAAATAACCTAAGGCATTTGATAAGGAATAACTTTTATGACTTGGAGCCTCATATTTGCTGGATGATTTTTACATTTCTTGCATTTATTTCAGAATGAAACACACTTATCCCCTTAGTCTTAAAGTATCTCTCTATGCTACTCTCCTCTCTGCTTCTGGGATCTACTATCTTTTATACTTACTCTCTTCCTCTCTTTTCGCAATCACACTTCTGTCCTCATCACCCCCACGTGTAGGGCTTCTATGCAACTTTCCTTCCACCTTTCTCCTCTGCCTACTTACAAGAAGTGCAAAGCACAAGACGTGGGTGCAGAGAAGCACTCTCTCATACAGGCTCAGAGCAGAGAGCTTTTATTTGCAAGAAGTCTGAAAGGCTTTAACACAGAAAGAGAATTTTCCCCTGCTCTTGAAAACTGTTGGGCAAGTTTCCAAACTCCCACTGTAGTAGGAAAAAAAAATCCAACTATCTGGAGCATTTTATGCACCTGACACCATCATGTTAGTGGCATCACATTACATGCTCACTACAGACTTCTACCACATGCTGTTGCAATTAACCACATGGGAATGTGCAGGCCAGGACCCCTCACAGTTATTCAATCATTGCCACAGTACAACATACAGAGCAGTGAGCACTAAAAATGCTCTTGGAACATAATGCTATATTTCATTAGAAAATGCAATTGTGACTTTCCTGGGAGTGACAGCTCTGGTAGGAAGAGATGATGCCCCGGATTTCTACTTATCACCAGTGCAACGACTCTAATCCTCCAGCTCCATGTCAGGTCTTTGATAAATAACCTCCAAAGAAACTTCAAGATGGTTTGATTGGCTGAAAACAGTGTCTAGATTTTAGATGCCTGATCAGTCATGAGAACCCTCTTAAGGGATAGGTATTAGGAATTCACTAGTCCTTAACGCAGACATTGCACTGAAACCAAGAGAGGTCAGTTCCGTTGGAAATGCCTGTGGTACCTGCCACAAGACACCTAAATACTGTAGCATCTAAGAACTCTGCTTCTGGAATTTACTCCCTACTGCCATCTCTTCCAGGGATACCTGCACCCTCAAGCCCCTCCCGGGCTGGTAGGGACTCCAGGTCATATCTTCCTTCCCTGTGAAGAGTTCCAGATCTGTACCCACCCTCCTCCCTGCCTCCTAACATCTGTACCTGTTAAAGGCCTTATTCCGAACACATGCTTCTGACTTGGTTTTAGAACTGCTACCATCTAACTAGTGAAACAGAAATTTGAAGATATTATTTTCTGACTGATACTATCTTCTATTTTAATCACAATGGGGTATATTGACTAACAGTGCTGCTTAACAGTAATTAGAAAGTAGAACAAAAAAGCAACACTTTAGAAGTCCTATAAGGGAGTCCTTTCTCTTGTCTCCTGATCAGCTAAAGGCTTTGCAGAGCCTTCAAAATATGTACGATTTTAGTCCTGCAGAGAAAATCTGTCCTGTACAACTATAATATAATCAATGGCAATTGTGAAATTGTAGCTTCCAGAAGAGTCACTGGGCTTCCCTTGGTGGTGCAGTGGCTGAGAATCCACCTGCCACTGCAGGGGACACGGGTTTGACCCCTGGTCTGGGAAGATCTCACACGCCGTGGAGCAGCTAAGCCCAGGCACCACAACTACTGAGGCTGCTTGTTCTAGAGCCCGGGCTCTGCAACAAGAGAAGCCGCTGTAATAAGACCATGCACCACAACGAGAACGTAGCCCCCACTCTCCGCAACTAGAGAAAGCCTGTGTGCAGCGAAAAAGACCCAACACAGCCAAAAATTAATAAATAAATAAACCTTTATAAAAGGTTAAAAAAAATTTTTAAATAGGCGCTGATCCTAAAGATGGTTGCTGCTAAGTCGCTTCAGTCATGTCCGACTCTGTGCGACCCCAGAGATGACAGCCCACCAGGCTCCCCCGTCCCTGGGATTCTCCAGGCAAGAACACTGGAGTGGGTTGCCATTTCCTTCTCCAATGCATGAAAGTGAAAAGTGAAAGTGAAGTCGCTCAGTCGTGTCCAACTCCTAGCGACCCCATGGACTGCAGCCCACCAGGCTCCTCTGTCCATGGGATTTTCCAGGCAAGAGTACTGGAGTGGGGTGCCATTGCCTTCTCCCTAAAGATGGTACAAGAGTGAAAAGGTTACTCCCTGCAGTTAGACAGGGCCAGTCCATGCCAAGACACAAATAAAAAAGATAAATTACTATAGGTTTTGGCTTCAAGGCAGATGACAATTATACCCTTGTTTGGAAGTAGGAGATTTCGGGTTTATTGTTGGTAATATCCCCAGAAGCCACACCAACACCACTTGGGAAAATTAGATTAGGATATACTCTGTTTCTCACTTGTAAGTAGATATCTAAATACCTTAGTAAGTACAGAATTTATATTATTGTTACCTACAGTTACATAATGTGACAGAGACAATGCTATGTGTTCATGAAAGCCCCTTCACTTTTCTTCTAGAACTTATAAAACTAGACCTCAGGACTTCCCTCATGGTTCAGAAGTTAAGAATCCACCTGCCAATGCAGGGGACGCGAGTTTGATCCCTGGTCTGAGGAGACTGCATAAGCCCATGCGCCACAACTACTGAGGCTGTCTGCAACAACAGAAGCCCATGCACTGCAACTAGCCAAAACCCACAAACAGCAACACAGACCCAGTGCTGCTGCTGCTAAGTCGCTTCAGTCGTGTCTGACTGTGCGACACCATAGACGGCAGCACACCAGGCTCCCCCGTCCCTGGGATTCTCCAGGCAAGAACACTGGAGTGGGTTGCCATTGACTTCTCCAATGCATGAAAGTGAAAAGTGAAAGTGAAGCTGCTCAGTTGTGTCCGACTCTTTGCGACCCCAGGGACTTCAGCCTACCAGGCTCCTCCGCCCATGGGATTTTCCAGGCAAGAGTACTGGAGTGGGGTGCCATTGCCTTCTCTAAGACCCAGTGCAGCCACAAATAAATGAGTGAATAAAATATATTTTTAAAATAATAGATAAAACTAGACCACATTTTCCAGTCTGCTCTGAAGTTTTGAAGCCCTATGATTAAGTTCCTGCCCATGGAAGGTGGGCAGAAGCCACGCTGGGCACTGTCAGACCCAGCCTCTAATCCTTCTTTATCCCCCACCCCCTTGCCTCCTTACCCTCAGTGGACTGTGATAAGAGCAAGAAATATGAACTCTCCTCATCCCATTCACCCCCTCAAATATCTGCAGCTTGTTACAACCGTTATGCCAATGAAAAAGTACACTCCCTGTGCTCAGGAAGGTTCAGTGAGATGCAGTGAGGTAACTCGCACAGCAAATACCAGGACACAGATTGTAAAAATAATAACAGATGGAGATCCAGGTTCAGTCCCTGGGTCAGGAGGATCCCCTGGAGAAGGAAGTGGCAACCTAGTCCAGTATCCTTGAAGGGAAACTCCCATGGACAGAGGAGCCTGGCGGGCTACAGTCAGTCCACGAGATCACAAACGGTCAGACACAACTGAGCGACTAACTCTCACTTTTTCGCCATGGGGTCCGTCTTCATGGGAGATGCCAGTTATACCCTCATTTTGAAGTAGGATATTTTTGGCATACTGTTGTTGTTGGGAAATCTCTCTTCCCCCTCCCAACGTCCGGTTTTTCTTCCTGAATAATAACACCAACATGCCTTGTGGGGCTGCGCTCTTTTCTGCCCGCCTTTGTGGCCTGATGGGACCCCACCGCTCCCTCCGTACAGGACATTCTACAAGCACTCAGCGGTTTTCATCTGAGTGAATTCGAACAAAAGGAATGTGGTGATGTAGGCAGTAAAGTAATCTCAGCCCCTTGGGTTCCTTGGCCTTTCCCATAGAGCACGTGTCCTCAGCCAGCGCTGAGGAGTCAGACCCTGCATGAGGCACAGCATATGGGGGCGAGCGCATGACTTAAAACAGATGAGGGTTTTAAGTTCAGCCTGTGCTCAACAGTTAAATTCAATTTAGAGACTTCCCAAAAGCCTTTCTGAAGTTACAAAAGGGCCATGAGACATCAGCTCCTTTCTTATGTGGTTGCAGATTTAATTCTGCCGTTCGTGAAGCTGCGTCAAGGCGCTTGCATAACACTTAGCTGTCGCTGACGGAAAGGAGGCTGGTTGCTTCTCTGCGGTTAAACACCTACAGTGAGTACACAACATTCAGCCCCACCATTGTGTTAGATGTGTGAGCCGGGGGGTTCCTGCTCCCAGAGAATTCAAAGATGCCTAGCGAAAGAGCCATTGAAAATGCCTGAGAGAGGAAAATACTAAAGGGGTAGACCTGGTGCCTCAGAGGTTAAGCTTGAAAAGCCCATCCCTGGAAGGAAGGAAAGACTTGAAAGTCTGAGACAAATACTCAGTTAGAGTTACAGGATTGAGAGGGGTACTGGAGACTCTTCCCGCTGAGATCAAATTCCCTGCCTCTGTGTGGTCAGTGCGAGCCTTTTTCAGCGTCACAGAAAACCTGCCTGTTCCTAATTGCTCCTCACAACTCGAGTGTAGGTTCAGGATGACCTTCTGGGAGACAGCGAGCTCCAGCAACTTGAGCCCCTTTACACTGACTTACGGTGCTATACTATTTTTTTTTCTTTAAAACCAAACAGTCTGAATTTGGAAGCCAGAAATATGGTCCCCATCCCATAAGTAATTGGTTAGTAGTGTGACCTTCCTCTCCTCTGGGCCTGTGAATGGGAGGGTCTGTTATTGGAGGCACACAGTATGTACGTGCTGATCTGACACCCCCTAACTCTGACGTCATTTGTAAGGAAGATTAGCATTTTTAAATCTCTATAGAAGAGTGTTTGCTAATCTAGGAGCAGGCTTTCCCTAGTGGTTCAGATGGTATAGAATCTGCCTGCAATGCTGGAGACCCAGGTTCGATCCCTGGGTGGGAAAGATCCCCTGGAGAAGAGAATGGCTACCCACTTCAGTATTCTTGCTTGGAGAATTCTATGGACAGAAGAGCCTGGTGGGCTACAGTCCATGGGGTTGGAAAGAGTCAGACACGACTGAGTGACTCACACACACACACACATACCTAGGAGCTCATCAAAATTACCAGAGAAGACTGCTGTTCTTTGTTAAGATAAATTTAACAAAGTTATTTGGTTTGAGTTGCATTTAGTTTGTTAAGCTATAACTTACCTGCAGTGAAACACACAGATTCTGTAAGTGTAAAATGTTTTGACAAATATATACCACAATGTAATGTCATCCCCATCAAGCCATAGCAGTGCCATCACCCCCAGAAGCTTCCCTAGTGCCCCCTTACCAATTAACTGCCCTTCCCACCCTCCACAATCACAGTCAACCAATCTTTGACTTCTGTCACTATCTAAATGGAATCAAAAGTATGTACTATTTAGTATCTGGCTTCTTCCACTCCTCATGTCTATGAAAGTCAGTAATTTTTTCTTTTTTTTCTTTTCAGTGGTTTTCCATTGGATGAACATACCTGCTAGGGACTAAACTGTGTCCCCTCAAATGCATTTGGTGAATCTCTAACACCCAAAGTGATTGTATTTGGAGATGAGGCTTTTAGGAGGTAATTAAGGTTTGTGGTTATTGTTTAGTTGCTCCTCCATATCCGACTCTGAAACCCCATGAGCTGTAGCCCCCTAGGCTGCTCTGTCCATGGAATTTCCTAGGCAAGAATACTGGAGTGGGTTGCCATTTCCTTCTCCAGGGGATCTTCCTGACCCAGGGATTGAACCCGAATGTCCTGCTTGGCAAGAAGATTGTTTACCACTGAGCCACCTGGATAAATGAGGGCCTAAGGGTAGGGTTCTAATCCAATAGGATTAGTGTCCTTATAAGAAGAGGAAGAAAGAGAGATCACTCTCTGAGTATACACACCAAGAAAAGGCCATGAGGAGGCAGCTGTCCACAAGCCAGGAAGAAAACTCTCATCAGAAACTGAATTGGTTGAACCTTAATCTTGGACTTCCCAGATGTTGGAACCATGAGGAACACATTTCTGTGGTTTAAGCCACTCAGTGTATGGAATCTTGTCATTTGGAAATTTTTCAGCAAGTAAGTATTTATTCAAATATATTTCTGTTCCATTTTCCTCATCATTCAGGACTCCAATTATATATATATTAAACCTCTTGATATTTTCTCACAGATTACTGATATTCATTCAGTTTTTAAGCCTTGTTAGTCTCTCATTTCAGTTCTAATAATTTCTATTGACCTGTCTGGAAGTCTAAAATTCTCTGTTATGTAGTATCCAAACTTCTATTAGCATACTCAAGTTTTTTTTATTTTGTATATTGAATTTCTTAAAGAATTTCCATTTGGTTATCTTTTAATAGTTTCATCTATCATCCTTGATGTCTACATTCCTTGTAAAAATCTTTAATACATTTATATTTTAAAGTCCTTTCTCTTTACACTTTATGGCACTTGTATGGTACACTAAAATAAAGTATTAACAGTTCAGATTTCTCCTAGAGTCAACTTTCAGTATAGTTATAAATAGACTGATTTCATGTGATTACAGAGAGGGTGATAGCACCCCACTCCAGTACTCTTGCCTGGAAAATCCCATGGATGGAGGAGCCTGGTGCGCTGCCGTCTATGGAGTCGCACAGAGTCGGACACGACTGAAGCGACTTAGCAGCAGCAGCAGCATGTGATTAACATGACCCCCCCAAACTGACTTAAATTTGTCATTTTCATATGGCTATTTATGTATTAAAACCTTAATGAGAGATGTATAATGACTATTTCTATAACCTTGAAAAGCTAATTGTTCCAAAAATCCTTCTGATCACAGTTTTCAGTCAGAACAGCAGCATCAACCGTTCTGTACACATACTGAATATCCACTATGTCACAGGCCCTGACCCATTTGTGTTCTGAGGCTGGATACAAAAAGCTATATGGATATTTCTTGGCTTCAAGAGCATTAGAATCTAACTGGAGAAATAGGACAGATAGCTAAAAACTCAAATAATCTGGCAAAATATATTTTATAATATGCCACATGAGCGAGAACAGCAATAAATACAGCTCTGTGAAAGCGGTATTCACAAAGAGCGCTGGTGATTAGAAAAGGAGATAAGACTTCAAGTGAGGCTGAAAGAAAATATAAGGTAAACGAGGCGGGTCAGGGAGGCTTTAAGGGAAAGACAGTGTTGTCAACATATGAAAATAGTACTTATTTAAGAAGAGGAGTTCTTAATACTGATGGGAGGATAAGGGGTAACCCACCATTACTAAGAACGCTTAGACATGGAGGAGCCACTAGGGAGAAGAAGGCCTTTCACCAGGAGAAAGGCCTAGAAGAACTGGAAGTAAGAGTACGAAGTTGAGGGGGTAGGAGGAGACAAAATTGCAAAGCAAAATGACACACACTAGGAAGTTTTGGCTAGAAATTAACGTTTAGTAGGAAGATATTATGAAAATGTTTCACGTTTGTCTAACATAATAGCTATCGAGAGATTAACTTCTCAAATACAGTAAGGGGTGAAGGACTTGGTGGGAGGGGGCACAGATAAATAGTTTCATAGGCAAAGATTTTGTTACCTAAAAATACCAAACAAAAGAGAAGGACTCCATTTATAGCAGTATGATTTTCTAAGCCACAAGGACTCTGAGGAAGATTCAATAAACAACAGCATTTTAAATGCCAAATTAGAATGAATAAATAAATGACTTTCCCAAGGGAAAACTGGCTCCTTTGAAATTTTAGCAAATAGAGTTATAATTGCCAGATTTCCTTATCTATGGGAAACTAAGCTTCATTAATATTGAACTTGCCAGTTATCTGCATGAGTAACAGAGATCTTCACAAAAATGGAGATTCAATAATTAGCATTTAACTCTTCATTAAAATATATGAATAGCAAAAGGAAAAAAAACCAACTTAGTCTTGAATTCCACAAACATAAAAATGATCTTTTATTATCAGACCACCATTTATGGGACGTTCAATAAACATTTTATCAAAAGTATCTAACAAAGAAGCTCTAGGTTTAATTGCTTTGAAAAGTTTTACTGTATTTCCTAAGACACCCCTATTCCCCTCCACAGGCCTAACTTTAAAAATATTGTCTAAACCAGACAAAGAAGCCAGCCAATGCGCATGTGTTCTCCATAGGACTGACCCAGAGTTGAGCAAACTTGTAAGAAGTCTCTGCTACGGTGCTCCCCGTCTGCCCTCCAACCCCAGGGTCACGGGGAGGAACAGCGCCTCTCCCAGCGAGTCACTCATGGAGGCTCTGGCCCTCAGTGCTGTGCACACAGCAGACGCCCTGCGCACGTGAAGGGGCAGGATGGGTGGTGAGGACGCTGCCACTGGGCGGGGCTTAGAACCTGGGCTGCGGGGGATAAAGCAGTGGTGGGAGAGGCAGATGGGGCCCCCACAGCACCTGGAAGAGGACAGAATGAAGAAAACGGGAGATTTTCGGTTAAGCTAAGGCCGTGATTCCCACTCGGTCCAGGTGTCAAAACCCCTATTGTTCTAATTCTAACATATAAACTGGGATTCTAACATATAAACGAGGACTATTAGCAGAATATAAGACTAGGTTATTGATACACATTTTATATGTACATATAAATATACATTTGTAGGAACACACAATGCAAAATGATTATTACCATCTCTCTAGCAAAATAAGTTGTACCCTAGACACAAGGGAGAAGCAATGGCAACCCACTCCAGTACTCTTGCCTAGAAAATCCCATGGATGGAGGAGCCTGGTGGGCTGCAGTCCATGGGGTCGCGAAGAGTCAGACACAACTGAGCGACTTCACTTTCATTTTTCACTTTCATGCATTGGAGAAGGAAATGGCAACCCATGTTCTTGCCTGGAGAATCCCAGGGACGGGGGAGCCTGGTGGGCTGCCATCTATGGGGTCGCACACAGTCGGACACGACTAAAGCGACTTAGCAGCAGCAGCAGCAGCAGACAGGAGGGACTATTTCTGTTTTCCTAATAGCACTTAGCATGTCACTTGGTCCTCTGCCAGGGTTCACAATTAGGCAAGACATCACAAGTGCCAGTGGCTTGAGAAATAACTAATGAGAGAAAATCAAGGAGATTATTCATTTACTTACATTTATTCTGAGAATTGGCAAAAGGCTGTTACATTTTAGTCAAAATTAGCTTGGTCTATCACAAGGAACATCCATACCTTGTTAAGACCCTTGGGCTGTTAACAACTGAAACCTACTTAAATTAGCTGAAACAAAAAACGGGGAGTTACTATAAGGACGGGGTTTCCCTGGTGGCTCAAATGGTAAAGAATCTGCCTGCAAAGCAGGAGACCCATGTTCAATCCCTGGGTTGAAGATCCTCTGAAGAAGGAAATGGTAACTCACTCCAGTATTCCTGCCTAGATAATCCCATAGGCAGAGGAGCCTTGCAGGCTATATATAGTTCATGGGGTCACGAACAGTCAGACACGACTGAGCAACTAAACATATACACTGTAAGGATAGAAGATCATCTTTTGGAATGTAGGGCAGTGATGAAATAAAGACTCATAAATTTCTGGAACTAAAACCAGCAAAGCAGAAAGAATCTTTATCTGAATCCCCTTATTTTCCTCTGCAAATCTAATTTTCTCTGTCTGTCTCTCTCTCCCTCCCTCTCAAAATGGTTCCCTCTGCCACTCCATCCATAAAGCAGTAGTGTATGGTGAATCTCACAACTCCCATCAGAGATAGACTCTGTTGTTTGCTACAAGGGGAAAGATATGCCTGACCCACTACTCCCACATTTGTCGTCACCTTCTGCATGCTACTCTGGGACGGACTGTCTTACATGGGGACCCTGAGAAACAGTAGAGACTGGATGTCCTCTTCTTCATGATCATCAAATTCTCAGTCCTTTCAGTAGAGAGACTTTATTAGCAGTGATTCAGCTACGCGTGTTTTAGATTATGAAAGTGGCAGTGGGGACAGGCTAAGGTCCTGCTCTTACAGCATTTGCTAGGAAGTAACTAATCAGATGCAGGGTTTTGCTCTGCTAGCAACCAGGATTCCAGATGGCCCCCCAGGGCACCTGTAGGGAGCTGCTGCCCTCCCCGCAGTGAGGGTAAGCACACAGAACGGCAGCTTGTAGCCCCCAGCATCCCCTAATTCAGGTCTCTCCGCTCTTGACTTTCCCATCAACAGCAAAAAGCTACTGTGTCCTCAGGACAGGACTAAGAAGTGAGTGATGTCTAACGCCTGGAGGAGAGACCCAGACAGCCACAGAGCTGGCTTAGCCCACAGAGCCCGGGGCGGAGGATCACACTGCTTCTGTGGCTCCAGACTTGTCCATACTCACAAAGAATTTCAAGTAAAAGAGTGACCTGATGCTGAGCACTCTAATCCATCCAGTTGGCACTGTCAAAACTAACTTACCTGTGAGCACTGAGCTACCTAAGTAGATTAGGCAGCCGTCATGCTCTGTAGATGGGCAAAGCCTGGTCTTCAGTGAGACCTCAGACTTCTCTGTCCTTTCAAGGAGCGGAGATTGCCTTACCTTGCTGGGGATCTGATTTTGGCTGGAGGAGAAGGTGGTAAAAAGATGGCTGAAGTGTGAAAGCTAATAAATGTCTATTTTGTGCAGAAGAGGAATAATTTAGGTTATACTTCAGGTAGATAGCAGGTGACTCCCAACTAAATTATGTTGTCCTTGGTCAGGGTAGCAGACTTTGAGTAGAACTGGATGGTTCTAGATGCTCTTACTCATGGGCTTACCTGCCCCGGGATGCAGATGTGTTAAGTGCGGCTGTCTGACTAGTGTTGCACAGTGTCACACCCCTTGTCACAAATCCTGAATGCTCCGAGTTATAGGTACCATTTGGGGATTTCTCTTATATCCTGGGTCAGGGTCCTGACTGTATTTCTAACTGCAGAGCCTCTGCAGGCCAGTTTTATGCCCAGGCACATGGAAGTGTGATTTAACAGGCGAAAAAAAAAAAAAGATCCCACATGCCTAAAAACTTTTCCACATCAGTCTGCCATGCGCCGGAAGTCCCTGCCTGTTTCTCTTCCTTTGTGGCAATGCCCGTTAAGTCTACCTCATCCTCTCCATCCCCACTGTCATCGCCACCCCTACCCCCCACCCCACCATCACTTGCCTGGGCTCGTGCCATCGCTTCTCAACTAAATCTCTGCTTCCAGTTTTTCCCCAAACAAACCCACCCCATCACATGCTATTAGAGGTACCTCTTCAAACACATTTTTCATGTATAACACTTCTCTGTGGCCTGATAAGTGCCCGTTTGTGCACAAACCCCTCTGGCTGGTGTCTGAGATCCTTGTCAATGTGACAGTAACCTAACTCTTCAGCATCTTCTCTCATGACCCCCCTGCACTGACAGTTCTGTTTCTGGGGTACATTCTACACCGTCTACCTGCATATCTTTGTTTCTATTGTCTCCTTGGCTCCATCCCCACCCTGTTCTCTGCCTACTAATCTCTCCTTCATTCTTCAAGGTCAATCTCAAATGCCATTTTCTGAGAAGCATAATATGAAAATGCATGTTGTGCCCTTTGTAAACTGTTAAACATTGTATAGATACAAGAAGGCAAAAAGCTATTTATAAATTCTCTAGTATGGAAAGTTGGATTAGTTAACTGTTGTTGTTGTTGTTTAGTGGCTAAGTCATGTCCAACTCTTTGCAACTCGATGGACTGTAGCCTGCCAGCCTCCTCTGTCCAACGGATGTTTCAGACAAGAAAACTGGAGTGGGTTGCCATTTCTTCCTCCAGGAGATCTTCCCAACCCAGGGATCAAACCTGCATCTCCTACATTGGCAGGCAGATTCTTTACTACTGAGCCTCTTGGGAAGCCCACTGGGCCTCCTTAACAAAGAACCATAGACTGCGTGGCTTAAGTAGCAGATAGTCTTTTAGTTCCAGAAGCTAGAAGTCCTAGATCAAGGTGTCAGGAGAGCCATTTTGCCTCTGAAGGTGTTCGGAAAGAATCTATTCCAAGCCTTTCTAGCTTTGGTAGAGCCTTGACTTGTAGCTACATAACTCCAATCTCCACACAGTGTCCTCTCTGTGTCCAGTATTTTTTTTCCTTTTTATAAGGATGCCAATTATATTGAATTAGGGTCCATCCTATGAACCTCATTTTAATTTTATTGCCTCTCTGAAGACTTTGTCTCCAAATAATGTCACTTTCTAAGGTACTGGGAGTAGGATTCCAGAATACTTTTTTGCAAGACATAATTAAATCCATAATAAAAGTTGCTCAATGATACCATTTGATCGTTACTTTGACCAAAGGAAAGGCCCTAGAGAGTGAGAGGCCATTGCTTCACCACTAAAACCAGAGCCACAAAATGCAGGCAGAGGGCTCTGCTGACCCAACTAGTCACCAGTGCTTGGGAGTCCTGCCTCACAGCACCTGCACGTCAGTTTATCTGCTCACCACATCTCAGGACATGGAGGACTATCCTTCTCAGCCTCCAGATTCAAGAAGACAACGTCTTCTGAAGAAAGGAACGCTGTTTAAGACAGCAGTCCCCAGTCTTTTTGGCACCAGGGACCAGTTTCGTGGAAGACATTTTTTCCATGAACCAAGTGTGGGGGGAGAAGGTTTCAGGATGATTGAAGCACATTACACTTACTGTGGAATTTATTTCTATTATTATTACGTCAGCTCCACCTCAGATCATCAGGCATTGGATCCCCAGAGGTTGAGGGCCCCTGCTGTAAGAGACCAGGCCATTGAAAAGCTTTCCTAGAGAAGGCCAAGAAAGTCTATAGCATCACCTTACTCTATACTTTGATTATAGTCAATGGGACTCTCAAAACAGTATCGTATTCAGGTGGCCTAAGGCTGTGGGTGTCTACCTGGCTGCACATTAGAATCAATCATGGTGTCTTGATCCTCTACCTGCTCAGCTATTGATTTAGAAATGTGGCATGCGCCCAGATTTTGGATGAAACCAGAGTTGAGAACCACTGATCTAGGCCCTCGTGCTAAGGTAAAATAGTGCTGAGTACTTTAGTATTTACAACAGTGCCCACCTATGCTATGCTATGCTATGCTAAGTCACTTCAGTCGTGTCTGACTCTGTGCGACCCCATAGACGGCAGCCCACCAGGCTCCCCCATCCCTGGGATTCTCCAGGCAAGAACACTGGAGTGGGTTGCCATTTCCTTCTCCAATGCAGGAAAGTGAAAAGTGAAAGTGAAGTTGCTCAGTCGTGTCCGACTCTTAGCGACCCCATGGACTGCAGCCTACCAGGCTCCTCCGTCCATGGGATTCTCCAGGCAAGAGTACTGGAGTGGGGTGCCATTGCCTTCTCCGGCGCCCATCTATAGCTATGAACAAAAAATGGGATTTGTAGTATTTACAAAATACTCTTTTGCAGTCTTTAATCAGTCAAGGGGAAGAATGTATAGTAATTTTTCTCAGAGCACATTGCCCAAGCTGTTGAAGTCATGGTATACTTTAGGGTTTTGGAGATAATCATGAGGTTGTAAGAATAAACTCCTTACTGATTGAGCTTCTCACTCAACCTAGTACAATATCTCCTTTGTCTCTTAAGAACTAAATGAATGAAACCAACAGAAATCAGTGCTCCAAGCATTCTTGTCTTGGTAAAAATCCTAAAATTGTTCACTATGTACACTAAGGAATTAGAAATGTACAAGACAAACAGATAATATCACGCTATTTTAAAGCTGAAAGTGTTTCTTTTGCTCTATGGGAAGGGAATGAAGGGACTCTTGATCATCTAACCAAATAAGTTATCTCAAAACCAGTGGCCCACACCAGAGATTACTGGTAAGGTGAAAGCTTGTGAGGCTTATAAACTCATCCTGAAGTCATGATTATTGTTCTGGCATGAGCCACATTCAACTCTGGAATTTATAAAAAAAATACAGATTACCAGGCTCTCTCTTTCTAGTCCCCTTCACTAGGCTGCCAGTCCCTTGAGAATATGGACCATGCTTTATTCTTCTCTCATCCAAAGGGGTAACACGTATGGAGTGAAGCATACAAAAGGTGCTCAGAGAGTACTTGATATAAATGCAGTCTCTCTATTCTTCTCTGTTCTTGCTGAAACCAGGAAGAGGGAAGAGATGAGAGTCAACCTACCAAACAAGCATTTAGCACACTTGGCCTGTGTCCTAAAAACTAAGCATGCACACAGAGAATGAGGAGTGGTACTGACAGGTCCATCAGCTAATCAATCAATCACAGATGACGGGAGAGTGAAAAACACAGAAACGCCTCCTCTAGTGAGACCTAGCAAAGTATCACTACCTTAGTTATGTACATAGGTCTTGGTATTTTATTATTATAAACTGCGTTTTTATTATAATATGAGGAAACATATGATGACACAATTTCTTTCTACACATTTTTACTTCATCTACATATGTTAGCAAATGGATTAGCAAACTATCTAGATGGAATTGTGTTGGTGCTTTTATTATGGATTTCTCATGACTGACAAGAGGCACGAAGTAAAGAAATGGGTACTTTTTTCTGGCCGTAGCCCCTGGTGATCTAAACTCTGTCCCCATAAATCTCTCACAGTGAAATACTGCAAAAGGATGACCCTCACATAGTCCAATGTTAGTTTAATTAAAGGTGTAGTCAGCCGAGCAAATTTTCAGATGTCTGGAGAACTGTGCTTGGTCCCATTATTTTGGGTTCTTTCTGGTTCCTTTAGAGAGATTCTGCAGTGATTATAAGATGGAATTAGGTTTTGCAACAATTAAAGACTGTCTTGTTGACAACAGCAACAATCTACCAGTTTTTATATGCACTATATATACTGTATATACTTATATATACAGTATATAAAGATCTGTCATTCTGCTTAAATGTGTTTATAAATCGAATTTATGAACTAAGATTTTTATAGAATGTTATACTGTTGTCAGTAAAACTTAGGATTTAAATCTATTAATTCTTTAGAAATAGATTCTACTGTTTACAAATTGTTGTTGTTTCGTTGCTAAGTCATGTCTGACTCTTTGTGACCCCATAGACTGTAGCCCTCCAGGCTTCCCTGTCCTTCACTATCTACCAGAGTTTGCTCAAACTCATGCTCAAACTTAATTTTACAAATTAAAATTAATTTTAAAAATTAAAAAAAATTTTTTTAAACAAGATACAGGGCTCCACTCAACGGTTTCTACCTAGAAGTTATTTTTAAGGAGCCAAGATGCTGTACTTTAAAGTTATTTGAAAATAATTTAAAGATCAAATTATTTATTAAATCCAATTGCTTATTCCCTTTCCCTACACCCTCCTGTACTCATCTAAATTTACAAATTTCTGCTATAATTTAGTTTTCCACTATAACTTTTGAAGTTGTTAGTATATAAAGATCTGTCATTCTGCTTGCATACAGCATAAACTAAATCTCATTGAGAAATTCTCCAGTTTCCAGCTACTCAACATGTTTTTAAACTGAAAAATATTTTATTGATATCTGAGTTCAAAGACAGTTCACTCATTTTAGGGCTTTAAGAGCAGTTCAACAAACTCTAATACTGTGAGTATAAAAGCTTCAACTTGATTATTCAATCATGGCTAAAGTAACACTTAAGTTTCCTGTATTTCAGCAGCAACCTGCTAAATTATCTTTTTATAATTAATAATATGCTAAAGGACAAAAATATCTGCATAAAAATTTCAGAACAAGAGAGTACCAAAACACAGATACTGTTCCATGATAAAATTTTTAAAATGTGATCTTGCCCTGGTGGTCATAATTTTTTGCTCTGGCAGTGTCAGTTTTTTGGTCACCACAAACACAACCATCACAGAAATTACATTTTGCACTCTCGTTATTTCCTGCAACACATAGGGATTATTTAGGGATTGATGGAAGCCTGTACCCAACTTCATTCCTTCATCCTTCTCTTGAGGGAAAAAGGCTGCTTAGTCCACAGGAAAGAGAGCCTTGGGCTTGTGAATCTTGGTGGAGAGAATTTTCACCTGCAGGTAGAAGTATAACCGAAGACAATCACTCTCCTGCTTACCACAAAGTAATGGATTCTGGAAAAGCTTGACTCAGAAACACATCTGGACCCCAGAAGGGAGATCAAGTGTGGTCTCCTGTAAGTGTGGGGTTCTTCCTCTCTCTAAAAGCCCAAGGGGAGCTGAACAGGTAGACTGTGTCTTTCCTGAGCTTGACCTGGGGGATGCATGGAGTCCAGGGGGCCACGAGGCTTCCTCCAGGTGCCTCTCTAGGGGGCTTGCAGCCTGCTTGCTTCTGCACCACTGACCTAGCAGGTGGAAACTGTGTCACCTTTCCCTGCTTAGGGAACCGCTGAACTTAGGGTACTGGATCTGAGTCCAATGTAACCAACAAATAAAAAAGAGGAACTTTCTTAAGAGGAAGATCAATCAGAACAAAAAGAACTTGCAAGCACGAAGATAGAACTACTGGATGATAGACAACAACTGATTGAAGGAGGATGAGAAGGAAGTGGGGGAGGACAAAGATGGGGAAGTGAAAGGAGAAGGTGAGCAAGCTGCTAGAGATCAAGGAAAGCACAGTCTCTGATGCTCACTTCAGATGTCACATAGGAGATAAAGGGGAAGAGAGAGCATCTTAAAGGGAGGAACAAAATCAGGTCAACAAAGGAACATCGGTCTTCCCAGTTGGCTCAGTGGTAAAAAAAAATCCGCCTGCCAATGCAGGAGATGTGGGTTCGATCCCTGGCTTAGGAAGATCCCCTGGAGGAAGAAATGGCAACTCACTCCAGTATTTTTGCCTGGGAAATTCCGTGGACTAGAGGAGCCTAGCAGGCTACAATGTATGGAGTCAGAAAGAGTTGGGCATGACTGAGCACACATTTATGAAGAAACATCCCACACTCCTTGGAAAAGGAAACTCCTGCCACTTTTGCCCAGAGAAACTTCAGAATTCCTAAGTGTATGTCCTCCTTCCCTTACTGAATGCTAATATTTATTGAGGTTTTTCCTATCCCTGGATCCCTGGAGGAAATATAACCCAGATGCCCTGGCTTAAGAAGAGCTACATCCAGACCTCGTACAGATACTACTCAGAATATCAGAGTATCTTTGAATATCCCTCAGGGATCCTGAGCTCTGAACCGGATGTTCTCAATGAATGGGACTTTTGCATTGTCTGCCTTAGGCACAGGAAGTGAGCAAAATATATGGTGACCAAAAGGTGGACTGTGGTCATCATAAGGACTTTCACAGATATTTCTAGCTCTCCTCCTGCCAGACACACAGTAAACCTGCTCTTGCTTTATGCTTTGAAGTCTGGTGTGGTCATGCATTAGAGAATAAAATATGAAAAGAGGAGATGCATGGTGCTGTGAGCTAGGGAGCAATTTTGGTGTTCCCTTCCCCCCTCCCCCCAGAACAGCAATCATGGAAGCATCTATCAAGATAGAGCCTCTCTCAGCTTTGTCCCAAATGACTACTATGAGCAGAAGCATCTATTTTGGATCACAAGAAAAAGGTATGAAATAAACACTTCTTGGGTTAAGCTACAGAGATGTAAGCGTTGTCACTGTGACAAAATCTAATAGATACTGACTGATTCACATGTTACACTGAATTAGAAAATCCTGCTCTTGCTGGAATAGGTATTGTTGAAAATACCTGAAAATGATACCCTCACATTGAAAATGACTTCTCCATATTGGAAATTTTTAAAATCATAACTATGTTGCTAAATTCTTAATGAAACCTTAAACAAATCAAGAAAAACTTTGTGTGAGGATCACAGTTTGTTCTCAGGTCAGAATGGAAAGAAAATTCTTAAATATCACTTTGAGACCCTTATTGAAATGAATGTACACTCACACACCCTAGTTTGAGGAGCACCGCAGATAGTTTTGTGTGTATATATATAAACTATATATTACACTATGCTATACTATAGTAACTTATACTATATAATAGTATTGTACTATATCCTCCAGGCAAGAATACTGGAGTGGGTAGCCATTCCCTTCTCGAGGGGATCTTCCCAACTTAGGGATTGAATCCAGGTCTCCTGCATTGCAGGCAGATTTTTACAGCCTGAGCCACCAGGAAAACCCCTTTATATACTATATGTACTATTATATAAAAAGTACTGTATTGCTTACTGGAAAGGCAAAAGTTCATGATAAACAGATTCCCCTGCAGAAGGAAGATACGATGTATGAGCATTTTATAGAACTGTCTGATGTCCTAAATTCTTCCCTGCATTTATTAAGGGTCTTGACCCACCTGAGCTAAACAGTTTATCTCTGAAGGAGCTTCTGTTCTATAAATTTTGTTCTCTCACTCCTCCAATCATAGAACCAGAATAGCAACAATGGTCACCTGGTCACTTATTTTCCCTTAGCAGTTCTTAAGGAGTCCTTGAACTTGATACTCTATGAGGGCAAGAAAACTTTATTTAAATAAGGACTTTAACCACCATTGATGAACTATGCATAGTTTTCTAATAGCATATACATACATATATAAATATATATATACAGAAAATACTCTCACAACTAGGCAATTTAAGGTAAGATTTAGGCATAGCTGTTGATGAATATTCATTCTCAATCTCACTCCATTTATGGAGTACTGAAATTCTTAGCCTAGTGGTTCTTCTTTTAAGCTGAGATATAATTGACATATAACGATAGTAATATATAAAATACAAGTATCATAATATATCATATATAACATTATATTAGATTCAGATGTACAACATAATGATAGGATATTTGTATATATCATGAAATGACCACCATAATAAGTTGTTACTGTCCATCACCACACATATTTATATCTTTTTCTTTTGATATGGACTTTCCAGATCTACTTTCTTAGAAATTTTGAAACATTCAATATAATAATATTAATTAGAATCATACATCTTCATGACTTATTTATTTTATAACTAGAAGTTTGTACCTTTTTGTTTATAGTCTTCCTAAGAAGTCTGTAGATAGAATTCAGTGTTCAGATTCCATACATTTTGATGGTAAAAAATTACATCTTCATTTTCATTAATCGCCAATGAATTTTAGCATTTCCTTCAACTATGTTAGTAGGCAACAAGCTACCATAGTATCAGCATACCTGCGCCTTTTTACCAACATGTTAAAAATAATGCATATTTTCATATCACATTATAGGGGTTGCAAATATCTGGAAATGTTGTTTACACTCATCACTACTGTAAAATCATGTTAGTTATTAGATCCATCACTAAATCTTGTTACTTGCTACATTAATAAAGAAGCACAAGACACAAGATAGTGGAGGAGTAGGTGGACATGGAGTCCATCTCTCTCCACGGATACATCAGGAATACACCTTCAGACACAGAAGTACGTGCAGAACACCAGCTGAGCACAAACAGGAGGACCTGACCAGTGGAAAAGAATATATAGAACCGCACAAAACTTGGTAGGTGAAGGATCTAGGGGGAAAAATAGGAGTGTTAGTAGGACCGGACCTGCCCTTGGCCAGTGGGGAACTGAAGTGGGGGTCTGACCCCATATTGGGGCAATTGTCAGAGTCAGAGGAGAAACATTTAAGGCTGAGAGTTAAAAGCTGATCTGTGGCAGCCCAAGTGGAATGAGAATCAGACAGGCCTTGCCACAGACATACAAACCCCAGACAGGGACACGGGTCCCAGCACAGCAGCTGGGAGCTGGAGTTTAGGGATTGCAGAACAATCCCAGGGCTAGGGCTGCTGTTGAATGAGGAGAGATGGATCAAGGGGATGTGAGAAAGGAGATTGTGGTTAGAAATGCCTGTTGAGGAAAGCTGGACAGCCAAGGAATCAAGGCGATCCTGCTAAGTCATGTGTAGGGGGTGGAGCCATCACCATAGCCTGTCTCTCCCCACACGCCAGCATCCGCAGTGGAATAGAGAGGCTGGCCTATCAAATGCCTGATGTGTGGAACTACAGAGTAGGACCCCACCCAGGGTGCTCCTTTAAGTGACTGATGTGCCCCTGAACTACAGAAAAGGACCCGACCCAGGGTGCCCCTTTAAGTGCCTGACGTGTGGATCTACAGAGTAGGACCCCAGCCAGAGAGGTCCCTCTATGTGCCTGACGCATCAAACAACAGAGAAAGGACCCCAGGCAAGGGAGCCATCTAAGTGCCTAAATGGGCAGAGCTATGGAGCAGGACTGGACAAAGAGGCCTTCGATGGCAAGCTACAAGAGGCTCAAAGTATAACTCTGATAGAGCCATAACTCCTGCGGCAGAGGCAGTCCATGTCCCTTCACACTTGGTGCTGCCACGTCCCCGAAAACCAAGCAGCTGCGCCACCTTCACTGGAGCAGAGCTGCCACAGGCAAAAAACGTCTGGCGTCTATGCCTGCAGGGTTGCTTCAGTAGAGTCCAACTCTTTGTGACCCTGTAGTCTGTGGCCTACCAGGCTTCTCTGTCAGGGAGAGGGGGGGTTCTCCAGGCAAGAATACTGGAGTGTATTGGCCAATACTGGTTGCCATATCCTTCTAGAACACTATATTTCCTGCTGCCCTAGCCGCCAACTCCCCTGAGTACCTGGTGCGGCCAGAACCCCTGTGACCCAAGCAGCTGCACCACCTCCACACCTGGCCTTCACAGGGGCAAACCCAAGTCCTCCAGGGCAGCCTCAGGAGCAAACCCCAGTGGGCGACCCACATGCAGAGGTGGAAATAAAACCACACTTGAAACCCAGAGGAAGTGTGGCTAAGGAAGACCCAAAACCTTCCCACCAGCTGTACAAGCTGCAGATTAAATCCACATGATCAATAGGCAGACTCTGTGTCTATGGACTATATAAAAGGTCATTGAGAGCTCCCACAAAAGAAAATGCACTAGATCTGATAGCTGTGGACATTGGAGGCAAGAACACACAGGAGTAGGACCAGATTAGAATCTGAGCTGCCCCCACAGCAGGTCCAGAGATCAGCACAGTGTGGGGCATCCTAGGGAGGCGAGGTGGACTGTGACTCCCAGTGAGCGAAGGGACTCTGACAGCAGTGACTCAGGAAAACTATTTATCATTCTTATGTTTTGACTTATTCTATAGATTCTTTGGATTTTTTCTTTCTTTTTTTTTTTTTTCCCCTTTTTTCTCCCCTCTGTTGTAGTTGTTGATCTTATTGGCACTATGAAATCTAATTAAGCTTTTAAAGCCATTTTCTTTTCCTCAGTCACATTTTTTATTGTTGTTATAAACCTCTGCCTCTATGTTGGGCTTTTGCAGTTCTGTGGAGTTTTTCTTTTCTTTTCTTTTTTTTTAAATTTTTTAAAACCTATTATTATTTTTTCTATATTTATTCCTTTGTTTGCTTTCCCTACTGTTCTTTTCCCCTTGCAGTTAATCTTTAAGCTATATAAATCTTCTTCATCTACCTCTATTTAACTTTGCATATCTATTCTTTCTTTCTTTTCTTTCTTTCCTTTTCTCTCAAAATATTTGTTATCTTCATTGCTTTAGTCCCCAGTTGGCACCTTGCTTCATTTTTGTTTTCCAGTTTGTGCTTTAGTTAGTTTTGTTCTGGTAGATATAATTTTTGGCTTCCTTTGTTTGCTGGGTCAATCTACTGTACTTTATTTTTCTTGGACTGTTTTCATTTTGCTTATGGGTGTATATGTATATGTGCATATTCAGTCACACTTTTTATTGTTATAAACCTCTGCCTCTACGTTGGGCTTTAGCAGTTCTGTAGAGTTTTCCTGGTTTTTTTTTTTTTTTTTTTCTTTTGTCTTTCTTGTTCCTTTTTTTTTCTTTTCTCTTTTTAATAATTTTAATTTTTAATTTGTTTAAACCTATTATATTTTTCTACACTTATTCCTTTGTTTGCCTTTCCTACTGTTCTTTTCCCCTTGCAGCTAATCTTTAATATATATAAATCTTCTTCATCTACCTCTATTTAACTTTGGATATCTATTCTTTCTTTCTTTTCTTTCTTTCCTTTCCTCTCGACATACTTGTTAGTTTCATTTTCATTGCTTTATTCCCCACTAGGCACCTTGCTTTAGTTTTGCTTTCTAGTTTGTGCTTTAGTTAGTTTTGTTTTTAACTGCTAAATATAATTTTTTATTTTCTTTGTACCTCTGGTCAATCTACAATACTTTATTTTGGTTGGACTTTTTTTTTAATTAATTAATTTATTCTACTTTACAATATTGTATTGGTTGCCATACATTGACTTGAATCTGATATGAGCGTACATGTGTTCCCCATTCTGAAACCCCCTCCCACCTCCCTCCCCATCCCATCCCTCTGGGTCATCCCAGTGCACCAGCCCTGAGCACCCTGTACCATGCATCAAACCTAGATTGGTGATTCTTTTCACATAGGATATTTTACATGTTTCAGTGCCATTCTCCCATATCATCCCGCTCTTGCACTCTCCCACAGAGTCCAAAAGACTGTTCAATACATCTGTGTCTCTCTTGCTGTCTTGCATACAGGGTTATTGTTACCATCTTTCTAAATTCCATATATATGCGTTAGTATACTGTATTGGTGTTTTTCTTTCTGGCTTACTTCACTCTGTATAATAAGCTCCAGTTTCATCCACCTCATTAGAACTGATTCAAATGTATTCTTTTTAATGGCTGAGTAATATTCCATTGTGTATATGTACCACAGCTTTCTTATCCATTCATCTACCAATGGACATCTAGGTTGCTTCCATGTCCTGGCTATTATAAACAGTGCTGCAATGAACATTGGGGTACACATGTCTCTTTCAATTCTGGTTTCCTCGATGTGTATGCCCAGCAGTGGGATTGCTGGGTCATATGACAGTTCTATTTCCAGTTTTTTAAGGAATCTCCACACTGTTCTCCATAGTGGCTGTACTAGTTTGCATTCCCACCAACAGTGTAAGAGGGTTCCCTTTTCTCCACACCCTCTCCAGCATTTATTGCTTGTAGACTTTTGGATCACAGCCATTCTGACTGGCATGAAATGGTACCTCATTGTGGTTCTGATTTGCATTTCTCTGATAATGAGTGACGTTGAGCATCTTTTCATGTGTTTGTTAGCCATCTGTATGTCTTCTTTGGAGAAATGTCTGTTTAGTTCTTTGGCCCACTTTTTGATTGGGTCTTTTATTTTTCTGGAATTGAGCTGCAGGGGTTGTTGGTACATTTTTGAGATTAATTCTTTGTCTGTTGTTTCGTTTGCTATTATTTTCTTCCATTCTGAAGGCTGTCTTTTCACCTTGCTTATAGTTTCCTTTGCTGTGCAGAAGCTTTTAATTTTAATTAGGTCCCATTTGTTTATTTTTGCTTTTATTTCCAATATTCTGGGAGATGGGTCATAGAGGATCCTGCTGTGATTTATGATGGAGAGTGTTTTGCTTATGTTTTCCTCTAGGAGTTTAATAGTTTCTGGTCTTTCATTTAGATCTTTAATCTATTTTCAGTTTATTTTTGTATATGGTGTTAGAAAGTGTTCTAGTTTCATTCTTTTACAAGTGGTTGACCAGTTTTCCCAGCACCACTTGTTAAACAGATTGTCTTTTCTCTGTTGTATATTCTTGCCTCCTTTGTCAAAGATAAGGTGTCCATAGGTGCATAGACTTATCTCTGGGCTTTCTATTTTGTTCCATTGATCTATATATCTGCTTTGTGCCAGTACCATACTGTCTTGATGACTGTGGCTTTGTAATAGAGACTGAAGTCAGGCAGGTTGATTCCTCCAGTTCCATTCTTCTTTCTCAAGATCGCTTTGGCCATTCAAGGTTTTTTGGATTTCCATACAAATTGTGAAATTATTTGTTCTAGTTCTCTGAAAAATACCGTTGGTAGCTTGATAGGGATTTCATTGAATCTATAGATTGCTTTGGGTAGTTTACTCATTTTCACTATATTGATTCTTCCAATCCATGAACATGGTATATTTTTCCATCTATTAGTGTCCTCTTTGATTTCTTTCACCACTGTTTTATAGTTTTCTATATATAGGTATTTTGTTTCTTTAGGTAGATATACTCCTAAGTATTTTATTCTTTTCGTTGCAATTTTAATGGAATTGTTTCCTTAATTTCTCTTTCTGTTTTCTCATTGTTAGTGTATAGGAATGCAAGAGATTTCTGTGCGTTAATTTTATATCCTGCAACTTTACTATAATCATTGATTAGCTCTAGTAATTTTCTAGTGAGTCTTTAGGGTTTTCTACGTAGAGGATCATATCATCTGCAAACAGTGAGAGTTTTACTTCTTCTTTTCCAATCTGGATTCCTTTTATTTCTTTTTCTGCTCTGATTGCTGTGGCCAAAACTTCCAAAAGTGTGTTGACCAGTGGTGAGAGTGGGCACCCTTGTCTTATTCCTGACTTTAGGGGAAATGCTTTCAATTTTTCACCATTGAGGATGTTTGCTGAGGGTTTGTCATATATAGCTTTTATTATGTTGAAGTATGTTCCTTCTATTCCTGCTTTCTGGAGGGTTTTTATCATAAATGGATGCTGAATTTTGTCAAAGGCTTTCTCTGCATCTATTGAGATAATCATATGGTTTTTATTTTTCAATTTGTTAGTGTGGTGTATTACATTTATTGATTTGCAGATATTGAAGAATCCTTGCATCCCTGGGATAAAGCCCACTTGGTCATGATGTATGGTCTTTTTAATGACCAACCTAGATAGCATATTGAAAAGCAGAGACATTACTTTGCCAACAAAGGTCCGTCTAGTCAAGGCTATGGTTTTTCCAGTGGTCACGTATGGATGCGAGAGTTGGACTGTGAAGAAAGCTGAGCGCCGAAGAATTGATGCTTTTGAACTGTGGTGTTGGAGAAGACTCTTGAGAGTCCCTTGGACTGCAAGGAGATCCAACCAGTCCATTCTAAAGGAGATCAGTCCTGGGTGTTCTTTGGAAGGAATGATGCTAAAGCTGAAATTCCAGTACTTTGGCCACCTCATGAGAAGAATTGACTCATTGGAAAAGACTCTGATGCTGGGAGGGATTGGGGGCAGGAGGAAAAGGGGATGACAGAGGATGAGATGGCTGGATGGCATCACTGACTCGATGGACATGAGTCTGAGTGAACTCGGGGAGATGGTGATGGACACGGAGGCCTGGCGTGGTACAATTCATGGGGTCGCAAAAAGTCGGACATGACTGAGTGACTGAATTGAATGATTGATTGATTGGATTCTGTTTGCTAGAATTTTGTTAAGGATTTTTGCATCTATGTTCATCAGTTATATTGGCCTGTAGTTTTCTTTTTTTGTGGCATCTTTGTCAGGTTTTGGTATTAGGGTGATGGCGGCCTCATAAAATGAGTTTGGAAGTTTACCTTCCTCTGCAATTTTCTGAAAGAGTTTGAGTAGGATAGGTGTTAGTTCTTCTCTAAATTTTTGGCAGAATTCAGCTGTGAAGCTGTCTGGTTCTGGGCTTTTGCTTGTTGGAAGATTTCTGATTACAGTTTCAATTTCTGTGCTTGTGATGGGTCTGTTAAGATTTTCTATTTCTTCCCGGTTCAATTTTGGAAAGTTGTACTTTTCTAAGAATTTGTCCATTTCTTCCAAGTTATCCATTTTATTTGCATATATTTGCTGATAATAGTCTCTTATGATCCTTTGTATTTCTGTGTTATCTGTTGTGATCTCTCCATTTTCATTTCTAATTTTGTTGATTTTATTTTTCTCCCTTTGTTTCTTGATGAGTCTGGCTAATGGTTTGTCAATTTTATTTATCTTCTCAAAGAACCAGATTTTGGTTTTGTTGATTTTTGCTATGGTCTCCTTTGTTTCTTTTGCATTTATTTCTGCCCTAATTTTTAAGATTTCTTTCCTTCTACTAACTCTGGGGTTCATAATTTCTTCCTTTTCAAGTTGCTTTAGGTATAGAGTTAGGTTATTTATTTGACTTTTTTCTTGTTTCTTGAGGTAAGCCTGTATTGCTATGAACCTTCCCCTTAGTACTGCTTTTACAGTGTCCCATAGGTTTTGGGTTTTCATTTTCATTTTGGTGTTTTCATTTTCATTCGTTTTCATTTTCATTCATTTTCATTTTGGTGTTTTTGTTTTCATTCATTTCTACGCATATTTTTATTTCTTTTTTTATTTCTGCTGTGATTTGTTGGTTATTCAGCAGCGTGTTGTTCAGCCTCCATATGTTGGGATTTTTAATAGTTTTTCTCCTGTAATTGACATCTAATCTTATTGCATTGTGGTCAGAAAAGATGCTTGGAATGATTTTGATTTTTTTTTAATTTACCAAGGCTAGATTTATGGCCCAGGATGTGATCTATCCTAGAGAAGGTTCCATGTGCACTTGAGAAAAAGGTGAAATTCATTATTTTGGGGTGAAATGATTGGAGAAGGCAATGGCACCCCACTCCAGTACTCTTGCCTGGAAAGTCCCATGGGCGGAGGAGCCTGGTGGGCTGTAGTCCATGGGGTCGCAAAGAGTCGGACACGACCGAGCGACTTGACTTTCACTTTTCACTTTCATGCATTGGAGCAGAAAATGGCAACCCACTCCAGTGTTCTTGCCTGGAGAATCCCAGGGATGGGGGAGCCTGGTTGGCTGCCATCTATGGGGTCACACAGAGTCGGACACGACTGAAGCGACTTAGCAGTAGCAGCAGCAGCAGACCTATAGATATCTATTAGGTCTAACTGGTCTATTGTACCATTTAAAGCTCATGTTTTCTTGTTAACTTTCTGTTTAGTTGATCTATCCACTGGTGTGAGTGGGGTATTAAAGTCTCCCACTATTATTGTGTTATTGTTAATTTCCCCTTTCATACTTGTTAGCATTTGTCTTTTGTATTGTGGTGCTCCTGTGTTGGGTGCATATATATTTATGATTGTTATATCTTCTTCTTGGATTGATCCTTTGATCATTATGTAGTGTCCATCTTTGTCTCTTTTCACAGCCTTTGTTTTAAAGTCTAATTTATCTGATATGAGTATTACTACTCCTGTTTTCTTTTGGTCTCTATTTGCATGGAATATCTTTTTCCAGCCCTTCACTTTCAGTCTGTATATGTCCCTTGTTTCGAGGTGGGTCTCTTGTAGACAACATATATAGGGGTCTTGTTTTTGTATCCATTCAGCCAGTCTTTGTCTTCTGGTTGGGGCATTCAACTCATTTACACTTAAGGTAATTATTGATAAGTATGATCCTGTTGGCATTTACTTAATTGTTTTGGATTCGAGTTTATACACCCTTTCTGTGTTTCCTGCCTAGAGAAGATCCTTTAGCATTTGTTGGAGAGCTGGTTTGGTGGTGCTGAATTCTCTGGGCTTTTGCTTGTCTGTAAAGCTTTTCATTTCGCCTTCATATTTGAATGAGATCCTTGCTGGGTACAATAGTCTGGGCTGTAGGTTATTTTCTTTCACCACTTTAAGTATGTCTTGCCATTCCCTTCTGGCCTGAAGAGTTTCTGTTGAAAGATCAGCTGTTATCCTTATGGGAATCCCTTTGTGTGTTATTTGTTGTTTTTCCCTTGCTGCTTTTAATATTTGTTCTTTGTGTTTGATCTTTGTTAATTTGATTAATATGTGTCTTGGGGTGTTTCACCTTGGGTTTATCCTGTTTGGGACTCTCTGGGTTTCTTGGGCTTGGGTGATTATTTCTTTCCCCATAGGGAAGTTTTCAACTATTATCTCCTCAAGTATTTTCTCATGGTCTTTCTTTTTGTCTTCTTCTTCTGGACTCCTATGATTCGAATGTTGGGGCATTTAACATTGTCCCAGAGGTCTCTGAGGTTGTCCTCATTTCTTTTCATTCTTTTTTATTTTTTCCTCTCTGTTTCCTTTATTTCTACCATTCTATCTTCCACCTCACTAATCCTATCTTCTGTCTCTGTTATTCTATTGTTGGTTCCCTCCAGTGTTTTTGATCTCATTTATTGCATTATTATTATATATTGACTCTTTTTTATTTCTTCTAGGTCCTTGTTAAACCTTTCTTGCATCTTCTCGATCCTTGTCTCCAGGCTGTTTATCTGTACCTCCAATTTGTTTTCAAGATTTTGGATCATTTTCACTGTCATTATTTGGAATTCTTTATCAGGTAGATTCCCTATCTCTTCCTCTTTTGTTTGGTTTGATGGGCATTTATCCTGTTCCTTTACCTGCTGGGTATTTCTCTGCCTTTTAATCTTATTTATATTGCTGTGTTTGGGGTGGGCTTTCTATATTCTGGCAGTTGGTGGTTCCTCTTTATTGTGGGGGCTCCTCGCTGTGGGTGGGGTTGGATGGGTGGCTTGTCAAGGTTTTCTGGTTAGGGAAGCTTGTGTTGGTGTTCTGGTGGGTGGGGCTGGATTCCTTCTTTCTGGAGTTCAATGAAGTGTCCAGTAATAAGTTTTGAGATGTCAATGGGTTTGGTGTGACTTTGGTCAGCCTGTATATTGAGGTTCAGGGTTATGTTCCTGTGTTGCTGGAGAATTTGCATGGTGTGTCTTTCTCTGGATCTTGTTGGCCTTTGGGTGGTGCTTGGTTTCAGTGTAGGTATGGAGGCATTTGATGAGCTCCTATCAACTAATGTTCCCTGGATTCAGGAGTTCTCTGGTGTTCTCAGAATTTGGACTTAAGCCTCCTGCCTCTGGATTTTAGTCTTATGCTTACAGTAGCCTCAAGACTTCTCCATCTATACAGCACTGATGATAAAACATCTAGGTTAATGATGAAAAGTTTCTCCACAGTGAGGGACACCTGGAGAGGTACACAGAATTACATGGAGAAGAAAAGAGGGAGGAGGGAGATAGAGGTGACCAGGAGAAGAGGGGGAATCAAAAGGGGAGACAGCAAGCTAGTCAGTAATCACTTCCCTATGTGCTCTCCACAGTCTGAATCCCTCAGAGATGTTCATGGAGTTACACAGAGAAGAGAAGAGGGAGGAAGGAGACAGAGGTGGCCAGGAGGATAAAGGGGGAATCAAAAGGAGAGAGACAGATCCAGCCAGTAATCAGATTCCTAAGTGTTCTCCACAGCCCGAAACACACAAAGAGATTCACCAAGTTGGGTAGAGAAGAAAAGGTGAGGGGGGAGATAGAGGCGACCTGGTGGAGAAAAAGGAGAGTCCAAAGGGGAAGAAAGCAATCAGGCCAGTGATCTTGCTCCCAAGTAAAAATGGGTACTGAAGATTGGGTTCTTAAAGGTACAAAGTTGATAACAAATACTAAAAAGCAAAGATTAAAAATCTTGAGCAGAGGTTAGAGTCTCAAAAATACAATATTAAAAAAAAAAACAAAAACAAAAAAGCAAAAAACAAACAAAAAAACACAAACTCACAGAAATTATAAAATATATACATGAAGTTTGCTTTAAAAATACAGTCTTTTCTCTTTTTTTGGCAAGATATTAGTAGATTATAAAAATGAAAATTAAAGGAGTAATGGGGACTTAAAAATAACAAAAAATAAAATAAAAATTTTTTAATTTAAAAAATGATAATAGTAAAAATATATCTAAAACTTTCTCTGGAGCTGTTGTGGACAGTGTGGGGTCAGTTCATTTTCAGATAGTTCCTTGGTCTGGCTTGTACTTCTCATGGTCTATAGGCCCCTTCCTATGTAGTAGTGCTAACTAAAGGGTTTTAATCTATTACACCTGTCACCTCCAAAGTGGTTCCCTCTGTTTATGTTAGCTTCTTCTGTTTGCTGGTCTCTTCAGTATCTAATTTCTGCCCTGACACAAGGGATGCGGTGGTGGTCACTTCTTTTTAGGCTCGCTTGTTCAGTCGTGCTTTGGGGAGGGAGGTACACTGCAAACAAATATCACTGGTGTGTGTTCACAGTGATTCAGCCACACTGGGTTTGCGCCTGCTCACGGCGTGTGTGCTTTCCCAGTCTACACTGCTCAGACTCTAGGTTGCTCTGCTGGGAACTGTCTGATGCAGGCCCTGGTTTGCATTCACTTGCCAGGTTTAAGCCACTCAGGTTCAGGTTCTCAGGTACTCCACAAAGGCCCAGACTTGGTTGGGCCTGCGTTTTGCACCAGTCCCAGGTCCGAGAAGCTCAGGTGACCAGGTACTTGGTCCATGTAGTCACCCCCAGTTGAAGGCTGTGACTTATCCCCTCCCCCATCCCAGCCACTTATCCCCTCCCCCATCCCAGCCGCTTGGTTTTCTGCGTGTACAACAGGCGCATCTTCTTTCTTCTGGGAAGCTGATCTCTGGCTGCGACCCTCCTGGCGGATGTCGACCATCCAGAATCCCAAGAAGTCTTGGTTAGCAAGGAAGTCTGCTTGCAGTTTGTTATAGGATGCCTCTCTGGGGCCGATTGCCCCCTTCTGGCTCTGGCTGCCCTTGCCTGCCTGTCTCCAGCAGGGGATGGGCCAGTCCGCAGCCGGCTAGCTCTGCTCAGTCCTTTGTTCTGTGAGCGTGCCTGGCGGTGGTTAGGGCTTTTCTCGGGATCACGGGATAGTGGGATAGCTATCCCACAGTCTAGGTTGCTATCTCAAGCTAGTTCCCTCAGATTGCCCTCAGGGGATTCAGGCCCAGTCCTTATCCTAAGCAATGCCGCCTGCTCCTCCCTGTCCTTCCCCCACTTGCTAGTGGGGGATGCGAGCGTCTGGGCTGTTGCACCACTGGGAGTTGCTGTTGGACACGTAATCTGTGGGTTTTAATTATTTATTTATTTTTCCTCCCAGTTATTTTGCCCTCTGAGATTCCAAGGCTTGCCACAGACCCGCGGGAGAGAGTGTTTCCTGGTGTTTGGAAACTTCTCTTTATTAAGACTCCCTTCCTGGGATGGATCTCCGTCCCTACCTCTTTTGTCTCTCTTTTTATCATTTATATTTTGTCCTACCTCCTTTTGAAGACAATGGGCTGCTTTTCTGGGTGTCTTATGTCCTCTGCCAGCATTCAGAAGTTGTTCTGTGGAATTTGCTCGGCGCTCAAATGTTCGTTCAATGAATTTGTAGGGGAGAAAGTGGTCTCTCCCTCCTGTTCCTCTGCCATCTTAGGACTGCCCCCTCTGGTCCGACTGTTTTGACTTTGCTCATGGGTGTATATGTATATGTGCATATTCCTGTATTTTCATTATTATTTGCCTGATTTTGTAACTGCCATTTGTCTGGGGCTCATCTTTGGTTTCTCTTTTTTGGATATTTGATTTAATCTCACTTAATGTCATAACAAACCACTTGTGGAATATTCATTTGTGAGCAGAGATCATGCCCTGTAGTGGAGTGCTGACTCCAAGACCATAGAACACCAGAGAACTAACTGAACCCTAGGGAGTATCAAATAGTGAGAACTCACACAGAGGAAACCACTTGAATACAAGACCAAGCATCACCCAACCACCAGTAGCACCCTGTGCCGGATGCTTCATCTAAATAACAAACAAAACAAAAATACAAACCCAATCATCAGCAGACAGGATTACCACCTCACTCAGCCTTTGCCCATCAGAGGAAAAACAAACAAACAAACAAAAACTCAGGACAAATTACACCCTATATGAAGCTTACACAAACAACTAGACCAACCTTAGGAGGCCAGAAACCAAAAGGAAGATAGAATTCAATCTTGACCTGGGAAAAGGAGACCTCAAACACAGTAACTTAAAAAAATAATAATGAAAAGGCAGAGAAATACTACACAAATGAAGGAACAAACTAGAAACACTGAAGTCCAAATAAATGAAGAAATAGGCAAACTACCTGAAAAAGAATTCAGAATAATGATAGTAAAGATGATTTAAAAAAAAAAACCTTGAAAACAAAATGGAGAAAATGCAAGATTCAATAAAGACCTAAACAAATTAAAGAATAAACATACAGAGACAAACAAGACAATTACTGACATTAAAAATACTCTAGAAGGAATCAATAAAAGAATATCTGAAGCAGAGAAGTGAATCAGTGAGCTGGAAGATAAAATGGTAGAAATGACTTCTGAAGAGCAGAATAAAGTGAAAAGAACTGAGAACAGTCTCAGAGACCTCTGGGACAATATTAAGTGCACCAACGTTCGAATTATAAGGGTCCCAGAAAAAGAAGAGAAAAAGAAAGGGTATGAGAAAATTTTTGAAGAGATTATAGTTGAAAATTTCCCCAACATGGAAAAGGAAATAGTCAATCAAGTCCAAGAGGCACAAAGAGTCCCACACAGGATAAACCCAAGGAAAAACATTCCAAGACATACAGTAATCAAACTAACAAAGACTAAACACAAAGAAAGAATATTAAAAGCAGCAAGGGAGAAGCAACAAGTAACATACACGGGAAACCCCACCGACTTAACAGCTGATCGTTCAGCAGAAACTCTGCAGGCCAAAAGGGATGGTCGGATATATTTAAAGTATTGAAAGGGAAAAATCTACAACCAAGATTATAGTACTTGGGAACCATCTCATTCAAAATTGATGGAGAAATATAAACTTTTCAGACAAGCAAAAGTTAAGAGAATTCAGTACCACCAAAACAGCTTTACAACAAATGTTAAAGGGACTTACATAGTCAAGAAATACAGAGAAGAAAAAACAGCTACAAAATCAACCCCAAACAATTAAGAAAATGGCAATATGAACATATATGTCAATAATTAACTGTAAATGGATTAAATGCTCCAACAAAAAGACACAGACTGGCTGAATGGATACAAAAGCAAGACCCATATATATGCTGTATATAAAAAACCCACTTCAGACCTAAAGACACATATAGACCGAAAGTGACAGGATGGAAATATTTATTCTCTGCAAATGGGAAGCAAAAGAAAGCTGGAGTAGCAATCCTCACATCAGACAAAATAGACCTTAAAATAAAGAAGATGACAAGAGATAAGGAAGGACACTACATAATGATCAAGGGGTCAATCCAAGAGGAAGACATAACAATTGTAAATATCTATGCATCCAACATAGGAGCACCTCAATACATAAGACAAACACTAACAGACATAAAAGGAGAAATTGACAGTACACAATCATAGTAGGAGACTTTAACACCCCACTCACACCAATGGACAGATCATCAAAACAGAAAATTAATAAAGGAAACAGAAGTCTTAAATGATACAGATGAGATGGATCTCACTGATATCTTCAGGACATTCCATCCAAATGCAGAAGAATACACCTTCCCAAATGCACATGGAACATTCTCCAGGATAGACCACATCTTGGGTCACAAATCAAACCTCAGTAAATTTAAGAAAATTGAAATCGTATCAAGCATCTTCTCTGACCACAACGCTATAAGACTAGATATAATTACAAGGAAAAAAAACTGTAAGGAACACAAACACATGGAGATTAAACAATGTGTTTCTAAATAACCAACAGGTTACTGAAGACATCAAAAGGGAAATAAAAAAATTTATAGAAAGAAATGACAATGAAAACACGACAATTCAAAACCTATGGGATGCAGCAAAAGCAGTCCTAAGAGGGAAGTTTATAGCAATACAATCCTACCTCAAGAAACAAGAAAAACATCGAATAGACAGCCTAACTTTACACCTAAAACAACTGGAAAAAGAAGATTAAAAAAAAATAAGTAGAAGGAAAGAAATCATAAAGATCTGAGCAGAAATCAATGAAAAGGAAATGAAAGAAACAATAGTAAAGATTAATAAAGCTAAAGGCTGGTTCTTTGAGAGGATAAACAAAATTGACAAGCTTTTAGCCAGACTCATCAAGAAAAGAAGAGAGAAGAATCAAATCAACAAAATTAGAAATGAAAAAGGAGATGTTACAACAGACAATGAAGAAGTACAAAGGATTATAAGAGACTATTATGAACAACTATATGGCAATAAAATGGATAACCTGGAAGAAATGGACAGATTCTTAGAAAAGTTCAATCTTCCAAGACTGAACCAGGAAGAAGTAGTAATTATGAACAACCCAATTACAAGCACTGAAATTGAAGCTGTGATCAAAAATCTCCCCAAAAACAAAAGCCCAGGATCAGATGGTTTCACAAGAGAATTCTATCAAATATTTAGAGAACAGCTAATGCTTATCCTTCTAAAACACTTTCAAAAAATTGCAGAGGAAGGAACACTTCCAAATTCATTCTACAAGGCTACCATCACCCTGACACCAAAACCAGCAAAACCAACACAAAAAAAGAAAACTACATGCCCAAATCACTGATGAACATAGATACAAAAATCCTCAACAAAATTTTAGCAAACAAAATTCAGCAACACATCAAAGAGCTCATACACCATGATCAAGTTGCGTCTATTCCAGGAATGCAAGAATTCTTCAATATATGCAAATCAATCAATGTGATATACCATATTAGCAAATTGAAAGATAAAAACCATATGATCATCTCAATAGATACAGAAAAAGCCTTTGACAAAATTCAGCACCCATGTATGATTAAAACTCTTCAAAAAAATGGGCATAGAAGGAACCTACCTCAACATCATAAAGGTCATATATAATAAGCCTACAGCAAACATTATTCTCAATGGTGAAAAATTGAAAGCATTCCCCCTAAGATCAGGAACAAGACAAGGGTGTCCACTCCCACCACTATTATTCACCATAGTTTTGGAAGTCCTAGCTACAGCAATCAGAGAAGAAAAATAAATAAAAGCAATCCAGATCAGAAATGAAGAAGTAAAGCTCTCACTCTTTGCAGATGACATGATACTGTACATAGGAAACCCTAAAGATAGTATCAGAAAATTACTAGTGCTACTCAGTGAATTTATCAAAGTTGCAGGATACCAAATCAATACACAGAAATCACTTGCATTTCTATATAGTAACAACAAAAGATCAGAAAGGGAAATTAAGGAATCAATCCCATTCACCATTGCAACAAAAAGAATCAAATATCAAGGAATATACTTACCTAAGGAGACAAAGGAACTGTACATAGAAAATTATAAGACACTAATGAAAGAGATCCAAAATGACATAAACAGATAGAGAGATATTCCATGTTCCTGGGTAGGAAGAATCAATATGGTGAAAATGACTGTATTACCAAATGCAATCTACAGATTCAATGAGATCCCTATCAAATTACCAATGGCATTTTTCCCAGAAAAAGGACAAAAAATTTCACAATTCATATGGAAACACAGAAGACCCTGACTAGCCAAAGTAGTCTTGAGAAAGAAGAATGGAGCTGGAGGAATCAGCCTTCCTGACTTCAGATTATACTACAAAGCTACAGTCATCAAGACAGGATGGTACTGGCACAAAAACAGAAATATAGACCAATGGAACAAGATAGAAAGCCCAGAAATAAACCCATGCACCTATGGGTACCTTATTTTTGACAAAGGAGGCAAGAATATACAATGTGGCAAAGACAGCCTCTTCAATAAATGGTGCTGGGAAAACTGGACAGCTACATGTAAAAGAACGACATTAGAACACTTCCTAACACCATACACAAAGATAAACTCAAAATGGATTAAAGACCTAAATGTAAGACCAGAAACTATAAAACTCTTAGAGGAAAACATAGGCAGGACACTCAATGACATAAATCAAAGCAAGATCCTCTATGACCCAGCTCCTAGAGTAACAGAAATAAAAACAAAAGTAAACAAGTGGGACCTGATTAAACTTAAAAGCTTTTACACAGCAAAGGAAACTATTATCAAGGTGAAAAGGCAACCCTCAGAATAGAAGAAAATGATAGCAAATGAAATTGATAAGGGATTAATTTCCAAAATATGCAAGCAGCTCATACAACTCAATGCCAGAAAAACAAACAACCCAATCAAAAAGTGGGAAAAAGACATAAACAGACATTTCTTCAAAGAAGACATACAGTTCAGTTCAGTCGCTCAGTCGTGTCTGACTCTTTGCGATCTCATGGACTTCAGCACACCAGGCTTCCCTGTCCATCACCAGCTCCCAGAGTTTACTCAAACTCATGTCCATTGAGCCATCCAGCCATCTCATCTTCTGTCATTGCTGTCTTCTCCCTCCTTTGATCTTTCCCAGCATCAGGGTCTTTTCAAATGAGTCAGTTCTTCACATATGGTGACCAAAGTATTGGAGTTACAGCTTCAGCATCAGTCCTACAGATGGCTAACAAACACATGAAAAGATGCTCAACATTGCTCATTATTAGAGAAATGCAAATCCAAACTTCAATAAGATATCACCTCACACTGGTCAGAATGGACATCATCAAAAAATCTACAAACAATAAATGCTGGAGAGGGTATGGAGAGAAGGGAACCCTCTTGCACTGCTGGTGGGAATGTAAATTTATACAGCCACTATAGAAGATGGTATGGAGATTCCTTTAAAAACTAGTAATAAAACCACCGTATATTCCAGCAATCCCACTTCTAGGTATATATCCTGAGGAAGACAAAACTGAAAAAGACACATGTAGCCCATTGTTCATGGTAGCACTATTTACAATAGCTAGAAAATGAAAGCAACTTAGATGTCCATCGACAGAAGAATGGATAAAGAAATTGTGGTGTGCTGTGCTCAGTTCAGTTCAGTTCAGTCACTCAGTCATGTCCGACTCTTTGTGACCCCATGAACTGCAGCACGCCAGGCCTTTCTGTCCATTACTAACTCTCGGAGTCCACCCAAACCCATGTCCATTGTGTTGGTGATGCCTTCCAACCATCTCATCCTCTGTCGTCCCCTTCTCCTCCTGCCTTCCATCTTTCCCAGCATCAGGGTCTTTTCAATGAGTCAGCTCTTCGCATCAAGTGGCCAAAATATTGGAGTTTCAGCTTCAACATCAGTCCTTCCAATGAACACTCAGGACTGATCTCCTTTAGAATGGACTGGTTGGATCTCCTTGCAGTCCAAGGGACTCTCAAGAGTCTTCTCCAACACCACAGTTCAAAAGCATCAATTCTTCGGTGCTCAGCTTTCTTTATAGTCCAACTCTCACATCTATACATGACTACTGGAAAAACCATAGCCTTGACTAGACGAACCTTTGTTGGCAAAGTAATGTCTCTGCTTTTTAATATGCTGTCTAGGTTGGTCATAACTTTCCTTCCAAGGAGTAAGTGTCTTTTAATTTCATAGCTGCAATCACCATCTGCAGTGATTTTGGAGCCCCCAAAAATAAAGTCAGCCACTGTTTCCACTGTTTCCCCATCTATTTGCCATGACGTGATGGGATCAGATGCCATGATCTTAGTTTTCTGAATGTTGAGCTTTAAGCCAACATTTTCACTCTCCTCTTTCACTTTCATCAAGAGGCTCTTTAGTTCCTCTTCACTTTCTGCCTTAAGGGTGGTGTCATCTGCATATCTGAGGTTATTGATATTTCTCCCAGCAATCTTGATTCCAGCTTGTGCTTCCTCCAGCACAGCGTGTCTCATGATGTAATCTGCATATAAGTTAAATAAGCAGGGTGACAATATACAGTCTTGACGTACTCCTTTTCCTGTTTGGAGCCAGTCTGTTGTTCTATGTCCAGTTCTAACTGTTGCTCCCTGACCTGCATACAGGTTTCTCAGAAGGCAAGTCAGGTGGTCTGGTATTCCCATCTCTTTCAGAATTTTCCACAGTTTATTGTGATCCACACAGTCAAAGGCTTTGGCATAGTCAATAAAGCAGAAATAGATGTTTTCTGGAACACTCTTGTTTTTTCAATGATTCAGCGGATGTTGGCAATTTGATCTCTGGTTCCTCTGACTTTTCTAAAACCAGCTTGAACATCTGGAAGTTCACAGTTCACGTATTGCTGGAGCCTGGCTTGGAGAATTTTGAGCATTACTTTTCTAGCATGTGAGATGAGTGCAATTGTGCAGTAGTTTGAGCATTCTTTGGCATTGCCTTTCTTTGGGATTGGAATGAAAACTGACCTCTTCCAGTCCTGTGGCCACTGCTGAGTTTTCCAAATTTGCCAGCATATTGAGTGCAGCACTTTCATAGCATCATCTTTCAGGATTTGAAATAGCTCAACTGGAATTCCATCACCTCCCCTAACTTTGTTCATAGTGATGCTTCCTAAGGCCCACTTGATTTCACATTCCAGGACATCTGGCTCTAGATAAGTGATCATACCATCATGATTATCTGGGTCATGAAGCTCTTTTTTGTACAGTTCTTCTGTGTATTCTTGCCACCTCTTCTTAATATCTTCTGCTTCCATTAGGTCCTTACCATTTCTGTCCTTTATTGAGCCCATCTTTGCCTGAAATGTTCCCTTGGTATCTCTAATTTTCTTGAGGTAAGGAGCAGTGGCTGTACTTGACTGGAGCAGCCATGCAGAGAGACCCCACCTCCAAGGTAAGAGAAACCCAAGTAAGATGGTAGGCACTGAGAGAGAGGATCGGAGGGCAGACAGACTCAACTACAAACACAGACAACTAGCCAATCTGATCACATGGACCACAGCCTTGTCTAAGTCAATGAAACTAAGCCATAGCATGTGGGGCCACCCAAGACAGCCAGGTCATGGTGGAGAGGTCTGACAGAATGTGGTCCACTGGAGAAGGGAATGGCAAACCGCTTCAGTATTCTTGCCTTGAGAACCCCATGAACAGTATTAAAAGGCAAAAAGATAGGACATTGAAAGATGAACTCCCAAGGTCAGTAGGTGCCCAATATGCTACTGGAGACCAGTGGAGAAATAACTCCAGAAAGAATGAAGGGATGGAGCCAAAGCAAAACAACACCCAGTTGTGAATGGGACTGGTGATGGAAGCAGGGTTCAATGCTGTAAAGAGCAATATTGCTTAGGAACCTGGAGTGTTAGGTGCATGAATCAAGGCAAATTGGAAGTGGTCGAACAGGAGATGACAAGAGTGAACGTCGACATTCTAGGAATCAGCAAACTTAAATGGACTGGAATAGGTGAATTTAACTCAGATGACCATTATATCTACTACTGTGGGCAAGAATCCCTTAGAAGAAATGGAGCAGTCATCATAGTCAACAAAAGAGTCCAAAATGCAGTACTTGGATACACTCTCAAAAACGATCTCTGTTCTCAAGAATGATCTCTGTTTGTTTCCGAGGCAAACCATTCAATATCACAGTAATCCAAGTCTATACCCCAATCAGTAACATGAAAAAGCTGAAGTTGAATGGTTCTATGAAGACCTACAAGACCTTCTAGAACTAACACCCAAAAAAGATGTCCTTTTCATTATAGGGGACTGGAATACAAAAGTAGGAATTCAAGAAACACATGGAATAACAGGCAAATTTGGTCTTGGAGTATAGAACAAAGCAGGGCAAAGGCTAATAGAGTTCTGCCAAGAGAACGCACTGGTCATAGCAAACACCCTCTTCCAACAACACAAGAGAAGACTCTACACATGGACATCACCAGATGGTCGACACCAAAATCAGATTGATTATATTCTTTGCAGCCAAAGATGGAGAAGCTCTATACAGTCAGCAAAAACAAGACCGGGAGCTGACTATGGCTCAGATCATCAACTCCTTATTGCCAAATTCAGACTGAAATTGAAGAAAGTGGAGAAAACCACTAGACCATTCAGGTATGACCTAAATCAAATCCCTTATGATTATACAGTGGAAGTGGGAAATAGATTTAAGGGACTAGATCTGGTAGACAGAGTGCCTGATGAACTATGGATGGAGGTTCATGACACTGTAGAGGAGACAGGAATCAAGACTATCCCCAAGAAAAAGAAATGCAAAAAGGCAAAATGGCTGTCTGAGGAGGCCTTACAAACAGCTGTGAAAAGAAGAGAAGCAAAAAGCAAAGGAGAAAAGGAAAGATATACCCATCTGAATGCAGAGTGCTGTGCTACGTGTGTGCTAAGTCACTTCAGTCGTGTCCAGCTGTTTATGACCCCAGGGACTGTAGCCCACCAGGCTACTCTGTCCATGGGGTTCTCCAGGCAAAAATGCTGGAGTGGGTTGCCATGCCCTCCTCCAGGGGATCTTCCCAACCCAGGGATTGAACCCCCATCTCTCATGTCTCCTGCATTGGCAGGCAGATTCTTATCCACTGTGCTACCAGGGAAGTATGTTAAAGTTGTGATACATATACACAATGGAATATTACTCAGCCATAAAAAGGAACACATTTGAGTTCACCCTAATGAGGTGGATGAACCTAGAACCTATTATACAGAGTGAAGTGAGTCAGAAAGAGAAATATTGTATTCTAACACATATATATGGAATCTAGAAGAATGGTACTGAAGAACTCATTTACAGGGCAGCAATGGAGAAAGAGACATAGAGAACAGAGTTATGGACATGGGGAGAAGGGAGGAGAAGGTAAGATGTAAGTAAAGAGTAACATGGAAACTTATATTACCATGTGTCATTTCAAACTATGAAAAGCTCCATAAAGGAAATAAACAGAATGTTAAGTAAATGGGGCAGAGTGAAGGATCTGGAAGTCTCTCTCTGCAGAGTTTAGGATTAAAGGATAAGCACATACCAAACATGGGGAAAGGTGGAGTCACAATATTCCAGGCAGAAGAAAAGGCAAAAGGAAAAACACACAAGGGCTATGAACATCCCGTGCTGGTTCACGATAGACTGGATGCATTCTGGTCACAATGCTGATACCTCCAGAAAGTTGTTTCTCCCTTGGTTTGCGAGTGCTACACTCTGCCTCAGTGTTCAGACTGTGTCAACTTCATGTTTCTCTTAGTCCTCTTCCGTGGGTCTCACACACACCCAAGTAAGACAGGAGCCATGGGATTGTAGCTTGCTTGTGCAACTCCCACAAATGCCCTGGAAAGGCTGAAGTGGGAAGAATGATCATCTTTCAGCCTAAGTTCTACCAGAGGCTCTTCTAATCCAGTTCGGTTATTTTGTGCATTGCAAATAATCCTCAAACAGGAAATGTCAGAGTGAGTAAAGATGCGCAGAGCTATACATCAGTGGAACAACCCTTTGCACTCTGTTGGTAAAAACTTACAGAAACACTTCAGATCTTCCAACACTATTAAATGGCATAGTCTTTAGCTAACATATCTTGTCTGAAGCATATCTGTGATACAGAAAAGATATAAGGATGTGTCTAACGCAGAAGACCAACAACCATTCATTGGGGCACTATTCCATTTTTAATGCTATTTTTAAAATTCTGTAGTAATTTATTTTTTCCTTTATCACTATGATTAATGACTATGCTACGTGCAGTAGACATTGGCTTTTGGACCTATAGCTTCCATTCGTTCCCCTCCCTTTATCAGTGTACCATTCCATTTTGAGTATTTTCTCTCCTCTCCTCTCAGTCCACAGGAGTAATGGCATAACTGATTCCACACCCAACTTCACAGATGCCATGTGAACCAGGCTCCAGCAATCAGAGTAGCAGATTTTGCTGGCCACAGTAATTGTTTCAGAGAAAGGCATCAGAAACGTAAGGTGCCATGAGATTCTTAGTGAAACGTTTGGACCTTAATTTGAGCATAATGAGAGTAAACAGTTGCTAGAACCACTTTGAAACCCCAGGATGCCCAAGAACGAATCCAACACATAACAGAGACAGCCAAGCAGAGATAGAGAGACTGTGTCCTGTGTCCCTGCTAAGTAAAGCCTTGCATGAAACCCGATTTACCTGGAATAGTGAGTTTTACATCAGTGAATAAATTCCCTCTTGACTTAATTTGGGCTGGCTTTTATGTTACAATAGAAATAGTCTTGATACCTGATAAACACTAAAGACTAATTCATTTATAAACTTGTTAAATGGTTCTGCCATAGCCTTTAGCCATAACATTCATCCTCAAGGATGAATTCATTTGTGACTTCATCCACTACCTAGTGGCTCAGTGGTAAAGAATCCACTTGCCAGTGCAGGAGATGTGGGTTCCATCCCCCTGGACAGAGGAGCCTGATGGACTACAGTCCATGGGTCACAGAGTCAGACATGACTTAGCAACTCTACAACACCAAGAGCATCCTCAAATGCATTCATCAACATATTACATTACAGAAGATTTATTTTCTCTCCCCATTTTCAGCCCTCATCTTTTTTTTTTTTTTTTTTTTGCAGTATTCTTCTGGATTTAAAAATCAAACAGTCAAGTTCACTCCATATTAACTTACTTTTTTGCATATTTGAAAATAATTTCTTAAACACAGTCCCTACAATCCCTCACTATGATTCACTGAACCAAAAGACCAATACAGCCTTTGTAAAGGCCAGGCAGGAAATAACTAGTAGCTGATTTCATTGAGTCTAGAACAGAGAAACAAGTTTCAAATAATACCTTGTATTTAAACCGTATGATATTTATATTCCAAAGGGCAATCAGCGAAATTCTGATATGATAAGCCCCCACGTGAAAAGTACATCAAACAAAGTTGCTTTGACAGTTTAATGAATGGCATTTACTCCATTCCAAAGTCTTGCAGCTCAGAAACATACTTTGGGCTGCATAATTTATCCGTCTAGCTGATACCTTGTCTCAACTGGAAATGCGCTTCTCCCTTTTGCTAAAAATACCTGGGTAGCCCCGTGTAAAGTGAATTGCTCTTTTCCACTTACTCTTTCTCTCGGGGGACTATTACTGTGAGACTACCAGGAACATGGAAGTTTCAATATCAGAACAAGCAGCTGAGACCACCTACAAAATCCATCTCCACTCACTTATCAGGAGAGCTCTGGAAACTTACTTCATTTCTTCTGAGACTTGGTTTCTCCTCTGGGAGCTTGGGAAATGGCAGAGGCCAAAGCCACCAGCCTCCTAGGGCTAGTGTGAGAACCAAAGATAGCATTGGTCAACTAACGACACAATTTACAACAATTATGGAAAGGGAAAAAGGTGTACCAAGTAACTTTTGATCTATTTTTACAGATTTTTAAAAATCTCCAAACTGTTCCAAACCAGTAATTTAACAAGAGTTTTCCACAGACAGACAATGAACTTATGCTTGGGGTCTGGGGGAGACTGGGGGGAAGGGTTAGTTAGGGAGTTTGGGATGGACATGAACACACTGCTGTGTTTAAAATGGATAACCAACAAAGACCGACTGTATAGCACAGGGAACTCTGCTCAGTGCTATGTGTCAGCCTGGATGGGAGGGGAGTTTGGGGGAGAACAGATACCTGTGTATATATATGGTTGAATCCCTTCACTGTTCACCTGAAACTGTCCCAACATTGTTAATTGGCTATACCCCAAGCAGAAGGAAAAACACCAATACAGTATAATAACGCATATATATGGAATTTAGAAAGATGGTAACAATAACCCTGTGTACGAGACAGCAAAAGAGACACTTATGTATAGAACAGTCTTATGGACTCTATGGGAGAGGGAGAGGGTGGGAAGATTTGGGAGAATGGCATTGAAACATGTAAAATATCATGTATGAAATGAGATGCCAGTCCAGGTTCAATGCACGATACTGGATGCTTGGGGCTAGTGCACTGGGACGACTCAGAGGGATGGTATGGGGAGGGAGGAGGGAGGAGGGTTCAGGATGGGGAACACATGTATACCTGTGGCGGATTCATTTTGATATTTGGCAAAACTAATACAATTATGTAATTATGTAAAGTTTAAAAATAAAATTAAAAAGAAAAAAAAAAGATTTTTTAAAAACTAAAGAAATAGAGTTTTCTTATCCAGTCAGTAAGGGAAGGCTAGACGGCCAGGTGATTGTCTCTTCCTCCTCTCTGCTCCTGACAGTGGGACTGCAGCACCCAGGCCCAGAGTTTCCAGCAGAAACAAGGCATTCCGAGCCTTCTGAGGACACAGCGTGCATCCCTCAGTCTTGTGCAGGGAGGGGTCAGTACCGGAGAGTGTGGGTTATGGGTGGGAAGTAAAAACAACAGGCCCCAAACGGCCCAGGGCGGAATTCATTACCTGTGGACTCGCTGCTAATGATTTAGGGAGCACACTGGTGCTTAATATTTTATCTGTTTAGTGCCAATGGGAGGGCGAGGCTCTCACGCAAGCCCCAAACTCAGAATCTAGTGCCTGAAATTTCTGTTCTCAAAGACACTGAGCTGGGCAAGAGCGAGGCACACTGGGGGAGAACATCCGTTTCCTCTTTGGTTTCTACCACTTCAGAGGCAAAGCCCAGCCTCCTGGAGCTGGTGCTCAGGAGGCGCAGCACCCCTGAGGGAGGGGACTGGCAGGGGGGCCTCCAAGGAGGGGCTTTGGGCTGTGGATCCAGCAGCAAGCCGTCGGGGGCGAGGCGGGGCCCCACTCTGTCCTGGAGCCCTGTGTGCGCACACTGCCAGGACAGTGGCAGAGCAGCAGGACACCAGTGGGAGCTTGCCATGTTTTTGTCACGAATCCCTCCAACATTTTGAAGACACAAGAAGCTTTGGGGTGACGTTCACAGTGGGAAAGAAGAACAGAGGGCTCCAGGAGCAACAAATGAGCACTAGCTTATTCCTAATATTCTAATATTCAGTGAAGCCAGAGTTGGTGGAGCAGGATTCAGACACAGACTGTGTGGCTCCAGGGGCTACAGCCCATGGGAACAACAAGAGGGAACGAGATGGAGGAAACATCAGTGACAGTCACAGGCAGTTGCTGACGTGCTCCGCAAGAGTCTTCAAGACCAAAGCTAGAAAGGGAGCCAGACAAGTCACACAGGCTCATGAAGTAGCACATTCAGCTCATCAGAACATATACTTGGACCTACACAGGCACATGCCTACACACACACGCACACACACACACACACCACCTCACCAGCTCACACATACTTTGCCCATCTGGGAGGACTGAATTCTTCTTCTCCTAGAGTAGAGGTTTGAGTGGACTGAGGGGAGGGGTGGGAGATGATCGCCAACTTCCACCACAGCCAGCCTGACTTATGGCAGCAAATTACACAGGGCTATTCCCAGGTGGCACGGTGGTAAAGAAGCCACCTGCCCATGGCGGAGACGCAAGAGGTGCAGATTCGATTCCTGGCTTGGGAAGATCCCCTGGAGTAGGAAAAGGCAACCCACTCCAGTATGCTTGCCTGAAAGATTCCACGGACAGAGGAGCCTGGCAGGCTACAGTCCATGGGGTCAAAAAGAGTCAGACATGACTGAGCAAGCAAGCAACAATTGGTTAAAGAATTCTTCAAAGCAAGTCAAAGTGGTTTCATTCAGAGAGAAAAATCTAGGATATCAAGTGAAATAAAATAACTGTACATATTCCAGGCAATCTTCCATAAATATTATTCTCATAAACATGCTTTAGGCAAATTTGGGCAGCAGATATTTTGAGCCTAGAAAGAGGGAAATTTTGTTTGGCTAATTTAGACCAAATCTATGCGCTTCTGAAAAATCAATCAAGAAGGTAGGAAAAAAAAAAAAAAAAGAAGGTAGGAAAGACGTTCCATTAAAGACATTAAGAAACATGGCCCAGAAGTCTGATGAAGAGGCCACCCAACCACCCTATATATATGGTCAGCATATCTGCCTCTCATTCTAGATTTTATTTTTCAAGATAGAATCAATCTAGAAAAATGAATTTAAATGTCAGAAGTCACTAAAATCCTATGCTGCTGCTGCAAAGTCGTGTCAGTCGTGTCCAACTCTGTGCAACCCCATGGACTGCAGCCCACCAGGCTCCTCCATCCATGGGATTTTCCAGCAAAGAGTACTGGAGTGGGGTGCCATTTCCTTCTCCAATGCCTGAAAGTGAAAAGTGAAAGTGAAGTCGCTCGGTCATGCCGACTCTTAGCGACCCCATGGACTGCCTCCTACCAGGAGCCTCCCTCCATGGGATTTTCCAGGCAAGAGTCCTGAAGTGGGTTGCCATTGCCTTCTCTGACTAAAATCCTATATCTTAAGTAATAAGAGTCAATTTGTATTTTTAAAAAATGTAAAAGCTGGCATCGAGGTTACACATGGCTACAAAACTTCACAGAGAGGGAAAACAAAATGCAGGTGACTGTTTTATTATTTTGTTTGTTTTTAACTTTAATATTCCCATACTGCAACTTCTTCCACTGTAGTAATAAACCAAAATAAAGCCCCTGAGTTGTACAGAGTGGGTGATTTCATTTTTTAAAGCCTAGGGTAATCACATAGCTGGCACCTTATAATTGAACATGAGATTTTTCTGAAAAATGAGATCTACAGATAAGTAGCTCTTCCGTCTAGTTCATCCCACCCCCACCCCCACTTCCTCGGTCTCTGAGTTGGTGAAATTGTGACTTGCTGGCCGTCTGAGCATGGTATCCAATCACTGTATATGTCAGGGTGTTCACCAGCTCTGTCTTGTGAAGATGCCATAGGCTGGCCCCAGAGGATAGACTGATAATTTTGCTGATGAATGTCTCATGCTGTTTTTAAGGAGAACATTTTTCGCTTTTGCCGCAAATGGCTATAAATCTAGCCTGGCCTCATCCGCTTCTTCAGGTGGACCTCATCAGTTGTAGGCATCTTATCAGCAAGAAACAGCCTCTCCTAATGGCTTGATAAATATTCCCGCCTCCCGAGAATCAGTTATCGAGAGATTCAAATCATGGTCAGTACTTAGAGCAGCTATTACTACAGACTTAATGCCAGTTACCCTTTGTACTTATCTCTGTAACCAGAGAGGCTGAATAGCTCTTTTTATGTCTCCACTCCTGGTCACTCAAAGCTAAGTTCATTCAAAATTTCCTCCTGCCTAGGGAGCTCACAGGCCTGTAATAAAATTGAAGAGATTTGTGTGAATATAAAATAAAATGTATGTTTCCTCTGGCATCCACTCCCTCAGTCCCAAACCTGCCCCGAATTTGGCCCAGGAGGTAAAGGCACATAAATCTGAAATAGCGCCTCAAGTGAAGGCAGAAACAAGCTCCATTGGCTTCACATGGCTCAGCCTAGGACACGGTGGTTCAGGGCGATGTGTTTCTTCTTCTGCCTCTTTGTTTTAATGACATTGATCTACAGAGTCTGAAATCTGAAAAACAGGGCTTTTTGACATCTCAAACAGGGCTTGGGATTTATGAAAATGTGCCAAGTCACAACAGAAAACACTTTTTTCCTGCACAGTCTAAACAACATACCTTTAATGAAAATAAGTATAAAATCTCAATTGTTGGGAAGACTGGGGAGAACTGCTAAGTAAAACTGTCACTCTCCTTTACGGGAAATGGGTACCATGTGATACATAAAGAAGAGGGCCTGTAGTTAATAATCTGTATTGTATATTTGAAAGTGGCTAAGAGAGTAGATTTGAAAAGTTCTCATCACAAGAAAAAAAATTGTAACTATGTGTGATAATGGATGTTAACTAGACTTTTTATGGCGATTATTTGGCAACATGTACATAAATTGAAGCATTATGTTGTACACCTTAAACTAATATACTGTTGTATGTCTTATATGTCAATTATATCTCAATTTTTTAAAAATCAGCACATAGAAAAGGGTCTGGAAACCCTTACAAGGAAAAGTGGATGGCTCTATGCAACATGGTACCTCCTCAAGAGAGCTATCAGGTATCTAGGCTCATAACAAGGACTATCAAAAAGTAAAAATCCACAAATACTTTCAGCAGCTCCTAAAACCATCATCAGTTACCTCTACATTTGTAGTTAATCACATCTTACTATGCAGAGGGTTTCCCTGGTGGCTCAGATGGTAAAGCATCTCCTTGCAATGTAGGAGACCCAGGTTCAATCTCTGGGTTAGGAAGATCGCCTGGAGAAGGGAATGGCTACCCACTCCACTATTCTCACCTGGAAAATTCCATGGACAGAGGAACCTGATAGGCTACAATTCATGGGGTCACAAAAGAGCTGGACACGACTGAAGCACACATGCACACACACAATATGTCAAGGCTATATATTGCACTCTGTTTATTTAACTTATATGCAGAGTACATCATGAGAAATGTCGGGCTGGATGAAGCACAAGCTGGAATCAAGATTGCCGGGAGAAATATCAATAACCTCATATATGCAGATGATACCACTCATATGACAGAAAGCAAAGAGGAACTAAAGAGCCTCTTGATGAAGGTGAAAGAGGAGAGTGAAAAGCTGGCTTAAAACTCAACATTCAGAAAACAAAGATCATAGCATCTGGTCCTATCACTTCACGGCATATAGATGGGGAAACAATGGAAACAGTGACAGGACTTTATTTTCTTGGGCTTCAAAGTCACTGCAGATGGTGACTGCAGCCATGAAATTAAAAGATGTTTGCTCCTTGCAAGAAAAGCTATGACAAACTTAGGGTATTAAAAAGCAGAGACATTACTTTGCTGGCAAAGGTCCATAGAGTCAAAGCCATGGTTTTTCCAGTGGTCATGTATGGATGTAAGAGTTGGACCATAAAGAAGGCTGAGCACTGAAGAATTGATGCTTTTGAACTATGGTGTTGGAGAAGACTCTTGAGAGTCCCTTGGATTGCAAGGAGGTCAAACCAGTCAATCCTAAAGGAAATCAACCCTCAACATTCACTGGAATGACTGATGCTGAAGCTGAAGCTCCAATATTTTGGGCTCCTGATGCAAAGAGCTGACTGACTAGAAAAGACCCTGATGCTGGGAAAGATAGAAGGCAGGGGGAGAAGGGGACGACAGAGGACGAGATGGTTGGATGGCATCACGGATTCAATGGACATGAGTTTGAGCAAGCTCCAGGAGATGGCAAAGGACAGGGAAGCCTTGTGTGCTGCAATCCATGGGGCTGCAAAGAGTCAGACATGACTGAGCAACTGAACAACAATGCATGCAGTAAAGGAATGTTCTACAGAATGTTGATCTTCCATCTTGATTTTTGTAGACCTCACAGTTGTATGTAGCACTGTTCAGTAGCCTTTGGCTTAGGTCTTCTTTTTTGTATTCTTGTAGTTGACTCAAGGAAATCTTTAGTATAGCTTAAGTTGAGCATCCCCGTTTCACTGAGGAGATAACTGGGGATCAGAAAAGATTAAGCAATTTGTCCAAGGAAAATGAAATCACTGAGTGATGAGCATGCATTGTGGTTATATGCCCAGGTCACAGGATTCTGGCTCTCCTCATTGGCCACATGGTCACCATGGATACCAGGGCTGGGAGGTCAAGGGTGTGAGGAGGGGCCTAGCCATGAACCAGAGGGGTAGACTGACCCGTCAGTGGCCATTTCTGAGGCACATACTTACAATCCAGCCATCGCTATATATAGTCTTGAATCCCTTGTAAAAACCTCTCTTTGGAAGTTATTCATTTCCTTTCTTCATAAGGTCATGCTCTTTCTTTTTAAGAACATATTTATTTTATTTATTAATTTGGTTGCAACATTCAGGCTCTTTAGTTGTAGCATGTGGGATCTAGTTCCCTGACCAGGAATTGAACCCAGACCCCCTGCATTGGGAGCTCAGAGTCTTAGCCACTGGACCACCAGGGAAGTCCTCGTCCTGCTCTTTCCAGAGTAAGCAAACTCCTTCTCTTGGTGCTGTGTCAATATTTGATTGCTGATCTTCCCCAGGAAAATTTCAGTCCAAACTCTAACGGAGAGAGGAGAGTGGTGAGAACTGGCACAGAAACCTGTGTTCTGCTCTGGGTTATAGGTCTCTAGTCTCATGGTCCCTTCTCAAACCCAGAAACAAGCTGTCTAACCCTTCTGCTGTGAGGCACTGCTAAGAATTACCTCCTCCCTGAGGTAGTCAGAAAGGAGAACAAAGATGCCCACCCCATTTTTGGACAGCAAGTGAGTTCAAGATCTGAAATTGGCCCCAGAACTCCCAGGACCATGAAAAATTATTTGCTTAAGAGCTCTTGGTTAAAAAGGAAAGGTTAAATTCCCCCCGCCACACACAAATAACACTTTTTTTCCCTGTAAGTGGAAAAACTTGCTAAACCTATGACCTCAAGGTTGACAACTATAATTGTGGTCCTGAATAGATGGCCAAAAAAGAGAAAGATTTTCCTCTGTTTTTCAACACCTTTCAGTTCTGTACTCGTGAGGCGAATGTGCCGTTCACTGCCATCTTTCAACCTCTACCGCCTCCTGTACAGAGCTGAAGAAGAAAAGCCATGTTGGGTTCTTCTTTCACACACAGAGATTAAATGGTCAGATAGTGCATACAGAGCTGCATTCCAAGTCCTTCTGAGGCCATTTAGAAGCATTTCATCACTGCTTCTGTTGACTTAGTTTTTCATCTGCTCACAGCTCAGCCCCACCAAGTCTGGGCCTGCCCCCTCTCCCTCCCTCTGAAGCTTTTTCTTCACGACAAGCTAGGAATCTCCTCACCTCCTCTTACACACCGAGCAACTAAGGACGGTGTGTATCCTAACTCAGCGAGCTGCAAGTTTGTTGTTTTTTGTTACAACAAATGTTGGCATTCAGACTCTCAGCCCCAAATGAAGATTTTTCTGTAAATGTTTTATTCTCCTAACTCCGAAAGATACCTTAGTCCATTTTTACTATCTCTCGTTTCTTATCTGGTATAGACTTTTTCTCGTTGATGCATATTCCTCTTGGGTGGCCCTTCTGTCTATTTTTCAAAGTTGTTGTCAGAAAACAACATTGTTTGACAGAAAACTCTGCAGCAATGTACGTCAACTGGGCTTTTAGTTTCTGCTGCTCACTGGCTTCTCTAAATCATGGCAGTTTCACGGACTGTCAGGAGGCCTGGCTGGAACCCTGACTTCTAAACGCCTCGCGTGTCCTCTAGCTCACCCCTGCGGATGCGTCTTTGGCAGAGCTCGCGCAGGAGGGAACGCCAGTGAAGACCAGCCCGTGCCATGGCGACCTCCACAAAGACGGTGGCTCTCTGAGTCAGACTGGAAACATTGGCTGTCAGTGGTGCATGGAAGAGGGAAGGCTTCTGAACGTGGCTTTTAAACCACCTGAATCAATCACCTGGGAAACTGGGAAAACAGAAAGTTAAGTCAAAAAATAAATTTAAACATCAACCAGTGCCACCCACATGTGAACAGGAGGCAAAGAGTCTGAAGCAGTCTTGAAACAAAAAATTCTGAATGGCCCTGAGAATCAAAAGAAATGTAAAGAGTATCTTGGGGCTCAGAGAGGAAGTTCCTTTGGACTGTCCTGCTCTGATTCTAAATGTCTAGAAAAGATTCCTGTGCTTTTTATTAGGATTATTTTTCATGAGCCAGTTCAAACAAGATAGGAACCAACCCCAATCCATCTCACAAACCCATACCAGTCTTGCATTTTTCGTGGGGTGCTGCTGCTGCTGCTAAGTCACTTCAGTCGTGTCCAGCTCTGTGCGACCCCATAGATGGCAGCCCACCAGGCTCCCCTGTCCCTGGGATTCTCCAGGCAAGAACACTGGAGTGGGTTGCCATTTCCTTCTCCAATGCATGAAAGTGAAAAGTGAAGGTGAAGTCGCTCAGTTGTGTCTGATTCTTCGCAACCCAGGCCCCTCCATCCATGGGATTTTCCAGGCAAGAGTGCTGGAGTGGGCAGGTCATACTAATTCACTTCTCCTGAAGAAAAGGGCCTGGAGGCAGATTATTCCAGTAGCTTCTTCTATGGGTCTTAAAGCACTCTAAGGCATCAAGAGAATTAAAATCTGTCCTGGGAAAAATTATCAAGGAGAAGTTCTGGACATATTTCTAACTGTGACTCCTCTACCAGAAATTCTCCTTGTGGCTAATGATTTTGTGATGTTAATTACTTTTTTCTCCACTTTTTCCTCCTGCTTACCTTTGGCCCATTAAGTAGCTCTCCTTTACCTAGCCCAGGGGAAGTCCAATTTATAATCAGTAAGCAGAAAACTCTCCAAGGCCAAATGGTTAGCAAAAGCCTAAATGTTTAGAACATGATCTCACTGGAGAGGAAAAGAGAAGAGAAGGGAATCTGTGAATAAAAGCAGAGCTAGAGAAGCCTGGGGAGAGATCCAAATAAAGGGGTCTCTGCAGGTCTAAAGTAAGAGAGCAGGATGCAGAGAAGTTGACTGATCCCAGGGTGGCAAGAATTTGGATCTGCCTTCTAGAAGAACTCACTGGAAGGGGTTGTGAGAGGCTCACTGGAAGGGGTTGTGAGAGGCATGACCATTAACTGATCTTTGGACAGGCATGATGTTTCCTGCCCATCTCTCATCAAGGACTGAGATACTCAAATCTGCTCTGCCTGTGGTGACCTCCTTAGATTCACTAAGAGTTCTCATGCAGTGCATGCCTGCTATGCGGGCAGATTTCTTTTCTTTTTTTTTTTTTTCATTCCTTATCAGTAATTACTTTATTTATTTATTTTTTAAATTTAATTTTATTTTTAAACTTTACACTATTGTATTGGTTTTGCCAAATATCGAAATGAATCAGCCACAGGTATACATGTGTTCCCCATCCTGAACCCTCCTCCCTCCTCCCTCCCCATACCATCCCTCTGGGTCGTCCCAGTGCACCAGCCCCAAGCATCCAGTATCGTGCATCGAACCTGGACTGGCAACTCGTTCCATATATGATATTATACGTATTTCAATGCCATTCTCCCAAATCATCCCACCCTCGCCCTCTCCCACAGAGTCCAAAAGACTGTTCTATACGTCAGTGTCTCTTTTGCTGTCTCATATGCAGGGTTATTGTTACCATCTTTCTAAATTCCATATATATGCATTAGTATACTGTATTGGTGTTTTTCTTTCTGGCTTACTTCACTCTGTAAAATAAGCTCCAGTTTCATCCACCTCATTAGAACTGATTCAAATGTATTCTTTTTAATGGCTGAGTAATACTCCATTGTGTATATGTACCACAGCTTTCTTATCCATTCATCTGCTGATGGACATCTAGGTTGCTTCCATGTCCTGGCTATTATAAACAGTGCTGCGATGAATATTGGGGTACATGTGTCTCTTTCGATTCTGGTTTCCTCAGTGTGTATGCCCAGCAGTGGTATTGCTGGGTCATAAGGCAGTTCTATTTCCAGTTTTTTAAGGAATCTCCACACTGTTCTCCATAGTAGCTGTACTAGTTTGCATTCCCACCAACAGTGTAAGAGGGTTCCCTTTTCTCCACACCCTCTCCAGCATTTATTGCTTGTAGACTTTTGGATCGCAGCCATTCTGACTGGCGTGAAATGGTACCTCATAGTGGTTTTGATTTGCATTTCTCTGATAATGAATGATGTTGAGCATCTTTTCATGTGTTTGTTAGCCATCTGTATGTCTTCTTTGGAGAAATGTCTATTTAGTTCTTTGGCCCATTTTTTGATTGGATCATTTATTTTTCTGGAATTGAGCTGTAGGAGTTGCTTGTATATTTTTGAGATTAGTTGTTTGCCTGCTATGTGGGCAGATTTCAATGCCACAATGGAAATCAGAAGAAAAAAGAAAAGCCTCAAGATCGATTTACTCATTTTCTTAGTTGAAAGTGAAAGTCACTCAGTCATGTCAAACTCTTAGAAACTCCATTGACTATACAGACCATGTAATTCTCCAGGCCAGAATACTGGAGTGGGCAGCCTTTCCCTTCTCCAGGGGATCTTCCAAATCTAGGGATTGAACCCAGGTCTCCTGCATTGCAGGCGGATTCTTAACCAGCTGAGGCACAAAGGAAGCCAAAGAATACTGGAGAGGTAGCCTATCCCTTCTCCAGGGGATCATCCCGACCCAGGAATTGAACCCAGGTCTCCTGCATTGCAGGCAGATTCTTTACCAACTGAGCTATCAGGGAAGCCCTTTTCTTAGTTGAGAGGCTAGTTTTTCTACAGAACTGTTAGTTCAGGGCTACCCTAGTGGCTCAGTGGTAAAGAATCCACGTGCCAGTGCAGGAGGCATGCGTTTGAGCCCTGGCTTGGGGAGGTCCCACGTGCCGCAGAGCAACCAAGCCCATGTGCCACAACTATTGAGCCTGCGCGCCCTACAGCAACAGAGAAGCCACCGCCATGAGAAGCCCACACACCGCGACTAGAGAGAAGCCCCCGCTTGCCGTGGCTAGAGAAGAGTCCTGAAAGCCACGAAGACCCAGCACGACCCAAATAATTTGTTTAGTTTTTTACTTTTTAAACTGTTAGTTCACACCATGTAAAATGACTGCCTTTCAGCCAACTGTTGACCCCCAGCAACAGCAATGTCATGTGGTTCCTCAACGCATGCAAAGGTAGTTTATCCACAGGGCCGGTGCAAATCCTGCTGGGTCAGCAGGGACTGCTGCTTGTCTGATGGTTTCCCAAAATCAAGGTCTTCCTCGGAAACCCGTGCTGTTCCCTTGTTTATCCATGGAGAACCAACTGAGAGCACTACTGTGATTCCTGGCAGAGGAAAAGTGAGCCAGGGTGTGAGGGGTTAGGTGGCTACGAGCTGGGAACAAGAAGGATCAGAAGTTAAAACACAAATCTACCTGGCAGCCACTCATTTTCTTTTTGGGAGGCTCAGCTTTCCTAAAGAGGCTATGTTTTCCCATCTTTTTTGTTTCCCACATTTAAATGTATCCTTGTGTGTGTAAGCGCATCTCTCAACAATGAAGTATAAAGTAACAATGGTCCCTCAGCTGCAGGAAAAGCAGTAAAATAATATCCTTCGATCGATGTCAAGAGAAGAAAGGGCTCTGACTTAGGATGTTTTAACAGCAAACCATTTTTGAAAATATTTAAAAGTCCAAGTTGAATAGGCATTCATTAAATACCAAGAAGGGCTTCCCTGCTGGCTCAGGTGGTAAAGAATCTGCCTGCAATGTAAGAGACCTAGGTTCGATCTCTGGATTGGGACGATCCCCTGGAGAAGGGAATGGCAACCCACTCCAGTATTCTTCCTTGGAGAATTTCATGAACAGAGGAGCCTGGCAGGCTACAGTTCATAGGCTTGCAAGAAGTTGGACACGATTGAGCAACTAACACTTTCACTTTCAGATTGCAAGAAATGCTGAAGGAAGGACCTATCTCCAAACTTCAGTCAAAATCTTTGCTGACAAGCAAAGGAAAACCCAGTGGGCCATTTTGCTTGGGTGTATTTGACTTCGGAACCGTCAAGTGGCTCCAAAGCCACCTCTTCCATGAAGCCCTCCAGTATTCCCCCAGCCACAGGTGTTTCTGCCTTCTCTATCTTTTCATGAAAGTTTTGTTATATTGATAGAATGAGATTCTTTGTTGGGTGATGCAAACACCACCCATCTGTGAGCACCTACTGTATCCAAGGCATTGTCTTGCAGGTCATATGAAGATACGAAAAATACAGTCCTGCCCTTAAGATTCGTAAGAGCCTAGCAGGCAGCCTTGTTTGTGGATAGTTATGTTGGCCCCTGCCGATGTCTTGCCACGTCCTATGTCCTCAATTAGTCTGCAAGTTCCTTGCGGGTAGAGTTTGTGTTCTGTTCTCTCTTCGGTCACCAAGAAGCAGTGTCCATGCTGTGCTTAGCCTATGCACATATCGTCAGGGCTCCATAAATGCTTGTGTTGAGTCCCTACACATGGCAATAACTTCAAAACTTGATGGACGGATGGACAGGAGGCACCTGCCCCACACTGTGTCTTCTCCCACAGCCATTGCTGCACCTCCTGGCCTGTCTCCAAGCTGCTGCACTCTTGCCCCTTTCTTCGCTCGGTCCTCCCAGCCTCACAACTAGGACCATTGTACTAAATCCAAAGCCAGTACACTGCTAACTGCTAAGTCGCTTCAGTCGTGTCCGACTCTGTGCGACCCCATAGACGGCAGCCCACCAGGCTCCCCCGTCCCTGGGATTCTCCAGGCAAGAACACTGGAGTGGGTTGCCATTTCCTTCTCCAATGCATGAAAGTGAAAAGTTAAAGTGAAGTCGCTCAGTCGTGCCTGACTCAACAACCCCATGGACTGCAGCCTACCAGGCTCCTCCATCCATGCGATTTTCCAGGCAAGAGTACTGGAATGGGGTGCCATTGCCTTCTCCAAAGCCAGTATACAACTGCCTAAATATTAATAAGCACCTCCCCCATCCCCCACTGCTGAAAGGACATATGGTTTGCTTTTCCTTTAAGTACATTTTCTTTAAGACCGTTGTGGAACTCTTTTTTACCTCTTCTTTCTTTATGGTGTGGTTTGTTCCTTTCTTAATGTCATCTGACTTGTGAAAGAGTACTTCAATTCATGAAAAATTTCACGTGTTGGTCAAATTAGATTTAAAGCTGCAAACACTGGCAGGTACATCAAGCCAAGAGGTAGAATTATAGTGAAGAAGTCCAGCGTCTTAATACGGATTCCCCCAAATGCAGACTTGGAGAGACAATGATTTGGGTGCAAGGATTTAGAAGTAATCCCAAGGAACATGGAGAGAGGGAGTGAGGAAATGAAACAAGGAAGGGAAGGAAGTCAACAAAGGAAGTGTTAACAAGCAGATGGCCACTCTGGGCAGCTGGAGGGCTTGATCCTGTTGAGGACTCCGTGCAACATGGAGAAAATGCCCCTTACTTTGACCCTCCTCGGGATGAAGAGGCTGGGGAGTATACCTACCAACTCCATTCCACCGCTCTGTGACTGAAGACTGCTGCTGGGCATTAATCCCTGTCTGTCTAGAATGCTCCTGGAGCTAGAAAAAGCTCTCAGGCAGACAGAATCAGGAGCCTGAGTTAGGAAGTCTAGTTTACACACAAAGCTGAATACTGAAGCTGCAGGTGGCTGAAGGGATGTGGCTAGACCCCAGCAGCACTGGCCATGCCCACTGATGTATAATGGAACCTAAGACCCAGAAGGACCGACCCTGGGAAGCCTGCGAGAATGCTGCTCCTCAGACTGTGGAAGGCATCCAACTGAGAGTGAGAAAGAGACTAAAATCCAGGCCACCTTCTGTTTGCCAAACTGCATGCTCCATTTGGGGCTGCCTCCACCCGGAAGAAGGAAATTTCTCTTTCAAATCTACACCAAGGTGGCAAACGGACTAACAGGGGCCCTGCTGACACCACCCCAAAACAACAGATATCAAAACAGTAACAGTGTAATAGGGTCTAATTGTATGCACCACAGTCTCCTTGCTGTGAAAAAGAGGGCACGCTAGAATAATAAGGCAGTACTTGCCAGTGTTTGCACTAGGTAATATTCATTTTTGGATACATGGGTGATTCTTACTGCCAATGTAATTTTTGCTATCATCCCATTCACAGCAAAACTGAGATCTTCTGCAGCAATATTTAATATATGCTTTATCATGAGCTTTTTTTTTCTCTTCCCAGAGGATATCTGATCTTTCTGATCTTTCTTGAGTAAGGTGACCTTCTCAGATTGCACCTTCTGCTATCTTTGCCAATCACCGGACCAGAAATCTCAGAGATTCCCCCGTGCTCCCCATTAGAGGGACTGGCCTGCCAGTGCTGTCTCTGATTATTACGCAGTTTGGAATTGCAAGCAGTGTTGTGGCTCCCACTTCCCACATTTACAACAGACACATTAACTTTGCTGAGTATTAACTTTCCTGCACTTGCCTATGCTTCTGGGCAAGGGCTTTTAATGTTCCTTTTCTCTTCTACAAACTGTGGTTTGCATGTTTTCCATCTGACTGCTTAATGGCAGGATGCCTTTCTCCACCTCATGTACAAATTGAATTTTCTGATCGTAGGTTATTTATTTAGTCTTTGAAATCCTACAACTTGTCCCTGTTTTTCATACTGACTGAATAACTCCTGCAACATAAAGAACTCAGGGGTAGTCTCCCAAAGCAGAACTCAAGTCAAGGACCCTTTAAGTTCTGACAGCTATAGCACCTTGTGAAGACCCCCTTGGGGGCTTTTCTATCTTGGCAATTGTTCAGTTCCTGGAATCAGAGAAAGTTAGGGCTAGGCAAGGTCTTGGAGATCATCCCAAAGTGGATCTAATGTCTGTAGCATGTAGATTACAATACCTAGCTGAGATTTGATGAAGAGAGATTATTTTAAGGAGAACAAAATGTGTTCATTCTCTCATCATGGCTTTACTTAAAATGGGAGGGGACACATGGATCATGAAGAGCAGAAATTCCATGATGGATATCTTGGCATAAGCTTGAGATTTTCTGTTACTTTATACCTAAATTGTTGATAGCTATCATCAAGGCCTCAGCTCTAACCTTGGGTACTCTGCAGACACAGTAGTTAAGGGGTGGCAATTGGCACAAAAGCACACTTTGAACATAATGACATTTAGTCTCATACACAAAATTTTATATAATTTTATAATAATCAGAGATGACAATTTCACATTCTGAAAATAGGTATGTACAGGCAACTACTACATATTTAAGGAACTCAAATTGCAGGTGCCTGCTTTTATACCTACCTATATAAAATGATTAAATTAATATTAATGTTAATGATTAAAATAACTGGACAACCCCAGAAGGCAATGGCACCCCACTCCAGTACTCTTGCCTGGAAAATCCCATGGATGGAGGAGCCTGGCAGGCTGCAGTCCATGGGGTTGCTACGAGTCGGACACGACTGAGCAACTTCACTTTCACTTTTCACTTTCATGCATTGGAGAAGGAAATGGCAACCCACTCCAGTGTTTTTGCCTGGAGAATCTCAGGGACAGGGGAGCCTGGTGGGCTGCCGTCTATGGGGTCAAACAGAGTCGGACACGACTGAAGTGACTTAGCATAGCATAGCATTTGACTTTCAGTACCTGAGAAACAATTTTGTTGGATATTATAAAGTAATCCCAAAGAAAGGCAATGTCAAAGAATGCTCAAACTACCACACAATTGCACTCATCTCACATGCTAGTAAAGTAATGCTCAAAATTCTCCAAGCCAGGCTTCAGCAATGCGTGACCCATGAACTTCCAGATGTTCAAGCTGGTTTTAGAAAAGGGAGAGGAACCAGAGACCAAATTGCCAACATCCATTGGATCATTGAAAAAGCAAGAGAGTTCCAGAAAAACATCTATTTCTGCTTTATTGACTATGCCAAAGCCTTTTGACTGTGTGGATCACAATAAACTGTGGAAAATTCTAAAACAGATGGGAATACCAGACCACCTGACTTGTCTCTTGAGAAATCTGTATGCAGGTCCGGAAGCAACAGTTAGAACTGGACATGGAACAACAGACTGGTTCCAAATAGGAAAAGGAGTACGTCAAAGCTGTATATTGTCACCCTGCTTATTTAACTTATATGCAGAGTACATCATGAGAAACACTGGGCTGGAAGAAGCACAAGTTGGAATCAAGATTGCTGGGGGAAATAGCAATAACCTCAGATAGATGACACCACCCTTATGGAAGAAAGCGAAGAGGAACTAAAAAGCCTCTTGATGAAGGTGAAAGAGAAGAGTGAAAAAGTTGGCTTAAAGCTCAACATTCAGAACATGAAGATCATGGCATCTGGTCCCGTCATGTCATGGGAAATAGATGGGGAAACAGTGGAAACAGTGTCAGACTTTATTTTAGGGGGCTCCAAAATCACTGCAGATGATGACTGCAGCCATGAAATTAAAAGACACTTACTCCTTGGAAGGAAAGTTGTGACCAACCTAGATAGCATATTCAAAAGCAGAGACATTACTTTGCCAACAAAGGTCCATCTAGTCAAGGCTTTGGTTTTTCCAGTGGTCATGTATGGATGTGAGAGTTGGACTGTGAAGAAAGCTGAGTGCCAAAGAATTGATGCTTTTGAACTGTGGTGTTGGAGAAGACTCTTGAGAGTCCCTTGGACTGCAAGGAGATCCAACCAGTCCATTCTGAAGGAGATCAGCCCTGGGATTTCTTTGGAAGGAATGATGCTAAAGCTGAAACTCCAGTACTTTGGCCACCTCATGCGAAGAGTTGACTCATTGGAAAAGACTCTGATGCTGGGAGGGATTGGGGGCAGGAGGAGAAGGGGATGACAGGAGATGACTGGATGGCATCACTGACTCGATGGACGGGAGTCTGAGTGAACTCCGGGAGTTGGTGATGGACACGGAGGCCTGGCGTGCTGTGATTCATGGGGTCGCAAAGAGTCTGACACGACTGAGAGACTAAACTGGATGGACTGAACTGAACTGAACCTGTTACCATATCACCATTTATGTTTCTAACTTGAAATTTGATCTTTCAACTCCTATAACAACTTGTGTTTTAAAGATTTAGTAGGGGTAAATTTTTTTTAATAATTGGAGCCACTTGAAATAATGGAATAGTGGCTTCAGGGGTCAGACAAGCCTGTGTTTAAATCCCACTTATTAGCTCTGTGACCTCAATCAAATTACTTCATTTGCTAAGCTTACCCCCATCTGAAAAACCTGAGCTAATAATGTCTCATGCAAATGCTGAGAGATTAAATGAGATAGATGAGTATATCTTAAAAACAAAGGTAGTGTCTGACACATAATAGATCTAGATCTTACCAAATCCTCTATCTATTCATCTGCCTATCTATCATCTATATATCTATCTTTCTCTCTGTATCTCCTGACTTTCTTATATGATCGTATCAAGAACTCTAGTAAAATATTATCTCTCCCAGTTAAAAAAAAGTGTCTATGAAGATTGCTAATATTCTACATATTTTCTTCTAGGACAATATTTTTGCCCCTTGTAGGTCAGATGCTGAGCTTCATATTTTTGAGGACTGTGATTAGGCCTGTTTCTTCCAACACCCTTTCTACTGCTAGATTCTGCATTGGTACAAGAGTTCAGCAGGATTTGTTGCTGTGTTGTCCTTTAGTTCCTAAGATGTGTCTGACTCTTTGCAACCCCATGGACTATAGCCCGCCAGGCTCCTCTGTCCATGGGATTTTCTAGGCAACAATACTGAAGTGGGTTGCCATTTCCTTTCCCAGGGGTATCTTCCTGACCCAGGGATGGAACCTGCGTCTCCTGCATTGGTAGGCAGATTTTTCACCACTGAGCCACCAGGGAAGTTAGTCAGTTCCCCTAGCTGACTCCTTAATGTAAAAGATGTCATCACTGTGTTGTCTTGTTTTATCTGATTCTCTTACCACTCCTCTAATAGCTGTTCCTGCTGCCTTCGGTTTGGAAACTGGCAAATATAGTTAGTTCCTCATTAGCTTTGGCTTTTCTCTACCTTATCAACTGTGATTTTATGGCAAACACTCTTGGCCAACATCTGGAGAAACTGGAGAAGTTGTTTGAGGAGTTTATTTTATTTTTTAACATTTTATTTTATATTGGAATATAGCCAATTAACAATGCAGTGATATTTCCACGTGGACAGCAAAGGGATTCAGTCATATATGTACATGTATCCATTCTCCTCCAATATTTTCTTTTTAATGAAACCATTTTGAAGCTGTGCCACAAATCACTGAAGAGATAATGCAAATTTTTGTCTGGCAGATGCTAAGGTTTACTGAGCATCTCTTAAGAAAGGACAGGCCAGAAGCTCCTCTGTTAAGTCCTCAGGGTTGAGCCTTGAAATGCATGTTTGCGGCTCCCTTCTCTCCCTCTTCTGTGGAGACAAGCCTAAGGCTGACCCGCTGAGGGAGCACTGTGTGACGGTGGGAATCACCAACCCCTCATGACTGCTCTAGAGACTGGGTCCTTCTTCAGGTAGATGTTGCGTGTGCCCTGGAGGCCTCCGCAGTGAGGCCAAGTGGCCTATGTACTCTTCCCAGAATAATCTTCTTAAAAATAATGAAAAGCAGTACATAACATGTCAAGGGAAAATAATATATTAAGATATAGTCAACAAATTATTTTATTTTGCTATGTGCTTCTTCACCAGTGCACAAGACAAGATCTTGTGGCAGGTCTAATAGTTACCAAAATTCCTAGTAGTGATGAGCATAGATAATAATTAGAGATATCTGAAATAACAGTGAAATGACATGAAAATATCCATGACAAAGTCATATGTATTAACTAGTACTATAATGGTTTGTTTCCTATACCCGTAATGTAAGGGAATGCTAAATCTCAGATATCAGCAAAAATAAAGATGTCATTTTTTTCCCATCCACGTGTATGGATGTCCCTGAATTCTGCTTCACCAACTCCTTGGATGTTCATGGTCCTCAGGGTAAGAATCTGCAGGTCTCAGCTCCCAGTGTGTGAACCAAACTTTCTGGTTAGAGATTCTCACTCTCTGGCCTGTCTCATTGCCAAAGTTGCAAGGACTGAAAAGTCAATTCCTTGCCAATGGCAAGAGAAAAAATCTGAACATTCGCAACCAAAGCCGTACTTAAGAGAAGGGCTTTTGTCTTTGCTGACAATGGGAAGGATTCACGGTGAAAAGATCATTGTGTACCTTGGGTGTTTGGTTAATGTGCCTTTGAAGGATTTAGAATAAACCACCAGGAGAATTCACCCTGCTGCAGACTTTAATGCCACCGCATAGCAAATACTGAAGGCAAAAAGGCAGAGCCATGCATTTAGTCCACAGAAGAAAAACGTGTTCCTGGTTTCTGTCTCCACAGCAGTGAAGTCCAACCTGCTGGATCCTGCTGGAGGCGAGCCTTGAGAGAGAGGCCTGGGACGCCCGGCCAGGGCACCGTCTGGGTGTTCCCAGCGTTACCTTCTGTCTGTTCTTTGGTGTTTGTTTTTCTATCCTCAGCCCTCCTCCTTCTCAGCCTGGCTCGGATTCAGCTCTGAACCAGAGCCCCAGAAGGCTGGAGGCAGACTTCCTCTGTGCTCCCCTCCTGAAGCCACCCTAGGGCGCTGTCAGTGGGAGAGAGGAGTCGCCATGATGGGGACGGTCTCTGCCACCTCCCGTCCTCCTCTCTCCTCCTCGGCTCCTGCCAAGCCCTGACAGCTCTGGAAGCCAAACGCCTTCCTCCGACTCCCGCGTGGGTCTCCACGCTGCGTGCCGCTGCCAAGCCATGGGGCCAGTGCTAGGAATGTGTTTTTAATATTCATTGTTCCCTCTGTCTGTTACCGATGTGTGCACTGCAATTATTGTAATTCTTTGCACATGTGTTGTTATGAAATGGGTTGCCTTTCAAGCTATGCCAGGTTAATTTTTTTTTTCTTTCTGAAACCCAAATATATTATTTCTACCTATGTTTCAGTTAGTTTGCCATGCTTCTTTATTTTATTTCAAAGATCAGTCTGGGCAGCAAAGACAGAGTGGCGTGTGCGCGGAAACAAGGCCCGCCTGCTCCCCTCATGGTACATACGACACTTGCTTTTGATTTAGGTTTCTGTGGATTTTTACCTCCCTCTCTTGTTTTCTTCTTTCCATGCGCACAACCCAGCCAACCTTCAGATGCACATGCACTGCTGGTGGAGTAGCCATCTGCACAGGGGGAGACATACCTGCAGTCTGCAAAACACACATACACACATACGTGCATGCAAACAGCTTTTGGGCTGGAAGATCTCTTGGATATTAGGATTTTTTTCCTCCTCTTAGTGGTAGAAAGGGAAATGAGGTCTAGAAAAAATCATTTTCTTTTTTTTTCTTTACTTTAATTGGGGCTTTTTTGATACAATGTGGAAACTTCAGCCACTGGGGTACAAAAAAAATTACATGCCTTCATCAATTCAGACCATCTTATTTTGGGTTTTGATTTTTTTTTTTAATCAAAGAAAAACAGAAAATGTAAAACAAGATTTTTAAATCTTTTTTTTTAAGTTTCTTATGACAAAACCTTAGTAAACTATGAATAACCATTGTTCTGCCTTTGAGAACTTACTTTTGCAATTTACAGAAGCTAAATTAAAAATAAAACAGTAGCATCACCTGAAACGATCACAACATCGTTAATCGACTACACCCCAATAGAAAAAGTTTAAAAACAAAAATAAATATCACCAGCTTTCCCCCATATATATATATATATATATATATATATATATATATCTTTCTTTAGGTATTCTCACGATACGCTCTGGTTTTTGCCAGACAGAGAAATCTGACCCGGTTACACCCCTGCCTGCTAAGCATTTTACCTTCATTGTTCACTACAGCCATTTGTCACCATGAAACATTATTATTTTAAGGTAGCAGGGAAGCAGGACTGCTTGCTGCATAATGGTGCTGTAGCTCTTGTTGCCAAGAAGGAATCAAAGAAATGGACAGTGGCTAATGTGGGAAGTCACAGCAGAGAGAAAGAAACACGCAGAGACACAGAGACAGAGAGGCAGGGGAGGAAAGGGGAGAAGGAGAAACAGACACAGGCAGAGGGAAAGACACCGAGAGACAAAAAACCTGGAGAGAGATCTTCCCAGAAATGCTAGAATTGTCATGAAAAGCTTTAAAAAAGCATGACATAGCTGTTGCTAGGGAGCTGAGAGGAGAGCAGACAGACACGCCATCCACCAAAGATGTTTAATATAAACCTGCACGTCTTTGTTTGCATCCTCTCTTCAGTGAGGAGACAGGATAAAGGAGGGAAAGAAATATGGAGAAGCAGTCTTCCTACACAATTTCACAGCACACTGTGTTGCAGGTATGCCTGAGGTCAAAGGGCACGTCTCACTCCCCAGATTCCAAGGCAAAGGCTGCATCCATCCAGCAATAGGGAATAACCCTTCTCCCGTGCATGATGGCTTTGAGATGTGTAACCCAGGTGTAGCAGGTCCTGCCTTCCTGTCACTGAGGAATGTATCTTGATGGCCTGTGTGGGCAAGCAGGAAATATGGTTTTACTCTTGCTCTGGCTTGAGGTTAAGGAGAAGAATCTGGTGCTGGGAGAAACCAGCAGTGGCCTCACAAGATCCAGCTCCCAGTGAGAATCTGAAGAAGACGATGGGGGGTCAGTGCTACTCAGAATCGCTGGCCTGCCTATACTAGGGTCCTCCAGAGAGACAGAGCCAACAGAATGTGTATGGGTAGTGGGGGGGTGGGGGGTGGTGTACACATATAGTTATGTGACAAAGAGAGACATAGAGAAAGAAATTTCTTTTATTTTAAGGAATTGGCTAATGTAGTTGTGAGGGCTGACAAGTCCAAAGTCTTCAGGGCAGGCTGTCAGACTGGAAATTCTGGCAGGGGTCAATGTTACAGTCTTGAGTTCAAACGCAATCAGTTCAGTTCAGTCGCTCAGTCATGTCCAACTCTTTGTGACCCCATGGACTGCAGCACACCAGGCCTCTCTGTCCATCAAAAACACCCAGAGTTCACTCAAACTCATGTCCATCTAGTCGGTGATGCCATCCAACCATCTCATCCTCTGTCATCCCCTTCTCCTCCCGCCTTCAATCTTTCCCAGCATCAGGAGCTTTTCAAATGAGTCAGCTCTTCACATCAGGTGGCCTAAGCACTGGAGTTTCAGCTTCAACATCAGTCCTTCCAGTGAATAACTTTTCTTCCAAGGAGTAAGCGTCTTTTGATTTCATGGCTGAAGTCACCATCTGCAGTGATTTTGGAGCCCCCCAAAATAAAGTCTGACACTGTTTCCCCATCTATTTGCCATGAAATGATGGAACCAGATGCCATGATCTTAGTTTTCTGAATGTTGAGCTTTAAGCCAACTTTTTCACAAGAGGCTCTTTAGTTCTTCACTTTCTGCCATAAGGGTGGTGTCATCTGCATATCTGAGCTTATTGATATTTCTCCCGGCAATCTTGATTCCAGCTTGTGCTTCTTCCAGCCCAGTGTTTCTCATGATGTACTTTGCATATAAGTTAAATAAGCAGGGTGACAATATACAGTCTTGACGTACTCCTTTCCCAATTCGGAACCAGTCTGTTGTTCCAGGTCCAGTTCTAACTGTTGCTTCCTGACCTGCATACAGATTTCTCAAGAGGTAGGTCAAGTGATCTGGTATTCCCATCTCTTTCAGAATTTTCCACAGTTTATTGTGATCCACACAGTCAAAGGCTTTGGCTTAGTCAATCAAGCAGAAATCAATGTTTTTCTGGAACTCTCTTGCTTTTTTGATGATCCAACAGATGTTGGCAATTTGATCTCTGGTTCCTCTGACTTTTCTAAAACCAGCTTGGGAGGAGGGTTCAGGATGGGGAACACAGGTATACCTGTGGCAGATTCATTTTGATATTTGGCAAAACTAATACAATATTGTAAAGTTAAAAAAAAAAAAAAGGTTTGGAAGGTTGTGAAGGTGTCAATAAAATGCAATTGATATTAAAAAAAAAAAAAAAAACCAGCTTGAACATCTGTAAGTTCATGGATCACGTACTGTTGAAACCTGGCTTGGAGTATTTTGAGCATTACTTTAGTAGCATGTGAGATGAGTGCAATTGTGCGGTAGTTTGAGCATTCTTTGGCATTGCCTTTCTTTGGGATTGGAATGAAAACTGCCCTTTTCCAGTCCTGTGGCCACTGCTGAGTTTTCCAAGTTTGCTGGCTTATTGAGTGCAGCACTTTTATAGCCTCATCTTTCAGGATTTGAAATAGGTCAACTGGAATTCCATCACCTCCACTAGCTTTGTTCGTAGTGATGCTTCCTAAGGCCCACTTGACTTTGCATTCCAGGATGTCTGGCTCTAGGTGAGTGATCACACCATTGTGATTATCTGGGTTATGAAGATCTTTTTTGTACAGTTCTTCTGTGTATTCTTGCCACCTCTTCTTAATATCATCCGCTTCTGTTAGGTCCCTACCACTTCTGTCCTTTATTGAGCCCATCTTTGCATGAAATGTTCCCTTGGTATCTCTGATTTTCTTGAAGAGATCTCTAGTCTTTTCCATTCTACTGTTTTCCTCTATTTCTTTTTCTTGGGGATGGTCTTGATCCCTGTCTCCTGTACAATGTCATGAACCTCTGTCAAAAGCAATCAGGAGGCAGAATTGCTTCCTCTTCTGGTGACCTCAGCCTTTTATCCTAAGGCCTTCAACTGACTGGATGAGGTTCACCAACATTATGGAGGATGATCTAATTTACTCAACGTCTACTGATTTAAATATTGTGTGCTGCATGCTAAGTCACTTCAGTCGTGTCCAACTCTTTGCAACTCTCTGGACTGTAGCCCACCAGGCTCCTCTGTCCATGGGATTCTCCAGGCAAGAATATTGGAGTGGGTTGTCATTCCCTCCTCCAAGGGATCATCCCAATTCCCAATAACCACCTCTAAAAAAAATCCCTCCACAGCAACATGTGAACGGATGCTTGACCAAACAACTGGGCCCCACAGCCTAGTCAGACTGATGCATAAAACTAACGATCACACAGCTCTATAAGACAACTGGGATAAATGCAGCCCTCCAGTCACTAAGCCAGTGGATCAAAGGTTCAGAGGTCTGAAGTAGGCAGATCTCCACATTGGAGCAACAGTGAGAAGCTGGGACCTTTATCTAGTACAGTTTTTTGCTTTGTACTATCCCAAGAAAATTCCTTCCAAAATTGGGTCTTTGAAAGGAGGCTCCTTGAAGGAATCTGTCCCTGTTGTGAACTCACTCCCTCTCTCTCATCCAGACCCTCTATAGGCCACACACTCCCTTACCAAGTTCCCCAGCTGGTTGCGCAATCAACCACCACTGGAAACTTCTCCCCCATCCCCACATACACCCCTTGGCCCATCTTTTGTCTGCCCTCTGTATTAGCACCCCACAACCTGGCCTGACATTCACTGAGCTCTCTTCTGCCTACTGTGGGCTCCAGAAGGGCTGAAGGAGTCAACTCTACTGCTCTGAGGAAAAGCATATACAGGTGTCCAGATTCTTGCTCGGTCTCTCCCAAAGTGAAAACTTCAGCTGTTTACCAAACACGTAGGGTTGTGAGATTTAGACGGAAGAAAGCTAAATGACATTTGAATTTTAGATAACCAGGAGATAATTTTTTAATAAATACACCTCCTATGGGGACATATATTACAAAGTTATTCATTGTTGATCTGAAATTGATACCTAATTAAATTTGAATTTTAGATCAAGAACAAATAATTTTTAGTACAAATAGGTCCCATGTAATATTTGGAAGATACTTATGCAAAAAAAATATTCTTTGTTGATCTGAAATTCAAATTTAACCAGGCAATGTATATTTTATCTGACAGTCCTGTAAGATACCCTGAAATATAAGGACACTCCTCCAACTCATGGAGTGGTTTTCTTCCCTCAGAGATGACATATGTTGATTTCCTGTCTGGGAACAGATATTATTCCACAGGTGAGACTCTGAGTCTCACTCCCTCTGTAACAATAGCTTCTGACCACCTCACCTCCCAACACCAGCTGCCCCAGAGTGATGAGGCCACTCCAGCTTTTTCCTTCCTCCTAATCAGAGTAGGGTGGAAGAAAGGAAAATATGTCCTGTTTAGGAGGATGTATTTTCAGAGAAAGAATCACTGACACCCCTACTCATCTGGTTCAATACCGTAGTGCATCTGTGCTAAGTCATTTCAGTCATGTCCGACTTTTTGCAACCCTGTGGGCTGCAGCCCACCAGGCTCCTCTGTCCATGGGATTCTCCAGGCAAGAATACTGGAGTGGGTTGCCATGCCCTCTTCCAGGGGATCTTCCCGACCCAGGGATTGAACCTGTGTCTCTAATACCTCCCACACTGGCAGGTGGGTTCATTACTGCTAGCGCCACCAAGGAAGCCCCCAAGACCATCCTCAACTCTGTCTTTCCTTTGGTTCATCTTTCTAGAGCTTTACTCACAATATTTTTTTTTCATGTGTGTGTCCTCCCCTTTTCATCACAGATACCCTCCTAATCCACATTCATTATTTTTCACTTAATTGACAACATGAACTTCTGAATTTCTTTTCCCACCAGTAGTGGCCTTCTTCTGCAGCTCATCAACTACACTCTCTGTCCTGAAGTTCAGTGCCACCATCAACACCCAAATACTCCCAAGGCTCAGAAACATTCTGTTTCCAGAATGTCTGCCAAATGAGGTCATATATTTTGGCTTACATCAAGTCCAAACAGTAAGGCCATATATCAAGTCCCTCAAGCAACTGACTTTAAACCAGGGGTCACCTACTTCTTCTGTAAAAAGCTAGATGACACCTTTCTTTGGCTTTAAGGGCTATACAGTCTCTGTCCCAGTCACTAAACTCTGCTATTGTTGTGTGAAAGCAGCCATAGATGACACATCGATAAGTGACCCTGGCTGAGTTCCAATACAACTTCATTTATTAAAACAGGAGGAGCAGACAGATTTGGCCCGTAGGCTTCAGTTTGGTGACTCCTTCTCTAGCTGCCAAGTCAAAGCTGTTCTCCGAGTCCCAGCTCAAGGGTCACACTCTTGGTAAAGCTCTCCCTGACCCACCCAGTTTGAAGTGACTCTTTCACTCCATGCATACAACACTTTATGTCTCTTTTATGGCCAGACCCACGCTCTGCCTTGTTTAGAGTCCATGCCTCAGCTCTCTATTGACTTGCTTGGCATCCCAAAAGCTGTGTCCTTTGCACAGAGCAGATGTTCAGTAAGCAAGTATTGGTGCGAGGCTTCCCTGGTGGCTCAGTGGTAAAGAATCCACCGGCCAATGCAGGAGACATGGTCTGGGAAGATCCCACATGCTGCGGAGCAACTAAGTCTGTGCACCACAACTGCTGAGGCCATGCTCTGAAGCCTGGCAGTGCCACATGAGAAGCCACCGCAATGAGAAGACCACACACCACAACTGAAGAGTGGCCCTCACCCACTGCAACTCGAGCAAGCCCAGGCAGCAACGAAGACCCAGCGCAGCCAAAAAAAAAAAAAGTTGGTGGGAAGAATCATCAAAAGTCAGTGGAGTGTGTCTAGAGAAATGGCAGAGCCTTGACCAACCACAGCTTCCTCCTTCTCCTCCACAAAAAGTGTGAGTATCCTTGAAGATCGTGGAACAACACCAAATGCCTTCTGGAGAAACTCGGCTTCTAGGCCAGTCAGCAATCATTTAAAATACACAGAAGCCTGCCCATCAAAAATAAACTAGCTAAGCATTCAGTTCCCCAACCAGGAAGGTTGGTATGGCAAATGGATTTGGGCTGAAACCATTTTCCTTTCTGAAACACACTCAAGCCTTAAAAGGAATAGTTTCAGCTGATCTGAACTTGCTGACACGACCCTCCAAAATCCATCCCTGGAGAGGACCTTGTTACCCACTTCCACGTGACTCCAAACCACAGAGGCTGGCAAAGCAGGATGAGAAACAGGAAGGGCCTGTGTACCTCAGAGAGAGGGTTTCAGAGCAGGGAAGAATGAACGGAAGAAAAAAGCAATAATGCAAACATTTCTCCAGCCAAATTACTGGGAAAGTTAAAGATTATTTTAAAGTTAGCTATCACTGAAAATTGCAGGGTTTCCCTGGTGGCTCAGCTGGTAAAGAACTCGCCTGCCAATGCAGGAGATGCAAGAGACAAGGGTTTGATCTCTAGGTCAGGAAGATCCCCTTGAGAAGGAAAAGGCAACCTGCTCCAGCATTCTTGACTGGAAAACTTCATGGAGAGGGAAGCTTGGCAGGCTACAGTCAGTGGGGTCGCAAAAACTTAAACACGACTTAGCACACAGGTGCTCATCATCGAAAATTGCAACCAAATTTATTTCTCTGGTTCTTTAGTATTTTTGTCATTTCTTGGACTTAGGCTGGTTTATTAATTGTACTACATACTTGGGCTTCCCTGATAGCTCAGTTGGTAAAGAATCCACCTGCAATGCAGGAGACGCTGGTTCAATTCCTGGGTCAGGAAGATCTGCTGGAGAAGGGATAGGCTACCCACTCCAGTATTCCAGCCTAGAGAATCCCATGGATTGTACAGTCCATGGGGTCACAAAGAGTTGGACATGACTGAGCAACTTGCACTTCACATCACATACTTGATTTGGCCTTTCTAATCACTTTAGGTGCTTGTCATGTCTTCTTAATTAATCTGTAGGTTTCTGAAGAAAAGGGTAACATTTTCTGTTCTTGCACAACTCCTCGATCATTATATTACCAGGGCCACAGCAAATGCTCAATAAGCACACAATAAACAAACTGGAATGTGAAGTCAAGTGGGCCTTAGGAAGCATCACTACGAACAAAGCTAGTGGAGGTGATGGAATTCCAGTTGAGCTATTTCAGATCCTAAAAGATGATGCTGTGAAAGTGCTGCACTCAATATGCCAGCAAATTTGGAAAACTCAGCAGTGGCCACAGGACTGGAAAAGGTCAGTTTTCATTCCAATCCCAAAGAAAGGCAATGCCAAAGAATGCTCAAACTACCGCACAATTGCACTCATCTCACCTGCTAGTTGGAGAAGGCAATGGAACCCTACTCCAGTACTCTTGCCTAGAAAATCCCATGGACGGAGGAGGCTGGTAGGCTACGGTCCATGGGGTTGCTAAGAGTCAGACACGACTAAGCGACTTCACTTTCACTTTTCACTTTCATGCATTGGAGAAGGAAATGGAAACCCACTCCAGAATTCTTGCCTGGAGAATCCCAGGGACGGGGGAGCCTGGTGGGCTGCCATCTCTGGGGTCGCACCGAGTCGGACACAACTGAAGAGGCTTAGCAGCAGCAGCAGCAGCACATGCTAGTAAAGTAATGCTCAAAATTCTCCAAGCCAGGTTTCAACAGTACATGAAACATGAACTTCCAGATGTTCAAGCTGGTTTTAGAAAAGGCAGAGGAACCAGAGATCAAATTGCCAACATCCACTGGATCAGCAAAAAAGCAAGAGAGTTCCAGAAAAACATCTATTTCTGCTTGATTAAGCCAAAGCCTTTGACTGTGTGGATCACAATAAGCTGTGGAAAATTCTGAAAGAGATGGGAATACCAGACCACTTGACCTACCTCTTGAGAAATCTGTATGCAGGTCAGGAAGCAACAGTTAGAACTGGACATGGAACAACAGACTGATTCCAAATTGGGAAAGGAGTTCGTCAAGGCTGTATATTGTCACCTTGCTTATTTAACTTATATGCAAAGTACATCACGAGAAATGCTGGGTTGGATGAAGCACAAGCTGGAATCAAGATTGCCGGGAGAAATATCAATAACCTCAGATATGCAGATGATGCCACCCTTGTGGCAGAAAGCAAAGAAGAACTAAAGAGCCTCTTGATGAAAGTGAAAGAGGAGAGTGAAAAAGTTGGCTTAAAGCTCAACATTCAGAAAACGAAGATCATGGCATCAGGTCCCATTACTTCATGGCAAATAGATGGAGAAACAGTGGAAGCAGTGACAGACTTTATTTTGGGGGGCTCCAAAATCACTGCAGATGGTGATTGCAGCCATGAAATTAAAAGACACTCCTTGGGAGAAAAATTATGACCAACCTAGACAGCATATTAAAAAGCAGAGATATTACTTTGCCAACAAAGGTCCATCTAGTCAAGGCTATGGTTTTTCCAGTAGTCATGTATGGATGTGAGAGTTGGACTATAAAGAAAGCTGAGCACAGAAGAATTGATGCTTTTGAACTGTGGTGTTGGAGAGGACTCTTGAGAGTCCCTTGGACAGCAAGGAGTTCCAACCAGTCAATCCTAAAGGAGATCAGTCCTGAGTGTTCATTGGAAAGACTGATGTTGACGCTGAAACTCCAGTATTGGCCACTTGATGCAAAGAACTGACTCATTGGAAAAGACTCTGATGCTGGGAAAGATTGAGGGCAGGAGGAGAAGGGGATGACATAGGATGAGATGGTTGGATGGCATCACTGACTCAATGGACATGAGTTTGAGCAAACTCCGGGAGTTGGTAATGAACAGGGAGGCCTCGCATGCTGCAGTCCATGGGGTCTCAAAGAATCAGACACAACTGAGCAACTGAACTGAACTGAACTGAAACAAATTGACTCAATGGACACGAATTTGAGCAAACTCCAGGAGATAGTGGAGGACAGAGGAACCTGGTGTGCTGCAGTCCATGGAGTTGCCAAGAGTGGACATAGCAACTCAGTAACAACAACAACAAAACATGATATATGGGGTATATTAACCTTGCAAAGTTCTTGTTGGCTTAAGTAACTTGAGGTCATTTTTATAAATTCCCTTCTTCTGTTAAAATCCTGATCCTATCACTTTTTCACCACCAATTAGCACTATTTCAAGACCTTTGAAATTTTCCTAACAATAAGAAAGAAAAACCAAAATTTTGGTTGCAGGTCTGTTTTACTAGATTTAGAAGTTCTTGGGTGGCAGGACACAAGCCACTAGCACTGGGACAGAGGAAAGGCAGAACTTTTTGTTATTTTTGCCAAAGTTGAAAAGCCTGCCAGGCAGAGCCATGCTGAGAGCCACACTTGGGGGCAGGGAGTGGGGGGAGGTGGGGTGGAGCAGCTGGTAAATGGCAAGCAGGGTGAGGGGTTAACTAGCTTTAGCAGGCTCCCTGTGAATTGGCTGCTTTGCATAATTTCACAGGTTCCGGGAATGAGGGGCTGTTTTCAGTTGTCTGGTACCTGGCCCTGGGGCAATTAGGGCTGCAGTGTAGACACCAGGAGCGTATCAGTTCCTTAGAGAAGTCACTGGGGATGTGGTCTCAATCAGCTGCTCTAAAAGAGCAATGACCAGCCTCCAGCCAGAGCCTCAGAACTGGATCAAGACAGCCTTTAAAAAAAAAAAAGGGGGGGGGGGGATATTACATGCTACAACAAAAGTCACTGACAACACCTGCATCTATGTTTCCTGAAAGCAGGAGCCTGCCTGTGCGATTCTCCCTGTCACTGTACCCCAAGGCCCAGCATGTCAAAGGCTCACACATTTTCTCAAGGAAACTGAATGAATCCGGATTTTCCCTCCTACAAGAGGGCAGAAAGATACCCCACTGAGACTGCTGGCCTGGATTCTACACTTTCAGTAGGTATTGAGACTTGCACTGCAGGGGGCAAAAAAAGGCAGTAAATCTATATTTGGGGGAGGGGGAGGATGTGAATAAGGTCAATACCAGTCTGTCAAAAGAGGACATCCGTAACTTGAAATGTTTTCATTTTATCAAAAAGACAGACATAAATCAAACAGATCACTGTTTATTGTACTGATCATGTCTGAGAGCCAAGTGACGTCTGGGGAGAAGAGAAATGGGAATGAGAGAAACAGAAATTGACTACATTTCAAACTGAGCTAGATTTCAATGGTTCTACTGTGGGATAGAAGATAAGAAAGCTTCAAAAACCAAGAAGAAATGAAAGGTAAGAAATGACACTGGATAACAGAAGCTCATGAGCTCTGGAAAGAGAATTGGTTTTACAAGATCACCTAACATGAGGCGCATTTGGAAGGGTTATTGCCATCTATTGGCAGAGAAGAACGGAAAGAAAATATATCTAGATTTAGCTTGTGTGCTTAGCCACTCAGTCAAGTCCGACCTTGTGACTCCATGGACTGTAGCTCACCAGGCTTCTCTGTCATGGGGATTCTCCAGGCAAAAATGCTAGAGTGGATTGCCATGCCCTCCTTCAAGGGATCTCCCCAAGCCCGGGATCAAACCCAGGTCTTCTGCATTGCAGGTGGATTCTTTACCATCTGAGCCACCAGAGAAGCCCAGATTTAGCTTAGATAAAATAAATAGGAAATGTTTTGCGACTGTAGAAAATTAATCATTAGTCCAATGAATGTAAGAAAACAGACTTAAAGAAATGATATTACACCACTACAGTGTTTCTACAGGAAGTAACACAGGATGAGGCCTTCATGATAAACTCGAGAAAGCTTTAGAAAACTCCAAGGACAGTTTCTTCATCTCATGACCAATCAAACTCTTTATAATGTTAATATATCTTGGGAACTTCCAAGAACAAAGTGAGATGGGTCTTGGCTACAGAACCTTCTTTGCATGGAGCATTCATATGACTCATGTTCCATAGAACACTCTGTGATAAAGCCTGAGAGTTGGACCAAAAAGCTGAGCACCAAGAATTGATGCTTTTGAACTGTGGTGTTGGAGAAGACTCTTGAGAGTCCCTTGGACTGCAAGGAAATCCAACCAGTCCATCCAAAGGAAATCAGTCCTGAATATTCATTGGAAGGACTGATGCTGAAGCTGAAACTCCAATACTTTGGCCACCTGATGCAAAGAACTGACTCATTGGAAAAGACCCTGATGCTGGGAAAGATAGAAGGCAGGAGGAGAAGGGGACGACAGAAGATAAGATGGTTGGATGACATCACTCGATGGACTCGATGGACATGAGTTTGAGCAAGCTCCAGGAGTTGGTGATGGACAAGGAGGCCTAGCATACTGCAGTCCATGGGGTTGCAAAGAGTCAGACCCAACTGAGTGACTAAACTGAACTGAACGTGATTTTTGTTTTCTTCCAGTGTTATTTGCATAGCAACAGAAGTTATTTTGCCCTGTCACAATTTAAGCCGCAGCATTCCAGAACACACAGTGCCACCCCATCTCTTAGGGACTAACTCCTCTTGCCTAAAATAAGTATCTACATCCTTTGAGAAAATACATCTGGTCCCTCTATGACAATCTTGGGAGAGATTAAACATATACAATAACATCCACTCTCCTTAGTGATGAAGATAAAAATTAAAATAAAAATGAAAAAGTTCTGAAGTGGGACATAGTGAATGCTAAGAGAACTTCAGATTGATCCTAATGTTAACCATTGTTCCATTATGTTCTTGTAAATCTACTTAATTAAAAACCTAGAAAAAATCAATTTAAACCCTGGACCCAAAGCAGCAAGCTAAGTAACATTAGCAACTAGAATCTCCATTTCTACAAAGTCTGCAAAATTTGGCAGTGACTTCTATTGAACAAGCATCCGATTAGGACATCAAAAGTGTCAAATATCAGCACTTCACTGCATAGCTTGACATGTCAAACAGAGGCAAAAGCTGCAGTAGGCATTCTAGGAACAATAGAATGTGATGGACAGGTTTTCGCCCAGTGATTCTGAAAAAACTGGTTTCTCTCTCTTTTTTTCACTGTAAACCTCTTTGCAAGAGCTTGTGATTCTAGTGCTCTATGGGGCAGTTGTTTATTGACATTTTGAATGCTGTAAGGTCATTTTATGATGACTTTCAAGAAACTACTGGCATTACTTTTGTTTATTTAGATTTCCATTCAATATCTATATGTTTATATGAGTCATAAACACACAGCCATGGAAGCTCCTCTGAGATCACTACTGTTACAGGAACACAGACCCAGGGAAGTCGGTGGCCTTCAATAACACCTCCAACAAGGGCTCCTTTATTGAAATCTTGACCACAGAGCATGTGCTAGGTCTTTTGTCCCTGGCTTGCTCAGTTCTGTCCTAATAACTAAGCAACCAAGACAGCCTAGTCAATCAGGCAGCTTGTAAATTGCTTTCAGTGGCAAAGGAAATAGACTGATGGTCACACAGTCACAGGCATCAAGCTGGCATCCTGGGCTCATGTATTGCCATAGTCTCAGTGAACTCAAACCTAGGGAACCACTCGTGTAGAAAACTCAGACACACTAGAATACCAGGCAGCAAAATTATAAACAGCATTCCCGAAAGGGCAAAGAAACAGAAACTGCTTTGCTTTCCTATAAGTGGAACAATCACACTTTACACCTGTTGTTCTAGTGTACCAACTGCCCTAACATTTCCCTCAGATTTTTAATTTTTTAATAAGAAAGTGTTAATAGCTGCATTGGTAGACTTCTACTTTGTATTGCTGCTTCTGACATGATCTTAGCTAGCACTGTGGGAGATGTATGCAGGATAAACAGATATTTTACTTTAACATGTGATCAACTCTAAAAGAAATCCAGCAATAACCCATCTCTCTTTCCTTTTTTCCCAGACCCAGTGTAACAAGTTCCTCCCTTTTTGAAAACCGCACACTCAGCACCTGCTGGTAAACACAGCGCCCTCAGGCGAGAGAGAGCTCAGGAAGCTCATTTCTTGCAGTTGCAGAGCTGATTGAGAAGCCGGGGCTCAAGATCCCTGCCTCCATCATTGGGCCAATTGTGGTCTGGCCACACCCACACCTTTCCAAATGCGTGTAGCCACTGAGCCATCAGTTGGTGAGATCTGTAGAAATGTGAGACTTCATTGGCCAGGTGAGAAACATAAATGGAAACTAGAGCCTCGCCATCTGATCATAGAGCTTAGAGAGCAGCCTGAAGACTGTCATTACACAGTGTTGTGATTCACTATGTGATGTATACAGGGTTCCCGGTGACTCAGATGGTAGAGAGTCCGCCTACAATGCAGGAGACCTGGGTTCAATGCCTGGATTGGGAAGGTAACCCGGAGAAGGAATGGAAGCCCACTCCAGTATTCTTGCCTGGAGAATTCCATGGACAGAGGAGCCTGGCAGGCTACAGTCCATGGGGTCACAAAGAATTGAACATGACTGAGTGACTAACACTTTCACACCCATAAGGTGTATATACATATAACAGTAGCTATTTTCATTTAGTAAAGCTGTTTTGTTTTGCAATAAACTTTTTCAGCAGCAGAGAACTCAAAAAAGCCCAAAGCACATATTCAGCAAAAAGTTAAGCTCTGAATTTGATTTCACAAGAAAGTTGACGATGAGTATGAAAGTTATAAGGAATATTTAACAACACAGTTTACCATCTATCGTGACGGTTAAGTGATACCACTGCCCACATGAAAACCAGAACACAACTCTTTGGAAGAAGTACAAGCATCTCTTCCCTAAGTTAGAAGTTTCTTTAGCACTATCTCCAAAAATGGCTGTTGAACATATGTGCTTACAAAAAGAGTGTTTACAGATCTCTTGGTGAAGCATGACTTTTCACTTACCTCCAATGATTGTTCTTCATTAACTTCACCCACTTTGGATTCCAAATTTCCTTCTGGACACATGAAAAGTAAAGTAATAACTCCATTATCAGAAGAACTGCACAAACAGTTGAACGAGGCCAGTTTTATTCTGGTGTCCTCAGTTCAGTTCAGTTCAGTCACTCAGTCGTGTCCAACCCATGGACTGCAGCACACCAGGCCTCCCTGTCCATCACCAACTCCCGGATTTTACTCAAACTCATGTCCATTGAGTCAGTGAGGTCATATAACCATCTCATCCTCTGTCGTCCCCTTCTCCTCCTGACTTCAACCTTTCCCAGCATCAAGGTCTGATCCAATGAGTCAGTTCTTTGCATCAGGTGGCCAAAGTATTGGAGTTTCAGCTTTAGCATCAGTCCTTCCAATGAATATTCAGGACTGATTTCCTTTAGGATGGACTGGTTAGATCTACTTGCAGTCCAAGGAACTCTCAAGAGTCTTCTCCAATACCACAGTTCAACAGCATCAATTCTTTGGCGCTCAGCTTTCTTTATAGTCCAACTCTCACATCCATACATCACTACTGGAAAAACCATAGCTTCGACTAGATGGACCTTTGTTGGCAAAGTAATGTGTCTGATTTTTTTTTAATTAATTTATTTTTTATTGAAGGATAGTTGCTTTACAGAATTTTGCTGTTTTCTGTCAAACCTCAACATGAATCTGCCTCTGCTTTTTAATATGCTATCTAGGTTGGTCATAACTTTTCTTCCAAGGAGAAAGCGTCTTTTAATTTCATGGCTGCAGTCACTATCTGCAGTGATTTTGGAGCCCCAAAATATAAAGTCTCTCACTGCTTCCATTGCTTCCCCATCTATTTGCCATGAAGTAATGAGACCAGATGCCATGATTTTAGTTTTTTGAATGTTGAGCTTTAAGCCAACTTTTTCACTCTCCTCTTTCACTTTCATCCAGAGGCTCTTTAGTTCTTCTTTGCTTTCTGCCACAAGGGTGGTGTCATCTGCATATCTGAGGTTATGATATTTCTCCCGGCAATCTTGATTTCAGCTTGTGCTTCTTCCAGCCCAGCGTTTCTCATGATGTACTCTGCATAGAAGTTAAATAAGCAGGGTGACAATATATAGCCTTGATGTACTCCTTTTCCTATTTGGAACCAGTCGTTTTTCCATGTCCATTCTAACTGTTGCTTCCTGACCTGCATACAGATTTCTCAAGAGATGGTCAGGTGATCTGGTATTCCCATCTCTTGAAGAATTTTCCACAGTTTGTTGTGATCCACACAGTCAAAGGCTTTCAGTTAAGTTCACTCCCTGAGTCATGTCTGAGTTTGCAACCCCATGGACTGGGGCCAGGCCTCCCTGTCCATCACCAACTCCTGGAGTTTACTCAACCTCATGTCCATTGAGTTGGTGATGCCATCCAACCATCTCATCCTCTTTCATCCCCTTCTCTTCCTGCCTTCAATCTTTCCCAGCATCAGGGTCAGGTCAAAGGCTTTGGCATAGTCAATAAGGCAGAAGTAGATGTTTTTCTGGAACTCTCTTGCTTTTTCAATGATCCAACAGATGTTGGCAATTTGATCTCTGGTTCCTCTGCCTTTTCTAAAACCAGCTTGAACATCTGGAAGTTCATGGTTCACATACTGTTAAAACCTGGCTTGGAGAATTTTGAGCATTACTTTACTACCATGTGAGATGAGTGCAATTGTGCAGTAATTTGAGCATCCTTTGGCACTGCCTTTCTTTGGAATTGGAATGAAAACGGACCTTTTCCAGTCCTGTGGCCTCTGCTGCGTTTTCCAAATGTGCTGGCATATTGAGTGCAGCACTTTCACAGCATCATCTCTTAGGATTTGAAATAAGTCAACTGGAATTCCATCACCTCCACTAGCTTTGTTCATAGTGATGCTTCCTAAGGCCCACTTGACTTTGCATTCCAGGATGTCCAGCTCTAGGTGAATGATCACACCATTGTGATTATCTGGGTCTTGAAGATCTTTTTTGTCTAGTTCTTCTATGTATGCTTGCCAGAGAAAATCAGTTAATACCAATAATGGTTTTTCTTCATTCAACTCATGAAATCAAAATACATCTTTTGAATATTCATTCTGTCAATGATAAATATCTGACATTATTGTGAATGCTATGTAAGGCTCACATAAGTTCAACATTAAAGATAAAATTATTTCTTCTGTGGTACAGAGATACAAATTTTAGAGTCTAGTGTGGTGATAAAAATTATGTTCTTGCTAAACTGAGAAGCACCTGGAGGACAAATGTACATGAAACTGGATGTGGTAAATGTATAATTAATAATTACAGCCTTAAAAACTCCTATATTGCACTAATCAAAACAGAAACTGTCTTTGTCAAAATGTATAAATATTACACACACACATATGAAAAGGCAAAGTAACTGGATTATAAAACTGTTTATGAGGAAACTAGTGTTCAATTTCATTATAGGAATATACACTGTCTTTGCTGCCTGCCATCCACGTCTGCCCCCAATATTTGCAGAACACATGACAAGAACAGAAATCGAAGCCCACCTGAAAGTGAAGTATGAGTGAGTCAGTCAGTGGTGTCTGACTCTGCAACCCCATGGACTGTAGCCCGCCAGGCTCCTCTGTCCACAGAATTCTCCAGGTAAGAATACTGGAGTGGGCAGCCATTCCCATCTCCAAGTTTTCTTCCCAACCTAGGGGTTGAACCAGGGTCTCCTGCACTGGTTAAGGTTAGGGTTGATTGCATTGATTCTTTAACATCTGAGCCACCAGGGAAGCCCACATAGTTTAAAGCTTTATAAGTTGCAAGTTAACCTACCAAACTGTTAAACATGTTTGATGCTATATACCTTCAATAATAGCCTAAAAAGCCAAATTATAATTTAGAATCCTCAGAGTGCTTGGCATTCCTGCATGGAATGTAGCAATGTGGGAAAAACACCCATTCCTAACCCTTCCTCCTTCCAACTCCCTCTGGCACAGCAAGAGCCTCCCAAAACAATCAAGAACATCCCAGACTAGCCCAAGTTCTGTCAATAGCAGCCCCTCTGCTCATTTCTAAACTGCTATCCTTTGGCCAATTGAGGCCAGGGGTGCCCTACTGGTGGTAAGTTCCACCCTTGGGAAGATGTACCTGAGGAAGGTCCCTGCCCCAGGCAGCAGGTCAGGACCATCAGGGCAAGGAAGTCTGGGGTCTTAGCCACCTCGGCACTTGTCTGGGAGAGCATGTCTCTTTGAACCCTCACACCTGAACTGAGCTGAACAGTTCAGTTCAGTTCAGTCGCTCAGTCGTGTCCGACTCTGCGACCCCATGAATCGCAGCATGCCAGACCTCCCTTTCCATCACCAACACCCGGAGTTCACTCAGACTCACATCCATCAAGTCAGTGATGCCATCCAGCCATATCATCCTCTATCGTCCCCTTATCTTCCTGCCCCCAATCCCTCCCAGCATCAGAGTCTTTTCCAATGAGTCAACTCTCCACATGAGGTGGCCAAAGTACTGGAGTTTCAGCTTTAGCATCATTCTTTCCAAAGAAATCCCAGGGCTGGAGGGAGAGGAGCTAACATGGTGGAGGAGTAAAAAGAACATTTAAACGCCGAGTAAATTCCACAAAACAACTTCTGTATGCCGGCAGAGGACATCAGGCACCCAGAAAAGCAACTCAAGTCTTCGAAAGGAGGTAGGAAAAAATATAAAAGACAAAAAAAGGGTCAAAAGAGGGAGGGACGGAGTTCTGTCCCAGGAAGGGAGTCTTAAAAAGAGAGAAGTTTCCAAACACCAGGAAACCTTCTCACTGCCAAATCTGTGCTGAGCCTTGGAAGCACAGAGGGCAACATAACAGGGAGGAAAAATAAATAATTAAAACCCGCACACTCCGAGCCCTGTGGTAACTCCCCCAGCGGAGAAGCAGCGCAGACGCCTGCATCCGCCATTAGCAAGCGGGGGCTGGGCAGGGAGGTGCGGCGCGGGCTGCATCACAAGAATCTGGCCTGAATACCCCGAGCGCTATCTGAGCGAAATAATTTGGGCTAGCAAACCAGACTGTGGGATATCTACCACGCGAAAAGCCAGCCCTAACCTATGACACCACCAGGCCCGCGCACGGAACAAAGGACTGAACAGAGATAGCCGGCGGCAGACCATCCCCCTCCGGTGATAGGCAACCAGAGCCGGAAAGGGACAATCGCAGCCCCAGAGAGACATTATCTATAAAACTGTAAGCAGGCTTCTTCGCTAACTAAAACTTCTTGGGGTTCTGGAGGGTCAACATCTGCCTGAGAAGGTGTGCCGGTGCACAACTAGATAACCGAGCAGCGGGGACGCGATAAGTCACAGCAATTGTGCGCGCAAAACACCTCATCACGTGAGCTGCTCGGATCTGGGAAGGGCACAAAATGCAGGCCCAACTGAGAGTCTGCGCCTCTGAGGACTACCCGAGTGCCTGAACCTGAGCGGCTTGGACCTGGGAAGTACAGGCAGTCCAGGGCCGGCCGCGGATGGTTCCCGGCAGAGCAACCTAGAGCCTGTGCAGCCTGGGCAGAGAGGCTACACGCGCCGTGAAGTGGCGGGGGGGGGGGGGGGGGGGGGGGGGGGGGGAGCAGACCCAGTGTAGCTGAGGCACTGCGAGCACACGCCAGTGTTATTTGTTTGCAGCATCCCTCCCTACCTCCCCTCAGCATGACTGAACAAGTGAGCCTAAAAAAAAAAAAGTGTCCTCCACCGTCCCCTTTGTGTCAGGGCGGAAACCAGACACTGAAGAGACCAGCAAACAGAAGCTATAACAGAGGGAACCGCCTTGGAAGCTACAGGCAATAGATTAAAACCATGTGGTTACTACTATCTACATAGGAAGGGGCCTATAGATCTTAAGAAATATAAGTCGGACCAAGGAACTAGCCAAAAATGAACTGAACCCACAACTCTCACAACAAAACCGGAGAAAGTCCTAGATATATTTTTACTATTTGTACGATCATTCTTTCTTTTTTTTTTTTAATTATTTTTTTAATTAAAAAAAATTTTAAGTCCCTATTATTCCTTTAATTTCCACTTTTATAGCTTCTTACTTTGCAAAAAAAAAAGACCCTATTTTTTTTAAGCAAACTTCATATATATACACTTTTTAATAATTTTTTTGACTTTTTTTTCCTTCTTTTCTTTTACATTGTATTTTTGAAATTCCAAACTCTACTCTAGATTTTTAATATTAGCTTTTTAGTATTTGTTATCAATTTTGTACCTATAGTTTTTTTTTGTTTTTGTTTTTGTTTTTTTTTTATATAACTTCTGTGACCCTTTTTTTTTTTTTAATTTTTCTCTGTTTCTTTCTCTTCTTCTTCTAAATAACGTCGTATATCTGAAATTCCAAACTCTACTCTAGATTTCTAATTTATGCTTTTTGGTATTTGTTATGAATTTTGTACCTGTATTTTTTTATATATATAATTTATGCGACTTTGTTTGTTCTTTTTTTTTTTTTTTTTTTCTCTCTTTCTTTTTCTTCTTCTTTTTTTAACATTGTATTTTTGAAATTCCAAACTCTACTCTAGACTTTTAAGTTTTGCTTTTTGGTATTAATTATCAATTTTGTACCTATATTTTCTTTATAATTTTTGTGACCTTGTTTGTTTTTGTTCGTTTTTTCTCTCTTTATTTTCCTTCTTCTTTTCTTTAACATCATATTTTTGAAATTCCACACTCTACTCTAGATTTTTAATTTTTGCTTTTATGTATTTGTTACCAACTTTGTACCTTTAAGAATCCAATCTTCAGTACCCATTTTTCACTAGGGACCGAGATTACTGGCTTAACTGCTCTCTCTCCCTTTGGACTCTCCTTTTTCTCCACTAGATTGCCTGCGTCTCCTCCCTAACCCCTCTCTACTCTACCCAACTCTGTGAATTTCTGTGTGTTCCAGACGGTGGAGAACACTTAGGGAACTGATTACTGGCTGGATCTGTCTCCCTCCTTTTCATTCCCCCCATTTATCCTCCTGGCCACCTCTGCCACCTTCCTCCTTCTTCTCTTCTCTGTATAACTCTGTGAACAACTCTGAGCGGTCCAGTTGTGGAGTGCACATAAGGAAGAGATTACTGAATAGCCCACTCTCTCCTCTATTGATTCCACCTCATCTCATTCGGGTCACCTCTAACTCCCTCCTCACTCTTCTCTTCTCCATATAATGCTGTAAACCTCTCTGGGTGAAACAAGTTTCAGGGCAAGACATACCAAGCAACTTCTCCAGCAGCAAGGAACACAGCCCTGAGCTCCAAGATACAGGCAGCCCAAAGTCACCCCAAAACCATAGACATCTCATAACTCATTACTGGACATTTCATTGCACTCCAGAGAGAAGAAATACAGCTCCACCCACCAGAACACCGACACAAGCTTCCCTAACCAAGAAAGCTTGACAAGCCACCTGTACAAACCCAAACAGAGAGAGGAAACGCCACAATAAACAGAACTCCACAAACTGCCAGAATACAGAAAGGACACCCCAAACTCAGGAATTTAAACAAGATGAAGAGACAGAGGAATATCCAGCAGATAAAGGAACAGGATAAATGCCCACCAAACCAAACAAAAGAGGAAGAGATAGGGAATCTACCTGATAAAGAATTCTGAATAATGATAGTGAAATTGATCCAAAATCTTGAAATCAAAATGGAATCACAGAAAAATAGCTTGGAGACAAAGATTGAGAAGATGCAAGAAAGGTTTAACAAGGACCTAGAAGAAATAAAAGAGAGTCAATATAAAATGAATAATGCAATAAATGAAATTAAAAACACTCTGGAGGCAACAAATAGTAGAATAACAGAGGCAGAAGATAGGATTAGTGAATTAGAAGATAGAATGGTAGAAATAAATGAATCAGAGAGGATAAAAGAAAAACGAATTAAAAGAAGTGAGGACAATCTCAGAGACCTCCAGGACAATATTAAATGCTACAACATTCGAATCATAGGGGTCTCAGAAGAAGAAGACAAAAAGAAAGACCATGAGAAAATACTTGAAGAGATAAGAGTTGAAAACTTCCTTAAAATGGGGAAGGAAATAATCACCCAAGTCCAAGAAACCCAGAGAGTCCCAAATGGGATAAACCCAAGGCGAAACACCCCAAGACACATATTAATCAAATTAACAAAGATCAAACACAAAGAACAAATATTAAAAGCAGCAAGGGAAAAACAACAAATAACACACAAGGGAATTCCCATAAGGATAACAGCTGATCTTTCAATAGAAACTCTTCAAGCCAGGAGGGAATGGCAAAACATACTTAAAGTGATGAAAGAAAATAACCTACAGCCCAGATTATTGTACCCAGCTAGGATCTCATTCAAGTATGAAGGAGAAATCAAAAGCTTCTCAGACAAGCAAAAGCTGAGAGAATTCAGCACCACCAAACCAGCTCTCCAACAAATACTAAAGGATATTCTCTAGACAGGAAACACAAAAACGGTGTATAAACTCGAACTCAAAACAATAAAGTAAATGGCAACAGGATCATACTTATCAGTAATTACCTTAAGCGTAAATGGGTTGAATGCCCCAACCAAAAGACAAAGACTGGCTGAATGGATACAAAAACAAGACCCCTACATATGTTGTCTACAAGAGACCCACCTCAAAACAGGGGACACATACAGACTGAAAGTGAAGGGCTGGAAAACGATTTTCCATGCAAATAGGGATCAAAAGAAAGCAGGAGTAGCAATACTTATATCAGATAAAATAGACTTTAAAACAAAGGCTGTGAAAAGAGACAAAGATGGTCACTACATAATGATCAAAGGATCAATCCAAGAAGAAGATATAACAATTATAAATATATATGCGCCCAACACGGGAGCACTGCAATATGTAAGACAAATGCTAACAAGTATGAAAGGAGAAATTAACAATAACACAATAATAGTGGGAGACTTTAATACCTCACTCACACCTATGGATAGATCAACTAAACAGAAAATTAATAAGGAAACACAAACGTATAGGCAAAACACTCTCTGACATACATCACAGCAGGATCCTCTATGACCCACCTCCCAGAATATTGGAAATAAAAGCAAAAGTAAACAAATGGGACCTAATTAACCTTAAAAGCTTCTGCACATCAAAGGAAACTATTAGCAAGGTGAAAAGACAGCCTTCAGAATGGGAGAAAATAATAGCAAATGAAGCAACGGACAAACAACTAATCTCAAAAATATACAAGCAACTCCTACAGCTCAACTCCAGAAAAATAAACGACCCAATCAAAAAATAGGCTAAAGAACTAAATAGACATTTCTCCAAAGAAGACATACAGATGGCTAACAAACACATGAAAAGATGCTCAACATCACTCATTATCAGAGAAATGCAAGTCAAAACCACAATGAGGTACCATCTCACACCAGTCAGAATGGCTGCAATCCATAAGTCTACAAATAATAAATGCTGAGAGGGTGTGGAGAAAAGGGAACCCTCTTACACTGTTGGTGGGAATGCAAACTAGTACAGCCACTATGGAGAACAGTGTGGAGATTCCTTAAAAAACTGGAAATAGAACTGCCTTATGACCCAGCATCCCACTACTGGGCATACACACTGAGGAAACCAGAAGGGAAAGAGACACATGTACCCCAATGTTCATCACAGCAATGTTTATAATAGCCAGGACATGGAAGCAACCTAGATGCCCATCAGCAGATGAATGGATAAGAAAGCAGTGGTACATATACACAATGGAGTATTACTCAGCCATTAAAAAGAATACATTTGAATCAGTTCTAATGAGGTGGACGAAACTGGAGCCTATTATACAGAGTGAAGTAAGCCAGAAAGAAAAACACCAATACAGTATACTAACGCATATATATGGAATTTAGAAAGATGGTAATAATAACCCTGTGTACAAGACAGCAAAAGAGACACTGATGTATAGAACAGTCTTATGGACTCTGTGGGAGAGGGAGAGGGTGGAAAGATTTGGGAGAATGGCATTGAAACATGTAAAATATCATGTATGAAATGAGTCGCCAGTCCAGGTTCAATGCACAATACTGGAGGCTTGGGGCTAGTGCCCTGGGACGACCCAGAGGGATGGTATGGGGAGGGAGGAGGGAGGAGGGTTCAGGATGGGGAACACAGGTATACCTGTGGTGGATTCATTTTGATATTTGGCAAAACTAATATAATTATGTAAAGTTTAAAAATAAAATAAACCATACATAAAAGTTAAAAAAAAAAAAAAGAAAAAATAGGAAAAGCTGGTATAAGTCTGGAAAGCAAATATACAATATCAATGGGCCAGAGATACTGATAAGTTCTAAAAGATATCCGATGGGATGTATTGGTCCCATATTGTGGTCTTTTGGTAACTGTACTCTCAATTTTACTACAGAATCTCTTAGTTTTGTCTGCTATATTTGTCAATGTCTGAGAAAGGTATGTTAAATTATTTCCCAGGGATTCTGAAATGGTTAGGTTCTTATATTTCAAAAACACAAGACCATACCTGTCCTCAATATGTTAGACACTACCCAAGGAATCATGACCATGATAAATTCTTGTGTATTATGTCTCCTGTTGCCAATAATAAAAACTTTCCTTTGGTCCTTCTTAAAAAAAAAAAAAAAAAAAAGGAAACACAAACGTTAAACGATACAATAGACCAGTTAGACCTAATTGATATCTATAGGACATTTCATCCCAAAACAATGAATTTCACCTTTTTCTCAAGTGCACATGGAACCTTCTCGAGGATAGATCACATCCTGGGCCAAAAATCTAGCCTTGGTAAATTCAAAAAAATAGAAATCATTCCAAGCATCTTTTCTGACCATAATGCAGTAAGATTAGATCTCAATTACAGGAGAAAAACTATTAAAAATTCCAACATATGGAGGCTGAACAACACACTACTGAATAACCAACAAATCACAGAAGAAATCAAAAAAGAAATCAAAATTTGCATAGAAACTAATGAAAATGAAAACACAACAACTCAAAACCTGTGGGACACTTTAAAAGCAGTCCTAAGGGGAAAGTTCATAGCAATACAGGCATACCTCAAGAAACAAGAAAAAAGTCAAATAAATAACCTAACCCTACACCTAAAGCAACTAGAAAAGGAAGAAACGAAGAACCCCAGGGTTAGTAGAAGGAAAGAAATCTTAAAAATTAGGGCAGAAATAAATGCAAAAGAAACAAAAGAGACCATAGCAAAAATCAACAAAGCCAAAAGCTGGTTCTTTGAAAGGATAAATAAAATTGACAAACCATTAGCCAGACTCATCAAGAAACAAAGGGAGAAAAATCAAATCAATAAAATTAGAAATGAAAATGGAGAGATCACAACAGACAACACAGAAATACAAAGGATCATAAGAGACTACTATCAACAATTATATGCCAATAAAATGGACAACGTGGAAGAAATGGACAAATTCTTAGAAAACTACAACTTTCCAAAACTGGACCAGGTAGAAATAGAAAATCTTAACAGACCCATCACAAGCACAGAAATTGAAACTGTAATCAAAAATCTTCCAGCAAACAAAAGCCGTGGTCCAGACAGCTTCACAGCTGAATTCTACCAAAAATTTAGAGAAGAGCTAACACGTATCCTGCTCAAACTCTTCCAGAAAATTGCAGAGGAAGGTAAACTTCCAAACTCATTCTATGAGGCCACCATCACCCTAATACCAAAACCTGACAAAGATCCCACAAAAAAAAGAAAACTACAGACCAATATCACTGATGAACATAGATGCAAAAATCCTTAACAAAATTCTAGCAATCAGAGTCCAACAACACATTAAAAAGATCATACACCATGACCAAGTGGGCTTTATCCCAGGGATGCAAGGATTCTTGAATATCCACAAATCAATCAATGTTATACACCACATTAACAAATTAAAAAATAAAAACCATATGATTATCTCAATAGATGCAGAGAAAGCCTTTGACAAAATTCAACATCCATTTATGATAAGAACTCTCCAGAAAGCAGGAATAGAAGGAACATACCTCAACATAATAAAAGCTATATATGACAAACCCACAGCAAACACTATCCTCAATGGTGGAAAATTGAAAGCATTTCCTCTAAAGTCAGGAACAAGACAAGGGTGCCCACTTTCACCATTACTATTCAACATAGTTTTGGAAGTTTTGGCCACAGCAATCAGAGCAGAAAAAGAAATAAAAGGAATCCAAATTGGAAAAGAAGAAGTAACACTCTCACTGTTTGCAGATGACATGATCCTCTACATAGAAAACCCTAAAGCCTCCACCAGAAAATTACTAGAACTAATCAATGATTATAGTAAAGTTGCAGGATATAAAATCAACACACAGAAATCCCTTGCATTCCTATACACTAATAATGAGAAAACTGAAAGAGAAATTAAGGAAACAATTCCATTCACCATTGCAACGGAAAGAATAAAATACTTAGGAATATATCTACCTAAAGAAACTAAAGACCTATATACAGAAAACTATAAAACACTGGTGAAAGAAATCAAAGAGGACACTAATAGATGGAGAAATATACCATGTTCATGGATTGGAAGAATCAATATAGTGAAAATGAGTATACTACCCAAAGCAATTTATAGATTCAATGCAATCCCCTATCAAGCTACCAACGGTATTCTTCACAGAGCTAGAACAAATAATTTCACAATTTGTATGGAAATACAAAAAACCTCGAATAGCCAAAGCTATCTTGAGAAAGAAGAATGGAACTGGAGGAATCAACCTACCTGACTTCAGGCTCTATTACAAAGCCACAGTTATCAAGACAGTATGGTACTGGCACAAAGACAGAAATATTGATCAATGGAACAAAATAGAAAGCCCAGAGATAAATCCACGCACATATGGACACCTTATCTTTGACAAAGGAGGCAAGAATATACAATGGATTAAAGACAATCTCTTTAACAAGTGGTGCTGGGAAAACTGGTCAACCACTTGTAAAAGAATGAAACTAGAACACTTTCTAACACCATACACAAAAATAAACTCAAAATGGATTAAAGATCTCAACGTAAGACCAAAAACTATAAAACTCCTAGAGGAGAACATAGGCAAAACACTCTCCGACATACATCACAGCAGGATCCTCTATGACCCACCTCCCAGAATATTGGAAATAAAAGCAAAAATAAACAAATGGGACCTAATTAAACTTAAAAGCTTCTGCTCAACAAAGGAAACTATTAGCAAGGTGAAAAGGCAGCCTTCAGAATGGGAGAAAATAATAGCAAATGAAGCAATGGATAAACAACTAATCTCAAAAATATACAAGCAACTCCTACAGCTCAACTCCAGAAAAATAAATGACCCAATCAAAAAGTGGGCCAAAGAACTAAATAGACATTTCTCCAAAGACATACAGATGGCTAACAAACACATGAAAAGATGCTCAACATCACTCATTATCAGAGAAATGCAAATCAAAACCACTATGAGGTACCATTTCACGCCAGTCAGAATGGCTGCAATCCATAAGTCTACAAGCAATAAATGCTGGAGAGGGTGTGGAGAAAAGGGAACTCTCTTACACTGTTGGTGGGAATGCACACTAGTACAGCCACTATGGAGAACAGTGTGGAGATTCCTTAAAAACCTGGAAATAGAACTGCCTTATGATCCAGCATCCCACTGCTAGGCATACACACTGAGGAAACCAGAAGGGAAAGAGACACGTGTACCCCAATGTTCATTGCAGCACTGTTTATAATAGCCAGGACATGGAAGCAACCTAGATGTCCATCAGCAGATGAATGGATAAGAAAGCTGTGATACATATACACAATGGAGTATTACTCAGCCATTAAAAAGGATACATTTGAATCAGTTCTAATGAGATGGATGAAACTGGAACCTATTATACAGAGTGAAGTAAGCCAGAAAGAAAAACACCAATACAGTATACTAACGCATATATATGGAATTTAGAAAGATGGTAACAATAACTCTGTGTACGAGACAGCAAAAGAGACACTGATGTATAGATCAGTCTTATGGACTCTGTGGGAGAGGGAGAAGGTGGGGAGATTTGGGAGAATGGCATTGAAACATGTATAATATCATGTATGAAACGAGTCACCAGTCCAGGTTCGATGCACGATACTGGATGCTTGGGGCTGGTGCACTGGGACGCCCCAGAGGGAGGGTATGGGGAGGGAGGAGGGAGGAGGGTTCAGGATGGGGAACACAGGTATACCTGTGGTGGATTCATTTCGATATTTGGCAAAACTAATACAATATTGTAAAGTTTAAAAATAAAATAAAATAAAAGAAATCCCAGGGCTGATCTCCTTCAGAATGGACTAGTTGGATCTCCTTGCAGTCCAAGGTACTCTCAAGAGTCTTCTCCAACACCACAGTTCAACAGCATCAATTCTTCGGCACTCAGCTTTCTTCACAGTCCAACTCTCACATCCATACATGACCATTGGAAAAACCATAGCCTTGACTAGACGGACCTTTGTTGGCAAAGAAATGTCTCTGCTTTTCAATATGCTGTCTAGGTTGGTCATAACTTTTCTTCCAAGGAGTAAATGTCTTTTAATCTCATGGCTGCAGTCACCATCTGCAGTGATTTTGGAGCCCAAAAAAATAAAGTCTGACACTGTTTCCCCATCTATTTCCCATGAAGTGATGGGACCAGATGCCATGATCTTCGTTTTCTGAATGTTGAGCTTTAAACCAACTTTTTCACTCTCCACTTTCACTTTCATCAAGAGGCTTTTCAGTTCCTCTTCACTTTCTGCCATAAAGGTGAACAAGAGCTGAAAAAGAGACCTCTAAATGTAGGACCTCTAAAATGCTGGCAACAGTCCTACTGTCTCAGACTTAGATTTAAGACATTGTCAATTGCATTTTAGAAATGTCTCGAGTTTTAAAGAGCCATTTTGAAAATAAACTTAAGTGCCTAAAAATAGCACTGAAATACACACACATGCACAAAATCATCAAATCCCTGACGCTCTGAAAATGGAGGAAGTAGTATTATTAACTCAGAAAATGAGAATAACATAAACCTTCAGAGACCAGTGGCTCAGGCAGCAAAGAATCCGCCTGCAATGCAGAAGACCCAGGTTCAACACCTGGGTTGGGAAAATCCACTGGAGAAGGGAATTGCAATCCACTCCAGTATTCTTGCCTGGAGAATCTCATGGACAGAGGAGACTGGCAGGCTACAGTCCATGGGGTTGCAAAGAGTCTGACACAAGTGAGTGGCTAACACTTTCCCTCCTAAGCAAGACCAGCTTCTGAGAGTGTGGCCTGTGTAGGCACACAGGGACCCTTAGCTCAGAAGGGCCCACACTTGGTTTCATGCTCACCTGTCACCTTAACATTCTTCTCATTCTTGGAATGAGAAGCCCGATGTCTCCATTCCACACTGGGCCCTGTAAGTCCTGCAGCCAGCCGGGCCCGTTCTTAAGCAAGAGGTTTCCTATGAAACTTGAGCACTGTTTTCCCTTTGAAAAAAAGTCAACAGAGCCAGCATTTCACTTTTGATTATTTCACTTTCACTCTAGGCCAAGACAAAAACCTAAGGGCAGGGGGGAAAATGGTTTTTCAAGGGCACCAGAATATTTGCAAACCTTGACAAAGGTTCCATCAGAGGGTTCAGGCTGGTTCTTGTCATCCTGGAATTGCCTCACCCACACCCTGCCTAACCCCTGATTAAATGCCACCATTTCACCGTGGTGTCATCTTGGTCCTTTCTTCCACTGCTAACCCTATGTCTTTTGATTACAGAGGTTTGCTTTTTCTTTGTGAATGTTTTTTCAATTCTTTTCTACTTTTTTAGATTAAAGTTTGGAGTAGTATTTTTATTGAAGCATGACGCCAGGCAGAGATAGGAAGCTCTCCAGCATATCTTTATTAATCCAGGGCAAGTCCATTTTGAAAGAAAGAAAGAAAAAGGAAATATATAAAGGGCAAGGGCTGGCCTTGGCAGATCCTCACAGCAGGGACAGAGCCTGACACACTGCAGAAAGGTCTTCAAGGAAACAGAGCCAAATTGTCTTCGGTATCAAATCCCCCAATGACTGACATTCCCTTAGCCTCCTCTTCCTTCCACCAGCCCCAGGACCTCTATCTCATGAACCCTGACTTGGACTTTCTTAACTCACTATCTATTCTGCAGACTTTCTCCTACAAATCTCCAATGTCTCCCTCCCCCAGCCGTTAAACAAGGAAAACCCCCAAAGCCAGCCTTCTTCAGACATGGATGGCTCCCAGGGAGACAGGGTGACTTTATAGGTGACGCTGAAGGGCTACCAGCTCAGCATCACAGACATGAGGCACACCCTTCAGGCTCATAGCAAGCTGCCAATTTCCCTCTTTAAGGTAAAACACGGAAGCCCAGCTTGACTGACTTGAAACTCAGAAGCCAGGGGAAATCTGGCTCTTTCCTTCTCTGCCTCACATTGTGTGCACACCTATTTTCTCTCTGAGTTATTCTGAAAGAATCACCAGAGCCTGGGGTTCGGGGCAGAGGTGCAATAAAGGTTAATGAAATAGGGAAGGCCCGAAAAAGAACCGGGCTTTCTGAATGATGGGAACAGACAAGGCCACTCCTCCATCCCCTCACCTTCAAGCTCCCTCTGGGGTTCCCTCCTCCAAGGAAATCAGTCACAGGACAGAGGTACAGAAATGATAAGATTTTTCTACAGTGCTCTGAAAACATCCCCTCCTTCTTGAATTTCTAAAAAGTCTCCATCTCGTTTTTTTCTGTACTTCTCTGAGATGTGATTCTCAAGTTTCAGTTACTAGATTTGTTTCTAGGAGCAATACTCTGAATGTTAAAAATTGATGTGGTGTAAGCACAGAGCATCAGAGCACCTGTCTTTGCAGCTGCAGGTCATGGGGAGGGAAGGGGAATGGGTGGGCAGGTTCTGCTCAAGAGCCCTGAGGCAGCAGCCACTTGCCTCCCAACAGAAAACTATCCAATATTTAACGTGGGATCTGTCATACCAGTGCTTACCAACTGAATACTGGCTCTATTAACAAGCCTTTCTTGGCTCAAATAAATGTGGGGTCAGATATGTCTGGGTTGGAATCCTTGATCCTTCACTAGCAGATGTAGTCGTGAGCTTAGGTAAGTTATCTGACTCTTTGACCCTTAGTTTCCACATCTTTAAGACTGGAATAACTCACCTCTTAGTTCCTTATGACATTTACAAAGACAATGTACATAAAGTGCCTCTCAACTCACATTTTGCTCACATAGAATTCAAGATCCTGTCCCTAGAGAATGTGGCCTAGGAAAAGGACAGTAGATGTGACTGCTATAAGTGGCAGGTGGTATTAAGTGGCTGCTGTGTGCCAGGTCCTATGCTGGTGCAATACACCTTTTAGCCACTTCATTCTTACCAAGACCCTGTAAACTGGGAATTTCTATCTTTATCGAGGTCCTTTTTTTGTTGCAAATGATAACAATAGCTAATATTTATTGAGCACTAACTAGAAATCCATAAGGAGTTATTGTTACTGACCTCATTTTGCAAATGGGGAAACTGTGATTCACAAAGAGTAGTTAATGTGAACAGTAATTGAATTGCTGTGTACAGGCTGCGAGGACTTCCACTGAAGTCAGAAACCTTGGTTTAAACCGCAGCCCTGAAGGACTTACCAAATCTCTCTAAGCCTCAGTCTCCTCGTGTGTAAAAAGAAATTAAAGGGTTGTGAATTATCCACACAGGGAAAGCGAGGGTGATATACAGATCCATGGGCAGGATTAAGGGAAAACTATGAGGGATGATGAAGCACGTGGTTAGGCGGGTGGGGTGGGAAAGTGCTAGCAACCAACCTAGACCTAAAGAGCCAGAGGAGAGAGTGGGCAGAACTCCATGAGAGCTGTGCTTTCCACTGTTACTAGAGCTAAAGCCATGGACGAGGCCAGAGATGGAGGGTACAGAAATGCAAACACTGCTAACCCGTGGCCTGGCAGGGAGAAAGCCAAGACAAGGGACACCGTGAAGAGGAACTAAAAAGCCTCTTGATAAAGGTGAAAGTGGAGAGTGAAAAAGTTGGCTTAAAGCTCAACATTCAGAAAACAAAGATCATGGCATCTGGTCCCATCACTTCATGGGAAATAGATGGGAAACAGTGGAAACAGTGTCAGACTTTATTTTTCTGGGCTCCAAAATCACTGCAGATGGTGACTGCAGCCATGAAATTAAAAGATGCTTACTCCTTGGAAGGAAAGTTATGACCAACCTAGACCAACCAACCATATTCAAAAGCAGAGGCATTACTTTGCCAACAAAGATCCGTCTAGTCAAGGCTATGGTTTTTCCAGTGGTCATGTATGGATGTGAGAGTTGGACTGTGAAGAAAGCTGAGTGCCGAAGAATTGATGCTTTTGAACTGTGGTGTTGGAGAAGACTCTTGAGAGTCCCTTGGACTGCAAGAAGATCCAATTAGTCCATTCTGAAGGAGATCAGCCCTGGGTGTTCTTTGGAAGCAGTGATGCTAAAGCTGAAACTCCAGTTCTTTGGCCACTTCATGCAAAGAGTTGACTCACTGGGAAAGACTCTGATGCTGGGAGGGATTGGGGGAAAGAGCAAAAGGGGATGACAGAGGATGAGATGGCTGGATGGCATCACTGACTCGATGGACATGAGTCTGAGTGAACTCTGGGAGTTGGTGATGGACAGGGAGGCCTGGTGTGCTGCGATTCATGGGGTCGCAAAGAGTCGGACACGACTGAGCGACTGAACTGAACTGAACTGAACCTCACTCTCCTGGTGCACTCTGGGCTCCTGCTGTATCTCTCATCACTGACCCCACCCAACTGGAAGTTACAGGGTAAGGAGTCAATTGGGCACATTACTGGTCACAGACAGGGTGGAGGAATACACACATTAATGGAGAGTGGCTGGAATGCCAAGGGAAGATCCAGTATGGCTACCTTACTCTACAGACACAGAATTGGTATTGTATGAGTTAGGGTTTCCAGAGAAAAAGAACGAAAAAGGTGGTGAGAGGAAAGGAGGGAGATGCTGAAAACACTAGAAAAACCTTTAGATCTATATAACTGTGCCCTCTGAAGCCTCCTCATCCTGACCCCTAGGCTCATCATCTTTTTCCTCCCACTCAGCACTTGTAGATCATTTAGTGATGCACAAACTAAATTATTCACACAATGTTTTCAAAGTGTATCCTGAGTACATCCTATCCTAACAAATATCAGGCAACTGATTTTTGCCCCCAAAGAAGTGTTGAGCCTCCAGTTTATAACTCATTTATTTAGATAATATTTGATACCAAAAATTCCAGCCAAGCATAATAATTTTGATGGGTCTTTTATTAAAACACCAGACTCTGCTCTAAATTTCCGCTTGTCCATCATTCAATAAATATTCATTGAGCACTTCTAGGCATCAAGTCTGTTCTCCAAGATAGAGATTCAAAGGTGCAGAACAGTGTGGAGATTACTTAAAAAACTGGAAATAGAACTGCCTTATGATCCAGCAATCCCACTGCTGGGCATACACACTGAGGAAACCAGAATCGAAAGAGACACATGTACCCCAGTGTTCATCGCAGCACTGTTTATAATAGCCAGGACATGGAAGCAACCTAGATGTCCATCAGCAGATGAATGGATAAGAAAGCTGTGGTACATATACACAATAGAGTATTACTCGGCCATTAAAAAGAATACATTTGAATCAGTTCTAATGAGGTGGATGAAACTGGAGCCTATTATACAGAGTGAAGTAAGCCAGAAAGAAAAACACCAATACAGTATACTAATGCATATATATGGAATTTAGAAAGATGGTAACGACAACCCTGTATGTGAGACAGCAAAAGAGACACGCATGTATTGAACACTCTTTTGAACTCAGTGGCAGAGGGCGAGGGTGGGATGATTTGGGAGAATGGCATTGAAACATGTAAAATATCATATGTGAAATGAATTGCCAGTCCAGGTTCAATGCATGATACAGGATGCTTGGGGCTGGTGCATTGGGATGACCCAGAGGGATGGGATGAGGAGGGAGGTAGGAGGGGGGTTCAGGATGGGGGACACATGTACACTCATGTCAGATTCAAGTCAATGTATGGCAAAACCAATACAATATTGTAAAGTAAAATAAATAAATAAATAAATTTTTTAAAAAAGGAAAAAAAATATGCACAACCTAAGATTTCTGCTGTCAATAAGGTTTACATCTTAGCTGGGAGGAGATGACACATGTACCTCAACATGAATAATGAAGACAATTAAAACAGGCAGGTATAGTAGGGCATGACAGGGTAGATCCAAGTAAGAATGCATGGTCAGAGAGGCTACTCTGAGAAGTTGACATTTGGGCTGAGATCTGAATAATGAGAAACAGGGAGCCTTGCTAAGATCAGGGCAAGAGTCATCTGGACAGAGAGACAGCCAGACAGCCGGTGCAGAGGCTCTAAGGCAAGAATGTTTGTCATTTTCAGGATCCAAAATGTTGGCTAGTGTGGCTGAAGCACAGTGGGTAGAGTGGTGGTTGTTTGAAATGAAGTCAAAGAATTAATCAGGAGCCAGACCACGGAGGCTTCCTGTCTACAGTAAGGAATCTGGGATTCATTCCAAGTGTGATTGGAAGTCATTGGATGGCTTCAATAAGGGAAGCGACATAATCTAATTTACATGTTTGAAAGATCTCTCTGGCTGCTTTTTTAAAGAGTGGAATCAGATGGAGTGGGAAGAAGAGATAACAGAGAAAAAGCTGGAACACCTGTTAGGAGGCTGGCTCAGAAGCACCCAGAAAAGAAGTAAGAGCAGTGACCAGTAGGAAGCTGCATCAGACCCCGTGCTGTATCACTTCACCTTTCTCTCTTTTTTCACTTTGTCCTTGATAGACATATTTACAGTGATTTAAGTGCTTCCCAGGGACTGCCAGAGAGTCTGTGGCTCAGTCAGTCAGGAGTCTGCCTACAATGCAGGAGACCTGGGTTCAATCGCTTGGTCATGAAGATTCCCTGGAGAAGGAAATGGGAACTCACTCCAGTATTCTTGCCTGGAGAACCCCATGGACTGAGGAGCCTGGTGGGTCACAAAGAGTCAGACACAACTGAAGCAACTTAGCATGCAGCATGCAGAATGCTTTAGACTAAGGAGGTGATTGCGGAGGAGAAAAGAAGATGGCTTTAGGATATAAAAGAGTTGGAGGTAGAATCAAAATGAATTGCTAATGGGCAGATTATAAAAGATGAGAAATCAAGATATGAGGGCTAATACCTAGATTTTGGGCTTAAGCACCTCTATGGATGGTGATGTTGACGGCATAAATTGATGAGACGAAAAGTTCCATGGATAAGCATCTTTAATAAGGAATCATAAGTTCTGTTTCAGCCATACTAACATGTTATGTTGCCTGTGACCTGTTTTTAAATATTTTAAATATTTCTGCATTAAAATATATATGTCATGTATGAATTTGTGTATACACACACACATATGCTTTAATTTAAGCTACACTCTAGGGATGGTTAGTGGTCCTAACTGAGAATTTGACTTCTCAGTGTGTTTGAATAACATTCTATCAAAAATTCTACTCTCCAGATGTCACCCCTATGAGTGCTTCAGGTATCATTATTTCTAACCAACCTCAAGTCTTTGGCTAATTAGCATAAAGAATTCTATAAATGGGGTTTTATTGGCAAAATTAGCTGAAACTGATGAAGTCACTGAAAATAAATATATATGCATTGATTCAAATGTTCTTGAAATACTATCTAGACTTTCATGAACAGGATAGAACAATCTAGAGTCTATTATTGTAGCCTGTACTCTTATGAATGGGGGCTGAGTCTTGATCTCTAATAGTACTGTATTTGACCACTGGTTCTAAGGATTCCAAATGTCAATGCCAACTATAAGGGCAGTTCCTTCTCCAGGGCATCTTCCCAACCCAGAGGTTGAACCCACATCTCCTGCACTGGCAGGAGGATCCTTTACCGCTGAGCCACCAGGGAAGCCCCAACTATAAGGGGAAGGATCTAGAATATTGGTGCATCTGATTCAAATGAGCATTTCATGAAAGTGCAGTTGAGTCTCCTGAAAGGACAGAGAACTGGAACTTCATCAAAGATTTTAAACAACAGCTTAGATCCAGAACAAGACAGGAAGGTCTGCTGTAACCATTTCTATTCAGCATTGTACTAGAGACTCTAGCCAGGGAAATCAGGCAAGAAACTGGAATAAAGGGTATCCAGATTGAAAAGCAGGAAATAAAACTATCTCTATTTGCAGATGACACAATGTTGTATGCAGAAAATCCTAAGGAAACCATTGAAAAAAAAAACTGTTAGTACTAATAAATGAATTCAACAAGTTTGTAGAATACAAGATCAATATACAGTATTGATATCAATATACAATATGATCAATATACAATCAATATACAAAAAGCAATGTATTTTTATTTACATGCAGTGAACAATCCAAAACTAAAATTAAGAAAAAATTCAATTTATAATAATATAAAAAAGAATAAAATACTTAGGAATAAATTTAACAATAGAATTCAAAACTTACAGTCTGGAAACTCCAAAATACTATTGAAAGAAGTAAAAGAACACCTAAATAAATGGAAAGACAACTCATTTCGTGGATCAGAAGACTTAATATTGTTGAGAGGGCAATACTCCCCAAAGCGATCTGCAGATTTAATGCAATCCCTATTGAAATCCCCACTGATGTCTGACCCTAAAATTGACATTCAAATGCAAGAGTCCCAGAATAGCCCAAACAATCTTGGAAATTAAGACCAAAGTTGGAAAACAAAGTCACATGTTCTGACTTGGGGAAGAATATTACGGGGCTATGGAATGCCCCTTCTACACTTGTGGTCATGGATTTTAAGTGATTCCAGTTGATGTGGCCATGTGTTTACACAAACATGCAGGCAAGGAAGGGAAGGAAGTGAAGGCTGTTTGTATAAGGGAATGTTAAAGATAACTGAGATGAAAACAAACAAAAAAATTGAACGATGAATATGATTAGTAAATAGTTTACAGGTAAATATTTGACTGTCCTTTATCTGTTAAATCTTGTCCCTATGCTTTTTTTTTGGGGGGGGGTCTACATTAGAAAAATAATTATCCATATCACTCATTACTCCAGGCTGAATATAACAGCATCTCCAACAATAATCCTTCTCTTTCTCTCTCACCTTTCATTCTTTACCTGTTCTACTCTCAGGTAGGATTTTTAAATATCTTCTAATCAAAGGGTGCTTTGCCCAATGCTGCTATCAGATCTGGTTCTTTTTAAGAGTATGCCCTTTCCCTGCTATATGTGGCATGAGTCTTATCCAAGTGTTACTGTCCTCTCCAAAAACCATCTCAGTCTCTGTGCTTATATGTCAGAGTCACACTCTTTGGAAGCCATACTCTAGACGCCTGCTAGTAAGGTGAATATTGCGGTTGACCCCTCACCTCCTGATTTCTCCTCAGCATTACAGGGGCCCTCCTCCTCCACTATTTCCCTAGGACACAATGGGTTTGCCACAGTATCTAAATTTATCTTGTTTATTTTTTGTTTCTCTCCAAATTCCCATTTCAGTTTCTATCAATTTCAGTTTTCCACTTCTTGATGATATCTTTGAGTCCTCCATCAAATCCAAGTGACTTTAAATGAACGCCAATAGTTTGGAGAAGAAGACAAGAAATGCCATGAACATATACAATCCATGACATCCTGTGGTGGAGGCAAGCAAATTTGTAACTTCTGATTCTGTGTTTAGCAAATGACTGAACATTCAGGGCCTATTAACTATAGAACCCAAGTATAAACCAAGCTGTACTGACTAAAGAGGCTAACTCAAAAATAAATTATATATATATATATATACACATGTGTATATTCTTTTGATTACATGAAAATATGTTTCCTCACAGAGATTTTGAAAAAAAAAAAAAAAGCTCAACCACATGAAATAAAATCCTCATGCTGTAATAAAATATTGCAAATGAATATGCAGTCTCTGAAATATAGAAAATAAAAGAAAACCAAAAATTCCATTAAATCTGCAGCTACATTCATACTCAACCACACGTTAGCATCAGTTAGATTTTGGAAAATTCTCTAGCTTTTTTATTTTGGCTCCTATGTCTTTTCTTAATGTTCAGAAGCTTTTTAAAAATAACAGTTCCTTTGCTAAGCATTGAGTTTGTAGTGGGTCACTCTGCATTTTAATGTGTCACACTAAACACCCACTGAAGAATCTGAGCCAGTCATTATATCCCCAAGTCTCAGCTCTACATTAACACCATCTTATTTTATACTCTTACTATTAATTAAATAAAACAAGAAGTACATTTTTATCAATAATGTTTTAAAAATATTGTTTGCAATGAAGCACGATCGCACAGCTGCCCTCACATGTAGGTGACTGCTGCTCGGTCGATTTGGTTATGGTTACACTGCAGGTGTTCTGTAAATAGTTGCGGAATTGATTTTTCCCTTTTCTAGCCTATCACTTGATGCCTAAAAGTTCTTTAACAAAACAGATGCTTAACTGCAGACAGGGCTTCAAGAGCTGAGTACCTCTTGAGATGTTAAACTTGACTTAAGTGCATACCAAGGTATAAATGATTTTTTCCTAAACTAGATATGGTTCGGAGAAGGCAATGGCACCCCACTCCAGTACTCTTGCCTGGAAAATCCCATGGATGGAGGAGCCTGGTAGGCTGTGGTCCATGGGGTCGCAAAGAGTCGGACACGACTGAGCGACTTCACTTTCACTTTTCACTTTAACGCATTGGAGAAGGAAATGGCAACCCACTCCAGCATTCTTGCCTGGAGAATCCCAGGGACGGGGGAGCCTGGTGGGCTGCCGTCTGTGGGGTCGCACAGAGTCGGACACAACTAAGGCGACTTAGCAGCAGCAGATACGATTAGGCAGGAGAGAGCACTGAATTTAGAGCTTGGGGTGGTGGAATGTGGGGTGAGGGTGCCTCATGCTTGCCATATTGATGATCTTTCCAAGGCTGACTCTATTTTGTAGGTACATATTTGAATTGTGAATTGTTCTCAAAGAGTAGTTACAAAATTTTGTACATCCAAAATCACCACAAGGAAAACTTTTAAGTAAATAAAGTAGAAAAAATATGGTCTACACTACACATGTGAACAAAGAGTTTACATCAACAGGAAAAGGCAACCTTCCTAACTGGAAAATAAATATAAGGCATAATGAGACAAAAATAATAAAAACATTCAATATTAATAAGGATTCAAGGATTGTAAATTTTAGACAAAATGTAAAATTAGTATATCCTTTCCTAAGGATAATAAAGCATTAAGTATTTATAAAATGCCTCATGAATATTCTTTTTTAAGCCACTAATCCCACTTGTGGATTCTTAAGGAAGTACTCAAAATGTACATAAAGATTTATGTTCAAGGAGGATCATTTCAAGACTTTTTTTAATGACTCAAATTGAAAAGCTAAAATTTCCAAAATAGAAAATCAATAATTTTCCAAAAGTAGAAAAGCAATAATTATGAGAAAAAAATTTTATAGCCAATGAGCATGATTTCATAGAAGAATATTAACATGAGAAAATGCTTCTGCTATATTGCATGTTACAGATTGCATGTACAACAATTTTCTGGTGATATATAAAAAGAATCTGAAAGGATATGGGCAATGTTGTGGTTATATCTAGTTGATAGAATTCCAGGTGATTTTATTATTTCCTTTGTGCTCTTTTATAATATTCACAATTTCTATAGTAAATGTGTTACTTTTACAATAATAAAAAAAAAAAAAGCAAGAAATTTTCCTGGAAAAAAATTTTCACCAAAACCCCCAAAAGACTAGCCTCAACCTTAGAGGTCTTTTGGACAGTTTGTTCCAGGAGCTAGTTGGTTCCAAACCCAATACTATTTTAAGTCCTGCAGTGGAAGGCCCACATTTTATTTGCCAGGGACACTAAGTGGGCCAGATGGCTTGCCCACTGGAGGAATATTCTCAACCTGGGTGCCCATCAGAACTGCCTGCAGTGCTTTAAAAATGCATGTGCTCAGGCTTCACCATGTGAGATGCTATAGATTTGAAGTAGATGGAGCTTGGGAATCCTGTGTGTGTGAGAGAGAGGGGGAGAGAGATTTTTCTAAAATTTACTGCCATTTGTGACAAGACTTCTTTTTTATGCAAACAAAAACATATTGTTTTTGTTTGCATAAAAGATATGCATACAAAGATATGCATAAAAGATAGACGTATTTCTATCTTAAATTAAGAATGAATCTAGGAGATAATTTTCTCCTGTAGATATTTAGCACCAGAAATAGGGCTAAGACAAATTGATTATTCTAAAATATAGTTATTATTTGGGGAAGATTTTTCTTCTGCTTTGTAAATAACTATACCATACAACACTCTGTCATTTAGCCACCCTGTCATACAGTATCTAAGGGAGGACAAATACCAAATTAGCATGTTCATTGAGAGGCATTTATTTTACATGTATATGTCACAGAGAGTTTATGGTAGTTTGGCCAAAATAACCATACTTTTACAACTGCCTCAAAATTCTAAGCCAAAGCTATTTTGATGATACCACATAAAAGAAACAGTAGTAGGATCTTGACTGTACCCTGAAGAGGATTCAAATTCTTTCCTGCAGAAAAACTCAAGAGTCCTTACTTAAGGGAGGAGGTAGGATGATCGTCTATGCAAGCATGTTCTTCCAACATTAACAGTTTCCTTAGCTTCAACAAAAGGATGTTAATCCTTTCCTTAGAATTAATGGCTAAGACAACTTCAAGGGCAACCAACTATATAGACCAGATGCACTCCAAGGAGTTGTCATAAAATAAAATCCAAGTTCACTGCAGTGCAATATTTTTTCAAAAGATCAGTTAGACAAACAATATTTGGATGAAATGGCTTAAATGTCACATTTAGATATTATTTTAAAAATATCCTTGGATCAAGAGAGACATGTAGAGACATATATCTTTTCAGATTTTTTGCACTAAATATGGCTTTGAGGAACACCAGTAACTTATATTGAGAATCTCTATGAGGAACAACTTTATAAATGTGTTTCTATACCTATTTTTATGGACATTGCTTTTTTTCTCAAAGTATTTTTATTTTAACAGTATAATTTATAAAGATAACACATATTCACTAAGTAAAATTCAAATAATATAACAAATTATTAAAAAAAAACAGACCCAACCAACTCTACCTCTATATTTGCCCTTTAGAAATGTATCTAAGATATATATAGGTATATGTATTTATATCTAATACACACAGATAATATAGCTAATATATATAGATGGATGTACTACACATAAATAGGGTCTTATCATACAGTCAGCCTTCCAACGATTTCCCGTCTGCAGATTCAACCGTGTATCAAAATTTCCATCCATGGTTGGTTGAATCCTAGGATGGAAAACCACTGGATGTGGAAAACCAACTGAATTCATTGTACTACACAATTTTATATAAGGAACTTGGGCATCTACAGATTTTGGTTACACACAGGGGCTCCTAGAACCAATCTTCTGTGGATAGTGAGAGATGACTATAGCATACTATTTTCAAACTTTTTTTCTTTTAAATATATCAAAGAATATCAATGCACAACAACCTTCTCAGTGACAACCTTCTCAGTTTCTATTCTACAAATGTACCAAATTTATTGAGTATCTTATTGATGTATTACTAATTGATTCTAATTTTTCACATTAAGATATATGGTACCATATTGAACATCCTTGCATGTACTTGATCTTTGTGAAATTATCTGATTATCTCTTTAGGATGGATTTCTAAAAGTGATACTTCTGAAATCACACTTTCTGATTTCAGGAAGAGAGAAGAGTGTTGACCAGGAAGGTGGAAGATGGAATCCCCTTCAAGGTACTATTGTTTCACTTATGTAGCATTATCAAAATAGCTTTTTGGCTTAGAAGATACTTATTGATTAATATGGCTAAACTGACTTTCTAAAAATATTATCCAAACATAGCCTTTCCTACCACCAGTCCTAAGAGGACCATTCCTTCCACCTACTCCCACCATTTTATCACGTTACTTTTCACTTTTTCATACTAATAAATGAATAAATTTTCAAATGTATACTGGCCATTCATATCTCTTCATTAATTGTTCTTTCATGTCTTTAGTCCATTTCTCTACAGAAATGTTTGTTCTTCTCTTAATGATTCATAAGACCCATTATATATAGTGGAGCTTGTAACACTTTGCCATTTTTGTTAACAGATTTTTCGTTACTGTTGTTATTGTTGTTGGTGTCTGTATTTAATAGTTTGTCATTTGCTGGTTGGAGAAAAAAAATGATAAACACAATATTCCACTCACTTTATAAACTGCAATTTTCCATTATCCCTGAAGACCTAACTTGAATCCCACATCTTTTCCTTACCCATCCTAACATGATCTCTGTCTGTCTAACTTGTAACTGATTGTCCGTACAACTTATTTGGCAATTTATTCTACAATGCCTGGTGGCACACCTAAGTGCTGTCAGTCACTCTCAAGGCTTATTTGTACTAGCCAGCAACCAACTCCTTAACAGGAGTTAAGTATTCACTCCATACTCTCAAACCTGGTCTCAATAACAAAACAAGTGCTTATGTAGAGCAACAAATTGGTAAGGGAGGAAGAAATAGGTGACAGAAGTCACCTCAAATTTTCCAGGCTTGAGGAAAGGCTCACCCAGACAGCTTATGCAGTTCTCCTGCACTTCTTGCCTCAACATTCTGACCCAAAGTAAAGCTCATTCCAATCACGTCAGTTCCTGAGATACAGCATTTTCTTTATTGCAAGAGCACCCATATTTCCTAGTTTACCTAAAACATTTCCACTTTGCTCTACTTGTGTATTTCTTAAAAGTTCCCGCTTTTCACTCCCAAAAGTGAAAAGGACGGTAAATTGCCTGCTTACCTTGTCTGCTGCTGCTTTCAGTTTCTTATTCATTTCTTAAGCTAAAAATCTACCCCACAATTTAAAAGACTTGGTAGATGAAGATCGAAATTTCCAAGCAGGATGCAAATTTTGGCCCCTTCTTCTTGGTTTAATTAATAAAATTTATATGTGAGCCTAACCTTGGAAGATTAAAGGAAACATTTAACGTGCAGATAAAAACATTTGCTATTTATATGAGGTTTTTAAAAGGCCATAAAGGGGAGTTTTTTATAGTGTTCATGTTTTCTTCAATTAAATTGAGAACTTTTTGGAGTACCATTATTCTTCCTTTTTTGTACCTTTTCATCATAGCATTTAAAACAGTACTCTGTACTAAGTGGGCATGCAGTAAATACTACTGTGAAACCACTGGGGGCCTGGAGATTTTAATTTGCTTTTTGATTAAGGGTGTCCTTCCTCTTGACTCCTACCATGTCATCACAGACATGTGAGGGGGTAATATTGATAGAGTGCTAAATGGGAAGTGGTATCACAAGAACCCAGTTGAATTAGAAGAGTCCCCTTCATGTCTTTGGCTCGGTTGTCCACGGATAGAGCTCATCTGAATTAGATGTGTCTGAAAATTCAATTACTCCAAATGGAAACATCTGGATCCCTTTTTCTTCCTTTAATCCTTTGTCCTGGTGACTCTGCCAGACAGTCCATATCCCTTGTTGGTTTGGAAGGAAATATATAAGGGCATAGTTAGAAGTGGGGGTAGCTGATGGAAATGTGTCCTTGCCTGTTTTTTCAGTCTATGTGGTCACTTTCCTTCTCTAGCTACTAGAATCACAGATTTTTATCAGAGTGAGAAGAACTGTTTGTGTAACTCCATCTTTTATAGTAGAAGGAATTTCTACCCAGCAAAATTAATGAGCTACTCAAAAATACATATGCAATGATAGCAGAGCTGTACTAGAATTTTTTCTTTTTTGATTCTCAATCTAGAGAATCAAACTTTTTACTACACCAGATTCTAAATACTGTCTGGAAATTAGTTATTGCCTCATTTCAATCTGTCTTACTGGTATTGGATTGATTTAACCTATAGAAAACAACTGCTCATTTAAAATATTTGAATGCTATAAAAAATAAGAAAGATCCCCCCCCACCCAAATTTGCCTGATATCTTTAGTAGATGCTGAGGGATGAGACTGACTTATTTTTTTCGTGGAAGATATCAGCTGAATTCAAATAGATGTGTTTTTGTGTGTTCATAAGCTAGGACAGAATCAGAGAAAAAAAGTCTGACAAAGAAGATCATGAACCATCAAATACATCTCATCCTTGCTCTCTAATTCTTTTCATAGAAAAAGAAAAGTTCTGGGAACAAAGAATAAGGAAGAGGTAGACATATATTTGACCTGTGGTTTTAGATTTAACTTAGGAGAAGCAGAAAATAAGATCTCATTATAATTATACCTGTAGGGGATACAGACAGTCCATTTAGATAAGCCGAGTGTCTAGTTTTCTAAACTAAAAAGAACAGTTTTGATTCTTTGGGCAAATCATGACATCATGCAGTAAAGAGGTTACAAGATACTACTGACCAAGAGAAGTGATTTTTATACAAGCCATCACACGTCTCAGAATACTAAAAAGATATGTTAAAATCTATTTAATCCTATTTTGGACATAAATTCTTATCTTCCCTTCATTCCAAAAAAATGTTCAAAGTGACATTTCTGCTTCTAGCACACATTAGAAAATTATGTGAAAATACATTTGGTTCATGTACAATATTTTGAAAATCTTTATTGAACCAGTTACTCTAGGGTGTAAATTGATCTTCTCATCTCTACTCGCCTTAAGGCTCAAATATGATGTTGGGGTTGTAAGAGACAAAAGGAAATAAAATCTAGAGAGAACAGAGGCTTGACACAAAGGCTCCTTCCATTCAGCAAAAGAATAAGACCAGTAAGAGTGCTTTGGGGTGGAGGTGGGGGAAGGCACAGAGGGAGAGAGAGACAGGAGAGGCAAGCGGAGATGGAACACAGGAGACTGGTGCTGCTTCTCCAGTGCCTAACCTAGAGACTTGTGGAGAAGGGGTATTAGCGAAACCAGGGAGCTCGGGGGACATCGAAAGTAGAGTTCTGCATGCTGTGCCTCCCATTTGGTTGCCTGGGAGAAATACACTGGGCAGGGTGTCCTACGCCAACATGGGGTGGGCCCAGCAGCATAAAGAGAGTGGACAAGTCTGGCCAAGGAAAGCATCATCTCCCTAGCTTTCAAGTGGACAACCCAGAAGATTCCATATGCTCCCACAAAGGAAGCAATGGAAAGGATGGTAAAGGTATGCATTGAGATCCAAAGCAGCCTGCCATGAGGCCCACCATGGTAAGAGGAAGGGGACCTCACAGAGAATTTGCAGAATTCCAGGCTCAGGAATCAGATGGAGGATATGGCAGATCCTCTTCATACTGTTCATAGGGTTCTCAAGGCAAGAATGCTGAAGTAGTTTGCCATTCCCTTCTCCAGTGGACCACATTTTGTCAGAACTTTCCACCACGATCCCTCCATCTTGGGTGGCCCTACACGTCATGGCTCATAGTTTCATTGAGTTAGACAAGGCTGTAAATTGAAGAAAGCAGGGAAAACCACTAGGCCATTCAGATATGATCTAAATCAAATCCCTTCTGATTACACAGTGGAAGTGACAAATAGATTCAAGGCATTAGTTAGATCTGATAGAATGCCTGAAGAACTATGGACAGAGGTTTGTAACACTGTACAGAAGGTAGTGATCAAAAATATACCCAAAGGAAAAAAAATGCAAAAAGACAAAATGGTTGTCTGAGGAGACCTCACAAATAGCTGAGGAAAGAAGAGAAGCAAAAGGCAAAGGAGAAAAGGAAAGATATACCCATCTGAATGCAGAGTTCCAAAGAATAGCAAAGAGAGATAAGAAAGCCTTCCTCAGTGATCAATGCAAAGAAACAGAGGAAAACAATAGAATGGGAAAGACTAGAGATCTCTTCAAGAAAATCAGAGATACCAAGGGAACATTTCATGCAAAGATGGGCACAATAAAGGACAAAAATGGTATGGACCTAACAGAAGCAGAAGATATTAAGAAGAGGTAGCATGAATACACAGAAAAACTATACAAAGATCTTTATGACCCAGATAACCACGATGGTGTGATCACTCACCTAGAGCCAGATATCCTGGAGTGCAAAGTCAAGTGGGCCTTAGGAAGCATCACTACAAACAAAGATAGTGGAAGTGATGGAATTCCAGTTGACCTATTTCAAATCCTAAAAGATGATGCTGTGAAAGTGTTGCACTCAATATGCTAGCAAATGTGGAAAACTCAGCAGTAGCCACAGGACTGGGAAAGGTCAGCTTTCATTCTAATTCCGAAGACAGGCAATGCCAAAGAATGTTCAAACTGTTGCACAGTTGCACTCATTTCACATGCTAACAAGGTAATGCTCAAAATCCTTCAAGTTAGGCTTCAACAGTATGTGAACCAGGAACTTTCAGATGTACAAATTGGATTTAGAAAAGGCAGAGTAACCAGAGATCAAATTGCCAATATCATTGGATCACAGAAAAAGCAAGAGAATTCCAGAAAAACACCTACTTCTGCTTCATTGACTATGCTAAATCATTTGACTGTGTGGATTACAACAAATTGTGGAAAATTCTGAAAGAGATGGGACCACTTGACCTGCCTCCTGAGAAACCTGTATGCAGGTCAAAAAGCAACAGAACCAGACATGGAACAACAGACTGGTTCCAAATTGGGAAAGGAATATGTGAAGACTGTATATTGTCACTCTGCTTATTTAACTTCTATACAGAGTACATCATGTGAAATTCCAGGCTGGATGAAGCATAAGCTGGAATCAAGTTTGCTGGGAGAAATATCAATAATCTCAGATATGCAGATGACACCACCCTGATGGCAGAAAGTGAAGAGGAACTAAAGAGCCTCTTGATGAAAGTGAAAGAGGAGAGTGAAAAAGCTGGCTTAAAACTCAACATTCAAAAAACTAAGATCATGGCATCCAGTCCCATCACTTCATGGCAAATAGATGGGGAAATTATGGAAACAGTAGCAGACTTTATTTTGGGGCGGGGGCTCCAAAATCACCTGAGATGGTGACTGTAGCCATGAAATTAAAAGACGCTTTGCTCCTTGGAAGAAAAGTTATAACCAACCTAGAGAGCATACTGAAAAGCAGAGACATTACTTTGCCAACAAAGGTTTTTAATGTACGGTCAAGGCTATGGTTTTCCCAGGAGTCATGTATGGATGTGAGAACTGGACCATAAAGAAAGCTGAGCACTGAAGAATTGATGCTTTTGAACTGTGGTTGGAGAAGACTCTTGAGAGTCCCTTGGACTGCAAGGAGATCAAACAAGTCAATCATAAAGGAAATCAGTCCTGAATATTCACTGGGAGGACTGAAGCTAAAGCTGAAGCTCCGACACTTTGGCAACCTGATGGGACGAACTGACTCATTGGAAAAGACCCTGATGCTGGGAAAGGCTGAAGGCAAGGGGAGAAAGGTACAACAGAGGATAAGATGGTTGGATGGCATCACTGACTCAATGGGACATGAGTTTGAGCAAACTCTGGGAGCTGGTAAAGGACAGTGAAGCCTGGCATGCAGTAATCCATGTGGTTGCAAAGATTCGGACACAACTTAGAAACTAAACAACAACAATGGCAGATCCTCAACAAGGTCTCCATGAAGAACCTAGATGGGATTAAGGAAGCAGAACGGGGCCACTTGGCCCTCCCAAGATGGGAAATAAGAAGAAAGGAGCAAGTGTGTGTTCATAAGCCACAGATTTTATGGTGGACACCGGAAGGACACTTACGTTATTCATATCTGAGATGGTATGAGTTTAACTTCATAAGCACTCAACATATAGTTATTCAATATTTGGTAGCATACAGTTTATGGTCTTAAAGGTAGGATAAAAGTCCTCGCTGATTCAAAGTTGCAAGGCTCCCATCTACTGGTAATTTGCTTAAATTTCAGGCACATGATTCTTGAAATTGTTGACAATTTAAGAAGAGCCAAATATAATACACAGTGACAAAGAACATCACAATTTCTCAAAATTGCTCAAAATTCTTGTTGATGTTCAAAGGTCAATTGAGAATTTCTAGAGAAGGGTATAGAAATATGAAACAAAGATTTTATTTCCAAGTTGTTTTCGGTATTATAAAAGTTCCTTCATCTTGGAGATCATTGTTAGAGAAAATATATACATAGGGGTTAGAAAGGTAATAAAAACCTTTTGAGAGGAAAAGCTGTAAGGACTGATTACCCTCCAAGAATTTTAATAGAAAAAGATAAAAAACAATCATGTAGTCCTACTAATAACTGTCTAACAGAAATATAATAAGCCACATATGTATTTTAAATTTTCTAGTGGTCACATTTTAAACATGGGTGACTATGGGGAGAGCGTGACTCGGCCAAGCACTTGGACTTGGCTCCTTCATTTCCAACATGGAAGAAACTTACATGGATACCCTGGACCCTGAAAGGCTATTACAATGTCCCTATGATTTAAAAAAAATCAGATATGTGCCTGCAGATTTCCTTATCATCTTATCAAGTACAAAAAGAATAATCCTGACTATTTAAAAACTCTGGCTATCTGCCCCTTCAGTGCCTACCATCAGGCTCCTCTGGCTGAAATCAGGCATATGTCAAGCTGTGATGACAAAAGCTGTATTGAGCAGGATGTAGTCATCCAGGAACCTTGGACAAGAGACTCTGACCGAGCGCACAAAACAGGTGCCCTCCTCAACGATGAACAGGGGGATAAAGATTTGTAGGAACAGACCGGCACCCCATTTGTCTGGAGGCACGGCCAACTACTGTGGTAACCACAGCCCTGCCAGCCAAGCAACATCGTTATGGAGCCCGAGTGATGTGGCTTCAGGCCTGCAAGTTCCCAAGCCTCTGCCATGGAAAAACAATGGAAATGCATAGTAACTGAATATCTATCTCATCAAATGAGAGGCCCTTGCTTCTTCCTGCTACAGCGGGTTCTTCATTTTTTCCCTCCTAATCTAATTATAGAAAGATAAATTATCTGTGACTTTCAAAGTGACAAGTACCTTTTTTTCTCCCCCTCTATGAGTGCTGACTCATTTGATGCAAGAAAGAGCCCTCATGCTCAGAAGAACTGTTTCAAATCAACCATCATTACAGATAACTTGAAAAATAAATTAAAAATAAGAAGCAAAAAGAAATGAGTAAAGATAGTCTCAATAGTAATACTTTGTCTAATGTAAGGTATCTAAAATATTTCTCATTTCAGATATAATCAGTATAAAAATTATTAATGAGATATTTTATAGGCTTTTTTCATACTAAGTCTTCAAAATCCATTATACATTCTACACTTAGAGTATATCTCAACATAGATGCTAAATATTCAGTGGTTAAAGTAAAATCCAGTCCTACCAAAATAATAAATTTGTGTTTAACAGAAAAATGTTACCCTACTACCTTCTATTTTAAATGTAAAATACATAAAATTTTTAAATACTTAAAATTTTTTTTTTGTCACATTAGCCATATTTCAAGTGCTCAACTTGAATGGCTAGTAAATACCTTGTTATACAGCAAATATCCAGGTTGATAATTAGCACAGGTACAAAACTGATGTACACTGAATGAATGCCTGAATAACTTGTCTGAGTTCCACAGTTTACTAGCTGCTACTTTCATATTTTTACACTGAACAATTATCTGGGGCCAATTGGATATGAGAGGAAAGAGAGAAAGGAGCCAAAGAGTTTGGGAGGAAGCCATAAGGAGAATTAGAGTGCCATGGACACAATCAGAAATACTGAGAAGGAAGACTTGGTTCAAAAGGGAAAATAATCAATATTGCAGTTCTGAACGTTCCCTGCTGTGAGGAATACAGCTCCTAACAAAGCTCCCAGTGATCATCAGTAGCACCAACAGAATCTACCATCACAACTGCTCATACCTCTCGATCCACACTGTCCAATGGCTACACATAATCCTGTCCTATCTGGTCTGAAACCGAAGTCAAACTCCAGCTGTACTGTGCTTGGCATCAAACATTAAAAATCCAAATTCAAAAACTAAAAGAAGGGGAGTTTAAGTATAGCTCTCCCCATCAAATCTTGCAACATGCTCTTTTGGTAATAAATATTCTAAATACTGATCCGGCCGGAACTACTGCAATGCTTCGTCATTGGTGCCTGGAGCAATTAGATGCAAAGCCATTAGTCAAGTGGAAGGACCTCCTCTCAGGACAATGGAAGGGTCCTGACCCATTATTAACTAGCGGTCAAGGATGTGCTTGTATTTTTCCACAGGATGCAGATTCTCCAATTTAGATCCGGGACAGGCTGATTCGCCATGTTGCAGTCCCCCAGACATCCGGTTCCCCCATTGCTTCGATCACAAAAGAGGAGCCCACCAGAAGGGGAGGCAAGATAAACATCGAAATCCCAGTGAGACTGACGGGGCTGCTGCAGCGCGAACTCCAACCAGAAAATAATTCTACTTATTCTGTTTTGGCTTGTCTACCCTCTCGTTATGTTTTTCTCTTTACCAACGATTCTGGAAAACTTAATGTACATGTGACTTTCACTGGTGGACCCAATATAGTAACTTGTGAACAATGTATGCTCTCATCTTGTTTAAACCCTCAATATAATGTTTGCTTCTTTGTAGTGTTACAACGTCCACCTTATCTTATGATGTAACCACTTATTGATATGATAATTTTGGTCTTTCTGTATTACAACAACCACAGGATTTAATGCGATCACACGGTTTGTGGGCTTGCTTATCCTGGGAATAGCAGCTTTAATAGCAGCAATTGCTTCTGTTACTGTGGCAGCAATATCATTGACTCAACAAGTGCATACTGCCGAATATGTTGATACCATGTCTAAAAATGTCTCTTTAACTCTAGCAACACAGGAAGCTATAGATAGAAAGTTGGAGATGAGGGTAGATGCCTTGGTGGAGGCAATAATCCATATTGGGACTGAGTTACAGGCTTTAAAAGTGAAAATGGCTCTTGTCATGAAACGCTGATTACAGGTGGATATGCGTGACATCTTTAAAGGTAAATGAGACAGATTATGAATGGGAAAATATCAAAAATCATATCTCAGGTGTTTGGAACAGCTGGCATTGGTCTGGACTTAGGGAAACTTCATAATCAAATACAGACCCTGGAACACTCTCAACTGGATTTTACCACTGCTGGAGCAGCTAATGACTTTTTTCACACCTTCTCTAACTTCATTTCAGGAAAAAACATTCTGTCTAATCTGTTGGTGCTTTCATTTTGCTTCTCATAATCATTCTTCCTTATGTTGTCAGGATTCTTTGGCAGAATATTCAGAAGCTCGCAACTGAGCTGCAGTTGGCTGTTTTAAGAAATAAAAAAGGGGGAGATCCCAGGAGCTGGCATGAGAAGCTCCACCCATGGCAAAGGTCATGAGAAGGAGGCTCAGCATACGCAAAGGCGGGATCGAGCCTCAGGAGTCCCCCTGGAAATTCTTGAGCATCTACCCCCAAAACCAGAGTCTGCCTACTTTCTGCTTTGTGCTCTCACCTACACCTCTGACTTTACGGGGGGCTGTCCCCCACTACCTCTCTCTGAAAAAAAGAGTTAGCTTACAGCTCCAGTTAATAAAGTTCCTGGGTGTGACCGTGTTTCAACCTACAAACTCCTTTGGAAGTCCTCTAGCCTGCCTGAATAGGTTTTTCCGGCCCCATGTGATTGTTCAGAGCCTCCCAACTGTGAGAGGCATGAGATGTTCTAAACTGTCTAAATACAGATTCCTTTGAGCAGTTAAAAGATTGATTAGAAATTGTATTGGTGAAGGGTTTTTCACTTGTTGGGCCAATGTTTGCTGCTAAGCTTCCATATCCCTTATCTGCTGTGTCCCTGGCAGTGTATTGATTAATATAATTGGTGTAATTAGTAGCTTTAATGTTTGTAACCTTGGACCCTTGAGTTAATTCTTTTTCTCGTTGTAGCCCACCACACCTTTGCCCTATAGGAATGCAACTTTATCTAATGCTTTTGGAGGGTGGCACCTGACTCATCACCTTTAGAGAAAAATAAGTTTTCTGAAGAAAGGGTCTTAAAATGTTAACAGGCCTCCGGGCCAGAAGATGATGCAAATCACCTAAACTTTTGCATATGATAAGTTTGCAGGAAGAAAGCCTGGCTTACTGCATGACTCTACCCCTTCCCCCATTATCCTCGATGCATAACTTAAGGTATAAAAACTACTTTGGAAAATAAAGTGTGGGCCCTGTTCACCAAAACTTGGTCTCCCTATGTCGTTCTTTCTCTCACCTTCTGGCTGAATTATTCAGCCTCTTTTCTCCACTGAATTTCCTCACTGAGTTATCCTTATTTCAGCCTCTTTTCTCCACTGAATTTCCTCACTGAGCTATCCTTATTTAACCACTCTTTATATCCTTAATTAATATTTAATTAAGCAATTGTTTCCTGATCCTCGCCGACGCCATCCCCGCTTCGAATTCCCTGGATCCACCGGGGCTGGACCCCGGCAGTTGGTCTGATCCATGATTCTCAGGATGTCCGTCTGAATTTCACACCTACGTCTTTTCTCATAGATATTCTGAACCCTAAATGTCAACTGCTGCCTATTCTGCTCTTCCTAGTGCTTTCCTGCCATCCTCAACACAACCTTTTGCTTCTGACCTTCTTCTAGTCTATGCCCCTGAATTTTGTTACGCCCAGCCCTATCCCTCTCTCTCTCTCTCTTTTTTTTTTTTTTCCAGCCAAGCAACGTGGCATATAGGATGCAGGATCTTAGTCCCCCAAGCATGAATCAAACCCATGCCCCCTGCAGTGGAAGCAGGGAGCATCAATTCGCTTTTTAATTTTTAACATTATAGAACAAAACTGAAGTCTATTAATATTCTATGCTTACATTTCTTAGAGACAAACAGAAATAAAATTCATGAACCAAAAACTGAAAACAAACAAACAAAAAAAGAAGAGTTTATAAATACTAAATATGGATCTGAGCATTAACAGCTGAACAGAGAATGTAATTTTCAAGTGATAACAAGTCCAAGTCACAGGCATGACTTGGACTTCAAGTCATGTCTGTGACACCAGTTCACCTGGGTACCTCTGTATCTGTGGTAGGCATCCTCTCAGATGACCCCCAATGATCCTCACCTCCCAATGTCTATGTCCTGTTCGGCATTAGCCCAACAGAAGACAGCAAAAGTGATGGACTATAACTTCTTCTGATAACGTTCCTCTTGGATTCTCTTTCTCACTTTCTCACTCACTTATTCTGAACAAAGCCAAATGCAGTGTCGCAATCTGCCCTACAGAGAGGTCCACATGGCAAAGAACTAGGGACATCTCAGACGAACAATCCATGAGGAATTTTGGAAGGAGTGAATTTGGAAGCAGAACCCCCTCCAGTCAAGCCTTCAGGTGAGACTTGTGCTCTGGTCAACACTTTGACTGCAGCCTTGTGAGATACCTTGGAGTTTTCCAGGTGGCTCAGTGGTAAAGAATCCACCTGGCAATGCAGGAGCTGCAGAAGACACAGGTTCGAACCTCGAGGCAAAGACAACTAGCTAAGTTGCATCCAGATCTCTAACCTACAGAAACTGTATTTTTAAACTAAGTTTTGGAGTAATTTGTTACATAGCAAGAGATAACTAATACAGCCTGGAACCCTAGTTTTCTTATAGAAAATTCATGCAATCTATCCTATCTACAATGAATTGAATTTTGGACATTTCAAGTGATCACAAGATATTCAAACCAGAATGTGTACAAGATATTTGGTAAAACAGACCTGGAGCCTAAGGAACGGTTAGCATCAAGGTTAAAAAAGGAAGTCATGACAATGTGTTGACTGTCTTTGAAGACTTTGAAGGTAAATATGAAGCATTTGTCAAATGGATAAGGGGAATAATTCTTTTCTTCCCTTGTGAGTCTCACTTGGCAGAGAGAAGGGAGCTCATGAGAAACATTTGGGGAAATTTACCAACATATACACAGCCTCACCTTTCCCCTTTAAACCAGACTTAAATCAGAATCTCCAGGAAGAAAATCCAGTTATGTACATTTTTCTAGGTTCCAAGAGAGTAGAATTTAGAAACACATTAATCTCTTATATAGAATTCCATACGGGCCAGATCTGTTACAGGTTCAATATAACCAAATTTTCCAGAAGGCCTTCATTATAACACAAGCATTTCTTTAACAAGCTAGCATCATAGCACAGAACTATACCACAGTTGATAGCATAAGTCACCTTCTTTTGTACTAAAAGTATCCTCTAAAAATGATTTTCAATGATAAGTGACTTATGCACAGGAAGTTCTTTTAATACCTCACCTAGCCTCTCACTGAGGCAATGAGAAATCTGAAGTTTCATTATGATAGCCTTGAGGATCTGTAAATTATTTCTAGATGCCTAATAGAAATTATATTTTTACCAAGGATAAAAGCTACAGGCTAACTAAAATGTCGTGTCTTTAATTAAACACAGATTAATCACTATACCTATTACTAGCATATTATTAATATTACTATTATCATATGTTAATCAGTATCAAGATGGACAGTTAATGACCCAATAAAAACTACCTACATCAGTATCCAATCTTGATTTTGTAACTAATCTTGAACCTAATACAAAATGACAGCCAAATTAAAGTGAATCACACTTAAGTATCTCTAGACACTTTTGAATTTTCTTACTAGCAGTTAGTATAGTAGAAAAACCAAGAGTATTAGAATCAGAGAATATTAGAACCTGTGCCGTCCTATCTGTACAAAGGGAATTTCCAAACGTCAGTTTTTTCATCTGTTATATGGGGATAATGCTAAAGAATGCTGGGAAATTAAATGAGAAAATGTGGCAGCCTGCTGCTTAGCAAATAGCACAAAGCTTAGCACATACAAGTTCAACGGTTGTTGTTACTGCTTCTTTTCTTTAGTGCTTCTTGGCAAATCAAACATTCGTGCAATCTAATATACTTGTAAATCTTGATGAATATAGACCATTGATTATAATTAAGATCAATAACTCAATCTCCCAAGACAAAAGAAATAAAAGCAAAAATAAACAAATGGGACCTAATCAAACATACAAGCTTTTGCACAGGAAAGGAAGCCATGAACAAAATAACAAAACATCCTACAGGATTCAATAAAATATTCGCAAACAATGTGGCCAACAAGAGGTTAACATGCAAGATACACAAACAACTCATGCTCATACTCAGTATGAGTATATATAACTCAGTATCAAAAAAAATAATCGAGAAACGGTCAGAAGACCTAAACAGATATTTCTCTAAAAAAGACATACAGATGGTCAACAAGCACATGAAAAAATGTTCAACATCGTAATTACCACAGTAATACAAATCAAAACCTCAATCAGTCAGTCACCAGTCAGTCACTCAATCACCAGTCAGAACAACCATTATTAAAAAGTCCACAAATAATAAATGCTAGACAGGGTGTGGAGAAAAGGGAATCCTTCTATAATGTTGGCGGGAATGTAAAGTGGTAGAGCCACTACAGAAAACAGTATGGAGGTTCCTTAAAAACCTAAAAATAGAGCTACCATATGATCCATCAGTCCCGCTCCTGGGCATATGATACATGTACCCCAATATTTATAGAAGCACTATTTACAATAGTCAAGACATGGAAACAACTCAAGTGCCCAACAACAGAAGAATGGATTAAAAGATGCTATCTCTGTCTCTCACTCTCTCTCTTTCTCTCTCTCTCTCATTCACACACACACACACACACACGCACACACACACACACACACAGACACTGGAATATTACTCAGCCAGAAAAAAAATAATGAACTATTGCCTTTTGAAGCAATATGGATGGATGTAGAGAATGTCTAAGTCACTGTCAGACAGAAAAAGATAAATATATAATATCTCATATGAGTAATTAAAAAATAATACAAATGAATATATGTACAAAACAGAAACTCATATAAAACATATAAAACAAACTTATGATTATCAAAGGGAAAAGGAATGGGGGAAGGATAAATTAGGAGTATGGGATTAGTAGATACAAACTACTGTGCATAAAATGGGCTTCCCTGGTGACTCAGTGGTAAAGAATCCACCTGCCAATGCAGGAGACATGAGTTCACTCCCTGGGTCGGGAAGATCCCCTGGAGAAGGAAATGGTAGCCCATTCCAGTATTTTTGCCTAGAAAATCCCGTGGACAGAGAAGCCTGGCAGGCTACAGTCCCTGGGGTGGCAAAAGAATCAGACACAACTTAGGGAATAAACAACAACAGTAATGCACAAAATAGATAATTAACAACGATTTGCTATATAAAACAGGGCACTTTATTCAATATCTTATAATAAACTACAATGGAAAATAATCTAAAAAATATATATATATTAGAAAAAATAATTTAGATCAATATTGAAATAAATAATAAGTTCTTTGATATGAAATTTCTTAAAACATAGAGTCCACAGTGAAAAAATAATACAAGGGGTCTCTGATGATGCTTAAAACTTGTGAATAATTGACAACCCAAATATGTTCTAGTATACTTTAATTCTGCTCAGTGTCTTCTTTGATAGAAATGACAAAAACCATCTCATCACATTTTATATTCTCCATCATAGCCTTCATATCTGTGTGTATATAACCCAAATGGGACCATGCTAAGTGTTGTTCTCTAGAGCTTAGTTTTAATTTGTAATAATAAATTGCAGAAATGGTTCCATGTTAGTACATATAGCTGTAACTCAATCGTTAATATACTAACATTAACTATACTTAATATACTAACATTTATTTAATTAGTCTCTTTTGAGGCACATTTAAATGTTTCAAAATTTTCACTATTATAAATTACCCTTATCTGTGAATCTCTGCACATCTATCTTTAGACACTTGGGTATTTCTGTAGGATTGCATAAATTATGAATGCACTTAGCTGGCAGTAACAAAAACCACACCAAGAATGATTGTTAAAATGGATTTCCTTACATAATAAAATGCTGAAAGGTAAGCAATTGCTAGCATCCTTCCACTCCAACATCCTCAGCTATTATTTATTCTCATTATGTTCATTATTTTATATGCTTTTGAACTGTACTGTTGGAGAAGACTCTTGAGAGTCCCTAGGACTGCAAGGATATCCAACCAGTCCATCCTAAAGGAAATTAGTCCTGAATATTCATGGGAAGGACTGATGCTGAAGCTGAAACTCCAATCCTTTGGCCACCTGATGCAAAGAACTGACTCATTGAAAAAGACCCTGATGCTGGGAAAGGTTGAAGGCAGGGGGAGAAGGGTATGACAGAGAATAAGATGGTTGGATGGCATCACAGACTCTATGGACATGAGTTTGAGTAAGCTCTGGGAATTGGTGCTGGACAGGGAAGCCTGGTGTGCCGCAGTCCATGGGATTGCAAAGAGTCGAACATGACTGAATGACTGAACTGAACTGATGGTCATTATTTATGTTCTTCAGGTACCACATCTGCACCCCAGCATCCCAGCAAGAAGGAGGTTTCAGGAACCAAAACTTCCTCCTAGAAGGGAAGTGCCCCATAGATTTTCACCAATGACGTTTTGCTCAGAACAGTGCTACACACCCATCCCCAGACCAGTCACAGGCAAAGAATGGAATCATCACGACCAGCTGAAATCCACCATGATCCATTTCCTGCATCTTGGAGCTACAGCCTATCATCTCTGAGCTCACTGAACAATTTAACCTGTTGGAAAATTCAGAGTCTTAAGACTCTTGGGAAAGAAAAGGGAAATGGAGACTGGCTACTGAGAAAGCAATGAACAGTATCCTCAACACATTCTAAAGGAAAAATTGCTAAGCCAAAGGGTATATGGCTCTACATTTTAAATCTGCAATACCAATCACCAAATTACCTTCCAAAAATAGTGTATCAAATGAAAGTTCCAGTAACATGTATGAAATGGCTGAATTGCCCACATTCAACAACCCTGGTCTTCTAAATTTTTCTAAATGTTTGCCAATCTGATAAGCAGAAAATAGTCAAATACAGAGTTAGATAAATATGAGTAGATAGATGATAGATATATAGATAGATGATAGAATCACAATAGTATATTTTGTACATATTTTATTATTAGTGTAGATGAGAATTCCTTAATATATTTAATGACCACTTGAATTTCTTTTTCTGTGAATTGCCAGTATAAAAATGCCTTTATTCACTTTTCTATTGGTTTTTTTTTTTTTTGCTTTAATCTCTTTAATATATTATGAGCATTAACTCCCTTTTACAAATACATTTCCCACTTTATTTCTTGACTCTCCCATTTATTTATGCTCTTTTACCCAATTCAGATGCTTTTAATTTGTTTTAAGTTAAATATATTCATCCTTCCGTTTATACACTCAGATCTTGGCAACATGCTATGAAAGATCATGCCTGCTTCAAGACTGGAAAATATGCTCTCTTTTAGTACTGTAATTTAAGGAGTTTATATGAATAAATCCTTAAACTGCTTGGAATTGATTTTTGAAAATAGTGATACATTATCTACATATATTTTCCCAAATTGTCACTCAGTTACAACAGTGATATTTATAACTTATATTTCTCATTAATTTTAAAAGCCCACACACATGTTCTGCGGCATTACGAGTTTTAATTACTATAGATTTCAAGTATCAGATCATGAGTTCCTTATGGCAAAATTTAGGCTCAAATTGGAAAAAGTAGGGAAAACCACTAGGCCATTAAGGTATGACCTAAATCAAATCCCTTATGATTATACAGTAGAGGTGACAAATAGATTCAAGAATTAGATCTGGTAGATAGAATGCTTGAACAACTATGGATGGGTGAGGTTCATAACACTGTAAAGGAGGCAGTAACCAAAATCATCCCAAAGAAAAAGAAATGCAAGAAAGCGAAGTGGCTGTGTGAGGAGCCTTTACAAATAGCTGAGGAAAGAAGAGAAGCTAAAGGCAAGGGAGAAAGGGAAAGATACAGTCAACTGAATGCGGAGTTCCAGAGAATAGCAAGGAGAGATAAGAAGGTCTACTTAAATGAACAATGCAAAGAAACAGAGGAAAACAATACAATGAAAAAAACTAGAAATCTCTAATTGGTGATATCAAGGAAACATTTCATGCAAGGAGAGGCACAGTGAAGGACAGAAACCGTAAGGACCTAACAGAAGCAGAAGAGATTAAGAAGAGGTGGCAAGAATACACAAAAGAACTAAACAATACAGTTCTTAATGACCTGGATAACCATGATGGTGTGGTCACTCACTTAGAGCTGCACATCCTGGAGTGTGAGGTCAAGTGGGCCTTAGGGAGGATTACTATGAACAAAGCTAGGAGGGGTAACAAAATTCCAACTGAGCTATTTAAAATTCTAAAAGATAATGTTGTTAAAGTGCTGGACTCAATATGTCAGCAAATTTGGAAAACTCAGCAGAAGCCACAGGACTAGAAAAGTCTGTTTTCATTCCAATTCCAAAGAAGGACAATGCCAAAGAATGTTCAAACTACTGTAAAACTGTGCTTATTTCACATGGCAGCAAGATTATGCTTAAAATTCTTCAAGCTAGACTTCAGCGATATCTGAACCAAGAACTTCTAGATGTACAAGTTGGGTTCAAAGAGACAGAGGAACCAGAAATCAAATTGCCAACATTTGTTGAATCATAGAGAAAGCAAAGGAGTTCCAGAAATACATCTCCTTCTGCTTCATTGACTATCCTAAAGCCTTTCACTGTGTGGATCATAAAAAAATGTGGAAAATTCTTAAACAGATTTATACTAGACCACCTGAGAAACCTGTACTTGGGTCAAGAAGCAACAATTAGAACCAAACATGGAACTGACTAGTTCCAAACCGGGAAAGGGGTACAGCAAGATATATTGTCATCCTGCTTATTTAACTTATATGCAGAGTACTGTAGCCCACCAGGCTCCTCTATCCTTTGAATTCTCCAGGCAAGAATACTGGAGTGGGTTACAATTTCCTTCTCCAGGGGATTTTCCTGATCCAGGAATCAAGCCCGGGTCTCCCACACTGCAGGCAGATTCTTTACTGTCTGAGCCACCAGAGAAGCCCTATATACAGAGTACATCATGCGAAATGCCAGGCTGGATGAATCACAAGCTGGAATCAAGACTGCTGGGAGAAATATCAACAACCTGAAATATGCAGATGATACCAGTCTAACAGCAGAAAGTGAAGAGGAACTAAAGAGCCTCTTGATGAGAGAGTGAAAGAGGAGAGTGAAAAAGCTGGCTTGAAATTCAGTATTCAGAAAACTAAGATCACGGTATCTGGTCCCATCACTTTACAGGAAATAGAGGGGAAAAAGTGGAAGCAGTGATAGGTTTTATTTTCTTTGGATCCATAAATCACTTCAGACAGTGACTGCAGCCATGAAATTAAAAGACGCTTGCTCCTTGGAAGAAAAGCTATAACAAAGCTAGACAGCATATTAAAAAGCACAGACATCGTTTTGCTGACAAAGGTCCATATAGTCAAAACCATGGTTTTTCCAGTAGTCATGTACGGATGTGAGAGTTGGACCATAAAGAAGGCTGAGTGCTGAATTGATGCTTTCAAATTGTAATGCTAGATAAGACTCTTAAGAGTCCCTTGGACAGCAAGAAGATCAAACCAGTCAATCCTAAAGGAAATCAACCCTGAATAGTCATTGGAAGGACTGATGCTGAAACTGAAGCTCCAATACTTTGGCCACTTGATGCAAAGAGTGGACTCACTGGAAAAGACCCTGATGCTATGAAAAGTTGAAAGCAAAAGGAGGAAGGGGTGGCACAGGATGAGATGGTTAGAAAGCATCACTGACATAAAGGACATGAATTTGAGCCAATTCCAGGAAATAGTGAAGGACAGATGAGGCTTTCATGCTATAGTGCGTGGGGTTGCAAAGAGTTGGACATGACTTAGAGACAGAACAACAATAAAGAGTTTGTGCTGATAACTTGTAATGCAATTACTATACTACGATTATTGTTTTTCCTACAGTTTCTGAACATTCTTTTGCATCTTTTTCTATATAAAAAATTTGATCAAATTTTCAAGATTAAAATAAATAACTGGTCAGTGTACTTACTGAAATTTCATTCAATTTATAGTTTAGTTAGGGGAGCATCTTTACAGTTCTGCATCTTCCTACTCGGGAACATAATATTATTAGAAAATGATGTGCTATATTGGCACCCCACTCCAGTACTCTTGCCTGGAAAGTCCCATGGGTGGAGGAGCCTGGTAGGCTGCAGTCCATGGGGTCACGAAGAGTCGGACACGACTGAGCGACTTCACTTTCACTTTTCACTTTCATGCATTGGAGAAGGAAATGGCAACCCACTCCAGTGTTCTTGCCTGGAGAATCCCAAGGAAGGGGGAGCCTGGTGGGCTGCCATCTGTGGGGTCACACAGAGTCAGACACGACTGAAGCAACTTAGCAGTAGCAGTATATTGGTGGAAGAGAATAATAACAATAATAAATTCTACTTCGGCACAGTTAACCCTTGTTTCTTTAAGTTCCCAAAGAAGACAAAGTAAGGATAAACAATGCTTAATTATTAGCTGAATACTACAATATTACTTGTAGTAATATTACTGAATACTACAATATTAGCTTTGGACCCACACCATTTTGAGACCTCTGATAAGATAATTTGGACCAAGCCAGGATCTCCTTTTTTAAGCTATATCAGTGTAGCTGGCCCAGCGGCACAGAAGAATCCATTATGTGTCTGCCATGCCACCAGTCCCCTTCATCCTTATCCCATGACCTGCCTCCAGCTCCACCACCACCAAATAACAAACAGCAGGTGCCAAAACTTGGCACTGCATGGGATGAAATGCCAAACTCATCAGCATTAAAGAAAGAGGGTCCAGAGAAAATACATTTGTCCCATTGTTAAAAGTAGTATGTAAAATAAAGACAACTACAGTGGGAAAGGAAGAGTCCAGGGAAGGAAAGAGAATGGTCAGCTTGATTAAAAAAAAAAAAAAGAAGAAGAAGAAAAAGGAAAAGAATTGGGGCCACTTCATGTTCTCAGCTCAAATACGGACAAAAATCAAGTTTCTGGTTCTTTCAAAGTTCCATAACCAGAAAAAAGGGACCTAACCTTTTAGTTACTGTTGAAAGTGACACAATATCTGATCCACACTAACTGGATGGACAATCCTCTCCATTAGGCTTGAAGTACAGACATGGGGAAAGTGTGCAGAGAGGACTTTCAGTAGATGTCAACAGTATTTCTTTATATACATTCAGAACTTTACACCCTTCAGCCAACCCTTACAGTTTTCTTCATATAAGTGCTATATTTTCCTTATCAGATACATTGTTAGGAAAATTAAGGATTTTATGACTATGGGGAATATTTTAAGGTTATATTTTCTAAATGAGTTACAGGTAAAAATAACTGACTTTCTGCATGTTTATTTTTATCCAACCTCACTGAACTCTTCCTTTCTCAAAATTCTCTGGAATCTTCTAAGAATATTGTCATACTCTCTAGAAAATGAAATTGACTTGACCCTTTTCTTTTAGTTTACTTAAAAATGTATTACACATACAAAAGAGTATTATACATAGTACAGTGTAAAGAATAGTAATAATTCTCAAATAAAATACCCACTTATTCTCCAAATGAATAAAATATCAGTTCCTTTGAAGTTCTCTGTCTTTCCTAAAAGTAACCACAGCCTTGAATTTGTAGTAATAATAATTCCCTTGTGGTTTACATAATGCTTTTGAGATTTATCCATGTCTTAGAGAATAGAAAGAGTTTATGCTGACTCTTTTCACTGCTATATAGTATTCTTTTGTAACAAGACACCATAAATTATGTATTCTTTCCACTATTCATGGACACTTGGATTTATTTTCTTTTTCTTTTTCCTATTACAAATAGGGCTTCCTTGAGCATTCTTGCATATATATCCTAATGAGCATACTTAAGAATTTCTTTGGGATACATGAACATGGTGGGGGTGGGGGTGGGGGGCAGGATTGCTTTAAGCAGAATCTAGGTGCATATTCAGCTTGTCCAGACAGCATTAACCTTTTCTGAAGTGATGGCACTAATTCACACAGCCATCAGAAATGTATGTTCCCTTCACTCTACATCCTTGTCAAAACATTGCAGTGTCATCTGATGAAGTGAACAGCACCTCTGATAAACTTTGTTCTGAATATTAATATTGTTGCACATATCTTCACAGTTACTGTCATTTTGTGCTTCTCTTTCTTAAAAACAACTTCTTCATGCCTTCTGCCATTTTTACTTTTTAGTGTTGTCTTTTTATCATTGAAACCTTTCAGATTTGTAGAAATTCTTCATATACCTTGAACATTAATTCTTTTTGGTTATCATTTCAGTTCAGTCGCTCACTCGTGTCCGACTCTTTGTGACCCCATGAAACGCAGCACGCCAGGCCTCCCTGTCCATCACCAACTCCCGGAGTTCACCCAAACTCATGTGCCATCCAGCCATCTTATCCTCTGTCATCCCCTTTTCCTCCTGCCCCCAATCCCTCCCAGCATCAGGGTCTTTTCCAATGAGCCAACTCTTCGCATGAGGTGGCCAAAGTATTGGAGTTTCAGCCTCAGCATCAGTCCTTCCAATGAACACCCAGGGCTGATCTCCTTTAGAATGGACTGGTTGGATCTCCTTGCAGTCCAAGGGACTCTCAAGAGTCTTCTCCAACACCACAGTTCAAAAGCATCAATTCTTTGGTGCTCAGCTTTCTTCACAGTCCAACTTTCACATTCATACATGACCACTGGAAAAACCATAGCCTTGACTAGACGGACCTTTGTTGGCAAAGTAATATCTCTGCTTTTTAATATGCTATCTAGGTTGGTTATAACTTTCCTTCCAAGGAGCAAGCATCTTTTAATTTCATGGCTGCAATCACCGTCTGCAGTGATTTTGGAGCCCAAAAAATAAAGTCTGACACTTTTCACTGTTTCCCCATCTATCTGCCATGAAGTGATGGGACCAGATGCCATGATCTTAGTTTTCTGAATGTTGAGTTTTAAGACAACTTTTTCACTATCCTCTTTCACTTTCATCAAGAGGCTTTTTAGTTCCTCTTCACTTTCTGCCATAAGGATGGTGTCATCTGCATATCTGAGGTTATTGATATTTCTCCTGGTAATCTTGATTCCAGCTTACGCTTCTTCCAGCCCAGCGTTTCTCATGATGTACTCTGCATATAAGTTAGATAAGCAGGGTGACAATATACAGCCTTAATGTACTCTTTTCCTATTTGGAACCAGTCTTTATTCCATGTCCAGTTCTAATTGTTGCTTCCTGACCTGCATATAGGTTTCTCAAGAGGCAGGTCAGGTGATCCGGTATTCCCATCTCTTTCAGAATTTTCCACAGTTTATTATGATCCACACAGTCAAAGGCTTTGGCATAGTCAATCAAGCAGAAATAGATGTTTTTCTGGAACTCTCTTGCTTTTTTGATGATCCAACAGATGTTGGCAATTTGATCTCTGGTTCCTCTGCCTTTTCTAAAACCAGCTTGAACATCTGGAAGTTCATGGTTCATGTATTGCTGAAGCCTGGCTTGGAGAATTTTAGAGGAACTCCTCAGGTCAATAGGTGCCCAATATGCTACAGATCAGTGGAGAAATAACTCCAGAAAGAATGAAGGGATGGAGCCAAAGCAAAAACGATACCCAGCTGTGGATGTGACTGGTGATAGAAGCAAGGTCCGATGCTGTAAAGAGCAATATTGCATAGGAACCTGGAATGTTAGGTCCATGAATCAAGGCAAATTGGAAGTGGTCAAACAGGAGATGGCAAGAGTGAATGTCGACATTCTAGGAATCAGCGAACTAAAGTGGACTGGAATGGGTGAATTTAACTCAGATGACCATTATATCTACTACTGTGGGCAGGAATCCCTTAGAAGAAATGGAATAGCCATCATGATCAACAAAAGAGTCCGAGATGCAGTACTTGGATGCAATCTCAAAAACGACAGAATGATCTCTGTTTGTTTCCAAGGCAAACCATTCAATATCAGAGTAATCCAAGCCTATGCCCCAACCAGTAACACTGAAGAAGCTGAACGGTTCTATGAAGACCTACAAGACCTTTTTGGTTATAAGTGTTATTAAAAAAAAAAAAAAAAAACACCTTTTAGTTACTAGCCTGTCTTTTGAATCTCTTAATAGTGTTTTTCTTTTTAGAAAAAGGAGTGTTTCATTTTCAGATGGTCGTATTTATTTTTACTTATTACAAATCTTTTCCTCCAAAATATGGCTTACAATTGCGAGGCTTATTTAGAAAATTCTTTCCTATTCTGAGGTCATGAAATCTTTCCCTTATATTTTAAGATTTTGCCTTTTACTTTTAAGAACTTGATCTGTTTAGAATTGACTTTTGTGCAGAAAATGAGCTAGGAAACCATCTTTACTTCCGTCCATGTGAATAACATATTGTCCTGGCACTAGAGTTGCCAAAGTTTAGCAAACAAAAACGTAGGACACCTAGTTCTAACTGAATTTCAGACAAAAATGAATGACGCTTGAGTGTAATTATGTCTTGTGAAATATTTTAGACACATGTACACTAAATAAGTATTTGTTGTTTTTCTGAAAATCAAATTTAACAAAGCATCTTGTATTTTATCTGGCAACTCCATCTGGTACCACTTACTGAATCCATTCTTTATCTGCTGATATGCAATATCATTGTTATTTTTCAGATTTATGTATATATGGATGCTTCCATATTCTCTATTCTGCTTCAATATCTGTATCTTCTCAAGCCTCCTGATTATATTCTTATCAGAATTGTTGACCAGTACCTCCAGATCTATGTTGAAGCACAGTATAGTAAAATCGGGCATTTTTGTCTTATTCCTAATTTTAGTAGGACTGCTTCTGGTGATTCCTCATTAGTCACTGGCAGGCTTCTTGGTTGAAATATATAAATATACATCAGGTTGAGGAAATGTCCATCTAGTCTTATTTAATTAAGAGCTTTAAAAAATCTACAATTAATATTAAAATTATGAAATTCACTTTCAGCATCTTTGGACATTATTATGAGTTTCCCCTTTCATCAATAAACATTATACTATATTAATGAATTATAATTAGGTGGATTTTATATTTAAATTGATCATAGTGTGTTATTATTTAAATATGCCCCCAGATTTTGCCTAATAATTTATTTAGGATTTTAAATGCTATTTTTAACAGGTTGGTTTGTATTTTCTTTTATGAGACTGTGTGTGTGTGTGTGTGTGCATGTTCCAGTGAAGGTGAGTAGGAAGGGAAAGGGATGAGAAGAAGGAGACTTGACCATGTGGAACTTTAAAACAAATTTTAAGTATTTTTGAAGTACAAATAGAGCATAGCAGAGCTGGGCCTTCTTTTTTCTCTCACAACACACACACACACTAAACCATACCTCTTCCCAAGATCCCCTAAGAAAGGTCCTCAGAGTAGTTGGAAAAACATTGGATTTTATTTCATATCCTCATTTTGCAAACAAAGAAGCTGAATCCTAAAGAGATTAAGAGTTCACATACATGGTCTCTTCTTGCTAATAGTATTTAAAAATTGAAGGGAAATAGGTCCTTGAGGGACAGCTAGAGGAACTTTATTTAAGTTGGAGAAAGGGGACTGACTGGACATTTCATTACAGTCTTCAAAATGATGAAGGGGGCTCAAATAAGCAATGACAAGCTGTCCTTTTCAATGCGCTTTATGGAAAGAAGAAGTAAAATAGCTTTAATTAATTCAAGAGGGATTTAGGTCAATAGTAAGAACTTCCTGAATGAACGAATTCCAAGACAACAGAAGGGGCTGCCACAGGCAGCTGAGGAAGAGCTAAGAAAAGTGTAGACTGCTGTTTTCCTGCAATGATTTCAGTACTGTGAGGTTGAACCAGATAAAACTGCTGATATTCAAATTGTTTTTACCTATGTATGAATGTGCATACGTGCTCAGCTGTGTCTGACTCTTTGAGACCCCACAGACTGTAGCCTGCCAGGCTGCTCTGTCCATGGAATTTTCCAGGCAAAAAAAAAGTAAATTCATCTAGATCAACCTAACACATGGAAGCACAAAAATCAGTTTCACTCTAGAGGATGGTTTGTCTTCATTTCAGCCTTTATTTTACTCTATCTCTGTAGAATGTGGAGAACAGACTATTTAAGAAGTTTAAGAAGTCCTAAGTCTCTTAAGTCTCTTAAGACAAGAGACCAAATGGAAAGCTTACCAAAGATCCTCTTCTAATTGAAGTTCTTGGTATTTAAAAGCCAGAACGACCAATATTCTGGGGCTTCGCTAGTGGCTCAACTAGTAAAGAAGCCATCTGCCACCCATCTGCAGGAGTCCTGGGTTCAATCCCTGAGTTGGGAAGACCCCCTGGAGAAGGGAACGGCTACCCACTCCAGTACTGTGCCTGGAGAATTCCATGGACTGTATAGTCCCTGGGGTTGCAAAGAGTCGGACACGACTGAGTGACTTTCACCAATATTCTGATCTATATAACCAATCATTACAGAATTAATAAACTATAAACTATGTTTAAAATGAAACGTTGTTAAGATGTTTTGGATGTTCAGTGTCCTAACGGTGCCAAGCTATTTCATCTAAATGAGATCGTTGGCAGTGGGGGACTTCAAGTCAGTGTCAGCTGTGCTGATTCTGTTAATGAGATTTGGTATAAATGCTAGTTGAGTAGATTAGCTCTCTCCTTCATTTGGGGTCATATGCCATCAAGATTAGCTGTGCTGCTGTTTACAACAACCAGGACATGGAAGCAACCTAGATGTCCATCAGCAGATGAATGGATAAGAAAGCTGTGGTACATATACACAATGGAATATTACTCAGCCATTAAAAAGAATGCATTTGAATCAGTTTTAATGAGGTGGATGAAACTGGAGCCTATTATACAGAGTGAAGTAAGTCAGAAACAAAAACACCAGTACAGTATACTAACATATATATATATGGAATTTAGAATGATGGTAACAATGACCCTATATGTGATATAGCAAAAGAGACACAGATGTATAGAACAGTATTTTGGACTCTGGGAGAAGGCGAGGGTGGGATCATTTGAAAGAATAGCATTGAAACATGTATATTATCATATGTGAAACAGATCGCCAGTCCAGGTTCAATGCATGAGACAGCGGGCTCAGGGCCGGTGCACTGGGATGACCCTGAGGGATGGGATCGGGAGGGAGATGGGAGGGGGGGTTCAGGATGGGGAACACATGTACACCCATGGCTGATTCATGTCAATGTATGGCAAAAACCACTACAATATTGTAAAGTAATTAGCCTCCAATTAAAATAAATAAATTTAAAAAATAAAAAATAAAGATTAGCTGTGCTGGAACTCTTCCCATGGCTGGTCACTTGGGGTCATTGTGTATAAATCTCCATTAAGCTGTGACATTATTTTATGAATTTTTCCAGCCCAGCTAATTGTGTTGTACAACTCTATTGTAATTTCTCTATTGTCATCCTCTGATCAGTTTCCACCCCTCCAAAAAAACTGTTATATTACTGAGAACAGAAAAAGAGAAACTGTTAAAAGCATCAGACTGGGCATATTAAAGAAATGGGGTTGTCTCTCAAATGAAAATTCACAGTTAAGTATTTGCCTGGAACATATACATGTAAAAAGGACTAAGAATCGACTCCTTGATTTTGTTTACTCATCTTAATGGATATAATACATCTGAAAGGGATTAAAAATCCCACATGATCTTGACACGGAAGCCAGAAACCCCACCTTTCTGGACCACATATGCTCAAGAAATGTAAAGGTAAGAGGTAAAATTGGCAGACTTCGGTGGCCCATCAGATAAGGCAGGTGGGGGAGAAAAAGGAATCAAGTTGAAGCTGAGGTTTCTAGCTTGCGTGTCTGGATGGAGAACAGATATCTGGGAACAGGTGTGGGGTACGTGCATGGGTATAGGGAGGCTAAGTTCAGCCTGCGTGTGCTCCATGTAGTACTAGAAACCACACTGGATGCAAAGGTCAAGAAAGCAACCAAGCAGTCATTAAGTGTATGATTTGCGCAAGGTACTGTGAGTGCTATGAGCACCGTGAGTAGGAATCTCAAATCGCATTTACAGACGAAGCACAGGGGTGCACAGAGACTCGGACCCTCTAGGCTGAAGGTCACTGTATTCACACAAGTGTCACTGAGATTATGAAGGAACTTGTGGAGAAGGAGACGTTAAGATGCGCACACAAACATGTCACTAAGTTATATGGCGATGACAATGGGTGGTAAGGACACCCCAAAGTGTTAGGACAGAATGTGTATGGAATGTACGGCACCACTGCTGAGGGCCTTGGGCCATTACAAATGCTGAACTCCTCTGGGCTGGAAAGAGACCAGCAACTTACAACAACCTTGTACATACGTAGTTGGTGGTGGTGGTGGTTAGTAGATACATCCCGTCCTCTTTTGTCACCCCATGGACTGTAGCCCGCCAGGCTCCTCTGTCCATGGGATTCCCCAGGCAAGAATACTGGAATATGCTGCCATTTTCTTCTCTAGGGGATCTTTCTGACCCAAGGATTGAACCCATGTCTCCTGCATTGGCAGGCAGATTTTTTTTTTTTTTTATCACTGAGCCATCTGGGAAGCCATATATATAATAGATTGCTATATAAACACCTCATTGGAAGAGCAAACCCAAAACTTACAATAGAAAATGTTAAACCAATTTTCAATCGGTATATGGCTTTGGGAGTCAAAGAAAGTCCTCATTCATCAGATTTAAAATTATTGGGAAGGCAAGCAAACATAAAACAAATCAATAAATTCCAAAAGAAAACTAGAAGCTGGTTCTTTAAGAAGATTAACATTAATAAACCTTTAGCCAGACTCATCAGGAAAAAAGGGAGAGGACTCAAATCAATAAATTTAGAAATGAAAAAGAAGTTACAACTGACACCATAGAAATACAAAAAGCCATAAGAGATTACTACAAGCAACTCTATCCCAATAAATTGGACAATCTGGGAGAAAAAATGACAAATTCTTAGGTACACTCTCCCAAACTGAACCGAGAAAAAATAGAAAATATGAATAGACCAGTCACAGAATTGAAATTGAAACTATGATTTAAAACTCCCAACAAACAAAAGTCCAGGATCTAATGGCTTCACAGGTGAATTCTATCAAACATTCAGAGAAGAGTTAACACCTCTTCCTGCTGCTGCTGCTGCTGCTAAGTCACTTCAGTTGTCTCTGACTCTGTGCAACACCATAGACGGCAGCCCACCAGGCTCCTCCGTCTCTGGGATTCTCCAGGCAAGAACACTGGAGTGGGTTGCCATTTCCTGCTCCAGTGCATGAAAGTGAAAAGTGAAAGTGAAGTCACTCAGTCGTGTCCGACTCTTTACCACCCCATAGACTGCAGCCTACCAGGCTCCTCTGCCTATGGGATTTTCCAGGCAAGAGTACTGGAGTGGGTTGCCATCGCCTTCTCCGTCTCCTTCTGAAACTACTCCAAAAAATTGCAGAGGAAGGAAAACTCCCAAATTCATTCTATGAGGCCACTATCACCCTGATATCAAAACCAGACACACAAAAAGAAAATTACAGGCCAGTATCACTGATGAATATAGATGCAAAAATCCTCAACAAAATACCAGCAATCTGAATCCAACAATACATAAAAAGAATCATATACCACAATCAAGTAGGATTTATCCCAGGGATACAAGGATTTTCCAATATCCACAAACCAATCCGTGTGATACACCACATCAACAAATTGAAGAATAAAAACCATATGATCATCTCAACAGATGCAGAAGGGGAAAAAAAGCCTTTCTGTAACAACAGCAAGAACAAAAACATGTAAATCCTTTATGAAAGAATTTATTTGGTTTCTTTAAACTATAACCCTTATTATTATATTTTAAATATCTTTAAATTTACCTAAGAAAAGGTTTATAATAGAAATTTATCTATTGTATAATGCAAGTTAGTCTTGTTTTATACAGTAGAATTGTGGCTGATAACTGAATAAAGGCAGCTAGCTTTGCAGACAGTATTAGTTAAAATTAAGTTATAACTAGAATTAAAATCTAAAATAAAACTGTTAAATAATGTGGCTGTTTCTCTGTCATACAGGAGCCCATAGGTGGGTAATCCAGAGAGGCTATGGAAGTTCCATGGTGTCAAGATGTCTAGTCTCCCCTACCTTGTTCTGCATGCATGACTTTTATCCCCAAAATCATGATTTAAGACAGTTGTAGAGCAGCAGCTATTACACACATTCCAGGAAGCAAGAAGGAAGACAGAAAGGCAGAAAGGTTTTCCCTCTCCCATTAAAGACAACAGCCAAAAGTTGTACTTCCATATACATTCCATTGGCCAGGACTGAGGTATATGGCCACATCTAACGATAAGGGAAGCTGGAGATTATAATATGTGTGAGGAGAAGGGGACAGCAGAGCATGAAACGGTTAGACAGCATCACCAACTCAATGGACATGAACTTGAGCAAACTCTGGGAGACAGTGAAGGACACGCAAGGCTGGCATGCTGCAGTTCATGGGGTCACAAAGAGTCGGACATGACAGAGCAACTGAACAACAAATGGGCCCTGTAAAAACACTGGGAGCTCAATGACTACGGAGGGTAGATGTGGAGAAGAATTTTGGAGGACAAGTCTCTGAAACAAGAACCATCCTTCACTTTGGATTTAAGCATAAACTAGAGTCTGGAGAAAACATAGAGCAAAAAGTTTTCCTCTACCTTGATCATTGGCAAACGTGTTTTCATTACAGAGGAGAAGTTATGGCAAAATATGATACTGCACCTTATCTGGTGGGTAGGGATGTCCTTAGAGTCCATATGAACTGCTGAGTGGGAGTCAATGAGTCTCTACCTTTAGACAACACACAGGTCAATTCAAAAAATATTTATGGAACGTCTACAATGTTATTGAGCTAGGTACTCTCGGGAGTTTTTTTTTTTTTTTTTACTTTTTTTTTAAATAAAACACATTCCCCACCCTCTAGACTTACAGTTCTATTAAGGAATGATGATTTTCAGATGAAAAATGACAACATAAGACAAAGGGAAACTCAACATTGCCTTTTTCCCAATCCCTCGCAGTACCATACCATCACCTTCCATATCAGAATGTGGTTTTCCTGACTATTTAATAACAAGGTTCCCATCCCATACATTGAGACCTATTAATAAGTTCAGATGTCCAAACTGATCAGTCTTTAATAACTGTCACTGCCCTTTCAGCTTCTTAACAGGGAGAAAGTTCAGCATGCACCCAAACTCAGGATCCTTATTTCAGAAATCTTCCTCCCACCAATCAACACTCAACGGGACCTCACCATTTTGGCCCTCCCCACCACCCAGTTCTTCTGGGAGAAAAATCAGTCCCGCTTTAAAAAAGACTGGGGCAGGTCTGATTTCAAGAAATACATTTTTTAAAATAGTTTGAGCTCCTCAAGAAAACAAAATACAAAAGGACCATTAAATGTGTTTTAACTATTAAAAGAAGAAGGCAGATGTTCATTCTCTTTATCTGTAGGAAGAATTTCCTTTCCTGACATTGAGTCATGTTCCTTTTTCCCAAGAGGGAATAAAATGTTCCCTGTAAAAGCACAACCTTTTCTTTTCCAGTGTTCTGGACCCATGCCAACATAACACAGACAGCCAAACAAAGGGCTGTGATAAGCTCCTCAGGTGCCAGGGGAATGTTATCAGAGGAAATCATCTTCCTCCCTGTGACAAGACGGATGGATCCTCAGCATACTCACAAAAAACTGGGGCCCCCAAGGAGTAGAAATTCATCAAATACTCAGTGGGGAATTGTGCACAAAACAGCAATGGCAACCAGTGGGAACACAATTTTATTAACTCCAAAAAGTTCTACCAATTGGGTTCTTAGGAGTAGTCTCCAGATTGATATGCCTGCAGACAAAGGACTTTTAGTGACAAATCTGATAAAATATGTGAGAAACACTGTCTTTCTTCGCTTAAGATTCCAATGTTAAATTTGGAGGACTGTTTCAGTCTATAAAACATAGCGATTATATAATCTATTGTGCCACAGTAAGGACACAAATTCAATACGATTGGATGTATAAAAAATTTAGAAATGCAACCTCTTTTATTTTGCCTATGAATAAATGTTCTGTCTTTGCCATCTGCATGGGTGACAGGAAAGAAATATAAGTGCCCAATCTGGTTTAAGTTGTGCTTGGCTTCACCAGAAAAAACAACTTAGTCCTAGATTTTTCATCGTTATAGTCCTTTGCTTTCATTCAAAATGGCATCCAAGGATGGGGAAAAGGGGTATGGCTTGAGTTACCAGGAAGAAATGTCCTCAGGTGGTTAGGTATTGTGTACTTTGATGCCTCTAATCTCTGGAGCAACATCTTGTGTCCAAAAGCTTACTGCCTGCCTTGCTATTACGTGTGGTTAATGCCTGTGGCTACTGTGATTTCAGGTCTGTTCTTTGACTTAACTGCTCTGGGCACTGTTGGAGGGGATGTAAGTTGGCATAACCAATATGAAGAGCAGCTTGGAGATTCTTCAAGGTTAAAAAGAGAACTACCATATGATCAACTACCATTGATATGGTATATATCCTTCTGGGTATATATCCAAAGGAAATGAATACAGGATCTCAAAAATACATCTGCAGTCCCACTTATTCACTATAGCCAAGGTATGCAAACAACCTATGTCTCCATCAATGGGTGAATGAATAAAGACCTGGTGTATACACACAATGGAATACTATTCAGTCATGAGAAAGAAGGAAATCAATCCATCTATTTGCAAGAACATAGATGGGCCTTGAGGGCACCATGCTAAGTGAAATAAGTCAGGCAGAGAAAGACAAATACTATATGATGTCACTTCTATGTGAAATCTAAAAAAGTCAAACTCATAGAAATAGAGAGCAGAAAAGTGGCAGCCAAGTGTTGGGGTGGGGTGAAATGGGAGATGCTAGTCAAAGGGTACAAACTTCAAGTTAAAAGATGAATACACTCTAATGAAGAGCATGGCCATTATAATTAATAATATTTTATTATACATAGGAAAGTTGCTAAGAAAGCAGATCTTAAATGTTCTCACCACAGAAAAGAAGTGATAATTACGTGAGGTGATGGAAGTGTTAGCTAACACTATGGTGGTCTTCATTTTGCAATATTTAAGTGTATCAAACCAACAGGTCATACACTTTAAATTTAAACAATGTCATGTGTCCATAATATTTCTATAAAGTTGGAAAAAAATATAAAAGAACTCTTCCCATCTTTCCAGCAGAAGTTTTCACACTATGACCTAGAAATAAATAGATCTACATTCTGACTTGGGTTTCCTAAATCAGTTTCCTCTAAAGCAAAAATTTCAGCCTGGGAACTGTCACATGCAAGGAAATATAAATATTTTGACAATAACTCATTTGTCTCTTGGCTTCATAAATATCTCTAGCCAGAAGGATTTACTCAGGAAAAAAAAATAATGGCTACTCAATTTTTCTGTTCCAATTGAGTGAGTGATTCATTCACTGGAGGTCTAAGTGACGATCATAAGTAGAAATATAGAACAGAGTTGGAGGAAGAAATCTCTATTTCATGGACCTTAGGAAACTGAGGCTAGGTTACGGGAAGTGACTTACTCAAAGCTTCCTGGATAGGGAAGGAGATGGAATTTTAATCTGGGATCCCTGACTCTTTAATTATTCCACAGGAGTTTAAAGGGTACTTTTAAAATTTATCTAACTTAATCCTGATTTGCTACAAACTAAACCACGCAGCCATGAAATTAAAAGATGCTTACTCCTTGGAAGAAAAGTTACGACCAACCTAGATAGCATATTAAAAAGCAGAGACATTACTTTGCCAGCAAAGGTCCATCTACTCAAGGCTATGGTTTTTCCAGTAATCATGTATGGATGAGAGCTGGACTGTGAAGAAAGCTGAGCACCAAAGAATTGATGCTTTTGAACTGTGGTGTTGGAGAAGACTCTTGAGAGTCCCTTGGACTGCAAGGAGATCCAACCAGTCCATCCTAAAGGAGATCAGTTCTGGGTGTTCATTGGAAGGAATGATGCTAAAGCTGAAACTCCAATACTTTGGTCACCTCATGCGAAGAGTTGACTCATTGGAAAAGACTCTGATGCTGGGAGGGACTGGGGGAAGGAGGAGAAGGGGACGACAGAGAATGAGATGGTTGGATGGCATCACCGACTCAATGGACATGAGTTTGAGTGAACTCTGGAAGTTGGTGATGGACAGGGAGGCCTGGCGTGCTGTGATTTATGGGGTTGCGAAGAGTCGGACACGACTGAGCGACTGAACTGAACTGGACTGAACTGAAACCACTCTTCAGCAGGGTTTCCCTGCTGGCTCAAACAGTAAAGATTCTGCCCGTAATGTAAAAGACCTGGGTTCAATCCCTGGTTAGAGAAGATCCCCTGGAGAAGGAAATGGCAACCCACTCCAGTATTCTTGCCTGGAGAATTCCAGTCTGTCTTAAAGAGTTGGACACAATTGAGCAACTAACACTTTCACTTTCTTCAAACCAGTCTGTACTTCTACTTAGCAATAATTAAAATGTTAATGTGGCTATTGTTATTACCTTTCTATCTAGCCAAATTGGGTCATGAATAGTCATTAATATGAATTAATTAAAAGTCTTTAACTTTTCTACAAATAACTATTTTAAAACTGGAACAATTCCAAATCAACGTGAGAAACAGAACTCTGGTATTATGATTTTGGAATGCTTTAGTTCAAGCAAGTATTTTTAATGACACCAAACAAATCAATTCTAAGAGTTCTTTTACTTTTAAAAATTAGAAAAAGAAACGCCCAAAGAAAGAATTTGGATTTATTCATAATTGACTATTTCAAATCATAATTACACTTAATTTTATTTCTCCATATAGGTCCAAGAACAGAACAACCTGACTCCAATTTTGAAATCCTCTCGAGAAAATCTCCCCAGAGCCTGTCTCCCAGCCACGTCTATACATGTGCCTCTGTGAATAACACATTAACACCACTCACAATAGAAGGTATTGTTCTCTATAGCTAGTCAAATTAATTATTTGAGCACCCCAGGATGTAACATCAAAGAACAGTTTTATAGATATTCAGGGCACTATATAATATGCCATGGTGAATTATTGACTCTAATGAGAACATCGTCAAAAGGCTGAACTCCCAAGGGTGCTGGCTGAAGAACTGGGAGGAGGGGCTCATATGTTAAATCAATAATTAGGAAGACAGAAGGAAGAGAAACAGATTGGGCAAGAGATTTCTGAACATTAAACATTTGTTATCTGTGTATCTTCCTTGCTGATGATTCATTAAATGAAGATTAACTACAGTAACTTATTGACCATCAAACCAGTGAGTCCTGAGCTCTATCCTGAGCCTGGGATGCACGAAATGGACAAGCCTGGTTATATTGCCAGGGAGTTGACTAAATATGATCTGATTTAGAGAAATTTATGAGCTAGGAATCAAGACCATCCACAAAGAAAAGAAATGCAAAAAAGTACAATGGCTGTCTGAGGAGGCTTTACAAATAGCTGTGAAAAGAAGAGAAGTAAAAAGCACAGAAGAAAAGGAAAGATATACCCACTTGAATGCAGAGTTCCAAAGAACAGCAAGGAGAGATAAGAAAGCCTTCTTCAGCAATCAATGCAAAGAAATAGAAGAAAACAATAGAATGGGAAAGACTAGACATCTCTTCAAGAAAATTAGAGATACCGAAGGGAACATTTCATGCAAAGATGGGCTCAATAATGGAAAGAAATGGTAGGGACCTAACAGAAGCAAAAAATAATAAGAAGAGGTGGCAAGAATACACAGAAGAACTGTACAAAATAGATCTTCATGACCCAGATAATCACCATGGTGTAATCACTCACACTCACCCAGAGCCAGACATCCTGGAATGTGAAGTCAAGTGGGCCTTAGGAAGCATCACTATGAACAAAGCTAGTGGAGGTGAGGGAATTCCAGTTGAGCTATTTCAAATCCTAAAAGATGATGCTGTGAAAGTGCTGCACTCAATATGTCAGCAAATTTGGAAAACTCAGCAGTGGCCACAGGACTGGAAAAGGTCAGTTTTCATTCCAATCCCAAAGAAAGGCAATGCCAAAGAATGCTCAAACTACCGCATAATTGCACTTATCTCCAATACTAGTAAAGTAATGCTCAAAATTCTCCAAGCCAGGCTTCAGCAATACGTGAACCATAAACTTCCTGATGTACAAGCTGGTTTTAGAAAAGGCAGAGGAACCAGAGATCAAATTACCAACATCCACTGGATCATGGAAAAAGCAAGAGAGTTCCAGAAAAACATCTATTTCTGCTTTATTGACTATGCCAAAGCCTTTTGACTGTGTGGATCACAATAAACTGTGGAAAGTTCTAAAAGAGATGGGAATACCAGACCGCCTGACCTGCCTCCTGAGAAACCTGTATGCAGGCCATGAAGCAACAGTTAGAACTAGACATGGAACAACAGACTGGTTCCAAATAGGAAAAGGAGTACATCAAGGCTGTATATTGTCACTCTGTTTATTTAACTTATATGCAGAGTACATCATGAAAAACACTGGGCTGGAGGAAGCACAAGCTAGAATCAAGACTACTAGGAGAAATATCAATAACCTCAGATATGCAGATGACACCACCATTATGGCAGACAGTGAAGAAGAACTAAAGAGCCTGTTGATGAAAGTGAAAGAGGAGAGTGAAAAAATTCACTTAAAGCTCAACATTCAGAAAACTAAAATCATGGCATCTGGTCCCATCACTTCATGGCAAATAGATGGGGAAAGAATGGAAACAGTGGCTGATTTTATTTTCCAGGTTCCAAAATCACTGCAGATGGTGATTGCAGCCATGAAATTAAAAGACGCTTACTCCTTGGAAGGAAACTTATGACCGACTTAGACAGCATATTAAGAAGCAGAGACATTACTTTGTCCACAAAGGTCTGTCTAGTCAAGGCTATAGTTTTTCCAGTAATCGCGTATGGATGTGAGAGTTGGACTATAAAGAAAGCTGAGTGCTGAAAAATTGATGCTTTTAAACTGTGGTGTTGGAGAAGACTCTTGAGAGTCCCTTGGACTGCAAGGAGATCCAACCAGTCCATCCTAAAGGAGATCAGTCCTAGGTGTTCATTGGAAGGACTGATGCTGATGCTGAAACTCTAATAATTTGGCCGCCTGATGCAAAATGCTGACTCATTGGAAAAGACCCTGATGCCGGGAGGGATTGGGGGCAGGAGGAGAAGGGGATGACAGAGGATGAGATGGCTGGATGTCATCACCGACTCAATGGATATGGGTTTGGGTAAACTCCAGGAGCTGGTGATGGACAGGGAGGCCTGGTGTGCTGTGATTCATGGGGTCGCAGAGTCGGACACAACTGAGCGACTGAACTGCACTGAACTAATTGTGCTAGTTATGTATGTTTCATATTTTTATACCATGCTGAGTATTGTGTCAGGTTGATAGGGGATGTAAAAGGAAGCAAATAACATTTTTTTAAAAATTTTTTTAAATTTTATTTTATTTTTAAACTTTACAATATTTTATTAGTTTTGCCAGATATGGAAATGAATTCACCACAGGTATACCTGTGTTCCCCATCCTGAACCCTCCTCCCTCCTCCCTCCCCATACCCTCCCTCTATGTCGTCCCAGTGCACTAGCCCCAAGCATCCAGTATCGTGCATCGAACCTGGACTGGCGACTCGTTTCATACATGATATTTTACATGTTTCAATGCCATTCTCCCAAATCTCCCCACCCTCTCCCTCTCCCAAAGAGTCCGTAAGACTGATTTATACATCAGGGTCTCTTTTGCTGTCTCGTACACCGGGTTATTGTTACCATCTTTCTAAATTCCATATATATGCGTTAGTATACTGTATTGGTGTTTTTCTTTCTGGCTTACTTCACTCTGTATAATAGGTTCCAGTTTCATCCACCTCATTAGAACTGATTCAAATGTATTCTTTTTAATGGCTGAGTAATACTCCATCGTGTATATGTACCACAGCTTTCTTATCCATTCATCTGCTGATGGGCATCTAGGTTGCTTCCATGTCCTGGCTATTATAAACAGTGCTGCGATGAACATTGCGGTACACGTGTCTCTTTCAATTCTGATTTCCTCAGTGTGTATGCCCAGCAGTGGGATTGCTGGATCATAAGGCAGTTCTATTTCCAGTTTTTTAAGGAATCTCCACACTGTTCTCCATAGTGGCTGTACTAGTTTGCATTCCCACCAACAGTGTAAGAGAGTTCCCTTTTCTCCACACCCTCTCCAGCATTTATTGCTTGTAGACTTTTGGATCGCAGCCATTCTGACTGGTGTGAAATGGTACCTCATAGTAGTTTTGATTTGCATTTCTCTGATAATGAGTGATGTTGAGCATCTTTTCATGTGTTTGTTAGCCATCTGTATGTCTTCTTTGGAGAAATGTCTATTCAGTTCTTTGGCCCATTTTTTTATTGGGTCATTTATTTTTCCGGAGTTGAGCTGTAGGAGTTGCTTGTATATTTTTGAGATTAGTTGTTTGTCAGTTGCTTCATTTGCTATTATTTTCTCCCATTCTGAAGGCTGTCTTTTCACCTTGCTAATAGTTTCCTTTGTTGTGCAGAAGCTTTTAAGATTAATTAGGTCCCATTTGGTTATTTTTGCTTTTATTTCCAATATTCTGGGAGGTGGGTCATAGAGGATCCTGCTGTGATGTATGTTGGAGAGTGTTTTGCCTATGTTCTCCTCTAGGAGTTTTATAGTTTCTGGTCTTATGTTGAGATCTTTAATCCATTTTGAGTTTATTTTTGTGTATGGTGTTAGAAAGTGTTCTAGTTTCATTCTTTTACAAGTGGTTGACCAGTTTTCCCAGCACCACTTGTTAAAGAGATTGTCTTTAATCCATTGTATATTCTTGCCTCCTTTGTCAAAGATAAGGTGTCCATATGTGCATGGATTTATCTCTGGGCTTTCTATTTTATTCTATTGATCTATATGTCTGTCTTTGTGCCAGTACCATACTGTCTTGATAAGTGTGGCTTTGTAATAGAGCCTGAAGTCAGGTAGGTTGATTCATCCAGTTCCATTCTTCTTTCTCAAGATAGCTTTGGCTATTCGAGGTTTTTTGTATTTCCATACAAATTGTGAAATTATTTGTTCTAGCTCTGTGAAGAATACCGTTGGTAGCTTGATAGGGATTGCATTGAATCTATAAATTGCTTTGGGTAGTATACTCATTTTCACTATATTGATTCTTCCAATCCATGAACATGGTATATTTCTCCATCTATTAGTGTCCTCTTTGATTTCTTTCACCAGTGTTTTATAGTTTTCTATATATAGGTCTTTAGTTTCTTTAGGTAGATATATTCCTAAGTATTTTATTCTTTCCGTTGCAATGGTGAATGGAATTGTTTCCTTAATTTCTCTTTCAGTTTTCTCATTATTAGTATATAGGAATGCAAGGGATTTCTGTGTGTTGATTTTATATCCTGCAACTTTACTATAGTCATTGATTATTTCTAGTAATTTTCTGGTGGAGTCTTTAGGGTTTTCTATGTAGAGGATCATGTCATCTGCAAATAGTGAGAGTTTTACTTCTTCTTTTCCAATTTGGATTCCTTTTGTTTCTTTTTCTGCTCTGACTGCTGTGGCCAAAACTTCCAAAACTGTGTTGAATAGTAATGGTGAAAGTGGGCACCCTTGTCTTGTTCCTGACTTTAGAGGAAATGCTTTCAATTTTCCACCATTGAGGATAATGTTTGCTGTGGGTTTGTCATATATACCTTTTATTATGTTGAGGTATGTTCCTTCTATTCCTGCTTTCTGGAGAGTTCTTATCATAAATGGATGTTGAATTTTGTCAAAGGCTTTCTCTGCATCTATTGAGATAATCATATGGTTTTTATTTTTCAATTTGTTAATGTGGTGTGTTACATTGATTGATTTGCGGATATTGAAGAATCCTTGCATCCCTGGGATAAAGCCCACTTGGTCATGGTGTACGATCTTTTTAATGTGTGTTGGAATCTGATTGCTAGAATTTTGTTAAGGATTTTTGCATCTATGTTCATCAATGATATTGGCCTGTAGTTTTCTTTTTCTGTGGGATCTTTGTCAGGTTTTGGTATTAGGGTGATGGTGGCCTCATAGAATGAGTTTGGAAGTTTACCTTCCTCTGCAATTTTCTGGAAGAGTTTGAGCAGGATAGGTGTTAGCTCTTCTCTAAATTTTTGGTAGAATTCAGCTGTGAAGCCGTCTGGACCTGGGCTTTGGTTTGCTGGAAGTTTTTTTATTACAGTTTCAATTTCCGTGCTTGTGATGGGTCTGTTAAGATTTTCTATTTCTTCCTGGTCCAGTTTTGGAAAGTTGTACTTTTCTAAGAATTTGTCCATTTCTTCCACGCTGTCCATTTTATTGGCATATAATTGTTGATAGTAGTCTCTTATGATCCTTTGTATTTCTGTGTTGTCTATTGTGATCTCTCCATTTTCATTTCTAATTTTATTGATTTGATTTTTCTCCCTTTGTTTCTTGATGAGTCTGGCTAATGGTTTGTCAATTTTATTTATCCTTTCAAAGAACCAGCTTTTGGCTTTGTTGATATTTGCTATGGTCTCTTTTGTTTCTTTTGCATTTATTTCTGCCCTAATTTTTAAGATTTCTTTCCTTCTACTAACCCTGGGGTTCTTCATTTCTTCCTTTTCTAGTTGCTTTAGGTGTAGGGTTAGGTTATTTATTTGACTTTTTCTTGTTTCTTGAGGTATGCCTGTATTGCTATGAACTTTCCCCTTAGGACTGCTTTTAAAGTGACCCACAGGTTTTGGGTTGTTGTGTTTTCATTTTCATTTGTTTCTATGCAAATTTTGATTTCTTTTTTGATTTCTTCTGTGATTTGTTGGTTATTCAGCAGCGTGTTGTTCAGCCTCCATATGCTGGAATTTTTCATAGTTTTTCTCCTGTAATTGAGATCTAATCTTACTGCATTGTGGTCAGAAAAGATGCTTGGAATGATTTCCATTTTTTTGAATTTTCCAAGGCTAGCTTTATGGCCCAGGATGTGATCTATTCTGGAGAAGGTTCCATGTGCGCTTGAGAAAAAGGTGAAATTCATTGTTTTGGGATGAAATGTCCTATAGATATCAATTAGGTGCAACTGGTCTATTGTATCGTTTAACGTTTGTGTTTCCTTGTTAATTTTCTGTTTAGTTGATCTATCCATAGGTGTGAGTGGGGTATTAAAGTCTCCCACTATTATTATGTTATTGTTAATTTCTCCTTTCATACTTGTTAGCATTTGTCTTACATACTGCGGCGCTCCCATGTTGGGTGTATATATATTTATAATTGTTATATCTTCTTCTTGGATTGATCCTTTGATCATTATGTAGTGACCATCTTTGTCTCTTTTCACAGCCTTTGTTTTAAAGTCTATTTTATCTGATATGAGTATTGCTACTCCTGAGTTCTTTTGGTCCCTATTTGCATGGAAAATCTTTTTCCAGCCCTTCACTTTCAGTCTTTATGTGTCCCCTGTTTTGAGGTGGGTCTCTTGTAGACAACATATGTAGGGGTCTTGTTTTGTATCCATTCAGCCAGTCTTTGTCTTTTGGTTGGGGCATTCAACCCATTTACGTTTAAGGTAATTACTGATAAGTATGACCCCGTTGCCATTTACTTTATTGTTTTGGGTTCGAGTTTATACACCGTTTTTGTGTTTCCTGTCTAGAGAATATCCTTTAGTATTTGTTGGAGAGCTGGTTTGGTGGTGCAGAATTCTCTCAGCTTTTGCTTGTCTGAGAAGCTTTTGATTTCTCCTTCATATTTGAATGAGATCCTTGCTGGGTACAATAATCTGGGCTGTAGGTTATTTTCTTTCATCACTTTAAGTATGTCTTGCCATTCCCTCCTGGCTTGAAGAGTTTCTATTGAAAGATCGGCTGTTATCCTTATGGGAATTCCCTTGTGTGTTATTTGTTGTTTTTCCCTTGCTGCTTTTAATATTTGTTCTTTGTGTTTGATCTTTGTTAATTTGATTAATATGTGTCTTGGGGTGTTTTGCCGTGGGTTTATCCTGTTTGGGACTCTCTGGGTTTCTTGGACTTGGGTGATTATTTCCTTCCCCATTTAGGGAAGTTTTCAACTATTATCTCTTCAAGTATTTTCTCATGGTCTTTCTTTTGTCTTCTTCTTCTGGAACCCCTATGATTCGAATGTTGTAGCGTTTAATATTGTCCTGGAGGTCTCTGAGATTGTCCTCATTTCTTTTAATTCGTTTTTCTTTTATCCTCTCTGATTCATTTATTTCTACCATTCTATCTTCTAATTCACTAATCCTATCTTCTGCCTCTGTTATTCTACTATTTGTTGCCTCCAGAGTGTTTTTAATTTCATTTATTGCATTATTCATTTTATATTGACTCTCTTTTATTTCTTCTAGGTCCTCGTTAAACCTTTCTTGCATCTTCTCAATCTTTGTCGCCAAGCTACTTATCTGTGATTCCATTTTGATTTCAAGATTTTGGATCAATTTCACTATCATTATTCAGACTTCTTTATCAGGTAGATTCCCTATCTCTTCCTCTTTTGTTTGGTTTGGTGGGCATTTATCCTGTTCCTTTACCTGCTGGGTATTCCTCTGTCTCTTCATCTTGTTTAAATTGCTGAGTTTGGGGTGTCCTTTCTGTATTCTGGCAGTTTGTGGAGTTCTCTTTATTGTGGCGTTTCCTCTCTCTGTGTGGGTTTGTACAGGAGGCTTGTCAAGCTTTCTTGGTTAGGGAAGCTTGTGACGGTGTTCTGGTGGGTGGACCTGTATTTCTTCTCTCTGGAGTACAATGAAATGTCCAGTAATGAGTTATGGGATGTCTATGGTTTTGGGGTGACTTTGGGCTGCCTGTATCTTGGAGCTCAGGGCTATGTTCCTTGCTGCTGGAGAAGTTGCTTGGTATGTCTTGCCCTGAAACTTGTTTCACCCAGAGAGGTTTACAGCGTTATATGGAGAAGAGAAGAGTGAGGAGGGAGTTAGAGGTGACCCGAATGAGATGAGGTGGAATCAATAGAGGAGAGAGTGGGCTATTCAGTAATCTCTTCCTTATGTGCACTCCACAACTGGACCACTCAGAGTTGTTCACAGAGTTATACAGAGAAGAGAAGAAGAAGGAAGTTGGCAGAGGTGGCCAGGAGGATAAATGGGGGGAATGAAAAGGAGGGAGACAGATCCAGCCAGTAATCAGTTCCCTAAGTGTTCTCCACCGTCTGGAACACACAGAAATTCACAGAGTTGGGTAGAGTAGAGAGGGGTTAGGGAGGAGACACAGGCGACCTGGTGGAGAAAAAGGAGAGTCCAAAGGGAGAGAGAGCAGTTAGGCCAGTAATCTCACTCCCTAGTGAAAAATGGGTACTGAAGATTGGATTCTTAAAGGTACAAAATTGGTAACAAATACATAAAAGCAAAAATTAAAAACCTAGAGTAGAGTTTGGAATTTCAAAAATACGATATTAAAGAAAAGAAGAAGGAAAAGATAGAGAGAAAAAAGAACAAACAAAAACAAACAAGGTCGTGAAAATTATAAAGAAAATATAGGCACAAAATTGATAACTAATACCAAAAAGCAAAAGTTAAAAATCTAGAGTAGAGTTTGGAATTTCAAAAATACAATGTTAAAAAGAAGAAGAAAAAGAAAGAGAGAGAAAAAACAAACAAACAAGAATAAACAAAGTCGCGTAAATTATTAAAAAAAAAATACAGGTACAAAATTGATACCAAATACCAAAAAGCATAAATTAAAAATCTAGAGTAGAGTTTGGAATTTCAAAAATACAATGTTAAAGAAAAGAAGGAAAAAAAAAAGGTCAAAAAAATTATAAAATAATATATATTTATGAAGTTTGCTTTAAAAAAAAATAGGGTCTTTTTTTTTTTTTTTTCAAAGTAATCAGTTATAAAAGTGGAAATTAAAGGAATAATAGAGGACTTAAAAATTTTTTTTTAATTAAAAAAAAAGAAAGAAAGAATGATCGTACAAATAGTAAAAATATATCTAGGACTTTCTCCGGTTTTGTTGTGAGTATTGTGGGTTCAGTTCATTTTTGGGTAGTTCCTTGGTCCGACTTATATTTCTCAAGATCTATAGGCTCCTTCCTATGTAGTTGGTAGTAACCACAGGGTTTTAATCTATTGCCTGTAGCTTCCAAGGCGGTTCCCTCTGTTATAGCTTCTTCTGTTTGCTGGTCTCTTCAGTGTCTGGTTTCCGCCCTGACACAAAGGGGACAGTGGAGGACACTTTTTTTTTTTTTTTTTTTTTAGGCTCACTTGTTCAGTCGAGCTGAGGGGAGGTAGGGAGGGATGCTGCAAACAAATAACACTGCTCGCAGTGCTCGCAGTGCCTCAGCCACACTGGGTCTGCCCCCCGCCCCCCATTCACGGCGCGTGTAGCCTCTCTGCCCACACTGCTCAGGCTCTAGGTTGCTCCGCCAGGAACCATCCGTGGCCAGCCCTGGGCTGCCTGTACTTCCCAGGTCCAAGCCGCTCAGGTTCACACACTCAGGTAGTCCTCAGAGGCACAGACTCTCGGTCAGGCCTGCATTTTGTGCCCTTCCCAGATCTGAGCAGCTCAGGTGATGAGGTGTTTGGTGCGCGCGATTGCTGTGACTTATCGCCTCCCTGCCGCTCTGTTATCTAGGTATGCTCTGGCACACCTTCTCAGGCAGATGTTGACTGTCCAGACCCCCAAGAAGTTTTAGTTAGCAAAGAAGCCTGCTTACAGTTTTATAGATAATGTCTCTCTGGGGCTGCAATTGCCCCCTTCCGGCTCTGGCTGCCTGTCACCAGAGGGGGATGGTCTGCCGCCGGCCATCTCTGTTCAGTCCTTTGTTCCGTGCGCGGGCCTGGCGGTGTCATAGGTTAGGGCTGGCTTTTCGGTTGGTAGTCATCCCACAGTCTGGTTTGCTAGCCCAAATTATTTCACTCAGATAGCACTCCGGGTATTCAGGCCAGATTCTTGCGATGCACCCGCGCCGCGCCTCCCTGCCCAGCCCCAGCTTGCTAATGGCAGATGCAGGCATCTGCGCTGCTTCTCTGCTGGGGGAGTTACCGTAGGGCTCGCAATGTGCGAGTTTTAATTGTTTATTTATTTTCCTCCCTGTTATGTTGCCCTTTGTGCTTCCAAGGCTCGGCACAGATTCGGCAGTGAGAAGGTTTCCTGGTGTTTGGAAACTTCTCTCTTTTTAAGACTCCCTTCCCGGGATGGAACTCCGTCCCTCCCTCTTTTGTCCCTTTTTTTGTCTTTTATATTTTTTCCTACCTCCTTTCGAAGACTTGGGTTGCTTTTCTGGATGCCTGATGTCCTCTGCCGGCATTCAGAAGTTGTTTTGTGGAATTTACTCGGCGCTTAAATGTTCTTTTGATGAATTTGTGGGGGAGAAAGTGTTCTCCCCATCCTACTCCTCCGCCATCTTAGCTCCTCCCCCAGCAAATAATATTCTTAAAGGACTTTATAGTTTATCTAGAGACATCAACTAGGCATATATAACGTTATTGAAGAGAATTTACCCATGTTTCTAAAAACACTACTGCAATCATTTGCAACATGGAATTGTATCTTTTACCGCATCTCTGACTCTAACCATGCTAACATCTTAATAAGTTAACTTTCTTTAAAAACAGATTATTTTAGTTCTTATCATGCATTCTACCAAGAAGATGAAGAGGTGATATATTTTTAGTGAAGCATGACTCAAATACGGAAAAGTGTAATTAGAGACTTCAGTGAAATTTTCAGAAGCACGCTCTTTTATACAGGGTATTAACAGCTTTCCTGACTATGTAAATCCAGAGTGGAAGAGTGATGTTTCTAGACCAACTCTCAAAAAGATGCAGTCAGTTTAGGCCCTTGTACATGAGCACAATCCACAATATTCAGCTCCTAATACTAATAAAGACATCAACCTATATATATTCTGCACTACTCAGGAATGTTTCAAAAATAGCAATTTGAGGTCTTAGGGAAATAAGAAAGGAGGTGTTATGGATACTCTATTCTTTTATTTCTATGGCAGTGCCAGGAGGGGTTGGCAATATGTCTGCAGAGGACTGGGATTTGCTGGGTTCCCTCCACTCCACTCTCTTCCATTTGTCCCATGCTCAGCTCAGATTACTCACAAAAAGAATCCATTCCCACCATCACATCCTCAGACAAGGTCAGCACAGATTCAAGGTCTGCCTCGCTCCTGGACCCTTATATTTATTGCCAAGCCTTCTGGAACCTGATTTCTGCTCCCTTCAAACCACTTTCTAGTACTTTCACGACTGGGGCTTCTAGCCCAGGCTCTGGTTTCCTGTTGCATTCTCACCCCACCTATCGATTCTGTAGCCTGAGATGTTCTTGCAGGTGAAGTTTCAACACACACACACACACACACACACACACACACACACACCTACAGTTTCCTCATTCTGAGATTCTATGTGAGAACAATGGTAACTGTGGCAACCCTTGTTGTCTCTCTATGAATTTTTTCTGAAAGATTGATGTTTTGTATTGTTTTTTCATCTTAGGAAATATTGGCTTCAAAAGGCAAAAAGTCTCTGGCAAGAGAAATGTTCCTAGAAGGCCCTGAAAATACAATCTCCTTTCATGACAGTGAGCAAAATATCTCCTGTCACTTCTGGGGCTCTCATTCCCCCTCCATGCCGCATTCATGGCGTTCAAGTACATTAAACATTCACATCGTTTACACGAGGCCCAGCCTGTCTTCTGATCCTATGTATTAGGACGGCTAACTGCAGCTCACTCGGTGCTGCTGTTTGCACAGCTGGACATGTCGGATAGAATGAGTTCATCCCTTCAAAGATGAGCTTAAAGCCGCCGTCTAGTAGTGTCTTTCTTTTCTACACCTACGACCATTCCTCATTGTTCTCACAAGCACAGAGAGTTTTAATGAAGTCATGTCTTTTAGTGTAACTCTGCAGGTGCACAAATGCTGATAAACCTCCTTAACTCGCTGTCAGATCAGCATGTTTATCTTCGAGCTGCAGAATGTATTTAATTATAAGATATGAAAAGGTCCTTCAGATTTGTTCTCTGGGCCCAGAACTAATGACTCATTTGTGAAGCGCTGTGTCTCCCCTAAAGGTTATAATGACTAGTTGCTGATCATCTGAAGGACTCATTCATGGTAGCATTTGGACTGCAAGCTATAGAAATTTCTTTTAAAAAGAAAGAAAAGAAAAACCTCCTAAAGGCCCAGGAAATTTTTACCGAATGTATATTTAACACAACTAAACACACACAACGGAGAAGGCAATGGCACCCCACTCCAGTACTCTTGCCTGGAAAATCCCATGGATGGAGGAGCCTGGTAGGCTGCAGTCCACAAGGTCGCTAAGAGTCGGACACAACTGAGCGACTTCACTTTCACTTTTCACTTTCATCCATTGGAGAAGGAAATGGCACCCCATTCCAGTGTTATTGCCTGGAGAATCCCAGGGACAGGGGAGCCTGGTGGGCTGCCGTCTGTGGGGTCGCACAGAGTTGGACACGACTGAAGCAACTTAGCAGCAGCAGCAAACACATACAAATACACACTAACATGAATATATATGAATATATATATAGATGCATGAATGCTATAAGGAATTCACTGTTAAAATCTTAAAATGTGAATATGTCTCAGAGATTATTAACATCTTAGTGTAAATTAAACTTAATCACATTGCTTTTTCCTGAAGACTAGGTTTCAGAGGGAATGAGAGACTGACCCGGAAATTGGAAGGAAGATGCCTGAGGAGAGGTTGGCTGCTCAAAAGAGGGGAGAAAAGAGTTCTGGAATGCAGAACTCTCCCCAGGAAGACAGGGCTAAGAAGGTTCCTTTGGAAGGAGAACACCATGCACTCAGAAGGGAGACAAGATTCAGTCCCAAAGACAAACAGTCTTGGTGGAAAGCGTGTTGAGAGTTGGATAAATCATCTAGCCTCAAAGCATCTTTTCTCTGCCTGTCTCACAGCTATGAGTGTAGTATAAGCTCATGCCTTATAAACAGCTTAGTGGAAAGTGTTTGAAAACCATGAAGCAAACAGAACTATATAAAGCCTTAGAGGTTGATGTATGGCAGAAACTAACACAATATTGTAAAGCAATTATCCTCCAATTAAAAAATTTTAAAAAGCCTTAGCATAATGTAACTCATCATAACCACTGCTCCCATTAATCGAGTATTTATTGAACACTGACCATCTGCCATGATAAAAAGTCCCTTGACTCAAGTTCCTTGGAGCTCAGTGAGCAGGAAGGTGGGTTAATAACCACAGAACACGATGCAAAACACACACTTAGCATAAAGTACTACAAGGTAAGGAAGAAGAGGAGTACCTCTGTCTGGGGGAAGATCAAGGCTTTCCAGAGGAGGAGGTGGTTGAGCTGGGTCCTGCTTTACACGTAGCTCACCCGAGGGAACAATGGAAAGTCGGAGGGAACAGCAAGAGCAGAGGCAGCCAGCCACAGTCAGCGAGTCTGTGCTTCTCAGCGCTGCTTGGTATAAAGAATAAAAAGCTCAGGAATGCCAAATCTCATAACGAACTCCCCTGGCCTGATTCCATGCTCACCAAGCCGCCCTCTGATGATAATTTGGCTTCCCGCTTAGATCTGCCTGTAGGGAAAGCACATGCTAGTCAAGAAGCCAGAGTATCCAGTCCACTAGATGATTATATTTCTCATTGTAAATTAATGTCAGCATAAAGGCTGATGCATTTTTTTTTTAAGTGCAGGAATGAAACTATCACATATAAGGCAGATGCAAAGGAAATTAGGTGAAAATTCACCAGGAAATCAGCCTTCGGGCTGCCAGTGTGGACAATGCTGGAACAGCTGTGCAAACACCGCAGGTAACTTCCAGAAATGGGCAACTGACAAAGCGTATTACACAGCACATTCTCTCCCCCACATGAAGTGCTCCTGTTCACATTTTTCTCCATTGTTATAATCCCCTCAAACAGCCCAGCCAAAGGTAAGCATCAGATGTCAGTTATCCCAGACTCCTGGAAACCCAGGCCTGGAGGGTGAGGTAGTACCTTCTTTATCAAATCCTTTGCCTTTCTTGTAATGGACTCCACAGTGTCCCTCCAAGATTTGTAGGTTGAAATCCTAATCTCCAGCGCCTCAGAATGTGGCTCTATTTGGAAATAGGGCCTTTAGATTGGTAATTAAAGCTAACTGAGGTCATTAGCATACGCACTAACGCAGTATGAGTGGTCCCCTTATAAGAGGAGATTAGAATACAGATACACACAGAGGGGAGACCAGGTGAAGACAGAAGGAGAAGAAGGCCATCTGCAAGCCAAGGATTCCTTCCTCAGGAGGAAATCAACCCTGCTGTCACCTTCGTCTTAGACTTCTCACCTCCAAGACTGTGCGAAAATAAATTTCTGTTGCCTGCACCACTCTGTCTGTGGATCTCTGTTACAGCAGTTCTAGCAAACTAATACAGTTCCCTTCAAATTCTCCCTCAACCACTCCAACAGAAGATGCTTACCTGGGATGTTCAAAGCCAAAAAGGTTGTCTACTGCCATCAGCAGGGATGCATTTTAGCCCTTCATGCTTATAACCACTCCAGTGACTCAAGTAGATGACCCTGGGGCCTCAGCTATGATGAAAATTGCCTAGTCTCACTAAAGTAGTCAAAGACACAATTTCTGAGGTATGAGGTCCTGAGAGTACAACAAAATGCACCAAGTCCTTAATGCAGATAAGATGAAGAACTTACATTGCAAAAGTACAAAAATGTATGGTTGTGATTATTTTGTTGTGACTTTTTTTTAATTTCTACTTTTAAAAATCAATACCTTTCTGGACAAGGGAGCCATAGAGGGTCAGATCACCAACTGGCTATTTCCTAAAGACCTCTACCCTGTAACAATCAGGGTATGATGAGAAACTCCTAAATCTCTCTTATTAACAATCCCTTTCTGAATGGGTAGGGTGTCTAAGTTTCAACTTAATGTTCTTTAGATCTTCTCCCTTACAAGGCTATTTCAAGGAAAATTAGTTTGAGAAATTGGAACTCTTTCAGTTTGCAACTGGAACTGGGGTCAGGTATGTTTCATTCTTCCCCTTGTTCACATGTTTCTATGATTTCATTTTTATGATAAGTGAAACTATTTTTTTCCTTGTAATAATCATTTGATGGGTATTTGTATGGTTCATTAATATTGCTGGTTCTTTAATGTGTCCCTTTTAACTTCCACTGAAATATACAATTGGAGGGTAAAATACTCTTAATTTCTGACACTCAATACCTGCTCCAGTTCAGTTTTCCATTGAAAACACTCTTGGTACATTAACAGTAATAAGTCATGTGGATCGCATATACCCTTGAAATGATATGATGAAAAGGGTACCTCACCTCTGGGGTCTTCCTCCTTGAAAAACATAATCCCAGTCTAATCATGAGAAAAGCATGAAACAAATCCTGTGTTCTCAGCTGAGGGGCACTTGATTAAATATCTAACCAGTACTCCTCAAAATTGCCAACATCATCAAAAACAAAGAAAGTTTGGGAACTATCACAGCCCAGAGGAGCCTTAGGAGACAAAATGACTAACGTAATATGCATGAAATCTTGGAACAAACAAACAAAAAAAAGACATTAGGTAAAAACAAAGGAAATATGAATAAAGTATGGACTTTAGCTAATAATAATTTTTCAATATTCATTTATTAGTTGTAACAAATGTACCATAGTAATGTAAGTAATCTGAGATGTTACTAATAAGGGAAACTGAATGCAGAGCCTATGGGACCTCTCTGTACTATGGTTACAATTGTTCCGTAAATCCAAAATTGTTCCAAAATAGAAAGTTTATTTTTTAAAAAATGCTCCAGTTTAACTCCCAAAGGCCATCAATATCTGTGTTGTTGTTCAGCTGCTAAATCGTGTCCAACTCTTTTGCAACCCCAGTCCCATGTCCATGGGATTCTCCAGACAAGCATACTGGAGCGGGTTGCCATTTCCTTCTCTAGGGGATCTTCCCAACCCAGGGCTCGAACCCATGTCTCCTGCACTGGCAGGCAGATTCTTTGCTGCTGAGCCACCTGGGCAGTCCATCACTGTCTGTAATCAGGCTCTAATGTACAGCCACACGGTCTTCTCCAAAATCCTAATACATGGCCCCCTCCCCCTGATTTCCTCTCCCAGTGAAACCTTTGTACATATTTCATGTAAGCACTTTATCTTTCAGTAACAAGAGCTTCTGTTCACTTTCAACAGTCATCCAAGGGCTGCTGCTCCCTCTTCTAACACAAATACTCTAGTGGAGGCTTCATATCATCACCCCATCCTCTGAATGGTGGTGCACATGACTCCTGTCTGCATGTTTTCTCCATCGGGATGTATCTACAAGCTCAATTCCTGGGGCAACTTCCTCACAGCATAAGCCCCAAGTTTTCATTAAATAAAGCCTTCTGGGGCCAAAGCTCAGCTGCTGAAAGTGGTAGAGAGATGCCAAAGGGCTTGCCACTAAATCAGTATGAGGGAAATCGATACCAGGGAGAGCTGGGCTGTAGTATTTTCAGCCCTCAGCATTCAAAGTCCTGCAACACTAAAGACATCCAGATGTGCGCCACCTGGGACCCGAGGTCCCTGAAGAGACTGTTCTTTTTCTGTTGAACCATTCGTGGCTTGGGTTATTTTTGCTGTGGTTGCTTCTTCTTTTGTTTGATTTTTAATGAATCTAAAAAGCAGTGTTTATTTGCAGAAAAGGCCTATTGGCCTTGATATTCAACTCACACTCAAGTTGGCTTATATTCAGAGCCAAGCAGACCTTGATCTTCATTTATTATTCAATAAGAAGAATACAATTAGCCTGGAGTTGGTTTTATGACCCAAAGAAAGGCCCACATAAATCTGAGTGGGGATAATTCCACTCTCCCTGTAACGGATGTGATGAAGGGGCAAGTAGCAGGCATCGAATAGACAGACCACCAATCTCCTCAACACGAGACTTAAAGGGAACCTTTGTCTCTGCTCAGAAAGCAATGTTTCTGAGCAGCAAATATTGACCTAAGGGGATCCTTTGTATTACTTATACTTTGCAGATCATTGATTCAGAAAATATATGGGTACTAATAGGAAGAAAACAGGCTTCCCTGATGGCTCAGATGGGAAAGAATCTGCCTGCAATGCAGGAGACCCAGGTTCAATCCCTGGGTTGGGAAGGGAATGGCAACCCACTCCAGTATTCTTGTCTGGAGAATTCCATGGACAGAGGAGCCAAGAGTAAGAAAGAGGAAGCCAAGAGGAAGAAAGCCTACATACGCTCAGCACAAAAGTAAGCTGATGCTAGGGAAGAACGGAGTTGCTAGTCCCTCAGGAAGGAAAAAATCCAATCTTCCAGTGGGCCAGGTGGAATTCAGGAAGAAGGATTGACATCCTGATGAATCCTGATGACAGGGTTGTTATGGGTGACACACACAAACTGACCTTTATGGAAACAGGATGTTTCAATTTATATCAAATGATCATCGCCAACAATCAAATTAATAAATATATAACTGTACCATGGACGAGTACATGATAACTTTATTCTCTGAATAACAGCTATCATCTGTTGAGTGCTACTATGTGCCAGGCGCTATGATAAGGATGTCCACTCAACAGCTCAGTCAATCCTCACACGAACCCCAGGAGATAGGATTCACTATTATTATCTCCATTTCATGGCTGAAGACACCAGGACTCAGAAAAAGTAAATAGTTCTTCTGGTAAGTAAAGAGGTCTTACCAGAAGAGGGAGAGAAGAGATATGATCTTTGAATTTTGTGTTCTGTTAGTGAAGTTCAATAGGACAATGGAGCATGGCAGGGTGGGAAGGGGGCAAGTTGCATGTGGCTTGAAGCCTGGCCTGGTCCTACCTCCCACCATCTCTCCTCCTCTCTGGGATGGGTTCTCAGTCTCCACTCTTCCCTAATCAATGGCACCCCAGCCAACTTAGGGTTGCCCTCCCCAAACCTGCCCCACAACAGCTGCCATCTGGGGTAGCTACCATTCATGTTGAGGGAGGAGGTTAGACCTTCATCCCTCTGCACCCATAGGGGCCTGGGCACTTGGTATGAGAAGGGCCAGTATTTACTACAAGCCCACTGGCATCTCTGCATGGGGCACAGTAGTGTCTAATCCCAGTCCAGGCTGACGGCACCATATAGCATTCTGCAGGTGACTCGGCCATCCAGAGATGGAGAAATTCTTGTCATTCTTCTAAATTCTCAGTGTTCAAGTGTTTGCATGATAGCCTGATCCTAAAGAGGAAATAACGTGAGGTAAATATCACCTCTAAATAAAAGCTGCTACAAACTTTTGAAAGTTAGCTTTCAATAGTATATTCCAGGTGCTTTTTCAGCTATTGAAGCAGTCTCAAAGAAAAGAGGTATATAAGACTTAATTTTTTATACAGACTCCTTTATTTATTTGTTTTTGGCTGTGCGGGGTCTGCGTTGCTGTGCCGACTGTTCTCTAGTTGCGCAGGCAGGCTCTCATTGCGGTAGCTCCTCCCATTGCACAGCACAGGCTCTAGGTGTGTGGGCTTCGTAGTTGTGGCTTGCAGGCTCTAAAGCACAGGATCGGTAGTTGTAGCGCACAGGCTTAGTTGCTCCACAGCAGGTGGGATCTTCCTGGACCAGGGATAGAACTTGTACCTCTCCTGCATTGGTAGGTGGATTCTTCACCACTGAGCCACCAGGGACATCCTAAATGGAACTTCTAATGAGAACTTATCTGTCTTTCTTTGCACCATGGCAATTCATTTGCAGGTGTGTTGAAAGATTTATGTCCATCTTCATCGTGTGAAGAACACTCTAGACTGCTATTTCTCAAACAATTACAGTGCAAATGAATCCCCTGGAGATTTTGTTGAAATGTAGCTTCTGATTCTTTAGGCTTGGCTTAGAATCCAAGCGTCTGTGCTTCTAACAACCTTCCAGGTGGTGGTGATGCTCTTAGTTGATTATAGATCCTTGCATCAAAATATGACCCATGGACCAGTAGCATCAGCAATATCTCGATGTTTAATAGAAATCCAGGATTTCTGGACACACCCTATACCTACAAAAGAGAACCTGCTTAATTTAACAAGGTCTCTGGGAGATTCATCAGCACATTAAAGTACAGAAAGCACCATCCTTGACCTTCTGAATCTATCTTCCTCTCTCTATTTCTTCCATTTTCCAAAGCCACAAGATAAGAAAGAGTCATTGGGACTACTAACTGTTGCAAATTTATAACATTGCAGGTCATGGGAAGGACATATTGAACTTTGTTTTCTTCTTTATCCTGACTCTCCCAAGTATGTTCCAGGATACCAGAATTTTTGCTTATGATCTGAGAAGATTTGTAGCCTTGGTTTAAATACTGATCTAAAATGTTGGTAGGACCATTATAAGAGGCTGCTAAATCTGTAGAAGGGGGCATCTGTAGGATGTTGAGGAGTGCACTTGAGTGGGACCAAAATTTTTCAGACCTGTTAGGCTTTTTGAGTAGCTGCAAATTATTCATAGCCTTAGATAATAAGAAAACACAACAGAGGGTCTCTAAAATTAGTGCAATTCACTAGTGAATATTCATACTACTACTTGCTCTGAGAAATGTAGTAGAATGTTTAGGCACACCAAAAGGCTCCAGAGATGGTCTGGATTCAAATCCTACATATTATTTCCTATGAGCTGTGTCAGCTTTGGTGAATTATTTAACCTCCCTGTGCCTCAGTTTCATCATTTAAAATAGGTATGATAATAGTACCTATGAAAAGTTTTAGAAGGATTAGAGTAATAAAGCCCTTGGAACCACACCTTGTACATAGTAAGCTTTGCAAAGACATATGAACGCAAACTTGAAAATATGGCTAATTTTCAACGTATTTTTGTAGGGCCTCAACATTTCTATAGTTCAGCTTATTTCAATCTGCTGTGCTATGACCAGGTACACAATTTCCCTTCCATTAGAGAGAAGAGGAACATCCCCATGGTTCTGTTTGTAACAATTAACTCATGAAGCACTGGGAAGCATGATGAAGTGGGGCCAACACACACGGCCCCCAGAGGGCCTGAACGTGAGGCCCAGAGGCTATCTCTGTGTCCACAGGCAAACACCAGCTAGGGGGGAAATTCAAAACATGCCTCCAGACTCCCGCATACACAGAAAGTCTTACCAGCATAAAACCAATTTGTGGCACTTCAATATTCAGAGATCATTGTTTTCAGAATGATGAAGCATTTATCAAAAGCTGTCAAGGTACTGCACAAAATGAAGTTTGAAACTCGGTGCTTGGCAATTAAATCTCACTCAGTAAATTGGCCAGCGTCAGTGCAATAAAGTGCAATATACAAATACTGCTTTTCCACTTAAATGAAAACCGAAGGGGAAAACCCACATAACGAGAGATTTTCAGATTTCAACACCCCTTCTCCACCCAAGATATTGAAGATGGGATCAAATATATCGTGGTATGTATGCCTGCTGCACTTACAGGCTTTTCACACGCTGCCCTGTGAAGCCAGTTTCCCCCGTGTGCCATCAATTATTTCTTTGTTTTGCCTGGATGGTCCTTGCACCCTTCTCAAGGTGTGCTTCTGGGCAGTATGCGTATTTGAGATTTTTCCCTTCTCATCCCTACTTGGCCGTCTCGGGACCAAAACTGATTTGCAGGCAAGAGAAAACCACTGAAAATTTCATGACATTTAGATTTAAAAAGCACATGGTAGTGGCTCAATTAGGTTTGCTTACCTAGGATTAAAACCTATTAACATTCCAGCATTTTCCTCTCTGTGAGATTCATTTCTGACTCGCGTGCGGTGACTTGCAGAGTGCTTCATTACAGCTCAGGGGCACAGCGATGCCATACAAGCCATTAAAAATGAGTTTGCAAGAGTACAAAAAAGAAACCTTTGTAGACGAGGGCCAATTTGTTTCGAAGGCAATGCACTGTTAGAGCATTCACAAAGCGGCAAGCATTAGCTCAGATTCAAGCTATGCCATTTTCACTCTTATTTTTAAATACCAAATGGAGAACTGGGAGAGTCCTTTCTTTGTGACAGCAGCTTTAGTTTCTGCCCTTATTTTCTGCCATTATAGCTCCAGTTGAGCTGTATGAACAGCCCTGTTTTTCGCCTTGGATAAAAATCCACGAATCTATGTTTGGCCAGGGTCCTAAGGAGAGTCATCGTATTCTCTACCCCTCAGTTTCTTTATATTCAAAATATCTCACATACCAGGCTCACAGGATGGCTGGGACAGATGAGAGAGCTAGTGAATATAAATTTTATAAGTAAAAATCAGAAGGCAGGTAGAGCACAAAGAATTATTTCTGCTGTTATTAAAGCAGGCAAATTTATAGTTTGCCACCTCAAGATCCCCTACTGCTTGTCTTAATTTATTAATATTTAACTTGGTTTTGATTAATCCTGTTATTATTTGCATATTCACTCTATCTACAAGTTCCAAGATAAAGACCTTTGGATCAGAGTTTCTCATTCCCAGTATTCTCAACATATTAGACTGGATAACCTCTTTTGAGGGGGGAAGCCTTTCCCTTCTCCAGGGGATCTTCCCAACCCAGGGATCAAACCCAGGTCTCCTGCATTGCAGGCAGATTCTTTACCAGCTGAGCCACAAGGGAAGCCCAAGAATACAGGAGTGGGCAGCCTATCCCTTCTCTAGAGGATCTTCCCAACCCAGGAATCAAACCAGGGTCTCCTGCTGCACTGCAGATGGATTCTTTACCAACTAAGCTATCAGGAAAGCCCTTGTCCTATGCATCTTAGGATATTTCATAGACTCCTTGACCTCTACCCATTCGATGCTAGCATCCCTCCCTGCTACCCAACTGTAACAACCAAATATGTCTCCAGATAATGCCAAATGTCCCTGGTGGACAAAATCACAAAGTAGAGAACCACTTCTTTGGAGTTAATCAAACCAGTATTGTCACTGGTTGCATTTAGTATTAGTGGAGAACAGCAAGAGCAATTTAGCTAGTGAAAGCTACAGAAACCAGTGGGAACACCCTCAGATCATATCACAATTTGTACAAGGCAGATAGGAACCAACCCTGAAAGCTAAAAGTGGCCCCTAAAGTCAAGAATGAGGCTGATGCTATCAATAGAAATTTTAGATCAGAATATGGGAGGAGATAGGAGTGGCTCAGAATGGTTCCCAAAACTGCAAGCATGTATCTACCTAACAATACAAAGTTCCTCTCCTCTCCAGAGGCCTGAGGAAAAAAAAGTGCAGAGGACAGCTGTTCAAAGGTAAGAGGAAGACAGAGAAGGGAAAGGGCTTCCGTGTTGGGCAGAGGGTGACTGAAGAGGAAAGAAGACACAGGAAAATAAAACAAGAAAAGCGAAAAATAAAATGAGAGAAGGAAGAGCAGGAAAGAAACAAATCTGACAATGAACCCAGAGGAAAGAAATGGGAGGAAAGCCTAGAGATATACAGAGAGTCTTGCTTCTGAGCTTACCTGGACCTACCTGAACCTGTGCTCTGCCTCCCACTTTGTAACTATCTCCCTCCCGTTGCTGATGTGGCCCTTGATCAACTGCAATGGTAATGTGACAATCACTGTGAATTGTAGCACACAAGTTAAAAGGAAGAGTGATAAAATAACTGCTGTTGCAATATTTTGTTAATTAATAAACAACATAAAAATGTGCAAATCATGGTATCAACAACAGAAAATAGGAGAGGGGCAAGTAAATATGTAAAACTCTCTTATGCAATTGAAGTTAAACAGTTATCAGTTTAAATTAGGCTGTTATAAATATGAAGTGCATTTTGAAAGCCTCATGGTGATCATCAAGTAAACAAATGGAAACACAAATGACAAAGAGAAAAGAATTACAGCATAACACTGCAAAAAGTCATCAATTCACAAAGAAAGACAAGAGAGGAACTACAAAACAATCAAAAAGCAATTAATAAAATGTCAATAGTAAATCCTTATAGTTATGCTAGATGTTAATGGTTAAATTCTCCAGTTAAAAGACAGAGTGGCTGGATAGGGAAACAAGATCCAACCCTATGTTGCCTATAAGAGATTCATTTAAGCTTTCTTTATTGACACTCACGGGCTGAAAGTAAATGGATGGCAAAAGATTTTCCATAAAATTAAAATCATAGTAGATCAACTACACTCCAATAAGTTTTAAAGAAAGAAACAGTAAAAAAAAGTATAAATGAAACAGGAGACATTACAACTAGTACCTCAGAAATACAAAGGATCACAAGAGAATATGAAAATATATGCAAATTAAATAATTTAGAAAAATGGATAAATTCCTAGAAACATATAACTTATCAAGACTGAATCATGAAGTAATAGAAAATCTGAACAGACCAATAATGAGCAAGGAGATTGAATCAGTAATGTAAATTTTCCCAACAAATCAAAGCCCTGGACCAGATGGCTTCACTGGTGAATTTTATCAAATACTGAAACAATTTTTCCAATCCTTCTTAAACTCTTTCAAAAAATTTGAAAAGGAAGGAGCACTTCCAAACTCATTTTATGAGGCCAGTTATTACTCTGATACTAAAACCAGACAAGGATGCTACAAAAAAGAAAATTACAGGACAAATATACAGATTCACAGATATATAGACTCACAATTAAATTGGGAAAATATGGTCTAGAATTACTAGACCACACAATTATTGTGTGGGTGGGCAACTGTACCCACACTAAGGAAGTTCTTCTCTTGGCTTAGTGTCAGGGAGGTAGGCAGAAAAAGTAAGAAATTATGAGATCTGAGACAATGTATATTAGTGTTCTTTAGAAAAGCATAAATAGTCCTCAGTTTTCAGCCATTCCTGGAAACTGAGTCATAAAGAAGATCATGTTTCCCACTAGAAAAATTGAATAATTGGTGGTTGCATTCCTGACCAAATATTCAGCAGCAGGAAAACCATAAATATGAATGACAACATGTCTCAGCCATCAATGATAAACTCTCAAATTATTTAAAACACTTGGCTGAAGCCCCCAGAAAAAATAGGTTGAAATGTATTGCTTGTCCTAAACAAGAACACTCTGTACTTCAAAACAATAATACAGAACAGACTGATGAATTAATAAATATTTGTTGTGTAAGGCATGATTACTGATGCTGAAAGAAATTCAAAAGGTGATTCCTAACCCCAAGAAGCTGACAGTCTCATCAGGAAAATTTACATAAATAATTAAAATACAATATAGGAAGGGTTTAGTACCAGAAGAGGAATGCCTGTAACAGGCAGAATTTATGAATACTTCCTATGTGCCTGGCATTGTTTGAATTGCTTTATCCACATGAACTCATTTAGTAGTCAAATAAGCTTGTGAGGTAGGTGCTAATCTTAGCTCCTTTTTTCAGATGAGAAAATGGAAGCAGAGAGTCGTTAGACCAGACGACTCAGATGTGATAGAGGTAAAGTTAAATCCACACAGTCTCGCTCCAGAATCACATTCTTAAAACAATCCTATACTGATTCTCAGAAGAACAGAGCTATAGGAGCGAACCCCTGAACAGATTACTTTTGTCTGGTGGAGAATCCAAAGACCACTTGGGATTTGTGTTGGACCTAGAAGAACAGATAGCTCTTGAATTTGCAGAAATATGGAGGATAGCATTCCCAGGGAAGAAAAAAATGTCTGGGAGATTGTTGCTATTGTTCAGTTGCTAAGTCATGTCTGACTTTGCGACCCGATGGACTGCAGTGTGCCAGGCTCCTCTGCCCTCCACTGTCTCCCAGAGTTTGCTCAAATTCATGTTCATTGAGTCAGTGATGCTATCTACCTTTCTCACCCTCTCATCAAGTGGCCAAAGTATTGGAGCTTCAGCATCAGTCCTTCCAGTGAATATTCAGGGTTAGATTTCCTTTAGGATTGTCTTGTTTGATTTCCTTGCAGTCCAAGAGACTCTTAAGAGTCTTATCCAACATCACAATTCAAAAGCATAAATTCTTTGACACTCAGCCTTCTTTATGGTCCAACTTTCACATCCATACATGGCTACTGGAAAAAAAACATAGCTTTGACGATAGGGACCTTTGCTGGCAAAATAATGTCTCTGCTTTTTAATGTGCTGTCTAGGTTTGTCATAGCTTTCTCTTCAAGGAGCAAGTGTTTTTTAATTTCATGTGAAACATGGGCAAGTATTGTACCTAGAATCCCTTTATTGATCTTTATTCAGAGAATAGAGTATGTTTCAAAGAAGGCCCCTCACCCTTACCTGTCTTGTAGCCTCTAAATTGGGGTTGGCATCCCCAATCACCTAGTGCCTAAGAGAATTCAGAACATAATCTAAGATTCCCTTCTCTACTCCATCACCCACACAACTTTCAAGTCCGCTTCCTCCTTCCTCTCGAGCCCCACCGCCTCTGTGTAAGCCCTATGACTCCCCACCTGAACTATAAGGTAGTCACCTACTTTGAGTCTCCATCTTCAATCCCAAAACCCTTCAATCTAGTCTCCATCTCAGTGTCAGAAGATCTTTCTAAATATTATCTGGTCACAGTGCTTCCCCACCTATATAGGGAGAATCCAAATTTGCTACTGAGGCATAAAAACCCACTTCTGATCAGTTCCTACCTAGTTACATCTTCTGCCACTTCCCCATAGGTAACCCATGTTCAGCTGCACTGAACTTCTTGTTCTCCAAAAGGTAAAAGCTTTCTCTACAGACAGAGATGGTGAAGGACAGGGAAGCCTGGCATGCTGCAGTCCATGGGGTTGCAAAGAGTCAGACACAACAGAGCGACTGAACAACAGACAGCTCTATACCCTAAAAATTCTTTCCCAATCACTCCTCCAACCATCCACCTCTGAAAATTCCTGTTCAAGTGATTCAGCCTGCATTCTTCTTCTGGAAATCTTCAATGACCACCTCATGCAGGCAAGGCATTTTGTCTAGGTTCCCACAGAGTGTTATTTGAGGCTCTATTTCCCACATCATATTGTAATTGTTTTTACATGCTTCACTCACCAGACTGTAAACCCTTTAGAGGCTTTGCAGCTCATTCTTACCTGTATTCCCCCTGCTTACCCCAGTTTTGGTAAGTGAGGGAATGATTTATTGGGTTCTAGAATTCTGGGATCACTGGACACACACCCAGGTCCAGCCTATCTTAACCACCCTCTTCTTTAATGGAAGGCTAATTACTTCCTCAACTGGCTCTCTTCTTAAATTAGGATAGCAAGATAAATACATATTATTATCATTACTAATATCTTTCTATCAACATTTTCCAAACTGCTGGACAGAGAAGCTAGTTTAAAATGTTTAAAACCTGGTTAATCCAGATCAAAGAAAGAGATTTATACTTTTTATTTAAATCCAAGGTGTACCAAATCCTTGAGAACTAACAAAGACATCTTTGTAGCAAATGGAGGGTCACAATCATAAGATTGACGTACAGATTCTGTTCATAATCTGGAAATACAAATTGATGTTTTAAATATATCTTGGCCATTCTAGTTATTTAATTGTTCCAGTGATTTTCCTATGACATCTGCTTTGTGTTTGCGTCCCTTCCTCCCTAACTTAAGTCCAGTCTACCCACACCCTCAGCTGAGTAGCTACAGGATCCCCTCTCCTTCTCTGTTTTTATGTGTGGGGTTGCACTTTCTTCTCCACTGCAAACCCCACAGCTTCCTGGGACTCCTCAACCCTCCAGCATGCAGGTGTGACTTCTCATCTTGCCCCAAAGCTGACTGATAGTGGGCCTTGCTTTGAGGCTGGTGGTGATGGTGTTTAGTACTAATGAGACTACCTACTAGGAACAGTCACCATCAATGACAGAGCAGGAGCAGTAATATTTTTTGAACATGTGCTATGCTCCAGACACAATGCTTTTGAACTGTGGTGCTGGAGAAGACTCTTGAGAGTCCCTTGGAAAGCAAGGAGATCAAACCAGTCAATATTAAAGGAAACCAATCCTGAATATTCATTGGAAGGACTGATGCTGAAGCTGAAGCTCCAATACTTTGGAAGCTCCAATACTCATTGGAAGACCGTGCTGCTGGGAAAGATTGAGGGCAAGAGGAGACGGGAGCAACAGAGGATGAGATGTTTGGGTGGCATCACCAACCACTCAGTGGACATTAGTTTGACCAAACTCTGAGAGATGGTAAAGGACAGGGAGGGCTGGCATGCTGCAGTCCATGGAGTCTCCAAGAGCCGGACATGACTTAGCAACTGTACAACAACAAGACAATCTTCCTGTGGATCATCACTATTAAACTCTCATAGCATTCCTATGAAAGCTAGTAAGTGAAAGAACTCAAGTCAAACTCACACCTGTCTGATTACAGAACAAAGCAGCAGCTCCGCGACTTCCCTGGTGGTCCAGTGGTTAAGAATCTGCCTTCCAATGCACGGGTCTCGAGTTTGATCCTAGTCAGGGAACTAAGATCCCACATGTTGCAAGGCACCTAAGCCCAGGTGCTGCGACTGAAGGATCCTGCAGCCGCAACAAAGGTGCTGAGTGCTGCCACTAAGACCAGACACAGTCAAATAAACAAGTAAATCTTAAAAACAGAAGAGGGAAGTAACTCCTTGGTGGAGCTTATACAGGGTAAATGCGAGAAGTTGTACCTCTCCTCCCCAAGCAGGTTGCCAGCTCTCCAGCCCCTCTTATCTTCTCACTGCCTATCTCCCTGCTGGAACACGCATTACTGCTATGGTCACTGTTCCCTTTCCTCTGCATTTATACCTTTTCACTTTGCCAGAAACTCCTGACTCCTATTGCCATTTTGGTTGACCCTCTTTTCTGCATCTTTGTTTTGTGATCCAAGGATTATCTCTGCTAATTAGAAGTATTACAACAACAACAATAACCTTTCTTCATTATCGTTTTGCAAAGAAACAGAATTTTTAACACCAAACTAGGCAGTCTCAGATTAAAGAATAATTTTTCAAATGGAATAGATTTACCTTTATGAAAAATATATCTAGGCTAGATTCATCTCCCAGCAAACTATTAATGCTAAAGCCATGTGGCCTCCATAACTTCAACACTTGGATTTAAAAGTAAACTTGGAACGAACTCACAAGCTTTCCTGTGGCAACCAGCCCTGCTACCCATCCTGCCAGAGAGATGCCTCCACCACTCAGGCCTCAGTGAGCTCAAGACTCAAGGGAAATTTAAAGTAGCTTCTCTTCTCAAAACAGTAAACATTCTTGGCTAGGCTCACCTCCCCATGTCTTTCATGTCATTTATTCTTCAGAGAGTAAACCGCTCTTTTTCTCAGTTACTTCTGGACCTTACACATACTCTGTTCCTTTTATATGATTTTGTGGTCATGGTTGGTTTGTCTCCTCCACTGGACCATGGGCTCTTTGAGGACAAGGATGCAGTTCACCTCACTTTGCTTCCACAGCACCTACAGTAGAGCCTAGCATACAGTAGACCTTCAATCTGACTGGTGAACAGACTGATCCTTCACAGTAGAGAAACCAGTTCACTAAATAAATGAGAGAAACAGAGTTCAATGAAGTGCTTTGCAGAACAATTGTGTTTATACTTTAAGATGGCAATCATTTTTGAAACACAGTATTGAAACTGTCTTATTTTCAATAAACAGTAGGTAAACATTGAATTCCTAGATCTACCCCTTTTCCACTGATGCCCCCTAGCAAAGGAACAAAGCTAGAGACCAGAGGATCCTATTGCAGTCATTATCCTCTACAGAGAACAGTAAGCATGGACTCTCACCAGTCACAACGGCGGCTAGAGATTTGCTAGTCATGGATAAGTCCGTGTGGAGTTAAAGCTATGTCTTGTTCCCTTTGGGAGGCCTCACTACTTAGTATGTCATCAGAGAACATTTACTAAATAACGGATAGATCCAATCTTTTGGGAGGACCATGAGTGTCCGAGTTTCTGAGAGTAGAAATAATAACCTTCAGTGTCTTTGTTTGGAAGTGGTAGACAGGAGAGGGAAGAAGATGAGAAAAGGATGAGCTGATGAGTGTATCTGATGCTCAGCAACAGCGATCTCACCTGAAATAAAGATAGCATTTCCAGCCTGAGCATCCACATTGACCAAAGGCTGTCTGCACTCAGTCACCCAGAGTCAGTACTTGCTCAGTGCGTAAGTCAAGAAACACCAAGGACACGAAATCTATGCTTAATCACTCTCTTCCATCTTCTCTTCTCCCTGGTTTATATCTTCTCTATTTCTTAGAGTGATTTGTATTTATTCAAATTCTAGAATTAAATATTCTGTCTGCAACACCACTGGCTGCATTTTGAAGGTCCAACCACATGCCAGGTACTATTCTAGGCTCTGTGTACACTATGATGAAGAAAACAAAGGTCATCCCCAATTTCATGGAGCTTATATTCCGGTGGGGGAATGAACAAGGAAACAAATATGTGCACAAAACTTTAGAGAAAAACTATGAAGAAAGTACAGCACAGTAATGGAATAAAGAGTAACTGAGAAGGTAGGGTATGGTCACCCTGTAAATATGATGGCCAGGGAAGATGCTTTTGAAGCAATTCCAGTGGTGAAAAGAGCAACACTTTCTCTCCGCCCCAGCCAACTTGCTCAAAGATGTTTGTTAATCAAAGGATCATTCTCAGTTATATTTCCCTTCAGGGAAGGGTTTATGTCAAAGTACAGTGACCTATAGAGAAGATTTTCTGTAAATTACCATTGCCTAATTAATTCCACTCTGATGTTCACTTAGGAGCTTGTTTTCTAGAAAAACCACTGGGTTGTCCCAGTGAATCTCTGACAGCTGCACGAGAAACTTACTCGTTATCAAAGATTTACCCAAGTACCAGAGATCATCTGACAATGTGTTTTACTTTCAATCACCCTAAATGCTCTTCACCCACTGGGATATTGTCTGTTGACATCCAACATCTGTTGTTCACTTCCAAACACTAATCCCTGTGGTGTGTCCTTTGGGTGATCAAGCTTACTCTAAAGCCACTATAAAAAATTTAAGAAGATTGGAACTCTCCTATTTTTCCACTGACATTTTTACCCCTCGTTTGATTTCAACTTGATTTGCTTTTCCCTTTGCTTTCTTCTTTTTTTTTTTTCTCTTTTATTTCTTTCTTCAGGTAGGACTTTTCCTTTCATCCAGGCATACCACACAGTGCTGGCCATGTGCTTTTAAACTTATAAAACACAGAATTTGAGCCATTTTTTAAAAGAAAAAATCCTGTGTACTAGCATTATTTTATTTAAAAAATAAAATTTTAAAAGGTCAAATTTATTTTCCTGGGCAAGACATATTTTTCATCTTCAGGGTCTTTCAAAAGTTCTACTTCAGAGGCTCTTGGGTGTCAGGAACCTCTCCTTCCTTAATGCCCTTTGAAGTTAGGAGTTTAAACCAAGGATAATAAAAATAATCACGCTTGTATTTATACTTGTCCAATACCCTTCATTTCAAGGCAGAAGAACAACTTTCAAATCAATTAAACTCTACATGCACTTTTTCTCACATATAAATATTATGACGAGTAAGCAGCAGCAAGAGTGTGTTCATCTGCCAAACACACAGTAAGAACTCTGCTAAAACTGGAATGTCTTCATGAACTACTTCTATTATATTTTCCCTCCTACTGCTTCTAATAGCTCCCACCCTATCTTCCAATGTGCTTTAAAGTGGCTAATTGTGATAAGAAAGGTTTCTCTCCACAAATCATTTCAATGATGATGCTCTGAAGACTGTCAGCCAATGTGTTAAAAGCCTACAACAGAATGGTTTCATTGAGAAGTATAATTTGCTTGACATTCTCATCTTTCCAAATATTATGGAAGTTTCCTTTATTCATCAAACCAACGAACTGGGTATATAAATGGCTCTGATATTAGCAGGCAATTTTGAAACAGTTACAAGAATAAAATCATGGGTGTAAAGTGTTCTTTCTTTGGATTTTTCCCCATGCTCATAGGTTCCTATCTTCTGAGCCTTTGAAAATTCTAGGAGAATCCTTTAATATAAGCAAATTGCTCATAAGGTAACTTTATCCCTCGCTCTTTTTCCCTTTGTTAACCATAAGTTTGCTTTCTATGTCACTGACTCTGTTTCTGTCATGTAAATAAGTTCATCTGTCTGGTATTTTAAATTCCATATGTAAGTGATATCATGACATTTGTCTTTCTCTGACTTCCTTCACTTAGGATGATAATCTCTAGGTCCATCCATGTGCTATAATTGACGTTATTGCATTTCTTATGGCTGAGTAATATCCTGTTGTACACATATATAAATCCATTCATCTGTCAACAAACATTTAGGTTGTTTCTATGTATTGGCTAAATATTTAGTAATGCCTCCTTGTTTAATAAATTTAACATGGTTTGAGAGTGCTTCCATTGAGAGGAAAGTTTGGGTTGCTTTCCTCCCCCAGCAGAGGAACAGTTCTGGAAGCAGTTTGACAGGGTAGGGGAGTTAACTCAGGTGGGCCGAGCAAGGGCTTTCCAGGTGTGCACAGTGACGCCCGTTCATGAGACACTTTCCAACGGCCCACCCCATAGGGAACTCTGCCTCTGGGCCTGTTTGAGCACTGCTACGTTCTGGTTTCCTGCTTAATGTGGAAAACCCGTTTCTGATTATTTCCCCAAATTTGGCCTGAACCAACAGTGAGTGAAAGAGCTCTGTGTTGGGCAAGCTGATACAGCATGGCGACCCCAGGAAAGCGTCCACTTTGCTCTCCAACAGCCTCTCTGGAGAGCAGAGCCAGGGGGCCAGCTCACAAAAACACCTCTCCACCTGCCCGCCCCATGCTAGCCTTTCTAAGCTGTCCTTCCTCTTTGCAAAGTCTCCAAGCTTTGTTCATACAGCAAATTTCATTCCACTAGCATGTCGAAGCCTCCTCCCAGATTATTAATCAAGATACGAAATAAGATAAAACCTAATCCACAGTCCCTTAGCTATGAATACTCAAAGCCAGGCTCATTAAACATATCTGTCAACAGTGGATTGCACCAGCCTGAGGCCCCAAATTGATTGGAAGTTGGGAAAGGGGTGCAAAGCATTTGGTTGCACAATACCTTCAAGGGAAGGGACTCCTTTTCAGGTGTGGCCAGTTAAGTCTGTTTAGAGACAGGCTATATAGTTTTATAGATTCTTTTCTCTAGTTGTTAGTGGCAGCCAAAGAGATGGAGAAACAGATGTCACGATGGGAAACAAAAATTCATGTACTATGTGCATAAAGCTGAAAATCATTATGAATGGGAGTAAAGCAATATGGCACACTGGAATCAAACCTAGTGAATTGCTGCATGGATTCAAACACTATTTACTTGTGTCAAAAAGAAGGAAAATGTTGAATTCTGTTAAAGTGCTTAAAGTCACTTTTAGCTAAGGTTCTTATCTATCATCCTGTCATTAGCATCCTCACCGCCAGTCCCCATCACAATATACTTTGTATTTACACTGGGCTTTTCAAGTTCAAAGCACAAAGCAGACACATGAAGCAATTCATCACCTTGAGGGGTCTGCGTTGGGTGGAATGTTCCCAGTAAACACACTCCTTAACGTGTCACTGGAGGATCCACTCGGCAGGAGTGTTCCTGGCCTACAACTTGATGTCATATGTTGGCATTCTGTCAGATTTCAAATACACATTTCCACCTAACAAACTGACAGGCTTATTTTCTGAATCAAAGGAAAAGTGATTTTACTGATCTTTTAGCATTAAGAATCATTCTCTCCATCTGGTTATTTGTGGGTAGTAGCCACATTTTAGACACATCTAAAAGAGAAGGGAGGGGGGAAAAAAGGGTAGAGGAAGTAAAATTAAATATATTAATTGTTTTTCAATGAGAAAGTGGATGATAGAAAAAAAGAAATTAAATCTGAGGAGGTTTATAATGGGAAACAGATGCGGGTATGAAAGTGATTTGAAATAACCAAAGGGTTCAAGACATCTTCCAAGAACATGTTTTAATACAAAAACATTTAACAGCACAAGAGCTACACCAAAATTGCTCAGTTTCAAAACTTCACCTGTGTTCTTTACTTTTTATCCTTTGATTAACGGAGAGGACTTCCCATATTTGAGCTGCTTATTAACAATTCTTTATTTATGACGGACAGGGAAACCAGGCGTATCTGTTTCACTCTCCTGTCCTGGTAGGTTTCATAGTCTCCTTCTAATTCCCATGCCCCCGTGCTGTTCTATTTGAATTTCCAATGCAGCAGAGGAAATAGCTTCTAAAATATTAAAATCCTGTTTTCATTGACTTTCTTTACGCTTTGTGACCACATTTCTATTCAGATCAGGTTGCACAGCTCTTAACTTTGCCAAGTTTAAATTTAAAGTTAGAGCAACTTCATGGTACCCTCTAAGTGGATAGCTCTTACAACAAGGGAGAAGCAGTCTGGAAACTGCAGAGAAGCCAGACTGTTGGGGCGACTCTCTTTTAAAAATTTTACTCTGCTTTTCAAAAAGTATACACCATGAACAAGGGCTCATTTGGAGCAAGACATCAACCTGAGAAAGGTCTCCAAGAAACAAACCTGACTGGGTTGACTTGGCATGGAAACATTCAAGGCACGTCTCAGGCACATCCCCAACCCTCACTCCAGCAATTTTCTCCTTACCCCCAACCTTGCCTTGTCTGTGTCCCAATCCTACTTAGGAATCCTATTTATTGTGTCCAGTACTAGGGCTTTATAACTCCCTCCCCGAAGACCAAGCAATACCATCTAGAAAAATTAAGGAGACCATTCTCTTTGAGGGAATCAGTTTCTAAAACCCCAGCTCAGCCCCTGAGAAAAATTCTCTTAGAAATTGAACTTGGGGTCTCTGGAGTCTGCCCCCTCCTACCTCAGGGAACTTGCTTGCCTTTCCTTAAGTTGCAAGACTCACAGCAATGTTACATATAATTCTGATAATTAATGCCTCTACAGTATTTTATAGCTCATAAAGCCTTTTCATATCTTCATGAGAGCTCTGTGACAGAAGCTGGGGAGGTTTTGTTCTATCTACATTTTATAGACGAGGAAACTTTTGTTCAGAGAGACTTCATCAATTGTCTGAGATCACAGTCAAGAAGCCAGAGTCCCAGCTCCCATCTCCAAATTCCCAATCCTATTTTCCTTCCCCCACAAGTATGTGTGTTTCTAGAATTCTCTCTCCTGAAAGCAGTCACTCTTAGAAGTTTTTATTTTCCTGCTGCCTCCTCTTCATCTAAAGTAGAAGAGTAATTAGCTATGGAATTATTTTGAAGAAGTAAATTGAAAGTGACTTATATACAAACTTTAAAAAGAAAGGGTAAGCCCACAAGAAATACAGGTGCTGTTGTTTTATCTTTATGTTCTGTTGCTTTGCCTCAATGCAGTATTAAGTATTACTATTAGCAGTGAAGTATCAGAGAGGCAACGGCAACCCACACCAGTACTCTTGCCTGGAAAATGCAATGGAGGAGAAGCCTGGTAGGCTGCAGCCCATGCAGTCGCTAAGAGTCAGACATGACTGAGAGACTTCACTTTCAGTTTTCACTTTCATGCATTGGAGAAGGAAATGGCAACCCACTCCGGTGTTCTTGCCTGGAGAATCCCAGGGATAGGGGAGCCTGGTGGGCTGCCGTCTATGGGGTCGCACAGAGTCGGACACGACTGAAGCGACTCAGCAGCAGCAGCCTTCCTATCAGACCGTGGGCTCACAAGGACAGGGACCATGTCTTCTATTTTTCCACTCATAGAGTTAAGGGCACCCAATAAATGATGGTGCAGTGAAGAAATAAAATATAAGAGCAGAAATTATCTGGAAATTCTAACCAGGGTTCAGTTCCAGTTAATCTGGAAATTGTCATATTATTTCTTTTTTTTTTTTTTTCATCCCTTCAATGTCTTTATTCAGCATATCACCAAAGTTTACTGGATTTTTCATCAAAATAACTTTTGAATTTGTCCTTTATTTCCATTTTGCAATGCCCTATTACTAAAATTTTAGCTTAGGCTTTATTTATCCCTAATGCAATAAGTCTTCCTGAGTTTTGATTCTCCCAACACCATCTCTCTTGTCCATCCTACATATAATTACCAGGTAAATCTTCCTGGACCTTAATATTGTTAGTTCTGTCATCAAAAACCTACAAGAAATCAATATTGCTTTCCAACCTTTTCTGTCCAATTTTCACAGCTTTAGAAAGCTGAGCCTTCTCACCATGTTTCCTATCGCTGTTGGTTAGTTGCTAAGTCATGTCCAACTCTTTTTCAACCCCATGGACTGTACCCTGCCAGGCTCTTTTGTCCATGGAATTTCCCAGGCAAGAATGCTAGAGTGGGTTGCCATCATATTATTTCTTAAAAGTAATCACTTTAATTTCTTTTATCTGCTTCAATATGACCATGGTTCCTAGCCATGTCCATATTTCCCATTAATTCTGATGCTTTTGTAAAAGTAAAGATTTTTTTCAAAAATATGATTGAAATAATATAGGTAGCTAAGTATGGGCATTAAATTAACTCAGAAGTGGGTTATTTGAAATTTGGAACAAATTTGCCATAAAAATATCTTATACATGGTGGTTGGGCATCCAACCAAGCCACAAAAGAACTAAAATTCACAGTGTAACTAAACTCAGGTTCTTACCATACAATGTAGAATGAGGGAAATTCTCTGGAGAATTCAGGGCTCCAATTTTTCCCCCAACCCAACCTTATACTTCAAAATGAGTTTGGGAGTATCTTCAGTTAGGTTCTCCTAGAAGTGTGTGTGTGCTTAGTCATCTGTGACTCTTTGTGACCGCATGGACTATAGAACTATAGGACTATAGCCCACCAGATTTCTCTATCCACGGGATTTCCCAGGCAAGAATACTGGAGTGGGTTGCCATTTCCTTCTCTTGGGGATCTTTCCGACCCAGGAATCGAACCCCCCTCTCGTGTCTCTTGCATTGGCAGGTGGATTCTTTACTACCAGCCCCAATTGGGAAGCCCTTTCTAGAAGCACGCCCTGAGAAAAGGATTGCAGTTCAAGTGGTGTAGTTGGGAGGTGCAGAGAACATAGGTAGAAAAGTGGAAAGAGATATAGGCCAGAAAAGCTGTCAGTAAAAGGTGTGCCATTACACATGCTACCATGGAGAACAACTACGTGAAGTTCAGTCGCACCAGGAAACTGGAAATGGGCTAAAATGCATGCTTCTAAGTAATCCACCTAAGGGGTAAGGGAATTGGGGTATTTATGTATCAACTCCTGAGTCATTATAAGAGGGCCCAGGGAGCTTCCCCGGTGACTCGGTGGTAAAGAATCTGCCTGCCAATGCAGGAGACACGGGTTTGATTCCTGATCCAGGAAGATGCCGCAGGCAATTAAGCCCAGGTGCCCAACTATTGAGCTTGTGCTCTAGAGCCCTAGTGCTGTAACTACGGAAGCCCAAGAACTCTAGAACCCATGCTCCACAAGGAAGGAAGCCACCGCAATGACAAGCCTGCACACGGCAACCAGAAAGTAGACCCCGCCCACCATACCTAGAGAAAAGCCTGCACAGCAATGAAGACCCAGCACAACCAATAAGTAAATGAATAAATTTTTAAAAGAGGGCCCAGGGGTGGGGGTGGGCCTGTGCTGATGCCTTTATCCTTTATCCTTCGTCCCAGAAGAACAAAGTCTTCAGGCACAGAAATACAGATAACTGGCAGTTAGAAGTCATCAGGACACACTGAGAGGCCTAGAGAAAATGTCAAGTGCTGAGGAGTGATAGAAAGGAAATAGTATCCTTATGGCACAGTTAACAACATTGAAAACTAAAGAGAAGTTACTCCAACCCCTTCCCCCCCAAAAATCTCTCCAAACTAAACTGAGAAATCTGAAGACCTATCTCCAGGCTGAACCCATCGATCTGAGTCCAGTCCTCTCCCGGCCCACACTGCTCTCAACTGAGATTGAGGTAAGGGGACTGGCTTTTATAATTAGGAACACAAGCCTATACCCTATAGTAAGAGTAAACTCTGGTTTAAAATAACCGCCAAATGGTCAGTGAGAGGCAAGTTCCGCACTTTTTCTTTTGTAAAAGTCGTTCCATTTCTGCGCTGTGCTGGTGGCAGCTGACACCCTCTGGAAACCTGAGATGCCGGCTCATTAAAGGGTGCAGGCATCAGGGGATCGCTTACCTACCATCCTTTTGCAACAACAATGAAATCAATCTCTGCTGTTCAAATTGGGATCTCCTATTACATTAGAGTGCAGCGTTCAAAGCCACAGTGGGGGAAACGCCAGTGTTTGTGGAGCAGAGGAAATCCTATCGCTGGGCAGATTGCAACAGGGAAGGCGAGAGGAGGAGACAGAACCCCAGCTTGGGTAACTCAAGCCCCCCACAGTGCCTCGGGGGAAGAGAGCCTAGTCTGGTTTCTGCCTGCCATCTGCACTGCTTGGGCCCTTGGCTGTTTGTACTTCTCTCTGTTTCACCAACAGAGGCCAGGACAACTTGTCATATCGATAAACAAGCTAACGACTCAAAAGGCTTTTTTTTCCCCTAAACTACTAACTTCACTGTGAATTGAACTAAAGGACTATCGAGCAAAGAGAGGCTTTTCAGACTTGAAGAAAACTACTTCCCAGAGGGGAATCGCCATTGGAGTCACGTGAGCTGGGAAGTGCTGGAAAAATGCAATCCTGATCAAAGGCAGCTCTTTCCCTCAGCATAAACCTAGGGCTGTGTTCTTAATCAGAGCAGGAAACTTGCAATAGGAGTAATAATTAAGCACTGATATGCATATGAGATGGGTGGCAATGCAGGGATTTCACATTAAATGAAACCTCAAATATTTGTTCAATTACAGAAGCACCTTAGAACAATTTTTGAACTATCTTACTTAGACTTATGTCTTCCCTTAGAGAATTATTTAATTCATACAAATGAAAAGCAAGTTTTCTCTGTTAGAAAATAAGACATATGATTTCCTCTCACACACACAGTACTTGCTTTCTGTATATATTCTTTTTATATATTACTTTTACATTCTCACACTATGGAGCTTTACAGATCCAATGTCATTATGTTTTTTTAATTGCATTAAACTACCTGTTATAAGTGGCTTCTCTGGTGGCTCAGATGGTGAAGAATCTGCTTCCCCGGTGGCGCTAGTGGTAAAGAACCCTCCTGCCAGTGCAGGGGATGTAAGAGATGTGGGTTCGATCCCTGGGTTGGGAAGATCCTCTGAAGGAGGGCATGGCAACCCATTCCAGTGTTCATGCCTAGAGAAGCCCATGGACAGAGGAGCCTTGGCAGGCTGCAGTCCACAAGGTTGCACAGAGTTGGACACAACAAGTGACTTAGCACGCACCTATCATAAAAACCTCCAGTTTTATGTACATATTTGAATGATGTGTTTTTTTTTTTAGCAAGTTTGCCATGGAGAAGGCAATGGCACCCCACTCCAGTACTCTTGCCTGGAAAATCCCATGGACGGAGGAGCCTGGTAAGCTGTAGTCCGTGGGGTCTTGAAGAGTTGGACACGACTGAGCGACTTCACTTTCACTTTTCACTTTCATGAACTGGAGAAGTAAATGGCAACCCACTCCAGTGTTCTTGCCTGGAGAATCCCAGGGACGGGGGAGCCTGGTGGGCCACCGTCTATGGGGTTGCACAGAGTTGGACACGACTGAAGCGACTTAGCAGCAGCAGCCAAGTTGTGTAACCATCATAACAATCCGGTATTAAAACATTTTCATCACCCCAATGAGATCCTTCATACCCTCTTAGAGTTACTTGACATTACCACACCCAGGCTCTGGCAACCTCTAACCTACCTTCTCCTTCCATAGACTTGTCTATTTCTTTCTTTATATTTACTTTCGGCTGTGCTGGGTCTTCACTGCCGCACACAGGCATTCTCTAGCTCCAGCAAGCAGGGGCCACCCTGTAGTTGTGGTGCGTGGGCTTCGCATTGTGGTGGATTCCCTTGTCCCAGAGCACCAGCTCTAGAGCACAGGCTCAGCAGTTGTGGTGCATGGGCTTACTAGCCTACAGCATGTGGAATCTTCCCAGACCAGGGATCGCACCTATGTCCCCTATATTGGCAGGCAGATTCTTAACCACTGGTCCACCAGGGCAGTCCCCGAAGACTTGTCTTTTCTGGATATTTCATGTAGATCACATAAGTGACCTTTAGCATCTGACTTTCTTCCCTTAGCATAACGTTTTCAAGGTTCATCCATGTTATGTCTATATCAGTACCTCATTCCTTTTTACTGCTGAACAGTGTTGCATTATGCAGATACTCCACATTTGTTTAATCCATTTACCAACTGATAAATATTTAGCTTGGTTCTACTTTTTGGCTATTATGGATAATTCTGCTATGGATATTTCCATGCAAGTCTTTATTAATAATCCTGCAATGAACGTTTGCACATAAGTCTTCAGGTAGACTTGTTTTTATTTCTCTTCAACTCATTTTAAAGCAGAGAAAATGAAGACCACAGAGGTAAAACAAAAAGAGTCTTCTTCTTTAGACTTAGAATAAGTTTATATAATCTTTTCAGTTGCCTAAGGAAAATATTGCACTTTAAGAGAAAAAAAATCTTTTTAATATAACATGCACATTGGAGAAAATCTGAGAAATAAATATAGCTCCTATCAACACAACATTCAGACATGATCACTACTGAAATTTTAATGACTTTTCCTTCAGTCTTTTTTGTTTTGTTTTTTATTTACTTATTGGCCACATACGCAGCTTGTGTGGACCTTAGATTCCCAACCAGGGACTGAACCCAGGCCCTCAGCACTGAGAATACAGAATTCTAATTACTGGGCCACTAGCAAAATTCTCAGTCATTATTTTATATGTATGTATTTTTACATGGTTTAACTCATACTATATAAGTAGTGTTTTATCTTACTTTTTAAATGACTATTTCACATATAATTAAAAACTTCTCAAAGCACATTTTAATGATTATATAATATGCCATCATATGTGATACCCCATCTTTTATTCAACCATTTCCCCACTGTTGAACATTTAGGTTGATTTATTCAGTAAATATTTACTGAATGCCTAGTGTATGCCAGAAACTGTACTCAGCACTAATGATATAATAATGAACACAAACAAATATAATCATTGTCCTCAGGGGACCTATAGTCCTCTCCAGGGGATCTTCCCAACCCAGGGATCAAACCCAGGTCTCCAGCATTGCAGACAGACGTTTTACTGTCTGAGCCACCAGTGAAGCCCTATAGTCTAACATATCACTATTATTAATAATGTGATTAAAATCCTCAACACAGACCTGTGTTCTTATTTTATATTAATTCCTTATGAATGAAACTTCAAAGGTAGAATTTTGGGGTCAAAGAATATTAAGATTTTTAAGACTCTTAAGAAATATTGACGTTACTTCCCAGAAAGGTCATACAAATTTGCATTCTTATTGACAGTAACATTTCTTTATCAATGCTGCATTTTTAACAAAGCTTCCAGCTACTTCAAAATCTTTTTGGAAATGGACAGGAGTATTTCCATACTAATAAAATTCAACTCTTCTATCTCCAATTTTCAAACTTCTATTTATTCACTGCTAAAAGTCATGTTCATACCCTAAAGCTGATAATTCAGCAAAAGAAAATTTTGATGACTAACAAATTTTTTATAATAGATGTTTTCCCAAACACCTGTCCATGTAGCTACTTATTTTCTTAATAAATAGCTTTTCCCTTTGGAGATACCATTTATATTTGATACTTCTAGCATGTTAAAAATAATTTAATACAACTTTCAAAATATACTAGCAGTAATTAAGATTGTAATATTTAGGGAATGCCTTTTCTCTAAGATTGAAATTTGGAGGCAAGCTCTAGACAATTATCCAGCAAGCAGGATGCAATCTGAATGATTTCATAAGCTATAATAATGGTTCAGATATGATAGTTTACAAAAAAGCTGAAGGCAATTTTTGTCTTCAGCTACATAGTGGTTTCTCTGGTATCCTGAATGAGCTTTCTTTTGTTACTTCAGAATTGCCCATAGCTTCAATTTGCAGTCTCAATAGCTTTTCGGAATTCTTTATCAAAACAATAGCCAACATATGGGTGGTGAGGAGAGAAATTAGTGGGGACCTTTGCAGTCAAATTTAAATCAAATGAATTTTAAAGCAGATGAAGCAAATACATGACTTATTCTATGTCAACAGTCTAAAGAACAGAATAGTATACAAATCAAATGGTTATAGAATCACTGGTTCAAGTTGAAAGAAACCTCACAAATCCCTCACCCAACCATCTCTTATTTCACAACTATAACTCATGAAAATGAAACGAAATGACCTTTCTGTGGACCCACAGCAACACATAAAAGAGACAGAACTTCCACCAAGGGCTTTTGCTCCAAAACCGATACAAAAAATTTGACTTCTCAGCAAGCTCTTTTTCATCTTTTTGGCGGGGGGCAGCGTGGGGGTGTCACGCCACAGTAGCAATAGTTCCCAAACCCGTGGCCCATGCAGTAGACCACTAGGGAAGTCCCTTAGCAAACTCTTGGAATTATATTCTACTATAAAGGTAATGGTAAATAACAGTAGTTACCATTTACTCTATAAAATATTTTCAATGTACCGGGCTCTTTGTGTCCACTTTCTCACTTAATCCTCACAGCCTCCCTCTGGTATGTGGCAAATGAGAAAAATGACCTGAGAGCAATTGAATGATTTGCTCAGAGTCACACAGTTAGGAAGTACTATACACAAGGACTAGACCCTAGACTTTGCCACACAAAGTGCAGTCCATAAGACCAACTTATTAGAAAGTAGAATTTCAGCCCCTGCCCCTGACTTACTGGTCATGTTGTTCAGTCATCAAGTCGTGTCTGATTTTTCACAACCCCATGGACATGTCAGCCCTTTGAAAAGATTCTCCAGTAATTCATAAGCACACTGAAATTTAAGAAGTAATAGCAAACCCCAAAGCTTAATTTTCTTACCAGTTTCACAGTACTATAATAAACTTCTGGAAAAGTCAAGAAAACTGTTAAAAATAATTGTGTAGACATCACATAACTAAGACACCCACTGCTTTAAGAACTCTTAAACATTAGCATTCAACTCTAAAAGGAAAACTGCAAATGACCAGTCTCCAAAAACTGCCAAGCAGACAATCAAACGGTGTATTTCTATCAATTCCAACAAAGTTTCAATCTACAAAAGAAACAAAACTTTAACCTAAAAATCATAGAAATTCTGATATTGTTATTAATAGGAATCTCACAAATATGTGAAAAGTAGGAAAACCTGGTGCGTTTATGGTGAAAACGTCAATTCTTAATTTTCTATCTTGGTTTCCCTTTTCACATGGAAGGAAGAAAAGCAATAACCCCTATTTGAAAAAGAATTGAAAAACTATAAAGTGTTGCATCTAAGAAAAATTATCACAAATATATTGAGATGGTGTTCTCATTAGGTAATAACAACTAAAGGAACATTTAGAACCAGACAGCAAATTGAACACAAAACTCCCAACCACTGCCCGCAGGAACACATTCAAGTTTAGTATTCTTACCATAATCCCTCCAAAATAACCCAGCTTGAATCTATAAACAACACATGGATCCTGTAAAGTATAGTATAAATAATAAGCAAAAATTATTTGCCAGAACTTACAGTGAAAAAGCTATGAGAGGGGGACAATGGGGCCCTAAACAGTACAATTAGTGTTACAAAGTTACATTAACACATAAATAATTTCAGTAGCAGGTCATAGGATTCACATGCATATTTTATCAAACTGTAAGAAATAATTTTTCAATCTGACCCTGATCCTTCTGTGTACTTTGAAGTCTGCAAATCAGCAGTATAGCATATAAGCTTAAAGAAGTTTAGAAAGAATTGTGAAGTTAAAAGGTACTTTTGATGTTTGTTCTTTTTCTTCCATCACAAGGGCATTCGATACAACCACCACAACCACCAATGAGTGGAAAATGTTAATGCCCAAGAAATTTCCATAGCAGGCATATTCCTTTAACCATTTGCGACCACTGCCTGTCGTAAGCCAAAGGTTAACATCCTAATCCTCAGCGTCCTAATAAATTCCTAAGCCCTGTAAGCCCCGTTTTTTTAATAACTCTCATTACCGTCACTGAGCCTCATTCCCACCCACCCCCACAATCAGTCCCTAACTTCTCTTCCTGCCTTGACACCCCTCATTTCGCAGTGTTTCAGGTTGAATCTTCTGAAACACAGCTCACATAACAGTACTCCCTGCTCAAAAACTTTCAGCAGCTTCCCTTTGTTAGCAAAAGGAAATTCAAACTCACAAACAAGCTCTCAGGGCCTTTTGAAATAGGGCCCCAAATACCTTGCCTATTTATTTCCCACATTTCTTCCGCACCAACCTTAGCCTCAGGGCAAACTCAACTCCTCGCTATTTTCCACGTCACAACTTTCCCCTTCCTTGACTTTTCTTTATGGCAAGCTGGACAGCCTGAGTTTGAATCCCCAGTTGATCCCTTCCTAGCTGTACTGCTTTGGGGGAGCCATAGAACCTCTCTGTGCCTCAGTTTACCCATATGTAAAATGGCAACAGTGTCCAAATTGCAGGGATGGGCTTTCCTGGTGACCCAGGGTAAAGAGCCCACCTGCCAATGCAGGAGACAAGGTTCCATCCCTGGTCCAGGAAGACCCCACATGCCGTGGACCAACTAAGCCCATGAGCCACAGCCCCTGAAGCCCACGAGCCCTAGAGCCTGTGCTCAACAAGAGAAGCCCCTGCAATGAGAGGCCCACACACGGCAACTGGAGAGTAGGCCCCGCTCACCAAACTAGAGAAAGCCCAAGTGCAGCAATGAAGACTCATTGCAGTCAAAAATAAATATAAATAAAATAAATTAAAAAAAAACAAATCATAGGAATAATATGAGAAACACTTGGGTTAATACAGCATACACCAAGCATTTCGAATGGTACCTGGCACAGACTAAATATTACTTACGGTTAGCTATTGCTATGGAGACCTTATTTTCTTCCTAAAATCTTGAATGCCCCCTCATTCTCACTCACCCCATCCCTCTCTCCTCATTCTCACACGTGAATACTTTTCTCCCCCCATCTCTGTGCTCAAGCCCACCCTTCAAAATCCAACTCAAAGGAGACCTTCTCTATGAATTCATCTCAACTTTTATTAAAGAATGCTTGGCATTTAATAAGCAATGAAATTTATTTGTTGAATGACAGATTTACCATTGACCATGCCACATTGTAAATGCCTGTAAACGTCTGTGTCCTCTACTGATGTTTACACTCTTCCAGGGCAGCTGAAGTCAAAACTCCGGCATTGACGCGATACCCTGTCCCTAGTGTCCTTAAAAATACCCATTATGTGAATAAATAAAAAGAAGTTTAACTACTCTAGCATTGTATTTGTCATATGTTCAATTTCATCTTAACCATTGTATATTATATATATATATATAATATATATATATATATATATATAACATTAATATATTATATTACTCAGAGTAAGATCTGTATCTGATTTATCTGGCATATACTCATATATACTGGGGCTTCCCTGGTGGCTCAGATGGTAAAGAATCTGCTTGCAGTGCAGGAGACTTGGGTTCGATCTCTGGGTCAGGAAGATCCCCTAGAGAAGGAAATGGCAACCCACTCCAGTATTCTTGCCTGGGAAATCCCTTGTACAGAGAAGCCTGGCAGGTTACAGTCCATGGGGTCACAAAGAGTCAGACACTACTGAGCAACTAACACTATTCAATTTTTTAAAACTTTTACTTTTGTATTGGGATATAGCTGATTAATGATGTTGTGACCGTTTCAGGTAAAGAGCGAAGGGACTTAGCCATACATATACAGGGATCCATTCTCCCCCAAACTTCCTTCCCAATCCAGGCTGTCACATAACATTGAGCAGAGTTCCATGTCCTATACAGTAGGTCCTTGTTGGTTATCCATTTTAAATATAGCAGTGTGCTAGGTACTTAATTTTTAAAAAAAGGAAGAAAGGAAGGAGAAAGGGAAGGAAGGATGGAGGGAGGGAAGAAAAAAGGGAGGGAAGAAGGGAACATCTCAAACACTAGTGCTAATATATGAAGAATTTTCCTTTTGCTGATTCCCATTGTCAGAGTGTTTCCATCCATTTTCTAATAAATAAAAAAATGTATTATGCCATAAAAATTAGCTTTGTTATGCAAGACTTCTCTAGATTCCAAAAGCATATGCCAGCCACATTGCCAAGGATTTTTTTTAAAGCTTCTCTATCTCTATTTAATGTCTCCTTATAAAAAGAAAAAAGGGGTGTGACAATTGGTCTCCCAACAAGTAACAGAACTTTCAAAGTGTGTTTTCTGTTCATTTTCCTTGTGGACAGTCATGGTTTGTGTCGGTCCCAGGATTCAAGGAGCAGGAGTTCCTCCCTTCCCCTCAGCCCCCCGGTGAAATTTAAGAATCCTGCTTGTTCCTTCCTCTGGAATGCCTCTAGGTGTCAGCTAAGCAAGATGGCTCTAGTCTCCAGAGCTCAATAAAGACAATGGCATCCGAGGAGAAGAAGGACATGGGAAGGAAGCCTCCATCGTTCTCCTCTGCCCAGAACCCCACTCCCCAGCATGGACGACCCTCTGACGTTGCTCTCCCTTCTGGTCACTGTCACCAAGCCAGGAGGCAGAGGCTGAGAATATACCCAAAAGGTTCCAAGCAGAGTTCTCAGGCCACAGCCTCCTCAGGAACCCTAAGAACAGCTGGACCTGTCGACATAGCCAACAGGATGTTCAAGCAAGGCAAGTAGAAAACGTGTTGTTTGTTTCTGCACTGGTGCCTGATCTGTTGCCAAGGCACTGCAAGGAAAAGTGATAGAAAATTTTGGGAAATTGTCTACAATGAAGACTGCTGGCAGGAGAGAACTCCGAGCAGTTCATATTTCCTGTGCAGCAGCAACCTAAGTATCTTTTGTCTGTTAGCTACCCATTTTCCTTCCTGAACCATAGAATTTCCCATAATCCCCAATTTTACACCCACTATTCTATCATTATGGCATTGCACTCCTTCATTGCCTAATAAGGCTGGACAATACCTTCACTCCTCACAGCCTAATACAAAGGACTTTAATTTTAAGGATGAAGAATATATAAAACAAACTATTTCCCTGCTTTATTAGGCTTATTGTATTGCATGTCGTGTTTACTTAAAAAAAAAAAGAACCACTCATACTATGTATAACATCCAAAAATGTTGTATAAGGGCCCTTACTGAATTCATAGGCTTTCTTTATACAGGAATCATCATAAAATGTATTTGTGAAGCGTTAATAGAACATTTCCTGTGTCCACTCAATGGCATTCCCAATTTCTACCAAGCCTTTTTTAAAAATAATTTTCTGAATTAAAACACACAAGAATCAATGTTCCTCACTAACAAATAATTCTTTGTTCATCAGTGAATGATGCTACCAAAATGACAAATCAAGAACTGTGTATTTTTCAGCCCACACAGTTTAGAGAAGGTTTCAAATAGACAGTATGACTTAAAAGGTTATCCCACCAATCATCCTGAGTTTCCAGACATTAAGAAAAGGTTGGAGCCAATTCATTCACCTTCAAATAATTGCCAAAATAGAGGGAAAGAATCTTGCTAATCATAAAAGTAAATTCTCATTTGCAGCAACATGAATGGATCTAGAAATTGTCATGCTGAGTCAAGTAAGTGAGACAGAGAAGGAGAAATATCCTATGACATCCCTTATATGTGGAATCTAAAAAATGAACTTATCAAAAAACACAGACTCACAGACAATGAACTCACAGCTGCAGGGAGAGGGGGAAGGGTGGTGGGAAGGGACAGATAGGGAATTGGGGATGACCATGTACACACTGCTGTTTAAAATGGGTAACCAATAAGGTGCTACTCCGCAGCACATGGAACTCTGCTCAGTGTTCTATGGCAGCCTAGATGGAAGGGGAGTTTGGGGAAGAAAGGATACATGTGTCTATATATACATATATACATGTGTCTACATATACATATATGTATGGCTGAGTTCCTTTGCTGTTCACCTGAAACTATCACAGCATTGTTAATCGGTTATACTCCAATACAAAATAAAAAGTTTTTTTAAAAAAAAGTAAAATAAATTCTCCTTTTTAAAGGGAGGATGATAATGCTCATCTCCATTATAAAACTAAAGAATTTTGAAATTATTTATAAAGGTCCTCCAAGACCATTCAGAAAAGCAACACTATGTAATTTAAATAGTCTTCCACTTGTGTGTTACTTTAAAAATTACCCCAGAGGCTCTATATATTGGCCTGCACAGGATTCCCTTATATTTCCAGTAAAACAAAAGCTGGTCAGTTTCTGCTGCTGCTGTAATTGGCACTTCAGTCTTTCTGCCCAGTTAGCACAACTTCCCATGAAAGATATTGAACCTACTTGAAGTTGTCAAAATCCTTTAGAAAATAGGGGTTTTGGTGGAAGCAACCTGCCAATAATATTGAGCGACTTAAATAAGGAAAAATGGCTAAGCGAGGCTGGCCCACATCCAAGCTCTGAACACACCGTCGATGTGGCAGGGCATCCATTCAAAAGCTCATCTCCTCAGTAGCCGAGGAGCCAAGTTCAAAGTGAATGTTTCAAGGAAGCTAATTTCATGTTTGCGTTTAATCTCCATATTAAAGAAACATCAGACAAGTGGTATTTAGAGAGACTCTAAGGCGAAATCCAAATTCAGGGACTCAAACTATGGCTTGCCTTTCTTGAGAATAGCCATTTGGGAGACTAAACAATAAATACAAAAATATTTGTCCAGAGAACATTAGATTCCTGTCTGCTTTGTGCTTTCAAAAGAAGAAAATGAGAGTGTTCTGTTTCCTGATATACAGTACTAGCCATATTCATTAGTCACTGGAGATGATTCTATTCGATACATCTCTCTTTACGGGCTGTCTGGCTCCCTTTCCCTTCTGGAATTCCAAATGTGCCAGGCTGCCACATTTTCTTCTCATCAAAGTATAAAATATTCCTGGACAGGTGAAATCGTCTCTGTCACATACCTTTTACTTTGGATATTTATATTTCCTATGTAATTTTAATGTGTCTGCAAATCAAAAGCATCTACTGGAAGCAAAAAGCAGACCTGGGGTTTGCTGATATTCTGTGGTGCCAGGGCTGGGAGGTGTTATTGCATGTCTAATAATTTCACATTTTTCATATGGGTTGTATGCCATCTGAATCTTACTAAACTGCCAGTGGCCACAATTGAGCCAGATTATTAAGCAGAAAAATTTGACACTGACAACAAAATGACTTTTGTTGAAACAGGCCTTCAGATTGAAATAATGGGGATTATTCTGGAAAAATTCTTGAGCCAAGCTTCTTAATACATACAAGTAATTGAGGAAGCTAAGCCTATTCAACATCCCGCCTTCTTGTCTCTAGGCTCATCCACTGACCAGACTTACAACTCCAGAGAGCCAGTCCAATGAGGCCGCCCAAGGTGGTTGCCCCACTGGCTATACCTCAGTGGGAAGCCATGACTCTAGTACAGACTGGAGAAAAGAAAACAGATATTGTTTAACAGGTTTTTCTCAAGTCTTTAGGAAAACGGCAAAAGTAAATGTAACTTTATTCAGCCAAAGAGAGTACCTGAAAATCAAAGGAAGAAAAACGGAGGGTGGACTTTAGCTCTTCACATCTTATCCTTTTCGACAGAGAATTGTGACATTATACAGATAAGAGTAAAGAAAAGGATAGAGGAAAATTTAAGTGAGGTGCTAAGTTGTGAACAAGATGAAAGAATATAAATTGACCCACCATGGCTGAGCTCCATGCTTCTTCCCAACTGAACCCAAAGAGGAGCAGGATAGTGGTGTGCTTCTCACTCTCAGAGAATAGGAAACACACTAGTATGCAACTGAAGCAGAGTTGACTCATTGGAAAAGACTCTGATGCTGGGAGGGATTGGGGGCAGGAGGAGAAGGGGACGACAGAGGATGAGATGGCTGGATGGCATCACTGACTCGATGGACATGAGTCTGAGTGAACTCCGGGAGTTGGTGATGGACAGGGAGGCCTGGCGTGCTGCGATTCATGGGGTCGCAAAGAGTTGGACACGATTGAGCGACTGATCTGATCTGATCTGATCTGAAGCAGATATTCTCCTACTACTAACTTTTAAGAAAATTTTATGAGATCTCTTGCGGGTAATCTAATTTATGTGACAGACAAGATCTTTGATGGCATTGTCAAGGCAAATGTTATAACAGATTTCACAGGGATATTAGTTGGGGTTCTCCAGAAAAAAGATCTAACAGAAGATATATTTCAAGGATTGGCTCATGGGATTACAGAGGCTGGCACATCTGAAATCTGTAGGGCAGCCCAGCAGGCTGGAAACTCAAGGTAGAATTTCTGTTATAGTCTTGGGGTAGATTCCTTTTTTTTCAGCAAACCTCAATTTTTGCTCAAAAAATTTTCAACTAATTGGATGAGCCCACATATACTACTTCAGGTAATCTCCTTTACTTACAGATAAACTGTTTTAAATGTTAATCACATCTACAAATTACCTTTACAGCAACATCTAGACTAGTGTTTGATCAAACAACCTGGTACCATAGCCTAGGCAAGTTGAGACATAAAATGAACCACCGAACAAGCTTATGTTTTTAATAGCATCTCTCATGAAAGTTAAGGGCACATCAGCAGATGGCAAAGCCTGAGAGACAAAAGTAATTTGAGCCATCACCATAAAGAATCATGTAAAGGAAAGCTCCCCTGGAGGAGGGCATGGCAACCCGCTCCAGTATTCTCGCCTGGAGAATCCCATGGACAGAGGAGCCTGGCAGGCTACAGTCCATGGGGTTGCAAAGAGTCAGACACAACTGAGACACTAACATTTTCACTTTCACAAATAAATTATAATACATTCTTACAATGAAATAGTATGCAACCAGTAAACAGCATGATTTCAAATAACATTTAATAACATAAGAAAACATTCCTGATTTAGTAATAAGAAACAGAAAATTTAAATATATACATATATATAATGCATATAAGAATTAAGAATGCATTCACGCATTAAGAATGGGAGGAAATACTCCAAAATTTTAGTAGCAGTATCTCTATATCACAGAACTATGAGTGATTTTTATTATTTTCTTATATTTTCCATAATTTGTATAAATTATAATCACAAAAAGTCATTAAATCCTCAACTTGACTATTTAAGCTCGTACTTGAAGATCCTAACCCTGACTTTTGCCTGAAGGGCCCGTCAACCCAGCCATTCTGCAGAGGCCTCATAGCACCTGCCGGCAGAGCCAAGGTTTCCCCCCAGAAGTGACTCTAGATCTACACCAGATGTGAAGAAGCAGTAAACGAAGGTCTTAGAGTTCTTCTCCATATATCATCTCCAAAGCTATTGGGTTTAAGTTGTTTTCAAAGCAGAAGTAACTTACGACAGTGAATGAAATTGCCAATGTTGCTCCAAGAAAACGTCTGGTTTTGAGCAGGCTTTAAGGAAGCACCTGGGTTATGCAGCTGCTGACTGGGATACAGCAAGGCCACTCAGCCAGATGAGGGCCAACTGAGGTCTAGAATAAATGAGCTCCCTTCCCTATACTCTGAAGGCTCTTCCAGGACAGGACTAAGAGAGTGGATGGCCTTCTCCCTTTCCACAGACCTATTTTTCTCTCTCCTATGTCGCACTTCAATGGTGTGTACCCCAGGCCACTTTCCAGAGGGAGGAAACCAGAGGAACCCAGGACTGGAGGAACGCAGCCAGACCTTCCAAGAGGACATGGTACTAGGGTTTATATTTTACTCCCTGTCATCCAGACCCTGGCACAGCTGGAGGTAGGCAGCCCCCACCAGACCTGAGGCCACTCCCTGGACTTCTTCTGATTCAGAGTTTTATGGAATCCACATCAGAGTGTGTTAGTCGCTCAGTCCTTGCAACCCCGTGGACTGTAGCCTGCCAGGTGAGCTCCCACAAAATAACTCTAGCAAGTCACAGCACAACATAAATTGCACCTATCCATCCTCTTGGGTTGAGTTAAACCTTTCCACTAAGCCAGTTCAGTTCGGTTCAGTCACTCAGTCGTGTCCAACTCTTTGTAAACTCACTCAAAATTTCTTTCCCCCTGGTCTGCCACAGTGGTGGGAATTCCCACAGTAAGTAAGATTCACACCTCTGGGTAAAGCTCTCCAGGGGGCCCCTGTTAATATGCAAATGTATGACTCACAAGATGTAACACATAGATTCATTAGCATTGCTTACACTTTAGAGAGGCACAAGAAGGAAGCAGAATGGTCTTCAAAAATGACCAAGACTTTAGAATTCCATTTAGGTACATCCCTGGGCTTTCCTTGTGGCTAAGCTGGTAAAGAATCTGCCTGCAGTGCAGGAGACCTGGGTTTAATCCCTGGGTTGGGAAGATACCCTGGAGAAGGGAAAGGCTGCCCACTCCAGTATTCTGGCCTGGAGAATTCCATGTTCTGTATAGTCCATGGGGTCACAAAGAGTCAGACACGACTGAGTGATTTTCACTTCACTCACTGGCAAACCCAATCAAGACAGATCCATGCCAATGACAGATTTCCAGGTGGTTCTTCTTCAATAGAGAGTGACTGTGAGAGAAGGATAAATTTTTTTTTTCCTATAAGCTCTAGCAGCTCTGAAATGTTTGGATATACAAGCTAGTATAAGGTTTTTTCAAGGAATAAGACATATGCCTTTTGCCAATTTGCAATGCTCTCTCTAATGCATGAGCTGCCAGGGACCCCTTTGAGCTCAAGAAGGGCACCCTTGAGAAGTACAGCTCCATTGTGCCAAAGAACAACAGTGAAGCAACTTTGGTCACAGTTTTGCTGGCTCACTGGCTGCCCAAAGCATTTCAAAATGTTCTAGGCAGAGGCAGGTCCTACCACAAGCCTTTTAGTTTTGACCATTGATGACTCTGGAGAACAGATCTAATTTTGCCATGAATCAAAGCTATCTTCAGAAAATGTTGAGTGGAATTTGGTTTCCTAACAGGAAATGGTACAAGGAATGGGAGGAGCCTACTGTCTGCCTAAAAGAAGCATGAAGTCTTCTAGACTTCAAGGGCAAAATTAGGCTGCTGCTGCTGCGGCAGCTAAGTCGCTTCAGTCGTGTCTGACTCTGTGTGACCCCATAGACGGCAGCCCACCAGGATCCCCCTTCCCTGGGATTCTCCAGGCAAGAACACTGGAGTGGGTTGCCATTTCCTTCTTCAGTGCATGAAAGTGAAAAGTGAAAGGAAAGTCACTCAGTTGTGTCCGACTCTTAGTAGCCCCATGAACTGCTGCTAATCTAAATTCTAAATGGGCTTCCCAAGTGGCGCTAGTGATAAAGAACCCGCCTGCTAATGCAGGAGACATAAGAGACTAGGATTCAATCCCTGGGTAGGGAAGATCCCCTGGAGAAGGGCACAGCAACCCACTCCAGTATTCTTGCCTGGAGAACCCCATGGACAGAGGATCCTGGCGGGCTACAGTCCATGGAGTCACAAAGAGTCAGACACGACTGAAGCGACTTAGCACACAGGCAAATTTCAAATAAAACTTTTGGAGGGACTTCCCTGGTCCCTCAGTGGCTAAGACTCTGAGCTCCCAATGCAGGGGGCCAGGGTTCGATCCCTGATAAGAGAACTAGATCCCACATGCTGCAACTAAAATGTCGTGCATGGCACGATGAAGATCAAAGATCCTGGGTGCCTCAACTAAGACCTGGCACAGCCAAAAACATAAACATTTTTTTAATCTTCATGAAGTTTCTTAAAAATAAGCCCTATATAAATAAAAGGCATAGAACGCCTGATGTCGTAGACTATATTTTGGACCCTTGTGTAGTTTGCCACACTGATTCTAGACGTTCTGTGGATGTGTGTATATTTTGAGCTTGTTACGTCATGAACTTGTTGCCTCCTGAAGTCTGTCACTTCCACCAGCCCTTTCTCCTTGTCCTGCCACGTGCAGCCTCCTTCTAGAGGCATACTCCAACAGGGTTTCCTTTGTAGTTTTATCTTAGAATAAAATGAGCTTTAAGTCTTTTTTTTTCTCAAATGAGAGTATAAAGACTAGTTGTTTTTTTTTAGCCTCACATATACATAATGCTGCTTATTTCCATCCTTCAAGACAGCACCTGGGCACCATCCCCCAGACACACCACACAGAGCCACATTTGGTGGGTAAGCCCTACGTGACACGCTAGAGAGAGGGCTTGCTCTTCTCTGCCCAAGGCACTGAATCATCCTGCCTAACTGGCTACCATGTGTGGGCCTCATTAGAAGAACTTGCAAGTGCTATACATGGTAAAGAATGTATTTCTGATAATATTTCAGTTAGGTTTGGATCAAGGCCAAGAGTCTCTCTGGCAGACTACAGTCACTTTACCAACACTTCACTTTTAGCAAAAAGATCTGTGATAAGAAAATATAAACAAGCCGTCTAGGATCAAAAGGTCACATCACCCCACTTCCTCACCCCACTGTCCCACTTCTTTTTAAGCGTGAGGAAACGTTCCCAGGCAATTAGTCATGACCTCTTTCCTATTGCAGTCTTTCTCCTGCTAGTTCTTACTAAGAAAGTTTGCTTCAAGGGCTTTTGAAACTCAGGGTCAAGTTTTGAAAGATGTTTTTAAAGATATGAATACCAGCACAACTTCATTCAATTTAACACAACAATTCCTCCCTTAACATGGAATATTGTCCTTTTAAAATAAAATTTTATTATTAAAAAAATGCTTTATTAATGAAGGAAAAGCCTGCATAGTATGAATAATAACAATGCCAGACTTAAAATAGCTTCTGGGAAAAGAAATAAACATACAGTTTTTGTGTATTATTTTGTTCTGCTGCTGCATATGTTCATGATTTGCCAAAGCCAATGAGAGACAAAAGTGTCAGTTTTTGAGCCTGGTTTGAAATTCTACTTTAGCCAGTAGTAAGTGAGGAGCCATGATCCATATGATTAACGGACTCATAAGGAAGTAAAGTTGGACGTTACTTAGAAGACATCTAAACAACTCACTTAGGGTTGAGAACCCCAGGCCTGCAAATGCTTAGAAACAGTCCTACAAGGGGCTCAGCACTGGTACCAAAGATCGTCCCTTTGGATACTCTCTAGACATACGACCACAGGCAACATATATGACTTCTGTAAGCCTCAGCTTGCTTAACACTAAGAAGGGGCTAATAATCATGCAAGCCACATATGGGTCATAAAGAATCATCAAGTTAATAAAAATAGCACACTTAGTCTGGTACAGAGGAGGAATTGAATAAATATTAGATACACTATTATTGTAAGAGGCAGGGTTGAAGGAAGAATCAGAGAGTCAAGCTGATGCGGGTTTTTGTTTGTTTGATTTCTGATTAGTTTTCTCCAAGAAGTGACTATCAATGGAGTAATGGGAACATTTTTCAGAATATACAGTCCAGACAAATCTGTAGCATACTGTAAAAATTCTGATGCAAAATGGAACTTCACTAAAAATTAGAGAGATAGTAAGCCTGCAGGTTAAAAGCATGGACTCTTGAGCTGAACAGCCTAGGTTCAAATCCCATTTCTCCTACTTTTTAGCCAAAATTTTTAAGCAACTTACTTAACTGTTCTATGCTTCACTTTCCACCTCCATAAAAGGGGATAATAATAGTATCTATCTCACAGGGTTGTTGTGAAAATGAATTAATATTCAGAGATCACTTATCATAGTATCTGTGCATGTACTATAATACATTAGGTATTGTCATTATTATATTACAAGACCATCTTGCAAACCATCCCAGAAAATCACAGATATTTTTATCCTGGAAGCACCCAAAGAAACTTACAGAAATAATCTTACTTCTAACACCATCCAGAATCACAGATTATACTGAGGCAGCAGCATAAAATCTATTGCTCCAATTCTACTCTTAAAAAGTAATGCAAAGAGTAATTCATTGGAATCTTTTAAATGCTTAATTCCGAAAAGCATTGGGTGACCTAAAGCTAACAGTGTGGTAACAGAGTTTGACTCACCCCTACCTTTGAAGACAGTGCTTGTCAACTTCTCTTCGCCCTGAAACTATCTCAGTAAACTGTTGGTAATATAGCAGAGAGGACTTTCTGTTTAGCAGAGTTTTAATTCTCTTTTTTGTTTTTTCTATTGTGAAATCATAGCATTTTGAGGGAGTGATACACTACCCCAATCATTTTTCAGATGAGGAAACCGAGATCTAAAAAGGTACAGTCATGGCCAACATGCAGCTGGTAAATAATGAAGACCAGAGGGGATAATGTTCTAAGAACATTAAACTTCCTTCTCTAGTCATCAGAGAGAGCTCCAACTTCACACTATAAATCTGATTAACTGGATCCATATTTTATAAATAAGGAGCTTAAACTGTAGCCGTATTTCACCCAGTTGAACATCAAATTACTTCAGATGAAAGTAATGTATCTTTTTGGATATCAGACTCTCGCTTAAAAATTTATGTACTTTAAAATTCCTGTTACAGAGAACATAAACAGTACATTGAGTTTGATCAGTCAGTGAAAAATTAATCTCAGGGGGTAAATGTTTCATCTTCCAGGGCATCGGAATAACAAGCAATTTACTAAATTCCATCCTGGTCCTGAAATCATCTGTTTATGTAATCTGGATATGTAGCTTACTCCCAGAGACTGGTCACTCCTTGCCACTCCTCACAGGACCACCTCTCTTGAATATAATCATCACAAGAAATCACCATATGTATTCACTGTGATTCAAATATGCAAAATGCAGCTATTTTTTTTTTAACCTAATGTTCAGATTAAATTTTATCTCTTAGCTCATGGTACACCATCATTTAACTTCACAGGCCTATACTGTGTTATATTAATTTTATTGTTTTCCCCTTAATTTCTCATTATAGCTTCCATTTCCCTTGCTGCTAGAGGCATCCACAAAAATGTTTATAAAACCTAACTGTATTTAGGTATGTTTGTGTCTTTGTGAAATGTGCAATGCTGTTTGTGTTGGAGGTGTTTAATTTATACACTTCTAATTGTGCTATGGGCTCCCAGGTGGCTCAGTGGTAAAGAAGCTGTCAGCCAATGCAGGACATGTGGGTTCAGTCCTTGGGTTGGGAAGATCTCCTGGAGAAGGAAACGGCAACTCACTCTAGTATTCCTGCCTGGAAAATCCCATGGACAGATGAGCCTGGCAGGCTACAGTCCATGGGGTTGCAAAGAGTCAGACATGACTGAATGGGCATGCCGCACATGTTGCTTTATGTACGTGTAGACAATTAACTGAGTGGTACATAGAATTCCACTGTATATGCATATCCTATAATTCACTAATTCATTCCCCTAGCAATGGATACCTCACTTACCTCCAACTTTCTGCCTTCCCAAATAAACATACTCATACATGTTCCTGTATAGACCTGTGTCAGAGTGGCTCCACAGCATATACTCAAAGAGTGGGAGTCTTAGTGTATATGACCAAATGTCTCTAAGCACTGCCAGAAAGCTTCCCCAAAGAGCTGTATCACATTAGACCTACGCTAACAGGGCAATGGTTTCCCAGCTCCCTCAGCAATAGTTGGTACTATCTGACTTTCTGATGTTCATCTGTCTAATGGCTGGTACAAAGTTTTGGGAGCTATTCTAGTCTACCAGTTCTCTCAAATGTTTGCACCTTCTCCTTTTGGTGCAGAAGGACTTCCAGATTCTATACAGGCCCTGTGCTTAGTCACTCAGTCATGGCCGACTCTTTGCGACCCCATGGACCGTAGCCCGCCAGGCTCCTCTGTCCATGGGATTCTCCAGGCAAGAATACTGGAGTGGGTTGCCATGCCCTCCTCCAGCGCATCTTCCCGACCCAGGGATCGAACCCAGGTCTCCAGCACTGCAGGCTGATTCTTTCCTGTCTGAGCTACCAGGGAAGCTCAAGAATACTGGAGTGGGTAGCCTATCCTTTCTCCAGGGGAACTTCCCAACCCAGGAATCGAATCAGGGTCTCCTGCATCACAGGTGATTCTTTACCAGCTGAGCTACCAGTGAAGGCCCTATACAGGCCCTGGGCAACCTGAAATACTATCTCAGAACCATTTATGCAGACTCTTCCCTCACAATCCGGCTCTACTGTTTCCACATCACAGAGGGCCAGGCTGAGCTCAGAACTTCTGTTAAAGGCTTTCATTCTCCCCTCAGGAGAGAGGGGAATTCCAGGTTCTTCTAGGAGAACATCCCAGGTTTTCTGGATGTTTCTACCCACTCTATGGGAATTTTCATGCATGGAGCCCATACACAAATGCTGACTTCTTGCCTTCTCCCTCCTTCCTTCTCTCCCTTCCTTCCTTCTTTCCTTTATCTCTTCTTTCCTGCCTCCTATAATTTGAAGTTTTCAATGTCTCTCTTTCAACTGACAAGACTGATCTCCCTTTTTTATCCTCTCCATTCCCTAGGTGACATTCTCCCTGTTCTCTGGGCAATAATGGAGGAAAGGCAATGGAAGGGGAACTATACTACTACAAGGGGAAAATATGTGGGAGAATTTTGAAAAGTATTGCCTGCATGCATTTATCATTCCATATGAATAACACTTTAACCATTCCGAAGTACTTTTTCATAACATTCAACATCCTTCTGCTCCACCATCTTGGATACCTGACTGAGATAGGGAAGTTGTCACTATTTGTAGACAAAGCTAGAAACCAAGATTGAGAACGGTGAGAGATTTTTGTGCAGAAATAGGATACATGGCCCCCAGATACACTATTTTAGAGGAATTCATAAACCTCATACAATTTTTTCCCTAAGTACATTGGAAAACCTTTTCAGAGTAGCAAAAATCTCCCCATTTTGTCTTTTGTAGATCTGGTCATCTGAGCCAAAAGGAAATTCTGACACAAAAATGAAGATTGTTTTGTCTCTGCGTGGCAGCAAGAATTTGTGGTTGCTCTTAAGCATTTGCAAGAACCTCTGGTTCTTATTCCTTGATCAGCAATTCTTTCATAATTAAAATTTTAAAATATTCTAAAATATGATCACCACTGTTATATTTAGACCCAAACCAGAAACTGTTCATTTTTTAAGTCTATATTGTACTTACTAAATTATGTCTTGGTCTGACAAAGATTGTAGACTTATTAGCTTGGTGGAATAATCATTTTAAATGACTAATTCTTTGAGTATGGACCCACATACTTAAAGAATTATTTTTTATTTTATTTTATTAGTTTATTTTAATTAAATAATTGTGCCCAGGTTTCGTAATTTTAGCTTCAAATTTTTACTTTTTAAAATCTGGAAAAGGAACACATTTTTCCACCTATTTCTATAATAATTTTCTAAGTTAAGTCCCTTCAGAGGACACTTTGTGTTACATCACAAGCGAGCATGTTCTGCCAGGTGTTCCATCTCTGCTTGAAGGGAAGCAGACTGGGTTAGTGAAGAGAGACAGACCTGCTTATAAATCCTAGTTTTCTACAACCTACCAATTATGTGGCTTTGGGCAACTGACTTAAATCCCAAACTAGTTTTCTCATTTATAGTAAGGGAATAATAATCCTTATGCTGAAGGGTTAATGCAAAGAGTCAATGAAATCACATTATGTACAATGCCTAGCATGTTGTAAGCACTAAGAAAGCAGTTTTCTTATTTCCTCTTTCCTTAGAAAAAAATAAAATCATCATGAATACCATTGGTTGTACTCCAGAAAACTTGCAGTAAAAATGTTAAAGACAATATTTCACTTTTGAAGCGAACAACACAAACAGGCATTTGTGTGTCTTGTAGTCCAAATATATGTCTTGGTTTTGCCCTCTGCACACAGTAGGGACCTCATATGCTGGAGGAAGAGGCATGAATAAATGAATGAAAACTCTATGTGAGCCTAAAGTATAAGCAATTAATACACCACCCCATGCATGCTGTCACATCCAACTCTTTGCAATCCCAGGAAGGAATACTGGAGAGGGTTGCCATTTCCTGCTCCCCTGCTCCAAGGGATCTTCTTGACCCAGGAATCAAATCTACATCTCTGGCATCCCCTGCATTGGCAGGTAGATTCTTTACCACTAGCAAATGTCATGTGGAAGAATTGTTTCAATTAAACAAAACTGTATTTGGGGCACAGCCCCATTCCCCTCTACTCTCTGGGTATTTCTCACCTACATGAAGTACTCTCTGCAGTCAGGGAGAATGTCTCATATGAATGAGATATCTAGAGAGTAAAGAAACACGAGGGGAAACTAGGCTTGTATTGTGTTTTTAACACAGATGTTGTTTCTTGTTGGGCTGAGAACTACCACTTTAGAATTATCCAAAAGGGCAAAACCCAAACACTTCATGTAAACCTCATGCATTGTGGCCTTCCCTTAAGCAAACATATTAAAATGTTTCAGAATTGCTTTTGTCCACAACTTACACAATGAAACCTCTCTAGGGGGAAAGAAAATTCGTACTGTCTTTATATTGAGTTGTCCAAACAATGACATCTCACTTTTATTCCAAGAAAATAGGAACAGCCAAATTCAGGATAATAGTTAAGCAAAATAAAAGCTTCCCTCAACAACTGACCACATTCCTGCCCTGCTGCACAGCACAGGCCCAAGAAGCAAGACAACAAAGACTTAGCTGGTTTTAAAACAGTGTATAGCAACACTGGTGACTCAGATGGTAAAGAATCTTCCTGCAATGCAGAAGACTGGGGTTCGATCCCTGGGTCAGGAAGAGCACCTGGAGAAGGAAATGGCAACCCACTCCAGTATTCTTGGCTGGAGAATCCCATGGACAAAGGAGTCTGGCAGGCTCTAGTCATGGAGTCACAAAGAGTCAGACACAACTGGGCAACTCACACTTTACACTTATAGTAACACTTGACAAACCTAGAGAGTGTATTAAAAAGCAGAGACGTCACTTTCCTGACAAAAGTTCATATAGTCAAAGCTATGGTTTTCCCAACAGGTACGGATGTGAAAGTTGGACAATAAAGAAGTCTGAACACCAAAGAAATGATGCTTTCGAATTGTGGAGTTGGAGAAGACTCTTGAGAGTCACTCGGACTGCAAGGAGATCAAACCAGTCAATCCTAAAGGAAATCAACCCTGAATATTCATTGGAAAGACTGATGTTGAAGCTGAAGCTCCAATACTTTGGCCACCTGATCTGTAGAGCCAACTTATTAGAAAAGACTGATGCTGGGAAAGATTGAGGGCGGGAGGAGAAGGGGATGACATGAGGTGGTTGGATGGCATCACCGACTCAATGGACATGAGTTTGAGCAAACTCAAGGGACAGGGAAGGACAGGGCAGCCTGGCATGCTGCACTCCATGGGGTCACAAAGAGTCAGATGCAACTGAACGACTAAACAACAACAACAAATGGCAACACTTAAGACTTCATCTTTTCCAGCCCAGAAAGCAGTTGGCAAGAAAGGCAACCCAAGCCCAATATACCTAGTCAAGCACAAAGTCTTTCTTGGAGGTCTTTAGAATAGAGAACATTCTCTAAGGCCCCCTGGGGAACCCTACTGAAAAAGATGAGACATAAATCCTATTTTCAGAACACTCCCCATTTTCCCCATTGGGCTCTATTCTCTCAATATCTTAGCTCTAAGCAGGGCATAAGCAGCTTACTAATAAACTTTCCTGGAAAACCCATAGATTATCAACCAAACTGAGACTGAGCTGTGCCACAGCTACAGGGCAATATATTAAGTGATACTTTATGAACTATGCTTCCCTCTTACATATGAGCCAATTTAGACCCAGGAGATCACTGAGTTTATAACCAGTGTAGTGAGTAGGAAGAGAATAAAGGCCAAGATCCAAAAGGGTGTTAGGACAGGGTGGCTGAGGTGGCTGGAAAGTATAAGTCAATAAAATTATGGAGTGATAATGGATGTGAAAGAAAAGGCAAGAGATTAAAGGATATTTTCATAGTGATTATGCCTGAGGAAAGGAATCTCCCTTTAAGTAAGAGTTTGCAAATGTATTATTTTCAGTCCAAAAAGAAAGAAAATCTTCACAATAGCTCTTATTTATTATTCGCTACCACGTGACAGGTGCTGTTCCAAAATGCATCACGTAGATAGTCGTCCCTCATTTCCACAGGGAATTAATTCCCCACAGATCCCCAAATCTGTGGATGCTCAAGTCCCTTGTAAAAAATTGTATAATGGTGGGCCCTCCACTTCAGCGGACGTGGAACCCGCAAACAGGAGGGCCAACTGTATGAACTTGCTTAATCCCCACAACTACCCTGGCGTGGTTGTTATTTATTATCATCCTGCCCCTTTTCAGAGGAGGAAAGTAAGGCGCAGAGAATTAAAGTCACACAGCTAGTGGATGGCAGAGCCAAGAGAAAAGCTCAGAGAGTCAAGCTCAGAGCCACTCGCTTCACTTCTCCACACACGGCCTTTCAACAGAGGAATCCAGGGGCCTATAATTCTTGGCTTAGCCCATATATTAATAGCTCATGCTTGTGACTGGGTCTCTTGGTTACCACTAGGAAGCGAGACCCCAGGGTAGCATGGTGGTCCTCTCTAACCTCTCAGCTTCTGAACATCACCCCATCACCACACACAGTTGGAAACAAGCTCTCTTTCAGGCCAGAGAGAGTAGAAGGTATGGTTTATGAAAGGGTCCTATTTGGTCCTTTCTGTTTGACCCCCTATTAAGTCCCCATAAAGCTTCCTGGTAAAAGAAAAGCTTCCTTAATAAGAAATTCCCCATGAGGGCAAACCTATCATTCTCTCAGGCCAGATTGTCATGGAAACTTTTATAAAGAGGAGCCCAACACTCAAGTCTTCAGGCTGCAAAAGAATCCATGCAGTTGTTCTTTTGTAAAATTATACAGATTTATTCATTGCAACAAGTGAGGCAATGACACAAGTTCCTTTAACTGATGAACGGGAATTGGAACCTAATGAGAGGAACGGTCAGAAATCCATTTGTCAAATCTTGTGCCACTCAGCTAGCCCTCATATGCAGTCCTCACAAATGATGCATTCTAAAAACAATGATCACCAGATCAGATTTACAAAGTAATTGTGAACTGAATAAAATGCATTGCTCTCTAAAATAACACTCACATGTCTTAGTGTAAATAGTAACATGGTCTTTTCTTCTAAAGCAGGAGGTCAGCAAACTACAGCCCTTGGGCCAAATTTGGCTCATTGCCTGTTTTTATACAAAAACAGGACTAAAAACGGACTTTGCATTTTTAAATTGGTGGAAAAAAATCAAAGGAAGAGCATGTTAAAAATCATATGAAATGTCACGTATAATACCTAAACTCTTATTGGAACACAGGCGCACTCACTCATTTACTGTGTCTGTGGCTGCCTTCACACTACAAAGGCACAAAGCCTAAAATATTTACTGTCTGGCTCTTTACAGAGAAAGTTTGCCGACCTCTTTCTGGAGTGATAAATGATAAATATATTGCCCTGACAAATTTCTCACGGTCCAATTATCAAAACTATAGTTTTTAATCATTAGAAAACAGTGAAGGATGCTGTGACCTACCCCAGTAATTAATTTCTGAAACCCTATTCTAAATAGACATTGCGGTTTATTATTCACCCTAATGATAAGTTTCGATCCCTTAATTGTTTCAAGGGGCGTGTTTTCTCTTACACTAAAATGATGTCTGACTGATATAAACCAGAGCCTTTTCTTCAAACGCCCTAGTGAAGCAGAGCCGAAAACATCCCATGCACACGTACAGTCACTTGGCAAGAATATTTTGCTGCTAAGCTCGAAACCAAAACAATTAAAGCCAGGAAACACAGAGCACGTGGGCTTCTGCTCCTGATGCTTGTTTATTCCAAAATCCTCAAATCCACAGAAATTTTTCTGTGCAGCTTTTTCATTAAGCATTTCAAAAAGAAAACAGGCTACTAGGCTTCTTTTGAAAGCATATGGTTTGTTGGTGGTGGTGTTTATGACTACCCTTTGACAGTGGCTAAGTATTGGATTGATATTTCTCCTTAAAAGGAATGATCTGTCATAGGATTTGACTGTCTTGTCATACTTTTACATCCATATTTGTGATGTCTTACCGTCTGTAGATCCAATATGATTCTCAACCATGCTGCTCCCCAAACATATGCCACTAGAATTCCTCCAAATCCGGCATCATCACTGAACTTCAAAAGTCACTCCCTAAGCAAAGGCTTTGGAGAAAGACACAAAACAGACTCACCAATTATTATAATTCAGACATCTCCTAAGACTTTATAAATGGGCTGTAGTAAATTAAGTATGCTATCTCCTGAGTTACATAAAACTTTTATTCATATTCAAATGCTAAACTAAGCAGTGACTTCTTCATGGGAGGTACTGGCAAGAAAGAGGTCACTGAAGAGGGCCTGAGAGCGTGTGATTCAGTCCCAGGTCCACTCTGTACTCACACCATAAACAGATATTAGAGCAAATGTTCTACTCTTCTGTCAATTTTCATCCAAAAAAATGTTTTAAAGTTTTACAGAATTCTCTGGAAACATCTGTCTTCTGATCTTAAGCAGATAATTATTCATGACTCAATAGATCCCAAAGGCTCCTTTAAACAAGTTGGAGAAACTACGGAAGCTCCATCAACAGCTCTGAAAGCTGTTCTAAAACCATTGTTACAATCAAATGCACTATCTCTCCCAAACAAAATGAAAAATTCTGTCTCTGACTCACAGTCAACCATTTCAAGAGATGTTGTTTACTTTAGCCAAGAAATTTAGTTAATTTTCATAAGCAGTTTTCAAAAGAAAGAAGCCAGCAAGAAAGTCAACTTAGCCAACAAAAAATTTCACTGGTTCTACTGAATACTCATGTCTCTACAATGTCAAGGAAGAGAAATATCTAACATAAAACCAGATTTTTTTGTTAAAAATTGAGCCAAAGGGAATTTTAAAAAGTAGGGGAAGGCAGCACATATTTAATTAGCCTAGGCTTGTTGCCTGATTTTCATTAGGTCCCTGCCTGATTCTTATTTGGCCCATTCTAAGTACTTTTAGGCCACTGGGCACGAAGGCCAGTGCTTATTTTCATGGCTGTTTCAATTCATCAAGAAAATCCTTTGAAAGATGAAAGAAACTTCACATTTTTTCACCTGTTGTTCTTTCTTGTGTGCCTGTCACTTCACTAGCCAAACATGCTTCAAGCCAAACCAAATGCTTTCCAAACCTCTACAACATGCCTTTGAAGATCTGAAGTTAAGTATTTTCTTATGCTGACCAGTATAGCTTCCAAATAAGGAATAAAAAAATAACGTAGTTCTTAAGCTATTTTTTTAATACCAGAAATGTGAAAACACATTCCAGTATGTGCAAAAAAGCAAAATTCCTCTTCCCCAAGTTTAGAAGTCATGTGCCAAAAACACCTGATGTTCATTACCACACCCGTGATGCATTGCTTATGTATGACCAAGTTCCTGCAAAGACCAGATGCTGCTTTTATTATTACCACTTCACAAGTTTTCCCAGGCTCACTAGAAAAAGTATTTTATAAGACCAGTCCACTGAGTGGGCTCATCTTACCACACTGATGAAATCTGGTTTGCTATTTAGTTGATTATCAATAAACATCTCTCTTTATTTCCAACAGCACAGCAATTAGGACCCTGATCTGTCACCACTAGCTTCAAGTTTTGGCTTTCATCAAAAGAAAAGGAATTTATTAAGAAAGAAAAAACACAGTTCTACCTTCAAGCTAAAAATAGTTCTGTCTTTCTAAACAATATGCACTTTCACACAGCTCTAGCAAACCTTCTTCAAGCAGCTTACAAAGGAGATGCTAAGAGAAATACACAATAGACCCTAGTTTTAGGTTCTGGTTTAGCTGACAGAGATGCAAACAAGCAAATGCTGATATTGGAAAGCAGAAAATACAGCCTAGTTGATATAAGAGAAAATGAGGCTTCACTAATCTCTTGGAGGTAGTCAAAAATAGGTAAGACAAAATTACTGAACATAGAGAATATATCTAAAGTTACAGAAACCTTAAGTCTCTGTGTGTGTGTGAATTGCTCAGTCAGGTCCAATTTTTGAGACCCCATGGACTGTAGCCTACCAGGCTCCTCTGTCCATGGAACTCTTCAGGCAAAAATAATGGAGTTGGTAACCATTCCCTTCTCCAGGGGATCTTCTCGAGCCAGGGATCAAATCCAGGTCTCCTCTATTGCAGGCAGATTCTTTACCATCTGAGCCACCAGGGAAGCCCATGAGAGTCTATACCAAAGGCTTTATTTTAAACTTATAAAGTTTACTTTAAATATGTTATTTGTAGAAAACCAACTAAAAACGAAAGAACAAAGTAGAGGTAATTCCCAGTGGATCTTATATAACATAGTCATAGATTATCTGCTTTTAATGGATACTTTAAAGCTATGACAAACCAAGACAATGTATTAAAAACCAAAGACATCCCTTTGCCAACAAAGGTCTGTATAGTCAAAGCTATGGTTTTCCCAGTAGCCATGTACGGATGTAAGAGCTGAACCATCAAGAAGGCTGAGCACCAAAGAAATGATGCTTTCAAATTGTGGAGTTGGAGAAGACTCTTGAGAGTCACTTGGACTGCAAGGAGATTAAACCAGTCAATCCTAAAGGAAATCAACCCTGAATATTCACTGGAAAGACTGATGCTGAAGCTCCAATACTTCGGCCACATGATGCAAACAGCTGACTCATTGGAAAAGATGCTGATGCTGGGAAAGAGTGAAGACAAAGGAGAAGAAGGCAGCAGAGGCTGAAATGGTTTGATAGCATTACCAACTCAATAGACATGAATTTGAGCAAACTCCAGGAGGTAGTGAAGGACAGGAAAGCCTGGCTTGCTGCAGCTCATAGGGTCACAAAGGGTAGGACATGACTTAGCGACTGAACAACATAGATTGTCTAAGATATGATAATAATGATAACAATCCTCCTCCTCATCATCACCACCATGAAATGCTTGCCTCATCCCAGGCACTGTACTGAGCACTTCATATACATTAACGTTCGTATTCACAAGAGCATCACTATGTAGGTAATATTATCTCAGTTCAACAGAATAACCAAGGTTGGGAGATGTTAAACAACCTGGCCAAAGGCACAGTGCTAGCAAGTGATGGCAAACTAAGAGCAATCAGTTAAAGAACTATTCAGCAATAACTTGATTTACCTGAAGTTTACATAGTGACAAAGTCATTTCATTATCTGTGTTTTCTTACATGTGTACTTGTTTCTGTAAGACATAGGAATTTATCACCCCAGGAATTTATCATAGATCAGTTCTCCAATCCTGCTCACTCTTTTTTTTTTAAAGATTCTTTGATGTGGATCATCTTATTTAGTCTTTATTGAATCTGTTACAATATTGCTTCTGTCTTATGCTTTGGTTTTTTTGGCCCCAGGGCATGTAGGGTCTTAGCCCCTCAACCAGGGAGCAAACCCACACTCCTTGCATTGGAAGGCAAAGTCTTAACCACTGGACCACGAGAGAAGTCCCAATCCTGCTCACTCCTGACACTTACCAAATGTGAATACAGATAATTCATTCAAAGAAAAATTTTGAGCACCCACTAGGAACCAGGCAGTATACAACTATCCTAAATTTGACTGTAGAAAGAAGTGAAATAATTTGTCTCTATCAACCAGAAAGTTTCATTTGCAGCTAGGGTTTGCTCAGTTCTCATCAGTGGTAAAGAATCTACCTGCAATGCAGGAGATGCGGATGAGATCCCTGGGTCAGGAAAATGCCCCGGCAAAGGAAATGGCAACCCACTTCAGTATTCTTGCCTGGAGAATCCCAGGGACAGAGGAGCCTGGTGGGTTACAGTCTATGGGGTTGCAAAAGAGTCAGACACGACTTAGCAACTAAACAACAACAACAACGTAGGCTTATGGGAATGAAAGAGGTTGCATTAATCAGCTGACTCAGATTTTATGGCTTCCACCCTCAACTTATCGGGACACACCTATCAATCAAGCACTTTCCGAGTAACTCTGGTAAATCCCTGGGGAATCTCACCTGTGCTAAGGAACAAGCCTTGTCACACACCACACAGCTTTTTATTCCTCCTGCCCTTCTAGCACTCTCCATGGACATCATTGGAACTGGAAGAGAAGTCCTCTCCTCTGTCTTGATTGCATTACATTCTTTCAGAGGGGTCCCTAAATTATCTTGCTTGTACCTTCATGTCCAACAGTTTTACCACAAAACTCTTTTCATTTATAGCTTTCACCTCTGAAGGACTGAGACATGATCTAAAGGAAGGTTAGAGACAAATCTGAGTCACAGACACCACACCATTCTCAGAATGGCCCCTCTCCTCTGATAACTAAGGCTTGTTACTGGATCCAGCTATCAACCCTGATTTCTTCATCTCTTATAATAAGTACCTCCCAGGATGATCTTCAATCTGCTGACAGACCCTGCCCACCAGTAACTTAACAAACCCAGAACATGGCTGAACCTCAACAGAAGCCATTGGGTAGGCTTATGGCCATGTTCTAACATCCACCCCTCTCTCCATGCAAACACATGGCTTACTAGGAAATAAGGATATTGGGGTAGGAATGGAGAGTGCTTAAATCCCTGTTTTCTGATCCAACTTGTTGGGAGATTGGCGAGGGGCGACGGGGGGAGGGCACAGGCTGGATGGAGTGTACTACAAGATACACTCTGGTAGACCACCAGGAGATGACGATCAGGGTCACTGCAAGAAAAGCTGCTATAGAACTACAAGAATAAATTACGTTCTGGCAGAATGGCTCTAAAATGGAGATTTAGGGGATGAGCAGGAATCAGCCACAAAAAGCCCAAAGCACTAAAGATTTGTTTTTATGGTACCTAACAGAGTAAGTCATAACTTCAGAGAACCTAAGTCCAGCTTCCTCAAATCTAAAAACCAGTGTTCAGCAACAGACAAGTGATGCCTTCTCAATATCCCTTGACACACTTCTATAGCTTTGACTGCCTATATTATTGATGGACAGTTCTTTTCACAAGGCAATGGGCTCCTACTTCAAGGGCCCATGTCTCTTTGCCCTTAGACTTCCTCTGCCTGCAGGAGCATGATCCACCGACTCCCAGGGTAAGTCAGAGTGGTGGCTAGCTCATTCCTCCAGAACCAGCCCTGCACTCATGAGCAGCAGAAGATGGTGAATAAATGCCTCAGCTTCCCTTGCTGTGACTATGGTCTCCCATAGCGTCCCTGACAGGATGGGGCCCCAGGCTCCCACAGGGTGACCACACCTGAAAGCCCTCTGCACTTTCCTCCTGTCTGTCTCTTACATACCTACACCTCTCGGGGCCTCCTGGGACCACTTCAAACATAAACCATCTGCATCCAAATCCTTGTCTTAGAATCTGATTTAGAGAAAACTCAAACTAAGACATCTTCTTTTAGGTAAGAATTTCCTCAAATACAAACTAACCCATTACATTTATGCACAGGAAAGCAGAGTTTTGAAGGGGGAAAAAACACTAATTTCAGAGGGCTGAGGACCCTACCTTCACCCAGCTTCATCACTGGGGAAGTGATCTGAGATCAAGATAAAGTAGATGGAAATGCTTCTAGGCGGGGGTACCCTTCACAGAACCAGGAAGGGTAAAGGGTGAGAAGAAGGAAACTCTTTGCTTCTCAATTTCATCTTCTCTGTCAGGGAGGCATGATCTAGAATCTTCCAACTGAGGCAGGAAGAAGATGGAAATGGAAAATCCATCCATGAGAGGTTACTTGTCACTCTGGACAGGTAGCATATAGGACCTGTGTTAGTTGGCTCAGACTGCCATAACAAAATACCACAGGCTGAGCCACTAAAGCAACAGAGATTTATTTTTTCACAGTTCTGAAGGCTGAGACTTCCAGATCAAGGGCCCATCAGGTTGGGTTTCTGTAGCCTGTCTCCTTGGCTTGTAGATGGCCCTCCTCTTGACACATTCTCACGTCTTTCTTCCACGTGTGTGGTTTCGCTTTGTGCATCCCAATTTCCTCTTAAAAGGACAGCAGTAGGATGAGATTAGAGCCCACAACAACAGCCTCATTTTAACTTAATCACCTATTTAAAGGCCCTGTCTCCACATATACCAAATACAGTCACACGCCAAGGTACTGAATGGTTAGGGCTCCACCATATAAATGTGGGGAGACACAATTCAGCCCATGACCAGGCCCCAGAGCTGGGCTTACACTGCACAGAAAACCTTTCCAAATTTTCTAAATTGTGTATTAAACAATCCAGCTTTACCAGATGGCAGATACAACTGAATTCAATCTCTAAAGAATCAAACATGTACTAAGTAACTAGACAATAGCCTTTAGTTGTGGTAGGTGCCACAGAACCTATGAAACCTACATGAGACAATTCCTACAGTCAGGCAAAGAGACAGGTCATCTGTGAGGAATGATATTAATAATAAAAAATAAACAAAACTGTATAAAGACTAGGCAGAGAAGGAAATGGCAACCCACTCCAGTATTCTTGCCTGGAGAATGCCAGGGACAGAGGAGCCTGGTGGGCTGCTGTCTATGGGGTTGCACAGAGTTGGACACAACTGAAGCGACTTAGCAGCAGCAGCATAAAGACTAGGGCTAAATTGCAAGAACTCACGTAAAAACTCATGGAGGGAGTGAGTCTTTGGAGTACCAGAACAATTCAGAATAGTATTAGGCAAGAAGGATAAAAAACCCTATACTTGGGAAGCATTAAGAAGACCAGTCTAAATAGCCCAGAATATTTATGTGGGCAGGTGAGAGTTAGGTTTTAGAGTCAGGGGTAGCTCGGATGGTAAAGAATCTGCCTGCAATGCAGGAGACCTGACTTCGAGCCCTGGCTCAGGAAGATCCCCTGGAGAAGGGAATGGCTACCCACTGCAGTACTCTGGCCTAGGAAATCCCATGGACAGAGGATTCTGGTGGGCTATAGTCCATGGGATTGCAAAGAATCGGTCACAACTGAGTGACTAACACTTCACTGAGTCTAGAGGGCCCAAAGTATCAGGTAAAGGAATGAGTGAAATAAAAAGAGACAGGTGAACTTGAGGATGGGTGAGTATAAAAACAAAGTCTATAAAATACAAAATTTCATGATGTCAAGTATTGTCTGGAAAATAAACCTTGGAACAATCTCATATCATTCCAAGAAAGCATCATTCAATGCTACTGCAAATAAAAGACTCACAAAAGTATGGGCATCTCTAAGAAAACCATTACAAACAAATCTGGGTGTTACTAAAACAAAACTCTTAATCTGAAGTTAAGCTATAGGAATTTTGAATCCACTGAGTATGTTAACCACACCTTTGAAAAACCATGATTATACAATATTGAATGTCTGTGGGACAATCATCACCAACCTCTGGGAATGTGGGGGAATGGAAATAAAGGGAAATGTGTTACAGAATGCAAAGATGAACAATTTGCAATCCCTGGCTTCAAAAGCTCAAAGTCTATGAATGAAAACAATGATAATAATAAATAACTTAAAATCATCAAAATGTATTGTGTTGTCACTGAGTGCCATCACCATGGAGAAAGGAAGCATTTTAGTAAATATTTGTTGAACAAATGAGTGAACTCCGTCAATGGAAGGTATCTGTGTGGTAAATTTTTAAAGATGAGTAGGCCTTCGACAGGAGAAGGAATGAGGGTCATTTCAGGCAGAGGGAATAACATATAACTAGAAAAGACAGAGTGTATGAACAATCTAGGAATCACCACTCGGCTCCACAATGAAACTACCTAGGAAATTTTTTTCTAAGTGTCACCCACGTCACACCCCCAGAAATTGGGACTGAATTGGTATGGGACAAGGCCTAAGTACTAGAGTTTTTTAACTTGCCCATACTCTAAAATGCAGAGAAGCTTAAGAACCACTACTGGGCCAGCCTTCAACCTTCCCTAACTCTGCCTTGTTGCTTTTTCCCCCAACAATACTTACTAAAGCTTTCAGTAAGTTACAAAAATAGAGCATGACAAGTTTCAAGAAATTCACTGGGGCTCTTTTTGTCCAGCATGTTGTCTATCCTCTCCTCAGTAGAAATCAAATGACTCTAAATAAATCCCACGATGATGACAGGTAGTCATAGAAATTGAACAAAAGAGATGATTGGGCATTCTCAGTCCAGTCCCATAACTGCCATGTGCCCAAGCTCTGTCAGAGAACCTTAGAGTGAGTGGAATAAAGACACAGCTTCCACCTTCCTTCTCTCACTTACAGCCCATGTCCTCTGCTCCAGTAGTTCTGAGACTTGTAACAAAGTTTTATAAATTGTATGGAGTTTACAAAATGATTCCCCTGGGAACCATAATAGCAAAGTCAATGTGTCATACAATTTTAGAAAAGGAGGAACAAGGTCAAAGCTATGGTTTTTCCAGCAGTCATGTATGGATGTCAGAGTTGGACTATAAAGAAAGCTGAGCACTGAAGAATTGATGCTTTTGAACTGTGGTGTGGAGAAGACTCTTGAGAGTCCCTAGGACTGCAAGGAGATCCAACCAGTCCACCCTAAAGGAGATCAGTCCTGGGTGTTCATTGGAAGGACCAATGCTGAACCTGAAGCTCCAATACGTTGGCCACCTGTCCGAAGAACTGACTCATTGGAAAAGACCCTGATGCTGGAAAAGATTGAAGGTGGGAGGAGAAGGGGACGACAGAGGATGAGATGGTTGGATGGCATCACCGACTCAATGAACATGAGTTGGAGTAAGCTCCGGGAGTTGGTGATAGACAGGGAAGCCCGGAGGGCTGCAGCCCATGCGGTCACAAAGAGTCGGACGTGGCACTACCTACATGGAAATAGGAATTCTGCTCCCAACACCATTTCACTTTTGTGCCGTTTGTTGCTGTTTACTTGTTAAGCTGTGTTCAACCCTTTGTGACCCCATAGACTGTACCCTGCCAGGCTCCTTGGTCCATGGGATTCTCCAGGCAACAATACTAGAGTGGGTTGCCATGCCCTCCTCCAGGGGATCTTCCCGACCCAGGGACTGAACCCGAGTCTCCTGCATTGGCAGGCAGATTCTTTACCAGTGAGCCCCAGGGAGGAACGGCTTAAAGAAGAAGGATGGTTTACGCCTGGTGGGACCTATTTTGGCAGAACACACAAAATCGATTTCTTCCTAAGGGCGACTTAGACAAGTTCCTTTCTGTTTATGACATTTAGCTTTCATTCCTTTTTTAGGACACAGTATTTTCGTGTGTGTCACTATGACATCCCGACAAAGGACAAAGGGGAAGGAGTATTATTCCATGTGACATTCAAAAACCTAACCTTTATCAACTGTTTCTGAAGGTCATTCTCCCACAACTTGGAGTTAGCTGTGCAAGGCCAAAAGCCCTGGCACGCTGAATGAGAATGCAGCGACATCAGGGGCTGAGACTGCCTTTCGGCATGTTCACTGCGGTTTCTTCCTTTCGCTCATTCATTCCATTATTGAGTATCTACCCTGTAGTGTGCATTATGCCAGGACACAGTAGAGCAACTTTTCTGGATCTGTCGGAAGATAAAATCTCTTTGGGGAACTTCTCTGGTGGCACAGTGGATTCCCAGGAAGTTTCCACATGCTGCGGAGCAACTAAGCCCGTGTGCCGTAACTACTGAGCCTAAACTGCACACCTGGAGCTCGTGCTCTGCAACAAGCAAAGCCACCACAATGAGAAACCCATGCGTCAGAACTAAGAGCAGCCCCTGCTCGCCACAACTAGAGAAAACCCAAGCGTAGCAGCAAAGGCCCGGCACAACCAAAAATATTAATCAAATTAACAAAGATCAAACACAAAGAACAAATATTAAAAGCAGCAAGGGAAAAACAACAAATAACACACAAGGGAATTCCCATAAGGATAACAGCCGATCTTTCAATAGAAACTCTTCAAGCCAGGAGGGAATGGCAAGACATACTTAAAGTGATGAAAGAAAATAACCTACAGCCCAGATTATTGTACCCAGCAAGGATCTCATTCAAGTATGAAGGAGAAATCAAAAGCTTTTCAGACAAGCAAAAGCTGAGAGAATTCTGCACCACCAAACCAGCTCTCCAACAAATACTAAAGGATATTCTCTAGACAGGAAACACAAAAACAATAAACTCGAACCCAAAACAATAAAGTAAATGGCAACAGGATCATACTTATCAGTAATAACCTTAAATGTAAATGGGTTGAATGCCCCAACCAAAAGACAAAGACTGGCTGAATGGATACAAAAACAAGACCCCTACATATGTTGTCTACAAGAGACCCACCTCAAAACAGGGGACACATACAGACTGAAAGTGAAAGGCTGGAAAAAGATTTTCCATGCAAATAGGGACCAAAAGAAAGCAGGAGTAGCAATACTTATATCAGATAAAATAGACTTTAAAACAAAGGCTTTGAAAAGAGACAAAGAAGGTCACTACAAAATGATCAAAGGATCAACCCAAGAAGAAGATATAACAATTATAAATATATATGCACCCAACACGGGAGCACCGCAGTATGTAAGACAAATGCTAACAAGTATGAAAGGAGAAATTAACAATAACACAATAATAGTGGGAGACTTTAATACCCCACTCACACCTATGGATAGATCAACTAAACAGAAAATTAACAAGGAAACACAAACTTTAAACAATACAATAGACCAGTTAGACCTAATTGATATTTATAGGACATTTCAACCCAAAACAATGAATTTTACCTTTTTCTCAAGCGCACATGGAACCTTCTCCAGGATAGATCACATCCTGGGCCATAAAGCTAGCCTTGGTAAATTCAAAAAAATAGAAATCATCCCAAGCATCTTTTCTGACCACAATGCAGTAAGATTAGATCTCAATTACAGGAGAAAAACTATGAAAAATTCCAACATATGGAAGCTGAACAACACGCTGCTGAATAAGCAACAAATCACAGAAGAAATCAAAAAAGAAATCAAAATTTGCATAGAAACGAATGAAAATGAAAACACAACAACCCAAAACCTGTGGGACACTTTAAAAGCAGTCTTAAGGGGAAAGTTCATAGCAATACAGGCACACCTCAAGAAACAAGAACAAAGTCAAATAAATAACCTAACTCTACACCTAAAGCAACTAGAAAAGGAAGAAATGAAGAACCCCAGGGTTAGTAGAAGGAAAGAAATTTTAAAAATTAGGGCAGAAATAAATGCAAAAGAAACAAAAGAGACCATAGCAAAAATCAACAAAGCCAAAAGCTGGTTCTTTGAAAGGATAAATAAAATTGACAAACCATTAGCCAGACTCATCAAGAAACAAAGGGAGAAAAATCAAATCAACAAAATTAGAAACGAAAATGGAGAGATCACAACAGACAACACAGAAATACAAAGGATCATAAGAGACTACTATCAACAATTATATGCCAATAAAATGGACAACGTGGAAGAAATGGACAAATTCTTAGAAAAGTACAACTTTCCAAAACTTGACCAGGAAGAAATAGAAAATCTTAACAGACCCATCACAAGCACGGAAATTGAAACTGTAATCAAAAATCTTCCAGCAAACAAAAGCCCAGGTCCAGACGGCTTCACAGCTGAATTCTACCAAAAATTTAGAGAAGAGCTAACACCTATCCTGCTCAAACTCTTCCAAAAAATTGCAGAGGAAGGTAAACTTCCAAACTCATTCTATGAGGCCACCATCACCCTAATACCAAAACCTGACAAAGATCCCACAAAAAAAGAAAACTACAGGCCAATATCATTGATGAACACAGATGCAAAAATCCTTAACAAAATTCTAGCAATCAGAATCCAACAACACATTAAAAAGATCATACACCATGACCAAGTGGGCTTTATCCCAGGGATGCAAGGATTCTTCAATATCCGCAAATCAATCAGTGTAATACACCACATTAACAAATTGAAAAATAAAAACCATATGATTATCTCAATAGATGCAGAGAAAGCCTTTGACAAAATTCAACATCCATTTATGCTAAAAGCTCTCCAGAAAGCAGGAATAGAAGGAACATACCTCAACATAATAAAAGCTATATATGACAAACACAGCAAACATTATCCTCAATGGTGGAAAATTGAAAGCATTTCCTCTAAAGTCAGGAACAAGACAAGGGTGCCCACTTTCACCATTACTATTCAACATAGTTTTGGAAGTTTTGGCCACAGCAATCAGAGCAGAAAAAGAAATAAAAGGAATCCAAATTGGAAAAGAAGAAGTAAAACTCTCACTATTTGCAGATGACATGATCCTCTACATAGAAAACCCTAAAGACTCCACCAGAAAATTACTAGAACTAATCAATGACTATAGTAAAGTTGCAGGATATAAAATCAACACACAGAAATCCCTTGCATTCCTATACACTAATAATGAGAAAACAGAAAGAGAAATTAAGGAAACAATTCCATTCACCATTGCAACGGAAAGAATAAAATACTTAGGAATATATCTACCTAAAGAAACTAAAGACCTATATATAGAAAACTATAAAACACTGGTGAAAGAAATCAAAGAGGACACTAATAGATGGAGAAATATACCATGTTCATGGATTGGAAGAATCAATGTAGTGAAAATGAGTATACTACCCAAAGCAATTTATAGATTCAATGCAATCCCTATCAAGCTACCAACGGTATTCTTCACAGAGCTAGAACAAATAATTTCACAATTTGTATGGAAATACAAAAAACCTCAAATAGCCAAAGCTATCTTGAGAAAGAAGAATGGAACTGGAGGAATCAACCTGCCCGACTTCAGTCTCTATTACAAAGCCACAGTCATCAAGGCAGTATGGTACTGGCACAAAGACAGAAATATTGATCAATGGAATAAAATAGAAAGCCCAGAGATAAATCCATGCACATATGGACACCTTATCTTTGACAAAGGAGGCAAGAATATATAATGGATTAAAGACAATCTCTTTAACAAGTGGTGCTGGGAAAACTGGTCAACCACTTGTAAAAGAATGAAACTAGAACACTTTCTAACACCATACACAAAAAAAAACTCAAAATGGATTAAAGATCTCAACATAAGACCAGAAACTATAAAACTCCTAGAGGAGAACATAGGCAAAACACTCTCCAACATACATCACAGCAGGATCCTCTATGACCCACCTCCCAGAATATTGGAAATAAAAGCAAAAATAAACAAATGGGACCTAATTAACCTTAAAAGCTTCTGCACATCAAAGGAAACTATTAGCAAGGTGAAAAGACAGCCTTCAGAATGGGAGAAAATAATAACAAATGAAGCAACGGACAAACAACTAATCTCAAAAATATACTAGCAACTCCTACAGCTCAACTCCAGAAAAATAAACGACCCAATCAAAAAATGGGCCAAAGAACTAAATAGACATTTCTCCAAAGAAGACATACAGATGGCTAACAAACACATGAAAAGATGCTCAACATCACTCATTATCAGAGAAATGCAAATCAAAACCACTATGAGGTACCATTTCACACCAGTCAGAATGGCTGCGATCCAAAAGTCTACAAGCAATAAATGCTGGAGAGGGTGTGGAGAAAAGGGAACCCTCTTACACTGTTGGTGGGAATGCAAACTAGTACAGCCACTATGGAGAACAGTGTGGAGATTCCTTAAAAAACTGGAAATAGAACTGCCTTATGATCCAGCAATCCCACTGCTAGGTATACACACTGAGGAAACCAGAAGGGAAAGAGACACGTGTACCCCAATGTTCATCGCAGCACTGTTTATAATAGCCAGGACATGGAAGCAACCTAGATGTCCATCAGCAGATGAATGGCTAAGAAAGTTGTGGTACATATACACAATGGAGTATTACTCAGCCATTAAAAAGAATACATTTAAATCAGTTCTAATGAGGTGGATGAAACTGGAGCCTATTATACAGAGTGAAGTAAGCCAGAAGGAAAAACATCAATACAGTATACTAACGCATATATATGGAATTTAGAAAGATGGTAACAATAACCCGGTGTATGAGACAGCAAAAGAGACACTGATGTACAAAACAGTCTAAAGGACTCTGTGGGAGAGGGAGAGGGTGGGAAGATTTGGGAGAATGACATTGAAACATGTAAAATATCATGTAAGAAACGAGTTGCCAGTCCAGGTTCGATGCACGATACTGGATGCTTGGGGCTAGTGCACTGGGACAACCCAGAGGGATGGTATGGGGAGGGAGGAGGGAGGAGGGTTCAGGATGGGGAACACATGTATACCTGTGGCGGATTCATTTTGATATTTGGCAAAACTAATACAATTATGTAAAGTTTTAAAAATAAAACCATTAAAAAGAAAAATAAATAAATAATTTTTTTAAAAAAATCTCTTTGAACTCTTGTTAAAAAAATAGGCTTCCAGATTCCACTATAGTCTCCCTCAATCAGAATGTTTAGGAGGAAAGTAACCGGAATTTGTATTTTTTAACAAGCACCTAGCTGACGCAAATAAATAGTCTGGAACAGTAGGTCCCTGCTCTTGGTAAATTCTAAGGCCTCAATGTTCTGTGAACCTAAGGTGATGCAGATCCCTTTTAGTTGGACTTTGAGATGAAGAGATGTTTTCTGTCTCAGCAATTTCTAGATATCCATGTTCCATGAAATGCCAGACCCACCCACAAGTCCTTCAAAAGTCAGTAACAATGCATATTTAGCCATATAAGTCACCAGCTTTCTTTCTTACACTATTTCCTTTTCTTCACAACCAAATGGATAGGGAGTCCAACCACCTCATTAAATGTGAGTATCATTACAGGTTTTTCCAATGTAACTGTTTTTTTTTTTAACAAAATACAACTTTCAACAGCAATTACACAGGTGAGGTCAGCTGGAGTCCTATAGAGTGAGATGGAATTTTGAAAGGATTCTGAAGTTCTTATTGTTGTTGCTGTTTTTGTTTAGTCGCTCAGTCATGTCTGACTCTTTTGTGATCCTATGGACTGTAGCCCACCAGACTCCTCCGTCCATGGGACTTCCCAGGCAAGAATACTGGAGTGGGTTGGCATTTCCTTCTCCAGAGGATCTTCTGACCCAGGGATTGAGCCTGTGTCTCCTGTGGCTCTTGCACTGGCAGGTGGGTTCTTCACCATTGAGCCACCAGGGAAGCCCTTTGGAAGTTCTTAAAAGATTGAAAACCTCTGTTCTAAACCTGAACTGTCCCTAGCTTCAGGGAGGCCCAGAGGAACTCCTGCTTGGCAGACACACAGTCTGTGATCCACAGCCATGCTTGATGCATTTCCCAGCCACACAAACTGAGAAGGCAAATAACTGTGTCAACTGACCTACGTGGCAACAAATTTTGACTTTACTCAGCAAGCTGCAGCCTCTTGAAGGCTACCTACTGTGAGTAGTGATCAAGTGCTGGCATCACACAGGCCACAAGGTGGCCAAGGGGGTGTGCTGAGACAGATTAGGAGGCATCTCCCGTGACTGTGTTCCTCGCATAAACTCGGGTCCCGGCAGCTGCAAGTGTTGTCATTTGTTGTCTTTTTTCCCCAAAGGCCATTTTGTCTTATCTGATGTTGAAACTCTGCCACACAGCTTTAAACACTGAAGCACAGGAATGAGAAATTTGTTCTTGTCTCTTGCTATGCTTGACATTTCCACACTGATAAGGTACAGCTAAATATTGACTTTTGGTTAAGTTCAGATTAAGTGTCTGGTCCATGAGCATTGACTGTGAACCATTATCTTCCTTCTCCTTTTGGCACTGAGTTCTCTTATAAAAACAGAAAGGACAAAGGGAAAAACTGAGGTGCTGTCATTAATTACCTGAAGATCTTTTCTATGCTGTGGTAGAAATTGTCATTAACTTTTGAGATATGGGGGCAGTTTTGTTGAAGATGGTACTGGTGAACATAAAGACACATTAAAAATCATATTTTTTATATTGTAGGTTATTCAAATATATCTTCCACTGAAGATTCATCCATATTTATCCATTGAAGAAAATGTCACCCAATTACCAATATAAGTACACAAACCAGATATCTGGCTGACTTTATCTACATGCTCAATGTTTATCACCGCCGTACTAAAATCAATAGGTGATGATCTCTGTGCTCAGTTTAGTCAACACAGATTCAATCTGGTGGGATAAGCTTCTCTTGACCCTTCTACTTGGAACAGAGAGTTAAGAGAATTTCAAACAGCTGAGAGAGTCTCAAAGTATATTTTCTCCCAAAGGAGAATCTCAGCTTTGCATTGTCTACCAAAGGAGACTGTGGCAGGATAATCCTTGATTGGTTTCTCAAAATGCAACATTCCTAGTCCTCTGAATAGCATTTCCTTGTTACTCTACCAACTTAATAAATAATTAAATCCTATCAGAATACCCTCCCCAAGTCAAATGCTCAGGCAAATCAACAGTTACTGGAAGCCACAAAGAGTCAAGGAATGCTCTCTGTTCCCAAGGAGTTGACAATTTATTTAGAAAGAAGATAATACAGAATTATTAACTAAAATAATGGTAGCAAAGCAGAAAATCATCAAGTTCACAGGAAACAACCCTCACTGTGGACGAGAATGGTGATTGAAGCTTTTATGAACAGATTAGCTCCGGATCCTGGGAGAATTTTGCTAGATGAAGGACAAAGGCATTCTAGGTTTTCTGTAGACAGGATATTTTTATTGCATCCCACCCCACAAGACTAAAATACTTTATGTAAAGAAAGTGTTGTTTTAAGACCCAGGTGACCTGCTTGATTATTGGTTTTTAAGAAAAAAAGAAAACTAGACATTATTATCCTTGTTACTGCTTTGGTAAGGCATACATGAACCATATTATGTTGCTTATATTTGTTTTTGACCCATGAAAGCTGCAATTTAACATGATTTAACCACACATACACATGTGTGTTCAATGTAAAACTTCTCACCTTTTTTTGAGCAAAATCCCCTAGCTGTGTTAATTTTTAGTTCTATTAACATTTAGCAGGCAGTAATAAATTCTCAATAAGGCCAATTCTATCAACAATATTAATATGTATGACTATAAAGTCTGTTCTCAGTATCTATATAATGACCGTGACTTGCCAAAAAGAATATTTGATGATTCAAGTTGTGAATAATGAAACAAAGATTTTGATTCATATTCAGATGGACAGTTGTATCAGCCCCTCACCCCTAGGTATCCACACCAGCAATCTATAATACCAGCAATCAGGAATGAATGAAATTGAAGGTCTTGAGTCATCTCTCCACTGAATTTGTCATCCACGTGACAAAAGTACAAACAAACAGATACAAAAGTTTCAGATAATGAACATGAGATAAAATAAAATAATAAAATAGGCCACTGTCGCGTACCTGGACCTCAGAGGGAAGGGAAGCCCAAGGAAGTCTGGTAATGAGGTGCACATCACAGAAAGAAGGACGCACAGCAAATTTCTCCTGGTCTTCTCTACAGTGAAGGGAAGCCCATTCTGAGCTTCACATAGGGTACAGCTCCAAACTAGGCAAACCAAGGAAAAAGACTTAAGATTCCTAACACATATGACTCAGCCATCTGGGTAACTGTCGACCCTAAAAATATTCGGCCTATTCCAGAAACCATGTTAGTACTAGTTCATAATCCATCTTGGGCTCTAAATCTATGTTAGATCAGAGTTGCTCACACTGGGGTAGGTTGACCCATTTGGGGAGACTGGCATATTCTCATTGGAATATATTTTTCAGGATTTGATACAGTATTCATTTCACTGATAAAGTAAGCATGTTCTAAATCAGCCGGGTAACCACACATAAACTGGAAATCCAGTTGAAATAGCATTCCAGCTGGAATTCCAGTTGAGGCTATTTCAAATCCTAAAAGATAATGCTGTGAAAGTGCTGCACGCAATACGCCAGCAAATTTGGAAAACGCAGCAGTGGCCACAGGACTGGAAACGTTTTCATTCCAATCCCAAAGAAAGGCAATGCCAAAGAATTCTCAAACTACTGCACAATTGCACTCATCTCACAAGCTAGCAAAGTAATGCTCAAAATTCTCCAAGCCAGGCTTCAACAGTATGTGAACCGTGGACTTCCAGATGTTCAAGCTGGTTTTAGAAAAGGGAGAGGAACCAGAGATCAAATTGCCAACATCTGTTGGATCATCGAAAAAGCAAGAGAGTTCCAGAAAAACATCTACTTCTGCTTTATTGACTATGCCAAAGCCTTTGACTGTGTGGATCACAATCAACTGTGGAAAATTCTGAAAGAGATGGGAATACCAGACCATCTCACCTGCCTCCTGAGAAATATGTATGCGGGTCAAGAAGCAACAGTCAGAACTGGACATGGAACAACAGACTGGTTCCAAATCAGGAAAGGAGTACGTCAAGCCTGTATATTGTCACTCTGCTTATTTAACTTATATGCAGAGTACGCCATGCGAAATGCCAGGCTGGATGAAGCACAAAGTGGAATCAAGATTGCTGGGAGAAATATCAATAACCTCAGATATGCAGATGACACCACCCTTATGGCAGAAAGCAAAGAAGAACTAAAGAGCCTCTTGATGAAAGTGAAAGAGGAGAGTGAAAAAGTTGGCTTAAAGTCAACATTCAGAAAACTAATATCATGGCATCCAGTCCCATCAATTCATGGGAAATAGATGCAGAAACAATGGAAACGGTGAGAGACTTTATTTTCTTGGGCTCCAAAATCACTGCAGATGGTGACTGCAGCCATGAAATTAAAAGATGTTTACTCCTTGGAAGAAAAGCTATGACCAACCTAGACAGCATATTAAAAAGCAGAGACATTACTTTGCCAACAAAGGTCAGTCTAGTCAAAGCTGTGGTTTTTCCAGTAATCATGTATGGATACGAGAGTTGGACTATAAAGAAAGCTGAGCGCGAAGAACTGATGCTTTTGACCTGGGATGTTGAGAAGACTCGAGAGTCCCTTGGACTGCAAGGAGATGCAACCAGTCCATCCTAAAGGAAATCAGTCCTGAATATTCATTGGAAGGACAGATGCTGAAGCTGAAACTCCAGCATTTTGGCCACCTGATGCAAAGACTCATTGGAAAAGACCCTGATGCTGGGAAAGATTGAAGGCAGGAGGAGAAGGGGACGACAGTGGATGAGATGGTTGGATGGCATCACTAACATGATGGACATGAGTTTGAGTAGGCTCTGGGAGTTGGTGATGGGCAGGGAAGCCTGGCATGCTCCAGTCCATAGGGTCATAAAGAGTCAGACATGACCGAGCAACTGAATTGAACTGAACCACACGTAACCAAATGCCTCCTCACAGGCCCAGTCTGTCTTTGTGTCTGCAATCAGGTTTGTGCCAAGTAGTCCTACTTTAATTGTCTTCAGCTAATTAACAATGTATAGAGATAGATTTCAGAAGCAAATGAGGCTTTTGCACCAACCGTGGGCCAGATGACTTCAGAGTGTACTGGAGGAACAAAGGTGTTTCAGTGATTCAGAAAGAAGAATGGTGAGAGAATCGCATCACCTTGTGACAGACGCCCAGTGGGAAAGGCAGATCAAGCCCAAAAGAAAAGGGCCACAGTCACTAACACTTCATATAACATTAAACTATGTAGGATAACAAAGTTTTTTTCCTTTGCAGAGGAGAGAGTTGTATGCAATTTTTACATTTGTTTTTATAAGAACTACAACCTATAATAAGAACTGAAAGTTCTAGAAGTTTATGTCTAGTTTTAGTTTGTATATATTTAAAGAGCATTTGAAATTAAAGGATTTAAATCAACAAGATGTAATACAGGAATTTTTAAGGGGTGCATAAAATGTGAAGAGTTTTAAATGTATGAAAAGATGCTTCTTTTCACTCATGAGATACGAAAATTAAAACCATAATGAGTTACCATTTACCACCTTTTATAAAATTGCACACCTTTTCATTTACAGACTTATTACCTGCTCTGCTTATTATTTCTCCAGAGCATTTTCACTATCTAACATACCTTTATTTTGTTTATTTATTATTGTCTATCTTTTCCTCCAGTGCACCCCCAGAGTTGTTCATGCAGTCTTATTCGCTGTAGTATTTGTAGATAGGCAACAAAAGATGCCTAGAATGGTGCGTCCATGCTCAGTAGCTTTAGTTGTGTCCCACTCTTTGTGACCCTAAGGACTGTAGCCCGGCAGACTCCTCTGTCCATGGGATTCTCCAAGCAGGAATACGGGAGTGGGTTGCCATGCCCTCCTCCAGGGGATCTTTCTGACCTAGGGGTCAATCCCACATCTCCTGCATTGCAGATGGGTCCTTTACTACTGAGCCACCAAGAAGCCCACCTAGAATGGTACATGCCAAATAATGGAAACTGCATTATTTGCTGAATGAATGAAGACCTATGATCTAGCCATTTCCCTTCGAGGCACATACCCTAGAGAAATTCTCTCACTTGTGTACTAAGAAACAGGAGCAAAGCAGTACTGCTCGCCATATTAGGGAACTGGAAAAATCCTAACTGTCCTCAGTTAAGGAATGAAGCACACAGTGGTCTGATCATATGAGGGAAGTTAGCAATTAACAGGAATTACATTGGTTTCCATGGATAAAAATCAAAAGCATTGCTGGGAAAGAAAGAACAAAAAACTGCAGACAGATACATGTAGTAATATACAAATGCCTCGTTAGAAAGTTCACATCAGAGCACAGATAGCCTCAGGACAGAAAGGGGATGAAAGAATTAACCTTTGATTATATTGTAATTTTTGCTTTAAATTTTTTTATCTGAACAAAAAATGGCAAATACTAATATATGTTAAATTTGAATAATGGGTACATAGATGCCCCTGGAGAAGGAAATGGCAACCCACTCCAGTGTTCTTGCCCAGAGAATCCCTTGAACAGGGGAGCCTGGTGGGCTGCAGACCATGGGATCACAAGAGAGTTGGCCCTGACTTAGTGACTAGATAACAACAACAATACACAGGCGAATGTTATATTTTTCTCTGTATTTTTCTAATGCATAAATGTTTTCTAATTTTTAAAAAACATTTTAATACAAGTGAAAGTTACCATTAGTTTCTTTTCCTACATTCATAAGTAATTATAGCCCCCTCTATGATAATGATGACAAGGATGATGGTTCTTATCCCTCTTACTCTTCTCTTGTTTAAGTCCTTTTTAACAGCTACTATTTCATTTCTCTTTACATAATGCTTCTTTTCAAAAACCATTTGATATGGCTTACAACAAAAGATATGAATAACAATCTAGCAAGGTTTTAAAAAGTGATATATAAATAGGCTATCTATTAAAGTAAACATTGATGCCAGCATTGAACTTCAAATATTGCTTCAAGCTGTTTGGAAGCTGAATGGCAAGCAAGTACACCAAGTAATTACTTAAGTATCATTGTTCACTGGGCTTTCCCAGTGGTTCAGCAGTAAAGAACCTGCCTGCCAATGCAAGAGACACAGGAGATGCAGGTTCCATCCCTGCATCAGGAAGATCCCTTGGAGAAAGGAATCACAACCCACTCCAATATTCTTGCCTGGGAAATCCCATGGACAGAGGAGACTGGCAGGCTACAGTCCATGTGGTTGCAAAGAGTCAGACATGGCAGCAACTGAGCACACATTGTTTACTAGAGTACCCTGGGAAAGGCAAAGCTTTTCCTGGTATTAAGTTCTCAAAAAAAAAAAAAAAAAAAAAAAAACCTCTCATCTATGACTTTATTTATTTATTTTTTTTTTTACTCTGCATTCAAATGGGTATATCTTTCCTTTTCTCCTTTGCTTTTCGCTTCTCTTTTTTGTCACAGCCATTCGTAAGGCCTCCTTAACCACTTTGCCTTTTTGCATTTCTTTTTCTTGGGGATGGTCTTTTTTTTTTTTTTTTTTTTTTTACAGGGTTATCGTTACCATCTTTCTAAATTCCATATATATGCGTTAGTATACTGTATTGGTGTTTGTCCTTCTGGCTTACTTCACTCTGTATAATAGGCTCCAGTTTCATCCACCTCATTAGAACTGATTCAAATGTATTCTTTTTAATGGCTGAGTAATACTCCATTGTGTATATGTACCACAGCTTTCTTATCCATTCATCTGCTGATGGACATCTAGGTTGTTTCCATGTCCTGGCTATTGTAAACAGTGCTGCAATGAACATTGGGTACACGTGTCTCTTTCCCTTCTGGTCTCCTCAGTGTGTATGCCCAGCAGTGGGATTGCTGGATCATAAGGCAGTTCTATTTCCAGTTTTTTCAGGAATCTCCACACTGTTCTCCATAGTGGCTGTACTAGTTTGCATTCCCACCAACAGTGTAAGAGGGTTCCCTTTTCTCCACACCCTCTCCAGCATTTATTATTTGTAGACTTTTGGATCGCAGCCATTCTGACTGGTGTGAAATGGTATCTCATAGTGGTTTTGATTTGCATTTCTCTGATAATGAGTGATGTTGAGCATCTTTTCATGTGTTTGTTAGCCATCTGTGTGTCTTCTTTGGAGAAATGTCTATTTAGATCTTTGGCCCATTTTTTGATTGGGTCATTTATTTTTCTGGAGTTGAGCTGTAGGAGTTGCTTGTATATTTTTGAGATTAGTTGTTTGTCGGTTGCTTCATTTGCTATTATTTTCTCCCATTCTGAAGGCTGTCTTTTCACCTTGCTAATAGTTTCCTTTGATGTGCAGAAGCTTTTAAGTTTAATTAGGTCCCATTTGTTTATTTTTGCTTTTATTTCCAATATTCTGGGAGGTGGGTCATAGAGGATCCTGCTGTGATGTATGTCAGAGAGTGTTTTGCCTATGTTCTCCTCTAGGAGTTTTATAGTTTCTGGTCTTACATTGAGATCTTTAATCCATTTTGAGTTTATTTTTGTGTATGGTGTTAGAAAGTGTTCTAGTTTCATTCTTTTACAAGTGGTTGACCAGATTTCCCAGCACCACTTGTTAAAGAGATTGTCTTTAATCCATTGTATATTCTTGCCTCCTTTGTCAAAGATAAGGTGTCCATATGTGCATGGATTTATCTCTGGGCTTTCTATTTTGTTCCATTGATCTATATTTCTGTCTTTGTGCCAGTACCATACTGTCTTGATAACTGTGGCTTTGTAGTAGAGCCTGAAGTCAGGTAGGTTGATTCCTCCAGTTCCATTCTTCTTTCTCAAGATCGCTTTGGCTATTCGAGGTTTTTTGTATTTCCATACAAATTGTGAAATTATTTGTTCTAGCTCTGTGAAGAATACTGTTGGTAGCTTGATAGGGATTGCATTGAATCTATAAATTGCTTTGGGTAGTATACTCATTTTCACTACATTGATTCTTCCAATCCATGAACATGGTATATTTCTCCATCTATTAGTGTCCTCTTTGATTTCTTTCACCAGTGTTTTATAGTTTTCTATATATAGGTCTTTAGTTTCTTTAGGTAGATATATTCCTAAGTATTTTATTCTTTCCGTTGCAATGGTGAATGGAATTGTTTCCTTAATTTCTCTTTCTGTTTTCTCATTATTAGTGTATAGGAATGCAAGGGATTTCTGTGTGTTGATTTTATATCCTGCAACTTTACTATAGTCATTGATTAGTTCTAGTAATTTTCTGGTGGAGTCTTTAGGGTTTTCTATGTAGAGGATCATGTCATCTGCAAATAGTGAGAGTTTTACTTCTTTTCCAATTTGGATTCCTTTTATTTCTTTTTCTGCTCTGATTGCTGTGGCCAAAACTTCCAAAACTATGTTGAATAGTAATGGTGAAAGTGGGCACCCTTGTCTTGTTCCTGACTTTAGAGGAAATGCTTTAAATTTTTCACCATTGAGGATAATGTTTGCTGTGGGTTTGTCATATATAGCTTTTATTATGTTGAGGTATGTTCCTTCTATTCCTGCTTTCTGGAGAGTTTTTAATGATAGTGAAATTGATCCAAAATCTTGAAATTAAAATGGAATCACAGATAAATAGCTTGGAGACAAGGATTGAGAAGATGCAAGAAAGGTTTAACAAGGACCTAGAAGAAATAAAAAAGAGTCAATATATAATGAATAATGCAATAAATGAAATTAAAAACACTCTGGAGGCAACAAATAGTAGAATAACAGAGGCAGAAGATAGGATTCGTGAATTAGAAGATAGAATGGTAGAAATAAATGAATCAGAGAGAATAAAAGAAAAACGAATTAAAAGAAATGAGGACAATCTCAGAGACCTCCAGGACAATATTAAACGCTACAACATTCGAATCATAGGGGTTCCAGAAGAAGAAGACAAAAAGAAAGACCATGAGAAAATACTTGAGGAGATAATAGTTGAAAACTTCCCTAAACTGGGGAAGGAAATAATCACCCAAGTCCAAGAAACCCAGAGAATGCCAAACAGGATAAACTCAAGGTGAAACACCCCAAGACACATATTAATCAAATTAACAAAGATCAAACACAAAGAACAAATATTAAAAGCAGCAAGGGAAAAACAACAAATAACACACAAGGGAATTCCCATAAGGATAACAGCTGATCTTTCAATAGAAACTCTTCAAGCCAGGAGGGAATGGCAAGACATACTTAAAATGATGAAAGAAAATAACCTACAGCCCAGATTATTGTACCCAGCAAGGATTTCATTCAAGTATGAAGGAGAAATCAAAAGCTTCTCAGACAAGCAAAAGCTGAGAGAATTCTGCACCACCAAACCAGCTCTCCAACAAATACTAAAGGATATTCTCTAGACAGGAAACACAAAAATGGTGTATAAATTTGAACCCCAAACAATAAAGTAAATGGCAACGGGATCATACTTATCAGTAATTACCTTAAACGTAAATGGGTTGAATGCCCCAACCAAAAGACAAAGACTGGCTGAATGGATACAAAAACAAGACCCCTACATATGTTGTCTACAGGAGACCCACCTCAAAACAGGGGACACATACAGACTGAAAGTGAAGGGCTGGAAAAAGATTTTCCATGCAAATAGGGACCAAAAGAAAGCAGGAGTAGCAATACTCATATCAGATAAAATAGACTTTAAAACAAAGGCTGTGAAAAGAGACAAAGAAGGTCACTACATAATGATCAAAGGATCAATCCAAGAAGAAGATATAACAATTATAAATATATATGCACCCAACACGGGAGCACCGCAGTATGTAAGACAAATGCTAACAAGTATGAAAGGAGAAATTAACAATAACACAATAATAGTGGGAGACTTTAATACCCCACTCACACCTATGGATAGATCAACTAAACAGAAAATTAACAAGGAAACACAAACGTTAAACGATACAATAGACCAGTTAGACCTAATTGATATCTATAGGACATTTCATCCCAAAACAATGAACTTCACCTTTTTCTCAAGCGCACATGGAACTTTCTCCAGGATGGATCACATCCTGGGCCATAAAGCTAGCCTTGATAAATTCAAAAAAATAGAAATCATTCCAAGCATCTTTTCTGACCATAATGCAGTAAGATTAGATCTCAATTACAGGAGAAAAACTATGAAAAATTCCAACATATGGAGGATGAACAACACCCTGCTGAATAACCAACAAATCACAGAAGAAATCAAAAAAGAAATCAAAATTTGCATAGAAACAAATGAAAATGAAAACACAACAACCCAAAACCTGTGGGACACTTTAAAAGCAGTCCTAAGGGGAAAGTTCATAGCAATACAGGCACACCTCAAGAAACAAGAACAAAGTCAAATAAATAACCTAACTCTACACCTAAAGCAACTAGAAAAGGAAGAAATGAAGAACCCCAGGGTTAGTAGAAGGAAAGAAATCTTAAAAATTAGAGCAGAAATAAATGCAAAAGAAACAAAAGAGACCATAGCAAAATCAACAAAGCCAATAGCTGGTTCTTTGAAAGGATAAATAAAATTGATAAACCATTAGCCAGACTCATCAAGAAACAAAGGGAGAAAAATCAAATCAATAAAATTAGAAACGAAAATGGAGAGATCACAACAGACAACACAGAAATACAAAGGATCATAAGAGACTATTATCAACAATTATATGCCAATAAAATGGACAACGAGGAAGAAATAGACAAATTCTTAGAAAAGTACAACTTTCCAAAACTCGACGAGGAAGAAATAGAAAACCTTAACAGACCCATCACAAGCACGGAAATCGAAACTGTAATCAAAAATCTTCCAGCAAACAAAAGCCCAGGTCCAGATGGCTTCACAGCTGAATTCTACCAAAAATTTAGAGAAGAGCTAACACCTATCCTTCTCAAACTCTTCCAGAAAATTGCAGAGGAAGGTAAACTTCCAAACTCATTCTATGAGGCCACCATCACCCTAATACCAAAACCTGACAAAGATCCCACAAAAAAAGAAAACTACAGGCCAATATCACTGATGAACATAGATGCAAAAATCCTAAACAAAATTCTAGCAATCAGAATCCAACAACACATTAAAAAGATCATACACCATGACCAAGTGGGCTTTATCCCAGGGATGCAAGGATTCTTCAATATCCGCAAATCAATCAATGTAATACACCACATTAACAAATTGAAAAACAAAAACCATATGATTATCTCAATAGATGCAGAGAAAGCTTTTGACAAAATTAAACACCCATTTATCATCTATGACTTTATATAGGGAACCCTAAGTGTTCTCAAGAGCATTTTCACTAAAATCAAGAGTTGATTTCATACGCCTTTTCTTGTAACAACTTTCTTAAAAAGCTGAGGACATAATGTATTGGTATGGTTCATGGAAGGGTATTCATTCTTTAGAAGCTAAAGTAACATATGCTTTCAGTCATCTAACTAAATCTAAAGATAAAATGTGCAAGTGGGTAGGCAGGGAGCATGTCTCTTAGATAACTGTTCCTAAATATAATTTCCCTTAGACAAGCTATTGATAGATGGAAACCAAACATCCATCAATTGAAGATTATAGTCACAGACCTGGACCCGTTAACTGTTATTGAGCAAGCATGGGAAGCTTTATTAAGGATCACTTGCCTCTTTTTAAAAATAACTTTCAAAAGAAAAGTATAAAATAAAGCACGGATTCATCACAGGCTTCAACTGAGAGCTACTTTTTCTTTTCAATTTGTCTAAGTCTAAAAGAAATGCTATTTTGAGTTTTAAGTCCAGATTTGGCAGACGAAGGGTGACACAGGCCCGGGGACCCTGTGGTTTACTGGTAATTCTTCTGTATCTTTTCTAATGCCTGTAGTGTAGAGATATATTGCAGGGATTTAGCCATGGGTCAGTCCCAAGGAAAGACTGTAATTGAAGACCCATTTATCCATTGACTATTTCTGCTGCTACCAGCAAAATACAGGAAGACAACTAATATCCAACAACACTGAACTTAAGGTAGAAAATCAGCTAGAGCTATAAAGAGCCTGTAGTAGTAATAACCATTCCTTCCATTTGCATCACCCTTTTATGCATGGTCTCATCTAATCCTCACAACAATGCTATCAGATGGTTAATATTAACAGTAAAGAAAATTAACAATAATGACACTGAAGTTTACAGCAACTTGTGCAAATTGATGCAAATCACACAGCTGGTCAACAGCACACTTGGGACTTGAACTCGGTAAGTCTTGACTGCAAATCCAGGCTCCTTGCAGTAGCCATGACTTGGTAAGAGAACCAAGGTGCAAGACTACTTCCCCTTCTTTTCCAAGGACAAAGCTTTGTGGTCTTCATCCCATCTGTCACGTAACTGGGAGGATCATGACGGACGTCTCTCTATAGATCTTTCCTACACCATCCCTCTCTGACAGAATTATAAAGTTTCCACAGAATCACATCATCTCTGAGACATGAAAACCACCTCCAGAGAGGGAGTTTCCACTGGGAAGATTTTTCAGCGTTAGTTGAATTGGAATTAATAAAACCAGAAATGAGAACAGACACCCATCTAAAAGATGACAGGCGATCACATCCTGAGTGATATGTGAAAGAGATGCTCTCCTTTCAGAAATGAAATTCATAGTTTTAATGGGTTCACTAGCAGATTCAAAAAGACTGTTTTCATACAGAAGTTATGTTTTCCTTTTGAGCTTGTTTCTCCTACATTTGGAGCTCAGTGTTGTGAGATAAAATTAATTTCTTTGAATACAGAATTTAGCTTAAAGCTTATTTAATAAAAAAGGGTAGTCTAAAAATAATAGGGCCTTGCAGATGTGAGTTGACCATATTTTCAACCTTTCTAATCTAAAGCTACTCTCGACAGGCAGAAGGAGCCAGGCGGATGGCTGCCCTTGCTAAAGCGACGTGGGAAGGCCCCAGGGCTCAGTGCACAATGTAAGCAAGACATTCTTTTCCACAAGTGTCAGAATCACTTGCCTTCAAATACCAGAGCAGTGCAGCTAGGGGGCTGTGGGAGCCTGAGGCCCAGAAGTATATTAAGTAGCTTGCCTCATGTTAAACCAGAGTTGACCTCCATTTATCCAAATGCATAGGTCATACTATTCTGTGCTCCCTCTCCCAAAATTCACTTTGTTTTCTTTCTTTCATTCAAACTGACTAATAGGCATCCTAATTCAATACATACCAGATTTCAACAGTATCTAAACCTCTCCTGGGTAAACAAGTGTCTGTTTTAAATCAGTCATCATAAATATGACTCTTTAAGGTAATATTGTTCTGAAAAAAAGAATGCCCTGCTATTAGAACAATACAGGTTTCCATAAAAATTAGAGCAATTACTCAACTACAATCAGTTATATGGCATCTTCAATTATAAAACAGAAAGGAGACTGAATCACTGAAGTAAGAGGTAGAAACAGTACAGTTAGTGTGGGTTTATCCAGAAGTGTCCGTGCTTGATGAGGATGACATGACTGGTGGGGAGTGAAAAACTCAGACACAACAGGAGGAAGAATTCTCTGCTGGAAGAGTGCACTTCTCTGTCTTCATCTCATAGCCTGAGGCTAATATCAGGAGGACTCATAAAAGAAAACCCATCTTTCTCAGCGATGATTTATATCTTCCAGAGCAGGAGAACCAGTGCTGAGATCAATGAAACAACTTGCCTGAACAACCATAGCAGACGTCTAATTTAGTGCTAACAGTGTTGGTTAGTGACAGCCAGAAGCCTGTTATTTGTCAAATTTAAGGGTGAGCATCATTTTAATTAATACCTTCTTTCTTCTCTAGGGCCTGCTAAAAGTCCTTTAGGATTAGATAGTAAAATCAAGGAGTTGCAGGGAGGGGTCAATTCCTACACAGCAAAGCATCACAGTAAGTGTTCAAGGAATCAGTGTTATTATCTGACAGCTCCACCAAGAAGGGAAACCTGTGGCATCACAAATTCCCCAATATAGAGGAAGTTGCCTAACTCTTTCTGGACTTTACCACTTTTCTCCCTCGGATAAGCAATAGAATAGTCACAGCGCAGGTTCAGGGTCTTAGATTTCAAAGATGTCACCCCCTCAAGACAGTAATCCTATCAGATGCAGTCATTCATTCAAGAAATACTTTTAATGCACCATACCAGACTCTATCCTGGCATGCTGAACAAGACAGAGCAGAACCCCATCTCATGAAGGTAACAGTTTACAGGGTGAGACTGTGTACAAGTAAACTCACCAGTAATTACAGATTTTTGAGACTGTTTATGAAGGAAACCAATAGTTGCTAGGACAGAAAACAACACAGGGCAGAGGGAAATCCAACCAACCACAAATAGGGAGGTCAGGCAAATCCTCTCTGGAAAGATGACAATTAAGCTGACTCCTGAAAAAGAAGAAATTTTCTATGCAAGATGAAGAAACACTATTCTAGTCAGAGGAAACAGACAGTTTAAAAGACTCTGTAAGGGTAAATATCTGGATTGAAGTGAGGAGAGGAAAGAAGATAAAGTCAAAGACACAGGCAGAGGTCAGATAATGCATCCCTGTTGACCATGATAAGGAGTCTGGATTTTACCTTAAAAGTAATGGGAAGACTTTCAGCAGAGGGGTGATAGGATGTGATTTACCGTGAAAAGGGTACTCTATCATATACCACCTCCTACAGCATAGGAATGTCCCTGGATAAACTGGCAAGCTCAGTTCCAGTTGCTTTAGAATCTTTAGATTCCTCATGGCCCACGTGATCACCATTTTTTCTAAAAAATGTGCCTAACAACTCATCCTGTAATAACAGTAGACACAGCAGTAGTAGTAGCGGCAGCGGCAGGTAATCACTGTTAAGTGTCTTCTGCATGAACAGCACCATTTAAAGATATTTTACATGTATTAGTTTGTCTAATCCTCACAGCAATCCAATGAAGTAGGTTTGATTTTATCCTTATTTTATAGATGAGAAAACTTAAGTAACTTGTGAAACAAGTAAACACTTTCTGTTTCAATGGTTTCTGTTCTTATTTTTATTAATTCCTTCCTCCTACTTTCTTTAGATTTAATTTGATCTTTTTTTCTCTAGATTCCTGAGGTTACAAAATAGACTGTCAACCTTTCTACTTTCCTACCATATGCATTAATTTTCCTCCAAGCGCTGTTGTAGATGCATCTACAAGTCTTGGTAGGTTTTTGCTGCTGTTATAATTCAGCTCAAAATGTTTTCTAATATTAATTTAAATTTCTTCTTTGATCCAAGATGTATCAAGAAGTGTTCTACCAGGAGATCAAAATGGCAGAGTAGGAGGATACTGGGCTAACCAACTCTCATGAACATATCAAAACTACAACTATATAGAGAGAGACCCTTGTTAAAACTGCCCTGGGGACTAGCAGAACATGTCTACAAACAAGGCTGTAAAGACTCACTTTCAGTCTGGGAGTGAGGGAGGAGAGGCAATCTGTGTGTCGGCACCCACAGCCCTGGCAGGGAGCACAGAGAGGAGGGAAATATCACAGATTAGAGGACCCCCTGGGGAGGGAGGGATTTAAGCCACATATTAGGTATCCCAGTCCTGGGGTCCACATCTGGAAGATGAGTCCTCTTAGCGGGCGGGAAAACCTGTGGGGCTTACTGAAGGGCTACAAGTAACCGAGACTCTGCTCTTGAAGAGAATGCACACACACATGCTTCCTCCCAGTAACACTCTGGCTTGTGTGCTGGGACCACCCCCGTGCACTCCCCAGGCCACGCTGAGTTATTGCTCCAGGCCCTGTGCTCTGATGCTGTTCTCCACTAAGGGAGAGACGAATATTGCCCATAAGACTGCACACACAAGGAGGAAAGAGAGCCAGCTTGGACTCTGGCCCTGCTTATGACCAGAGTGGAGGATGCCATTTCGAGCTTGCACACCCTGCACACACTTCAAAGGACAGAGGCCATCATCGCAGGTGCACTCATACACACTTGGGAGCCGGCCGGGCCAGGACTGTGGTATAGCACCAACCCCTCCAGCCTCTAAGCTGTTCTAATCTTTATTAATTCCTTCCTCCTACTTTCTTTAGATTTAATTTGACCTTTTTTTCTCTAGATTCAGAGGCTTAGAGCCCAAGCCTGCCTCTAAGCAAGGCACACACACTGGGGGAAAAGTGAAACCAGCTCAGAGGTGTAGTCCCATGCCCTCAGGTCCCAGCCACATCCCAAAGCAACGCAGAGACCCATGAGAGATCCAACTCCCCAAGGGCTCCTATTCCAGCCCCAACTCCCCAAGGGCTCCTATTCCAGCCCCGCAGTGCTAACTCCTGGCCCTCAATAGGGTTTGTTGTTGCTGTTGTTCAGTGGCTAAGTCGGGTCCCACTCTTTGCAACCCCACGGACTATAATATACCAGGCTTCCCTCTCCTTCACTATCTCCCAGAGTTTGCTCAAGTTCATGTCTTTGAGTCAGTGATGCTATCTAACCATGTCATCCTCTGTTGCCCCCTTCTTTTGTCTTCAATCTTTCCCAGCATCAGGGTCTTTTCCAGTGAGTCAGCTCTTCACATCATGTGGCCAAAGTATTGGAGCTTCAGCAACAGTCCTTCCTAATGAATCCAATGAATATTCAGGACTGATTTCCTTCAGGATGGACTGGTTTAATCTCCTTGTTGTCCAAGGGACCCTCAAGAGTCTTCTCCAACACCACCATGCGAAAGCATCAGGGTACTGATGGCCATTAAGCACAGGAGAAACCCTGGCTTGCAGCTGGCTCTGGCTGTAGTTCCTCCAGCTCTAACTCTAACCCCACCAAGATGTTGGCTGGGAGCACACCTCAGAGGAAGATGCAGACCATGCTCACTTCAGGTCCAGGCGCCCATCACAGCCACTGGGCACACACAGACATGCAGGGATGCTCCCACAGAGGACACGACCTCAAGGCGGGGCAAGGTAACTGTTCCACTTAATTTTACAGAGACAGAGAAAGTAAAACAAAATAAGAAGACAGAGGAATATGATTCAAATTAAAGAACAAGAAAAAAAAAAATACCTGAGGAAGAAAATCTAATGAAACAGAGATAAATAATCTACCTGATAAAAATTCAAAGCAATAGTAATAAGAATACTAATTGAACAGAGAAAAGAATAGTTGAACACAGTGATAATTCTAATAAAGAACTATAAAAAATAAATAACTGGCCAGAACTGAAGAATATAGTAATTAAGATGAAAATACACTGGAGGAAATTAAAAGTGGTTAGGTGATACAGAAACAGTCTGGAAGATAGAATAATGGAAATCACCCAATAAGAGCAAAAACAAAAACAATTTTCTTAAAATGAGAATAGCATAAGGGACCTCTGAGACAATATCAAGCATAACAACATACACATTATTGGAGTCCCAGAAGAAGAGAGAATAGGGTTGAAAGTGTATTTGATGAAATTATGGCTGAAAATTTCCCAAACATAAAAAAGGACACATCAAGGTATAGGAGTTACAGAGCCCCAAACAAGATGAACCCAAAGAGACCCACACAAAGAAATATCATAATTAAAATGACAAAAGTTACAGAGAAAATTCTAAAGGTAACAAGAGAAAAAAAAGAGTAACATACAAGGGCACCCCAAAAGGTTTTCAGCAGATATTTCGGGAGAAACTGTGTGGGCAAGACGGGAGTGGCATGATGTATTTAAAGTGCTGAAAGGAAAAGCCTATAACCTAGGATACACCACCTAGCAAGGTTATCATTCAGCACTGAAGGAGAAATAAAGAGCTTCTCAAACAAGCAAAACTTAAAATACTTCATCAGTACTAAACCCACCTTAAAAGAAGTGTTAAAAGTTCGTCTTTAAGTGAAAAAGAAAAGGCCACAAGATGAAATAGGAAATTATAGGAACGGAATAATCCCACTGGTAAAGGCAAATATATAGGGAAGGCTATGCATCGACCCCTTAAATAAGTTAGTATGAAGACTAAAAGACAAAAATAATAAAATCAACTATAATTACAGCAAACAGTTAAGGGACAGACAAAAAAGGTATAAAATATGACATCAAAAACACAAAACACAGGGGGAGCAAAAAATGTAGCTTTAGAATCCACTTGACTGACAGTTGACTGACAATATATGCCTTTTAGCTGGAGTGCTTAGTCCAGTTACATTTAATATAATTACTGATATACTAGGTTTAGGTTATCTTTTGATATTTTCCCCTTCTGTCTTTTGTCCTTTATTCTGCCTTCTCTGCCTTCTTTTGGACTAATCAAGTATGCTTTTGTCGCTACTTTTGTTGTTTAGTCACTTACTCATATTTAGCTCCTCTACTGGCTTTGTATATTATTCATTTGATGGCTGACATAGAAACTGCAATATCTCTTTTCTTCCTTCATCACAGCTCATGACTGCGATAGGGCAAAGCACAGCACAGCTCCCTGTCTCTAGCGCACTTCAGTACTAGTGTTTATGTCTTCCAAAATATCATGTGATGTTTTCATCAACATATAGCAATTAAGTGTATGACTTTTTTCTGAGTTTTGTTTTTCCAGATAATTCCATTAATCATAGATTCCCATAAGTTTTTAAGAAAATCCTTTCTGATTTCATGCAAGATATTATAGACATTTGTTTCATCAAGTCATCTTGCTTACATTACAGGTGTTGCATTCTTTTTCTGACACAAATACCATGTTTCCATCATGATTTACTGCAAAAAGGAAACCATCTAATGTCTGAAGTAAAAGCGATAAGGAGTCAGACCTTAGTATCAGTAACTCCCTGTCCCGTAGATACATCAGCTTTCTGAACATCATCTTAATAATTCTTGAATGATTATACACTGAACTCACACTTTACCGTGGCCTTACTAATGCACCAGACTTGGAGCAACCTTTTCCCGCTTCTTGCCCTTTGTGCTACTCCCGCCATATATTTTACTTCCACATGTTATAAAACCCAGAGACATTCTTACCATCATCACTGTGTAGTCAATGTTCTTTATGTTTACTTGTTCTGGTGGGCTTCATTCCTTCCTATAATTTTGTGCTTCATCATGAATCATTTTCCTTCTTGTGTTTCTTCTCATATATATACAAATTCTCTGAGTTTGTTTTTCTTTTGGAAAGTCTTTGTTTCATTATTAGTCTCCAGTATAGAAAAAAGGAAAACTGCATTGATATTGCAATGGACTGTAGACAATTGTGAATGCTAAGCTGAAGGATAAGTATTTTACTGAATAGGTAATGAAGAGCCCTAAAGAAGGCTGAGCACTAAAGAATTGATGCTTTCAAATTGTGGTGCTGGAGAAGACTCTTGAGGGTCCCTTGGACAGCAAAGCAATCAAATAAGTCAATCCTAAAGGAAATCAACCCTGAATATTCATTGGAAGGACTGATACTGAAGTTGAAGCTTCAATACTTTGGCCACCTGATGCGAAGAGCTGATTCATTGAAAAAGACCCTGTGCTGGGAAAGAATGAACGCAAAAAGGAGAAGATGGCAGCAGAGGATAAGACTGTTAGATAGCGTCACCGACTTAATGGATGTAAATGTGAGCAAACTCTGGGAGATAGTGAAGGACAGAAAAGCCTGGCGTTCTACCGTCCATAAGATCACAAAGAGTCAGGCATGACATAGCGACTAAACAACAACAAATGAAGAGACAGATGCTAAATTAGGCCATGCCAACTAAAATGGACTGGAATGGGTGAATTTAACTCAGATGACCATTATATCTACTGCTGTGGGCAGGAATCCCTTAGAAGAAATGGAGTAGCCATTGTGGTCAACAAAAGAGTCCAAAATGCAGTACTTGGATGCAATCTCAAAAATGACAGGATGATCTCTGTTCATTTCCAAGGCAAACCATTCAATATCATGGGAATCCAAGCCTATGCCCCAACCAGTAATGTTGAAGATGCTGAAGTTGAACGCATCTATGAAGACCTACAAGACCTTTTAGAACTAACACCCAAAAAAGATGTCCTTTTAATTATAGGGTACTGGAATGCAAAAGTAGGAAGTCAAGAAACACCTGGAGTAACAAGCAAATTTGGCCTTGGAATATAGCATGAAGGAGGGCAAAGACTAATAGAGTTTTCCCAAGAGAACGCACTGCCATAGCAAACACCCTCTTCCAACAACACAAGAGAAGACTCCACATGGACATCACCAGATGGTCAACACCGAAATCAGCTTGATTATGTTCTTTGCAGTCAAAGATGGAGAAGCTCTATACAGTCAGCAAAAACAAGACTGGGAGCTGACTGTGGCTCAGATCATGAACTCCTTATTGCCAAATTCAGACTTAAATTGAAGAAAGTAGGGAAAATCACTAGACCATTTACATATGACCTAAATCAAATCCCTTATGATTATACAATGGAAGTGAGAAATAGATTTAAGGGACTAGATCTGATAGAGTGCCTAATGAACTATGGACAGAGGTTCGTGGCATTGTATAGGAGACAGGGGTCAAGACCATCCCCATGGAAGAGAAATGCAAAAAAGCAAAATGGCTGTCTGGGGAGGCCTTACAAATAGCTGTGAAAAGAAGAGAAGCAAAAAGCAAAGGAGAAAAGGAAAGATATACCCTTTTGAATGCAGAATTCCAAAGAATGGCAAGGAGAGATAAGAAAGCCTTCCTCAGTGATCAATGCAAAGAAATAGAGGAAAACAACAGAATGGGAAAGACTAGAGATCTCTTCAAGAAAATTAGACACACCAAGGGAACATTTCATGCAAAGATGGGCTCGATAAAGGACAGAAATGGTATGGACCTAACAGAAGCAGAAGATATTAAGAAGAAGTGACAAGAATACACAGAAGAACTGTACAAAAAAGAGCTTCACAATGAAGATAATCACGATGGTGTGATCACTGACCTAGAGCCAGACATCCTGGAACGTGAAGTCAAGTGGGCCTTAGGAAGCATCACTATGAGCAAAGCTAGTGGAGGTGATGGAATTCCAGTTGAGCTATTTCAAATCCTAAAATATGATGCTGTGAAAGTACTGCACTCAATATGCCAGCAAATGTGGAAAACTCAGGAGTGTCCACAGGATTGGAAAAGGTCAGTTTCCATTCCAATCCCAAAGAAAGGCAATGCCAAAGAATGCTCAAACTACTGCACAATTGCACTCATCTCACACGCTAGTAAAGTAATGCTCAAAATTCCCCAAGCCAGGCTTCAGCAATACGTGAACCATGAATTTCCAGATGTTCAAGCTGGTTTTAGAAAAGGCAGAGGAACCAGAGATCAAATTGCCAACATCTGCTGGATCATCGAAGAAGCAAGAGAGTTCCAGAAAAACATTGATTTCTGCTTGATTGACTAAGCCAAAGCCTTTGACTGTGTGGATCACAATAAACTGTGGAAAATTCTGAAAGAGATGGGAATACCAGACCACCTGACCTGCCTCTTGAGAAACCTATATGCAGGTCAGGAAGCAACAGTTAGAACTGGACATGGAACAACAGACTGGTTCCAAATAGGAAAAGGAGTATGTCAAGGCTGTATATTGTCACCCTGCTTATTTAACTTATATGCAGAGTACATCATGAGAAATGCTGGGCTGGAAGAAGCACAAGCTGGAATCAAGGTTGCCAGGAGAAATATCAATCACCTCAGATATGCAGATGACACCACCCTGATGGCAGAAAGTGAAGAGGAACTAAAGAGCCTCTTGATGAAAGTGAAAGAGGAGAGTGAAAAAGTTGGCTTAAAGCTCAACATTCAGAAAACGAAGATCAAGGCATCCGGTCCCATCACTTCATGGGAAATAGATGGGGAAACAGTGGAAACAGTGTCAGACTTTATTTTTTGGGGCTCCAAAATCACTGTAGATGGTGACTGCAGCCATGAAAATAAAAGACGCTTACTCCTTGGAAATTTATGACCATCCTAGATAGCATATTCAAAAGCAGAGACATTACTTTGCCAACAAAGATCCATCTAGTCAAGGCTATGGTTTTTCCAGTGGTCATGTATGGATGTGAGAGTTGGACTGTGAAGAAAGCTGAGCGCCAAAGAATTGATGCTTTTGAACTGTGGTGTTGGAGAAGACTCTTGAGAGTCCCTTGGACTGCAAGGAGATCCAACCAGTCCATTCTAAAGTAGATCAGCCCTGGGATTTCTTTGGAAGGAATGATGCTAAAGCTGAAACTCCAGTACTTTGGCCACCTCATGCGAACAGTTGACTCATTGGAAAAGACTCTGATGCTGGGAGGGATTGGGGGCAGGAGGAGAAGGGGACGACAGAGGATGAGATGGCTGGATGGCATCACTGACTCAATGGACGTGAGTTTGAGTGAACTCTGGGAGTTGGTGATGGACAGGGAGGCCTGGCGTGCTGCAATTCTTGGGGTCGCAAAGAGTCGGACACGACTGAGCGACTGAACTGAACTGAACTGAACTGATGCTGTGCTTAGTTGCTCAGTCATGGCTAACTCTTTGCGACCCCCATGGACTGTTGCCTGCAGGCTCTCTGTCCATGGGATTCTCCAGGCAAGAATACTGGAGTCGGTTGCCATGCCCTTCTCCAGGTGATCTTCCCAACCCAGGGATGGAAGCCATATCTCCTACATTGCAGGCAGATTCTTTACCACCTTAGGCATGAGGGAAGCCCAAGAATACTGGAGTGGGTAACCTATCCCTTCTCCAGGGGTCTTCCCAGCCCAGGAATCAAACAGGGTTCTCCTGCATTGAAGGCAGATTCTTTACCATCTGAGCTACCAGGGAAGCCCAAATTAGGACATACAACAAGCTTTATGGTAAGTTACTGGCCCATTTAGTGGACAGAGAAACTAGAAGTAGGAAGACCAATTAGAAGGTTATCAAAAGCTATAGTAAGGATGCAAACTTTTGAAGGGGTCACCACAGGACTAGAAAAAAGTGAGCAAATCAAAGAGATGATGATAAGGAAGAATAGGTATGATTTAAGAACTACGTGGATATGGACAAACAAGAGAAAATGGCCAGTGAAACATGATTCTCAGACGTCAACACAAGTAACTAATAAATGCTGGTATTAACCAGTAAGTTAAAAGGAAAACTCAGATTGTCAAGGGAGATGAAATATCAGGTTTTAGAAGCTTGGGAATTTAGGTGGAAATTCCCAGAAGACATCTGGAAGTTTCATAGAAATTAGAAACAAAAATATAGGTCTGAAAGACATTTACTAGCTGCTGCTGCTAATTCGCTTCAGTTGTGTCCAACTCTGTGCAACCCCATAGACGGCAGCCCACCAGGCTCCCCCGTCCCTGGGATTTGAAAATACAAGTAGAATGGAATATAAGAATGGAGGCAGGGGGTACTTCCCTGATGATTCAGTAGCTGAGACTCTGCACTCCTAATACAGCGGGCCTGAGTTCAATCCCTGGTCAGGGAAATAGATTTCACATGTTGCAATGAAGATCAAAGATCCCATATGCTGCAACTAAGACCCCATGCAGCCAAATAAATAAATGAACATTTGTTTAATTACTTTATTCTATAACTGCAAATGTCAAATCATTATGCCCTACACTTGAAATGAACATAATTTGTACGTCAACATTATTTCAATTTAAAAAAATACTTTTTTGAAAAAAAGAATGGGAGGATATGAAGAAGAATCTAGACAAGTTGTACCCCTCTCTTCTCATTCCACTGCCTCACCAATCCACCAATTCTTCTTCCATAGACTTTGCTCCATATACTAGGCTCAGCCTGTGATCAGCTGATTAAATCATCATCGATTTTATGCAAGATATTAAATAGATGACTGGTCCTTGGAAAACTTTCTAGGTTTAGTTTGTAACTGGCATGTGCTTCTTTGGAGATTTGATCATGAAATGATAAAAATCTGATAATGAATCATGTGCATGCAAGCAATTGCTTTTTTTTATAGGCCTTAATTAAATGTTTATCAATGCTAACAATTAATTCTTTTTTCTTAATATTGCTATTGATTGCAGACTGGGAACGTCATGGGTTCCATAATAGCTTGCAGAGTATACACTGACACATCAAACTAAAGCAGTTATAACTTCAATTACTTAGGTAACCATCTGGGAAATGTCAGAAAGATCTTCAGATGTTTTAAGTATAGTTTGGTTCCCACTTGTATTTTCCTAGCAAACATCTAGATCCTTCATATTTTTTACATTAGCAAGTCAGAGTGTCTTCAAAGTCTCTCCACATATCATTTTCATTCTTATGGTGTTCAAAGGGCCAGTTCTAAGGCATTCTCTTCAAACTGCTGAGAGACTGGCTTATTTTCAATCCAAGAATGCACAATGATAGGAACTACATGGCACTGCCTTATCTAACATTCCTAATATATACCACAACTATTTAGCTAAGGTTTGTTGACTTGTCCCACTGACAAGTCAACACAAGTCAAAGCCCAAGTCATCAAAACAGTACCAGGCATTTGATTATAAGCAGGACTCAACACTCCTAGGTGTAATGTGTGACCAGACCACTCTACCGTATTTGATACATTCATGATTAACCTCCTTTGCAGCTGCCAGTTTGGAAGAGGCCAGCAGGAGCCTGTGAAGGGTCTTAAGTGAACTCTCGGCCACACTCCCCACAAGTCTGCTCTTATTTAGATAGCCGTGCAGATGGACATATCACAGACTGTGCTCTTGATATGAAAATGTGCCAAAAGGAGCAAGCAAATCTAACTTCAGTTTAGAATCAAAGATAGGACTGCAGATATGAGCCAGGGCAGTGCAATGCTGAGCAGGCCGAGTGGAGAGACATTGAATGATTCATCTAACCAGGGGGTTTTCAGGAAGGATCCAAGAGCACTGGCCTCCGACACTCTTCATTTTTGCCACCAGCACTGCAAGCACTGAGACAAAAAGCACAGAGCAGGTAGTGGGCTAGAAGACAGAAGGATAATTGTAGTGTTGATTGGGCACCACCTGATTCTGTTCCCCTGAGGCTAGAGAAATTGTTTCCTTGAACTACATAAACTCATCTATTAAAATTATATCTGAGATAAGATAGTGGCATTCTTTTGGAGTCAAGTACAGTTCCTTTCAACAAATCTTCATGTCAGGACTTTTCTAAAGTTCTATGCCAGAGCTTCAGTGCTAAAATTGGGAAAAGATCCTGTATATAAAGATGCTCCTTAATAAATTACCTCCTAATAAAAGTTATTTGCCCCCTTTTTGAGCAACTTACCACGAGTGGAAATACCAAGAAATGACCTGCGATCCCCTCCCCAGCCATAATATTCAACAGCCTCTTCCAAGCCACCCCAAATAAATATACGATCCTAAGTAAACAACTGGGTTTGGTTACACAAATACTATAGGAAGTTCCCCTGTTCCCCTCCCTGACAGCCACCCCAAGCATGTCCTACATGGAAATTCTAGAACCATTGTGTACTCTTTCTTTTTCTTCTCTTTCCATCTCTGTATTTCTTAAAACTCCCTTATTCCAAATAGAAAACTGTAACTAGTTTCCTTCAAAATCTGGGAACAATATACTTACCAGGATGGGTCACCATGATTGGACTAACCCTCAGTCTTTCAAAGGTGAGGCTATAGTTCCTGTAGTAACATAGCATAGTCTGGATATGCTTCAGATGTTGTCTCCCACCGGTAGCCTTGCTCAGAACCAGTCACCCAGCAGAAAGATGGCTACCAAGCAAGAAAGGACAAAGTTCCTCTGAGTCCCTATAGCATTTTATTTGTGTTATTAATATGTCATTTTACGTATTATATACAGCTTTCCCAGGTGGCTCAGTGGTAAAAAAAAAAATCTCCCTGTGACACAGGAGACCCAGGTTCAATCCCCACTCCAGGACTCTTGCCTGGAAAATTCCATGGATAGAGGAGCCTGGTGGACTATAGCCCCTGGGGTCACAAAAGAGTCAGACACAACTTAGTGACTAAACAACAACAACATGCATTATAGCAGAGATAATTATTATTATGCCATGTCTCTTCCTTGATTATAAGCTATCTGAGGGCAAAAATCCATAACATATTTATCATTATTTGATTACCTCTTCACACAAAGCTTAGCACACAGAAGTTATAAACATGTGTGTTGAAAGAATAAATGTCATACATTAAGACTATCTCTTGTAAGAAGGAAACTCTACACCAAATTTGACAATCACGCCAACTGACTGTCTTTACAAAAGAGGGTAGGTAGAATAGAGATCTGATTTAGCTGAAAAGGAAGATGAGATAATGTGATGTCAAAAAAAAAAAGAAAGAAAATGGAGAAAACAAATCTAGTTTTTTTTCTGAAATACCAGCTTTATGAACAAATGAAACTCATACATGTAGGCACACACTGTATGTTTCAAATCACCCATCAAGAGGTTTCCCTGGTGGCTCAGTGGTCAAGAGTCCGCCTGCCAATGCAGGAGACATGGGTTCAATCCTTGATCCAGGAGGATCCCACATGCCACGGAGCAACTGAGCTGGTGTGCCACAGCTGTTGAACCTGTGCTCCAAAGCCTGCGAACCACAACCACTGAGCCCACGCGTGGCAACTCCTAAAGCCCCCACACCCTAGAACTCGCGCTCAGCGACCAGAGAAGCCACCACAATGAGAAGCCCGAGCACCACAATGAGAGAGTGGCCCCAGCTCACCACAACAGAGGAAAGCCCAACAGCAAGAGCCAGTACAGCCAAAAATAAATAAAATTATTTTTTTAAAAAGTACCCATCATGAATGTGATCATTCTGAAAGTTCTGGCCTTTCAAGGCTTGAGCGTGGAGAAGTGGACAAAGCTACTAGCTGAGTCAGCATGTGATGAACTATCCATAATAGTCTGTCACCTTGGCTTCGTATGTCAGTGGGTCCATGGAGCATGGTGCAGGGGCACTGAGAAGAAATGAGAACTTAGTAGAGTCCTTAGGCTAAGTAGGTCTCCTGACTGAGACGTCCCTGTTCCTACTTGGCTTCTTTCTCCAGCCTCCAGCACTGAAGCCAGTGATTGTCCATCCACCAGACCAACAGTGATTTCATGACAAGAAAGAAACAAGGTACCTCCCACCTATCATGGGAGCCACAAGTTGTCAGTCACCTCATTTAGGTGAATGCAGAGCAGGAACAGAGATCCAGATATAAAGAACAGACTTTGGACACAGCAGGGTGGGGCAGGTGGGAGGTAGGAAAGGGTGGGATTTAAGAGAGTAGCAGGGAGATACATACATTACCATATGCAAAATAAATAGCCAGTGGGAATCTGTTGTACAGCACTAGGAACTCAGTGCAGTGCTCTGGTACAACTGAGAATTGGGATGGGATGGGGTTGGGGGGAGGTTCAAGAGGGAGGGGACATATGTATACTTATGGCTGATTCACATTGTATGGCAGAAACCCACATCCAAGGAGCAGCAGCTGCGCAGTTGCAGGAGGGCCGAGAGGAGCTACTCCATGTTCAAGGTCAGGAGGGGCGGCCGTGTGGAGATACCCCTCATCCAAGGTAAGGAGCAGTGGCTACGCTTTGCTGGAGCAGCCGTGAAGAGATACCCCACATCCAATGTAAGAGAAACCCAAGTAAGACAGTAGTAGGTGCTGACAGAGGGCATCACAGGGCAGACACACTGAAACCATAATCACAGAAAACTAGCCAATCTGATCACAAGGACCACAGCCTTGTCTAACTCAATGAAACTAAGCCATGCCGTGTGGGGCCACCCAAGACAGGAGGGTCATGGTGGAGAGGTCTGACACAATGTGGTCCACTGGAGAAGGGAATTACAAACCACTTCAGTATTCTTGCCTTCAGAACCCCATGAACAGTAGAAAAGGCAAAATGATAGGATACTGAAAGAGGAACTCCCCAGGTCAGTAGGTGCCCAATATGTTACTGGAGATCAGTGGAGAAATAACTCCAGAAAGAATGAAAGGATGGAGCCAAAGCAAAAACAATACCCAGCTGTGGATGTGACTGGTGATAGAAGCAAGGTCCGATGCTGTAAAGAGCAATATTGTATAGGAACCTGGAATGTCAGGTCCATGAACCAAGGCAAATTGGAAGTGGTCAAACAGGAGAGGGCAAGAGTGAACATCAACATTCTAGGAATCAGCGAACTAAAATGGACTGGAATGGGTGAATTTAACTCAGATGACAATTATATCTATTACTGTGGGCAGGAATCCCTTAGAAGAAACAGAGTAGCCATCATGGTCAACAAAAGAGTCTGAAATGCAGTACTTGGATGCAATCTCGAAAACAACAGAATGATCTCTTCATTTGATACAGTATTCATTTCACCGATAATCTAAAGTAAGCATGTTCTAAATCATCTGGGTAACCACACATAAACTGGAAATCCAGTTGAAATAGCATTCCACTTGGAATTCCAGTTGAGGCTATTTCAAATCCTAAAAGATGATGCTATGAAAGTGCTGCATGCAATATGCCAGCAAATTTGGAAAACTCAGCAGTGGCCACAGGACTGGAAAAGGTCCGTTTTCATTCCAATCCCAAGGAAAGGCAAGGCCAAAGAATGCTCAAACTACCACACAATTGCACTCATCTCACATGCTAGTAAAGTAATGCTCAAAATTCTCCAAGCCAGGCTTCAGCAGTATGTGAACCGTGAACTTCCAGATGTTCAAGCTGGTTTTAGAAAAGGAAAAGGAACCAGAGACCAAATTGCCAACATCCGCTGGATCATCAAAAAAAGCAAGAGTTCCAGAAAAACATCTATTTCTGCTTTATTGACTATGCCAAAGTCTTTGACTGTGTGGATCACAATAAACTGTGGAAAATTCTGAAAGAGATGGGAATACCAGACCACCTGACCTGCCTCTTGAGAAACCTATATGCAGGTCAGGAAGCAACAGTTAGAACTGGACATGGAACAACAGACTGGTTCCAAATAGGAAAAGGAGTTCGTCAAGGCTGTATATTGTCACCCTGCTTATCTAACTTATATGCAGAGTACATCATGAGAAACGCTGGACTGGAAGAAGCACAAGCTGGAATTAAGGTTGCCGGGAGAAATATCAATCACCTCAGATATGCAGATGACACCACCCTGATGGCAGAAAGTGAAGAAGAACTAACGAGCCTCTTGATGAAAGTGAAAGAGAGTGAAAAAGTTGGCTTAAAGCTCAACATTCAGAACACGAAGATCATGGCATCTTGTCCCATCACTTCATGGGAAATAGATGGGGAAACAGTGGAAATAGTGTCAGACTTTATTTTGGGGGGCTCCAAAATCACTGCAGATGGTGACTGCAGCCATGAAATAAAAAGATGCTTACTCCTTGGAAGGAAAGTTATGACCAACCTAGATAGCATATTAAAAAGCAGAGATATTACTTTGCCAACAAAGGTCTGCCTGGTCAAGGCGATGGTTTTTCCAGTGGTCATGTATGGGTGTGAGAGGTGGACTGTGAAGAAAGCTGAGCACCGAAGAATTGATGCTTTTGAACTGTGGTGTTGGAGAAGACTCTTGAGAGTCCCTTGGACTGCAAGGAGATCTAACCAGTCCATCCTAAAGGAGATCAGTCCTGGGTGTTCATTGGAAGGACTCAGGCTGAAGCTGAAACTCCAATACTTTGGCCACCTCATGCAAAGAGTTGACTCATTGGAAAAGACCCTAATGCTGGGAGGGATTGGGGGCAGGAGGACAAGGGGACGACAGAGGATGAGATGGCTGGATGGCATCACTGACTCGATGGACATGAGTTTGACTGAACTCTGGGAGTTGGTGATGGACAGGGAGGCCTGGCGTGCTGCAGTTCTTGGGGTCGCAAAGGGTCGGACACAACTGAGCGATTGAACTGAACTGAACTGATATAATATTATAAAGCAATTATCCTCCAATTAAAAATAAATAATTTTTTAAATCACAAAAAAATAAAAATTTTTAAATTACCTGGACAAAGGTAATCTGAGAAGTCACCTTAGTACAAGAAATAGAAAAATTATTTGAATGTTGAATGACCTGAAATTAATGTGTTTTTGTTCAGGCTGCTATAACAAAATATTACTACAGACCAGTGGCTTACACAATACATACTTACCTTATCACACTTCTGGAGACTGAAAGGTCCAAGATCAAGGTATCGAGTGAGATCCCTCTTCCAGGATTGCAGATGGCTGCCTTCTTCTGAATCCTCACGTGGCAGAGAGAGATCATTTCCCTTTTGTCTCTTCGTATGAAGCATTAATCCCACTCAGGAGATTTCCACTCTCATGACTTAATTACATACCAAAGCTCCATCTCCAAATGCCATCGCATTGACAATTAGGGCTTCAACATCTGAAACGGGTTGGGAAGGGTGGGGTGCAAGGGAAACAGACGCAAACATTCAGTCCATAGCAGTGTGTGACTAAGTTAAAGGATTTTCCAATCTTAGTCATCAAGAGAAGGCTTTAGAAAGGTCTCTTCACTTTCACTTTTCACTTTCATGCTTTGGAGAAGGAAATGGCAACCCACTCCAGTACTCTTGCCTGGAGAATCCCAGGGACAGAGGGGCCTGGTGGGCTGCCATCTATGGGGTGCCAGCCCATAGAGTTGGACATGACTGAAGCAACTTAGCAGCAGCAGCAGCAGCTACTGCTCAAAATTGGTCCTTTATGATCTGAAAATCAGTTCACTGGAAGAAGCCAAGAGTACAGAATATAAGCCTTCCTTGGTTCCTTCCCAGGATATCCGACCACACTTAAGAATAATTAGTAAACAATTACAAATAATTAGAAAATGAAATAACACTCTGACTTTGGCCTCTTTCTCCAGCATCCAATATTTGAATTTCAGTGACCATTCACAAAACCAACAGAATCATAGGTAATTTATCCTCCCTGAACACAATGTTTTATCGCACACAAGTCTCTCCTCTCCCAAATAAGACAGGAAACGGCTGAATCTCAACGTTTTCAATCTTTTGCTGACCCATGTAAAATGAATTTCTTTTTCTTGAGGATGGTCTTGATCTTGTATGAAGGTCAGGAAGCAACAGTTAGAACTGGACATGGAACAACAGACTGGTTCCAAATAGGAAAAGGAGTACGTCAAGGCTGTATATTGTCACCCTGCTTATTTAACTTATATGCAGAGTACATCATGAGAAACAGTGGGCTGGAGGAAGCACAAGCTGGAATTAAGATTGCTGGGAGAAATATCAATAACCTCAGATATGGGAGAAGGCAATGCCAACCCACTCCAATACTCTTGCCTGGAAAATCCCAGGCAAGAGGGATTGGATGGATGGAGGAGCCTGGTAGACTGCAGTCCATGGGGTCGCTAAGAGTCGGACACGACTGAGCGACTTCACTTTCACTTTTCACTTTCGTGCATTGGAGAAGGCGATGGCGGCCCACTCCAGTGTTCTTGCCTGGAGAATCCCGGGGATGGAGGAGCCTGGTGGGCTGCCATCTATGGGGTCGCACAGAGTCGGACACAACTGAAGTGAATTAGCAGCAGCAGCATGCAGATGACACCAACCTTATGACAGAAAGTGAAGAAGAACTAAAGAGCCTCTTGATGAAAGTGAAAGAGGAGAGTGAAAAAAGTTGGCTTAAAGCTCAACATTCAGATAACTAAGATCATGGCATCCAATCCCATCACTTCATGGCAAATAGATGGGGATATAGTGTTAGATTTATGACCAACCTGGACAGCATATTAAAAAGGAGAGGTATTACTTTGCCAACAAAGTTCCATCTAGTCAAGGCTATGATTTTTCCAGTGATCATGTATGGATGTGAGAGGTGGACTATAAAAGAAAGCTGAGCACTGAAGAATTGATGCTTTTGAACTGTGGTGTTGGAGAAGACTCTTGAGGGTCCCTTGGACTGCAAGGAGATCCAACCAGTGCATCCTAAAGGAGATCAGTCCTGGGTGTTCATTGGAAGGACTGATGGTGAAGCTGAAACTCCAATACTTTGGGCACCTGATGCGAAGAGTTGACTCATTTGAAAAGACCCTGATGCTGGGAAAGATTGAGGGCAGGAAAAGGGGATGACAGAGGATGAGATGGTTGGATGGCATCACTGACTCGATGGACATAGGTTTGGGTAGACTCCAGGAGTTGGTGATGGACAGGGAGACCTGGCATGCTGTAGTTCATGGGTTCACAGAGAATTGGACATGACTGAGCGACTGAACTGAACTGTTCAATGAATCTTAAATCTAGTCCAGTGAGCACAATTTCACATCATAAGCCAAACATAGTACTGGTCAAGAAGAACACCTACATAAATGATGGAGTGAAAACCTTTAAGATAATGGTTAACAAATAAGAAATAATTTTCTAAGAAATTCTAGAAAAGAAATGCAAAATATATGCAGCTTGAGCATATTTTCCTTTAACCCTTTCCCAGAAATAAATTAACTGAAAAAGTAACTGTCAAGTGTCATCTAGAGTCAGAGACAATGAAACGCCACCTCTAAGAATAACCATGAGTGGCAAAGTCCCTGGAGGGATTTGAGGAGCCAAACAAGTTTATTTCGCATCATGTAATGCCAGCAAACTAAACATGAACACTAAAGTGTGAAAGAAAATTCTTAAGCTGATTTCAAATCATAGGCATATGTTTGGCTGGAAAAACACATTGAGGAACAAACACTTCAAAGGAAAATCCTTTAGAAATGGAATCACTGGCACTAGACCCACAGCCTGTTAAATTGTTTGACCAAAAAGACTGCTTGAAGAATCCTCAGCTCTTTACTCCTATAACCAAAGCAGGAATATTTGGAAGCAGTCCTGAAACCATAACTTGACTTGCGACACAATCCCTTTTCCATAACTCTGGCCAAACAGTCTAACTCTCTAAGGAACTAAGAAGCAAGCAGCCTCTTGTTCTTGATGTATCCAAGTAGAAAGGAATTCCCAGATGTAATTGTGATACAAATAGCATGCAAAACTACTCCACAGAGGCAACACTAGCTTTGATAGTCATTACCAGTTTTGTTATTTTCTTGTAGGCTCATTTATACCTCACCTTTCAGATGAGTCTGTATTTGTGTGTGTACATATACCCACATATGTATAACAAAAACTTCAATTCAGGACTTAAAATCAGTGACAACTTTTAAACCACTTGAGGGAAAGTTTGAGGAAATTTTGTCTTTCTTTTGTTCCACAAAGTACACATGTAATTCTCTATGTTTATGGAATAAGCTTAGATGGAAGAAGGCAAATAGTAGAGGATCAGAATAAATTCTCATCCAGACAGTCTTAGTTGGAATATAAATTATAGTTTTGGACATAAATTATACATAGAAAAACCATTATTTACATATATGCATATTTCTGGGTGTTTATATTCTTCATAAAATGAGTATAAGAGGGGACAATTCTCATATCCTTAGGTGGCAGCAGCATTGAAAGCATTTAGTAATAAATAATCTTCAGAAGTTTTTCAGAACCAATTGTTTTCCAGTAGGAGATCCAACCAGTCCATTCTGAAGAAGATCAGCCCTGGGATTTCTTTGGAAGGAATGATGCTAAAGCTGAAACTCCAGTACTTTGGCCACTTCATGCGAAGAGTTGACTCATTGGAGAAGACTCTGATGCTGGGAGGGATTGGGGGCAGGAGGAGAAGGGGATGACAGAGGATGAGATGGCTGGATGGCATCACTGACTCGATGGACGTGAGTCTGAGTGAACCCTGGGAGTTGGTGATGGACAGGGAGGCCCGGCGTGCTGCGATTCATGGGGTCGCAAAGAGTTGGACACGCCTGAGCAACTGATCTGATCTGATGTGTATTAAGTTCTCCTTTCATTCAGCTATGAATTAGGAAATGTACACCCCACCAAGAAAAGTTTTCCGTGATGCTAAGTAGCTTCACTATTATCTTCTACACAAAAGCACATGGCGTTTCCTATTTTACTTTCCACCAGATTGTGAGAGGAAGTTTTCTCCTTCTACAGCTCACATGAGTGTTCATTCATCCAGGCTGCTCTGCTTTCTGCCTTGCTCTCTGGCAGGTCTCAGACCTGAAGAAATTTAAGGCATCAAAAACTTGAGATAAGAACTTCTGGGAGTCAAACAGCCTCACCCCTGGTGTTCAGAAGCACTAGTATTTTGGGGGGCCAAAAACAGCATAGGAAAGGGGATACCAACAGTGGATGCACTGCATGCCAGAAGAGAAAAGCCCCTTCAAAACAACTGTTTACATAAAGCACAATGAGACTCCCTCACTACCATTACCATCACCTTCCAAAGACTGTCTCTTGATGTTCGCTTATTACTCAAAACTGCAATCACTGTCTTGGAATTCATCATTCTTTTCCCTACCTGGATAATATCTAAAGGGCTATCATGACAGGACCTCTTTCTGAACCCAGTTAGATAGCATGAGAGGTGGTTCTACTTCTGCCAAAAGAGCTGAAGAGCAAAGGGGAATAATTCAGGGGTTATATAAGACATTTGTAACCCAGGTTTGCTCTGACTTTCCATTCTCAAGACTAGACAATGTAAAGTGACACAAACTTTAGCTATTCTCATTATACTCCTAGGTTATCACATCTCGGTCACCATCAGTGGCATGTCTCAGCAATAGTTGTAAAAATGTAAACCTCTCTGACTTTTGCTTTTCAGAATTTTTGAAACTAAAAAGCAACTTACTCTAGAAAGAATGAAGATAAAGACCAAATGGCAAATGAAATAAGCTATGTGACAGATACTTTCTTCAGCTTAACATTAATGTCTTTGTCTTCTTTACTAAACTTCAAAGATCTCACATGTCCCTTCTTCCTTGCCCAATCCTTTTCCATCACCCTACCCTACCCTCAAGTTGGAATAAATCCTGTCCTTCGTTATGTTCCCATAACATTTTGCTCAAATGCTGATCACATCCTGCTCTAGCTGTGCCATAACTGCATGTGTGTGTGACCCCCCTGTGCGTGGTAAGTCGCTTCAGTCGTGTCTGACTCTTTGTGACCCTTTGGACTACAGCCCACCAGGCTGCTCTGTCCACGGGATTCTCCAGGCAAGAACACTGGACTGGGTTGCCATGCCCTCCTCCAGGGGATCTTCCTGATGCAGATATGGAACCCACGTCTCTTACATCTCCTGCACTGGCAGCCCCAGGTTCTTTTCCACTAGCACCACTTGGGAAGCCCCTGATCTCCCTCACTGGAGAGCAAACTGGTTGAGATCAGAGAATAAGTTTCATTTTCCAATTTTTCTTGCCAATGTAAGAAATAAATATTTATTCGAAATGTTTATTTCAAATGTTGCCATTTGAAATAAATGCTTGTTGGATTAAAATCATATGAAGATAACTAAAAGTCCTGAAAATAGTTGAATCCCTATTGCCTATATAGGATATTTATTATGAAGTTGAAAAATGTCCACATGTAAAGTCTGTAGCAAAAATTGTGAGAGTAACAAATGAATCAGGAGAATGACAGATTAGAAATTGCTTTTTCCTTAGGAAGGACACACTATCATATTTAGAAGCCAATATAAACATCCTGTTATCCATGTGAATGACAATCTATTAACATCGGACTGCATGGAGCCTTTCTGAAGTAAATGGGTACAAATATAGAGAAAGAGTTTAGAGCAAGGGTTCAAAATAAGGACTCTGAACTTAAAAGGTCTCCCTATGGCTAACATGGGGAATACTTGAGCAACAAAATAAATAAATACAGTAATAGATATAACCCATAGAATAAAATAAGAAGTCATGTAGTCTCTGTTGATATAAATAATGACAGCACTTTCTTGCAATGACATTCCACTAATAATTGTAGAAAAAATGGTGGGAAAATCACCATACAGCAAACACCACTGTTACAACTGTTTCAGGCAACTATCATTAACAGATGCTAAAATGCAAGGCAAGAGTATGATGAGAAATAGAAAATTTGTCTCAAAATGTAATTTGACAGCAAAGAATGAGATTTCTTTAACAAATAAAACTCTACCTTCAGTGAGTGGTCCTGTAATATTGCCTTGAAAGACTGTGTTTACTCACTCTTGTTTGGTACACTTTTTTAAACTACACTTTCAAATGTCAAAGGCAAAACTGGTATATTTTCAAATCTGGCAGACACCACATTTACCAAATGATCAAACATCACCAGTGATAGGCAAATCAAAATCCTATATCTCTGATATGATTTACAACCCAAATTGAAGGCCATTCAATGAAATAATTGGCCAATACTCTTAAAAAGTGTCATGAGCATTAAAGACCAAAAAAAAAAGGGTATCAGGAACTTCCTAGATTGAAGGAAACACTATAACTAAATGCTTGAGTAAGTTTGACTTCGTATAAGTGGTTATCCTGCAGCATTTATCTTTCTGTGTCTGGTTTATTTCACTCAGCCTAATATCCTCCAGTTTCATCTATGTTGTTGCAAATGGGAGGATTTCCTTCTTTCTCATGGCAGAATAACATGTGTACATGGCCGGTAGAAATATCAACAGCCTCAGATATGCAGATGATACTACTCTCATGGCTGAAGAGGAACTAAAGAGCCTCCTAATGAATGTGAAAGAGAAGAGTGAAAAAGTTGGCTTAAAACTCAACATTCAAAAAACTAAGATCATGGCATCCAGTCCCATCACTTTATGCCAAATAGAAGGGGGAAAAGTGTTGTTTTCTTAGGCTCCAAAATCACTGTAGATGGTGACTGCAGCCATGAAATTAAAAGATGTTTACTCCTTGTAAGGAAAGATATGACAAACCTAGACAGTATATTAAAAGGCAAAGACAACACTTTCCAACACAAGTCTGTCTAGCCAAAGCTATGGTTTTTCCAATAGTCATGTGTGGATGTGAGAGCTGAACCATAAAGAAGGCTGAGAGCTGAAGAATTGATGTTTTCAAATTGTGGTGTTGGAGAAGACTCTTGAAGAATTCCCTGGACTGCAAGGAGATCAAACCAGCCAACTGAAAGGAAATCAGTCCTGAATATTCATTGGAAGGACTGATGCTGAAGCAGAAGCTCCAATACTTTGGCCAACCAGATGCAAAGAGCCAACTCAGGAAAAACCCTGATGCTGGGAAAGACTGAAGGCAAAAGGAGAAGGGAGAAGCAGAGAATGAGATGGTTATCTAGCATCACCAACTCAATGGACATGAATTTGAGCAAACTGTGGGAGACAACGAAGGACAAGGAAGCCTGGTGTGCTGCAGTTCACGGGGTCTCAAAGAGTGGAACATGACTTAGTGACTGAACAACAACAACGACGGTGTGTACACACACACAAACACACCACATTCTCTTTATCTATTCCCGTAGTCGATAGAGTTAAGTTGCTGCCACATCTTGGCTATTGCGAATCATGCTGCAATGAACATGGGAATATAGATACCTCTTGGAGATACTGATTTCATTTCTTTAGGATATATAGATACAAGTGGGATTGTTGGATCAAATGATAGCTCTATTTTTTAGTTTTTTTTGAGGGCTCTGCACACTATATTCCAGAGTGACGGCACTAACTTATATTCCCACCAATAGTGTACAAGGATTCCTTTTTCTCTGCATCCTTGCCAACATTTGTTATCTCTTGTCTTTTTTGATAAAGCCATTCTAACTATTATGAGGTGATATTTCATTGTGGTTTTGATTTGCATTTCCCTGATCAGCAATATTGAACACTTTTTTACCTGCAAGCCACTTGGGAAAATGTCTATTCAGTTCCTATGCCCAATTTTTAATTGTTTATTTGGTTTTTTGGTATTGAATTGTGTGAGTTCCTTATATTTTTTGGATAGTAACTCCTTATCAGATAGATAGTTTGCAAATACTTTTTCCCACTCAAATGGTTACATTTTTATCTATTTTATTTTTTGATTGTTTCTTTTGCTGTGCAGAAGTTTTTTAGTTTGATGTAGTCCAAACTGTCTACTTTTGTTTTTGTTGCCAATATTTTTTGTGTCATATCCAAGAACTCATTACCAAGACCAATGTCAAGAAACACTTTCACCTATGTTATCTTCTAGTTTTATGCTTTTGAGGCTTATGTTTATGTCTTTAATTCACCTTGAGTTAATGTTTGTGTATTTTGTAAAATAAGGATTCGATTCCATTTTCTGCATGTGGATGTCCAATTTTCCTAACACCATTTATTGAAGAGACTCTCCTTTTCCCATTGTGTATTCTTGGCACCCTTATCTAAGATAAGTTGATAATATACGCCTGGGTTTATTCCTGGGCTCTCAATTCTTTATTTTTTAATTCTTATTTTTATTTGGAGGATAACTGCTTTACAAGGCTGTGTTGGCTTCTGCCATACAACAAAGTGAATCAGCCGTAAGTACACATATGTCCTTTCCCTTTTGAATCCCCCTCCACTCCCCACCCCTTCCCACTCCTCTAGGTTGTCGCAGCATACTAGGTTGAGCTCCCTGTGTTATACAGTAACTTCCTACTAGCTATCTGTGTAATCTACGGTAACGTATATGTTTAACACTACTTTTTCAATTTGTCCCACCCTCTCCATGCGGAGAAGGCAATGGCACCCCACTCCAGTACTCTTGCCTGGAAAATCCCATGGACGGAGGAGCCTGGTAGGCTGCAGTCCATGGGGTTGCTAAGAGTCGGACATGACTGAGCGACTTCACTTCTCTTCACTCCATGCCCCACCGTGTCCCAAACCTGTTTTCTATGTCTGCGTCTCTATTCCTGCCCTGCAAATAGGTTCATCAGGACCATTTTTCTAGATTCCATGTATATGCTTTAATATGCAATGTTTGTTTTTTTCTCTTTCTGACTTACTTCACTTTCAGTAATACTGGGCTCTCAATTCTTAATGACTTCATGCTTTTCCAAAAAGTCAGCCTCCCCTCAAAAGTTATTCAGATATGCTAACAGATTTAAAAAAAAATTTCACAGCCTTCCAAAAATAATAAGTGAATTATTGAAATAAGTAGATATTTTCCCCAGGAAAAGCACTTTGAAGTAACCATATTTTACATATGTAGATTATGAATTAAGTTTTTCAAAACTCAGAATTTAGACATTTTGTATCTCAGTTGTAAACAGTAAACTTTATGAACCAGATGAACAGCAGTTTCTGCCTTTTTGTACTGACAGCATACAATTGCTGTTCTTTATTTGATTTGAAGATACATAATGAAACCTAAACATTTTCAAACAAATATTTCTTTTTATGTTTCAATACATTTAGTGTTTTGTTTTTGTTCTTTTTGTTTTGAGTTTTGTTATTGTTTTGTCTTGTTTTGCTTTGCCTCTAAAAAGTGTGCAGTACCTATCTGGCTCGCTGGCAGGACTCTGAAATTTCACAAAACCTGAGGTGAAAATCGCAATCCTGAACTAAGACTCCAACAACACAGGATTATAAAAAGTCTGGTATTATTTCAAGTCAGGATTTTCTTCTATATTCAATTTCACCCAAAGTCAAGTATTAGTCAGTCTTCACCTTTCATACAGCAGAAAGGCGATTTGATTAATATGATTTCTTTGTAGAAAAATCTAAGAAGATTAAGGCACAGTGATAAAGGTAAAGCATGCCCTCTCTCCACGACATTCCTCAGCACTATACAGAGGTCTGCGGATCTTGCCAGTCATTAGACTGTTCACGCTAGCTGCATGTGGAAGAGGAAAAAATCTATCATTGGGGAGAACTTCCATTTTCTCTCACATTTTAGTTTCCATCTCATGAACAGGTCCACAAATCTGGAGGTTGGTATTGATTTCACTCTAACTAAGCAAGAAAGTGCATTTGCATCAAGCAAATATTTGCAGATCATTTTCCCCCCATCCACCCCACCCCTGCTTTGGGGGTTATGTTTTGTGATAGTCTCAAAGGAAAAAAATTAAAGTGTTCTAAATGACTTCTGTACTCAGTGAAGCACGATGCAAAATAAATCTAATTGGGGTGGTTTCCATTAACGATTTTCCATGTGTACATTCTGAAAACCTAATACTGACCAGGAGGAATAATTTTCTCCTTTTCTGATATGTGGAAGTGAATTCAAGTCTAGCTAAAACATATATGTGTGTGTGTGTGTGTGTGTGTGTGTGTATACTTATATATACATACATATATACACTATATATAAACTTAAATATGAATTTTAAATGTCATTTACCTCTTCTACTTTTACTTTATATGTTTGTGTGAATATATATATATAGAGAGAGAGAGAGAAAGAAAGAATAAAATGAAAGTCCCCTTCCCCAGGGCTTCTCAGCTTTTAGAATATGGGTATTATACACCCACTGCTTTGCTCAAATGCAGACTATTTGAGAACATGATAGATGAGGGAGTAAATTACTTTCAGTAGACCATTTCCAACATTGTTTTTTCCTCAGACTAGCACATGTCAATTTGATGGATATGAATCTGAAGATTCAATTTCAATAGAAAAGGTTACAGGGTCAGAATTCACTGTGTACCGCCTCCACATCTCAGCAGCCCAGCTGAGACACTTCAGTGCTCACAACTTAAAGAGCCCCTGCTGCACCCGTCAGGGGCCTCTCCATCCCATGCCTCTCTTCAGAAATCTGACAGGCCATGCAATGACCAAAAAAGACATAAAACTTACCTTATTTCTTAAGCAGGGCAGTGAGGGGGACTGAGAAACTTGCTATTTAACATCCAAATGATCAAATGCAATTTACACTTTATATGATGACACAAAGACTTAGCTCTTGACTTTGGAAGCATTGCAGATTTTTAAACAACTTTTTTTTTACCTGTTTTCACCATCTTTACAGCATAGTAGAATATAATGCTATTATGTTAATTAAATAGTCAGATACTCCTACTACTCCCAGTTTTGACATGAATCCTAGAATAGGTAAAATGGAAAAAAAAAAAAAAAAACATAATATAACTCATCATAGAAAAAGTAATGTGGTTATTTGAATAGAAAGGATTAAGTATCTGTCCCCAGGTAAAATCTCAAGTTTTTACTATTAATATCATAAGGAAAAGATATATAAAATCAAGAGTTAGCATTTTTAATAGAGAAACAGTAACAAGCAGAGAACTGACTCTTTGGAAAAGACCTGATGCTGCCATACAGTGCACTCCTTACTGTATTTGATTTTTTCACTCAACAATGCACTTGGGTTGGCTTGTTGCTTCATGCCATTGTGTGTAGCAGCGACTGTTCATTCTCCTTGCTATGAGTACATCAGAGAGTATATCATTGTATGAGTATCTCTCAACTTATTTATCTATTCCAATGTTTGATGAACCAGAGCGAGCTTTTAAAAATGTAGATAAGATCAGGTAACTTCCCTAAGCAAAACTCTTCACCTGCTTTCTATTGCATTTAAAAGATCCTAAGTTCTTGGCTTAAAGCTCAACATTTAGAAAACTAAGATCATGGCATCTGGTCCCATCACTTCATGGGAAATAGATGAGGAAACAATGGAAACAGTGTCAGACTTTATTTTGGGGGGCTCCAAAATCACTGCAGATGGTGATTGCGGCCATGAAATTAAAAGACACTTACTCCTTGGAAGAAAAGTTATGACCAACCTAGATACCATATTCAAAAGCAGAGACATTACTTTGCCAACAAAGGTCCATCTAGTCAAGGCTATGGTTTTTCCAGTGGTCATGTATAGATGTGACAGTTGGACTGTGAAGAAGGATGAGCACCAAAGAATTGATGCTTTTGAACTGTGGTGTTAGAGAAGACTCTTGAGAGTCCCTTGGACTGCAAGGAGATCCAACCAGTCCATTCTAAAGGAGATCAGCCCTGGGTGTTCTTTGGAAGGAATGATGCTAAAGCTGAAACTCCAGTACTCTGGCCACCTCATGTGAAGAGTTGACTCATTGGAAAAGACTGATGCTGGGAGGGATTGGGGGCAGGAGGAGAAGGGGACAACAGAGGATGAGATGGCTGGATGGCATCACTGACTCGATGGACATGAGTTTGACTGAACTCCAGGAGTTGGTGACAGACAGGGAGGCCTGGCGTGCTGCAGTTCATGGGGTCGCAAAGAGTCAGACACGACTAAGCAACTGAACTGAACTGAACTGAACTGAAGTTCTTACCACGGTACTAACCCACCCCGCCCACTTACCTTCCCACAGTCCCAGCTTCTATAATTCCATGGCTCTAGCCACACAGTCCTTATTTCTGTTTCTTCTCTGTTACAGACTAAGCTCTTTCCCAACACACAGCCTTCACACAGGCTAGTCACTTTCTGGAATGTTCTCCTTGACCACAACCATTGCGTTCTCCACCCAACCAAATCAAGACCAAATACAGGGCTGGCTCTAACTCAGCTTATAACAAGGTCATCTTTTCAAATGTGCCTTCCTTAACCTTAACCTCTTCCTACAAATACCTCCTCACTCTATTTTACACTACCCTGTTTGTTTCACTTTGACTTTTCACTTAAGCTCTGAGCAAAAAATAGTAAGGATATAATGCCTTTTATTTGCAGAAGAGAGAAACAGTTATTTTTAAATCGTAGCTCCAATGAGGGGGGGGAAGGGAGATTTAATATCCAGTGTGTGCTCACTTGTCTCTGATTCTTTGCAGCCCCATGGAGTATGGTCCACCAGGCTCCTCTGTCCATGGAATTTTCCAGGCAAGAATACTGGAGAGGGTTGCCATTTCCTTTTCCAGAGGATCTTCTCAACCTCAGAAACGAACCCACATCTCTTGCGTCTCCTGCAGTGGCAGGTGAATTCTTTACCACTAGGGCCACCTGGAGCGGTTACAGTCAAACCTCAATTCATGGAATCAGTTCAATCAATGTAATAGAAACACTGTTCTCACTCATTTAGAGAGATGTCTCCTTACTGCAACCTCCAAATTCCTAACTAAACTTTTAAGGTGCCTTACAACACACCTTGTGGGAGTATTCCCTGCAAACCAAGTGGCACTAACCTCCCACAAAACCTTAAACAAAGAGTTCCAAGAACAATTCTTAAGTAGGCTGATAAGGAGTCTGGGGCCCTGAAGGAGGAATGGGTACAGGGTTCTCAAGGAGGAGAAAGGGGTCCAGCATTCTGGAGGAGAAGTAAAGGACAAACTTTTCTTTCTACATTCCTTTGTCTTAGTCACAAAAGACACTTTTTCTTTAAGCCCAGAGCTAATGATCAGACAAAAAAACAATTCATCTTGCTCAAGGGTGTTTCTCCTTAAGCTCTGTACTAATGATTATATAACAACAATGTAACTTGCTTGAGGACCTTTCTTCTTCTTAACAAGAACCTTCTGACTAATCTTGCTTTCTTAAGATGTATGTTGTGGGAGTGGATCTGGTAAAAGTATATAAGGCCTTGATAAGACTACCAACTTTAGCCATGGGAATAAAGACTTTATTTTGGGGGCTCCAAAATCACTGCAGATGGTGATTGCAGTCATGAAATTAAAAGACGCTTACTCCTTGGAAGAAAAGCTATGACCAACCAAGACAGTGTATTCAAAAGCAGAGATATTACTTTCCCAACAAACGTCCATCTAGTCAACGCTATCGTTTTTCCAGTACTCATGTATGGATGTGAGAATTTGACTATTAAGAAAGCTGAGCACTGAAGAATTGATGCTTTTGAACTGTGGTGTTGCAGAAGATTCTTGAGAGTTCCTTGGACTGCAAGGAGATCCAACCAGCCCATCCTAAAGGAGATCAGTCCTGAATATTCATTGGAAGGGCTGATGCTGAAGCTGAAACTCCAATACTTTGGCCACTTGATGCAAAGAACTGACTCATTGGAAAAGACCCTGATGCTGGAAAAGATTGAAGGCAGGGGGAGAAGGAGACAACAGAGGGTGAGATGGTTGGATGGCATCACCAACTCGATGGACATGAGTATGAGCAAGCTCCGGGACTTGGTGATGGTCGGGGAAACCTGATGGACAGGGAAGTGTGCTGCAGTCCATGGGGTCGCAAAGAGTCAGACACAACTGAGCGATTGAACTGAACTGAACTGACAAGACTACCATGGTGGAGGGCACTCTCCATCCCTCTTCTGATGATTGTGTCAGAAGGTTCCTCTGTCCTTTTTCACTGTAATAAAACTTCTGTCATACACACACACACACACACGAGTTCCAAGAACAAAATCACTCCATCTGAAGAGAGGTTTTATACAGAAAGTGTTTATAATGTTTTCTACAAAGGTACAAGATGTTTTACAGAGGAAAATGAAGCAAAACTTCTATTCAGTTTTTCAAAACTAAACTATAATTTTCAATGAACCAACTAGAGAAAGTAAACCAGCATATTTATGTAATTTGCAAGTTCTGGACATTTCTAATTAAGCAAAGAAAAGTGGTATGTTTTTGAAAAAATAATGTGTTTTTAAAGGGTAGTAGGGAAATTAAATGTGTTCAGTTGGGTTTAACTTCTTCATGAAAATAAGCTTCTTATTCTGGTAAGAAATGGGTCATAGCAATAAAAGTATGCTGTAAATTCAACTTGACAAATGAGAAAACGAATTCCTGAGGGTAAGGCCTATTAAAGGAATATTTTAATTTAATCACGCAGTGAATATTTTTGAGAAGCTTCTATATATGCAAGAAACTGCCTTACATATTTTAATGAGACAAAACATAGTATTAGCTAATATAGTAATAGCTTATTCTATTACTAACTTCTCAGACATAATATAAAAAGATCAAATATAAGGACAAAAATGCTAAACACCTATATGAAGATGCCAGTTTCCAATGTTTGCTTCTAAACTTCAAAATTCAACCATATGTTACACCTATAACTTGAAGGCATGTGCAGAGTATTAGTCATTTAAGTGAGCAGAAAAAGTCGGCTTGTTTGACATAACAAGTGATGTGATGCCACCTTATGGTTGAGAATTAAATGTAATGATAAGTAATCATTTTTTCAGATACACTTTCTTAGATCCCTGGGGGTGGGGGAAATGCTACATACTACTAAATCTGTAAAATTCAAAAATCTAAATACACACAACCAATTTAATCCTGGGAAGAAAATATAAAACTAATATCAATGGTCTGACACACAGGAAGACTGCATTTTGTCAAAGGGTCTGCTCATCTGTCTGCCTATTCTAGGTATTCTCATAGCAAATGTCAGTTGGATTTTTCTAGCTCAAATAACTGTTCTTTACTTTCAAGTTAAAAAAAAAACAACAAAAACATAAAGTGAAAACAAGTGAAAAATCTTTTAATTAACCAGTTTTAATTTACTAGGCATTAGGGGGAACATGACCATCCCCAAGAAAAAGAAATACAAAAAAGCAAAATGGCTGTCTGAGCAGGCCTTACAAATAACTGTGAAAAGAAGAGAAGCAAAAAGCAAAGGAGAAAAGGAAAGATATATCCATTTGAATGCAGAGTTCCAAAGAATAGCAAGGAGATATAAGAACGCCCTCCTCACCAATCAATGCAAAGAAATAGAGGAAAACAATAGAATGGGAAAGACTAGAGATCTCTTCAAGAAAATTAGAGATACCAAGGGAACATTTCATGCAAAGAAGGGCTCAATAAAGGACAGAGATGGTGTGGACCTAACAGAAGCAGAAGATATTAAGAAGAGGTGACAAGAATACACAGAAGAACTATACAAAAAAGATCTTCATGACCCAGATAATCACCATGGTGTGATAGAACCAGACATTCTGGAATGTGAAGTCAAGTGGGCCTTAGGAAGCATCACTAAGAACAAAGCTAGTGGAGGTGATGGAATTCCAGTTGAGCTATTTCAAATCCTAAAAGATGATGCTGTGAAAGTGCTGCACTCAATATGCCAGCAAATTTGGAAAATTCAGCAGTGGCCACAGGACTGGAAAAGGTCAGTTTCCATTCCAATCCCAAAGAAAGGCAATGCCAAAGAATGTTCAAACTACCACACAATTGCACTCATCTCGCACGCTAGTAAAGTAATGCTCAAAATTCTCCAAGCCAGTCTTCATCAGTACGTGAACCGTGAACTTCCAGATGTTCAAGCTGGTTTTAGAAAAGGCAGAGGAACCAGAGATCAAATTGCCAACATCCTCTGGATCATCGAAAAAGCAAGAGAGTTCCAGAAAAACATCTATTTCTGTTTTATTGACTATGCCAAAGCTGTTGACTGTGTGGATCACAATAAACTGTGGAAAATTCTGAAAGAGATGGGAATACCAGACCACCTGACCTGCCTCTTGAGAAACCTATATGCAGGTCAGGAAGCAACAGTTAGAACTGGACATGGAACAACAGGCTGGTTCCAAATAGGAAAAGGAGTATGTCAAGGCTGTATATTGTCACCCTGCTTATCCAACTTATATGCAGAGTACATCATGAGAAACGCTGGACTGGAAGAAGCACAAGCTGGAATCAAGATTGCCGGGAGAAATATCAATCACCTCAGATATGCAGATGACACCACCCTTATGGCAGAAAGTGAAGAAGAACTAAAGAGCCTCTTGATGAAAGTGAAAGAGAAGAGTGAAAAAAGTTGGCTTTTTAAAGCTCAACATTCAGAAAACTAAGATTATGGCATCTGGTCCCATCACTGCATGGCAAATACATGGGGAAACAGTGGAAACAGTGTCAGACTTTATTTTGGGGGGCTCCAAAATCACTGCAGATGGTGATTGCAGCCATAAAATTAAAAGACGCTTACTCCTTGGAAGGAAAGTTATGACCAACCTAGATAGCATATTCAAAAGCAGAGGCATTACTTTGTCAACAAAGGTCCATCTAGTCAAGGCTATGGTTTTTCCAGTGGTCACGTATGGATGTGAGAGTTGGACTATGAAGAAAGCTGAGTGCCAAAGAACTGATGATTTTGAACTGTGGTGTTGGAGAAGACTCTTGAGAGTCCCTTGGACTGCAAGGAGATCCAACCAGCCCATCCTAAAGGAGATCAGACCTGGGTGTTCATTGGAAGGATTCATGCTGAAGCTGAAACTCCAATACTTTGGCCACCTGATGCGAAGAGCTGACTCATCTGAAAAGACCCTGATGCTGGGAAAGACTGAAGGCAAGAAGAGAAGGGGAAGACAGAGGATGAGATGGTTGGATGGCATCACCGACTCGATGGACATGGGTTTGAGTAAACTCCGGGAGTTGGTGATGGACAGGGAGGCCTGGCGTGCTGTGGTTCATGGGGTAGCAAAGAGTTGGACACAACTGAGCGCCTGAACTGAACTGAGGGGAAACAATGTGGAAGCCCCAGTTTGAGGGGTAAAAATGGTCGAATGTTAGAAATGTCATATCCTTTCTTCCATAGTTTTTTGCTTAAGCAGAAATGCAAATTTAAGGAACTCAAAAAACAAACAAATATAATTGTTGTATTAGTCCAGTACGTGGTGTTGGTTGCCCCTCACCGAATGACAGGAAACCCAGGCTGGGTCCTTCCTGTGTACTCTTCATCAGTGGCACTTCTCTGTGGCATTCTGATCTTCTTGGGTCCCACACACTTCCATATCCTCCACTGATCTGTGATTCACCTCCTTGCAAGCATTGTAGAAATTCCCCACTCAGAATGCAATTGCTCAGAGTCCCAACTTCAAAGTTGAGCATCACTATCAACCAATTTTTTTAAACTTTTTTTGCCACTATTTTCTAATTGAAGGATAATTGCTTTACAGAAGTTTGTGGTTTTCTGTCACACATCAACAAGAATCAGCCATAGGTACACCCATGGCTCCTCCCTCCTGAACCTTCACCATCAACATTTTTCTAGTCCTAGTTAATTCTGTTTCTATTTATAGTTCAACAAATAGAAGGATTTGGGGAAATGCATATCTTCTTTGATGTTTATTTAGTAAAATGCTATTTGAAAAACTGTCTGTCATTGCCACATTGCGATATAGCCTCAATGGTTCCTGTTGGAAGAAGAGCCTTCTGAACTGAAAGTTACCAGAAAAGGCTCTCCTTTTAGTTGAAAGTTATTTCTTCTGTTATGCTATCAAATATTCTTCTTTCTTCTCTTCCTTCCCCTTTTGTAGCAATGGCAGCTGTAGGTAAAACTCTCCAGTGACTTTATAATAGCAATTTTAGTGTTCACTTATTGAATCTTCATCAGACATATAGGTTAGTCTCTCTTGGCAGTAAATTTTTGGAAAATGTTATAGGAAAGTGATAGAAACAAACCCACTTGTAGACAAGGCTCTATTTGAGGGATAATCATGCATTTAGGGAGAACAGGTTTGATTCCTGGGTAGGGAAGATCCCCTGGACACTGGCAAACCACTCCAGTATTCTTGCCTGGAGGAGTCTATGGGCAGAGGAGGCTGGCAGGTCCATTGGGTCGCAAAGAGTCAGACACAACTGAGAGACTGAGCATACAGGCATGCATGCATGCATTCAAAATGACTGCAAAATTAAAGAAATCAAATATAAAATGCTAATATCAGGGGAAACGATGACATTTATATGGGAACCATCTGTATTATCTTTGGAGCTTTTCTATACATTTAAAATTATTTCAAAACCAAAAGCTTATTTAAAAAAAAGTTCAGTGAACCAGAACTGAGTCCAGGTAATTTGTCTTCTCTCCATCAGTTTTACCAGACTGAGTCTCTTTCCCTCCTGCGCACATTTACTTATGTATTCTATATACACAAGATCCTTTACATCTGCTAAGAGATTGGAGCTGTCATCTTACTCCTGAGGAGAAGGCCAGCTTGGTGGCTGCTGGGTTTGAAGTTCCCTGTTCAAATGCCAGTGTAGATAGAGACATGACTACTCTGAGAGCTTAGCCAGGTCACTTCCCTGTCTGTGATTTGCTTTTGTCTTATGCCTAAAGGGACAGATAATGCTTACCTCCCACCTCCACCAGAAAAAGGAAAAAAAGTTAAAATGTTAATCTGAACATATTTTTTAAAAGGAAAAACAATTTTCAGTGCCAGTTTCATATACAATACAGAATATTAATATCTACTGGTTTTGTCAGCCTGAGCTAGTAAGCACTTCAGGGCAGATCCTGCGTTTTGAATCTCAGTAGCTACTCTCAAGTCCTTTCACAAATAATGATGCCAGTCCTTAAATTTCAAGTTTTAATTCTGAAATTTAGGATTCACTGATAGTAGCTACTAACAATGCACCTACTGCCATTTCCTAAATATTTGTTTTACTTCTAACAGAGCACAAAGATCTCAAAACTCTGTTTTTATAACCCTGTTTACATCCTGAGAAAGAACTCGTCACCGGAATCACATCATAACACATAGATACCTATTCAATGACCTACTTGGGCTCTCCCACTTGGCTGCCATTTCACTCCTGCCTCTCTCTGTGTTTAACCTTTTGCCTCCTCCAGAGCAGTTAGCTGAAGCCATAGGATGAGGAATGGGGGTTCTTAGAAGCCGGGGAGATCAAAAGGGTCCACCCTGCATGAACAGCATCTCTCCCTTCCTGGGCAGTCTCTGCTACTGCTGGGGAAGGGCGATGGGGGGAGATTTTTCTATTAATTCCTAGCTGACATCTTCAGAGCAGGAATTTAAAAGTTTCACAACAAGAAGAAATGCAGAAATTAATGGTTACAGGTGATGTATACTGCCTTCTGTGTTAAGGAGAGAGGCAAAGCCTAAAGATTCTCAGCCCAAGTGGACCAGCACCCAGACTGTGTATGAGGAAATCTGTTCGACAAATGTTAGCTGCCTACCCTCCTCTTTCTTCTGACTGCAGACTTGCTTTTTTTTTTGGAAATGATGGACATTTTCTCTCCTACAGATCCAGACAAAATAACATTGACCCTCAAGAACTGAGAAATCCCCACCGTCATCTCCTTGAGCCCATTCCAACACTTTGCAACTCCAAGAGACAAGTCACTCCCGCTTTCCAGAAAACACTCCAGGACAGCGCGGGGGTGGGGGGGGGGGGCGGCGGAGGGGCTCAAAGGGCAGGGAGGACCTCCACCTCAGGTGCAAGGGAAAGTCTCTGTGCACCCCTCATCACCTTACTGGCTCTGCAACCCCACCAAAAACATAGTGAAAATCACCTGTATATAGGGAGGGACCTAAATACAGTCAGATTTGAGAGATCCAACAACATTCAAATACATGAAAATTTTGAACTACACTGTCTAATACAGTAACCATCAGCCACATGCAGCTATTTAAATTTAAATTACTTTATATTAATTAAAGAATTATGTTCCCAAATCACATTAGCCACTAATGGCTCTTGTGTTGGACAGCTCAAACATGAAGCACTTCCATCACTGCAGAAAGTTATACGGGGCAGGACTGATACAAATGGTACACAGAAGTACATCTGGACTCTTGAAACCCTGCTATCTCATCTTTGATTCTTTTTACTAAATATTCACTGAGTATTTACGTCATGCAAGACACTGGAAAAAAGTTCAATGAAGCATACAGAGATGAATACGATGATAACTGGGCATCAGGAGCTTACATTTGAGATGTAGAAATATACAGATACATGACTACCTATGTTATAAATAGAAGAATGTACAAGAGCAAAAGAACGGGCAAATTATTCCGCTTAGACAAACAGAGAAGGATGAAACCATTTCACACTGATCCTCGACAGTTCCAGGATTCCAAGATAACAAGCACCATCCTGATTGAGAAATCCCACATTTCCATGCTGTCGGTTCCATGTAAACAGCATTTGAACACATTCCATCAAAACTGCTTTGAAAACTTGTCCAAAATAAAATTTTCTTTGGTGAGACGATGTAACAAACCTAAGAGGTACCACATGCTAATGGAAAAAATATAGGATTCAAGGTGAGAAGACCTGTCTGACAGCTAAGTCCAACTTTCACAAGCTGTGCAACCTTGAGTAAGCTATTAACTTTTCTGAGCCTGAAGATCTTCATTTTCAAAGTGGAAGAAATAATTCCTACCCCATCTGTCCCAAAAGCTATTACTGTAAGAATAACCACGATAGTGAAAGAAGCTCAGAAATAGAGTGTCGCATTACTATTATCACTGAAAGCAACATGAAACGTTGGAGGACATACAAATCCATTGCTGGCAAGTAACTTTGGACTGCATGTGGAAGGTTCACAATTCTGCACAAGGATATCAAATTCTGAATCCATAAATCTTTATTTAGATTTAAAAGCAAAACACACACTCCCTGTCATCATACCTAGCTCTTCTGTTGGGGTCAAAACCATTGATTAATCCCAGAGGGCAATCTGCCTCTTGCCAGCATGAAGGAGGCCATGGCATTGAGGGTAAACTTACCATGAATGACAAATTAAAATTTTCCTGACTAGGACAAATTAGCAAATGAATGGGAAAGTAGGGTAGGTTTGTTTGCTATGGAGAAGAGAATGGATCAGTAGGATAACTGCCACAATGTACAAATGGAAAGAAAGGAGGCCTTGGAACAATTGCCAGACATGGGTCCTGTTGATTTCATGAGGAATTTTAATAAGAATTTCACACTTTGTAACCACAAGCTTTTGAGTCTGTCCGAGAAAATGCTAAATGCTTCTGTAAACGTAAAATGACACCACTTTTACTTTCCTGCAACTCCTGGCAATAGCGTGGGATGATTTCTTTTTCAGCAGAGAGTGTGACTAGATTGGGTTTTTCCCCAGATGTGTAGGGAATGGTTTCAATTACCTGGTGCCATGCTTTCATTTTTAAGCACCCCCTCGAACCTATTGGGTTTGGCAGTTCCAGTAAAAGGGCGGAACCACAGAGGGGCCCTTCTAGCCATCCAAGCTATGGTTTCACCATGCTCACCATGTAGCTGGCACAGACTCACATACAATAGAATAGAAATGCTTATACCGGGATGCAAGGCACAGAATAGCATACATTTTCAACAAGGAGGCCTAAAGGTTAAAATAATAAACTTCAAGTGATGTATGCCACATGTGACATTTTGGTTCCAGACGTAACAACCCAAACCAAGGTCTTTTGCTTAACAATTCCAAAACAATATTACTCTCCTAGGTTTCTGATTTTCATTTTGCCTCAATTGCTCACAGATTACACTTTGGCAAACTTGGACACAACATAGGACTGTTTAAAATGCTCATGCCGGGAAACCTGCAAGATGATCTGCACTAAATCATCCCCGAATTCTTCGTTCTTGTGGTCACTTAACCATTTCCACAAATACGGCATGGACTTTTTCTTCAGGAGGAAAATTTGAAATAATCACTCTAAGTAAGTAGTACAGTGAACTCTCCCCTTCCCCAAATAAAACAATAGACATTTGTTCTAATATAATTGGCCATTTATCCCAGATCTCAGCAATTTATGGCTCAACTGTCTGAAACTGAAATCACAATTTTAATAGCAAAGTAGAGACTTATCAGTCACAGAAAAGTCCGGAAATGGGCTCCAAAAACACGAAACTTTGGTATGCATTTCAGAACCTAGTTGAAAGGTCCAATAGTCTTAGCAGTTCTTCATTATTTTACAATTATATTTTTTAATTATTTTGAAGACTTTGAAGCACATATTTTATCTTGAAATACTTCAACATAATGTCCTTAAGTTCAGGAATATAAAAAACAGCATGGAAATAACCATTCTTTAGTTTTCTTTTCTAGCCCTATCTTTGTAAGGAAGGTAAGTTATTGATTACCTTCCCTTGTCATATTGTAATAAGGGTAGTATGAGAGCCATGATCACAAAAGTGATTAGTAATGAAAACAATGGTGAATACTTAGGGATTTGCAGGTGACCGAATCTGAAAATACAGTGATGGCTTTTCCCATACTTTAGTTGAACTACATAAGCTTAGGTAAATTTGTAATAAAAACACCATTTATTACAATAGTAAAATATTAAAAGAGTAATGAGAAAGTCAACCAGACAGCTTCTAAATCACACAGTTAACACAGGCTATGTGACTAAATGTTTTTTTCTTTTAAGCTTTTCAGAAAAACTGCTGCTGCTGCTGCTAAGTCGCTTCAGTCGTGTCCAACTCTGTGCGACCCCATAGACAGCAGTCCACCAGGCTCCCCCGTCCCTGGGATTCTCCAGGCAAGAACATTGGAGTGGGTTGCCATTTCCTTCTCCAGTGCATGAAAGTGAAAAGTGAAAGTGAAGTCGCTCAGTCGTCTCCGACTCTTCGCAACCCCATGGACTGCAGCCCACCAGGCTCCTCCATCCATGGGGTTTTCCAGGCAAGAGTACTGGAGTGGGGTCAGCAAAACTACTTACAGTCAAAAAAAATGTATCACTGGGGCACAGGCAGAGTGGAGAAATGCAAATCAAACGTGACCCAGGTATTTACAGATAAAAGGCCAAGGAAGTAATGTACTCTGGGAGAAAAGTCAAAGGGAGTCAAATGACCATAACATGTCAGCTGAAAGGCCCTGGAAGCTTGCCTATCCTATCCCAGTATTCTGTAAATGAGGAAAATAAGGCTCAGATAAGAAATTAGCCTAAATTGAGGACAGGGAAAGAACTACAATTAAGTCTTTTCCTCCTATTCAACCAGTGCTCGTTCTACTAGACCTACTCTTTAGTGATCAAGACACTTAATTGTCTGTGGGTGATGATGGGCAAATTCCCAAATCCTTCCATCCAACCTCTGATTCCTCCTCTGTAAAAGGAGGATGATACCAACTACTCCATCGTCTTCATTAGATGATTGCACATTATTATATAGACAATTAGCATAAGAAAGTTACACGCTCAAAAGAATGAAAAGGCAAACATCAAAGCAGTTTCCTTTTTAAAGATTATTTGAAGTTACAAATAGATAGGAAATTCTCAAATTTCAGTGCCCTAAGAAGGCTAGAGTCAGTAGACCCACAGACCAGTCATAAAACAAAGATGTTTTATCTTCTTGCAAATGCTTTTCCAAACTCATCCAAGTCAAAATGATCGTGGAGAAGAAAAGAAAATCATGGCATTTGAATTAATAGGCATTAGACACTTGAAACACAGAACTGCAATATATATACACAAATTTAAATTTAGGAATTTTCCTTTTGTGTTTTCCTCATAGTTATTCATGATACAGGCAATATCACTTGCAAGCAAAGATAAACATTCTACACTGATGCCAGCAAACATTCTTAGCAGCAAAAACCTACTAATGAACATCTTCTCACCAGTGGGTCCCTACCACCTACCAAGAAGAAAAACAAACTAATTATTTTTCTTGAGTTTTTTTCAATTTTTATGACTGAAAGCCTTTAGGCCCTTTAAATCATATTTTATTGCATTTTTCTTTACCTAGTCATACTATGGGATGAAATAGCCCATTCTTGTTGATACGTCTTTATGAAAGATATCGATATGTGATTGTCTCACTCAAGTTAATATATGAAGAAACTGGCATAGAAATATATTATTAGCTTTGTTGATTGGTTGGTTTAGTCACTAAGTTGTGTCTGAGTCTTGTGACCCTATGGAATGTAGCCCACCAGGCTCCTCTGTCCATGGAATTTTCTAGGCAAGAATACTGGAGTAGGTTGCCATTTCCTCCTCCAGGGGATCTTCCTGACCCAGGGGTCAAACCCTGGTCTCCTGCTTTCCTGCATTGCGGGGGGATTCTTGACCAACTGAGCCGCCAGGGAAGCCCCATATTATTAGCTTATTTCATTATAATTAATGTGCTTATGATGACTAAAGAAAATATGCCTTCTTGCATGACTCTGTACCTTGAAGGTTTTTGCTCATAGGAAAGCCCTGTCGTTTTCTGATAGATTCAAGCCTTTCTAGCTATAGAGCATGAAAATAAGCATAGATTACAATGATTCCAATTACCACCAATATAATCAGTAAGTTGTTTCTAATAAAGGTTTATTAGAAAAGAGTTCAGAAATGAACCCATCACATAGGCTATCATCTATATGATCTGGAATCTTAAATATATCAAGCACACAGCTACATGTACTCCTTCAGTTATTGATGAGTTAATTTCGTTCTGTTCTTGATGATAGACTGATTCTCTGATCCATACCCTACACCTGTCCTGCTCAGACCCTTAGTCATAAGAGAAACTTGTGTATGGTGTGAAAGCAAATTTCTCACCACTACAGCACTGAGGTGAGATTCTTCATTGTAGAGATCCTGCGGTAAAGTAATGAGGACTAAAAATGGAAAAGGACTTCCACTTCTGGCCACCTGGAGAAGAAAATGACAACCCACTCCAGTATTCTTGCCTGGAAAAATCCCATGGACAGAGGTGGGCTACAGTCTATGGAGTCACAAAGAGTCAGACACAACAGAGCAACTAATGCTTCTGGTCACCACAGAGAAATTTTCCTCTTAAAATTATTAAACCTGACAAGACATATGAAATAACTGTTTTCAGATGTTGGACAACAGGCAAAATATGATCCCTGAAAGATGGGAAATGAACAAGGTGAGCCTGGAAGTACTTTGCAGATCTCAGTGTGGAGTGGGAGGAAACAGATCAGAATTCAAGGCCACTGAGGCAGCTGGAATTCATGGGGCACGGTACTAGACAGAAAAGGGCTGGGTAATTTGTGTGTACAAACACACAATTCCAACCTGAAAAAAGTGCTATAAAGAAATAAAAGGAGTTCCAGAAACCTGCACAGGGGCCCTCTTGAGTCTTTGGCTGAATACTAGGCAACAGATGCATAGAACAAGACTCCACAAAGCCAGGGAAAGAACAACTATAGGGACCTATGGGCTGAACAACTACCACAGTTCACACAAGATCTGGAAATGTTCAAGTTTCAATCTGCCAAAGTAGAGAGAGCTCACTAGACACTCTGAGCATTTGACAGACCCTAGAAAGACCATGCCTTAGGAAGAAGACTACTCTAAGTCCTAATAAAGGCACTCTGAATCTGCCCTATCAAAGCTGAGAAACAACCCCTTAGTGATACAAGGTGTTAACTATGCTGCTTATCATTAAATCATGACCAGTGTGTGTTTATGCTGCGTTAGATCCAAGAATCTTACTCAACATTTACAGGCAAAATACTAAGTGATCAGGAAGTGAACTAGATGGAAACTTTATGTGGACTCTATTCTTTCTTAGCTGGTATTTTTCAAAACCAAGGCAGAGGCCATAGTTTGCAAATTCCACAGTCTTACAAAGAGACCTTGAATCAATCAATGGACAACAATGAGTAATTGTGAAACCTATCTCAGTATTTTCAAAAATCCCACAAATGCTCATCAACAGCTTTCTCCTAAAAATACTAATTCACATTTACAAGTGTTTGTTGGGGCCAGGCAATGTGCTGAGCTCTTTACATGCATCATCTCATCTGCACAATTGCACAAGATGGAATTTATATTATTTCTGTTTGCAGAAAAGAGAGGCTTGGAGTGGTTTGGTATAATGTACTACATGTGACAGGTGGTAAGACATGGAGGGAGGTCTCTCACCCACAGCTGTAGGATTCCAAAGCCAGGCACTTAAACACTCAACTCATTCCCTATGTTGAAAGTGAACATCTGGATTCTACTCTCAGACACTCTCAGAATTCCCACACAAAAATTTCCACAAGAACATAGCAATCAGGGAAGTAAATAAAAGTCAGACCTTGCCTGATTTCTTCCTCTCCTGGGCAGCTAGAGCAATCTAGATTGTATGAATTTTTGTTTTGATCTGGGCAGGGGTTAAGGGGTGTGGTAGCATTTTTAAATTTTAAATTATGGGATCTGAATAACTTTTTCTCTGTTGTGGTATTTTATCAAAAAATGTCAATTTCCAAAGAAGGCCAAATTTCTTGATATAGTCTGCTCTAACTCTCATCTATAATTTTCACTCTAAACCAATACTTTTCTTATTGATTCAGCTAATCGTTTAAAGATGCTATAGACATTCTTTAAAATGTAGACTTTGATGAAAGCCCTGACTGCTACAAAAACTCACAGAATAGACCGAGGCAAGTCAGAGAATCTTCCCGGGCCACAGTTTCCCTGTCTAGAAAGTGACGATCTTGGGACTTCCCTGGTCCAGTGGTTAAGATGCCACACTTCCAATGCAGGGGGCGCAGGTTTGATCCCTGGTCAGGGAACTAAGATCCCATATGCTGCAAGGTGCACACCCAAAAAACAAAGTGGGGATCTTGAAATACACTGGCATTTGCCAAATGACATATCACAGAACACTTGTCCTAAGAGGTGCCCCAAGCAAAAGAAATTCCAGGTCAAATAAACAGGAGAAAAGCTACAAACAGTTGCTCCCATTTAGAGACTGAGGACCCATTAGCAGTGAATAATCTGCTTGCAAATTAAAGCCTCAGCAAAGTCTAGCAGTAAAAAGATCTATTTAACTGTGCTTAATTTTGAATTTCCCAAACCTGTTTGACTCTAAAACCATTTCCCTGGAAAAGTGCCTACAAACATCCCATTGAAGCAGTATCCATTTATTTACTCATAAAACTATTTATTGAGCATCTACTATGTGCTAGACAGCACACTGGGTATTGAGAATACAAAATAAACATCATCCCAGTTTCCCTGAGTCTAGAGTTTAGTTGAAAGAATAGACAATAAATACGCAAAAAATAAACAAACATGATTTTGTGTTAAGAAGAGTACTATGAAGGAAATAGTTTTTTAAATGTAAAATAAAGAAAAATGGAGCATATTTAAATGGGATAGTGAGAAAAAGCCACTTTGGCCTCTCTAACATCATTAAATATTATTAGCACCATTTAAGAAGATAATTGAAGAATGAGAAGGAGACTGCATGTGAAGAGCACTAAGCATCTGTGAAAACCCCAGGGTGTGAAACTGCTTAACAAGTTCAGAGAATCAAAAGGCCAGTGAGATGGAAGAGGAAGCCTGACTTCAGGACTGGAGAGACTGGGCATGCAGGGCTTCCGGGTCACAGAAAAGAGCTTGGACTTTATTCTAAACACAATGGAAAGGAGTTTCAACTGGGAAGTCACCTGACAAAATTTTGTTTTGTTTTTTAAAATATGAAAAAATCTGCCTGCGATGCAGGAGATCAGGGTTCGATCCCTGGGTGAGGAAGATCCCCTGGAGAAGGGAATGGTGATCCACTCCAGTATTCTTGCCTGGAGAATTCCATGGACAGAGAAGCCTAGCGGGCCACATAGAGTTCGTGGGATCACAAAGAGTCGAACACAACTGAGCAACTAACAAACAAAACAAAACAACATATATATATATATATATATATATATATATATATAATTTTTTTAAATTTCTTTGGCTGCACCAGGTCTTAGTTGCAGCACTCAGGATCTTCAACTTGGTTGCAACACATGGGATCTTCAGTTACAGCATGCAGGATCTTTTCATTGTGGCAATGTGGGATCTAGTTCCCTAACCAGGGATCAAACCTGGGTCCCCTGCATTGGGAGCACAGAATCTTAGCCACTGGACCACCAGAGAAGTCCCAAAATTTGTTTGTTTTTTGTTTTCTAAGTTCATTCTGGCTATCCTGTGAAGAAGAATTTTAAGAGCTAGAGGAATACTTAGGAAGAATTCAGAGAAATTGCATTGGTTTTCAATTGCTGCTAGAATAAACTATCACGGACTTATTAGGTGAAACAATACAAATTTACTATCCTACATTTCTGCAGGTCTGATGTCTGACATGTCTCACTAAGCTACACTCGTCAGGACTGCATTCTTTTCTGGAGGCTCAAAGGGAGAATCAATTTCTGGCTCATTCAGGTTGTTGGCAGAATTCAGTTCCCTATGGCTGTAGAGCTGAGCTCCCTGTTTTCTTGTCCCTGTAAGCTCAGACATTCTCAGCTTCTAGAAGCCACTCACATTCCTTGGTTTGTGGCCTCCTTCCTCTATCTTCAAAGCCAGCAATGGTGGGTTGAGTCTTTCTCATTCTTCAAATCTCTCCTCCTTTTTGTTCCATTACATCCCTCTGACTCAGCCAAGAAATATTCTTTGCCTTTAAGGACACATGTGATTAGGTTGGGCCCATCCAGATAATCCAGGATAATGTGAAGATCTGTAACCTTAATTACATCGGCAAAGTCCCTTTTGCCACGTGTGGTAATATATTCACAGATTCTGGGCATTAACACGGCACATCTTTGGGGAGATAGGAGGAGAAGTATTATACAGCCTACCACAAACTGCTCTCACTTGGTAGCAGTTCCAAGTGAGAAACAAGATAAATTAGATCAGCGTGGTGGCAATGGGAAAAGGTAGACAGATTTAAGGCATATTTTAGAGTCAGAATTAGTAGACTTGGTGGTGATGTGTTATTTAGGTGGAGGTACCCCACGCCCAAGGTAAGAGAAACCCAAGTAAGATGGTAGGTGTTGCAAGAGGGCATCAGAGGGCAGACACACTGAAACCATACTCACAGAAAACTAGTCAATCTAATCATACTAGGACCACAGCCTTATCTAACTCAATGAAACTAAGCCATGCCCGGGGGGAAACCCAAGACGGGCGGGTCATGGTGGAGAGATCTGACAGAATGTGGTCCACTGGAGAAGAGAATGGCAGACCACTTCAGTATTCTTGCCTTGAGAACCCCATGAACAAAAAGGAAGAGAAGGGGACGACAGAGGATGAGATGGCTGGATGGCATCACTGACTCGATGGACATGAGTCTGAGTGAACTCTGGGAGTTGGTGATGGGCAGGGAGGCCTGGCGTGCTGCGATTCATGGGGTCGCAAAGAGTCGGACACGACTGAGTGACTGAACTGAACTGAACTGAACTGAACTCAGTAGTAAAGGAGAACGACTCAGTGATAAAGAATCTGCCTGCCAAAACTCCTACATTGGGTTCAATCCCTAGGTTGGGAAGATCCACTGAAGTAGGAAATGACAACCTACTCCAATATCTTGCCTGGGAAATACCATGCACAGAGGAGCCTGGCAGGCTATAGTCCAAGGGGTCACAAAGAGTCAAACATGACTGAATGACTGAGCATGCATGCATAAGAGGAGGGAACTGCAGACACACACAAGAGGAGAGAATCGAGGCTAACTCCTAAATTTCTGATCTTTCAGGCTTACAGGCTGAGTGCCAGGGGCTTTCAAAAAATAAAGAATATTGGGACTAAAGCCAATTTTAGAGGAAAAATCAATAGTTCCGTTTCCTATGTAATACTAGAGAAACATTAACCAGATCACCTCTGAGATCTCTTACTGTTAACACTTTCAGTTCAATTCACTCAGTCATGTCCGATAGACCGGCCAGGCCTCCCTGTCCATCACCAACTTCCAGAGCTTACTCAAACTCACGTCCATTGTGTTGGTGATGCCATCCAACCATCTCATCCTCTGTCGTCCCCTTCTCCTCCCACCCTCAATTTTTCCCAGCATCAGGGGCTTTTCAAATGAGTCAGTTCTTCACATCAGGTGGCCAAAGTATTGGAGTCTCAGCTTCAGCATCAGTCCTTCCAATGAATATTCAGGGCTGATTTCCTTTAGGATGGACTGGTTGAATCTCCTTGCTGTCCAAGGGACTCTCAAGAGTCTTCTCCAACACCACAGTTCAAACACATCCATTCTTCGGTGCTCAGCTTTCTTTATAGTCCAACTCTCACATCCATACATAACTACTGGAAAAACCATAGCTTTCACTAGATAGACCTTTGTTGGCAAAGTAATGTCACTGCCTTTTAATATGCTGTCTAGGTTGGTCATAACTTTTCTTCCAAGGAGCAACATCTTTTAATTTCATGGCTGCAATCACCATCTGCAGTGATTTTGGAGCCCAAAAAAATAAAGTCTGACACTGTTTGTTTCCCCATCTATTTCCCATGAAGTGATGGGACCAGATGCCATGATCTTAGTTTTCTGAATGTTGACTTTTAAGCCAACTTTTTCACTCTCCTTTTTCACTTTTAGCAAGAGGCTCTTTAGTTCTTTTTCGCTTTAACACTTTAAAAAAGACTAAAAACATCTCTTCTATTTAGGGGTCACAAAGTCTGAATTTTTATAATTATATGTTATTCTTATTATCTTGAGAAAAGAGTGACTTGTTTGTGACTCATCACATTCTTCAAAGTGAAGGAACCCTTAGTATGCTAGTTACCTATTCCTGTGTTTAAAAACTGGCCCAAAATTTAGCAACTTGAAACAATATAGTTTCTGTGGGTCAGAAATACAGATGTGTATTAGCTTGGTCCTCTGCTTCATGATCCCTCATGTGACTATAACCAAGACGTTGCTTAGGGCTAGGGTCTCAACCAGAAGCTCAATGGGGGAAGGATTCAATTTCAAGCTTATTTACATGGTTATTGGCAGGAATAATTGTTGCAGTACTGAGGGCCTCAGTTCCTTTCTGACTATTGACCAGAAGCAACCCCCAGTTCCTGGCCACGTGGGCCTCTTCACCGCTGCAATTTATTTCATCAAAGCTGCCAAGAGAGAGAAAGTCTGCCAGGAATTCACAATCTTTTCTAGCTTAATCACAGAAATAACATCCCCTCAAAACTGCCCCATATTCTATGGTTTAGAAACAAAGGGAGAGAAATACCTGGAAGCAAGGATCACTGGAGTCCATCATAGAGACAAATGGACCACACTTGGGAATTGAAGAAACCAAAGAAGGAAAAAAGAAAAACTGAAAAGGTAATCTTCATCTTCTCAACTTTTTTAGGACAGCAGTCCTAAACAGTATCCCTCAGCCAGTAAACTGCTCCCAGGAGAGCTGATTAGGAAACTAGTCAAGAGGTAGAAAAAGTCAATCCAAGGAGCACTGCAAGTCGGTTTGGCAATAACTTCTAAAGATTATAGCAGGGGGGAAAAAAATTAAGATAAGTTATTTTAAAGTATTTTAATTCAAAATTAGAAAAAGACTTTTAGCAGAATTGGAACAAAAATATAAGAAGAAAAGGACAACATATTTTGGAAAACAGACTGGTCAATTCTCAGCAGTAACAGTGAAAAATGTTAAGTAATTGCTAATGGACATTTCCTAAAAATAGAATGCTTCCAAATTCTGTCATCTTGTACGTTATCCTCCACATTGACTCTTTTTAATCTAAAATGAGATTTACTGCATTTCATGCAGTTTGAAGTCCATGCAGCAAAGGAGACTGTCACAAATTTCAATGCATTTAAAAATAAAATAAAGTTAAAAATGAGGGGCGTGAGGGAGAGGGAAAATGCACAAAGTTCTAGTCTCCTTGGGTCCCTGGAAGAGAAGGGTTTGGGAATGAAACCATCCACTCTCCATGACAAATGAGTCTCTTAAATACAAGGAATGTTCCCACTGCCTCTGAATGCAAACCCAAGGAGCTCTGGGGCAGGAGCAGGGACCTGGGGAGAGGAGCAGTAGAGGAAAGGAAGCTACACACATCACCTAACTTTACCTGAGGGCAGAACAAGGTGGCGAATCCTGAGGCAACAGCTGATCTAAGAGTCAGGAGATTACACACAGCCCCAAAGGGATCTACTCCTAAAAGAAGTGGTGGTAAGAACCAAAAAAAGAAAAATAAAAGAAATATTTCTTCAGCCACACTCTTTGAGAAAATGTCATAAATATGCTATTCAATATTTTCATATCATAGCATTGGACACACAGGTCAACACAGTGAAATACTGATTGCCTGGAGGAAAAAAAAGGGAAAAAAGGAAATAAAAAAATATTACATCTTCCATCCTTCTGTTGGAAAATCTCGGCCCTCAAGCATGGGACCTACTACACCAGAGACCTAGCCTGCAGGAGGCACTGAGGTCCACAGGGTCCTGTGTGGAGGGAGGCAGTGCCCACCACCTGGGGCGGAATGGCACAAAATTGTGTTGGGTGTCCTTGGCCTTGCCAGCTCAGGCCCGCCATCACGTCACGGCTCACCTGGGGGCTCTGCCTGTCAGAGCACTGGACAGCTGACTGGATAAACACCAGCTAGGGGAGTTCCTGGCCGGGAGGCATGGTGACTCGCTGGATCTGGTAGAGCTGTTTCAAGGGGTGGGGAGGAGAGGGTGAGGTCACCCTGGGGAGAGAGGCATGCAGCTTCCTAGAGGCCTTGGAGTTGGTTGGGGCCCCAGATAACCCAACAGCTACTGCAAGGCAACGGAGGGAGGAGGGGAAGTGGAGCTCTGCAGGGGCTGGGAGCAACCAACACAGGAGGCAACTGCCCTGTATGTGGGGAGAGGGTGTGTGTGGTGAGCGGGGAAGAGGTGCGGGGGAGTTGCATTTCCAGGTCTCTGGAACTTCCTGGCTTCCACTTCTCTGGAGGCTGTCTCTCCAGTTGGCTCTGAGCTCCTGAGCTTGCTGCATGCTGTTCCTCCCTCCGTCCGTGAACTGGCTGAACTGCTGCTCTTGCTGGCTCTCCCTCTGTGTGATCTGTGAGCACTGGTGGCACGCGTCTGAGTCTGTCCCGGCACCACGTGGGGTGCTTAAGGGCCCCCTTACAGGCTGGGCTAAGCGAGTACACTGCAGCTGGCCGCCATGCGGGGGCACCGGGATCTGCTGGATCTTGCCTGTGTTCGGGATGCATCACCTGCACGGTCCATTCAGTGCCGCTCTGGGCCTGCTGGGCTTGACCGTGTGGATGGGCCTGGACCTGCTGACCTTCTTCACCTGCATGGTCACGGGTGTGGTCTGGCCCTGCTGAGGCTGTGCAACAATGATCTGCCCAGGCTTGATGGCGCTTGTGGAGCTGGGGGTCTGCTGGCCTTGCTGCTGCCCCGGGACTTGAACGGCAGTGGGCTGCTGAGCCAACCTGCAGCAGTCCTGGACAGGTTCAGCAAGAGTCACATACCAGCGCAGCTTCTCCTGATGCTTTGCTGGTTTCCACTCATCTCTCGGAACATCAGTGAGAAAGTCAAACTCATCACATTTTGTAATTGCCATGGCAATGTCATGCCTCTGAAGAGTCTGGTGCTGGTTCTCCTCTGTGTGGATCCAGGCCCCAAGAGTCAACTCCGTGATAAAAATCTGGGCTTCCTTGGCAAACAACACAGGGGCTTCTGCACTGACCATCTTCACATCGCCAGCCAGTTTCATAATCTTCTTAATACGAGCCAGTGGGAGTTTCTGTACTCAGAAATCTTTCACTGTTAAATTCCAGATTTCTCCCGTGACACGAGGCCAGAAGGAATGCAGAGTTTGCTGGGCACCACTGCTGCTAGCACCAGCAAATCCCCCTCCTGGGGACATTCTGACAAACGCCTCGACTGGGAAGTCCAGGGACCAGCAGGAGCCGCCTCAGCACTTGGGCAGCGGGGCGGGGCAGAGAGCGGGGCAGGGCAGAGAGCGGGGCAGATGGCTGGGCACTATGGCGGGGGAGAGGGGAGCATGGGTCACCGAGAACCGAGAACGGAGAGCGAGAACCCGGGCGGGTACGGCGGGGGAGGGGGAGCGCGCATCATAAGGAACCAGAACAGAGAGCGCCAGAAACCACGCCAAGAACAACGTGGCAGCCATGCCGTTTACACCACGTCCCCCCTTTACCCTCCCCCTCCCTTGGCACCTTCCACAGTGATTCTTTTAAGTTGAAATAAGAGCAAGGACCACTTTTATGGTCTTGTCAAGAGGCAGCTGTGACTATGATATGATTATGATCATATGATCATACTATGACTTTTCCTTTCTTTAACTTTAGGCTTATTTAAATGCTGCTTTATTGCACGAAAATCCTTATATAATATCAATTTTGAAAAGCAAATGTTAAAGACACAAATCTAATAATAATAATATACCAATTGGTTCATTAATTATAACAAAAGCATCATATTAATGTAAGATGCTAATAATCATGCAAACTGGGTGTGGGTAGGGTATATGGAAACTTTCTTTAGTATCTTCATAATTTTTATGTAAATCTAAATGTGTTTTTATGACCCAGCAATCCCACTGCTGGGCATACACACCGAGGAAACCAGAATTGAAAGAGACACGTGTACCCCAATGTTCATCGCAGCACTGTTTATAATAGCCAGGACATGGAAGCAACCTAGATGCCCATCAGCAGATGAATGGATAAGAAAGCTGTGGTACATATACACAATGGAGTATTACTCAGCCATTAAAAAGAATACATTTGAATCAGTTCTAATGAGGTGGATGAAACTGGAGCCTATTATACAGAGTGAAGTAAGCCAGAAAGAAAAACACCAATACAGTATACTAACGCATATATATGGAATTTAGAAAGATGGTAACAATAACCCTGTATACGAGACAGCAAAAGAGACACTGATGTATAGAACAGTCGTTTGGACTCTGTGGGAGAGGGAGAGGGTGGGATGATTTGGGAGAATGGCATTGAAATACGTATAATATCATATATGGAACGAGTCGCCAGTCCAGGTTCAATGCATGATACTGGATGCTTGGGGCTGGTGCTCTGGGATGACCCAGAGGGATGGTATGGGGAGGGAGGAGGGAGGAGGGTTCAGGATGGGGAACACATGTATACCTGTGGCGGATTCATTTCGATATTTGGCAAAACCAATACAATATTGTAAAGTTTAAAAATAAAATAAAATTTAAAAAAATAAATAAAAATAGGAAGGTTGGCTTTTTAAAAAGTAAATAAATAAAATGTAGGTCTTCATAGAACCGTTCAACTTCAGCTTCTTCAGCGTTACTGGTTGGGGCATAGACTTGGATTACTGTGATATTGAATGGTTTGCCTTGGAAACGAACAGAGATCATTCTGTTGTTTTTGAGATTGCATCCAAGTACTGCATTTCAGACTCTTTTGTTGACCATGATGGCTACTCCATTTCTTCTGAGGGATTCCTGCCCACAGTAGTAGATATAATGGTCATCTGAGTTAAATTCACCCATTCCAGTCCATTTTAGTTTTCTGATTCCTAGAATGTCGACATTCACTCTTGCCATCTCCTGTTTGACCACTTCCAATTTGCCTTGGTTCATGGACCTGACATTCCAGGTTCCTATACAATATTGCTCTTTACAGCATCGGACCTTGCTTCTATCACCAGTCACATCCACAGCTGGGTATTGTTTTTGCTTTGGCTCCATCCTTTCATTCTTTCTGGAGTTATTTCTCCACTGATCTCCAGTAGCATATTGGGCATCTACTGACCTGGGAAGTTCATCTTTCAGTGTCGTATCTTTTTGCCTTTTCATACTGTTCATGGGGTTCTCAAGGCAAGAATACTGAAGTGGTTTGCCATTCCCTTCTCCAGTGGACCACATTCTGTCAGATCTCTCCACCATGACCCGCCCGTCTTGGGTTGCCCCATGGGCATGGCTTAGTTTCATTGAGTTAGACAAGGTTGTGGTCCTAGTGTGATTAGATTGACTAGTTTTCTGTGCGTATGGTTTCAGTGTGTCTGAACATTACCCACCAGATATTTTACAAGGGAAAAACATTGAAAATTGCTTCAACATTTTCACATCTCTTATACAGCCCAAAATGAGAAGTCTGACCCAGAGATAATCATCGACAAGAACCAAGTTCATAATTTCCGTATTCAGGGCACTTTGAAGGGTTTAGTGGGAAGCAATCAAGATGACTAAGGATACCTTTATTCAGGATAAAAATTAAGGATAAAGGAATTTTGGTTTCTTGAAAGTAAGTATCTAACCGTAATCCTCACTTACAAAAATGTCTACATTCTTGTCTACACTACTCTGGGGGAGAGTGTCAGGCTAGTTCATCTATCTAAACTCATAACAAGTTTCACTTGGCTATAACAGAACAAATGAACCTAAATCCTGAGAGAAAGGGTTATTAAATATTTTAATGGGTTACCAATGGAAGCCATGGGTCCTTCTTTGGAGTTATTTTTAAAAACAGGAAATCTTCTCTTTAAGATAGCCTAGCAGAAGTCTTGCTCTAAAATAGAACGTGATCTCTAACATACTGTGAATCTTTTGTGTGTATGGCCATTGCTGATTCTCCTACTCTAGTTTCTTTGTGTCTCCTATTGGTGACCTTTCCTCTAATCTCTTTTATCTTGGGTATTGATACCTCCTGTTTCTCAACATCCTAAGCACGGCAGAGTTTCTGGTTAGCTTCCAACACTGTCTCAGTTTAGAATGAAAAGTGAAGACATATTCTCCATCCATAACTGAAACATAACACTATGCCTAATTTCTGGTTTTGAAACCTTGAGATGTTTTCTCATTTATGCCACCCACAGAATTTCCTTCTAAATTCTGAACGTATAGAATTCTGTCATTGGAGAGGAAGCCTTCAAAGGTTTTGAGATTTTGCCAGTTACTGGAAGGGTTTTATTGGCTGCAAGTTATGATTGAAATTATTTACTTGCTATTCAGTTTAATATGTTTAGAGACATTTCTAAATAGGCTGCCTCAGGCTTTTCAGTGATATCTAGAATAATGATGTAAAAACTGTACAACAGTGTGGGAAATAAAAGATAAGTTTAGAGGAAAACAGCTCAAGTCCCCAAAGAAAACCCACTCCAGTGTTCTTGCCTGGAGAATCCCATGGACAGAGGAGCCTGGCAGGGCTACAGTCTATGGGGCTGCAGAGTCGGACATGACTGGAGTGACTGAGCGAGCACGCACACACCCCAAAGAATTCTTTAATAAACACTTCTGTGTTTCTGTCACACACACTCTCCTCCTGTGCTTCCATCTTAGTATCTATTATCCCTGCATAAGGAGCTTCCAAGTAGGTGAGGAATTTCGGCATCCACGTGTATGAATGTGTGTATATGTGTGTGTATGCCTGTAGCATTTGCATATACACATAACAGATGGAAGAGTTGGTAGCACATAAGGCATATCATATGTACTCCAGACTCCAATGAAGATGAAAAATATATTTCTGAGAAGAAAACTGATAATTTGCATATAGATAGATACTGATACAGCCAACTCCCTGCTTCCTATTTCTTTCATCATTTTGAACCCCTGCAGCAAAGGTATGCCCAGGACCACACACTATTTTTTCTCCATAGTAGAAATTATGAGTTTGCATATGTGAAAACAAAGGATATCCTGAGTTCACATGTAAAAACCTTGTGAGAAGAAAAATGCAGTATTCATCACTGTCTTCAACAGAACAGAAAAGGTCAAATAAGAGAGGATATTAAAAAAAAAAAAAAACTGATAAAGCATTAACTGAGAACATTAAATGATCCAACCTAATATTTCCACAAGATCTAATTGACAGACATCATTCCATCGAAAAGAAAAGAGGCTTCTTTTTATAACCCCTCTTCCTCAGTAAGGTTGGTTTCCATAGCCACAGGCTTGTCAGCCGGCTGGCTTGGTTAATGATGACCCTGGGGAGCCAACAAGATGGCCTCTATTTCCCCATTTCTATTTGCAAACCACAGCCAAACTGGTTCTAGAAGTTGTCTGAGAAGGAGGCTGTGTCCCCAAAGAGGCTAATACTGTCTGATCAGCAACATCCTCAATAAAAAGCAGAGACAGCAATTATTGCTTTGTCTACAATCCAGTATTCTCTTAGGGAGCAGCAACGGTGTCATGGAATTCCCCTCAGTCTGAGAAGAAGGGCAAACAAATCCATCACCCTATCAGACAACTTGGATGCTTTTTCATGAAAACCCAGAGGTCCCAGGGTTTCTTTCTGAACCTCAGGTGCTTTATCTATAAACAGAGATGTTTGCTTGGTCTCTTCTGTTCCAATGTGCTGATTCTGCTCTGTGACCTAACAATTTCTGTTCCACCATAAAAAGTTTGCGTGGCCTTTCCTGTCCCACTTCTCTTTTCCAGTGGTGACCACACGACAAAGCACGAGTCCCCAGAGTACCAGCAGGACACTCTCTGGTTTGTCAGGCCAAAAGCCCCATGATTTCTCTGCCTTTGTAACTCACTCTTTTAGCTCTAGCCTGATTTGGGAATGAAACACTCAAGATATAGAACACTAAGTTTGTCGAAAGTACATCATCTTTCAAAAGGACAGCAAGAAGCCTTTGTTGATCATTCTGACCTTCCAAGTTATTATCCACTTTCTCTCCTTTTCTTGACAAATTTAATTATATGGTCTACCGAACATCACCTCTGCTACTGTCACCAAACCCCTTTTTAAATACCTAAGATTAGATAACTATCAATACTCCACTGATGCATGTCTCTTGAAGGTCAAAAATGACTGAATTAGGCTAAGGCTGATGAGCTTTTCTCAGTCCTCATTATTTTCTATCTTTTTCCAGCATTTGGCACAGCTAATGACCTCCTATTATTCAAATTATGTTCCCTCCTGGATTCTATGATGCTGTCGTATCCAAGTGATCCATTCTGTGGCTGCCGTCTCCATCTCCTTTGGTTTAACTTCCACCTCCTGGTACCCAAATGTGTGTTTTCCCAAAGTCCTGACCTCTGTTCTTCAATCTTTCACTCCATGCCCAATCCCTCTAAAACTTCATCTACCTCCATCTTCAATTATCATCTCTATATTGATAATCTCCGAATAGACTTTTATGACTTTCAAGTCCATAGCTCTTTTCATGGCTCTTTAGATTTACCTACTGGAAATTTCCCCTTTAATCATTCTGTTCTAACTTTTAAATCAAAATACCCAAAGGTGAAGGCTTTATCTTTACAGCTCCCAAAGCAGCTCACTGTCCACAACGTCTCTATTTGGTCAGTAGAAACGCCAATTTGGAGACCTGAACATTTGCTTTACATTTCACGTGAAAAAGTGAAAGTTAGTCGCTCAGCCATGTCCGAATCTTTGCGATCCCATGGACTGTAGCCCACCGGGCTCCTCTGCCCACAGAATTCTCCAGGCAAGAGCACTGGAGTGGGTTGCCATTTCCTTCTCCAGGGGATCTTCCTGACCCAGGAACTGAACCCAGGTCTCCTTCACTGCAGACATATTCTTTACCATTTGAGCCACCAGGGAAGCACATTTCATGTGGTAAATATGAACTGATGGTCTCTTTTATGCCAGGCAGATTTCTAAGTACTAGAAACACAACCATAAGGCCCAATCCTTGTCCTCCCACTCTACTTACTCTATCAGATATTTATCCCATATCCCTTTTAAATTGGGATTATAATACTTTCCCCAAATCATCTCCTCTTTGAATTTCGCTTTTCCTTTCCATACACACCTCAAAATTCTACTTATATACAAAGTTCTAAAGTAATCCTTTATTTCTTCTTCCTTTACACCCTACTGGTTTCTAAGTTTTATCAAACTTCCTTTGTAATATTACTCATGTTGTATGCTATGCCACTTCAGTTTTGTCTGACTCTTTGTGGCACTATGGCCTATAGCCTGCCAGGCTCCTCTGTTCATGGGATTCTCCAGGCAAGAATATTGGAGTGGGTTGCCATGCTGTCCTCCAGGGAATCTTCTGGATCCAGAGATGGAACTCACAGGCGGGTTCTTTACTACTAGTGCCACGGGAGAAGTCCTCAAACTCAATAGTAAACATTTACTGGGTATCTTCCAGCTGCTGAGCACTGTGCTAAGCCAGGACAACACAACGATTAAGTACGACAAAAAGTCTCTGCCTTCAAAACTTCAGAGTTAGTGTAAGAAAGAGACAGGTAAACCAATAATTACCGTGCAGCAGGACAAACAGTATATTGGGCCTAAAAGAGAAGCCCTTAACCTGACTTGGACTCAGGGAAGTCTTCCCAAAGATGGTGACTCTTGAGCTGAGCTGTAAAATAGCACATTGTGCTCACCCACCAGACTGGGGCATTCCAGACAGGACAAGAGTAACCTGTTCAGGATGAGCACAGGGAGTGACAAGCAAGAGGGGAGACTGAGAAAGTGGAAAGGGGTCACACTAAACATAGAGTCACGGCATTATAGGCTGAATTGGGTACTTCAGAAAGATCTGTTAAAGTCCTCCTAGCCCCTGGTACTTGTAAATGTGACAAATAGGGTCTTGGCACATGTAATCAAGCGAAGATGGGATCATTGGGATGAGCCCTAATCCAAGATGACTGATGTACTTATAGAAGAGAAAAATTCACAGGCATAGAAGACAGGCTGGCGTTTGCCCAAGGGAGAGGTTGGGGAGGGATAGAGTGTAAGGGTGGGGTTAGCAGATATGAGCTGCTGCTAAGTCACTTCAGCCATGTCCGACTCTGTGCGACACCACAGACAGTACTTTTTATATAAAATATGTAGAATTGATAAACAACAAGGTCCTACTATATAGTACAGAGAACTATATTCAAAAATCCTATGATAAGCCATGGTGGAAAAGAATATTAAAAAAGAATGTATGTATACATAAATGCCTGCATGCTCAGTCGCTTTGGTCATTTCTAACTCTTTGTGATCCCATGGACCGTAGCCCACAGGCTCCTCTGTTCATAGGATTTTCCCAGTAAGAATACTGGAGTGGGTTGCCATGCCCTACTTCAGGGGATCTTCCCCACCCAGGGATCAAACCCACATCTCCCACGTCCTCTGCATTGCAGATGGATTCTTTACCACTCAGTCCCCAGGGAAGCCTATATATATAAATAACTGAATCACTTTGCTGTATAGTAGTAATTAACAAAACATTGTACAGCAACTATAATTCCATTTTACAGAATGAAAAAACAAAGAAGAGAAAAATTCCACGAGAAGGCAGACACACTCGGGGAGAACACTCCATGACAATGGAATCAGATACAGAAGCACGGCAGCTGCAAGCCAAGGCATGCCTGAGGTTACTAGAAGAAAAGGCCAGGAAGTACCCTCACCCAGACGATGACCTTACCAACACCTTGATTTCAAGCCTTTAGCCTCCAGGACTGAGAAAGAATTTTACTGAGAGAGAAAGCTGGCTTAACACTCAACATCCAAAAAACAAAGATCCAGTCCCATCATTTCATGGCAAATAGATGGGGAAACAATGGGAATAGTGACAGACTTTATTTTCTGGGGCTCCAAAATAACTGCAGATGATGACTGCAGCAATGAAGTTGAAAGATGCTTGCCTCTTGGAAGAAAAGTTATGACCAACCTAGACAGCATATTAAAAAGTAGAGGCGTTACTTTGCCAAAAAAGGTCCATCTAGTCAAGGCTATGGTTTTTCCAGTGGTCATGTATGGATGTGAGAGTTGGACTGTGAAGAAGGCTGAGCGCCGAAGAACTGACGCTTTTGAACTGTGGTGTTGGAAAAGACTCTTGAGAGTCCCTTGGACTGCAAGGAGATCCAACCAGTCCATCCTAAAGGAGATCAGTCCTCAATATTCATTGGAAGGACTGATGCTGAAGCTGAAACTTTAATACTTTGGCCACCTGATGTGAAGAACTGACTCGTTGGAAAAGACCCTGATGCTGGGAAAGACTGAGGGCAGGAGGTAGAAGGGGACGACAGGATGAGATGGTTGGATGGCATCACTGACTGAGTGGACATGAGTTTGAGCAAGCTCCAGGAGTTGGTGATGGACAGGGAAGCCTGGCGTGCTGCTGTCCATGGAGTCGCAAAGAATCAGACACTACTAAGCGACTGAACTGAACTGAGAGAGAATAAATTTCTGTACAGCTGATTGTACTTAAACCAAAATAACAAAATTTACATTTAATACCTCTAAGATGGACTGCAAGGAGATCCAACCAGTCCATTCTGAAGGAGATCAGTCCTGGGATTTCTTTGGAAGGAATGATGCTAAAGCTGAAACTCCAGTACTTTGGCCACCTCATGCCAAGAGTTGACTCATTGGAAAAGACTCTGATGCTGGGAGGGATTGGGGGCAGGAGGAGAAGGAGACGCCAGAGGATGAGATGGCTGGATGGCATCACTGACTCGATGGACGTGAGTCTGAGTGAACTCTGGGAGTTGGTGATGGACAAGGAGGCCTGGTGTGCTGCAATTCATGGGGTCACAAAGAGTCGGACACAACTGAGCAACTAAACTGAACTGACTGAAGATGTCCCTACTTCTGTTCATCTCATTCCTACTCATCCTTCAGTTCTAGCTCAGCTCTCATTTCCATGAAGCCTTTTGTCATCAATGGAATGTTTGATTCTATTTCACCACCATTCACTGAGCACCTACCATATTCAATATATTTTATGCTTCCCAGTGGCAAAGAATCTGCCTACTGGTTTCTTGGGGGAGTTTCCTGCAGGAGTCACAAGAGATACAGGTTTGATTCCCAGGTTGGGAAGATCCTCTGAAGTAGGAAAGGGCAACCCACTCCAGTATTCATGCCTGGGAAATCCCATGGACAGAAGAGCCTGGAGGGCTACAATCCATGGGGTTGCAACGAGTTGGACACAAATGAATGAGTAAGCACACTCATGTACAGATAAAACAAAATCGTTTTCAAATCCAAAACCATGGTTCCTTTCACAAAAGAGTTTACAAACCAAGCAACAGAAAACAGACCACGGTATTATTGTTTCAACCAACAGATATGTACTGAGTGCTACTATATGTGCAGCATGCTCACAGTTTTTGATGAAACAGTGACCAAAACTAACCAAAGTGCTTGTGCTAATGGCACTTACATTAGGCAGGAGGCAGTCAGGAGCAGGAGCAGAGAATAGACTATAAAACAAACAAAAAAACAGCTTAAAACATATGGTATATCTGAATGTGATAAGGACAATAAATACAGCAGGAAAGGGAAATCAGAATGGATTCTGCAAGGGGGACTACTTCTCTGCATCTAAAATCTGATGGGTTGAACTTAATGGTGAAAGACTGAATGGTTCAGTCTTATGAGAGGGATAAGATAAAAACATCCATTCTCACTACTTCTATTCAACATTGTAATAAAGGTTCTAGACATGGCAATTAGGGAAGAAAATAAAGTAAAAGGTATCCATATTGGAAAGCAAAAAATAAGATTATACCTATTTGCAAATCACATGACCTTGTATACAGAAAATCCTAAGAGATCCACTTAAAAAAATTATTGAAACTAATATACAAGTTTGGTAAGGTGCCATAATACAAGATCAATATACAAAACACAATTGTACTTAATTAGTAATGAGAAATAAGAAAATTGAAAGTGAAATTAAAGAAACAATTTCACTTACAATATTAGCAAAAGATAAAATACTTAATAAATTTAACAAAAGAAGTGCAAAACTTCTACTCTAGAAACTATAAAATACAACTGAAAGAAATTAAAGAAGGCCTAAATAAATGGAAATATATCAGTGTTCATGGAGTAGAGACAAAATTATTAAGATGGCATTAGTACCCACAATGATCTACAGATTCATCAAAATCTCTACCTAAATACCAGCTGGTATCTCTGCAGAAATTGACAAGCTGATGCTAAAATTCATACAGAAACTCAAGAAACTCAGAATAGCCAAAAAATCTTGAAAAAGTAGAAAACATTCCTGATTTCAGACTTTTCTTCAAAACTATCGTTATTAAAATAGTAGGTACTAGCCTAAGAATAGATACATAGATCAATAGAATAGAATTGAGAGTCTAGAAATAAACCCTCACATTTACAGTCAATTGATTTTTGGCAAGGGTGCCAAGACAATTTAATGTGGCAAGAAAAACCTTTTCCAAAAAGTGATGCTGGGTGAGATACCTTGATATTCACATGCTATCCTAACTCACATCATACACAAAAATAACTCAAATGTCCATCAACTGATGAGTAGACAAAATGTGGTATATTCATACAATAGAATATTATTCAACAATATATGAAGCTCTAATGCTTGCTACAACATGGATGAAACTTGAAGACATTATACTAAGTGAAAGAAGGCAATTACATAAGAATTATTATATAATTCCATTCAAATAAAATATCCAGAATATGTAAATCTAGACAGACCAAAAGTAGAACACAGTTGCCTAGGGCTGAGGAGGTTAGGGGAATGGGAAATGGCTGCTAATGGATATGACGTTTCTTTTTGAGATGATAGAAATGTTTTAAAATCAGTTGTGGATGGTTCTGCAACTGTGAATACACTTATGACAACTGAATTGTACACTTTGAGTGAACTGAACGGTTTGTGGATTATACCTCAATAAAGCTGTCATGTTTTTTAATTGATTGGTTGACTTGGTCAGATGCCTACACCTTAGCTGCAAAGAAGTGTGGGAAAGTGACTATCTGGCTTTTTTCATCTTCCTCCTACCAAAACTCATATGGTAAAGAATGCTCCAAATCTAGAAGGATAACTCAGGTCCTAGTCAGACTCAAAATCTGGACAAATATTTTCTAAGGTGGTTAAGTGTATAATAAGTACTGTGAGTTGAGAGTGTAATAAGTAAAACCAAGTGCAAAAGGAATGAAGTCTCCCAGGAGGAGAAAAGTTTTTTGAGAGGAAAAGCGCTGATAGTGCCCTTTCCTAAGCTCATTCAGCACATGTTGTACTCTCCTGTCATGGGTATATATTATTCTTATCTCCTCTAAGAAACTGTAAGATCACTGAGAGCTACCTGCAGGTCTCAACCAAATCGCAAGTCCCAAACGGTCAGTAGTTGATTAACCTAGTTGTGATATCATACACGTTCGCAACTGTGGGTTTTACTATTTTAAGTTTAGGATGATTTTTATCCAGCTTTTAAAACTATGCAGTAACTGAAAGATTTTGGAGCTTTTACATTGAGGGGCTCTCATGTCACTGGATGACTGGTTTACTGTGCTTGCGCTGCTCAGTCACTCAGTCACGTCTGACTCTGCACCTCCATGGACTGCAGGCACCAGGCTCTCTGTCCACAGGATTAAGAATACTGGAGTGGATTGCCATTTCCTATTCTTGTTTCCAAATGTAGCTAAGATTGGCATTTTAGTAACAAACTACTCTCCTTCTGATTTTTGCTTAGACAAATATTTTCAATTAATGGGTTGATTACCCTACTTTGTTAGGACCTACTTCAGCTCTTTACAAAGCATCTTGTACTCTTAACTTGATTAAAGCTCTGCTGCTGCTAAGTCGCTTCAGTCGTGTCTGACTAATTGAAAATGAAAGTCATGTAAACCCCTCCAGCATTTAAGCAAAGGTGAGGGGGAACCCAGGACACCAAGATCTGTAATTTTTACAATATCCAAATGTGTTTTTCAGTTCAGTTCAGTTCAGTTCAGTCCCTCAGTCATGTCCGACTCTGCGATCCCGTGAATCGCAGCACGCCAGGCCTCCCTGTCCATCACCAACTCCCGGAGTTCACCCAAACTCACATCCATCGAGTGAGTGATGCCATCCAGCCATCTCATCCTCTGTTGTCCCCTTCTCCTTCTGCCCCCAATCCCTCCCAGCATCAGAGTCTTTTCCAATAAGTCCTTCACATGAGGTGGCCAAAGTATTTGAGTTTCAGCTTCAGCATCAGTCCTTCCAAAGAAATCCCAGGGCTGATCTCCTTCAGAATGGACTGGTTGGATCTCCTTGCAGTCCAAGGGACTCTCAAGAGTCTTCTCCAATACCACAGTTCAAAAGCATCAATTCTTCAGCATTCAGCCTTCTTCACAGTCCAACTCTCACATCCATACATGACCACTGGAAAAACCATAGCCTCGACTAGACGAACCTTTGTTGGCAAAGTAATGTCTCTGCTTTTGAATATGCTCTCTAGGTTGGTCATAACTTTCCTTCCAAGGAGTAAGCGTCTTTTAATTTCATGGCTGCAGTCACCATCTGCAGTGATTTTGGAGCCCAAAAAATAAAGTCTGACACTGTTTCCACTGTTTCCCCATCTATTTCCCAGTGTTTTTATATGACCTTAATTTATCTTAAAAATAACATGTTGCTAAGTCACTTCAGTCGTGTCTGACTCATGCAACCCCATAGAGAGCAGCCCACCAGGCTCCCCCATCCCTGGGATTCTCCAGGCAAGAACACTGGAGTGGGTTTCCATTTCCTTCTCCAATGCATAAAAGTGAAAAGTGAAAGTGAAGTCGCTCAGTCGTATCCGACTCTTAGCAACTGCATGGACTGCAGCCTACCAGGCTCCTCTGTCCATTGCATTTTCCAGGCAAGAGTACTGGAGTGGGTTGCCATTGCCTCTCTGATACTTCACTGCTAATAGTAATACTTAATACTGCATTGAGGCAAAGCAACAGGGCATAAAGATAAAACAACAGCACCTGTATTTGTTGTGGGCTTACCCTTCCTTTTTAAAAGTTTGTATTTAAGTCACTTTCAATTTACTTCTTCAAAATAATTGCATAGCTAATTACCCTAGATATTTAATCACCCACAGAGCTTAAAGTGTCCCTTTTTTTTTAACATTATCTATATACCTAGGGCGGAGAAGGCAATGGTACCCCACTCCAGTACTCTTGCCTGGAGAGTCCCATGGATGGAGGAGCCTGGTGGGCTGCAGTCCACGGAGTCGCTAAGAGTCGGACTCGATTGAGCGACTTCACTTTCACTTTTCACTTTCATGCACTGGAGAAGGAAATGGCAACCCACTCCAGTGTTCTTGCCTGGAGAATCCCAGGGAGTGGGGAGCCTGGTGGGCTGCTGTCTCTGGGGTCGCACAGAGTTGGACACGACTGAAGTGACTTGGCAGCAGCAGCAGCATATACCTAGGGAAACAGATGGGGAAACAGTGGAAACAGTGTTAGACTTTATTTTGGGAGGCTCCAAAATCACTGCAGATGATGACTGCAGCCATGAAATTAAAAGACTCTTACTCCTTGGAAGGAAAGTTATGACCAACCTAGATAGCATATTCAAAAGCAGAGACATTACTTAGCCAACAAAGGTCCGTCTAGTCAAGGCTATGGTTTTTCCAGTGGTCATGTATGGATGTGAGAGTTGGACTGTGAAGAAGGCTGAATGCTGAAGAATTGATGCTTTTGAACTGTGGTGTTGGAGAAGACTCTTGAGAGTCCTTGGACTGCAAGGAGATCCAACCAGTCCATTCTGAAGGAGATCAGCCCTGGGATTTCTTTGGAAGGACTGATGCTGAAGCTGAAACTCCAGTACTTTGGCCACCTCATGTGAAGAGTTGACTCATTGGAAAAGACTCTGATGCTGGGAAGGCTTGGGGGCAGAAGGAGAAGGGGACAACAGAGGATGAGATGGCTGGATGGCATCACTGACTCGATGGACGTGAGTCTGAGTGAACTCCAGGAGTTGGTGATGGACAGGGAGGCTTGGCATGCTGCAGTTCATGGGGTCGCAAAGAGTCGGACACGACTGAGCAACTGAACTGAACTGAACTGATACCTAGAAAGGCTTACGGAAAGTAACAACAACATAAAAAGCAGATGTTTTCAAATCCTCACTCCAATTTAATTTAAGGGATCCTTACACATCCTGATGCAATTTCGAATCAAGCAGCCTAACTACCACTTGTAAGTTATGAAATTCCAAATGTTGGCATTTTAATCTGTACTTAAGAAGCTCTAAATAACTTACATTTATACTTCTTTCAAGTTTTATGTGCTTAGAGTCTAATAGCCTCTCTTCAAAAGTCAACACAAAAACAGCATGCTTTTGTAAATAAGATGTGCATTCCAACAATAAGTATGTATTGGGTAATCCTTCAGTTTCTGTTTTACTGTAACCATGACTGTGCTAGCATTCACAAGTGTTTTCCTACTCTACAGCTAGTGCTTGGGACAATGGATAATGTAAATGTGATTTCATCTGTTTGCTGAATATTTCCAACTGAACAAGGAATATTTTGTTCTTGATCTCAGTGTTCAGAAATAGTGAGATCAGTGTTTCTTTTAGCTTTAAGCTAGAATAAAACAAATAATCTTGGGAAAATTGATTCTGCTAGATCATAATTTTTCTTTCTTAATGAAATCTACAAACTGAGTACCTAATCCTCTAAGTCAGCCACTGGACTTCTTCTGCTATACTATCTTCTGCTGGTATTCTAAAAACTCAAATATTGAAGGAGGAGAGGGGGATCTAGAAAGAATGGCATGATTCAAAGGGATTCAAATATAATGAACATTCGTCTGTGGCATTTTTATACTTCATTTGAGAAAGATAATTTTCTTACCACACCCTATTTGAAACCAGTTTTGTCCCATGATCTTAACTTCAAGCGTATCACTCTCTGACCAGCTCACTCTGTCACACATCCAACATGACACCTACCTCTTCACTGTCCCTGCCCCTCATGTACTCACTTGAAGTGAAGTCACTCAGTCGTGCCCAACTCTTTGCGACCCCGTGGATGGTAGCCTGCACCAAGCTCCTCCATCCATGGGATTTTCTAGGCAAGAGTACTGGAGTGGGTTGCCGTTTCTTTCTCCAGGGAATCTTTCTGACCCGGGGATCGAAGCTAGGTCTCCCACATTGTAGACAGACACTTTACCATCTCAGTCACTAGGGAAGTCCCACTTCTCTACTTACTCAGCATCAACTCCAGAGCCAATCACTAAATCATTCCCCTGAGTGACACTCGACTCTCTTTTGCCACCCTTCCTTCTCTAAGTCACTTGGCAAAGCCTCAGCCCTCATTAAACCCTACTCTACCTGCTCCACACAGCTGACTGGTCTCACTTTAAATTATGGCCACTAGTTCTAAGTGGGCCTTCCGTGCTGCCTGGTACTCACATAATTTCCCCCATTAAATCATTGTCCCACTCTCCTAGGCGACTGCATCATCATCTCTACCAGCTCCCTCTCCTTTCTCCACACTCTCAGCTGATGACCTTGCTTCCTATTTCAGTGAAGGAGTCATAGTGGTTCTTTTTTTATTTTCTAATTGGGTAATAATTACAATGAAGTTGTATTGGTTTCTGCCGTGCAACAATGAGAATCAGTCATAACGATTCTTTTAAAACAAATGAAACAGTGCTCTCTGCTCAACACCCTCCAGTGCTTCCCCTTCCCCCTCACAGTGGCTCACAAAGCCCTGCATGATCTGGCCCCACTACCTCTCTGACTTCAGCCGGATCTTCTCCCCTCCATTACTGTTCCTGCCTCATCAGCCTCCTTGCTGTTCAGCTGATACAATCAAGCACTCTCCTACCTCAGGGCCACAGCATTTGTTGTTTCTTCTGCCTAGAATGCTCTTCTCTCGGATATATTTACATGGCTCACTCCTTTGCTTCGTCTTTCTTCTCAGTGAAGTCTTCTCTGACCATCTGATTTAGAGTGGAATTCCCTTTCTTCATCCGGGAACTCCCTTACCCCATTCATGTTTCACTTTTCTCCATACAAGTTATTATCATTTGCATACTATGTTTTAATTATTTGTTTCGTTCTTTGTCTATATCCATTCACTAGAATGTAAGTTTGAGCCTATGGGCCAAGATGGTGGCCTGTCTTGTGCACTGCTGAAACCCCAGCCCCTAAACAGTACCTGGTACATCGTTGTTATTGTTCAGTCGCTAAGTCGTGTCCAGTTCTTTGCAACCCCATGGCCAGGCTTCCCTGTCCTTCACCATCTCATACTGTTGTTGTTGTTTAGTCGCCCAGTCATGTCTGACTCTGCAACCCCATGGGCTGCAGCACGACAGGCTTCCCTGTCTCTCATCTCCCAAAGTTTGCCCAAGTTCATATTCATTACATCAGTGATACCATCCAACTGTCTTATCCTCTGCCACTCCCTTCTCCTGCCCTCAATCTTTCCCAGTATCAGGGGCTTTTCCAAAGAGTCGGTTGCTCTCATCAGATGACCAAAATACTGGAGCGTCAGCTTCAGCATCAGCCCGTCTAACGAGTACTCAGGGTTGATTTCCCTTAAGATTGACTGGTTTGATCTCCTTGCTGTCCAAGGGACTTTCAGGAGTCTTCCCTAACACTAGAGTTTGTAGACATCAATTCTTTCGATGTGGTGCCTCCAGCACCTGGGTTCAAAGGCACCACCTCATAGTGGGTACTTAATAAATATTTGTTGGAAAAATGAATGAGTGAATGAGTGAATGGAGCATCTTCACTAAAGAAAGTTAAGTCTAAACCTTACCTATTGGCTTCTTAGTCTATGTCAGGTTGTTGCCTCTGTAATCATTAACAAAGAACACTTATATCCAAGTTTATATTTGATTGGCAAAAAAGAAGTCAGAGAATCATGAAAATAATATTCACTGCCAGAGTAGAGTTGCTGTGACCAATGCTGTGTCTAGCAGGAGCATCTGTGAGCAGTCTCCTTTGCCCAAAACAAAAAGGAGTGGCTATAGTTCTTTCTCGGAGAAGGCAATGGCACCCCACTCCAGTACTCTTGCCTGGAAAATCCCATGGACGGAGGAGCCTGGTGGGCTGCAGTCCATGGGGTCACGAAGAGTTGGACACGACTGAGCGACTTCACTTTCACTTTTCACTTTCACGCGTTGGAGAAGGAAATGGCAATCCACTCCAGTGTTCTTGCCTGGAGAATCCCAGGGACGGTGGAGCCTGGTGGGCTGCCATCTATGGGGTCGCACAGAGTCGGACACAACTGAAGCGACTTAGCAGCAGCATCATAGTTCTTTCTCAGCAGTTATCTCAGAAATAATGACTCGTAACTCAAAGCTTCTTCTTCTCTAATCATAAGACTCACAAAAATTATATTAGGCCCATGAGATTTGCATAAGGCCTGTTCACATTAACTAATACTACTCATCCCACTACAAAAATGCGTCTTAACTAACTAAAGGTTGCCTCCATGTCAAAAGTTATTGGCATGTCTAAGCAATACAAAAATATTATTTTATTGATATTAATATTTTATTAATTTTAATTTTAATTAATATTTTATCAATATATATTAAACCACATTTTATTGTAGCACAAATCACTCAAAAGTGTTTTCTCATTATCTATTTTTAAAGACAGAATTAAATCACGTAGATGTATACCAATACATTACAATCTGGGGTGCTGAGTTAGAAATTTTAACTAAGTAGTGATTTGGGAATTTTTCTGAAGATCAGTTTTCACCTTGCAGACTTTAAGTAGGTAATATGAAAGTCATGTATATCACCTGCTTTATAAATTACTTTTTAAGTTCCCTCTCCCATCTCAGCACTCAGAACAACAGTCCAGCTGAGCACTGAAAAACTCCTCAAATTTAAACCATTCAAGTGAAATCTGTCTCTGAATGTTAAATATCAGTTTGAGATTTAGTCAGTAAATTAATCACTCATGACCCTGAAGGAGGAAAATGGTGGAGGAGGGAGCTGGAAAACACTACAGAATTCAATGCTGCTGAAGTGATGGGACTTGGGAGATTACTAGAGATTACACCAAAGCTAAATTCAAATACAACTTTTCTTTGTGTGATTTTTTTGTGGTCTCTTTTTTTTTCAGTCATCAAAATTAACCACAAAATAGCCACTAGAAAATTCTCATTGGGATGTATTAATTACATAAGCTAGCTTAAATCTATATAAAAGTTTTAAGACAAATTAGCTGACTTAATGCCAACTACAGCGATAGGCTCAACTAATTTATTTATTTTTGTAAAGCTATTTTGCAGTTGATAACCATAGATGTGAAAAACACCTCCCTGGTGGCTCAGCTGGTATAGAATCCACCTGCAATGCAGGAGACCTGGTTTCGACCACTGGGTTGGGAAGATCCCCTGGAGAAGGGAACAGCTACCCACTCCAGTATTGTGGCCTGGAGAAGAGAGTCCACAGGGTCACAAAGAGTCGGACACAACTGAGCAACTTCCACTTTCATTTTTAGTTTCTGTACTAACCATTGTTTACCGGTTCCAAAACGTGCAAGAGCTCCGTAGGGAAGACAGGGAGCAATGAGCTGAGAGAGCAGCCTTCTGTCTCCTGGTAGCACTTGCAGATAGACCCACTTAGTTCAGCCGCCATCTGATACCACTTTCTGTTCTGGAGTGCATGTCTTATCTCCCCCAAGACTGAGCCTAGAGCAGTGCTGGGAGTTTCCTACATCCTCTGCTGTCCATGTGTTCTTTAAGCTTAGGGTCATGTCAGATTCACCTTTCTAAATCTTATAAAACTAGCTTCATTGAAGTCATGGATGTATATTTTCCCTATTGAACAACAAGCCTTTAAAAAAATATAACACCCAGTCTGGTTCATCTTTTATTCCCTAACACAGTACCTTAAACCTAGCTCTGTGTGTGTGTGTATATATAATATTTGATGCTGAATGAATGACTGAAAAATAAATAAATGAATATCAAATACTCTATGACCCCTTGATAAGTGCCCTCAGGAAAATACCTTCTACATAGCACAGTGACTTTGTGGTTCAAGTTCTATCCCAGCTGTCTGCTTCAGAGATAGAGAAATCAGAAATATTGATCCCGCAGTAACTTCAGCATAGCTTGGATCAGTCCCAGCAAAATTTACAGTAACTTGTAATATTTATGTCCTAGACCTAGTCCTTTTAAGCTGGTAAGATGAAAGTCAATTTCTCTAGCATTTTAACTAGTTTTTACTAGTTTGGCCACTAGATGGCACTTGAATTAGCCAAGGCTCTAGTTTGGGAAGGGGCTCTGTTCAGAAAGTCCTTTGGTAAATATATAAGATGAAACCTGAAAACACTCATTTTTAAAAATAGATAAAAGACCCTCAGAAAACTTAAATTGTAACTAAATTTATAACATGCCTTACAGTACCAGTTACAGACCACCACAATAAAGTGAGTCACACAGAATTTGTTTCCCAATGTATATGAAAGTTATATAGTAGTCTATTAAGGGTATAATAGTATCATGTCTCGGAGAAGGCAATGGCACCCCACTCCAGTACTCTTGCCTGGAAAATCCCATGGATGGAGGAGCCTGGTAAGGCTGCAGTCCATGGGGTTGCTAAGAGTCGGACACGACTGAGCGACTTCCCTTGCACTTTTCACTTTCATGCATTGGAGAAGGAAATGGCAACCCACTCCAGTGTTCTTGCCTGGAGAATCCCAGGGACGGCAGAGCCTGGTGGGCTGCCGTCTTTGGGGTCGCACAGAGTCGGACACAACTGAGCGACTTAGCAGCAGCAGCAGTATCATGTCTAAAATAATACTGTACACACCTTAATTTAAAATAATTTATTGCTTAAAAATGCTAATTATCAGGTGAAACTTCAGTGAGTCATATCTTCTTCGTGGTGGAGGAGTCTTGCCTGGATGTTGATGGCTACTAACTGATCAGAGTGGTGGTTGCTAAAGGTTGGGGCGACTCTGGAAATTTCTTAAAATAAGGTTCTCCCTTTCATGAATGATTGTCCTCTGTAGCATGTGATGCTGTTTGACAGCACTTTACCCACAACAGGACTTCTTTCAAAATTGGAGTCAATCAGCTTCAGCCCTGCTGCCACTTTATCAACTAAGTTTATATAATATTTCAAAGCTTTTCTTGTTATTTCAACAGCTTTCACAGTATCATCACCTGTAGATTCCATTTCAAGAAGCCAACTGCTTTACACATTCATAAGAAACAACTTCTCATCCATTAAAGTTTTATTATGAGATTTTAGCAACTCAGTCATATCTCCAGGCTTCACTTTAAATTCTAGTTCTCTTTCTATTTCCACCACATCTGCAGTTTCTTCCTCCACCGTCTTGAACCCCCCTCCCCCCCCCCGCCCCCCCGCAAAGTCATCCATGAGGGTTGGATTCAACTTCTTGCAAACAACTGTTAATGTTGAAATTTTACCTCTTCCCTTGAATCACAAAGCTTCTTAATGACATTTAGAATAGTGAGTCATTTCCAGAAGCTTTTTGATTTACTTTGCCCAGATCCATTAGAGGAATCACTCTATGACAGCTATAACCTTATAAGATGTGTTTCTTAATAAAAAGACTCTGTTGAAATTACTCCTTGACCCATGGGCTGCAGAATGGATGTTGTGTTAGCAGGCAAGAAAACAACATTAATCTCCTGTGCATCTCTGTCAGGGCTCATGGGAGACCAGGTGCATTATCAATGAGCAGTGATATTTTGAAAGGAATCTTATTTCCTAAGTATTTTGTCTCAACAGTGGGCTTAAAATATTCAGTAGATCATGTTGTAAACAGATACACTGTCAACTAAGCTTCACTGTTGCATTTATGAGAGCACAGGCAGGGTAGATGGAGCATAATCCTGAAGAGCCATAGGATCTTTGGAATGAGAAATGAGCTTCAACCTCAAGTCATTACCTGCATGATCCCCTAAACAAGAGAGCCAGCCTATCCTTTGAAGCTCTGGTGCCAGACATTGACTTCTCCTCTCCAGCTATGTAAGTGCTAGAATGCATCTTCTCCCAATAGAAGGCTGTTCCATCCACATCGAATATCTGTTGTTTAGTACAGTCACCATCATTAATTATCTCAGCTAAATCTTCTGGATAACTTGCTGCAGCTTCTACATCAGCTCTTGCTGCTTCACTTTGTATTTTTATGTTATGAAGGTGGCTTTTTTCCTTAAACCTTATGAACCAACCCTTGCTAACTTCCAACTTTTTTTCTGAAGCTTCCTCACCTCTTTCAGCCTTCATAGAATTGAGAGTTAGGGCCTTGCTCTGGATTAGGCTTTGGCTTAAGGGAATGTTGTGCCTGGTTTGATCTGCTATCCAGAACATTAAAACTTTCTCCATATCAACATCCTTTGTGTGTTCACTGGAATAGCAAATTTAATTGCTTTCAAGAACCTCTCCTTCACATTAACAGCTTGGCTGTTTGACACAAGAGACCTAGTTTTTAGTCTATCTCAGTTTTCCACATGCCTTCCTCACTAAGCTTAATCATTTCTAGCTTTTGACTTAAAGTGAAGAGACATGTGACTTCTTTCACTTGAACACTTAGAAGCCATTGTAATATTATTAATTGGCCTAATTTCAATATTGTTGTGTCTCAGGGAATAGGGAGGATCAGGGAGAGAGAAACAGAAAAGGAATCAGCTGGTCAATGGAGAAGTAAAAACACACATTTATCAATTAAGTTCATTGCCTAATATGGGCATGGTTCACAGCACCCAAGAACAACTACAATAGAACATCAAAGATCACTGACCACAGATCACTATAACAAATACAATAATGGTGAAAAACTTTGAAATACTAAAATCTTACCAAAACAAGACATGGAGACATGAAGCGAACAAATGCTGTTGGAAAAACAACACTGATAGACTTGCTCAATGTAGGGTTACCACAAACCTTCATTTTGTTAAAAAACAAAATAACTTCCAAGTATAATACAGTGAAGAGCAACAGAATAATGTATGCCTGTATTTGACAACTCTCACTATAGGAGAGGAAGAAAGCACACAAGTGATAATGCCAAGCCTTTGTGTGCCCAAAGGACCGCAGCAAGAATAACCTACATGCCAAGAAAAGACCCTGATGCTGGGAAAGACTGAAGGCAGGAAGAGAAGATGACAGAGGATGAGATGGTTGGATGGTATCACTGATTCAACGGTCATGAACTTGGGCAAACTCTGAGAGATGGTGAGGGACAGGGAGGCCTGGCACGCTGCAGTCCATGGGGTCACAAAGAGTCGGACATGACTGAGTGACTGAACAACTCAACAACAGGAAACCCAGACACAAACTCCCCTTGGAAGTCTCCCCTCAGGAGCAGAGACTGCTGAGATGGAATGGAGCCTCCTAAGACTACAGACAGAGAACGCAACGGCACCCAACTCCAGTACTCTTGCCTGGAAAACCCCATGGATGGAGGAGCCTGGTGGGCTGCAGTCCATGGGGTCGCTAGGAGTCAGACACGACTGAGTGACTTCACTTTCACTTTTCACTTTCCTGAATTGGAGAAGGAAATGGCAACCCACTCCAGTGTTCTTACCTGGAGAATCCCAGGGACGGGGGAGCCTGGTGGGCTGCCATCTATGGGGTCACATAGAGTCGGACACAACTGAAATGACGCAGCAGCAGCAGCAGCAGCAAGACTACAGAAGAGCCTTGGGTTTAGGCAGGCAAGACTACAGAAACAAAATAGAACAGAGTAGAAAACAGTACAGAAAATACCAGAGTGCACCATATATCAGATCAGATCAGATCAGATGAGTCGCTCAGTCGTGTCCGACTCTTTGCGACCCCATGAACGGCAGCACGCCAGGCCTCCCTGTCCATCACCAACTCCCGGAGTTCTCTCAGACTCATGTCCATCGAGTCAGTGATGCCATCCAGCCATCTCATCCTCTGCCGTCCCCTTCCCCTCTTGCCCCCAGTCCCTCCCAGCATCAGAGTCTTTTCCAATGAGTCAACCCTTCGCATGAGGTGGCCAAAGTACTGGAGTTTCAGCTTCAGCATCATTCCTTCCAAAGAAATCCCAGGGCTGATCTCCTTCAGAATGGACTGGTTGGATCTCCTTGCAGTCCAAGGGACTCTCAAGAGTCTTCTCCAACACCACAGTTCAAAAGCATCAATTCTTCGGCGCTCAGCCTTCTTCCCAGTCCAACTCTCACATCCATACATGACCACTGGAAAAACCATAGCCTTGACTAGACGAACCTTTGTTGACAAAGTAATGTCTCTGCCTTTGAATATGCTATCTAGGTTGGTCATAACTTTCCTTCCAAGGAGTAAGCGTCTTTTAATTTCATGGCTGCAGTACCATTTGTAGTGATTTTGGAGCCCAGAAAAATAAAGTCTGACACTGTTTCCACTGTTTCCCCATCTATTTCCCATAAAGTGATGGGACCAGAGGCCATGATCTTCGTGTTCTGAATGTTGAGCTTTAAGCCAACTTTTTCACTCTCCACTTTCACTTTCATCCAGAGGCTTTTTAGTCCCTTTTCACTTTCTACCATAAGAGTGGTGTCATCTGCATATCTGAGGTTATTGATATTTCTCCCGGCAACCTTGATTCCAGTTTGTGTTTCTTCCAGTCCAGGATTTCTCATGATATACTCTGCATATAAGTTAAATAAGCAGGGTGACAATATACAGCCTTAGACGAATTCCTTTTCCTATTTGGAACCAGTCTGTTGTTCCACGTCCAGTTCTAACTGTTGCTTCCTGACCTGCATACAAATTTCTCAAGAGGCAGATCAGGTGGTCTGGTATCCCCATCTCTTTCAGAATTTTCCACAGTTCATTGTGATCCACACAGTCAAAGGCTTTGGCATAGTCAATAAAGCAGAAATAGATGTTTTTCTGGAACTCTCTTGCTTTTTCCATGATCCAGCAGATGTTGGCAATTTGATCTCTGGTTCCTCTGCCTTTTCTAAAACCAGCTTGAACATCAGGAAGTTCACGGTTCACATATTGCTGGAGCCTGGCTTGGAGAATTTTAAGCATTACTTTACTAGCGTGTGAGATGAGTGCAATTGTGCGGTAGTTTGAGCATTCTTTGGCATTGCCTTTCTTTGGGATTGGAATGAACACTGACCTTTTCCAGTCCTGGGACCACTGCTGATTTTTCCAAATTTGCTGGCATATTGAATGCAGCTCTTTAAGAGCATCATCTTTTAGGATTTGAAATAGCTCAACTGGAATTCCATCACCTCCACTAGCTTTGTTCGTAGTGATGCTTTCTAAGGCCCACTTGACTTCACATTCCAGGATGTCTGGCTCTAGGTCAGTGATCACACCATCGTGATTATCTTGGTCGTGAAGATCTTTTTTGTACAGTTCTTCTGTGTATTCTTGCCATCTCTTCTTAATATCTTCTGTTCTGTTAGGTCCATACCATTTCTGTCCTTTATCGAGCCCATCTTTGCATGAAGTGTTCCTTTGGTATCTCTGATTTTCTTGAAGAGATCTCTAGTCTTTCCCATTCTGTTGTTTTCCTCTATTTCTTTGCATTGATCGCTGAAGAAGGCTTTCTTATCTCTTCTTGCTATTCTTTGGAACTCTGCATTCAGATGTTTATATCTTTCCTTTTCTCCTTTGCTTTTCGCCTCTCCTCTCTTCACAGCTATTTGTAAGGCCTCCCCAGACAGCCTTTTTTTGCATTTTTTTTGCATGCTTTTTTGCATTTCTTTTCCATGGGGATGGTCTTGATCCCTGTCTCCTGTACAATGTCACGAACCTCATTTCATAGCTCATCAGGCACTCTATCTATCAGATCTAGGCCCTTAAAACTATTTCTCACTTTCACTGTATAATCATAAGGGATTTGATTTAGATCATACCTGAATGGTCTAGTGGTTTTCCCTACTTTCTTCAATTTAAGTCTGAATTTGGCAATAAGAAGTTCATGGTCTGAGCCACAGTCAGCTCCTGGTCTTGTGTTTGTTGACTGTATAGAGCTTCTCCATCTATGGCTGCAAAGAATATAATCAATCTGATTTCGGTGTTGACCATCTGGTGATGTCCATGTATAGAGTGTTCTCTTGTGTTGTTGGAACAAGGTGTTTGCTATGACCAGTGCATTTTCTTGGCAAAACTCTATTAGTCTTTCCCTGCTTCATTCTGTATTCCAAGGCCAAATTTGCCTGTTACTCCAGATGTTTCTTGACTTCCTACTTTTGCATTCCAGTCCCCTATAATGAAAAGGACATCTTTTGGGGGTGTTAGTTCTAAAAGGTCTTGTAGGTCTTCATAGAACCGTTCAACTTCAGCTTCTTCAGCATTACTGGTTGGGGCATAGACTTGGATTACCGTGATATTGAATGGTTTGCCTTGGAAACGAACAGAGATCATTCTGTCATTTTTGAGACTGCATCCAAGTACTGCATTTCAGACTCTTTTGTTAACCATGATGGCTGCTCCATTTCTTCTGAGGGATTCCTGCCCGCAGTAGTAGATATAATGGTCATCTGAGTTAAATTCACCCATTCCAGTCCATTTGAGTTCGCTGATTCCTAGAATGTTGACATTCATTCTTGCCATCTCTTGTTTGACCACTTCCAATTTGCCTTGATTCATGGACCTGACATTCCAGGTTCCTATGCAATATTGCTCTTTACAGCATCGGACCTTGCTTCTATCACAAGTCACGATTACCCCAGGTCTGAGGTCAGGGGCAGCTGCCAAGAGTCCCAGACTGCGACAGTGCAGGAATGGCCGAGAGGAGCTACCCCACGTCCAAGGTCGGTGGGGTGGGGGGGGCCTGGGGGGGGGGGGCGGCCGAGAGGAGATACCCCACGCCCTTAAGCCCAAGGCCAGGGGCGGCGGGCGGGAGGAGCTACCCCACGCCCCCACGCCCAAGACCAGGGGGGGCAGCCGAGAGGAGATCCCCAGCGTCCGAGGTCAGGGACAGTGACGAGAGGAGTTACCCCGCGTTCGAGGTCAGGGGCAGCGGCCGAGAGTGCCAGACTGCGACGGCGCAGGAATGGCTGAGAGGAGCTACCCCACGTCCGAGGTCAGGGGCGGTGGCCGAGAGGAGATACCCCACGCCCTTAAGCCCAAGGCCAGGGGCAGTGGGTGGGAGGAGCAACCCCACGCCCCCCGCCTGAGGCCAGGGGTGTTGGCCGGGAGGAGCAACCCCACGCCTGAGGCCAGGGGGGGCAGCCGAGAGGAGATCCCCAGCATCCGAGGTCAGGGGCAGCGACGAGAGGAGTTACCCCATGTCCGAGGTCAAGGGCAGCAGCCGGGAGGAGATACCCCACGCCCTTAAGCCAGAGGCCAGGGGCGGCGGCCGGGAGGACCAACCCCACACCGTGGCTGAGCAGGCACAGGAGGGCCTAGAGGAGCTATCCCATGTTGAAGGTCAGGAAGGGCAGTGATAAGGAGATACCCCTCTTCCAAGGTAAGGAGCATTGGCTTCGCTTTGCTGGAGCAGCCGTGAAGAGCTACCCACGCCCAAGGTAAGAGAAACCCAAGTAAGACAGTAGGTGTTGCAAGAGGGCATCAGAGGGCAGACACACTGAAACCATACTCACAGAAAACTAGTCAATCTAATCACACTAGGACCATAACCTTGTCTAACTCAGTGAAACTAAGCCATGCCCGTGGGGCAACCCAAGATGGGCGGGTCATGGTGGAGAGATCTGACAGAATGTGGCCCACTGGAGAAGGGAATGGCAAACCACTTCAGTATTCTTGCCTTGAGAACCCCATGAACAGTATGAAAAGGCAAAATGATAGGATACTGAAAGAGAAACTCCCCAGAAGGTGCCCAATATGCTACTGGAGATCAGTGGAGAAATAATTCCAGAAAGAATGAAGGGATGGAGCCAAAGCACCATATATAGTAAAAGTAATTATTGTATCCTTAACAACAAGTATGAAATTTTCACATTGGTATATATGTGCTGGTATCATGTCATTATGTAAAATACATTTCTTATTGAAATGCCATCAAACACAAAGGCAGCTGCCCTCAGTGACTGTAAGAGATAAATATAAGTTGGGAAATATTAATATCTATAGTATGTGAGTCTATCTATCTAAGCATCTCCTACTCCCTAGGATATATCTTTGATATGCATGGTCTAGAATAGTCTGGCTGTATTCTTTTCTTTCTTGATAAAGTATCAGACCACAGTTCTCAGATGCTTTGCAGCTTTTGCAGCTCCGTAGGATTGTGTGACTAGTTCTCACTAGTGGAATGTAGGGAAGGAGATGACTTGCGTCACCTCCAGTGAGATAATTAAGAGCATGGGTAGAGACTTCCCTGATGATCCAGTAGCTAAGACTTGCACTCCCAAGGCAGGGGGCCTGGGTTTAACCCCTGGTCAGGGAACTAGATCCCACATCCTTCAACTAAAGATACTGAGTGCCACAACTAAAATCTGGTGCAGTCAAATTAATTTAATTACAAAAAAAGAGCCTGGGGAACTTCACACTTTCTCACCACTTGGTTAGAAGGCTGAAAGACCTTAAAAGATATCAGAACAACCCACCAAAAAAGGCCTGGATTCCTGCATGATGCAAAGCTCCAATCTATCTCTGACAAACCGCATTGGCTGTAACATGCATGAAAAATATCTTTTTTGTGTTGAGCCACATTTTGGGTTATTTAACTAACCTGACTACCATGATTCTATTTTTATTTATACAGAAAGCAAATAACTAAGAATTGCAAATATACTCAAGTCAGTATAAACTGCTACAAAATGGACTCTGTAAGAGTGCACTGGCCTTGAACTAACTGCTTCAAGAATGTTTTCTATTATATTAGGACACTGATGGCATTTACAGTTACCAATGGATTTGCAATTGAGGTTCTTTCTGTATATGCTAATTGTCATATGAATCATAATAGGAAAATAGTGATTGTTTGTATATTGTCATTTATAAACAAAAAGTTTGGAATTGTTAATTCCAGAATCAGTTCAGGTCAGTCACTCAGTCGTGTCTGACTCTTTGCGACCCCATGAACGGCAGCACACCAGGCCTCCCTGTCCATCACCAACTCCCGGAGTTCACCCAAATTCTTGTCCATCGAGTTGGTGATGCCATCCAGCCATCTCATCCTCTGTTGTCCCCTTCTCCTCCTGCCCTCAATCCCTCCCAGCATCAGAGGCTTTTCCACTGAATCAACTGTTTGCATGAGGTGGCCAAAGTATTGAAGTTTCAGCTTTACCATCAGTCTGTCCAAAGAACACCCAGGACTGATCTCCTTTAGAATGGACTGGTTGGATCTCCTTGCAGTCCAAGGGACTCTCAAGAGCCTTCTCCAACACCACAGTTCAAAAGCATCAATTCTTCGGCGCTCAGCTTTCTTTATAGTCCAACTCTCACATCCATACATGACCACAGGAAAAACCATAGCCTTGACTAGATGGACCTTTGTTGACAAAGTAATGTCTCTGCTTTTGAATATGCTATCTAGGTTGGTCACAACTTTCCTTCCAAGGAGTAAACATCTTTTAATTTCATGGCTGCAGTCACCATCTGCAGTGATTTTTGGAGCCCAGAAAAATAAAGTCTGACACTGTTTCCACTGTTTCCCCGTCTATTTCCCATGAAGTGATGGGAACAGATGCCATGATCTTCGTGTTCTGAATGTTGAGCTTTAAGCCAACTTTTTCACTCTCCACTTTCACTTTCATCCAGAGGCTTTTGAGTTCCTCTTCACTTTCTGCCATAAGGGTGGTGTCATCTGCATATCTGAGGTTATTGATATTTCTCCCGGCAATCTTGATTCCAGCTTGTGCTTCATCCAGCCTAGAGTTTCTCATGATGTACTCTGCATATAAGTTAAATAAGCAGGGTGACAATATACAGCCTTGACATACCCTTTTCCTATTTGGAACCAGTCTGTTGTTCCATGTCCAGTTCTAACTGTTGCTTCCTGACCTGCATACACATTTCTCAAGAGGCAGGTCAGATGATCTGGTATTCCCATTTCTTTAAGAATTTTCCACAGTTTTTTGTGATCCACACAGTCAACGGCTTTTGGCATAGTCAATAAAGCAGAAATAGACGTTTTTCTGGAACTCTCTTGCTTCTTCGATGATCCAGCAGATGTTGGCAATTTGATCTCTGGTTCCTCTGCCTTTTCTAAAACCAGCTTGAACATCTGGAAGTTCACGGTTCACGTATTGCTGAAGCCTGGCTTGGAGAATTTTGAGCATTACTAGTGTGTGAGATGAGTGCAATTGTGCGGTAGTTTGAGCATTCTTTGGCATTGCCTTTCTTTGGGATTGGAATGAAAACTGACCTTTTCCAGTCCTGTGGCGGCCACTGCTGAGTTTTCCTCACTAATTCCAGAATAGTGAGGAATAAATACCCTTCCACATAATCTTATATAAGAATGCAGTCTTATATGCATTTAGCCTCACCTGTCTTTCTTGACTGGAGAAGGGAATGGCAACCCACTCCAATGTTCCTGCCTGGGTAATCCCATGGATGGAGGAGCCTGGTGGGCTATACAGTCCGAGGGGTCGCAAAGAGTTGGACACCCTGAGCAACTAACACACACACACTATCTTTCTTGACAGCGGGATTAACTCTCTAAAAGATTTTATAAAAGTAACTCAAAAGAATGCAGTTAACTCATGATGCTGCCCACCTTCAACCTCTGTTACCTCCAGGAGAGCCAAATGTCACAGTGTGTCGTGCCCTTTACGTCCTTGCTCATCTCCCTGGACACAGTAACCGCGGCCCCGTCCTCCCACACTGAAACAATGCTGCATAACCTGCAGCTTGCACAGTCAGCTGGAAACCAGATGTAAAGTGCAGATTTCTGAACACTAGTCTTCAGAGTCACCTTCAGCAGATTTGGGTTAAGACCCTGGACTCTGAATTTTAATAAATATCCCAGGTGACTCCAATGCAGGTGAATTATAAATCACATGTTGAGAAACCCTATTTCAAACAAATGATAAAAGTCATTAACACTGAGATGTTTCACACAATTTTAATAATAATGCTACAAAAGGAATTTTAATACCTTTAAAGATATAAAAGTTACTTCATATTAAGTTATAAAAATAACTAGAGAGTATATTTCTAAAATAGCTACTGAAATCTAAAATAACTAAACAGCTAAGTCACTTTTCACTTTAATTATGAAAAGTATTAACTATTCTAACTTCAATTGCAATTTTTAAAAATTTTGAACCGATATAAGGCAATGGAACCCCACTCCAGTACTCTTGCCTGGAAAATCCCATGGGCAGAGGAGCCTGGTGGGCTGCAGTCCATGGGGTCGCCAAGAGTCGGACACGACTGAGCGACTTCCCTTTCACTTTTCACTTTCATGCATTGGAGAAGGAAATGGCAACCCACTCCAGTGTTCTTGCCTGGAGAATCCCAGGGATGGTGGAGCCTGGTGGGCTGCCATCTACTGGGTCACACAGAGTCGGACACGACTGAAGCGACTTAGCAGCATACATAAATATATTGGATCAACTTTTATATTATTTAGGCTGATTTGAAAAAAATAGACAGTAGTAGTAAATAGGTCATATTACTACCTGAATCATCAGGAATAAATAATCACAGTTTAAATTCAAAAGGAAAAACAACTGCCTTCAACTGCCAGTAGATACTGTAATCCCACAGTGAGAGCCAAAACAAAAATTCATTTTTCAACATTATATTGTAGTTGGAAGAACAGTTCCACATATGTGAATTCACCATGTGCTGTGCTGTGCTTAGTCACTCAGTCGTGTCCAACTCTTTTCGATGCCATAGAATGTAGCCCTCCAGACTCCTCTGTCCATGGGCTTCTCCAGGCAAGAATACTGGAGTGGGCTGCCATGCCCTTCTCCAGGGGATCTTCCCAACCCAGGAATTGAACAGGGGTCTCCTGCATTGCAGGCAGAATCTTTACCAGCTGAGCTACCAGGGAAGCCCAAACTTACCATGCTCCACTACAATTTCTTGACCATTAGTTTAGTTCCCAGGAGTACTAATAGACTATTTTTAGCAAAATTTGGGGACAAAGACCTAAATTTTCATTCCCTACTTCATTTCAATCCTCTGTGTTTTAGCAAATCATTTCTATTTCCTTTTTACATTCCTCATCTATAGTATAGGACTGCTAAGTCACTTCAGTCGTGTCCAACCCTGTGCAACCCCATAGATGGCAGCCCACCAGGCTCCCCCGTCCCTGGGATTCTCCAGGCAAGAACACTGGAGTGGGTTGCCATTTCCTTCCCCAATGCATGAAGGTGAAAAGTGCAAGTGAAGTCGCTCAGCTCTGTCCGACTCTTAGCGACCCCATGGACTGCAGCCTACCAGGCTCCTCCATCCGTGGGATTTCCCAGGCAAGAGTACTGGAGTGGGGTGCCATTGCCTTCTCCATAGTATAGGACTAACATTTGCCAATAACTAACATTTGCCAATATCTTTAAGAGTGAGAAAAATATAATAATCATATATTGAGGTTCTAGGAAATAAATCACTGAATATAAGTGCAAAATGTAATTATCCTGAAAGTTTTCCCTGTTGCAGTATTGGTAAAGCACATATTTCAAACATTGATGTTGAAAAAGATCGTTCTCATGATTAACATTAATAAATATTTATTGAGGTGCCTATTGGGTATTTGGCAACGTACTAGTCAGTGATCTAGTTATTTGATCAGACATCAAATCTCAAATAGATTCACACTGCAAAGAAATACATATTTTAAATTAGAGTTTCAAGAATTGGAGACTAACTGGGTTCTCCTCTGGGAAAAAAATAATTCAAATACATGGAAAGCTGACTGGGTGCATAAGAGCTGAACACAAATCTCAGTGGCTGAGCTAAACCACTTTCTCAGATGCCAATCCTACAACATCATTTTCAGATTTCTTTTATAAAGAGGTATAACCACAATCCCCAGGAGACCTGCAGGAGCACATCCTCTGAAGTCTAGGACTTCCTTCTCCAAGTCTATGAACCACATCAGCTCTTCTCCACAGCCCTCTAAGCAAGGTAGCCCAAAGGGATCTCCATTTTAATAAAACCAAAAGCCTTCCCACAGAGTATCCTCTACTTAGAATTCCAGACGTGGCTTCTTAGATTAGGGATTCTTTTCAACCAATTTGTAGAGCTTTAGTCAAGACAGGAAACAACATGTTGCAGAGTAATTAAGCCAAAAACTATGTGTCAAAGGTACAAAAGCCCATTCTACCTTTGCTCACCCTAGGACCTATGAAGGTGACTTCACTTCTCTGGAACTCTTTTTTCCCATCTAGAAAATGGAAACATGAATGCTAACCTGCTTTGATCGGAGGATTGTTACATGAGAGAAAAATGCATTTGTAAAGGTCTTTGGAAAATACAAAGAACTATAGAAAGGTTAGATAATACAGGTTTTGTCTAAGCAAGACTGGAATGGCTACTTCTCTTCATTTTTACCCTCTGTTGAACTCACCTTTTTGTCAGGCTACAAAAGAAGGAACCTTGTATTTCCTCCCTAAGGAAGTTTTGTTTTTTGTTTTTTTTTTAACAGTTTTTAAATGCCTTTTATATTCATGTTTTCAGTTCTACGGGAATAGGCTTTTTTCCTCCAGCATTATATATCCAACCAAGATAATGAAGAATTCAGAAGAACCACCTGCTTATGAAAACATTCATAGGCTGGCCTGATGCCCAACAAAGATGAATCCAATCCATAAGCAACTAGAGAAACCTTCCTCTTTCTACACGAACAGCTGGGTCTCTCATCTTGTAGCACAGGCTTAAGGCCCAAAAACACTTTATCACATTCTCATGGAAGAGGAATACCTCTCCCAAGGGATTTGAATTTTGAATAGGCTGAATTTCTCACCAACTTAGGAGCTTCTCCATTTCTGGTTTATTTTCTAAAAATAATTCATTTATTTCTATTTTACAGTTTACAAAAAGCCCTGGTGGCTCAGATAGTAAAGCATCTGCCTGCAATACAGGAGACACAGATTTCGATCCCTGGGTGGGGAAGATCCCCTGGAGAAGAGAATGTCAACCCAGTATTCTTGCCTGGAAAGTGTCATGGACAGAAGAGCCTCGTGGGCTACAGTCCATGTGGTTGCAAAGAGTCGGACACAACTGAGTGACTAACATTTTCACACTTTCACTTTTCTGTATATTTTATTTAGCACATGTACAACCAAAGTATATGGTAGAGGAGTACTACTTTAATGAATTCACACATATGTATGAAATGATCTGTCTGCCCAAGTAATCAATGGATAGCCTCAGGACCAAGTAACAAAAGACATAAATGTTCTACCTTACCCCCAAATTTTAAAGCCATTGTATTTTGTGTTTTTGATGGCAAAGAAAAGAGAAACAATCAAGATACTTTTAATGTCTTACTTCACCCATCTTGAAACAAGTAAGTCATGAAATAGAAAAATAAGACATAATTTTGAGTTCTAAAAAGAGATATCCCCTTTGTCCCTTCCATAAATACTAGACAAATGATTGGCTGCAATTATTTTTCACATGGGAGCACCTTCCTTAAAAAGCAAAACAAAAAACAAAAAAACAGAACACTACATGTACGGCCACACATTACAGGTAGACAGAGTCTTAGAATTCTTCGTTCTCACATACATTATTTAATTGAACCTCACAACAACCCTGTGGTGTGAGCAGACAAGCTGTTAGTATCCCTGTTTTCCAGATGAGCAAACTGAAATTCAGAGCAGCCAAAGGACAAGGCCTTGTGTGCTTAGTGATAAGTGATAAAGCTAGAAGTCAAACCTGGGACTGGACTTTTAATACTGAGCAGTGCTGCTTGCCTTGGTCATTTTAGGTAGAGTAGAAAATAAGACTGAAAAGGAAAGCAAGGACCAGATCATGGAGGGTCTCAAATGGTCTCAATGCCAAATCACTCAAGGATCACTGTTGTTTTGGGCTGGGGCGGGGGTGTCGTTTTTTGGTTTGTGTTTTAAATCAGAGGTGAGCTGCAAGAAGAGTAATCTGGCAGATGTATACATAATAGATTAAAGGCAAGAGAGTGCATCATTCTGGGTGCACTCAGGAGACAGAAACCACACAGTAATTTGCAGAAGCTAAGCATTAGAAAATTATTTAACCTGTGATAGAGGAAGGCACATGCCTTGAACAGTACACAAGGAAGAAGAAATCTGGATGGATGGTCTCCTCCTCAAGGCATGCGTAAAGATCTCATTGAAGAAGCTATGGTTGCAGCCCACCGGATAGTGGGGATGTTTCCTGGTCTGACGGCCAGAGTTGGTCCACAGTAACAGGAGAGCAAGAGATAACCCTCCAGGGAGTAGGCGAACAGAGGCTCTTGAGTGAGCACACAGAAGGAAGCAGAGCACTACCACTGGTATGAAGCCTGGGGCACAGGCGTCCATGGCAGGACCATTATAGGGAACCTTCTGAGCGCACGCAAGCAAGGCTGGTGGGCACACCCGAAGAAGAAATAAGGGTGCCACTGCCAGCATGAGACTTGAGGTATACCAATGTCACCCTGGGAGGGCTGAAGCAAGACTCAGAACAGATCTGTGACGTCACCAATGGACTGCCCATTCTGGAGCACATGTCAGGTAGAGCACCAGTAGATGCCCCCCACTATACACACACACACACACACCACTGACAGACCCCAAAGCAGGAGCAAGGAAAAGCAAAATGTAGCAGACGGAACAGGGAGAGAAGCCCTCCCCTTCAGGCAGCATCCCTCCAGCAACCTCTACTGACAAAGCTTAAAACTGTGCTCGCTGTGACCGAGAAATGCTCAGAGCCCAGTCCGTTACCCCAGACAGGTATGCGGAGCTGAAAGGCATCAATTGATGACTGGGACACAGAGCTTGGGAGCCTCCTCGCCTCCCAGAGTAGAAAACTGCCACTGACTGGAACTATGGTTTAGTAAGCGCCTACAGCCATTTTCCAGGCTGCGTTCTTGTAACTGTCATCTTCAATTCCTTAAAAATACTCTCCTACTTATCACTCTAAAGTAAAATTCTAGCTCTTTAAAAGCTTTCTTTTTCTTCCATTTTTGGGAGAAGGCAATTAGAAAAAAGGAAAGGGAAAGATGGCATCTTGGGTGGGGGGGTGTAGACATTCATTTCAGCATCCTGCCACAAACAACCAAAGCTGACCATGGCAATAAGATCAATTTGAAAACAACTGGTATTTCAGTTAAAAACTTCTCTATCCATCACTGACAGATCCTCTTGCCCACTCGACAAACACTTCTAGCTTAAAGTAGGGGGATCAAAAACCTTTTGCCATTGATCTCTTCAAGCTAGTCACACCCATTCAGGCATGAAAGAGACCAAAGGGAAAGGGGGAATTAAGGTGAATAGCATTTATTAAACAAACATTGCAAAAAGCATGTTCTTGCTCAGAGGTTTGTAAATAAGGGAATATCTAGTACAAGCTTCTCCACCCACAATGTATGTAAGTGGATTTCTGTAAGTTCTTTAATGTTTAGTGCTTCTAAAGTCTCTAATGAAGGAGGAAAGCCCAAGGAGGGGAAAAAACAAAACAAAATAACAGAAAACTCTGAGTTCTTCCATCTATATTAAAAATGTTAAAAAAAAAAAAAAGTGCTGGCTTTTTTACAAGATATCAAACAGTTGACTTTTCTTTTTAATTGTGTAACAGTGATTCATCTTCTACTGTAAGAGCACCTCTCAAATATCCTACATGTATTAACTAAGAATAAAAATCATATTCTTCAATGACATAATTCCATTTGATACTATTGATCATTCACCATTTCTAGTGGCTTCCATAATACAGTACTCTTCTAATTTTCCTCCTACCTCTCCATAGAGCATAAGAGTTTCTCAGGGTTTTGCTATAAGCCTCTTCTTTCCTCATCCTACTCATCAGTGATCAATTGCATGGTTTCAACTACTACCTACATGGAACTGACATGTTTCTGCAGCCTAGGCCTGTTTTCAAGCAACAGACTGATATATCCAACTGTCTCTAAACACAATATGAATGCCTCTCAGGCACCTCAAAAGCAGCATGTATAAAACTAAAGTCATCACCTTGTCCATAAGCTTTTATTCTTTATTCTTTATCTCTGTGAAAGGTGCCACCATACACCCAGTTACCCAAACCAGAAACTTAGAAACTATTCTCAATTCCTCCTTCCTTATCAATTCCCACAAGAAATTCTACTTTTCCCAAATATCTCTGAAATCCACCCATCTCTCTCTATTTCCTCCAGCAACTCTCCCAACTCATAGCACTATCGTCTGATGCCCTCTTGGTAAAGATCTTTCCATTCAACCCATTCTCCACACAGCAGCCACAGACATACATTAGAAATCACATCACATGATTTGCTGCTGCTGTTCAGTCACTAAGTCATGTGTGACTCCTTGCAACCCCATGGACTGCAGCACACTGGGCTTCCCTGTCCTCCACTATTTCCCAGAGTTTGCTCAAACTCATGTCCACTGAGGCAGTGATGCCATCCAACCATCTCATCCTCTGCTGCCCTCTTCTCCTTTTGCCTTCAATCCTTCCCAGCACCAGGGTCTTTTCCAATGAGTCAGCTCTCAATATCACATGATTAAAAAGGGCTTAAAACCTGTCAGTCACTCTTAGGATGAAGTCTAAACTTAATATGACTTTAAAAGTCCTTATCTTGCCCAGTCTACCTCTCCACACTCATGTTTTTTTATTCAAGTTGCCATATAGCATTCCATTACATGATTGCACCAGTTTGGTTATCCATTCACTTGTTTTTTCCAAAATGCTTGTTTCCAGTTTGGAGTTATTAGAAATAAAGCTGCTATTAATATTTACCTACAAGCCTTTGTCTGGACATTTATTTTCATTTTCCCAAGGCAAAGACCTCCAAGTAGGCTTGCTGGATCATACAATAAGTATATGTTTAACTTTTTAAGAAACTGTCAAATTGCTTTCCAAAGTGGTTTTTCAGTTTGCATTTCCACCAGTATATTGACAGTCCTAGTTGCTCTATCTTCTTGTCAACACTTTGAATCATCAGTCATTTAAATTTTAGCCTCTCAAGCAGGTATACAGTGGTTTCACATGGTTTTGAAACTCTACTGCCACTTTGAAATTCCAGTGGTTTTGATTTGCATTTCTCTAATGACTGAGGATGTTGAGTGTAATTTCCTTGCCATTATATATCTTCTTTAGTAAAGTACCTATTGATTTCATTTGCCCATTTTGTATTGGGTTCCTTAACATCTTATTAATGAGTTGTAAGTTTCTCTATATATTCTGATACAAGTCCTTTATTAAATATGTTTTGAAAATATTTTTTCCCAGTCCAAGGCTTTCCTTTTCATTTTTTTAATAGCATCTTTTGAAAAGCAAAAGATTTCAATTTTGATGTGGTCCAATTTATCTATTTTTCTTTTATATCACAGTCCATTCCCCCAGACACTGACTGAGGGCCAGTAACAACTTAAAGCATTTTCAAGTAGGTCACTGAGGATGTTACCAATTGCATATCCCCTATTAGTATCCCTTATGAGTAAAAGTGACAGCATTATCCCACTGTCCCACAGACTTCTACTGCCTTTTCTTTATTTATCAGAGCAAACCCCTTAGACAACAGTCGAGACTGGACCTGAGTCAATTACTCTCTTTTGGATACTATATTTTGACTTTTGGCCACAAGTTTTGGGTTTTTAAGTCTGACCTTCAGCTCTGACCGTGCCCAGAAACAGTTTAGTCCCCTAACCCAGTATGTCTCTCTCAAGTTACTGAATAATTCAACAGATATTTGAGTCTCTAATATGTGTCAGATACTATGTTAGTCATTAGGAATCCTGAATCTGGGCAGAAGGAGATTTTGAGTTTGATTTTTGGAGTTTGTTCTTGATGGAAATGGTAGCAACGTTCCACAGCAGTTGGAAATGTAGACCTGGAATTTGAGAAATAGAGTATATGAGCGTGCCAAGAGAGCAGAAGGTGGGGGCGGGGGGGGGGGGGGTGAGGGGGGTGAAGCTAAGCCTTGGTTAATAACCACACTAAAGAACATAGAAAAGAGACAGAGGAGCCTGGTGGGCTGCAGTCCATGGGGTCGCTAGGAGTCGGACACGACTGAGTGACTTCACTTTCACTTTTCACTTTCACGCATTGGAGAAGGAAATGGTAACCCACTCCAGTATTCTTGCCTGGAGAATCCCAGGGACGGGAAGCCTGGTGGGCTGCCGTCTATGGGTTGCACAGCGTCAGACACGACTGAAGCAACTTAGCAGCAGCAGTAGCAGCGCAATTTTAGAAGAGGAAGAGAAAGAGGAGGAAGGAGAAAGAAAAGAAACAGAGGAAGGCGAAGTTTATAAAAGAAGATCCAGGACAATGCAGTGTCATAAAATACATTAGAGCAGAGAATTTCAAGAAGGGATGAGAAGACAGAATTCAACAATGTCAAAAGCTGGGGGTGCAGGGCATTAAACAATGTCAGAAACTGCAACAACATGAAAGAAAATAAGAAATGAAAAATCATATCTTGAGATAAGTGAATGAGAATAAACAAATATTTTAAGACTGATTCAAAAGCAAATTATAGTAAAAATAACGGTTTTAATTTACAATTTTGAAACATTTAACAAAGTTTGCAAAATGTCTCTCAGGCCAAGTATCAACAGAGTGAAGCAGATGGAAAAGAAAGTGACCAGAAGTTAGCCAGCCAGCCAGTTTGGGGGCCTCAAGAAGAAAGGCATGTAGCAAGGAAAAAAAAAATTCTGAATTTTTTTTTTAGTTTTCTGAAATTCCTGCTATTGCTTAGGAAAAACACAACACTTCTTAAAAGTCAGAAAACATTTTCAATATGCTTAATTTTGCAGATATGGAAACACTACCCTAGAGAGGATTCAGTTGGAAGGAAAAGAGCCCAAAAAGGAAAAAAAAAAAAAAAACTGGATTGCCTAAGTAGCCAAGATCTTTCTTTGATGGCACTCAATGGGTGTTCTCTGAATTTACAATAAGGGGCTTCTAATTGATAAAGCTTTGATAGCACAAAAGGTCACCGTGGATTACTCAGCCCTGCTTTGCAACATACCGTGATCTTCACAAACACAAGCAATTAACCTCAATAAATGATGGCATGAGTCACCCCTTTCAAACACAGGACAACATCCTGAAGCTCCTTACTTGCAGTAAACAGAGTAGGAACTGGCCTTTGTTGTAAACACTTTTCATTCCACAGTTCAATTCACCTCTGAAGCTTGCCTGATATTTTTCCCATTTAACACAAATAACTACATGGGATCTAAGTCTATTTCTCCAGATGATAAGAAACCATATTTTTAAATAAAATCTCTGTATCATAAGCAATGCAAGTATGAACCTGCCACTTTTTTTTTTTTTTTTTTGGCTGCACCAGATGTTAGTGGCAGCATGCAGGATCTTAAGTTGTGGTCTGTGGATCCAGTTTCCCAACCAGGGATCGAACTCAGGGTCTCTGCATTGAGAATGTGGAGTCTTAGCCACTGAACCATCAGGGAAGTCCCTGAACCTGCCATTTTTAAAAAGCTCTTTAATTAAATTATACCATCCTATAACCAAGAATGCTTTATTGTCCTAATGATTTATTATTTTAATTCAATCCAATTGGTGAGAAAGGATTAGGTACCATTCTGTTGTAACATGTCACATTCCCATTCCAATTTTGTTTGCAATAAATGTGCTACAGTTCTTCCACTGGCAGTCAAGGAGACCTCATACAAAAGCAGCATTTACTTGCAGTTACAACAGAGCCAAGCAATACATACGCTATTTGACAGTCTGGAATATCTGTTTTCCAGCATTCATCTGGAGCTGTTATTGGAACCATTAAAATTATTTTTTTACAGTTTTTAAAGGCCCAAGACATATTAATTTGTCCTGATGGATGGTAAAATGCGTTCATGTAAAAGAAAAACAAGTATTACATAAAACATGACTAAACTGGTCAACCACCTCTCTTTACCTTTCTTTCAACTCCACATATTTAACTCATTCTCCATGGAAAATGGCAACCAATAAAAAAATAAAACCCCCATTTTTATTTACTTTTTACTGAGTGATATTCACACTCATTATCACAATGAGCAATGCCATTTTTGATCAAAAATAAGATTGAAACTTTTACTTTCACACAAAAGTAAACACAGATGCTCTGATAACGGTAGAGAACTTGGTACAAACTGCCTTGTTTAAAAGGCCCATTTAATGCCATATTTCATTAAGTATGGCCTAAATCAGACAAGCTCTCTGACAAGGAGCCAATCTTTATCTTTATTTAAAATCAGGGAGTGTGGCTTATCTGTCAGTATAAAAGACCTTACCTTCTTTGCACAGGGGCAGACGTTAAAGCTGGGGAGCAGGATGGGCCTTTTAACCTAGTCAGGCCAATCCAATTTACAGACTGTATCCAAAGGTTCTTTTATCGGTCATTTTACTATAGAAACAATGTTATACTCGCTGGTCAGGTCTCTTAGGAATCCTGTATAACCCGACATAGCTGTGCTAATAGTTTAATAGTACCAAATGCACCTGTGCTAAATAATACCATACAACTGTGCACAGAGTTTTTATGAGAAATTTCATTGGGACTGCCCTGGTAGCGCAGTCTAAGTAGGAACCCGCCTGCTAATGCAGGGGACATGAGTTCGATCCCTGGTCTGGAAAGATCCCACATGCCACAGAGCAACTAAGTCTGTGTACCACAACTACTGAACCTGTGCTCCGCAACAAGAGAAGCAACTGCAATGAGAAGCCCTACAAGGCGAGAAAGAGTAGCCCTGGCTCGCCACAAATAGCGAAGGCCTATGCAAGCAAAGATGACTCAGTGATGCCAAACATAAATAAATAAACAACAAAATTTTTAAAAAAGAAAATTCATTGAGAGCTCCAAGTTTTTATGCCTGTGACACAGCGTCTTGTAATACCCTCTTCAGTTCTTCTGGCAGACTCACTCCCTATTGAGCAATGGGAGTTGGACTTCCTTGCCCTGAATACAAGACACCAATGTTGGCCGGGAAAGACTGAGGGCAGGAGAAGGGGGCAACAGAGGAGGAGATGGTTGGATAGCACCACTGACTCCATGGACAAGAGCTTGAGCAAACTCCAGGAGATAGTGCGGGACAGGGAAGCCTGGCGTGCTGCAGTCTGTGGGGTCGCAAAGAGTCGGACACCACTTAGAGACTGAACCACAACAACAACGTTGGCCACTATTGTTTGGAGCCACCACGGTAGAAGGATCACACAGGTAGGTGAAGTCAGAGACTCGGATTGAGGGGTGAAGGTGTAGGACAGTGTCTAATTAAGGCTAGACAGAAGTCTCTCGCCAGCATACACTTCAGGCCACTCTCCTGATCTAACTTGTGAACCATCATGCTTTTCTTTCTGAGAATTACTCTGTCTGATTCACCTTCAATTGCTATTACCTGTTGCTTCTATCAAGGTTTCTCTCTTCCACCTAAGTCTGCTGCTGCTGCTACTGCTGCTGCTGCTAATTCACTTCAGTCGTGTCCAACTCTGTGCGACCCCATAGACGGCAGCCCACCAGGCTCCCCCGTCCCTGGGATTCTCCAGGCAAGAACACTGGAGTGGATTGCCATTTCCTTCTCCAATGCAGGAAAGTGAAAAGTGCAAGGGAAGTCGCTCAGTCGTGTCCGACTCCGGGCGACCTCATGGACTGCAGCCCACCAGGCTCCTCCATCCATGGGATTTTCCAGGCAAGAGTGCTGGAGTGGGGTGCCATTGCCTTCTCCACCCACCTAAGTCTACTGCACCGTGAAATAGCAGTCTCAGCTTTTCTCCTTTGTTCCTGTGTGTCCTTTTGAAGTTTCCTAAAGATGGTTATAGCTGTTAACAAAGGAAGTTGGGAAATAAAAGAGCTCTCCTGAATTTACTTTCCACATCTTTTTCATTGTTGTTAACTCAGACTAACCTGAGAAAGACAAAAGTACACCTGGATGATAACAGTAGATCTGGGGGACAAAACAAGGTATGAATGTGTTCTACAACATTCAAGCGCAAGCTAGATAACAATAAATGGATATGTTGGATGTAGGAAAAAAAATCTAGCTTAGCCTTCTAGCAGTCAAAGGTATCAAGATATTCCAATTCACATTTGAGAGACTGCCTTCACCCCCTCAACACCCCCAATGCAACCCTGAGGACAGGGTAAATCTCTTCTTCTGACCCTCAGTTCATCATGGTCACACATGATGGTCAATGCTTAAGCCCACCTGTCCAAAGACAGGCCACACCATTCACTGTGTCAGGATCTATTAAGTCAGCTTCAGAGACCATTTTAAGTGCTCCCTGTCCACAGCATCAACAAGTCCCACCTCAACTTCCCATCAGAAGATCTCACTTCAAGTGTAAAGTACACAGGCTCCATCTACTCATAAAGCTGTCACCTAGATGGGCACCCCACCCCAGTCTCTAAAAGCGAATCCCACTCTTGCCAGTTCTGTACCCCTAGTTCTCCTTAGCAAACACTCAGACTTCATGTTCCCATTGTACTCTCTTCCTACGTCTGTATCCCCAAAACAAAAACTTGGGTAGTGGGGTTTTTTTCTAGGTATCAAGAAACTCCTATCTTTACCCATGTTCTTCTTTTCAGACCTTCTATACTAAGGGCTGTTTACAACATCCTGAAGCTAAGAAGCCCAGAATCAGTATATACCAACTTCTGGGGATTGTGGAAAAAATTTTAAATTACATCAATAAATTATCCTGCCAAATATATTTCAGAGGAACTCCAAAACAGGTTTTTCTGTGGGGTTTTTTTATGATAAGTCAACTATAAACCAAGATGGAGACATAAGTGACACAGTGATAAGGTCTAACATCCATATAACTGGAATCCAAGAGCAGAAGGAGAGAATGAATAGGGCAGAAAAAAAGTCTGAAGAGATAATGTCTGATTATTTTCCAGACTGAAAAATACATCAAGATATAGAATTAAGAACGCCATGAATTCTAAGCAGGATAAGAAAAATATGACTACACTTAGGCACATCAACCAGAAATCACTAATTTCTTACATACGATGGTTTTGAGAGGATTCAATAGATAAATTCAATAGATAAACTGGATGCAGTCTCAAAAACGACAGACTGATCTCTGTTCGTTTCCAAGGCAAACCACTCAATATTACAGCAATCCAAGTCTATGCCCCAACCAGTACTGCTGAAGAAGCTGAAGTTGAATGGTTCTATGAAGACCTATAAGACCTTTTAGAACTGACACCCAAAAAAGATGTCCTTTTCATTATAGGGGACTGGAATGCAAAAGTAGCAAGTCAAGAAACACCTGGAGTAACAGGCAAATTTGGCCTTGGAGTACAGAATGAAGCAGGGCAAAGACTAACAGAGTTTTGCCAAGAGAACGCACTGATCATAGCAAACACCCTCTTCCAACAACACAAGAGAAGACTCTACACATGGACATCACCAGACGACCAACACTGAAATCAGACTGATTATATTCCTTGCAGCCAAAGATGGAGAAGCTCTACACAGTCAGCAAAAACAAAACCGGGAGCTGACTGTGGCTCAGATCATGAACTCCTTATTGCCAATTTCAGACTTAGGCCACTAGACCATTCAGGTATGACCTAAATCAAATCCCTTATGATTATACAGTGGAAGTGAGAAATAGATTTAAGGGACTAAATCTGATAGACAGAGTGCCTGATGAACTATGGACGGAGGTTTGTGACATTGTACAGCAGACAGGGAGCAAGACTATCCCCAAGAAAAAGAAATGCAAAAAAGGAAAATGGCTGTCTGAGGAAGCCTTACAAATAGCTATGAAAGGAAGAGAAATGAAAGGCAAAGGAGAAAAGGAAAAATATACCCATTTGAATGCAGAGTTCCAAAGAATGGCAGGGAGAGATAAGAAAGCCTTCCTCAGTGATCAATGCAAAGAAATAGAGGAAAATAATAGAATGGGAAAGACTGGAAATCTCGTCAAGAAAATTAGAGGTACCAAGGGAACATTTCATGCAAAGATGGGTTCAATAAAGGACAGAAATAGTATGGACCTAACAGAAGCACAAGATATTAAGAACAGGTGACAGGAATACACAGAACTGTACAAAAAAGATCTTCATGACCCAGATAAACATGATGGTGTGATCACTCACCTAGAGCCAGACATCCTGGAATGTGAAGTCAAGTGGGCCTTAGGAAGCATCACTACGAACAAAGCTAGTGGAGGTGATGGAATTCCAGCTGAGCTATTTCAAATCCTAAAAGATGATGCTGTTAAAGAGCTGCACTCAATATGCCAGCAAATTTGGAAAACTCAGCAGTGGCCACAGGACTGGAAAAGGTCAGTTTTCATTCCAATCCCAAAGAAAGGCAATGCCAAAGAATGCTCACACTACCGCACAATTGTACTCATCTCACATGCTAGTAAAGTAATGCTCAAAATTCTCCAAGCCAGGCTTCAGCAATATGTGAACCGTGAACTTCCAGATGTTCAAGCTCCTTTCAGAAAAGGCAGAGGAACCAGAGATCAAATTGCCAACATTCACTGGATTATCAAAAAAGCAAGAGAGCTCCAGAAAAACATCTATTTCTGCTTTATTGACTATGCCAAAGCCTTTGACTGTGTGGATCACAGTAAACTGTGGAGAATTCTGAAAGAGATGGGAATACCAGACCACCTGACCTGCCTCTTGAGAAATCTGTATGCAGGTCAGCAACAGTTAGAACTGGACATGGAACAACAGAGTCATTCCAAATAGGAAAAGGAATATGTCAAGGCTGTATATTGTCATCCTGCTTATTTAATTTATACACAGAGTACATTATGAGAAACACTGGGCTGGATGAAGCACAAGCTGGCATCAAGATTGCTGGGAGAAATATCAATAACCTCAGACAGGCAGATGACACCACCCTGATGGCAGAAAGAGAAGAACTAAAGAGCCTCTTGATGAAAGTGAAAGAGGAGAGTGAAAAAGTTGGCTTAAAGCTCAACACTCAGAATACTAAGATCATAGCATTTGGTCCCATCACTTCATGGCAAATAGATGTGGAAACAGTCGCGGACTTTATTTTTTGGGGCTCCAAAATTACTTCAGATGGTGACTGCAGCCATGAAATTAAAAGACACTTACTCCTTGGAAGGAAAGTTATGACCAACCTAGACAGCATATTAAAAAGCAGAGACGTTACTTTGCCAACAAAGGTCCATCTAGTCAAGGCTATGGTTTTTCCAGTAGTCATGTATGGATGTGAGACTTGGACTATAAGGAAAGCTGAGTGCTGAAGAATTGATGCTTTTGAACTGTGGTGTTGGAGAAGAGTCTTGAGAGTCCCTTGGACTCCAAGGAGATCCACCAGTCCATCCTAAAGGAAATCAGTCCTGAATGTTCATTGGAAGGACTGATGTTAAAGCTGAAACTCCAATACTTTGGACACCTCATGCGAAGAGCTAACTCATTGAAAAAGACCCTGATGCTGGGAAAAGATTGAGGGCAGGTGGAGAAGGGGTCAACAGAGGATGAGATGGTTGGATGGCATCACCAATTCAATGGACGTGAGTTTGAGTGAACTCCAGGAGCTGGTGATGGACAGAGAGGCCTGGCGTGCTGCAGTTCATGGGGTCACAGAGAGTCAGATATGCCTGAGCGACTAAACTGAACTGAACAAATAAATTTAAAAATTAAAGTTTTAGTAATTCTTACCTTTTGGACATACATACTCAGATTTATGTCTGAAATTATATTACATCAAAATAATAAAGTAATGCAGAAGTAGGTAGAAATAAAGAGTAAATAGGAATAAATTGCTAATCTTATCATGACTTGTTAATTGTTGAAGTTGAATAATGGATAAATCAATATATAAATTGAAGTGAAGGAGAAAGCCATTTGATTTTGTTTTTAATTGCAGTAAAATAAAATATTATTTACCATCTTAACTACTTTTTTTAAATTTTTACACTATTTTTTTGGCTATAATGCATGGTTTGAGGGATCTTAGTTCCCTAGCCAGGTATTGAACCCATTCCCTCAGCAGCAAAAGCGTGGAGTCCTAACCACTGGACCCTCAAGGAATCCCCCCATCTTAAACATTTTTAAGTGTATAGTTCAGTGATGTTAGGTATATTCACATTGCTGTGCAGCAGCTCTCTAGAACTTTTTCATCTTACAAATTGAAATTTTATACCCCTAAACAACACCACCTCATTTCCCTCCAAGTCCCTAAAAACTAAAATTCTACTTTGTGTTTCTGTCATTCATACTACTTTTTTGATACCTCATAAAAGTGGAATCATACAATATTTCTTTTTGTGGCTGACTTATTTCACTTACCATAACGTTCTCAAGGTTCATCCATGTTGTAGCATGACAGGATTTCCTTTCTTCTTAAAGTTGAATAGTATTCCATTGTATTCCTACGCCACATTTTGTTTATCCCATACTCTGTCAGTAGATACTTGGGTTGCTTCCCACCTCTTGGCTACTTTGAATAATGCTGCTATAATTATAGGTGTGCAAGTTCTTGAAGGTCCTGCTTTCAATTCTTTTGGATGTATAACCAGAAGCAGAATTGCTGATCATACAGAAACTTTATTTTTAATTGTAGAGGAATTGTCATACTGTTTTCCATAGCAGGTGTACCATTTTGATTTGCATTTCTCTAAGGATTAGTAAAGCTATCTTGCTTTCTAAAATAGACCCAAATGACTTATGGGAGTTGCTCAGTAGGTGAATCTGGAAGCATGAAGGGCATGGTTAGGTCAATACTATGGTTACTATACTATACTATGCTATATACACTATAGCCTCATCTACTGCTTAGAGTCCTGTTGATATATATGTGTTTACATGGTACAAAGTGAATGGATCTGGTTCTAATCTTGGTTGTTCAGATTGATCGGAGTAGCTGAGAGTGGCATATTCTCAGGGGAAATCACTATCAGTGAAGACAGAAGAGAAACAAGGGGTGGATATTGTTAGGAAACAATTCTCCACAAGTTTCACGTTTCTGTACACATTGCAAGCTGAGGCACTAACTTCCTTTGTTCTGGACTATCTGTCCAAGGATATCTGTACACTGAATAGCCTGGAGAGATCTTGGAACAGATCTTGACAGAGATAGTTCTCCATTTGAAGCTTCAAAAGACAATTAGGTTTACTGGCCATTATAAAAGCTTCAGGCTTCCTAAACTCAGGGTTTCTCTCCTGTAATGCAACTCACTGTGTATGCAGATGTCACCTGGCCCTCTTCACATCACCTTGGGAAAAGTGGGGCTCAGGGAACAGGCACAAATACTAATTCTTGGACTGTCGTAATTGCTGTGAGTAATAAACAACACTTTGTCTCTGACCCAGGAGTCAGAGCATCCATAAAACTGTGACAGGCTACCTTACTACCTTTGAAAATAGGATAAAAGCTCAGCTCTCTCACCATTTTTCACAAAAACATACAAAATAAAAGTAATAAAAATGATATACAGAACTTAAAAGATAAAGCAATGCTCAGAAAAATAAACATAGTCTCAGAAAATTCTATTAATGGTCAAAAAAATGAAAATGAATGAATTACGCATTCAGCTCAAGATCTTAGAAAAGGACAATAAAATAAACTTAAGAAAAGCAAAATAAAGATAACAGGAAAAAACTAAACAGAAAATGGAAAAAAATAGCAGAATGTATTTTTAATGTCAGTTCTAAAGATAAATACTTTAGATAAACATTCATGATTCTAACTTAAATGGAGAAAAAATTGTATTTTTTAAGTAAAATTTAGAAATAACCACAGAAGTAGAGAATATTAAAAGAACAACAGACTCCTTTGCTCACATTCATGAAAATAAATCATTTGCTAATAACAGTATCATTTTGTTTTAATGAAGCCAGCAAAACACTGATACCAAAACTCAACATATATTACAAAAAAAAAAAAAAACTATGTAAATCAATTAAATTATAAATGTATAGAAGGACAGGAGAGCCTGGCTTGCTAAAGTCCATGTGGGGGCAGAGAGTCAGACGTGACTCAGTGACAGAACAACAACTCATAAATCTTAATTAAATCATTATCAAATGGAATTTAGCAGCACATTAAAAAAATAATACATTCTGGTCAGCTATGGTCATACCAAGATGATAGATAATCACTATTAGCAAATGTATTAATCTAATCCATCATATTAATAAGCTGAAAAGAAAAATCATAATCATTTCCATAGATTAAATAGTAGCATTTGACCAAATTAATTTCTATTATTTATTTTAACTAAGTAATTCTCAATAAAAAAGGGATAAAGTCTTACTTTATACAATTTTATAACATCATATACATCATGCTTAATTGAGAAATACCAAACGCATTTCAATTGACATTAAGAAAAAGAATGTCTATTACTAGCATGATTATTTAACATTTCTATAAAAGTATCAGCTGACACACTATTAGAGAAAGGAATATGAAAAATATTAAGATAAAATGAGTGAATAAATAAATAGCCTTTCTGTATAAAACAATGAGGGCCTCAGTCAGTTACAAAACAATGAAATATATTAATAAGATCCCATTTATTAAAACTATAGCAATAATAAGATTAAATGCCTAGTAATAAAATTTAGCAAGAACTGTGTCAAAGCTATATAAAGAAAAACTTTAAAATGCTACAAGTCACACATATGTAGAAAGAATAAATGGAAACAATATGATATGACAGATAATAGTAAAGAAATGAAACAAATATTTCTTGGTGAAGAAATATTCAACAAATGGTGTTGAAATGGATCAAATTTTAATTTTTAATCATAAAGCACTAGAAGAAAACATGGAGAATGATTTTATAATACTGGAATGTGAAAGCCTTTCTAAATCATGAAAGAAAAACTAATAAAACCAAGTTCATGCAAATTAAAATACTCTACATGAAAAAAAAGAGATTAAAGTTAAAAGTTAGGGAAAAGAATACAGCATTATTACAGCCTAAAGGCTAACTTCCTTTATACACAAAAAGCTCCGCAAAAAGACAAAGAATTCACTTGTGAGGGATAAATGATCAACAGGCACAAGACAATTTAAAGAAAAAGAAACATACGCAGCTTTAAATATATGAAAAGCTGCTCAACCTCACTCATAATAATGTCAATTGTCAAATGTCAATTGAAGTTTGTTATTGTTATTTAGTCCAACTCTTTGAGACCGCATGTACTGTAGCTCACTAGGCTCCTCTGACCATGGGATTCTCCAGGCAAGAATACTAGAATGGGTTGCCATGCCCTCCTCCAGGGGATCTTCCTGACCCAAGGATCAAACCTGTGTCTCCTGCATTGGCAGGCAGATTCTTTACCACTGAGTCAGTCACCAGAGAAACCCCAGTTGAAGTTAGGAGACACCAATTTTACCTAACAGATTGCTAATGATAAAAAAAGAAAAACCTACTGTTGGTGAAGGAGAACAGGCATCCCTCACATATTATTGGTACAAATGTGTGTGTGAGTGCTTAGTTGCTCTGTCATGTCTGATTCCTTGAGACCCACTGAACTGTAGCCCGTCAGAATCTTCTGTTCATGGGATTTTTCAGGCAAGAATACTGAAGTGGGCAACAATTTCCTTCTCCGGAGTATCTTCCCAACCCAGGGATCAAACCCACGTCTCCTGTGTCTCCTGCATTGCAGGCCAATTCTTTACCTGCTGAGCCATCAGGAAAGCCCAGAAATATAATAGATACCATAGGCAATTCAGCAACATCTACCAAAATTTTAAATGCACATACCTTTGATCCAACAATTCTGTTTCTCAGAATATGTCCTATAGATATTTTGTACACATAAAAAAATGACACGGAAAGACATCCCAGCAGAAAAATTTTTATGGCAATAGATTAAATGCCCCTTGATGAAAATTAGTTAAATAAATAATGGTACACCCATCCAAAAGTTCTGCTATGCAGCCATTAATAAAAGGGGCAGCTTCTTGTGTACTCATAAAGAATGATCCTTAAACTATAAAAAAGTAAATTAGAAGTACAGTAATACATGCTTGTGGAACAAAGTTCTGAGATTGCAAATAGATTTAGAATACAAAGTGAGTTGAGGCAACAATGTGTAAATTGATGTTCAAGATCAAGTAACAGGAATTCTGGCATTGTACTTTGGAGTCTAGAAAAGAGGAGTTAGACACAAAAGAAGTAAAATCAGAGTCTAGGGAAAGATGAGTCATATGACAGAAAGTTAGTGCCTATGGAGGAACACAGATTGTGAAAACTTTCCTGTCTTAGAGAAATAACTGGTAAGTTCTTAGGAAAAAAAACTTTAAATAAAAGCAACAGCTCACTGGATGATTGTAAAAATCTAATCAAGCAGGTTTTATACCATCGTTCCAGGCAGTTTCTATACAGGTTTTCAGATGTAAAAGACAGTATGTTTTGAAACTGAGCACAAAAATTTCAAGGGCCACCTTACTAATAGAATGTAAAAATCTCGCGGCTACAGAGGACCTAAAAAATAAAATAGGCTTGCTTATGTTGTTTGAAGATGGGTTACCAGACATGCATGAGAATAGTATGACCAAACTCTCTATCGCTATGGAAAGACTTTATTAGCAGAACCTAAGGTCTAAAGTTGCATTCTCCAATATGGTAGGCACTAGCCATATATAGCTAATTAAATTCACATTTTAATTAATTAAAATGCTTTTTTAAATAAAATTCAGTTCTTCAGTCTCTTGAGCCACATTTAAAATACTCAATAGCCTCATGAGGTAGTGTCTACTAGATATAACAGACAGAGCAATTTCCATTGTTCCAGAAACTTCTATTGTGGAGCACTGGTCTAAACAATAGCACAGGCGATTAGTTTCTTGATTAATACTGTCAACCTTTATTATTATTCATTATTAATAAATATCTTATTAATTGAAATTAACATTTGACATTCAGAAGTGGTATCCAAATAAGTATAACAGATGCACAACATATAGCAAAAGAATATATAGGAAAAGCGTATATCAAGGCTCTATATTGTAACCCTGCTTATTTCATTTATATGAGGAGTATATCATGGAAATGCCAGACTACATGAAGCCCAAGCTGGAATGAAGATTGCCGGGAGAAATATCAATAACCTCAGATATGCACGTGATACCACCCTAATGGCAGAAGGCAAAGAGGAACTAAAGAACCTAAAAATAAAGTCTGTCACTGTTTCCACTGTTTCCCCATCTATTTGCCATGAAGTGATGGGGAAACAGTGGAAACAGTGTCAGATTTTGTTTCTTGGGGCTCCAAAATCACTGCAGATGGTGACTGCAGCCATGAAATTAAAAGACGCCTACTCCTTGGAAGAAAAGTTATGACCAACCTAGAGAGCTTATTAAAAAGCAGAGACATTACTTTGTCAACAAAGGTCCGTCTAGTCAAGGCTATGGTTTTTCCAGTGGTCATGTATGGATGTAAGAGTTGGACTGTGAAGAAAGCTGAGCGCCAAAGAATTGATGCTTTTGAACTGTGGTATTGGAGAAGACTCTTGAGAGTCCCTTGGACTGCAAGGAGGTCCAACCAATCCATTCTAAAGGAGATCAGCCCTGGGTGTTCTTTGGAAGGAATGATGCTAAAGCTGAAACTCCAGTACTTTGGCCACCTCATGCGAAGAGTTGACTCATTGGAAAAGACGCTGATGCTGAGAGGGATTGGGGGCAGGAGGAAAAGGGGTCAACGGAGGATGAGATGGCTGGATGGCATCACCAACTCGATGGATGTGAGTTTGAGTGAACTCTGGGAGATGGTGATGGACAGGGAGGCCTGGCGTGCTGTGATTCATGGGGTCACAAAGAGTCGGACATGACTGAGCAACTGAACTGAACTGAACTGATGGGACCAGATGCCATGATCTTATTTTTTGAATGTTGAGTTTTAAGCCAACTTTTTCACTCTCTTTCACTTTCATCAAGAGGCTCTTTAGTTCTTCATCGCTTTCTGCCATAAGGGTGGTGTCATCTGCGTATCTGAGGTCATTGATATTTCTCCCAGCAATCTTGATGCCAGCTTGTGCTTCATCCAGCTTGGCATTTCACATGATGTACTCTGCATATAAGTTAAATAAGCAGGGTGACAATATACAGCCTTGACGTACTCCTTTCCCGATTTGGAACCAGTCTGTTGTTCCATGTCCAGTTCTAACTATTGCTTCTTGACTTGTACACAGATTTCTTAGGAGGCAGGTCACATGGTCTGGTATTCCTATCTCTTTCAGAATTTTCCACAGTTTATTGTGATCCACACAGTCAAAGTCTTTGGCATAGTCAATAAAGCAGAAATAGATGTTTTTCTGGAACTCTCTCACTTTTTCGATGATCCAGTGATGTTGGCAATTTGATCTCTAGTTCCTCTGCCTTTTCTAAAACCAGCTTGAACATCTGGAAGTTCATGGTTCATGTACTGTTGAAGCCTGGCTTGGAGAATTTTGAGCATTATTGTGCTAGCGTGTGAGATGAGTTGTGCAAACTACCGCAATTGTGCGGTAGTTTGAGCCTTCTTTGGCATTGCCTTTCTTTGGGATTGGAATGAAAACTGACCTTTTCCAGTCCTGTGACTACTGCTGAGTTTTCCAAATTTGCTGGCATATTGAGTGCAGCACTTTCACAGCATCATCTTTCAGGATTTGAAATAGCTCAACTGGAATTCCATCACCTCCACTAGCTTTGTTCGTAGTGATGCTTTCTAAGGCCCACTTGACTTCACATTCCAGGATGTCTGGCTCTAGGTGAGTGATCTCACCATCATGATTACCTGGGTTGTGAAGATCTTTTTTGAACAGTTCTTCTGTATATTCTTGTCACCTCTTCTTAACATCTTCTGCTTCTGTTAGGTCCCTACCATTTCTGTCCTTTATTGAGCCCATCTTTGCATGAAATGTTCCCTTGGTATCTCTAATTTTCTTGAAGAGATCTCTAGTCTTTCCCATTCTATTATTTTCCTCTATTTCTTTGCATTGATCACTGAGGAAGGCTTTCTTATATCTCCCTGCTATTCTTTGGAACTCTGCATTCAAATGGGTATATCTTTCCTTTTCTCCTTTGCCTTTCACTTCTCTTCTCTTCATAGCTGTTTGTAAGGCCTCTTCATGCAACCATTTGGCCTTTTTGCATTTCTTTTTCTTGGGGACGGTCTCTATCACTGCCTCCTCTAGAATGTCACGAACCTCCGTCCACCGTTCTTCAGGCACTCGGTCTATCAGATCTTATCCCTTGACTCTATTTGTCACTTCCACTGTATAGTTGTAAGGAATTTGATTTAGGTCACACCTGAATGGTCTAACGGTTTTCCCTACTTCTTCAATTTAAGTCTGAATTTGCCAATAAGGAGTTCATGATCTGAGCCACAGTCAGCTCTGGTCTTGTTTTTGCTGACTGTATAGAGCTTCTCCATCATGGCAAATAGATGGGGGAAAATGGAAACAGTGACAGACTTTATTTTCTTGGGCTCCAAAATCACTGCAGATGGTGACTGCAGCCATGAAATTAAAAGACGCTTGCTCCTTGGAAGAAAAGTTATGACCAACCTGGACAGCATATTAAAAAGCAGAGACATCACTTTGCCAACAAAGGTCCCTTTAGTCAAGGCTATGGTTTTTCCAGCAGTTATGTATGGATGTGAAAGTTGGACCATAAAGAAGGCTGAGCTCTGAAGAATTGATGTTTTCCAACTGTGGTGATAGAGAAGACTCTTGAGAGTCCCTTGGACTGCAAGGAGATCCAACCAGTCCATCCTAAAGGAAATCAGTCCTGAATATTCATTGGAAGGACTGATGCTGAAGCTGAAGCTCCAAGACTTTGGCCACCTGATGCTGGGAAAGATTGAAGGTAGGAGCAGAAGGGGATGACAGAGGACAAAAAGGTTGGATGGCATCATCAATTCAGTGGACATGAGTTTAACTCAGGGAGACAGTGAAGGACTGGGAAGCCTGGCTTGCTGCAGTCCGTGGGGTAGCAAACAGTCTGACACGGCTGAGTGACTGAACAACAATATTGCAAATCATGTGAAACAACTGAGGTTAGGATTGAAGGTTAAAAGACATAAAAAGCACTACATCCTGCAACTAGAGACGGGGGAAAGCACAAAAGTAGGCTTAGGGAAACAAAAACAAAAATCAGAAAGGTGTAGGAGAAGCAGAGAAGAAGAAGCAGCTGGTGGAGGGCTGTGAAGGTAGGGGCTGGCATAGCAGCAGAGGACAACAGTGAAACCTCTGAAGAACTCCTGTTCCACCTCTGACCGCAGCATCACCACAGCTGACCACTGCCACCTTCTCGAAATATTCTGTTCTCCTAGGTTCCATGGCTCTGAGCAGCCCTAGTTTTTTCCCCCCACCTAACCTCAAAATTTGGAGAACCTCAGCCTGGATCTCACACTCTACTCTTTGCTTCTCCTCTAAACCATTATTAAGGATTTAAATATTATTTGTACACCATTGTCTCTGATAAAGCTGCAAAAAAAAGGAAATTAATTCTCTTCCAACCTCCATTCATATATTCAAATGGCTTATCTGGCATGCCTACCTGAAGTTCCCTCCAGCATTTTTTGTCTAGTTAAGGGCCTCTCATAAATACCAGTAAGCATTACTTGGAGCACAGAGGAACTATTCACAACAGAAAGTCTGCAGGTTGCTTGATTCTCTTGTCCTCTAGCCATCCTGTGGGGAGGCTGCCCGGGCCAGTGAGGACCTGAACACACTGTGAGTACATCCTCCAGCAGAGCAATCCCGCCCCCTTCCACTACTGCACTTGGTTCTGTGGGTGCAAGCCCTATATTTGGGGCACCTGGTTCTCAAGAAACAGGTCTGCCAGTATTCAGAACAATCCTGGCATTCTTTGGGGGAGGGTAGTAGAGTGCAGCCTCTCCTACTCAGGGAAAAAGGAGCCAGGTCATTGCCAGATAATTCACAGGGGTGACAAGGTTGTCTCTACATACGTTTCAAGTTTATCATGTCTAAAGCTGCATTCTTTATTCCCTCTATCTTAAACCCTTTCTTGCCCTCAACTTGTTTCATCTCAAAAGGTACAAACCCATCATTCAAACTAGAAGTCATAGGGTTATCCTAGAATTCCCCTTCTCCTTAATTCCTTACATCCAATGGACCACCAAGTTCTATACAGCTGTATTATCTACTATTGGCTGTCAGCCACATGTGGCCACTGAGTACTTAAAATGGGGCTGGACCAAACTGAGACATGCCTAAGTATAAAATACACATCAGATTTTGAAGACTTAGTACAAAAAAGAGAAAGGCAACTAATAACTTTTATATTGATTTTCTGTTCAAGTGATATTTTTAATATATTGGGTTAAATAAAATATATTATTAAAATTAATCTATTTCCTTTTACTTTTTTAATACGGTCATGAGAAATTTTTAAATATACATTTGGCTTATATTTGTGGCTCACATTATATTCCTATTGGATAGTGGTGCTATAGAGTCACCATCTACTGTCACCACACTGAAGGTTAGCACCTTCACCCCGGTCACCATCGTTTCTTGCCTGAACTACTACAATGGCCTTCTTATTAATCTTCATGCTTCTCCAATGGGTCCACTCTGATTCTCTTTAAGCTATAGAAATTATTTTTAAATGTAAATATTATTATACTTCTAAATATTATTTACCTGCTTACTCTCTCTCAGTGGTTTCTTATTGTCCTTAAAATCCAAGTTTCCTATCATACAGACTTTGAGGCCCTACATTTGACATGATTCTACCTCTCCATGTGCCTGCCCATCACTATCACATCTTCTAAAGCCACTCAGCAGGCACTCACTATTCTCCAGCTGTACCCGGCATCCTTCAGTTCCAAAGACATACTAACTACCAGGGTCTTCACATCAACTGTTCCCTATGTCTGAAATATTCTGCACGGCTCTTTGGCTGTCTCCTCATTCAAGTCTCATCTTATATTCTCTATCCAAGAGCTCTGTTTCCTTCACTTTTCTCAATTTATTTTTAGTTATTTGCATGCTTAATGGCATTTCTCTCTTCCTCTGCTGGACTGTAAGCTCCATGACTGATAGAGCCAGGTCTGTTCAGCCTACCAGTGTTGATCAAGGAATTTATTTCAGGGGCAGTGTATAGAATATCTCAGAGTGCAGCTGCTGCTGCTGCTGCTAAGTCGCTTCAGTCGTGTCCAACTCTGTGTGACCCCATGGACTGCAGCCTACTAGACTCCTCCAACCATGGGATTTTCCAGGCAAGAGTACTGGAGTGGGGTACCATTGCCTTCTCTGATATCTCAGAGTAGGGGTTGGTTAAATGTGAAAAGATTAGAGGTTTAAAAAATGGGTCCAAGCATTGCCTAGAGAAGAATGTGCATGCTTAGTTGCTCAGTCGTGTCTGACTCTACAGACTCCACACACTGTAGCCCACCAGGCTCCTCTGTCCATGGGATTTTCCAGGAAAGAATACTGGAGTGGGTTGCCATTTCCTCCTCCAGGGGATATTCCAGATCCACAGATCAAACCTTCATCTCTTGTGTCTCTTGCATTGACAGGCTCATTCTTTACAACTGTGACACCTGGAAAGCCTTCTAGAGAAAAATATGTCAAAATTAAAGGTACTTGATACCAGAAGCTTCAATTCTGAATCATCTTTGGGAAAATTAGATTCAAATATATGATCTAGAAGTATTTAATGTCTTTTATATCTAAATAGTTCAATATTGGCCATGAAATCTAATCACTATTTTATCAGAATATTAATTTAACACAGGATTTGAAGATGATTCTCAAATAATACTTCTCCAAGTACTCCTCTTGCTTTCCTACCAGTCCTTTGATGACCTTCCAGGAACTTCTGTCATACTGAGTGGAAACAATAAAGGATTCCTTCACCAAGCTCTGAACATATTTCACATGGTGACCTGACAAACTCAGACCAGGCCTCCTTGGCAGCCAGTTCTCTTCCCTTGTTGTTTTGTTGTTGTTTTAGTCACTAAGTCGTGTCCGACTCTTCACGTCCCCGTGGACTGTAGCCCACCAGGCCCATCTGTCCAGGGGATTTCCCAGGCAAAAATACTGGAATGGGTTGCCATTTCCCTCTGTAGGGGATCTTCCCAACCCAGGGACTGAACTCATGTCTCCTGCATCGGCAGGCAGATGCTTTACCGCTGAGCCAAAAGGGAAGTCCCAGTTCTCTTCCCTATTGCTCTCACATGGCATATTCCCTTAACCACAGTGGAGCTGGGTGGTCAAGGCTCAAATTTATCTAAAAACAGATTATAAATGGTGTGTGATTAGAGAGAATGCGCATAGTACATTTATAAGAATGTTTAAAACAGTTACAATAATCCAGCATCAAACACAACAGTACATAATTAGTATTCAGCAAATATGTGTTAAGTTATTCATTTTATAGAAGAGAGATTATTTTTCACACATAATAATGCATATGCATAAGAAAGAAAAGACTAGAAAGTTATATACCAAAATATTATCAAGTGCTATCTCTGGAATATGAAGATTATAGGTACTTTGTGTGTTTTCCTGTATTGTCCAACATTGTGTAATTGTATGATTAGTATGCAATCAGGAAAAAATGTTATTTTTATAAACAAACCAATGAACTATCAAAGCTACTACTGCACTCTTCTAGGCTACCAAGGGCCTCAATTTTGGCAGAGACTTTGACTGTGGTAAATATATAAGTATTAGTCTGAATGGGAAAAGAAAGGAGAAGGGGTGAACTTATATTTCTGAGGGATCTAGTTGGTCAAGCCATTACGAGAGTGACTCCTCTGTTCACTGACTCTAGGGAAGAAAGTTGCAGAGTACAAAGCAAAGCTTATCTAAATAGGTACTAACCAGCTGCAGAGGCAGGAAGAGAAAAAGCACCCTTCCCTGTATGATGACCATTCTGTTCTAGAGTTTGTTGTCGAGTTTCCAGATGCCAGGTAGAGTGTGGACCAGAATTCAACTTCATGAAGGTGTGATGCAGACAGTAAAGACATGAAAGACAGCATTTAACTGCAGAGATTTCAAACTCTTTTGTAGCTACCATAAAAATGTAGGGCATGCACTGTACATACGGTGCTTTATATAAAGGTGTTTTACTTTTATTTCCAATCCTACCATTCTCTTTTACACACTGATCCTCAAAACTAAAACTGTTCAGCCAATGAGAGTTATCAATGAAGTCATCAAAACAGCCTGGGAGACCCTGGAGCACACACACTTGCATATGCAGGGTCTTCTCAACAACACAGAAACCAAGAGTGGTTAATAATGTGTCTGTTATATAACACTCTTACAACAAAATCTGATTTTCTCACTTCAGATGGAATCATTAAAATCTTTACTAAAAACAAATAAGCAAACAAACAAAAAAATCCTCAAGTTCCAAAAGAATGAAAGCTAACTAACCATATCAACTGCAATCATGTGGAGACCACACTACCTTATGTGAGGTTTTTTATACAGACATATAATAAACACCCCCCAAAAGTTCAAAGATGAAAATTAAACAAGAACAGAGGATCTGGCAGTACAACTGAAAAAGTTCAAAGACATCGCTGCATAATACTAAGAGTTGAGATTGTGTAACAAACAAGAAGAGAACTACAAACTCAGGTTAAAATGCAAAAAGTGCCCTAATCATATCATTTTGGAACTGCCTGAAACAACTGAACAGTAACATTTGCTTAAAAGGAAAGAGTAACCATTCAAGCAATATAGCTTTTGTGTTCTTTTAAGCACACACTAAACTATCAGGGGGAAAAACTGTATATGAGAGTATCAGTTTATTTCTTCCAGCTTGAGGCTGACAGAATCTACAAATGAAATGATCCCCTGCTAACTTTCTTGGTTTTTAAAGGATTCTTTACTTAGCTTGAATTATCAAGCCAGACTTACAGCTGACGTTAGAAAACTGTATAAGCCAAATTGCTGTCTACAGTTCCCCCTGCCAGTTCATGAACTTCTGTGCACAAGTACACTCGGGATGACTAGGCCTTAGTTTTAGTTTTTTAACAGTAATTATTTTTAGGTATCAATTAAATATATAATCTATAGAACTTTGAATTATTTTAATGTATACACTCAGCTAAACTTTAATTCTGTGCATACATTATCACATTTTAGCTAAATTAACAAGCTTTAGTCAAGTGTATCATGCTTACATGAAATGCAGTCAGATATGGCTTTGGTCAGGAGAAAAAGTTATCCTGAAGAAGCTGAGCAAGTCTGTAAAGACACATTCCCATGTGCTGGGGAATAATGAGGACCCAAGTGCATACTTCTGCCAGACACTTCAGCTGATGCTCAGAGTGTAACGACAATCAGTATTCCCCATCTGCAAGAATGCAAAAAGGAAAGAATGCCCCTAACTTGGGTCCATCAACATGAATCAGCCATAGGCATACTTATGTCCTCTCCCTCTTGAACCTCCCTCCCTCCTCCTAACCCGTCTCACTCCTCTAGGTTGTCACAGTAATCTTTGATGTTCTATTGTAATTGTTTTGTGGTGCCATGAATCATGCCCATATTAGGTGGTGAACTTAACTGATAAATGTTGTTTATGTTCTGACTATTCCATTGACCAGCTGACTCCCCTTCTCTTTCCCTCTCCTCGGGTCTCCTTATTTCCTGAGACACAATATTGAAATTAGGCCAATTAACAATACTACAATGGCTTCTAAGTATTCAAATGAAAGGAAGATTAACCTGTCTCTCACTTTAAATCCAAAGCTTAGAGAGGAAGACACAAGACAGACTGAATGCTAGGCCTCTTGCACCAACAGCTAAGCTGTGAATGCAAAGGAAATGTTCTTGAAAGCAATTAAATGTGATCCTCCAGTGAATACACAATGGACCAGAAAGTGACACAGCCTTATTGCTGATATGAAGAAAGTTTTAATGGTCTGGATAGATTATACCAGCCACAACATTCCTTTAGGCCAAAGCCTGGTTCAGAGCAAGACCCTAACTCAGTTCTAACTCAAAAAGGCTGCGAGAGGTGAGGAAGCTGCAGAAGAAAAGTTGGAAGTTAGCAGAGTTGGCTCACGAAGTTTAAGGAAAAAAAATGCTGTCTTTATAAAAGTGCAAGGTGAAGCAGCAAGAACTGATGTAGAAATTGCAGCAAGTTACTCAGAAGATCTAGCTGAGATAATTAATGAAGGTGACTGCACTAAACAACAGATTTTCAATGTTGATGGAACAGCCTTCTATTGGAAGAAATGCATTCTAGGACTTGCATAGCTAGAGAGAAGTCATTGCCTGGCTCCAAAGCTTCAAAGGACAGGCTGACTCTCTTGTTTAGGGAATCATGCAGGTAATGACTTGAAGTTGAAGTTCATTTCTCATTCCAAAGATCCTATGGCTCTTCCGGATTATGGTCCATCTACCCTGACTGGTTCCAAATAGGAAAAGGAGTACGTCAAGGCTGTATATTGTCACCCTGCTTATTTAACTTATATGCAGAGTACATCATGAGAAATGCTGGGCTGGAAGAAACACAAGCTGGAATCAAGATTGCCGGAAGACATATCAATAACCTCAGATATGCAGATGACACCACCCTTATGGCAGAAAGTGAAGAGGAACTCAAAAGCCTCTTGATGAAAGTGAAAGACGAGAGTGAAAAAGTTGGCTTAAAGCTCAACATTCAGAACACAAAGATCATGGCATCCGGTCCCATCACTTCATGGGAAATAGATGGGGAAACAGTGTCAGACTTTATTTTTTGGGGCTCCAAAATCACTGCAGATGGTGACTGCAGCCATGAAATTAAAAGACACTTACTCCTTGGAAGGAAAGTTATGACCACCCTAGATAGCATATTCAAAAGCAGAGACATTACTTTGCCAACAAAGGTCCGTCTAGTCAAGGCTATGGTTTTTCCTGTGGTCATGTGTGGATGTGAGAGTTGGACTGTGAAGAAGGCTGAGCACTGAAGAATTGATGCTTTTGAACTGTGGTGTTGGAGAAGACTCTTGAGAGTCCCTTGGACTGCAAGGAGATCCAACCAGTCCATTCTGAAGGAAATCAGCCCTGGGTGTTCTTTGGAAGGAATGATGCTAAAGCTGAAACTCCAGTACTTTGGCCACCTCATGAGAAGAGTTGACTCATTGGAAAAGACTCTGATGCTGGGAGGGATTGGGGGCAGGAGGAGAAGGGGACAACAGAGGATGAGATGGCTGGATGGCATCACTGACTAGATGGACGTGAGTCTGAGTAAACTCCGGGAGTTGGTGATGGACAGGGAGGCCTGGCGTGCTGTGATTCATGGGGTCACAAAGAGTCAGACACGACTGAGCGACTGAACTGAACTGAACTGTCCCTGCCTGTGCTCTCATAAATGGAACAACAAAGCTTGACAGCGCATCTGTTTACAACATGGTTTACTGAATATTTTAAGTCCACTGTTGAGATCTACTGCTCAGGAAAAAAGATTCTTTTCTAAATATTACTGCTCACTGACATTGCATTTGGTCTCCCAAGAGCTCTCACGGAGATGCACAGGCAATTAATGTTATTTTCTTGCTTGCTTATCACAACACCCGTTCTGCAGGCCATGGATCAAGCCATCATACATAGTGATTCATTCTAATATATCTGATTCTGATACATCTGAGCAAAGTAAAGCAAAAACTTTCTGGAAAAGATTCACCATTACTTTTAAGTGTAGTACAGCTGTATATATATATATATTCTTTTTAATATTCTTTTCCATTATGGTTTATTACAGAATATTAAAGATTCAGCATTGTATTAATAGATGACATTAAGAATCTTTATAAAAAATAAAAAAAAATTTTAATTGCAAAAGAAGAAACTTTTTGATTCACAGGAAGAGGTCAAAATATCAACAGTAACAGCAGTTTGGAAAAGACTGACTCCAACCCTCATGGATGACTTTGAGGGCTTCAAGACGTCAGTGGAGGAAGGAACTGCAGATGTGGTGGAAACAGATAGAGAACTAGGATTTGAAGTTGAGCCTGAAGATATGACAGAACTGCTGCAATCTCATAAAACTTTAATGGATGAGAAGTTGCTTCTTATGGATATATAAAGAAAGTGGCTACTTGAGATGGAAAACTATTCTTGTGAAGATGCTGTGAAGGCTGTTAAAATGACAACAAAGAATTTAGTCTATTAAATAAACAGAATTTAGTCTATTACATAAAGCAGCAGACTGACTTAAATTTTGAAAGAACTTCGACTGTGGGTAAAATACTGTCAAACAGCATTACATGCAACAGAGAAATCATGAAATGAAAAGTCAATTCATGTACCAAACTCCATGTTTGTTGTCTTATTTTTTTAAAATTCCAGTCACCCCAACCTTCAGCAACCACCACTCTGATCGTCAGCAGCCATCAACATCCAGGTAAGATCCTCTGGGACTCCCCTGGAGGTCCAGTGGTTAAGACCTTGCCTTAAGACCTCTGCCAAGGCAGAGGGTGTGGGTTTGATCCTTGGTTGGGAAGCTAATATCCCACATGCCTCATGGCCAAAAAACCAGAACATAAGACAGAAACAATACTGCACAAATTTAAGATTTTACAATAGTGAAAGCCACTCTGTTGTGTCCAACTCTTTGCAACCCCAGGCCAGAACACTGGAGTGGATAGCCATTCCCTTCTCCAGGGGATCTTCCCAACCCAGGGACTGACCCAAGTCCATGGCCTGCATTGCAGGCAGATTCTTTACCAGCTGAGCCACCAAGGAAGCCCAGATTTCAACAATGGTCCACATCAAAAAAACCTTAAAAAAAAAAAAAAAAAAGACCCTCCACCAGCAAAAAGATTGACTTGCTGTAGTCTCAGATGGTGGTTAGCACTTTTTAGCAATTAAGCATTTTGAATTAAGGTATATATTGTTTTTTTAAGACAGCATGCTACTGCACACTTAATAGACTAGAGTATAAACATAACTTTCATATGTACTGGGAAACCAAGAAATTCCATGTGACACACCTGACTGCAATATTCACTTCACTGCAGTGATCCAGGACTGACTCCACAATAACCTCTAAGATATGCTTGTAATTCACTTTTTTTTTTTTTTTTTACAAGAATTGACTCTTCCTCAGACTCAAACCTTAAGATAGGACATGTTTCAAACTATATATAAAAATAGATAAACAAGATCCAAATGTATAGCACAGGAAACTATATTCAGTATCTTGTAATGAACTACAATGGAAAAGAATGTGAAAAGGTATATATTCTGAATCACTTCATTGTACAACAGAAACATCATACATCAACTATACTTCAAAAAATATTATATGTGCATGTATATGTGTATTATATAATTATACATATATTTATATATGTGTACTTATATAAGCTTAATCTTATATAAAATACTTAATTATATAATGCCTGACAGACATTGCTCATTTGTTTCTACAAAGAATACAAAGGAAGTTGTCCCTCTCCTAACCCCCAAATAGGTACTGTATTTTACTTCTGTGCATCCCACACCCTCTTTGGCCACTGGCAACTGTCGTTGCTGTATCATCTCTCAAAAGTCCAGGTATAATCCTCATGACGAGCTGATGCCAATAAACTTTTATTTCCTCTGCCCACCTCCCTCAAGTTTCTTACAGACCTGTTAGAGACTTCAAACCAATTATCTCATAAAGAATTCCTAAACAAGTCAGAAAACAGGGACTTAAGGGGGTTTATATCCCCTTCTTCCTTCAAAGCCAGTAAAAATCCATCAAGTCCTTTCATCACATCACTCTGACCTCTTCTTTCCCCTCCCTCTTCCACTTTTAAGGACCCCTTTGATTACACTGAGCCCACCCAGATAATCTGGGATAAGCTCCCCATCCCAGGACTTAAACCATAAAATTTACTCCCAATCCTACTGCTGTATCTATACAATAGATTATTTTCCAACACATAAGAATGAAATACTGATACACAGCATAAGAATGAACCTTAGAAACATTATGTTAAGTGAAAGAAGCCAGTTACCAAAGGCCACATATTGTATGATTCCATTTATATGAAATGTTCAGAGTAGGCCAATTTGTAGAAAGATCAGTGGTTGCTTAGGGCTGGGAAGAAAATGGCAACCCACTCCAGTATTCTTGCCTGGGAAATCCCATGGACACAGGAGCCTGGTGGGCTTCAGTCCATGGGGTCACAAACGAGCTGGGCACAACTGAGCAACTAAACAGGGCTAGGAAAGCAGGAGGGGGATAATGGGGATTGAGTGCTAATGTGCACAGGATTTCCTTTTAAAGGGCATGAACACATTTTAAAGTTAGACTGCAGTGATTATTGCACAGCACAATGAATATTTTTAAAAGCTGCATACTTTGAATTGTATAATATGGGAATGATGTCTTTAAAATGCTACTGTAACTATTTATTCTGGCTACCACTGAACAGTTATTGTGTGCAAGAAACCTTAGAGGCCCTGTATCACCTGATTCTTAACTCTGGGAAGTCCATTTCTCATCTTATAGATGAGAAAATAGGTTCAGTAAAATTAAAATATTTACACAAAGTTACAGAGCTAATCAGGAACAGTGCCCAGATATATTTCTCTAAAGAAATGTCTCTAAAGTCCATGTTTTCTAAATTATGCCATGTTTGCCATCAAATAGTTTATTGGAAATAGTTGAGTATCATTTACATACAAATGGCCTTGAAAAAACAAGCATTTTGTTACTATCACTGGTGGGAATAAAATTTTTTGAGGTATCAATGATAAAAAATAAGGCTTAACACAGGGAACTATACCCATTATCTTGGGGGGTGTGTGTGTGTGTATCATATGTATCTATAATGGAGTATAATCTGAAAAAAAATAATATTGAATCATTATTCCGTGATCATGAAACTGAATACTGTAAAACAACTATATTTCAATAAAAGAAAAAAATGCTTCCAAGGTTAAGCATCATTTGTTACTTAATTTAAAATCCGTACCTAGAAAACAAATGCCTCTGGAAAACAACTGAAAGTAATTACAGTCATACAATTGGTTCCTTCTCTTTCACTTTATGCAGAGCTAGACTGTGTATGTTTCAAGATACAGACGCATGTCATTTTTGAAATTAATGCCTCTAGAAACGTTTAGCTCTTTATTTATATTAGTAGAAACACCAGCAAATTACAAATAAACAAAAACCATTTCTGTACATTCATTAAGCAAAAATATTCCTTTATTTAGACTTACATTTAGCTTTTTATCCGTATATTTACAGGAATTTACAAACAGTAACTTACTAGCCATTCCAGAAAATTAAGTGGATGAAAAAAGTATAAGAGAAGAAATACAAATATAATACTAAAGGTATACTTCTTCACCTGAATTACTAAATTATCTACTTAATTGTTAGTCTGTTTGTTGGTGTAACAAATTATCACAAACTCAGTGGCTTAAAATAATGCAGATTTATTATCTTCCGGTTCTGCAGGTCTGAAGTTTGACAAGGGTCTCACTGGGCTAAACTCAAAGTCCTGACACGGCTGCCTCCCTTTCTGAGCCACTAGGGGAGAATGCGTCCTTGCCTTGTCCATTGTCTAGAGGCCACCTGCACTCCTTGGTTCATGTCCCCTTCCTCCTTCAAAGCCAGTAAAAGTGGGTCAAGTCCTTCTTCCATCACATCACTCTGACCTCTCCTTTTACCTCCCTCTTCACTTTTAAAGACCCTTGTGATTATACTGGGTCCAACCAGATAATCCAGGATAACCTCCCCAACCCAGGACCCCAAATTAAGGTTCTTAAATCATATCTGCAAAGTCCTTTTGTAATGTAACAAAACATATCCACAGGTTCTGGGAATTAAGACATTGAAATCTTTGGGTTAACTATTATTCTGCCTGTCACAGTTGCCCTTATCTTCAAAGAAATCAGGATATAGCCACAGTAAATTTAGCCTAAACTGGAGGAGCCATGAGGCATACTAACGATTTAAATGAAGTATGTAGAATTTGGGTGAAGAATTCCTCCTGTGTTGTCTTATTTCTACTGACACTGTATTCTGAAGATGAACTATAATTAGATACACAGAATAACAGGAGAAATAGGTTGCTATTCAAAACCATGATAAGAAATAGAAATATCCAAATCAATCTCTCAATTTTTAAACAGGAAGAGAAGCCAAAAAAACTTATTTTGCATTTTCTTTCTACACATTGTTCTGCCATAGCACTCAGCAATGACCATTAATTACAATAGCCACAGCCTATATCATAAAATTGGATGTGGTACTATTAATAATTCAAACTACAGAAGAGGTAGCTGGGAAGACTATATACTTGGATATACTGACAGTGAGTTTTTATGAACCTTTAAAATAAAATATCCAAAGGCACTTTACATTATGTATATGTGGTTAAGAATACAAATCTCTCCTTTTTGAAAGGTCCAAATTCAAAATGAATATCACTACATTAGAAGACTGACTTTTGCTTAATTCTCCAGGACAATGTTCTGCTCAATATATAACTTTTTCAATTTAGCATTATATCTTTTTTGACTCCAAGACAGAAGGCTGATGTTTGATGTACTCAAGTCATAGCCAACATTTACCAATTCTTTGATTCGACTTTTTAAAGTACTTATGCTTGAATCCAAAATCCGAGGATGTTTAATTATTTGTGAAATGTTAACTTCTTCTTCTATGAGGCAGTCTATTTTATCATTAAACTTTTTCTCTCCCAAGAAGATCATATCTGGATAGCTTAAAACAAACTTCCGTATCTCTTTTGCAGTACACCCAAGAGAAGAGAGTTTGTCTTTGATATTCCTGTAGCTTCTTCTCATACAGTCACTGGAAAGGTCTAGGATTTTAGCTCCTGGACCACATATCAGACTAAGCAGTTCCTCGTTGGTCAAGCAGAACGTGGACTGTAAAAATTCAATATTAGCCTTTATCCGTTTGGTGCTCTGAATTAAGATGAAAGGGTTTTTAAAAATTATCTTCCTGACAAAATCTGTGGGACCATTGTGACCCAACGACAAACAGATTTCTTGCAAAAATTCAACCATCTGTTTATTCAGATTAAGACTATTGGAGAAGGTACGCGGGGCATTGGTCAACAATCGACAAAGGTCTTTATGGGTCAATCCAACTGAGTAGAGGAACTTTATGTTATTCTCTAAGTTTAGGTTGTCACTGGACCGAAAAAAAGATTCAGGAGAACGTTCCAAAATATTTACAATTTCAAGGTCTGATGTCACAATTCTTCTCCACAGATCCCATCGATTTGAAAGACTTTCAGGTGTGCGAGTCATGGCTCGTGGGTATCTTGATATGATGCTAGCAATCACTTCTTTGCTGGCTCCTTTAGACAGAAGGAATGTCTGCAGGTCCTGCTCATTAGTATCTGTCCTGTTAAAAACTCCAGGCTGTCGCTTCCTTGCCATGTCAACATCTACTCCCATGGTAAGTAAGTTATTCAGCAGTTCTTCATTTTCCAAAGGTTCACTGTCTGCATTATCACATTTCTTACTGAAAGGCCTAAATGAAACTGATTTAAAGAGGATTTCTGTTGAAAATCGGATCATCCAACATCTTGAACCAAAGAGATAGTTACTTCTCACATACAAGAGTTTTCTTGGCACCATAATGGTCAGGTGGCCCAAACCTTTTGGAAAGCTGTATAAAACAACATATACAGTATTACACAAACAAACATGTTCAACAGCTGACAGATTATATCATGATCCTGTAGTGTGGTCATTTCTGTAAGAAAATACTAGAGATCCAGCTCTCCTGGTTCTGTGATAATCTCATCACCACACTCCCACTCCCTGGCTCACCATTCCAATTATCTGTGGGCCAGGGGCCACTTCTATTCTTAACATAAATAAAAGCAGCACACAGCAACAACACTGCCCCAGAATTATTCTTGCCTTTACTTGCTATTTGGTCCTGCCTGCATTGGCTACCCAAAACCGATTGCCCCTTTCTATCTCTGCTTTATCTAACTGCTTTCCAAAGCTTTGACTTATTTTTACTGACGCTTTCAATTCTGCCTTGTCTTCTAACTTCCCAGATTTTTGGCCTTGCATCTGCCCACAGATACCAGCCTTCTTTGCCTCTTATCACTTTTTGGTTATCAAACTCTAAATCTAGCCCTGAAAACCAACACTTCATACTATGTTATTTCCACCCTAAACACCTTTTTCTAGGTTCACGGTATTCTTTAAACCCATCCTTAATTCTTATCTTACATGGATCTCTAGTCAACAGCCCTGATCCCAATCTCCACGTCACTCAATTTACCCTGATGGGTTCACCCAATAATTCCAAACCAATTTTCACTTCATTATGACCCAGCTGGGATATTTCATACAGAGTCCACTACATGTGGAATTATACAGAGAAATGAGATGTACACATTTAAAAACTTACTTTTGCCATTCTCCTTCTTACCACCATTTTACAAAAGACTAACTCAGGGCTCTCTGCATCTGCTTCATAATACACATAACTTTGGTCAAAAGATTAAAACCTTGACAACTCATTTTCCTGATCATTTAGAAATGGGGCATAAAATATATGAACTTATACATGATAATAATCATAGGTCCCTACTAAAATGAATATCTCTGTTTATAGGAAATATTTTAACAGAAAAGTTTCTGTCTTGCTATCCAAATTGTCAGATGATTTATGCTCCTAAGTTGCTTATGGTCATAACACTTTTTTGTAAAGTGCTGTACATGATACTTCACCAGTACTTTCTCCTTTTCAGACTATATAGCTGTGACAAACTGCTCTTAATTTCTAATTACTTACAATGGGCTTGAGATGCTGCTTTCAAGATCCATATAGGAAAAGCTCCTCTGTGCCTGTCCTTTTAAATACTCCAATTTAACAAGAACTTGGATTATGCCTACTGGCAGGAAACATTCTTATAACTCAGATAATCCATTAATCCTCAAAGAATTAGGAAAAGATTCCAAAACTACAGACTCAGGTAACATTCGAACAAAATGCAGGTCACTCACAAAGTAAACAGGAAACGGCAAAAGCGTGTTTTAGAGTGCCCTATACCCTGAGTTCATTATTCTTCATGTTTCATTATAACATATACTCTGTAACTACATAATCTTCCAAAAATACATGAAGACAGAAACTTAAAAATAAGACCCTCCTAATTAAAGAATGAGGCTTTACCTTGCCCAGCTCAAAACCCTGTTCTGTTCCAGATGCTCAGGGTGACCTCTACTGGATAAAGGGACAGAACACTGACAGCTCTAGATACAACCAGGGCTTTCCAAAGAGTGGGTGTGAGATGATCCAATGGGATGCAGGAAGAATACAGTACAGCTCCAATTTATATTTGTCTTGGCCTTTTAAAATTTCTACTTTTTACATGTTTCATAATTATACAATATATTAACAATAGTACCATAAGACATGTATATAACTAGTCAATAAATATAAATATATTGGAGGTATATTTATAGACCTTTTTTAAAATTAAGATTGTATATGATCAAAAATGTCTAAGACTACTGCTTTAGACCACACTCTACTCTTGAGAAACAGAGCTGAATGAGTCACAGCAAGTTCAAAAGAAATTTCTGTTGATGACAAATTCAGAGGAAAAATATATGCCAAGTATCTTAACAAAAGACTAAGAAATTAAGACTTCTGGATGTATTATAGGTGGACTTGTCTTTGTGTATAATTCATTCTCCATGGACATACCTTTCACACAAATAAACAAGTCCAAAACCAACCTGAGCATCTTTCCCAGCCCCCAAACAAACAAGCCCTCCTCTAATTAATGAAATCACCATTACTCTCCTAATAATTACTCATAATAAAAAATGTGAAAGTAAGCTTTGCTTTTTTTTCTCATCCTCGAACCCACAGTCATTCATTCATGTAGACTCTGCTTCTTCAGTATCTCTGAAATCCAATCTCTCTACTCTTCGCAAATTCTCTCACTCAGACTATCAGTCGCTTAACTCGTTTCTCTAAACGAGTCACTCAAAAGTGTCCCCCACAGAACACTTATGAAACAAAGATGTGGTCATGTCCCTCACGCCCTGATTAAGACACCTCTGTAGCTCTCCCCTGGAAGGTAAAATCTTCAGACTGACCTTTCTAGCTATCTCCTCTATTCTGCAATCTCACAATGAAACACCATTGCCTATTAAGTCTCTGGTCCTAGACATCCTTGACCATTCTTGTCTTCCTGCCTTTTTAAACCCACTCTTTTTTAACGTCCATTTAACGTCTTTTAAAACTCCATTTTAACGTCCCATGATCACCTGGACCTAAAATGGTATTCCTCTTAAGATGGGGTATTCGTCTTCCAGTCCGTCACCTCTGACCCAGTTCCCTAATGGGGGTTAGGCCAGTGCTTCTCAGTCATTAATATACCTGCAAATCATCTGGGGAATCTCATTAAAATTCAGTTGACTTGACAGTTGTGGGGCGTGGTCCGAGATTTGCTCCAGGTAATTCTGCTGCCACAGTCCAGAAACCACACTTTGGGTAACAAGGAATTAAGCAGGTATCATAGTAATCAAGGCTATGGTTTTTCCTGTGGTCATGTATGGATGTGAGAGTTGGCCTGTGAAGAAGGCTGAGCACTGAAGAATTGATGCAAAAAAAAAAAAAAAACCCACTCTGTCTTTCAGAAAGGCTCATCCTCCTAAATCTATCCATAGTACAAGATTCCATTCAAACAGTATTTTCCCACAACTCTTCAACTTAACAATTACTTCAAGGAGTAATTACTTGTAGTAATTACTTGTAGTAAACTACTTGTTACAAGTAGTAACAATTACTTCACTTCACTTCAAGTGAATCATTTGTTTTATAGTAATTCATTACTAAGGAGCCTAAAATTAAGTATTCTATTTAAACAGGAAAAAACTGAACTGGCCACAAAAATTTGGTTTTGATTACAATATTATACATGAAAAAATTGGACCCCCCCCCCCAATATCAATAGTATGAACAGGATCAGCTAAACCTAACAACGATGGTAACTAACATTAACAACTGGTAAACATAGGAAAAAATAAGAATTCTAAATATCACTGTAGGAAGGGAACTTGGTACTGTCTATTGTATCTTTCAACCCAGCATTTCTACTTCTTGAAGATCATCCAAAGGAAATGAAAAACAAGAATGCACATTTGTTACTTCACAGGAAAAAAAAAAAAAAAGATGAGCATTATAATAGTTTGTGGGAGTAAAAAAAGAAGGAACCCAAATGGCCACCAAGAGTAGAATGATTAATAAATAGTGGTACATCAATACAATGAGGCTTCCCTGGTGGCTCAGACAGTAAAAAACCTGCCTGCAATGCAGGAGACCTGGGTTCAATCACTGGGTGGGGAAGATCCCCTGGAGAAGGGAATGGCTACCCACTCCAGTATTCTTGCCTGGAGAATTCCATGGACAGAGGAGCCTGGTGGGCAACAGTACATGAAGTCACAAAGAGTCCCACAAGACTGAGTGACTAACACACATCAATATAACATTACACAGCCTACTCTTTAAAAGGAGGCAGATCTAACACAATAAAAATATGTCCTAAGCGTTCTAAGTGGCAAATTGCTTAAGAGTATGGCTAGTATAATATCACTGACATGAAAAGGGGAGAGGGACATACATACACAGAGAAGGGATAAAAATAGGGTAAGTTGTTTTTCAGGTTTCAACACAAAAAAAGTTAAACCTGATAAATATCAATGTTATTTTACTCTTTTAGCACCCAATCTCCCTTCAAAATAATCTATTACACCTAGTATGCTGAATAAATATTTAAGCAGCCTAATGCAAGTAGTATCAACTGACTCAATCTATAAATTTCAAAAATAATTAATATTTTAAGTTATTTCCATCTGTCTCTCAAACTGACGTTTTTAATTATCAAAGCCATTATTCCAAGCATTAAAAGTCAAAGTTAACAAATACATGGAAAACCTCTGTACTTGTGAGGTCTAAGGGATAAAAGTGGGTTTATGTGCCCCTCTGCTCCACAATTCCCCGGACAAGGGGGCTTTTGATGGAAATGGGTAACCTCTGGTTACAGGGTACTGCGTTCCAGTTAGTCTTTTGACAAAACGAGCTAAGTTTGAACATCTTTACAGAAATGCATTTCTCACCTCATCTGTCTTAAGGAAAAAAGACTTTGCGTTCCTCCAGAAAAGCAGGAAAACAGTTGTTCCTAGAAACGGAAAAAAATAAAGGAAGGAGGACAAAATGTTGTAAGGACTCCGTTAATATAGAAAAAAAGAGATCAATCTCATTTAACAGTGCATACTGTTTTCGTAAAATGCATAATCTTCAGCATACTAAGCATCTCTCAGAGATATTGAGAAGAAAATGCTAAGTACAAGCCCGAGAATGAAGGGAAAAGGCAGCAGAATCACGAGCACAATTTGCAAAACCCAGAACTAACTGCTTCTCACACATTATCTTACTTAAAAGGTAGGCAACTTAAAAGATAGGCAATATTCCTAAAATTACAAAATGAGAAAAAGCGCCGAGCTCCCTTACTAGCTTGACTTGGTTGGTGGAAGCAAGGTTCGAACCTACGCGAGTCTGTAACTCAAAAACTCTACGGGTATTTCTACGGGTTCCATTTCGCGGGTTCTTCCGTCCCTTGTCCTCCGACAAAGAAAGTGAGCCAGCGACTGCGCGGGAATGGGACTCAGTTACACATCACAGCCACCCAGACCTGCTTCTTAAAAAGAAAAAGCACAGCAGCAGCAAGTCACCAACCTCAACCTGGAATAAAACAGGGCACGGGGAAAAGCCTTTCCTGGCACCTCTGCAGTCTCGCGAGAAACAGAGGAACGTAAGTGGACAGAAATAACTTCCGGCGATGAGATGCGCACAGAGATGACGTCACGCGTCTGGACCCTCCTCTCCTTCGCGGCTGCGCGAAGCCTTTCACAGCCTGACGCTGGGTCCCGGCAGGGGGCAGCAGGAGACCGCGGTGAGCGCCTCCGGGAGTATTTCAGGGGGCGGAATGGGACTCGGAGCCTTCCAGCCACGCAGCCAGAGGCTCTGACTTGCTGCTAGAAAGCGACATGCAATGGGAAAATCATTATATACATGAATTTTGCAGCGTGATAGGTTGATTACGCTTATTTATGTGATTAACATGATGTAGATGAACACTTCAGCGTTTCATTTCAGTTCTGTTCAGTCGCTCAGTCATGTCCAATACTGAGACCACATCGACTGCAGCATGCCAGGCCTCCCTGTCCATCACCAACTCCCAGAGTTTACTCAAACTCATGTCCTTTGAGTCGGTGATGCCATCCAACCATCTCATCCTCTGCCGTCCCCTTCTCCTCCCGCCTTCAATATTTCCAAGCATCAGGGTCTGTTCAAATGAGTCAGTTCTTCGCATCAGGTGGCCAAAGTATTGGAGCTTCAGCTTCAACATAAGTCCTTCCAATGAATATTCGGGGCTGATTTCCTTTAGGAAGGACTGGTTGGATCTCCTTGCAGTCCAAAAGACTCTCTAGAGTCTTCTTCAGCACCCCAGTTCAAAAGCATCAATTCTTCGATGCTCAGATTTCTTTGTAGTCCAACTGTCACATCCATACATGGCTACTGGAAAACCCATAGCCTTGACTAGATGGACCTTTGTTGACAATGTCTCTGCTTTTTAATATGCTGTCTAGGTTGGTCATAATTTTTCTTCTAAGTCTCTAAGGCCCTTTCAACATTGAATTCTATGATTCTGATTGTTTAATTTTCATCAGAACAGAAAGCAGCTACTTAAAGAAGCCTCCCCTAGATTAGTACTACAAGTGTAGATAAGATACCAGAGGAAGAAGTGAAAGGAGAAATGTCAAAGTTTGTACTTAAATCCTTTTGTACAGGGAAACACATGTGAACAGCCACCCCGCCCCACCCGGCCCCCCAGCCCCATTTTCGTTGATGAGCTACTTGGTAAATCCTGAAGAGCTACTTGGTAAATCACTAGTACTAATTCAGTCAGCCTTCAGGCCCAGGAGCAATTCTAGAGTGCTTCAAGTGCTTGCAATGCAAATTACTTATGGTTCTTTTGAAACTGTACTGAATTTAGGCTATTTAAATTAAAGTGTGGGGATTTCCCTGGTGGTTCAGTGGTTAAGACTTAGCTTTCCCAATGGAGGGGTCACAGATTTGATCCCTAATCTGGAAGCAAAGATCCCTCAAGGCGAAGCCAAAAAATAAATAATAAAAAATTTTAAATGAGTAGAAGTTTCAATAGGAAGTTAACTTCTGCAACCAGTGCACTTTTGTCCCCTGGGGAGGTGTCACCTTAAACCTTTGTGGTCCTGTCAGTCTCACTATTAACCCCAAAAGAGGGATTATACAGAGGCTAATGAGATAATCATCAGACTGCCACTTTCTTCTGAAGGAAGAAGATAAGTCCTTGGAAAAACGGAGAGTTGGGGAGACAGTTGATCCTAAATTCTACTGCAAGGAAGAATTTCCTGCATTCAGTTCAGTTCAGTTCAGTCACTCAGTCGTGTCCGACTCTTTGCGACCCCATGAATCACAGCACGCCAGGCCTCCCTGTCCATCACCAACTCCCAGAGTTCACTCAAACTCACGTCCATCGGGTCGGTGATGCCATCCAGCCATCTCATCCTCTGTCGTCCCCTTCTCCTCCTGCCCCCAATCCCTCCCAGCATCAGAGTCTTTTCCAATGAGTCAACTCTTCGCATGAGGTGGCCAAAGTACCGGAGTTTCAGCTTCAGCATCATTCCTTCCAAAGAACACCCAGAGCTGATCTCCTTCAGAATGGACTGGTTGGATGTCCTTGCAGTCCAGGGGACTCTCAGGAGTCTTCTCCAACACCATTACCCTCTTCTATGTAGGAGCATAGTGGTAGAATTTTCTTCATCCCATTTCTGCACCAATAAACCAATTAATGTTTTATCTTCACTCTGTCCCTTAGGTGACTTATAGCTGTTTTGTTGTCATCACCTTATCTTGAATTAACATTCAGTTTTATTGGTTTTTAAGCATAAAGATTTCCTTTTGGAACTTTGTTAATAATCAGTCTATCTGCTAAGTAGAACTATTTACCGCAGTTCCTCCAGGTTAAAAAAATTTTTTTTGTCCTGAAAAATTAGAAATGGTCTCTTTTTGTGAGTTTCTAAAATCTATTACTGCATGGAAGGAACTCCTGTATCCCAGTTAATATTTATTATTATATGTAAGTATATAAATTTATCTGTGTGTGTGTACTAAGTTGTTTCTGTCATATCTGATTCTTTGCAACTCCATGGACTGTAGCCCTCCAGGCTTCTCAGTCCATGGGGTTCTCCAGGCAAGCATACTGGAGGGGTTGCCATGCCCTCTTCCAGGGGATCTTCCCAACCCAGAGATCGAACCTGTGTCTGCTGTGACACCTGCATTGCTGGCAGTTTCTTTACCACTGAGCCATCAGGGAAGCCCATAAATTTATGTACATAAGTATATAAATATTATATCTTCAACCTATCTTACAATCTGAATGCAAAACAATAAAATCTTCTTTAGGAATTGTTAAACCTCAGACTTTAAGAAGAGCTTTGAGATTATGGAGCCACTGTCCTCTTCTTTTACAGATGAAACACTGAAACCCTCAGAGTAGAAGCCAGCAAGAAAATGCATGTCTTATACCTGCTTGATCAGTAAGTCTTCTGTGATCTATACGTCATGCTTTGTTGTTCAGTTCAGTTCAGTCGCTCAGTCGTGTTCGACTCTTTGCGACCCTATGAAGCACGGCACACCAGGCCTCCCAGGCCTCCCAGTCCATCACCAGCTCCTGGAGTTTACCCAAACTCATGTCCATTGAGTCGGTGATGCCATCCAACCATCTCATTCTCTGTTGACCCCTTCTCCTCCTGCCTTCAATCTTTCCCAGTATCAGGGTCTTTTCAAATGAGTCAGTTCTTTGTATCAGGTGGCCAAAGTATTGGAGTTTCAGCTTCAGCATCAGTCCTTCCAATGAACACTCAGGACTGATCCCCTCCTGGATGATGGACTGGTTGGATCTCCTTGCAGCCCAAGGGGCTCTCAAGAGTCTTCTCCAACAGCACAGTTCAAAAGCATGAATTCTTCTGCGTTCAGCTTTCTTTATAGTTCAACTCTCACATCCATACATGACTACTGGAAAAACCATAGCCTTGACTAGGTGTACCTTTGTTGACAAAGTAATGTCTCTCGTAGGAACTTAGATTATCAAAGATTATTTCAGACTTAAGCAACACCATGGTTTGTTTTCAGTGATGTCTTACAGAGATTAGTTCTTCTGAACATAAGTTCCATATTTCATATCTTAAATGCATATTATAAAATTCTGAATAAGAAAAATATAATAATGGTTGGATAAGAATGGTGTATTATTGATTCATTTTTTCCTTCTCATATTTTTGCAAAGAGGTTTACTCATTAAGGATTAAAAAATTTTTCAAATCCCCAAAACATTGTCATTACCTCCAGTAGGAGAAATGACTTGGTTGCCATTGGCATTGTGTTAGAATGGAATTTTTAAATACCTTGCTTGTGTTTTATTCATTATTCACTATACCCCCTACCCTGTTTTCAGAATGGGGGGATATGGTGAAAATCAAGACTAAGCCCTGCCCTCCTGGACTTTATTTACAAGGTAGGTCTCATTCTCAGCCTGAATGTCTGCTCATCTACATGCTTCCCCAAGATCACAGGTGACCCAAGGCTCTACTGCTGCTGCTGCTGCTGCTAAGTCTCTTCAGTCGTGTCCAACTCTGTGCGACCCCACAGACGGCAGCCCACCAGGCTCCCCTGTCCCTGGGATTCTCCAGGCAAGAACACTGGAGTGGGTTGCCATTTCCTTCTCCAATGCATGAGAGTGAAAAGTGAAAGTGAAGTCACTCAGTCGTGTCCAACTCTTAACGACCCCGTGGACTGTAGCCCACCAGGCTCCTCCATCCATGGAATTTTCCAGGCAAGAGTACGGGAGTGGAGTGCCATTGCCTTCTCTGAAGGCTCTACTAAAATGATGTAATTAAGAAAAGAAAGTGTGTTGGAATCACTAGGAACTGTGTGTGGGACACCAGTGGCAGGGAGTAAGCAATGATGAAGGAACAGAGAGGAAAGGGAATGAGGTGAAGTAGTAGCATGATAGAAGAGAATTTTTCCTAGAAACTGTTCTAAAGTTTTCATCTTTCTGAATTTTTATAAAGGCTAAAGTAACTCAATTTTTAAGTCAAATTTATATTGTCATATATCTCTTTTTGCAGTTCTCTTCCTTTTCTGCAACCATGGCAATATAAGATCATATATGTGTTTCTTTTTTAAAATAGAAGTATAGCCAAAGAATTTTCAACCTACCACACAATTGCACTCATCTCACATGCTAGCACAATAATGCTCAAAATTCTCCAAGCGAGGCTTCAACAGTACATGCACTGTGAACTTCCAGATGTACAAGCTGGATTTACAAAAGGCAGAGGAACCAGAGATCAGATTGCCAACGTTGTTGGATCACCAAAAAAGCAAGAGAGTTCCAGAAAAATATCTACTTCTTATTTATTGATTATGCCAAAGACTTTGACTGTGTAGATCACAACAAACGATGGAAAATTCTTCAAGAGATGGGAATACCAGCCCACCTTACCTGCCTCCTGAGAAACCTGTATGCAGGTCAAGAAGCAACAGTTAAAACTGGACATGGAACAACAGACTGGTTCCAAATAGGGAAAGGAGTACATCAAGGCTGTATATTATCACCCTGCTTATTTAACTTATATGCAGAGTACATCATGTGAAATGCTGGACTGGATGAAGCACAAGCTGGAATCAGAATTGCCGGGAGAAATATCAATAACCTCAGATATGCAGATGACACCACCCTTATGGCAGAAAGCAAAGAGAAACTAAAGAACCTCTTGATGAAAGTGAAAGAGGAGAGTGAAAAAGTTGGCTTAAAACTCAACATTCAGAAAACTAAGATCATGGTATCTGGTCCCATTACTTCATGGCAAATAAATGGGGAAACTGTGAAAACAGTGTCAAGTTTATTTTCTTGGGCTCCAAAATCACTTCAGATGGTGACTGCAGCCATGAAATTAAAAGATGCTTACTCCTTGGAAGGAAAGTTATGACCAATCTAGACAGCATATTAAAAAAAGGAGAGACATTATTTTGCCAACAAAGGTCCGTCTAGTCAAAGTTATGGCTTTTCCAGTAGTCATGTATGGATGTGAGATTTGAACTATAAAGAAAGCTGAGTGCTGAAAAATTGATGTTTTTGAACTGTGGTGTTGGAAAAAACTCTTGAGAGTCCCTTGGACTGCAAAGAGATCAAACCAGTCAATCCTGAAGGAAATCAGTCCTCAATATTCATTGGAAGGACTGATGCTGAAGCTGAAACTCCAATACTTAGGACACCTGATGCAAAGAAATGACTCATTGGGAAAGACCCTGATGCTGGGAAAGATTGAAGGTGGGAGGAGAAGGGGACGATAGAGGATGAGATGGTTGAGTGGCATCACCAACTCGATGGACATGAGTTTGAGCAAGCTCTGGGAGTTGGTGGTGGACAGGGAAGCCTGGCATGCTGCAGTCCATGGGGTCTCAAGGAGTCAGACACGACTGAGCAACTGAACTGAACTGATAGTTACTTTACAATGTTGTGTTAATCTCTGTGCTACAACGAGATGAATCATCTACGTGTATACATATATCCCCTCCCTCTTGGAACTCCCTCCCACCCTGCACTCCTCCTATCCTACCATCTATGACATCACAGAGCACAGAGCTGAACTCCCTGTGGTACACAGCTGGTTCCCATTAGCTACCTATTTTACACATGGTAGTGTATATATGTCAATCTCAATCTCCAAATCATTGCACCCAGCCACCCTTCCCCCCTTATATGTGTTTTTAAGGGACCTTACTTGGGATGGGGATCAAATTTGCAAGATTGAATGGATCTCTCCTTCCCTGGCCTCCTTTTTATTTGAAAGCTTGTTGCAGGCAAAGGACAGACTCTGGAGCCCTCCTTCCACAGGTTGTACTTAGACACTCAGGACATATGTTGAAAGTCAAGTACAAATGTAGTATCTGTGATGTATTCAGAAGCACCTCTGCCCTTTTATAAATAAAGTTGTTTGTTTGCTCTTGTTTGGGGTTTTTGTTGTTGTTGTTGTTTTGTTACTACGCCCAAAATACCTGCCTGACCAGCTCTGCCCAGGAAGTGTCCTTAGTTTTTCATGCAAATGGACTTCTAGCAAAACCACAAGCCTTTGGTTGACCACTCATGTTTGAATCTCAGAAAATCTGACTGAGGTCAGAGAGGAAGTGGTCATCCGTTCCCCCTCCCCCTACCCAATGAAACTGCACCCACAGACTCCTGGACTCAGTGGACAAATGGATCACCCACACCACATCAACTTCCCAGAAAGATTGCCAGCTGCCTACATGTCTCACTTGAGGGCCTTCAGAGGAACAGCAGGTCTCTACCCAGAACTCTCTTCCTCCATTCTCTTGCCTGGCATTGCCTGAAAACCAAAGAAAAATCTACAAAGCTTAAGGCTGAGTAAACCAGTAAAGTTACCCACATAGTCACAGGTGGTTAATATTCTTTGTTTGCAAACAAACAAACAAAAGAGCTAGCTTAATTTCCTTCCTTTGCAAAACAGTTGTTTTTAATAACGTTAGAGTTATACAGAGTTCCTGCTGGCAACTTTATTCTCTGAAATGTGCCTAACCAGAATCTAGAAAGACTTCATCAATAAGTGCTCCCACTTCCAGGCTAATTACCTCAAGGGTCTGTGGCAAGGAACTGTATACTTAGCCTGGCAAAGTTGCTGATTCCAGACCTGATATTGAAATGGGAATCTGAGTTCTTGTTCACAGAGCCAAAGAATGAACTTTACGATCACGCAGACACTCATGGTAGTAAACATGCAGAATTTATTTTAGAGAAATGAGAAGTGCAGAGCTCTCAGGATAGACACTGAGACGGGGTGAAGTGCCCCGAAGGCAGGAATTACAGCAGTTTATATCTTTTCCAGTATTGATCTGTTTGTTTTTGGTTAACGTGGGTCCCTGACATATATGTAATTTCTAACCAATCGTTTTAAAGTCAACTATGTCTAGTTTGAATTTTTTTTTATTTTTTATAATTTGCTTTTATTTTTGATCCCCAAGTCCTTGACTTTTTATTAGACATTGAGTTGCCATCCCATGACCCTTTCTAATGACCCCAGGCCATTGTTCAAGGACCAGATGTATGGGGTAAGAGTTAAAGGTCTACCTGGTGTTTTTCTTCTTGATAAGTTGGACAGCAGTTAACAATTGTCCTGTCTTGGGTCTGGATGTTTTATTACCTACTAGATGAGAGAGGTATTTCTCTGAATGCCTGGAAACTGAAACAACAAGTATAAACTTTAGGTTAATGGAGCAAGATATTTGTATGGGAGAAAAATTTGACATTTTAAAAAAGAACCAAGGTCCCAGCCCTACACTAGCTGCCTAACAATTTGTACCTCCATATGATCCTGGGTTCTCAAGGTAGTTAGACTGCCACCATCACCAGAAAAGAAACACCATAATACTTGAGATTCCACTCAGTCTGGTGAGTTTAACAACCTTTTGGGTTGTTTGATCCTGCAGTACTCTGCCTTAAATTACCATGAGGCAGTTCTTCATCACTGGTAGAAAATGTTACATTACTGCAGAGCAGGGGAGCAAATATTCACAAGATGGAATAAAACCCGCTTTTTCCGAAATTATCTTCCTTCCTATTTACAGTCTATCTTTAAATTCCATCTTTAAAGATTTATTCCTTGGTATTTATAGCATGACAATTTTAAAGCAGAAACGTATTTGAAAGGGAAAACAAACTAAGCCAACAGTCAGCAACCAGCAACCAGTTCCTCTGGTTCTGCCAGCTGCACATGCTCTCTCATAAACCCAGAACAACCTTGAATTCTGCTGAAGTAAACCATGTCACCTGAAAACATGAATGAGCAAAATGGACTTCACTGCAGATTTTGTCCAAGGGGTTACTTACCACACCACACAGAAAAACAACTTTCAGATCTGTTGTTGGAGAGCCTGGCTCACATTTTCTTCCTACTGGATGGTCTTCAGGACTTCAAACTCCTCTCCCCACTATTTCACCCAAAGTCAGCAGTGCTCCAGGCCCATCTTCAGATCCAAACCCACATGAGGCTCAGTGAAATAAAATCCCACCTAGGTAACAGATCCTAGTCTTCTTAGTAGTGAAGAGGGATTCAAAATAGCAGATCATATTAAATCACGTCTTTAATAGTTAACAGTTATTGAATAGTTATTAAGTGTAAGGTCTTGTTAACCCTGCAAAGCATATTTTGTTATTCCTACTTTACAATTAAGAAAAGGGAGACATGAAGTGGTTAAATAAGTAGCCCCATATCACACACCCAGGAAGTAGGAACCAGAAATCAGATCCAGGCTATTGACACCAAGACTGAGCTCTTAATAATTAAATTCTATTAACCTCTATGGCTTACTCGCTCAGTTGTGTCCAACTCTTTGCTACCCCATGAACTGTAACCCGCCAGGCTCCTCTGTCTATAAGATTTTCCAGGCAAGAATACTGGAATGGGTAGCCATTTCCTTCTCCAGGGGAGCTACCTGACCCAGGGATTGAACCCCAGGTCTCCTGCATTGCAGGCAGATTCTTCACCAACTGAGCCACCAGGGAAGCCCTATTAACCTCTATAGCACCTAATAAATGCCTTCCCTAGTAAGTGAATAAAAATGTTGATTGAATAAAATTACTTATATTTCTAAGATGATCAGAAATATTCTAGCTCCTTATAGCTATTTTTTTCAGCTGCAAAAATTTATTTTTCTTTGTGAAATACCAAAATAATCCACCATAAAAAAGACTACATTATCTTAAATGAAAATGAAAATTGTGAGTATATTGCAATTGTTTGCTAGTTTTATTTTTCCAGCTTTATTGAGGTATAACTGACAAATTAAAGTTGAGTATATATAAGGTATACAACACAATCATTCAGTGTACCTATCCATTGTGAAATGATTACCACAATCAAGCTAATTAACACATCCTTCACCTCACATCGTTACTATTATGTATGGGGTGAGAACACATAAGATCTATGCTCAGCAAATTTTAAGTATACAGTACAGTATTATTAACTATAACCTCCTTGTTGTACATTGATTCCCATAAATATCTAAAGCTTTCTGTCTGGTATTAAGTGAATGGGTGAATAAATGAATGAATGAAGTGACTAATTTACTGACTAAGCAACTCAGCTTCCTCATCTAAAAATATTTTCTTTCAGTTGGTCTTTTGATATTTATGCATCACCAGGTGGGCACTAGAGAAACAAAGAAACTTAAGAAACACTCCTCGCCTTTATCAAGTCTAATGGAGATATTCATAGAAAAGTGTTGAACCAGATGTCACTGAAGGTCCCTTCCTGCTATAGGCTTCTGTGAGTCTACTGAGTAGGAGGTTTGCACCCCATGCACTGAGCTGGTAGATTTATGATCACATGAAGATGGCCCGTTCTTCCTCCCATCTTAAGCACTCAAATCAGTGAAAAGGAGATTTTAAATGACTGCTAACCTTGGCTAGATTTTGGGAAGGGGAGGTGGGTGCTGTCAAATAATCACCGAAGAGGTAACTTAGGGCTTCCTCTTCCCTGGTGGCTCAGAGAGTAGAGAATCTACCTACAATGCAGGAGACCTAGGTTCAATCCCTGGGTAGGGAAGATCCCCTGAAGAAGGGAATGGCAACCCACACCAGTATTCTTGCCTGGAGAATTTCATGGACAGAGGAGCCTGATGGGCTGCAGTCCATGGGGTTGCAAAGAGTCGGACACCACTGAGCCATTAATACTTTCACTTTTCACTTTCACTAGGCAAAATAGCAAAGATGGGAAGTCTTACCTTACTGCCATCCAGCCTTCCTCACTGAGCTCCTGATTCCTGTATCTGCTGAACAGCTAGTACCTCCTGCTTCCACCTGACTCCCTTGCACCTCACTGCCACACTAGGCAAGCCAGCTGAGCATCAAGAGTACCCTTCTCCAAAGCTGCCTGTAGAACTTCTCTCTTCACCCTCACCTGTGAGCTGGACTCTTGAGCTTTTCACCTCTGTATCCCTCATAACCTGCTGTTGTCAATGCTAGCTGCACATTAGCATCCCCTAGGGAGCTTTTTAAGTATTCCAAAGCCCAGCTCTCCACCCCCAGGGATTCTGATTTAATTGGTTTGACGGGAAGCCCAGACATTGGTCTGGTTTTTTTGTTATGTTTAAAACCAGTTTTGGTTTTCAACGGATGATTCTAATGGATAGCCAAAATTGAGAACTACTGTAGCTTTGAAACTGGAGTTGCTTCATTTTTACCAGCAGGTTAAAGCCCCCTCTGGATGCTGGGACCAGTTCTGTTTCTAGCCAGGGAAAATTCAAGGAGCCTTAGGCTAGCAGCTCAGCAACTCAGAGCTTAATCCCATGGTGGCCTTGGCTCCCATTTCAGTAATTACAGGCTGTTGTTCCTTGTGATTGAGCCTCTGCCCCAAAGGAATATGGGGAATCAAAGAAGGGGCAACAGTTGCTGGGCAGGCAAAACAGTAGGTGTTGAGGCCTTCCCACTGTGTCTGCCTCCCTTCCCCTGCTCAAACCACTGTAACAGATTTGACCAGAATAAACAGTATCACTTAGTGACAGGCACAGATAGGAAATTATCTGACCTAACATCACTCAGCCATGCCCATGTCAAGCTGCAAATTTTTCTCTTTATTTTACTACATCCTCCACTCTTAGTGATAATTTTTAATAATCTCTTGCCCAGAGACATCTCATCTTTAATCCCTTTTCCTTTATTCTCTCCCTGTCTTAACTTGAAACTGGTTATTTCAAGAATATTTTCCTCTCCCTTGATCCATTTTTACCTCCCCCACCACGACTATAACCATGCCTAAGCAAAAGACTATTATCAGTGGTGTATTTAAACCAGAAAAAAAAAGAGAAGTGACATTTCAAAGTGAATTTTTTTTTTGGGGGGTGTAAAAAGAAAGAACAAGCTCTAGAGTTCCTAAAAGCACTAATAAAAGCTCTTCACAATTCTCACAAGAGCCTGTATTCTTTTTACTCTCCTCTAAAGAAAATTTTTCTTCAGACACCAGCATTCAACATAAGTCATTTTTAATTGGTGTGTTGTTTTCTTTTTTGCTACTTGCTTCACTTGTACGCAGGTCAGGAAGCAACAATTGGAACTGGACATGGAACAACAGACTGGTTTCAAATCGGGAAAGGAGTATATCACCCTGCATATTGTCACCCTGCTTATTTAACTTATATGCAGAGTACATCATGAGAAACGCGGGGCTGGATGAAGTGCAAGCTGGAATCAGGATTGCCAGGAGAAATATCAGTAATCTCAGATATGCAGATGACACCACCCTGATGGCAGAAAGCAAAGAGAAACTAAAGAGCCTCTTGATGAAAGTGAAAGAGGAGAGTGAAAAAGTTGGCTTAAAGCTCAACATTCAGAAAACTAAGATCATGGCATCTGGTCCCATCACTTCATGGCAAATAGATTGGGAAACAGTGGAAACAGTGGCAAACTTTATTTTATTGGGGTCCAAAATCACTGCAGATAATGACTCTGGCCAAAAAATTAAAAGACGCTTACTCCTTGGAAGAAAAGTTATGACCAACCTAGACAACATATTAAAAACCAGAGACATTACTTTGCCAACAAAGGTCCGTCTAGTCAAGGCTATAGTTTTTCCAGTGTTCACGTGTGGATGTGAGAGTTGGACTATAAAGAAAGCTGAGTGCCGAAGAATTGATGCTTTTGAACTGTGGTGTTGGAGAAGACTCTTGAGAGTCCCATGGACTGCAAGAAGATCCAACCAGTCCATCTTAAAGGAAATCAGTCCTGAATATTCATTGGAAGGACTGATGCTGAAGCAGGGAGGTGATGGACAGGGAGGCCTGGCATGCTTCAGTTCATGGGGTCTCAAAGAGGCACACATGACTGAGAGACTGAACTAAGTGAACTGAACTTGTCTCACAGCTATTTGGGGTTTTACTACTTTTTTAACACTTCATTTTATAGACTCGTTCCAGAACATTAGCACCACCTATAATATTGTCTTAATTGAAAATTCTACTCTGGTACTAAAGTTTTGAAACCCAACTCATCTCTGAACCAAGGACCACATGAATGTAAATATCTAGCACCATGATGGAGGTTCCCTTCTCTAAGTAGTCTGCTTTTCCAGTGTCACAGGAGACAGGCCTTCAGGTTTGACAAAGGACAGGAATGAACATGAGGGCAGAGTTTATTGGCATCTGTTTCTGTTGGTAAGATTGATGACTTCCCAGCCGTCAGTGACATGGAGAAAGTTAGTCTCTTCTTCAGCCCACGAGAAGTGCTAAATATCATTTTCCTAGTACCAAGGAGTTTCATAACACACCATTCTTTGTACCCAGTTAATTACGGTGACGATCTAAAGAAGCAATCCCTATTGTAAGGTTTAGAACAATTCTCAGAAAAAGTACTTTTTAAAATTCACATATTTGTCTAGCTAAAGATAAGTGCTCTAAAATATGTTCATTTTTCCTGGCATTAAATATAAACCTTAGCTTGATTCTGTTCTCTATTTTGATCAGGCACTGTGATTCTCTGTGAACATTAGCAAAAGATAAAAAAGGTAGAAAGAGAGAGAGAACTCTCAAATGTTTTAAAGCACATAAAACAATTAATTTTTTCTATTGTGTATTGAATTATGTGTTCCGTATTGCCCTTGAGAATATCACAATCATGACTTATGATCTGTATGTATTTCTAGGACATATTTAAATTAGTCATTGTGAATCAGATAACCTAAGATCATTTAATTAATTACCTGCATTACCTAACCTCTACTTAAATTTCTTCTCTAGACATATTACTCCTACAGACTAAATTATTCATCTCACCAAACTTTCTAAGCTGACAAAACCACTTGCTTTCTAGCTTAGGTACTATTGTGAAAGCAAGTCTCAGTTCAACAAATACTTTCTCTTTTACTGAAAGATAATGGTAAAGAACCATCATGTCTAAAAATAGATACTTGGAGCTTAGAATCTGTCAGACCATATGTTGCACGACTCCAAGATCCAGGAAACAAAGGCATCCTTCTCCAGGGGGTATGTATTATTACTTTCTAGAGGATCGAGTATATTGACTGCACCGTCATTGAAACATACTTAGCAGAGAAGCAGATATGAATTCCTGGGGATGGTGGAGGGAAAACATTAGTTAATTGGCTCTGCATGCATTTGTACCTGTGTTGTGAGAATGCATATGATGATGTAAATATTTTTCTAGTGTTCTTGAGATTTAAGAAAATTACTTTTGTTCCTCATTGACAGTCATTGAAATAACCACAAATTATAGAATTTGAGGCAGTCTTCACCTCTAAGCAAGACAGCCTTTCACAGAACTTTATAAGATCTTTGTAATTCTTTTTCTATATTGAAATTTTAACATTTTTTTCTACTAGACATTATTTCATTATTTTAACCTTTAAAACTTCTTTTAAAACATGAGATAAGTTTTCAAACCTGTTGCCACGAATCTCTAAATATGTTTTACATATATGGTACACGTTTTATAGCATGTTACAAATTCTATATGGTGCAAACTCAACCATCTTCAGAGATTTAATTACAGTTTTATATTAGAATATCATTCTGAGACTGTATACATAGTACCTTGATGCAATTTGACCATTACTCAGTTTAGACTACAAACAATTCCAGCCTCCAAAGGGGGATTCTTTTATAATGATCAAATTTCCACTTCTCTTTAGACTGCAGAGGCCCAACTGCATTGCTGTATTTACAAAACCAAACACTTCTAAAATGTAAAGGTCAAGAGGCCCAAGTCTTCTCTAACTACTTAGAAACAATTGTGCTGGTAGTTATAAAGATACAAATGTCTGTTCTTTTTTAACAAAAGAACTTAAGTCCTCTTCAGTGATGGAAGTTATAGAAGAGGAAAGAAGAAATGAAAAGTAGTATCGGGCAGTATATTTATTCCAAGATATGAGTCTGTATGTGTACTTCCCTGGTGGCTCACAAAGTAAAGAATCTGCCTTCAGCGTAGGAGACCCGGGTTCAGTTCCTGGGTTGGGAAGATCCCGTGGAGAAGGTCATGGCAACCCACTCCAGTATTCTTGCCTGGAGAATCCCATGGACAGAAGAGCCTGGTGGGCTACAGTCCCTGGGGTCACAAAGAGTCAGACACGACTGAGCAACTTTCACTATGAGGCTATATTTCTTTTATTTTTTAAAATTATGTATGTGTGTACATATATGTATGTGTAATGTACAGTGAGCTTACACACATGATACAAAGATACAAAAGCAGATACAATAAAAACTTGTCTCTCTCCTTTTATTCAGTTACCCACTTCCCCTCTCTGAAGGACAACCTGTACCCAGGTTTGTGGCCATTCTTCTAAAATAAAATCCATGCATTTGCCAACATACATGTATAAATTTCCCCCCTCTCTCTCCTTTCACTCAAAAGGTAATATGTCATATGTACTCTCTTCTGCTCTTTGAGTTTTCACTCTTGAAGATTGTTCCAAATCCATCATATAAAAGTCATCACTCTAGCTACTGTCTGCATAGTACTCCACAGTACAAATATAGCATACTTCATCTAAACAATCTGTTAATAATGAGCATTTACTAATGTTTCCAAATGACAAATAGGCAGCAATAAATGTTTCATTTGCATGCATTTTGTGCTGCACATATGCAAGATTATCTGTAGAATAAAAACCTTGGTGTTGAGGTGATTGGGTCAAAGTGTGAGCATTTTTAATTTTGACGAACCAAACTACCCTCCATGAACATTTTGCCGGTTTTCACTGCCAGCAGTAATGTGTGAAATTGAAGCGATGTTTTTGGCCAGGACCCACTTCATATTTGTACTCCAGAAGAAATAAAAAAGGACAAATATATTCTTGTTACATGTTATGAATGTCATATATATTTTTATATATAGAAAATATAAAGTAAGAGCAAGCTGACAGTACATAGTAAACATTTCATGGTTTGTTGACAAGCAACAAAAGTATCATCATGTTACAATAGAGAATTTCTAATGAAAATTATTAAATCTTTCTATTTCTATTGATAATGCTATCACTAAACGTAATAAAGAGTTATTTCTAATAACAGTGACAACAGCAGAGGAAATATTAGATGATATTTCTAAAAGTTTAATAGTACATAAAACAAGTAAATATATCAGTGGATTGTGACTTTTAAAAACTTATTTATTATTAGATTACAATAATGGGTATCATAATGTCACAAGGCTCTTATTAGTCCTCAAATTTACAAATAGCTATTCTGGAAATACACCTTATAATTATTTTAGGGAGAAAATCCTTGGAGAAATATTTAATAGTGCTATAAAAATTCATAACTGGAAGACTAGGTATTATTACTACATTATTCATTAAAAAAGCTTTAAAAACTTATAAAACTAATAGCAATGATACAGAAAAACCAAAGCACATAGTTTTGGAGGTAAGAGCCTTAAGGAATATGAATGTAAAACCAGATAGTTCTCCTCCCAGCAAGGTTTCTACGGCAACCAGGTGACTGATCCATAAAAAGGAGAATAAGTATGCATTGGCACCAGCTCATATTGTCACTTCTAGATATTTGTAATGTAAATAGATTAAAATGTATTTTTATGAAGAATTGATGAAGTAAGCTTAGAGTGATCTGTTCTATAAAGTTTCATAACAATGATATGAGATATAAATTTTAAAATTGGACATAGTAATTAAACCCCCTTTTTAGGAAACAGGGCTTCCCTGGCGGCTGAGACAGTAAAGAATTCACTTGCAGTGTGGGAGACCTGGGTTTGATCCCTGGGTTGGGAGGATCCCCTGGAGGAGGGCATGGCAACCCACTCCAGTATTCTTGTCTGGAGAATCCCCGTGGACAGAGGAGCCTGGTGGGCTATGGTCCATGAGGTTGCAGAGTCAGAAATGACTGAGTGACTAAGCACACACACACATTAGGAAACAAATTCTCAAGAATTCTTAACCATCCCTTTATGATTCAAATTTTACTTCATTGTTCCAAATTTAAGCTCAACTGAATGTCAATACCACTGTGTGGATGTTGCTGATCATAAGATAAATTGGACTAAACAGTTCAGTGGCAAACCTTATTACTGAAACTCTAGAAGTGATTGAACAAGTAGTTTTAAAGACAAAGTCCCACAGAGCTAGTCATCACACTTAAATTGTGTCTGCAAAATGCAAAAGAAAACAATTTGGTCAAACAACTACTGGTCAAGTAGGTGAAACATAAAATCAGTCAAATGCATCTTTCAGCATCATATAAGGGACAAACTGCCACAGGACTGGATTTCACCCAAATATTTATCATGCTATCATCTTAGCCCAGTTCTCAGATGACAGCAGAAAACGTGGCAAAGAGCCCTTTAAAATTAACCTCATTGTGCACCTGTCATATATTTCACTGCTAGTGGTAAAGAATCCTCCTACCAATACAGAAAATACAAGAGACGCAGGTTCGATCCCTGGCTCGGGACGATCCGCTGGAGGAGAGAATGGGAATCCACTCCAATATTCTTCCCTGGAAAATTACATGGACAGAGAAGTCTGGTGGGCTACAGTCCATGGGTCCTCAAAGAGTTGGACATGACTGAGCACACACATAGACACACGAGTCAAAAGGCAGGACTGCAACACAGAATGCATGTCACATGAAAATAAAGTAGCTCGGCTCTTTAAGGAGAACGGGCCTGAAATGTATGAAAATGATTGAGTGTTTGCATTTAGCAGTAATAATAAATTTTCTGTCCTGATTCACTCACAATCCCTTGCTCATCACCACCATCACCATTAGCATACATCAGGTAGGTTTAAAATCAAAGGACCAGTTCTTCATCCTACTATCGTTGCAACACATTTCATGTCTGTAGTTATTTGATGTTGGCCATCTTAAGGTATTCTGGAATTCTCCACACTAGTAGCTTCTCTTTCAGGAAGGTAGCATTTCATATAGTTCAGGAGGGTACAGAGAGTTAATGTGATCTCTCTTCAGATAAACAAGTCTCCTTATACAAATATAGAAGTCAACCTCTGACTTTTTAGAAGCCTGTATCTAATCATGTGTTCCCCAGACGCTGCTACCATGGTGACAGAATAATTGGTAACATTCCGGGCGGCTATATTGTGACAGCTGGCTCCATTATTTCTTAAGGCAGAAAAATGTTTTAAAAAATGAACAACAAAAATTCAGTGTTTCTGAAGTCATTGCCCCCTTTCCTGTCTGTATAATGCTGAGTCAGCAAAACACACGATTGGCAACTAGATCAATACCCTATTGACATTTCTCATGTGCAGTCTCTATTGTTTTCTCCATCCTTATGTTGAGTTTTAAACTACTGAATTCATAAACAGGACATTTAGCCACCCTGACAACTAGTGTCTACACAATGAACCAAAAAATCATCCATACAGGTTGATTGGATTCAGTTATTAAAATAACCAGGATAAAGCAAGTGAAATATTTCCTTTTAGATTCTGTTTTTGAAGCAAGCATTACCAAGTGAAATAATTAACCTATTTTTTTCTTTATACTTTGTAAAAATATTCTGAGATGACAATGATCTACTTTCTATAGGTAATCAGAACTTCATAAATATTAGCTCATCTAAGTCTGATAATAACTCTACAAATGAGAAATTATTATCCTTGTTTTCCTGATGAGGAAATTGCAGCTCAGAAGAGTTAAGTAACCTGTCTACAGTTATAAAATTAGCCAGATTGTAGCAAAGCTGGCCTTGCAACTAGATATCAATTTCAAATACTATACTCAATCATTTGTGAGTGAAAGCAAAAGTGTTCCATAGATATTATTCTTCAGAGGATACAGCCAGAAGAAATTAATTTGAATCGTAACAGAAAATTGTGAAGTTTGTATAGAGAATGCTATTTTTCAATAAGGATGGGATGTGGAAAGAAACGTGCAGGGAGTTGCTATTACGGTATTGGTAATCTTCCAGTTCTAAAATTTGTTATATTACCATACTTTATTCCTTACACATGTGTTACATTTTTCAGTATGTATTAAAATATTACTTAATAAAAGTATTTTAAAAGAAATGTTGAAACAAACTAATTATTGAGAGATGTCATGAATATCTTAAAAAATAAAAACAGATATTTTCCCCTGGGTAACCTCAAAGTAATTAATGCGTGGGTTCCATGGAACCCATCACAGCACATACAAAAGTCCTGACCCAGTATTTACCTATCATGATTGTTTCTTTGCTATTTCTGTGTCAGAGCTCAAATGACTCCAATGGGTATTAGGGAAAATCTGCTCCTAAAATAAGATTAGAACAAAATGCTAAGAGGATTAATTTTCTTACGGGAAGGTCATTTTGATTCAAGTGGAGAGTTTTGAATTTGGATTTCAGTCTGCCTATTAAATCAACAGGTACCTTTCCTTGATATTAAGATACTAGTTTTCAAAATGGCAAATCATCATGACATTATCACGCTGAAGCCCAGATATGTTCATTTTCTCAAGAAGGGTTTCTTTCTGTAAGCATATGCATTCTGATAGAAGGCTCTTAGTGAAATGCAGGCTAATGACTTTGCTCTTATGAATGCAGGCTAATTTATAACTATTTTTCAGGACTATACCATTCTCGCAGACATCTGATTGATCAACCTTTACTGTGATTTGGTCTTATTCATTTAATTTTGTTTTAGCAGTCATGCCTGTAGTCATAAAATTATCAGCCCACAATCCCACTTTTCCGAGGTAACCATTGTCTTGTACCATTTGTGTTCAGCTCCTTTTATTATTTCCATAACTCTAAATGACATTTCTTCATGTTACATGAGCCTATTCAGTTTTAATTTTTACCTTTAGCAAAATTGCATTCACATAACCTAAAACGTCAAATAGTACTACAAAGCTTACAGTGAAGAGTAGGAGACTGTCAGGGTCCTGTCTCTCTCAACCTCTCATGCCCAGTCTAAGTTGGCAGCTTCTTTCAGCTCTTTTCTTTCTTTAGCTATTTATATTCTATATAATATGCTTAAGTGCTAGTTTCTGCTTCTACTTTAGGTGTTTGTATGTCAGCTTTTTACTCTGAAAAATTTGGATTGGGCTTCTATATACAATGTCCCCACATTCTTTTCTACCCATGGTTACAATTTTTAATCAAATTATTTGATCATTATTTTATATTATTATTACTGTGCAAATAACTAAGCCACATAGTGTTGTTTAGCCTCCTATTTGCTGCTAAGTCGCTTCAGTCGTGTCAGACTCTGTGGGATCCCATGGACGGCAGCCCACCAGGCTCCCCCATCCCTGGGATTCTCCAGGCAAGAACACTGGAGTGGGTTGCCATTTCCTTCTCCAACGCATGAAAGTGAAAAGTGAAAGTGAAGTCGCTCAGTCGTGTCTGACTCTTAGCGACCCCATGGACTGCAGCCCACCAGGTCCTCCGCCCATGGGATTTTCCAGGCAAGAGTACTGGAGTGGGGTGCCATTGCCTTCTCCAAGCTTCCTATTTATCTGTTACTAATTATTTCATGAACTCTCTTAACCAGACTGTAGAAGTCCTTTCCTTTGAGTAAATATGTATCAGGTGAGCTATTAGTTCTGGTTTTTAACTCAAAGACATCTTTCCTGGAGTCCAGGTCCTCCTGCTTCTGTATGGATTGATCATTCTCAAGACTTTCTGTATGACGACAGCCTAGAATTTTACTAATTATTACCCTAGGTCTTCCCTTTGCTTTTCCTCTTGTGTTGAATCAATTTTCCTGGAATCTGTATCTTCTTATTTCTTGGGGTATTTTTTCCTCCTCATTTTAATGAAGTCAGTCACCTGATAGCTGCCTAATAAAGAGTTCATGAAAATAATATTTTTAATATTTATTTTTATTTATTTATTTGTTTGACTGTCCCTGTTCTTAGTTGCAGCCTGCAGGATCTTTAGTTATGCCATGCGGGATCTAGTTCCAAGACCAGGGATCAAACCCAGGCGCCTGTATTGGGAGCCCAGAGTCTTAGCCACTGGACCACCAGGGAAGTCTCAAGAATAATATTTTTGGAATCTTGCAAATCTGAAAGCATCTTTAGCTTACCCTCCTTAACAGTTTCCCTTGAAATCCAGGGAGGCTGGAATTCATCTACATTTTTTATGGCACTGGTCTCTTGCCTTCCACTTCCAGTGTGGCTGTGGAGAAGCACAGTGTCAATACTGGCTCCTGAATCTGTTTTTCCCTGTGTGGGAGCCTTTATTAAACATACATTCACTCGTTCACAAGTACTTGTCGAGCAGCCATTATTGTGCAAGACTCTGTTTTAGAAGCTAGGGATGATAGCATTGAAAAAAAGAAAGGCATATATCCCTGCCTTTGTGGAACTTATATTGTGGGAGTGGGTGGGTGACAAATAATAGGCAAAATAAATGTAACATATGTAATATGTTAGATAGTGATAAGCACTCAAGCAGAGGAGAGTATGCAGTGTGAGGGGTAGAAATTTGGATGAGAAGGGCCCTACTTCGAGGGGAAATTTGAGTGAAGACTTGAAGTTAGTGAGGGAGCAAACCATACTGATGTCCAAGGGATGACATTTCTGGGCAGAGAGAACAGAGGGAACAGGCCTTGAGACAAGAGTGTCTGTCTATTTCAAGGAATATTAGGAAGCCAGTGTGGCTGGAGCAGATATACAAGGTACAAGGTAAATGGCCCTAAGCTCTTAGCAGTAAGATGGAGCTGGATCTTGTGAGAAGTTGGCTTTTTATTCTGAAAGAATGGGATACTTTTGGAAAAAAGCAGAAATATGGTTGCTGTCAAGGCTTCCCAGGTGGCTCAGTAGTAAAGAATCCACCTGCAGTGCAGGAGACGTGGGTTCAATCCCTGGGTCTGGAAGATCTCCTGGAGAAGGAAATGGCAACCCACTTCAGTATTCTTGCCTGGAGAATCCCCATGGACAGAGAAGCCTGGCGGGCGACAGTCCATAGGATCACAAAGAGGCAGACACCACTGAACAACTGAGCATGTGTACACGCATGACTGCTCTCACTTTTGGTACCTGGGTAAAAACATGGAGGGCAGAGGTGGGGCAAGCACTCAGGATGCTATTATGATAATCCAGGTAAGAAGTAATAGTAGTTTGGGCCAGAGTGGTGCTAGTGGAGATGTGAAAAATGATCAAATTCTGGGATATTTTGAAGGTAAAGCTAACAGCATTTGCTGACTTAATTGATGTGGGGTGTGAAAGAAAGGAATCAAGCATGACTCCAGAGTTTTTGACCTGCAAAAATGGAAGAAAAGAGTTGTCCTTATGTGAGGTGGAAAAACCTATGGGAGGAACAGGTTGGAAGGTATTTATCAACAGGTCAGTTTTGTCCATATTAAACTTGAGATACAAGTAGAGATATCAAACTGAGAATCTAAGGAGAAGTCCAAGCTAAGATAGAAATTTAAGAGTCATGAGTATCAGCTCAGTTCAGTTCAGTTCAGTCACTCAGTTGTGTCCAACTCTTTGCAACCCCATGGACTGCAGCATGCCAGGCCTCCCTGTCCATCACCAACTCCCAGAGTTTACTCAAACTCATGTCCATTGAGTCGGTGATGCCATCCAACCATCTCATCCTCTGTCATCCCCTTCTCCTCCCACCTTCCATCTTTCCCAGCATCAGGGTCTTTTCAAACCAGTCCGTTCTTCACATCAGGTGGCCAAAGTATTGGAGTTTCAGCTTCATCATCAGTCCTTCCAATGAATATTCAGGACCAATTTCCTTTAGGATGGACTCGTTGGATCTCCTTGCTGTCCAAGGGACTCTCAAGAGTCTTCTCCAACACCACAGTTCAAAAGCATCCATTCTTTGGCACTCAGCTTTCTTTATAGTCCAACTCTCACATCCATACCTGACTACTGGAAAAACCATAGCTTTGACTAGACAGACCTTTGTTGGCAAAGTAACATCTCTGCTTTTTAATATGCTGTCTAGGTCTGATGGTCATATGCCAGTCAAATACCTGGGTGAGATATCCCCTTGGTGAGTAGATACACATCCAAACACTGAGCCCTGAGGCACTTCAACAGTTAGAGATTGATGAGATGAAAAGGAATCAATCAAAGAAAGGTAAAGAGCCTGGTGGGCTGCTGTCTATGGGGTCGCACAGAGTTGGACACGACTGAAGCGATTTAGCAGCAGCAGCAGCAAGTGAATGTCACATGTCCCTGCAAGTCAGGTAAAGACGAGTCTCAAGGAAGTGAGAGTCATCATCTGTGTCAAATCATGCCGAGAGGTCAAGGAAGCTGAGGTTTGAGAGATGACCATAGATTTGGCATCATGGAGACCATCAGGGACTTCTGGTGGAGCAATTTTGATGGCATAATGGAGGTGAAAATAATGATTAGAGTAGATTTAAGAGAGAATGGGCAGAGAGAAATTGGAGATAACTGGAGCACTGCTGACAAGGAAAGGAGGAAATTAGAGGAGTAGCTGGGGAAGTGGGGGTTCCCTGGTAGCTCAGATGGTAAGGGATCCGCCTGCAATGTGGGACATCTGGGTTCGATCGTTGGCAAGATCCCCTGGAGAGGGCAATAGCTACCCACTCCAGCATTCTTGCCTGGAGAACGCTGTGGATGGAGGAGCCTGGCAGGCTGCAGTCCATGGGATAGCAAAGAGTCAGACATGACTTTCACTTTCACACATCTTTCACTTTGAGCTGGGGAAAGAAAGAGAAAGTTGGTTTTACACACACACACAGAGTGAGAGTGAGAGAGCTAGAGGGAGAAAGAAGATATTTGTATTCTAATGAAAAATTATCCTGGAGACAGAGAAAATTTGATGCTTTGGGAGACAAAGAGAAGAATTACTGGAGCAAAATCCTTGAGTAGGCAAAGGGGAATGAAATCTAATGCACAAGTGGAGAAATTTGCCTTTGCTCAGAGATTTCGTCAAAAGTAAAGGGAGGAGTTAGGACATGGGCCTCGTGACATGGATAGCAGGATCTTGTGGTGGAAGGAGTTTATGGAGGATCTCTTTTAGTTAATTCCAAACTCTTCCCAGCAAAAGAAAGCAGAATTATTAGCTGAAAGTTAGGGTGCTGCTGGCAGGTCGGGGTTTAATGAGAGAGAAGAGGTATGATGCAGTGATAGAGAATGAATCATGGAAATATGGCACACGTAATGTAGCATCAAGAGCCTTGGTGACACTTGGGTGCACATTATTAAAGTGAAACCAGTCAGCATGGTTTTTCTGCAGTCTTGTTTGTGGGGCTTGGGTAAAAAAAGTGAGTTTAGTGTTGGATCTAACCAGAGTTGTGGTTTTTTCCAAGTAAAGACAAAGAAGGAAGAGGAAACAAGATTGATGAGGATACAAGGTCTTTATGCCCAGAGTTCTATAATTTTTTCAGTGATTGCCCTTCATTCATTGTAGTAGGAAATCTATAGGCTCTCAAAGTGGAATGTCCTGCTTTTTAGCTCTAGAAAATTCTCTTGTATTATTTCTTTCATATTTATCCCCTTCACTTTCTCTTTATAACTTTCTGAAACTGCTACTAGTTGAATAGATCTCTAGTTTTTTAAATCTTTTCTCATGCATTTCTTTCTCTACCTCGTTTTATTCTACTTTGTAGGAAATTTCCAGAAAGTGAGCTTCCAACTCTTCTACTGAATTTTTATTTTCGCTATTCTTTTTATTTTCTAAGAGCTTGCTCTTGGTCACTGACCACTGCTTTTTTTAAGATCACCTCCTGTTTTTGCCTCTTGTACACAATCAATAACCTCTCTTTCTCTCTGGGGATAAACATTATAAGCACTTAAAATTCTTTTTCCCTTCACTCTCCACACTAGCTCTGCTTTCTCTAAGTTCTTTGTTTACTATGGCTTCCATTTTAAGTGTTGAACGTCTCCTTTGATTGTCTTGTAATTCTTGATTATCTGCTTGTGCGTGTGTGTCTAGTGGAGGGCTTGCTGACGAATGGGCTACTCTAAGGGTGATTTGCAGAACTGTTGATTTAGAGAGCATCCAACATGTTGATCCATTTTCTAAGAGTGGATTCTTGGAATACCCCACCTGGCAATATATGTCTAGCTTCCCATGCTCTGGAAGCCAAGAAGGAAAATGGGGGCAGAAAGGCTTAATAAATTCTGCTACATCAATTTGCCTTCTCACCCCTGATCTCAGCTGTTCCTGCTCTCTGCAGGCCTAGAACCTCTCTGATTCAGAATTTCTAGCTAGGATTTCTGGTTTCCAGTTCTGCATTTACATGAAAGTCTATCCTGACAAGGGAAAAACTGAACAGACTGAAAAGTCACGCTTCTTGGATCCCAAAGAGAAGAGGAGGATGCAGGGCAAACAGCTGCCCCCAAGACTGGTGGTGGTGCTGGTTTAGTCACTCAGTTATATCCGACTCTTTGTGACCCCATGGACTGTAGCCCACCAGGCTCCCCTGTCCATAGGATTTTCCAGGCAAGAATACTGGAGTGGGTTGCCATTTCCTTCTCCAGGGGAACTTCCCGATCTGGGGATCAAACCTGTGTCTCCAGGATTGCAGGCCAATTCTTTACTGACTGAGCCACCAGGGAAGAGATGGGTAAATACAGAGTCACAGCTTACCAGAGCAGAGATTCCTGGGTGGGAACAATTCGGGGAACCAGTGACAAGGTGGGAAAACCTGGACTGTAATTGATGAATTGCTGGAGACTCAGTGTGGACAAGTATGAGAATTTAAAATGCGGATGGTTATGTAAGCTAGACAATTGAGGCTTGGCCATTAAGTATGTATCTATATAAGACATATAAGAAATTAAAATAATTCAGTGGAGCCAACACTTCTTTATTCCTGCCTCTTCCCATTTTCCAACCCTGCAGAAAATTAACAGTTAATTGTAAATGCTTTTTCTATTTTCTGAGAATGAAGAAATTTCACATAATAGCAAAGCTTCATGATTTGAACAAGAACCATGTTCAGTTAAAATATTTTTATGGGAATTTTCTAAACATTTTGGGCAACTGGGTGGGGGAGGGAAGGTGCTAGTCCATTTTTATGATTTTGCTAAATGTTTTCTCAAAAAGCCTCTGATTTCTCCCTTGTTTGAAAAAAGGTTATTTTTTGAAACCACTTTATCATTGACTAGTTTTAATTAATGTTTTTGCAATTGTGCTTCTCTTGTCTTTTAAAGATTACAAAGATGAAATAGCAAAACTGAAAATATTCTAGTTACCTTTAGAAAGTTGCAGCGTAGATATTATTTATCATTATCTTTTGAATTCTTTGAGTCTCTGTATCTTAACAGATCATAACTGATCATTATTCTAGTATCTTGTGCAAAGTTTGACCATCATTTAAATATTAAAATGAGAACAGATTATAGAATGTGTCAAGCTACTGAAGTGCAGTGTGTACTACAAGAGCTATGATTAATAACTACAATATCTTTCTTTAGTTCAAAGTGAGGTTGTTTTTCAACTTTTATAAGGAAACACAGTTTTTGAATTTACAGTTTAAAGAACACCCTAATGAGGGTCAGAAATTGTCAAAGTCTTTCTCATATATTTGTTAAGCAAAAACTAAAAATAAAAAATGCTGCTTTAAACCCAGTCCAATTGTGATGCATTGTCCTGTGGTGGCGAGGAGAAAGTAAACAGAGGCATGGTCACAGACCCAGGGTCAAGGTCTGCCTCTGCATTTCATCAGCCCCATGACCTTGGGAGAGTTACTTAACCTCTCCGTCTCCTCATACCAACACAGAGATAGCACACTCGTCATAGAGTTGCAGAATTACGTTGAGATAGTGTACATGAAGGGGGCTTCCCTGATGACTCAGCAGTAAAGAACCCACCTGCAATGCAGGGGACGCAAGAGATGGCGGTTCAATCCCTGTGTCAAGAAAATCCCCTGAAGGAAGAAACGGCAAACCACTCCAGCATCCTTGCCTGGAAAACCCCATGGACAGAGGAGCCTGGCGGGCTACAGTCCACAGGGTGGCACAGTCAGACGTGACTCAGTGCACGCGCATGCGGTATGCATAAAACATTTAGTATTTGACTGATATGTACTTGGGAGTCACTCAACAAATATTAGCTGTCACGATTATTTTTATGGTGGGCAATTCGAACTTTTTAAAATAGGATAATTTCTTTCTATTTTGGCAACTGTAGTTTTGTTTCTTGCAGGGACCAAAATTTCAAAACAAAAGAATGTTATATTACATTGTGTTCTTTATTCTTATTTTCCTTCTTGTTTATTTTAAAAAACAATTCTTAAGTTTTATAAGTATACATTCTAGATTATCATTGTAATATTAATCAATAATGAGGAAACTTCTTTAATATGCCTATTTTCCCATGTTAGTATTGCTACAACAAAACACCATAAAGTGAATGGTTTATAATCAACAGAAATTTCTCTCTCATAGTCCAGGAGGCTTGAAGTCTGAGATCAGGATACCAGTATGATTGGGTTCTGGTGAAAGTTCTCTTCTGGGTTGCAGATTGCCAGCTTCTCTTTGTGGATTTCCCTGGTGACTCGGACGGTAAAAAATCCACCTGCAATGCAAGAGACCTGGTGTGATCCCTCGGTTGGGAAGACCCCCGAACTTCTCTTTGTATCCTTACATGGCCAGAAAGAGTGAAGGAGCTCTCCAGAATCTCTTTTGTAAGGGCACTAATCCCATTCATGGGGCTTCCCAGGTGTCACAGTAGTAAAGAATCCACCTGGCAATGCAGGAGACACAGGAGATGTGGGTTCAATCCCTGGGTCAGGAAAATCCCTTGGAGGAGGGAATGATAACCCACTCTAGTATTCTTGCCTGGAAAATTTCACGATCAGAGGAGTCTGGCGGGTTACAGTCCATGGGATCACAAAGAGTCAGACACGACTGAGGAACTGAGCACACGCTCACACGCACACACACACACACACAATCCCATTCCTAAGGGCTCTGCCCACAAGACCTAATTACCTACAAAAGGCCCTTACCTTCTAATACCATCATAACAAAGGTTAAGACTTCCACATACAAATTTTGGAGGGACACAAACATTCAATATATAGCCTTGTACTCAGACCGCCTGCATTACTGTCACATGAGCTGCTTGTTAAATGTACAAATTCCTGGGTCCTTTAGGCTCTGCTCAGACCTTCTGACCTAGAACTTTACATTTATAATAAATACTTCATGTAATTCATATGCACTTTAAAGTTTGACACTGTTATAGACAGTGTCAAATCAGGGAATCAACAAATGTAATCTGGACATTAACAAAATATCAAGTTTTTTTAAAGCTACTACAGAAATGTTAAAAGGTAAAAATGAAGTCACTCTTGTAAAGGTAAATCAACAAACTTTATAATCAAAATCATATCTATAGACTGAGATTCTATATTTTAAGTTAGTAAATTAGGATATTTTCTTTCAAAAAGTGGTACCATGCCATATCTCAGTTTATTTGTCAATGTAGATGTCATATTCAATTCCTTCAAACACATTAGGTCTTTCAAATGTTTTAGGTAGCTTTTATTAAATCATTGCTGCACAGTACCAAATGATATTCCAGTTATTGGATTAGAAACAGAAGTTTGTGATGATTTTTGATTGACAGCTTATTCCAACAGACTCTCTAGCAAAGTTTTATAGCCTGCTATACACACACATACCTACACACACACACACACACACACACACACACACAACACTTCAGAATTACCTTACATATCTTCAAAGAGGTGAGTTCTAGTCCTGATTTCTTGGGTGAATAGAAATTCATGTGATGATATATATCTTATCACATTAATTTATTTGTGTATATAAATTCTGGGGATATAGAAAGCATTCAAATATTTCATATTATTTTGCCCTTTTTAAAGTGGCACAGACTTTACATAAAAATCTTTGTTAGACTTTTAAAGATGCAGTGAAAAGTCATACTCTGTTTACCATTGGCAATGGAGGTTTTTTGCAAATACATACTGGGATGTAGGTAGCCAAAACATTATCTTCTGAGTTATAGAGTTACATGGGTACTTGCAAGACTGGGAAGTATATCAGGTATCATGGAAAATTGGAATCATGCCTAAATTCTCTCAGTTGACAAGGCATCTGACTTTCCAAGAAGGAGATATTGTAATTAGATCCATAAGTCACCATTCAAAATGAATGCTGAAACTGGTTAGAATTGTATGCCTTATTAATTCACAGGTGATCAGCTGCCTTTGTGTCTAGTCTTTTTAGAGGTCTACACATTAGTAGCCAAGCATAAACAAAGCTGGTTTTACTCAAATCCAGCACAATCTGTAGCAACTAGGGGCAACTTCCCTAAGAAGGGCATTTTAAGTGTTGTTCAGTTTTTAAGTTGTGTCCAACTCTTTGCAACCGCATGGACTGCAGCACACCAGGCTTCCCTGTCCTTCACCATCTCCAGGAGTTTGCTCAAACTCATGTCCATTGAGTCGGTGATGGCATCCAACCATCTCATTCTCTGTCGCCCCCTTCTCCTCCTGCCTTTGATCTTTCCCAGCATCAGTGTCTTTTCCAATTAGTCGGCTCTTGGCATCAGATTACCAAAGTATTAGAGCTTTAGCTCCAGCATCAATCCTTCCAATGAATATCCAGGTTTGATTTCCCTTAGGATTGACCTCTTTGCTGTCGGAGGGACTCTCAAGAGTCTTCTCCAGCACCATAGTTTGAAAGCATAAGTTCTTCGTCTCTCAGCCTTCATAATGCTTCAATGCTCACATCCGTACATGACTACTGGAAAAACCATAGCTTTGACTATACGGACCTTTGTTGGCAAAGCAATGTCTTTGCTTTTTAATATGCTATCTAGAATTGTCATAGCTTTTCTTCCAAGGAGCAAGCATATTTTAATTTCATGGCTGGAGTCACTGTCCATAGTGATTTTGGAGCCCAAGAAATTAAAGTCTGTCACTGTTCCCATTTTTATCCCATCTATTTGCCATGAAGTATAATATAGAGGGTATTTAATATTTCACAACCTCTTAGTGAAAACAGAAGAGACACTGTGAGATTATTTGAAATTTTCTTTCAGATTCAAAACTAAGTGTATCTTGACTTTAAAAACTACATGGACCCTTGATACAACTCTTTGAGAAACTCATTTAGATTATGTTCTGTGACTACTTGGTATCATGTAAATCCTTGAAGATCTGAAGGTAGTATATATTCTCTTCAGTATTCAATTGCAGTATATTAGGTTATAGGCATATAATTCCGTCTTGATAACAGTAACACTTTAGTTTCTCTAACACTTAATTAGGCCACTTCAAACAAGTTCTGATTTCAGAAGTCATAATCTTTTGAAACCTTAAAATTTAACCCAAAAAGTCCTCAATTCAGTTCAGTTCAGTCGCTCAGTCGTGTCCAACTCTTTGCGACCCCATGAAAATCACAGCACATCAGGCCTCCCTGTCCATCACCAACTCCCAGAGTTCACTCAGACTCGCATCCATCGAGTCAGTGACGCCATCCAGCCATCTCATCCTCTGTTGTCCCCTTCTCCTCCTGCCCCCAATCCCTCCCAGCATCAGGGTCTTTTCCAATGAGTCAAATCTTCACATGAGGTGGCCAAAGTACTGGAGTTTCAGCTTTAGCATCATTCCTTCCAAAGAAAACCCAGGGCTGATCTCCTTTAGAATGGGCTGGTTGGATCTCCTTGCAGTCCAAGGGACTCTCAACAGTCTTCTCCAACACCACAGTTCAAAAGCATCAATTCTCCAGTGCTCAGCTTTCTTCACAGTCTAACTCTCACATCCATACATGACCACTGGAAAAACCATAGCCTTGACTAGACGGACCTTTGTTGGCAAAGTAATGTTTCTGCTTTTGTATATGCTATCTAGGTTGGTCATAACTTTCCTTCCAAGGAGTAAGCGTCTTTTAATTTCATGGCTGCAATCACCATCTGCAGTGATTTTGGAGCCCCCCAAAATAAAGTTTGACACTGTTTCCACTGTTTCCCCATCTATTTGCCATGAAGTGATAGGACCAGATGCCATGATCTTCGTTTTCTGAATGTTGAGTTTTAAGCCAATTTTTTCACTCTCCTCTTTCACTTTCATCAAGAGGCTGTTTAGTTCCTCTTCACTTTCTGCCACAAGGGTGGTGTCATCTGCATACCTGAGGTTATTGATATTTCTTCCAGCAATCTTGATTCCAGCTTGTGCTTCTTCCAGCCCAGTGTTTCTCATGATGTACTCTGCATATAAGTTAAATAAGCAGGGGGACAATATACAGCCTTGACGTACTCCTTTTCCTATTTGGAACCAGTCTGTTATTCCATGTCCAGTTCTAGCTGTTGCTTCCTGACCTGCATATAGGTTTCTCAAGAGGCAGGTCAGGTGGTCTGGTATTCCCATCTCTTTCAGAATTTTCCACAGTTTATTGTGATCCACACAGGCAAAGGCTTTGGCATAATCAATAAAGCAGAAATAGATGTTTTTCTGGAACTCTCTTGCCTTTTTGATGATCCAGCAGATGTTGATAATTTGATCTCTCGTTCCTCTGCCTTTTCTAAAACCAACTTGAACATCTGGAAGTTCACAGTTCACGTACTGATGAAGCCTGGCTTGGAGAATTTTGAGCATTACTTTACTAACATGTGAGATGAGTGCAATTGTGTGGTAGTTTGAGCATTCTTTGGCATTGCCTTTCTTTGGGATTGGAATGAAAACTGACCTTTTCCAGTTCTGTGGCCCCTGCTGAGTTTTCCAAATTTGCTGGCATATTGAGTGTAGCACTTTCATAGCATCATCTTTTAGGATTTGAAATAGCTCAACTGGAATTCCATTTAATACACTCTGGAAGCATGGATTTATTCTTTTAAAACTCAGGTACTGATTTTGTTTGGAGGAGCAGCTTAACACAATGCAGTAAGACTTAAACTGGGGCCTGGGACTAATACTGGATAAGACTTTTGCTACCTAACCATGGAAATTCGGGCAAGTCACTTAACCTCTTGAGCCTTCAGTTTCTTATTCTGCCAAAGATAAAAGATACATCACTATGCTCCCTCCTATTTCCTTTTCATATGCTTTCACCTCTACTAATAGGTAAAAATAATCACTTTTTGGTTTTAGGGTTTAATGTCTCCTTTTTCTTCAGCTTAACCCTAATTACAAAGGATACTAGTTGCATTTGCAAAATAAGTTCAATTCTATGTCCCAGAAATATCTGTCTTGTGATGACTCTGAAATTGTATATGGATTTCTGGCACTGTGCAAGTGTCATTTAGCAATTGCTTCACGGGGAGCCCAGCGAGCACCTGAGTGAGGAGATGGGAAGGGCGAGGAGTTGGATTTAGGACTACGGAGTCGAGCTAGGGCAGATTAGGGAGGGCCTTGAGTGACAGGTTTAGGAATTTGAAGGTCCTTTTATTGTGCAGTAGAAAGTCATTTTATAATGGAATGACAGTGAGAGTTGTGTTTTAGAAGGCTAATCTGCTAGTTATAGACTCATAAGGACTAGCAGGTAATGAAGAGGAAGGAACGTGATATACCAAACTGGATCTTCTGAAATCTTCAAAATGTAAGATAATAGGGGTATAATTGACCATGTGGGCAGTGGAAAAAGAAAAACTGGGAAGGAATCAAGATGCCCTGGGAAAGAAACACAACGGGGCATGTTCCTGATAGATACGATGGATGAGGTAAAGAGGAATTCAAAATGTCTCCAAGGTCTCAAGTTGAAGAGACTAGAAGAAGAAGGTCATTAACTGAAGTAGAGATGCTTGGAAGTGTTACTCCTAGATGGAAGATTCTTGGGCATAGTTTTAGGCAGTTTGCATGGCAAGTGATGGTGAAGCATATTCAGTGGAAATGGTAGGTGAATGTCTTCTAATTAGGGAAGCAAAGCCGCGAAGATAGTCGTAGATGAAAGCTTTCTCTGAATAATTTTGAGATAACATTTTAAAGATAACATTTTATTACCATAGGATCATGTATCTGGATATTCAGTGTTTTGTATTAGGTTTGGAAAAATTCAAGGGAGTAATCAGTAAAACCCGTGGTGTTTCTGTTGTACAAGAACTGCTTTTGAAAAATTAGAAAGCTGTATACCTGTTTGTAAGGAATTACTGATGAGGCATTACTGACTCATTTTAAATCTGACTCATTTTTAAATGGCTTGTACAACAAAATACAGAATTCACCAGTGGGCGAGGTGCTTTAAAGAATAGGGTTGAAATTCAAAATACATCAGTCATATGGTATTGTTATTAAAGTATGTGTGACACACAAATAGGAATTAAGCACATAGGAAAACCCAAGACAATTGTACTATGGGGAAACACATAGTTCAAATATTTAATGAAAATCACTTGGTTAACTTAAATGAATTACATAGGATTTTGCAAAGATCCATAGAATGGCAACTAGAACGACCAAATGTATTTCAGATAGACCTTATGAGAAAGGGCTAAAGAAAAATTATGTAATCTGTAAGAGAAATGGTTAAAAACAAACTGTAATGTTCCTCCTCCTGAATTTAGGAGGTATATTTTGTCCAAGACAATATAAGAGAGAAAAACTATTAAAAAAAAATACAGAATGTAAGGAATTGCCTCAGTTGCTGCTGCAGGTTTTGTGAAGTCAAGGCCTATTGATAGATACTGGCTTCTAAATGAGATGGCAGGTAGGTTGTATCTGACCAATTTGTGAAAGATCAAATAACATGGAATGGCAATTATAATATACTGGTTGAGGTGGGGGAAGGATGGGCTTCCCAGGTGGTGCTAGTGGTAAAGAAACCCACCTGCTAATACAGGAGCTGCAGGAGCTGCGGGTTCGATTCCTGGGTTGGGAAGATCCCCTGGAGTAGGAAATGGCACCCCACTCCAGTACTCTTGCCTGGAAAATCCATGGACAGAGGAGTCTGGTAGGCTGCAGTCCATGGGGTTGCTAAGAGTTGGGCACGACTGAGCTACTTCACTTTCACTTTTCACTTTCCTGCATTGGAGAAGGAAATGGCAACCCACTCCAGTGTTCTTGCCTGGAGAATCCCAGGGGTGGGGAAGTCTGGTGGGCTGCCGTCTATGGGGTCTCACAGAGTTGGACACAACTGAAGTGACTTAGCAGCAGCAGCAGCAGAGCAATCTTTTGGAAATAGGTTGATATGATTACAAAATCCAAGATTCAAAAGCTGAGCAGTTATATGGGAGGTTATCTAAAGGTATTGATTTTCTGTCAGTGAAAATTCTTACACTTGGAGCAACAATAAAATGCTTCCTGAAAGAAAAAGAAAAATAAATAATTTAATATCTCATTTGTTGTTCAGTCACTAAGTCATGTCTGACTCTTTGCGATGCCGTGATTGGTGGATGAATCTTAACTTTCAATTTCAATACTTGGCCTTGACTAAGGAAGCTATTCAGGACCATTTTTAATTTAGAAAGAGGGGCTTTGTCCAAAGGACATTCAGTGGTAACTATGTAAGGAAAGGGCTTCCCTGGTGGCTCACATGGTAAACAATCCGCCTGCAATGCGGGAAACCTGGGTTCGATCCCTGGGTTCATTCAGTCCCTGGGCTGGAAAGATCCCCTGGAGGAGGGCATGCAACCCACTCCAGTATTCTTGCCTGGAGAATCCCCATGGACAGAGAAGCCTGGTGGGCTACAGTCCTTGGGGTCACAAAGAGTTGGACATGACTGAGGGACTAAGCACAGCACAGCATTTAAGGTAATTCTCCATGATGGAGAATATTCAATGAAATATTTTAAATTCTTTTGTTATAAATACTACGTCTTTAAAATCAATGTGTTAAGAGTCGGGGACATGACTGAGCGACTGATTTGAACTGAACTGAATTAGCCTCCAATTAAAATAAACAAATTGAAATTAAAAATAAAAAAAATTTTTTAAATAAAATAATATCAATGTGTTACACTTATAGCATACCTTAGTTCAGACAAGCCATGTTTCATATGCTCAGTAGTCACATGTGGCTAATGGCTATCATGTTGGACACCATGGCCCCAGATGATCTCATCCAAGCTCTCACCTTAAAATGCCATCTACATGCTAATTATTTTCAAATCGATATTTCTTGCATGAATCTCTCTTCAACTCCAGACTCAGATAACCAGAGCTATACTTGACATTACTCCTCAAATACCTAATATGTATCTCTAATTTACCAAGTTCAAAACTGAACTCATGGTCTCTTCCAAGTTTACTATTCCCCATTTCAGTTATTGGCAACTCCATCATTTCAGTTGCTCAGGACAAAAACATTAGAGTCAACTTTGAGTCCTCTTTTTATCTCAAATTTCATATTCAATCTACAACTCCTGTGGCACTCTAAGTTCCATGTTTAAGATATACCCAGAATCTAATTCACTACCACTACCATTGTCCAAACTCCTAGATATCTGTTGTCTAGATTATTGCAGTAGCATCCAAAATGATCCCCCATAGTCTGGTCTGCTCTTAGCCAGATGTCCTTTAATAACATAATCCAAAACATTTCACCTATCTGCTCAAAATTCTCCAATGGCTCCCAGTCTCACTTAGTGTAAAAGCCAGTCCTTAAGGACCTTCAGAACTCTACAGAATCTGGCCTCCTGTTACTTCTCTGATCTCATCTCTTACTGTTTTCCTCCTTTCTCAATCTACTCTAGCCACCCTTGCCTCCTGCTTTTATCAAGACAGTCGTGATCTAGCTTCAGGATCTTTAGACTTGCAATATCCTCACCTATCTCCATGGCTCACTCTCTCATTTCTTGCAATTCTTTGCTCAGATATCTTCTCAGGATATGATGTGAATGAATGATATGACTTGAATAGTTGCCAGAAGGAGGTGTTTGGGCACTAGTGCCACACGTTTGCCCTTCTAACAGAAGTCAACATACAACTTTCAACATTTATTGAGCATCCATTATATATTAATATAAGATGAACATGTATGATTGGCTGGTCTTAGTAACAGGAAACACTGAAATAATCTTAGTCCTTTAAAAGATTCTTGAACATTTTCAGCGCATACTGGAACAAATATTTCTTGAATGCTTTCAGCACATAGTGGAACAAACAAGTGAATTCCTTAGTTACTGAAAAGCAGCATCTATTAACAAGCAGGAATGTCTTGTCAGATATTACAGGGCTTCCTCCTCCCAGACAATCAGAACCTACAAACACAACCCCTCTGTCCAGGCAGTATTTAAGTCACTGCACTACTGGAACACTTAGTTCCAGTCCTAGTTTTACTCTCAGCGTGGCGGGTGACAGTAAATTATCTCTTTTATTGTTTGAAGTATTTATTCCCATGATAAAATGCTTAATCTCATTCATTTCTCAATTCAGGTTAGGAAAACGGGACAATATATACTTGGGTGTTACAAGCTGCCACAATTACATATGCATTATGGGGTCTGAGAACAAAAAAATCTTTTTTTTAAATCTAAGAATGTCTAAATCAGGACTATTCAAAACTGGTCTTCAGTTTGTGGTAGATTTAAGATCTTTACTTTTCTTCTTTTTCCTTTTTTTAACCCAATTTTCACTCAACACCACTTGTATGATTTAACGCATAGCTTATTCCAATTTGCACATACTAGTTTTTCAATCCAACCTAACCCAAAACAAAGGAGAAACATGATCAACTAGAGAGATCAAAAAGTGTAGTTAGTTCATCCCAGGAACAGATTTGAAGGTAAGATGACCGGGAGGAGAAAGGAAGTAATGAGGGAACATATGAAAATGAAGGAAGGAGAGTCATGCTAAATTTATTAAAATGGCTCAATTCAATGCAACACGTGTTTATTGAGTGCGAAGCATTTCGCTGGTCTTTTTAGTAATGCCAAGGTGAGCAAGACAGTCTTTGCCATTAAGGAGTTGGGAGCAGGAGGTGAATTAAGAAGGGCTGCTGCTAAGTCGCTTTAGTCGTGTCCGACTCTGTGCGACCCCAGAGACGGCAGCCCACCAGGCTCCCCCGTCCCTGGGATTCTCCAGGAAAGAACACTGGAGTGGGTTGCCATTTCCTTCTCCAATGCAGGAAAGTGAAAAGTGAAAGTGAAGTCGCTCAGTCGTGTCCAACTCTTGGCGACCCCATGCACCTGCAGCCAACCAGGCTCCCCCGTCCCTGGGATTCTCCAGGCAAGAACACTGGAGTGGGTTGCCATTTCCTTCTCCAATGCATGCATGCATGCTAAATCGCTTTGGTCGTGTCTGACAGCAGCCCACCAGGCTCCTCTATCCACAGGATTCTCTAGGCAAGAGTACTGGAGTGGGTTGCCATTTCCTTCTCCAATTAAGAAGGGCACAAGTTATTAAAACATCATGCAGAATACATAAAGGAAATACAGGGAGAAGAGAACTGATATTAAGGATATTTTAATATGCCAGGGGCAGTCACGTATGTTAACTCACACATGTTAACAAGCCTTCCAAAACTTCCAGGTAAGCTAGACGAGGATAGGTAACTTGTTCAAGGTCATTTAAGTGGAAAAGTCTATACTGGCTTTGTCCTCAACCCAGGTTGTAAAGCCTATATCCTTTCAGGGCACCATAGCTAGGGGGAAGCTCGTGGGAGGGGATTAAGTTAAGACTGGAGGGAACAAAGAGATCAGAAAAGCTATTCAGGGCGGCGAGTGAGGTGGGCCTTGAAGATGAACAGGCGATTGGGCAGCCTCATGTGAGGAAAAAGGGAGGCACTTTCGGCTCCGGAAGGAGTGAAGGCTACTGGCCGCCCTGCCAGTCCTCCGGGTTGACCAGTCAATCTAGGCTGAAAAATTGTCGTCTGGTGGGTCCCTTCCCCAACCCAACCCCCTCTTCTCCTTTGGGACTTTTCAGCGTTCACCAATTTCAGCGTTAGGCACCTGTATTTTCTCCTTTGCTGTGAAACTTGAAAAATCTCAAATGTTCTAAAAACGACCACTGAGTCCCTTGGACGACGGTGGGGGGTCCGACCGGCGCCCCTGACACAGCGCCCTCTCTCCCACCCCCTCAGCCAGGCCGCCACCCGCGGAGCGGCATGCGTCCCCGGGAAAGGGTGCTCCCCCGAGAGCAGGGTTTCCACCAGTGGGCGCCGCGGCCGGGAGGCCGGGCGGCCGGGCTGGGGTCGCCGCGGTGGCTGCGGGTCCGAAGCGGCCGTGGCGGGGCGGGGCGGGGCCGCGGCGGAGCGGGGCGGGGCCGCCGGCGCACCTGCCCGGCGCGGCCGGACTCGCGGCGGCTGCGCAGACGACGTGCTCCCCCCTCCCGTCCCGCCGTGTGTTTACGTGGAGACGAAGATGGCGGCGGTGGTGACGACGCGGCCTGTGCGGCCGAGGACGGTCAGCCAGTGAGCGCGCAGACTGGTTCCGCTCCGGGAGGGGCGAGCGCCCGGACCGGCCCTGCGCCCTGCGCCGCGGAGCTCGCGGTCCCACCCCCGTTGGAAGCGACCTTGCCTTTCCTTCCCCGACCCCCTGCCTGTGTTCCCCCAGCCTTCCCCGCAGAAGCTATGGAGGACGAAGAGAGACAGAAGAAGCTGGAGGCTGGCAAAGCCAAGGTGAGAGCCGGAGGCCGCCCGGCCTGCGCTGGGAGGCGGTGGCCGGGGAGGGCTGGGAGGGGTCCTGCGAGGCGGAGGCCTCAGCTCAGCAGCCCCGGCGCGCTGCCTGGGACGGAGGTGCTGCGGCGTCTGCCGTCGTCTTGCCCTCGTCCCCTTTTTCTAACTGAAAAAGCCTGGTGAGACACTACCTAGCGGTTATTTCCCTGATGACTGGGTGGTGTGGCTCCTTTCTCGTGAATGCCCAAATAAAACCTCTCTCTCTCTCTCTTTTTTTTTTTTTTACTGTATACGCTGATATAGCTTGCTTCTGAATCTCCAACCTTTGACTTGTTTTGAGGGAGTTTTCTGGGTTGTGCAGACATTGTGCTTTTCAGGGTGGGGATTTGGGGCTCTTCTTTATTCGGTTGGGGATTTGTACGCTCATCATCGGCTTGGCTTTCTTAGGTGGCACGCTGGCACTCTTGAGTGTGTGATTGGCCTATGACAGCTGTCTCAGTCGTGGCTTGAGTGTGCCACAAGTGCCAGCTGTGAACTTCGCTGTAGGGGCATTTTTAGAAGCATGGCTTTGTATGTTCGTGTTTGGAGGTCTTTGTCACGGCATGCGCCTTGTATTGTGTAGAATGTTACCGCAGTCTGCGAATGGAACTTCTGGGGACGAAAGGGTCCATATTCTTAGCATCACCTATAGAATTCTTGCTTTCTTGTCGAGTCCCTAATCTTATATGTGTGTATGAAAAGGACTATAAAGCAAACAATGGAAAAGGTTTTATTATTCAGTGGGTTTCATGAAAATTTTGACAGACGAAATATAAATTAAATAGAATATTTCTTTTTAAAATTACGTGCTTGAGCATATTTCTTGACTGGCCAAAAGGACCCTTTCCTCCCTATGATGAAATTACAGTTTATAGACTGTATGTTGTTTTATTAGAGATGATTGTTCACAGTCATACTTGCATCTCAGTTAAATTACAAATAGTTTAACTGTTTCTTTTCGTCTCCGTCTCCTCCCTCCAAATAAGCAAAATGAGACTGGGTCTGATTTGGGTAATCACTGAAGAACCACACTGCAGAGATACAATCGTAGATGCTTAACATAAGTTTCTTAAACTAATGTAAACATATAAACTAGCTCTGTATTATCTAAGGTCGAACCTTAAGTGTTTGTATCAGGTGGATTGTTATTTTAGGATCTACACACAGGGAAGGGAAATCAAGGCATCTTTAAGATCTCAAAGTTGCTTACAGTTCTGCAGTCTTGAGGATCTGAGCACATCTATAAATCCAAGAAAGTGGAGGAAAAGTGTGCACCTCCTTCCAAAAGCATTGAAGTTCTAGTTAGACGTTTTGTTTGTTTGCTTGTTACCTCAGTATTTTTACTATCTGCCTCCAGAAGTATCTCTCCTAAGTATGTATGAAGCAGTCCAAAAAACATAGTTTACTTTGGACAACACCTCTCATAACAGAGGATTTATTTAAATTGCTTTGGTTTGGCAAAAAAGAATTCTAGTTTCTTTGTGTGATTTCTGCCTATGGGATAAAAATCTTCTTCTTTTAACATTCACTTTCATGTGGAAGATTATCTTCTAGAATTGAGCTGAATTTTTCTAGTCAGAAAAAAATTCAAGACAGGTAAGGCAAGATATGTTTGCTGGAGCATTGGCACCAAAATATAAAAACACTGGGACAGTCTTCAAAGACAATGTTAGGAGAATCACTTTCTAAACTATATTATTTAAGTCTGATAGAATATTTTTCAGCCATTAAGGTTATGAAGACTGATAGGAACATGGACAGTAAGAACATGGACATCGAAAATAGTGTGTACATTAATTCTTTTGTATAAATGTATGCTTTTATGTTAGGACTTAAAACCTAGGACTTAAAACCTTTGGGTTGTGAGTGTAAGGTTGTTAAGCAAACCTGTGTCAAACTCCTGTTTTATACCAAGAGCTGGAAATACAGAGATGGTGACAGTCTGTTTTCTGAAGTTGCTCAAAGTTTAGCGGGACAGATACTGGGTAATAAGTATAGTGAGAGAGGTGGTATTATAGGATTTGTGGCAAATTGTTTCATTTGTTTAAATGTGTTAAATGTTGCTGCCTCATTTTTAAGACTATTTTACAAAGAAGGTTCTTGATATTGATACTTAATGCAGTCTAGCCTGATATCTATCAAATGGTAAGTATGCAGTAAATATTTGCCTAGTGAATGAATGAGCAGAATGACTATGAGCTGTTAACATGTGCTGCTTGACTAGCATGTTGTAATTTAATAACAGTAATTCAGAATTCTTGTCATTGGAAGTCTCATTGCTGGCATTAAAGATCACTTAAAATAACCATTTCTAAAACTTTATTAGATACTTGGTTCTCTAAATGTCTTGTTTGTTCATTGAATTTAAATACTGTATTTGCTAATCTGTAAAACCACAACTTGTAAATTTGCTTCTTGGTGTTTGGTAAACTATTCATTGAAAAACTACTTCCTTTCTGTATCTATAAATGATAATTTTTTAAATGACCTGTTGTGAATACAGTATAGTATACTTTATAAAATGTGTTATACCAACCAAAATTCGCAATGATAGGAGAATAAATTTGGTATGTGTGCTGTGCTTAGTCGCTCAGTCGTGTCCGACTTTTTGCGACCTCACAGACTGTAGCCCACCAGGCTCCTCTCTGTCCATGGGGATTCTCCAGGCAATAATACTGGAGTGGGCTGCCATGCCCTCCTCCAGGGGATCTTCCCAACCCAGGGATCAAACCCACGTCTCCCACATTGCAGGTGGATTCTGTACCATCTGAGCCACCAGGGAAGCCCAAATTTCCATATATGTAGCCATCAAAATAATTCTGCAGAAACGTTCTGATTTGGGAAAATGCCCACAAATAACACCAGATTGATAAAAATGTTACCAAAAAAAGTATATATACAATCTTTATATATGAAGACACCTGAAAAAAAAATGCACCAAGATTTAAATGATGGTTTTCTCTGGGTGGTGGGTTATAGGCAGTTTTAATTTCCTTTACACTTAGTATTTTCCAGATTCTCTGCAGTATATTTCTTTTATGACCAGTAAAAATGTTTAAATGCCATTTTTGAAAACAATAAAAGCTTATCAAATATAGTATGTTGAAGAGAATGTTATATTGTTTGATCATTATACAGAACAAGAAGATGAGCCCTAGGGTAAACTACAGTTCTTATTCCAGTGCTGTTTCCATTATGTATTTGGGATTCTCTATTATTAGACGTTTATATATCTCCCTTCTGGCTTTGTAGATCTCATGCTTTTTCTCTGTCGATTCTCATTGCCATGAGCATGCCTATCTCGGTGGCTCCGTCTCACCTGCGTCCTCCGCTAATGTGCTGATTTAGATTTGCTGTGACTAGCTTGAGGGGCTGGCTTGTAATAACCAAGCACTGGTGGAGCCTTGTGAACGCGCTGTATGACAGTTTCGTTCTTCTGCCACTTGTTGGTTTTTTCATTTGCTGTTGGGTCCTCAGTTACTTCCTCAGTACTGAGGTAGTAAGAAGCATGACCTGTGGAGACCTGAGACATTACTGCATTAAGTAAATATTTTCAGAACCAGGCTAACCTCATTGCAAGGAGCTAATAAGGACAGCGCTACACAGGCTGTCCTTGTGTTGATCCAGACTTCTAACTCCACTTTAAGTGACTTCAGTTTTTTCCAAGTAAAATTATCTACAATTTTATGGAAAAGAAAGTGTTGTAATATTAGCAAACAGAATTAGAGGACAGTTGTATATTTAGTATAAAATTACTTCTGCATATTCACAGAATGTATACTTTTTAACATTCTACTGGCAGAATTCTATAAAACCAAAGTTTTTATTAGCTATTCAGCATTTTATATAATTGGCATTGTTGAATAATTATAAAAATTTTTGCCTGTTGCATTCAGTAAGTAATAATTATATGATTGTTTAATGAGCATTTTCCATTTGAGAAATATTGCCAGCTCGATACAAAAAGGACAGTGCTCTCTGCAAGCTGTATATTAGGTTATTGGGACTCTTCAATCGTTAGTCATGGTGTATAATCATTCTTTGCATATTTCAGACACTCCCCTCCACCACTAAGAACATTGCTCTCCATCCCTGTTTCTTATATACTTTCTACTTTTTTATTCTTATCTGTGACATCACTTGCTTAGCTTTCAAAGTAGATGCTGCAGTTTGATACCTTCAACATTTGTAAGAGTGGTGCATTGTCTGCGATTTAAAAACCAACTCATGACCTTTAGTGTTTGTTGGAAGAAAAAAAGCAAGAAGTGATTTTTAGTTTATGAGCTTTAAAGAGAGAATATAGAGGAAAGAATGGGCAGAACAGGTTTCTCGAAGTTTATATTGAAGAGAGGTTTTGAAGGCTAATCCAGGGACATGGCAGGAACAGGGATAGAGCAGTGATTGGGTAAAAGAGCCTCAAGATCCGATGAAGAGACACTTGGTAAGGAGGTCTGTGGTGTCCTGTTAGTGAAACTGAAAGTTGAATAAGCTCATGAAAAACAGAAAGTGAAAAAGAGAGATTTATCCCAGTGACTGGGATATGACAAGATTAGAGCAAAAATTATTTTTAAACCAAACACCTTATTTTTATGTATAAGAAGTTTGTAGTAAGAATTAAACTATGACTGTAAAATATTTATCTGTTGTAGGCTACTGATTATTGAACTGTAAGTGAATTTCCTCTAATATGAAAGCTAGAAAAGGTTCTCATGGTAAATTGTTAAACGTTAAATGATGAGGAATGTTTTTCATATCTCAATTCAGTTCTACTGAAATTGAAATTGGATATCTTATTTCGTTAGTTAGCATCTCTTTAAAAACTTTAATTTGGAAAGCTTCAGAATTTTTCAAAGTTTATTTATAAACTTATAAAAGGGCTGTTTTGCATTTGGAGCTTCTGTATTTATATGCTGTTTGTTGTACAAGAAAAGACATTTATTTGCTTATTTGTTCAACCAACATTTTTGAACGCCTACGGCTGCAGCTATGGACTTTTACTTGGCAAGCAATTATTTAAATTATGATGAATTCTGTGCCTTATTGTCTGCAGGAAAAATCCTGTCACAGTCCATGACTCTCAACAGGTGTTCTGAAGAAAAAGTGTGTTAATGATTGAAAGCTTTTGAGTTCTTGTGGTGCTAGATATAAGAAGCTATGATTTTTCTTTTTTTTTTTAACTTGAGGTGGAAGTCATGTAAAAATTAACCATCTTAAAACAATACAGAGGCATTTAGTATGTACATAGTATTGTGCAACTACAACTTATGTCTAGTTCCAAAACATTTTTATCATCCCAGAATAAAGCCCTGTATCCATTAAGAAGATATTCTTCATTCCCTTCTTCCCCCAGCCTCTAGCAGCTACCAGTCTGCTTTCTATTTGAATAAGTTTACCTATTCTAGGTATTTCATATAAATGTAACCATACGATTTGACCCCTGGTACCTTTTTTTCACTTGGTGTAATGTTTTCAGTGTGCATCAGTATTGTATATATCAGTTTTTCATCTCCTTTTATGGCTAAATAATATTCTGTTGTATGTACATACCACATTTAGTTTATTTATTCATTGATGGGCATTTAAGTTGCTTCTACCTTTTGGCTATTGTGAAGAGTGCTTCTGTGAACATTCATATATGGTATTTGAGTCCCAGTTTTCATTTCCCTTGGGTATATACCTTAGTTCAGTTCAGTCACTCAGTCGTGTCCGACTCTTAGCGACCCCATGAATCGCAGCACGCCAGGCCTCCCTGTCCATCACCAACTCCTGGAGTTCACCCAAACTCATATCCGTTGAGTCGATGATGCCATCCAGCCATCTCATCCTCGGTCGTCCCCTTCTCCTCCTGCCCCCAATCCCTCCCAGCATCAGGGACTTTTCCAGTGAGTCAGCTCTTCACATGAGGTGGCCAAAGTATTGGAGTTCCAGCTTCAGCATCAGTCCTTCCAATGAACACCCAGGACTGATCTCCTTTAGGATGGACTGGTTGGATCTCCTTGCAGTCCAAGGGACTCTCAAGAGTCTTCTCCAACACCACAGTTCAAAAGCATCAATTCTTCGGCGCTCAGCTTTCTTCACAGTCCAACTCTCACATCCATACATGACCACTGGAAAAACCATAGCCTTGACTAGATGGACCTTTGTTGGCAAAGTAATGTCTCTGCTTTTGAATATGCTGTCTAGGTTGGTCATAACTTTCCTTCCAAGGAGTAAGTGTCTTTTAATTTCATGGCTGCAATCACCATCTGCAGTGATTTTGGAGCCCCCCAAAATAAAGTCTGACACTGTTTCCACTGTTTCCCCATCTATTTCCCATGAAGTGATGGGACCAGATGCCATGATCTTAGTTTTCTAAATGTTGAGCTTTAAGAGTAGAATTTCTGAATCATATGGTAATTCTGTGTTTTTGAGAAACCACCAAACTTTTTCCAGAGTGGCTATACCCATTCCCAACAGCAGTGTATGAGAGTTCTAATTTCTCCATATCTTCACCAACACTTATTGTTTTCTAGTTTTTAAAAATTATGGCTATTCTAGTGGGTGGGAGGCAGTATCTCATTTTGCTTTTGCTTTTTAATTTCCTAGTGACTAAGAATGTTGAACATCTTTTCATGTGCTTATTGCCCATTTGTCTGTCTTCTTTGAAGTGTCTGTGCATGTCCTTTGCCCATTTTTTAATAGGGCTGTTACCAGCTTCTTTTGCATAATACTACTATTACTTATATTTATGTTACATACAAGTTGTTATATACTGAGGGGGCGAAAGAGTGAGAAACGTGCACTCAGGCAGGTGATCTTCAGTAGGATTATCTCCCATTTTTTTTTTTTTTTTTTAGGCCTTCTGCTCTCTGCCAAAATTTAAACTGGTCCTTCCTTTCAGTTCTTGGTTTGACTAGAGCATGATGCTCAAGTTTGAATTCTGTGTAGGTCAATGAGTCATTTCGTTCTATGGCCAGCTGTTTAACAAGTCCATGCAGTCGGTCCAGGGGGCACTTGTTAGGTTTTTGGCTTGATCATTACCAATCCTTTTTCACTGTGGGAGAAAATAACCCAATCTTTAGTAGCAAAAAGACCTGCCATTTGCATATGTGAACACAATAGATCTGTACAGATATTTTACTAGCGTAAGACATTTTTGTTATCACAGTGACTCCCCTTTTACTTCTAGAGTTTTTGTGGCCATGGTCACCAGAATATCACTTAGGATACTTAAAGCTCATGGTTGATTTGCCCATGGGTTTAGTGCTTTTCAAAAACTTAGAATTGCTCCAGAAGTGATTTTGCCTAGGTTGTTTATTTAAATCTCTAGATTCTCTTGTACTATGAAAAATGCTTTTATTCCCTTTGTTCATGAACAGTGTGCTGTTTGTTTTCTGTTGCCACCAGGGTTATGATGCTTATTGTGGTTTGCTGTTCACTGAGATTCTTATGTGGTATAAAAGTTTCTCTGTAAGTCTAACTTTTTTTTCCTTTTAAGAAATCATATCTTAAAGCCCCTCCAGTCAGTTCTTTTCTTTTAAGACATCATTCATCAAAACCCCCAAATTATTATTTTTACCAATAAGAACTATATTAAACTTTAATATTCAAAATCCTCATCTATAAAGATTTGAACTTATAAATTGTGTTAATTGAATTAGGTTCTCCAGTTACAGAGCTTTGAACAACTAACTGGGTATAAGGTCAAGAATCTCTTTCCTTCTTTATATTGAGCACACAGAATTTGCAAACAAAATTCCTTGTTTACTAAGGATCACTCATTGTGGACTCTGATTAGACAGTATTTATTCCTCAGGGGTCTCACTTTTTCAAGTTGATATTGCATTACTGTTTCCCCAGGGAAAACAGGGGCAGGGACCAATTATAACTAAAAATATTTGCTGGGAATTTATAGGTTGGGGCTGGAAGTTACAGAAACCTTTCAAAGATAACTTAAAACATTGAGTATATTTTAATGTAAAACTATCTATGTTTGCCAAACTGATACTTAGTTTTTAATTTATATAAATTCCTCTCCTAATGAAAATATTAATAGATGTCTGGGCATTTTTATCCAGTGCACGTCCCTTTAACAAGAGAGCTCTCATTTAATGGAAATAAAAACAAAAAGAAATAAATAGGGTCTACTTAAACTCAAAAGGTTTTGCTGCTGCTGCTAAGTCACTTCAGTCGTGTCTGACTCTGTGGGACCCCAGAGACGGCAGCCCACCAGGCTCCCCCATCCCTGGGATTCTCCAGGCAAGAACACTGGAGTGGGTTGCCATTTCCTTCTCCAATGCGTGAAAGTGAAGTCGCTCAGTCGTGTCCGACTCTTAGCGACCCCATGGACTGCAGCCCACCAGGTTCCTCCGTCCATGGGATTTTCCAGGCAAGAGTACTAGAGTGGGGTGCCATTGCCTTCTCCAAGGGTTTTGCACAGCAAAGGAAATAAACAAAAAAACAACCCACAGATTGGGAGAAAATATTTGCAAATGATGTGACTGACAAGGGATTATTAGTCTCCAGAATTTACAAACAGCTCATGATGCTTGAGTGAGTGAGTGAAAGTCACTCAGTTGTGTCTGACTCTTTGCGACCCTATGGACTGTACAGTCCATGGAGTTCTCCAGGCCAGAATACTTGAGTGGGTAGCCATTCCCTTCTCCAGGGAATCTTCCCAACCCAGGGATCGAACTCAAGTCTCCCACATTGCAGGCAGATTCTTTACCAGCTGAGCCACCGGGAAAGCCCTCATGATCCTTAATAGCCCCAAAACAAACAACCCAATCAACAAATGGGTGGAAGACCTAAATAGACATTTCTCCAAAGAAGACATACAAATGGCCAAGAGATACATCAAAAGATGTTCAGGATCACTAATTATTAGAGAAATGTAAATCAAACTACAATGAGATATAAATCCACAAACAATAAATGCTGGAGAGGGTGTGAAGAGAAAGGGGCCCTCCTACAGTGTTGGTGGGTATGTAAATTGGTACAGCCACTATGGAGAACAGGATGGAGGTTCCTTAAAAAACTAAAAATAGAGCTACCATATGACCCTTCATGGCAAATAGATGGGGAAACAATGGAAACAGTGACAGACTTTATTTTAGTGACTGAAGCCATGAAATTAGAAGACACTTGCTCCTTGGAAGAAAAGTTATGACCAACCTAGACACCACATTAAAAAGCAGAGACATCACTTTGCCAACAAAGATCCATCTAGTCAAAGCTATGGTTTTCCCAGTAGTCATGTATGGATGTGAGAGTTGGACTGTAAAGAAAGCTGAGCGCTGAAGAATGGATGCCTTTGAACTGTGGTGTTGGAGAAGACTCTTGAGAGTCCCTTGGACTGCAAGGAGATCCAACCAGTCCATCCTAAAGGAGATCAGTCCTGGGTGTTCATTGGAAGGACTGATGTTGAAGCTGAAACTCCAATACTTTGGCCACCTGATGCGAAGAGCTGACTTTTGAGAAAACCCTGATGCTGGGAAGGATTGAAGGTGGGAGGAGAAGGGACGACAGAGGATGAGATGTTGGATGGCATCACCAACTCAATGGACATGAGTTTGAGTAAACTCCAGGAGTTTGTGATGGACAGGGAGGCCTGATGTGCTGCAGTCTGTAGGGCCGTAAATAGTTGGACATGAGTGAGTGACTGAACTGAATTGAACTGAAGTATCTGCAGAGAACACTGAGATGCAAACTATTTACAAAGCTAGGAGGTGATGATATCTGTGAAACTAAGGGAAGCATTTCAAGTAAGAAGTGGCCGCTTGTCAAAAATGAGAAATCAAGTGTGATGAAGACTTGAAAAGTAACCTTTACCTCTAGCAGTAGTTGGTCAGAAAGCGATATGAGTAATTCAGGTTATTGTGAGAAGGGGAGTGAATGTGAATCAGGAAACCATGGTGAATGTACCTACTTTTTCAAAGTTTTTTTTTTTTTGTAAAAAGCATCGTAATACTAGTGGTTATGAGCTTGGACTAGACCAGACAGTCTGGAATCAAATCTTGGCTCTGCAGTTTTTTATCTTTGTGACTTTATGCAAGTTACTTAACCTCTCAGTACTGCTGTTTCCCATCTGGAAAATAAGAACAGTGATATCAGCTGCGTTGGGGTTGTTGTGAGGATTCAACTTACACATATAAAGCTCTTAGAACATTGTCAAATTATAAGAAGTTTACAGGAAGTATTAGCCATCATCAACATCATCATTCTCATGCTGGAGCATAGCATGATGCTCCATACAGTTAATAGATGCTCTGTACAGTTAATAGATTAAACTGTATAGCAGAGAATTAGATTGGAGAAGTAGTCTGGGATCACATAATGAGGAGCCACATAAGTCAGCTGACAGAGTATGGATTTTACCCTAAAAATAGCCAAAAACTGTGAAAGAATGTGTATGTCACATGTTTAAGCTCTGAAGAGGTTATTCTTTTCCAGAAAATATTATATGCCGTGTTCAGGTGGGTATGCTGCCACCAGGTGGCAAGTGTCAATTATTGCTGTACAGGTGAAGCAGTAAAACCGCGCATGCGTGTGTGTGTACAGGTGAAGCAGTAAACTGTGTATTTTAATATGAAATATTAATTGATCCAAATGGCCAAATGTAAGCACCCTAATTCTAGCAGGGCACTTTGTTCCCCAAAACTGATCAGTTATGTGAAGGAGAGAAAAAGAGGGTAATTGAAAAGATAGATTTCAAAGAAAGCTAACACAGGTATAGTTGGGCCTCATGTGAAACTGAAAAGCCATTTGGAGTCAATGCATTCTGTCATACCTTATTTCACTCTCATAATATCTGACACCCTTCTCTTTGCAAATCAGCTTCCTCTCCTTGTACCTCAGTTTGTACAAGACAAAAAATTACAGGATGAATTCCCAGGTCTGTTCTATTCATTGGAATTGTTTTCCACAATCGACACTTAAAAGAAGAGGAAAAGAAACATTATTTAAATAGAGTAACCAGATCATGGAACAACAGACTGGTTCCAAATAGGAAAAGGAGTACGTCAAGGCTGTATATTGTCACCCTGCTTATTTAACTTATATGCAGAGTACATCATGAGAAACTCTGGGCTGGAAGAAGCACAAGTTGGAATCAAGATTGTCGGGAGAAATATCAATAACCTCAGATATGCGGATGACACCACCCTTGTGGCAGAAAGTGAAGAAGAACTAAAGGGCCTCTTGATGAAGGTGAAAGAGGAGAGTGAAAAAGTTGCCTTAAAGCTCAACATTTGGAAAACTAAGATCATGGCATCCAGTCCCATTACTTCATGGCAAATAGATGGGGAAACAGTGGAAATAGTGGCTGACTTTATTTTTCTGGGCTCCAAAATCATCGCAGATGGTGATTGCAGCCATGAAATTAAAAGACGCCTACTCCTTGGAAAGAAAGTTATGACCAACCTAGATAGCATATTCAAAAGCAGAGACATTACTTTGCCAACAAAGGTCCGTCTAGTCAAGGCTATGGTTTTTCCAGTAGTCATGTATGGATGTGAGAGTTGGACTATAAAGAAAGCTGAGCACAAAAGAATTGATGCTTTTGAACAGTGGTGTTGGAGAAGGACTGATGCTAAAGCTGAAAGTCCAATACTTTGGCCACCTGATGCGAAGAGCCGATTCATTTGAAAAGACCCGGATGCTGGGAAAGATTGAGGGCAGGAGAAGGGGACGACAGATGAGATGGTTGGATGGCATCACCGACTCAATCAACATGGGTTTGGGTGGACCCCGGGAGTTGGTGATGGACAGGGAGGCCTGGCGTGCTGCGGTTCATGGGGTTCCAAAGAGTTGGACATGACTGAGTGACTGAACTGAACTGAACCAGATCAATTCATAGAGTAAGCATCTAGCTTAGCGGTTCGCAGACTTTCCTGCACAGTAGAAGCATCTGGAAAGCTTAAGACAATTTCAAAGCCTAAGTCACACTCCATCCCCAAATCAGAAAATCTGGGATGTGAGCCAGGAGTCGCTATTTTATAAAGATCCTCAATATGCAATAAATTTTGGGTCCCACTTCACGTAGCTGCTTTGCGTGATTCTACAAAACTAATTTGATTATACATCGTGAACTCTTATATGCCAGCTACTTTACTTGGTGTGCAACTAAAGATGTGTGGATGATTTCATGTCAGAAGGAAAATCTGGCTTTGTTGATAGAGAACAAAAATATTTCAGTCTGCAACATGACTAGTAAGTTGATACATAAATGTACTTTGTGAGTGATTTTAGGGATATTTATTTGATTATTGCATCATGCACTGATTTTAAACTCCTTCAGTAAGATTCATCTCCTCCCTGTTACTTTCTAGACATCTTTTCTAACTCTTTGTTCTCTAATTCCAAGAGAAAAATCTCATCAACTGCCTCTTTTCTCATCAAATCAAGAGTAGGAGGATCAGCTGGGGTGTCCTGGGTGGTAGGATCTCTGAGCACTGGCCAGTTTCCTCAGCAGGAAATTCTGCATTCTTCAAAAGTACTTAAATATGGTTCACCTACAAAAGAATACATATAAAATATGTGAATAAGAAGATGATTTTTAAAAAACTACCTCTGTGCCTATCACCCAGTTTAAGGAATATGCACATTTAAATACTTCTGAAACCTTTCCCATCCTAATCTTACCCCCTCCCACCTCAGGTAATCATGGTTCTGAATTTTCTTTATTAGTGCCTTGTTTTTCTATACTACATATGTTTACTTCAACAGTGTATTAGTTTTTCTGTTTTTGAACTTAATGATATCATAAGCAGTCAGAGATTTTCTTTTTGTTCAGTATTGCACATACTATTCCATTATTAAGAATTTACCTCATTGAGCATTCTCATACCAGTGAGCATTTCGGTTGTTTGCAGTGTTTCTCACTGTTACAGACACTGGTGCTGTGTTAACTTGAGCTCGTTTTCTGAGACTTAGCGTGTGCCAGGGGCCTGGAGGTGTGCAGAGGTCATAACCCCATGGTCCTCAGGCCACAGAGAGTAGTGCCTGTTGAGGCAAAACCAAAGCCAGCTGGTGCTGGTGTGTTGGTTGTGCACCCGGTCTCATCACAGATGAGCTCTGACTTGTCCCTTGGAGCTGTTGGTGCGTACCGGATGCCTCACAAGGTGGGCCATGGAAGTGACCAGCTGTGGCAATTCTTTTATTTTTTTAAGTTGATATTTCCTACAAAAAATGTGCACATAAGAGAGATTAATAGTCCATTGTTGTTTTTCAGTCGCTGAGTCGTGTCTGACTTTTTGCGACCCCATGGACGGCAGCACGCCAGGCTCCCCTTCCTTGGTTATCTCCCTGAAAGTGAAAGTTGCTCAGTATCTGACCCCATGAACTATACAACCCATGGTATTCTCCAGGCCAGAATACTGGAGTTGGTAGCCTTTCCCTTCTCCAGGGGATCTTCCCAACACAGGGATAGAACCCAGGTCTCCCGTGTTGCAGGCAGATTCTTTACCAACTGAGCTATCAGGGAAGCCTCACTTTGCTCAGATTCATGCCCATTTAGTTGGTGACCATCTAACCATCTCATCCTCTGTCTCCCCCTTCTAGTTTTGCCCTCAGTCTTTCTCAGCATTAGGATCTTTTCCAGTGAGTCAGCTTTTCACATCAGGTGGCCAAAGTATTGGAGCTTTGGCTTCAGCAACAGTCCTTCCAGTGAAGATTCAGGACTAATTTCCTTTAAGATTAATTGGTTTGCTCTCCTTGCAGTCCAAGGGACTCTCAAGAGTCTTCTCCAACACCACAGTTCAAAAGCATCCATTCTTCAGCGCTCAGCTGAATGTAGAGTTTCAAGCCAGCTTTTTTACCCTCCTCAAAAGGCCCTTTAGTTTGTCTTTACTTTCCTGCCATGAGAGTGGTATCATTTGCATATCTGAGGTTGGTGATGTTTTTCCTGGCAATCTTGATTCCAGCTGTGCTTCATCCATTCTGGCATTTCCCATTATGTAATCTGCATAGTTAATAAGTTAAATAAGCAGAGTGACAGTATACAGCCTTGACATACTCCTTTCCTAATTTGAAACCAGTCCATTGTTCCATGTCCGATTCTAACTGTTGCTTCTTGACCTGCATACAGGTTTTTCAGGAGACAGGTCAGGTGGTCTGGTACTCTCATATCTTTAAGAATTTTCCACAGTTTGTTGTGATCCACACAGTCAAAGGCTTTAATGTAGTCCATGAAGTAGAAGTAGTAAATGTGTTTCTGGAACCGCCCTTGCTTTCTCCATGACCCAGCAAATGTTGGCAGTTTGATCTCTGGTTCCTCTGCCTCTTCAAAACCCAGCTTGTACATCTGGAAGTTCTTGTTTCACAAACTGCTGAAGCCTACCTTGAAGGATCGTGAACATAACCATGCTAGCTGTGATCCATGAAGGGGAATAGTCCATTACTTATGGTTTATAAATGAATAAACCTCAGATTATAACCTGGAATGTATTTATGCTGCTGAGCATGATAGCATCCATTACAGATATATCTTGTCTTAGAGATTCTCCTTTACATGAACTGCTATTTATGTCGGAGAAGGCAACGGCGCCCCACTCCAGTACTCTTGCCTGGAAAATCCCATGGACGGAGGAGCCTGGTGGGCTGCAGTCCATGGGGTCTCTAGAAGTCGGACACGACTGAGAGACTTCACTTTCACTTTTCACTTCCATGCATTGGAGAAGGAAATGGCAACCCACTCCAGTGTTCTTGCCTGGAGAATCCCAGGGATGGGGGAGCCTTGTGGGCTGCCGTCTCTGGGGTCGCACAGAGTCGGACACGACTGAAGTGACTTAGCATGCGTGCTATTTATGTATTTGTTTTTAATGAGATTAAACTTAGGTTGGGGCATAGTATTGTTCTTCTCTCCATTCAATGTTAGCAGTAAATGAGGTGACAGTGAAATAAAACAGAAGTAGGTGGCTCAGTTGGTAAAGAATCTGCCTGCAGTATAGGAGACCCGGGTTTGATCCCTGGGTCGGGAAGATCCCCAGGAGAAGGAAATGGCAACCCACTCCGTACTCTTGCCTGGAGAACCGCATGGACAGAGGAGCCTGGAGGGCTACGGTCCCTGGGGTCGCACAGGGTCGGAAACGACTGAGCGACTGAACCTCCACCGCCACCAGGTGGCATCTGAACAGCGATGTGTAACAGCCTGTCACTGTTAGGAGTCAGCTTGCAGGATGTTGTGAGGGTGTCTGGAGAGGCTGATGAAAGAGGTCATCAGGACACTGTAGTTCTGCCTTATTTCTGTCCTTTGGGATGAAATTTTTGGTAGATGTGTAATTGTATAATATCCATTTAAAAATAATGATATCAACATATGGGCCCAAAGTTTTAATAATGAATAGTCTTTACAGATCTTTGAGGGAGGAGGGGAGGCAGTGATAATCTTTAAAAAAGGAAACAATTACCCATACTCTAATTTGTTGCTGCTGTTGTTCAGTTGCTCAGCCATGTCCGACTCTTTGCGACCCCACGGACTGCAGCACACCAGCGTTCCCTGTCCATCACTAACTCCCAGAGCTTGCTCAAACTCATGTCCATCGAGTCGGTGATGCCATCCAGCCTTCTCAACTTCTGTTGCCCCCTTCTCCCACCTTCGATCTTTCCCAGCATCAGGGTCTTTTCCAATGAGTCATTTCTTCGCATCAGGTGGCCAAAGTATTGGAGCTTCAGCATCAGTCCTTCCAGTGAATATTCAGGGTTGATTGATTTCCTTTAGGGTTGACTGGTTTGATCTTCTTGCAGCCCAAGGGATTCTCAGGGGTCTTATCCAACACCCCAGTTCCAAACCGTCAGTTCTTCAGCGCTCAGCCTTCTTTATGGGCTAACTCTCACATCCTTACATGGCTACTGGAAAAACCATAGCTTTGACTGTATGGCCTTTGTGGGCAAAGTGATGTCTCTGCTTTTTAATACGCTGCCTAGGTTTGTCATAACTTTTCTTCCAAGGAGCAAACGTCTTTTAATTTCATGGCTGCAATCACTGTTATGCAGTGATTTTGGAGCCCAAGAAAATAAAAGTCTGTCATTGTTTCCCCATACTTTCATAACCTGTAAGTAATTACTGTTGACAGTTCGTTGATTCTGTTTCTGTGTATATTTTTAAACTTAACTTGTGTCATACTCTATATGTAATTTTGGCTTCTTTTCTCCCCTGACTTATGTTGAGAGCATTCTCTCACATTAAATTTTTTGGAAAACATTGTCTTTGTCAGCTGCATAATATTACTTGTATGATTGTACAGTAATGTAATCATGGACCTGATATATCAGTTTAGTTTTTTTTTTTTTAAGGAAGAAATCTAAAATTATTGCTATTGGTGCCTCTGTTTTGTAAAAAAAAAAAATTTTTTTTTTTTTGACTCAACAGGTGTTTATTGAGAACCTATGTATAAGCACTGTTCGAGACTTAGAGTAGCCTTTGATTTTGATGAAAATTCCTGCCCTCCGGGGGCTATCTTCTGGTTATTTGTTCTGTAGTAATAATGTGACATCATGTACTTCATATATATGAAGCCTAAACAGTTTTTTCATAATTTTATACACTTAGAAGTTTGATCTAAACTCTATAATGTAATCATTCCACTTTTTATTCTATATCTTTTTTTTCATTTGGGATCATTTAGTAATAAATACTGTTTATTGAATTGCTTTTTCAAGCAATGGTTTAAAAATCTTATTATAATGTAGAATTGTAGTTTTTCTCTTGTATAATTAAGGATAGTACAGGGAATAAGAAGAAAAAGAAACAATTGAAAAATGTTTTTCTAAAATAGGCACTAAAAACTGAAAGAAATTTTATTGATTGCCATATAGTTGATCTACAATATTAGTTTCAAGTGAACATCAGAGAGTCAATATCTTTATAGTCCACTCAAAGTTGTTATAAAGTACTGTGTATATCCCTTGTGCTGTGCAGCTCATCCTTGTGTCTTACTCACAGTGGTTGTACGTTTTTTATCCCCTACCCCTGTATCTTGTTCCTCTCCCCTCTGGTAACCACTCATTTGTTCTCTGTATCTGAGGCTGTTTCGGCTTTGTTATATTCACTGTTTGTTTTAGTTTTTAGATTCCACATAAAAGTGAGAGCCTAGGGTACTCATCTGTTTCTGACCTATTTCAGTAAGCGTAACACCCTCTAGTCCATGCATGTTGTTGCAGACGGCAGAAGTTCATATTTTTTGGCTCAGTCATAGTCCAGTGTGTGTGTGTGTGTGTGTGTGTGTGTGTGTGTGTGTGTGTGTGTGTGTGTGTGTGTACACCATTTTCTTTAGCCCGTCTTCTGCTGGTGGGCACATAGGTGGCTTCCATATATTGGCTGTTGTAAATAATGCTACTGAGAACATTGGGGTGCATGTGTGTTTTTGACATACATGCATTAGTGTGCATTAGTGTTTTTGTTTTCTTCGGATATATCACTTAGGAGTAGAATTGCTGTATCATATGGTAAAACTGAAAGAAATTTTAAGAGATCCTTCTATACTTCCTCTTTTTTGTAAATTGAAAAAGCTGAGTTCTCTTGAGGGTACGTGGCTTGTCCAGTATCACATAGCTAGCTTATCAGAGTCTTTATAGACACAACAGTCCAGTACTCTATTATATGTAGTCTGTATTCTTTTTGAAACATTACTTGCATTCAGAAAAGTATGTGGGCCTACTGTGTGGCAGACAGTGAAATATGGTAAAATGTGCAAAATTAAGATAACTTTTTAGGCTGCAGAATCTTTTTTCTTAGACACTAAAGTTTTCCTAAACTTGAAGAACAGTTCTGCATTGAATGAGGTTATAGGGTATAAATAAGCCTGTCGGCCCCATGAGCTGAAGGTCTGTGGTCTTCTTCACACCTGATTTCCTCAGGCCCGTTCGGCACTGTTATTTTCCAGCACTTTGTATCTTTGTGCTATTGTTGGGAAACGTTCTTCAGAGCATCTTTAGACTGTTGCCTTTGTCCTCTTTGCTTTCAGTTGCCCCACTTCAGCTCTACATACAAATTGTCTTTCGATCAACTGTGTTAATCTTCTTTTTGTTTTCATAGTTAAGCCCGTGGAGTTTTGTTGTAATAGCTTGTACAGCATGCTTATGCAACATTCATTAAGGAATATCACAAAGATTTAAAGACCGTTCGGACAAGTACAAATAGTCACTGTAATTAGAAATAATGATTTTAAAAGTTTTCTACAGTAAAAATATAGGAAGTAACTCTACTTACAGCTGTTTTTGAAAACTGGGGAAAGTTGGTAACATTTTTAAAACACTTTATAATCTTTTTGGGGTGTGTGTGTGTGTTTGTATTTTCCCCCTAGTGTTGTCAAAAAAGTATATGTTGTTTTGGTGATTTCATTTGTTCATGCCTTTAACCTCGTGTTCTAATTTTAATGTTGCTGTTTTTAATTGTTGCTGTTCATTTGCTAAATCGTGTCTGACTCTGCAACCCTAGGGACACTAGGCTCCTCTATCCTCCACTTTCTCCTGCAGCTTGCTCAAATTTTTGTTGATTGAGTTGGTGATGCTGTCTAACCATGTCATCCTCTGTCTCCCCTTCTCCTTGCGCCTTCAGTCTTTCCCAGCATCAGGATCTCTTCCAGTGAGTCAGCTCTTTGTGTCACGTGGCCCAAATATTGGAGTGTCAGCTTTAGCAGCAATTTTTCCAGTGAATATTCAGGGTTGATTTCTTTTAGGATGGATTGGTTTGATCTCCTTGCAGTCCAAGGGACTCCCAGCTCTTTTCCAGCACCACAATTCGAAAGCATCAATTCTTTGGCGCTCAGCCTTCTTTAGGGTCCAACTCTCATATCCATATATGACTACTGAAAAAGCCATAGCTTTGATTACATGGACCCTTGTCAGCAAAGTGATGTCTTTGCTTTTTAATATGCTGTATATGTTTGTCATAGCTTTCTTTCCAAGGAGCAGGCGTCTTAACTTCATGGCTGTAGTCAGCGTCCACAGTGATCTTGGAGCCCAAGAAAATAAAATCTGTCACTGCTTCCTCTTTCTCCCCCTTCTATTTGCCATGAAGTGGTGGGATCAGATGCCATGATATTAGTTTTTTGAATGTAGAGTTTCAAGCCAGCTTTTTCACCCTCCTCTTTCACCTTCATCAAGAGGCTCTTTAGTTCCTCTTAACTTCCTGCCATATGAGTGGTATCATCTGCATGTCTGAGGTTGTTGCTGTTTCTCCTGGTAGACTTGATTCCATCTTGTGATTCATCCAGCCTGGCATTTTGCGTGATGTGTTCTGCATATAAGTTAAATAAGCAGGGTGACAGTATACAACTTTACATTCATAGAATCATAGAAACAAAGAGAATTCCAGAAAAACATCTACTTCTGCTTCATTGACTACTCTAAAGCATTTGACTGTGTGGTTTACAACTGTGGAAAATTCTTAAAGAGTTGGGAATACCAGACCACCTTAACCTGTCTCCTGAAAAATCTGTATGCTAGTCAAGAAGCAGCAGTTGTTCATAGAACTAGACATGGAACAACTGACTGGTTCAAAATTGAGAAAGGAGTACAAAGCTGTATGTCACTTGCTTATTTTAAGTGTTTTTACATTTAATGACAAATGAAGGAAAAGAGTGAATGCATGTAATGCAAATTGGTTTTAATGGAAAGAATACTGAATTTGGAATCATATGTTTATGTTCTATTTTGCTCCTTACTCTTGGAGAAGTAAGTCATTTGTCCTCAAATCTCAGCTTTCACATTCTTTTCTCAGTAAGATATTTCATGACTCCTCCCTGCATTCCCATACAAATGAAGTTTTTTCTGTTTTAGATTTTCTTTAGTACTTAAGCTTTTTCTTCAAAACGCTTTCTGTCTCTTGAAATGATACATTTCTATATTTGTCTACATTTGCTTATTAGTTCTTCCTCCTTGGATTACAATTCAGGGGAGTCGGGCTTGTATCATTTCATCACTACCTCCTCTGCCTTTGGCACAGGGCAGACATGTGATAGGCAGTCCATAAATATTTTTTAAGTAAATGAACAACTCACTACTGTCTATCATATACCAAGTTATTTCCTTCACAGCTATAAAACTCTGCAACCTCACAGCTTACAGAGAGCCTTCTTTGAGAAAATCAGGACAAGACATGTTCCCATACTACCTTAGAGATATACAGGACTGTTGAGTGTACAAAATTGTACGCTAACTTTTCTCTTGTTTCTCACAACTCTGTGAGATATTAGGCTGCTGCTGCTGCTAAGTCGCTTCAGTTGTGTCTGACTCTGTGCGACCCCATGGACGGCAGCCCACCAGGCTCCTCTGTCCCTGGGATTCTCCAGGCGAGAACACTGGCCTAGACTAAAAGACCCTACAGTTAGGACTGTGTGTTTTGACTTATATCTGGCTTAGTGCCTCGCACATACATATCTGACAAAGACTCAAAAAATAAAACCAGTTCCAGTTAGTACTTTTTTTGAAGTGACATGTATAGAAACTTGGCATTTTTTTTAACAGCGTTTTAAAATCTCCTTGTTTTATTGAGAATATTCATTTATAAATAAAAATTGAGTTTATGGAATAAATTCTTAGTCATTTTTATTTAGTCGTTTATTCGTGTTCTGGTTAGGGTAAGACATTTGCCTGAGATCTGAATTAGTTTTGAAAGACAAGTGTATATGGACATAATCTCTTTCCAGTAAATCTTGCAGCTATTTCCATGCCTACATATGTTAACATTTTTATATTTGGCTTCCAAATGACAAACACAGATGGCTGTAGTCTGAATTTCAAGCATGTTTTGGAATAAATGTTTTTCCAGTAATATAAAGTGTATCATTTCACTATCAGATGATTAGCAATTAAATAGTTCCTGATTTTTGCTTATCTGCCATTTTTCAGGTTTAAGATAAAAAATAACTTTGATAACTATTTATGATGTGATCTTGTTTTCTTTCTCATGTTTTTACAAAACAGATGTTTTCCTAAAAGGCTGTTATGGGTATTATTATTCTGAGAATTTAATTTTGTTGTTTGTTTGGTTTTTCTATTTGTTTTGTTCGTGGAGTAGAGAGATTATTGTGAGAAGGAATATTTTATGTTTTAATTCATTGAATTACCACTTTGAATTCTGAGACCGTGGAACTTTTTTAGGTAGTGGGATCTTTATATCATCTTAGTTCTTAGGTTCTGTGGAACAGTGCTTAAAATGATTCCTCCATGTTAACTTTTGTGTAAGAAAAAATGCATTATCTTTTTTCCACTCATACAGCAGTGAACAAAAGTTCTTACCTTCATGGAGTTTACCTTTTGGTTAATTGTTGTGAAAAAATAATATGACTTCATTTAATCAATAACCTAGACCTGAAACAGTGTTGATAATTTTTTGTCCTTAGAAGTGATTAGTTCTAAACACAATAATAAAACTGTTTTACTTTTTATTCTGTATCTTTTATTAACTTTTTCACTAGGTTCATTTAATAATGGATACTGTTGTCTCAGACAGAGGTTTGTTTGGTTTTTAAAATCTTTTTATAGTGCATTATTTTAACAAAAATTTTCTTTTGTTATGTATTTGTATGTATAAACATTAAGTATAAATGTTATATATAACCCTACAGAGATGGAATTTTAAACAAAATCTTCAACTTTGTCCTGATATCCTCTGCTGTCTGAATATTTTTTTTTTAATATCAAGAATGTCATTATTAATACGTTTTTGCTTTTGCATTCTTTCTGAGGGATCCTTTTAAAATGATATGCCTAGACTTCTGATTGCATTTACAGATAATATGTAACAGTGTTTCAGTTGAATTATTTTTAAGAATGAATTTCCTATCCAAAGTAGTTTAAATGCATTCCAGCAGCTTAATAATATACAAATAGAGGCAACTAGTCTTGCATCTGTTCCTTAAGCAGATAGCAGAATAACTGAATAGTTGTTCAACAGCTGGGGAAAAATTTTAAATGTGATGTATTTTTATGTTCTACAAGGTCAGTGATTAGATATTTCTCACTTATTAATTGGACATTTGTTAAGTAAATAGTACTTATCTATTAACTTTTCTTTATCTACAGCAAACAAAAGTATAACATATGCTATATGTTATTCTAATATCTGTCACATAATCTGATAGTTAATGATATCAGCATTATCAAGATTTCTTTAGTACTTTATATTCTAAGACATTTACTGACCATCTTTGTAATTGTTCTAATTTATGTATTAATATGTTCATCTATTTCCTCTTTTTAAGGCAAAAGGGCTTACACTTGTTCTTATGCTTTTCTTTCAGAATGACCGAGTTCAAATTAAATTTAGGAAGTGGTAGTTAATAGTTGCTTCATATAAAATTTAGAAAATTCACTGCAGCAAAAAGGAAATTTCATGTCAGCATAAGGAAAAATAGCTGTAATCTCTAGAGATAGACCAAAGTTGTTATGGTTATATTCTTCTAGTGTTTATCCATGCCTATATATATAAAGTTAATAAAATTTAAGGTAGATATAATTGTTGAAGGCTATGAGCCTGAGGCCTCTCTTATCTTTGTTAAAAAAGATGCACATAATTTTCCTCTTACTACTGCTGTGTCATAAACAATTATTAATAATGATTTACATTAATATTTTAATATTAATAATGGTTTACATTAGTATTATTTTAATTAATCCAGTATTGGCCAAAGTGTGTAATCTATACTTCTGATTTAGATAGTGATGAGATATTTTAGGTGATATGTTGTTGATCTAGTATTAAACAAATAACAGTAGATAGTAGTGTTTAAAAAAAAAAAGGTTAACTACTTTGCAGGTTTCTTTAAGTCTATCTGCCTTATGACAAGCCAAAAGTCTGTCTGGTACTAATAGATTCTTAGCACCCCTCTACCATGTGTCTGTTTCTCTTAGAACCTTCAGCAATGTCTAGCTAAAATTTTAATAATATAGTTTTATATTTTATTGTATTCATTTTTGTTTTTTTTTTTTAACTCAAATGACATTGTTTTTTATGTCAAGGATTCAAAGTCTCCTTTTAAAATAAATCTGAATAAGAAAAATACACTAAAAAAAAAAAGAAAGAAAAATACACTAGTTAAACATATTAAGTAAATGGTAAGTCTGGGTGACAACTGGAATATGGTATGCAAATGGTTAAGGGCTGGGAGGCACTATTGTTTGATACAATAATATTGATAAAAATATCTATAATTTTTCCCACTATAAATAAGGCTACATTGATCATTTGTATAGCTAAAGCTTTTTGCATGAAATAATTACATTTACTAGAATATGTAATTAGAATGTGCAGAAATTCCATAGAGTAAATGCATTTAGATTTCCTGTGTTTTCATATAATCTCATATGCAGAGATTATAGTTTTACTGAACAATGAATGAGGGCACCTGTTTTTTGTTCTTTTTATTCTCCCCAACTCTGGGCTAATTTCTTTCTTTAGACATGATATTTTCAGTTCTTCTCAATATTTGAATAGCATTCATTCAGAAATACCTGGTTTCTTTGCAATTCAGCAGTCATTCTTATATTAAAGACAGTATCCATTGTCCTTTATTTTATCATTATTTTAGTGATGGGTTTATCCTTTAAAGAAAATGACTCCAAAGCTACTTTTTTCTTAGTGGTGATAAAGAAAACTTATCTTTGACAATAATGATTTTTTTTTTTTTTTTTCTGTAGCTTGCCCAGTTTCGACAAAGGAAAGCTCAGTCTGATGGGCAGAATCCTAAGAAGCAGAAAAAAAAGAGAAAAACTTCAAGCAGTAAACATGACATGTCAGCATACCATGCTGTAAACATTGAGCAATCACAGAGTGATGAGACGTTTGTAAATAATTCTCAGAGATCAGGAACGGCCGTGCCTCCTGAATCCACAATAACGAGAGCTCTACACAGTGGAGAAATAGTTAAATGTGACCAGGTCTTCTCTGTTGAAGTAAGTATTCATCTCGATTTTTAAATAGTAGCATTCTAAGTATAAAGTTATTGTAATAACATCACTCATTAGTATCCCATGTGGTTTTTGTGAGCTTGATTCAACACACATTTATTGAGCAACTGTAATACTCCAAAGATTGAGCACAGAGGATACAAAGATAAATACGACAGTCTCTGTACTTTAGGAAGGTCAGTCTAGTGGGGAAGGTAGACGTAAGACAGGTTAAATAGTCTGATGAGAGCTGTGCTAACAGCAATGCATATGGTGCCCTAAAGTGCCATGATTTGGGGGAATCCCCAAATTGGTCTTGTGTGTGTTACTTGGGAAAGTTTCCTGGAAGAGATAATAGAACCAGGTCTTGAAGTGTAAGTTAAAATTAGCTAGAGGCAAAGAAGTAGGACAGACAACCTCTGTGCTAAAGAATCAGCATTCTCAAAGACATGAAACAGTGTGATGTGTCTTGGAAGCCTTAAGTAGTTGAGTTTTAAATGGATATCCAAGTGACCCCGATAGGGTGGTGGTAAAGGTGAAGCACCTGGCCCATAGGAAGTTTTCCTCAATAAATGCTAATTTCCTTCCCCCCATTAATGGTGGAATTTCCAAGAATAAGGAGATGAGGGAGAGGTTAAGAGTGGATTGGGTGGTGGGTGGAATGGCGGTACTCCAACTAAGACCGAGCTTAGAGAACTATGGGATGCTTAGGAGGAAGAGTGTTGGCCAAGGCACATGACGATTATAGTGTGGGTTGTGCGCTGGCATGCTTAGCTGGAAATAGGGTTTAGATGTATAGGCTTCTGTCAAGAGTCAGAGATGTCATAGAGATTTGCTGTTCATCATAGAAGTGGATCTTACTGAGCTTTTCCTGCTTCGAGTTTTTTGAGCATTTTGGATACATAGATGAATGTTTTTCATCATATTTGGGAAGTTTTCAGTCATTATACCTTCAAATACTCTTTCTCACGCCTTCTCCTTCTGTGTCTCCATTATGCATATGTTAGTACGTTTGGTATTGCTGCCCAGATCTTTGATGATCTATTCTCTTTATTTATCTAAACTGTTGCGTCGGGTCGTGGTTGCATCACGCAGGCTTTCTCCCTGTGGCACGCAGGCTCTCCAGTTGCGTCGCACAGACTCCAGGGTGCACGGGCATGGTTGCCTCACAGCATGTGGGATCTCAGTTTCCCTGACCAGGGACTGAACCCATGTCCCCTCCATTGCAAGGCAGATTCTTAACCGCTGGACCACCAGGGAAGTCCTTGTTCTTTTTTTTTTTAATTCTTTTTTTCCCTCAAACTGGGTAATTTCAGTTGAACTTTTTTGAAATTTGCTGATTCTTCTTCCTCCTCAGATCTGCTGGTAAACCCCTGTAGTGAATTTTACATTTCAGTTATTTTACTTTTAACTTCAGAATTTGATTGTTTTTATATATGTTCTTTTTTCTTTAATATTCCCTATTTAGTGAGGCATTGTTCTTATAATTTTCTTTAGTTTTTTAGGCATTGTTTCCTCCATTTATGTGACTTAAGAAATATGTAACTTAAAATCTTTGTCTAATAAGTACAATATTTATGTTTCCTTAGGGACAGTTTCTACCGACTACTGTTTTTCTTGGGTATGGCCCATATTTTCCTTTTTCTGTATAATTTTTTGTTGAAGTCTGGATCTTTTATGTAATAAAATATGACAACTGTGGTGCTTGATTTGATTTGAAGAATATTTTCATTTTCTGCCAGACAAATCAATACCTGGGCCCTTCTCTGGAATTTTAGCATTTCAAGTACAGAGTGTCTTGCTCACCATTGTATCCTCAGTAGCACAGTTTTTAGTACACAATATGTGGCTCTGATGGTAAAGCATCTTCCTGCGATGCAGGAGACCTGGGTTCAATCCCCGGGTTAGGGAAATCCCCTGGAGAAGGAAATGGCAATCCACTCCAGTACTCTTGCCTGGAAAATCCCATGGTTGGAGGAGCCTGATAGGTAACAGTCCATGGGGTTGCAAAGAGTCGGACACGACTGAGCGACTTCACTTTCATGCATTTAATCAGTAGTCCATTTAAAAGACTTTAGTGAGTGAACAAACCAAGAGGGCATACATCATGAAAGTATATTAGATTTAAAAGAGGGCCATGTACGTCATTTACAGGATTTTAGAATAGGAGTAAGCTTCTTATTTCTGTTCCTGGCATCAGTTACTACATCAGTGAGGAGATGGACTTGAAACTTGGTCTTGAGAGCTGAGTACACTTTCTCTACGTGTAGGTGAGAAGGGAGACAGTGATGCTTCATATTTGGTTGTTTATGGGTTTTGGTTTCTTTGGTTGTTTAGTTTTGTTTTTTGTGTGTTTTTTTGGGGGGGGTCATTGGACAGGTACTTTGTTATCTTTCCCCATTTTGAAGGAATACTCTTCAGACTTCACTGTGTATACAGATCATGTGTGCGATCTTTTTAAAATACAGATTTCTAATTCAGCAAGTCTGGGTGGAACCCATGAGTCAAATTTTTTTTTAATTGAAATATAACTAATTTACAATGTTGTGTAGTTTCTGGTGTACAGCAAAGTGATTCAGTTATACATATATATATTTAGGTACACTTTTTAAGATCTTTTCCACTGTGGTTTATTACAAGGTATAAAATATAGCTCTGTGTGCTACACAGTAGCACCTGTTTTTTATCTATTTATATATAGTAGATTGTATCTGCTAATCTCAAACTTGTAATCTCTCTCTCCTGCCTTCTTTGGTAACCATGTTTGTTTTCTGTGTTTACGAGTTTGCTTCTGTTTTGTAAATAGGTTCATTTATGTCATTTTTAAAGTGGTATCGTATGATTTTTGTCTTTCTCTGATTTACTTCTTTTGGTATGATAATCTCGAGGTCCATCCATGTTGCTGCACATGGTATTTCATTTTTTTATGGTTGAGTAATACTCTGTGTTCTGTGCCTGTGTGTGTATATCAAATTCTTTATCCATTCTTCTGTCGATGGACACTTAGGCTGTCTCTGTGTCTTGGCTGTTGTAAGTAGTGCTGCTGTGAACATCAGGGATGCATGTGTCTTTCAGAATTAGAGTTTTCTTCAGATATGATCCGAGAGTGTGATTGCTGGATCATATGGTAATCACCTGAAGTCTTATGTTGGCTATGGGTTTGTCATAAATAGCTTTGATTATGTTGACATCTGTTCCCTTTATACCAACTTTGATAAGAGTTTTTATGATAAATGGATATTGCACAAAAATAAACTCAAAATGGATAAAAGACCCTGAATATTAGACTGGATAGTATAAAACTGAGGAAAATGTAGGCAGAAACTGACATAAATTGTAGCGATCTTTTTCGATCTGTTTCCTAGAGGAATGGACATAAAAGCAAAAATAAGCAAATGGGACCTAATTAAGCACAGGAGTTTTTGCACAGCAAAGGAAACCATAAACAAAACAAAAAGACAAAATACAGAATGGGAGAAAATATTTGTAAATAATGTGACCAATAAGGGATTAATGTCCAAAATTTATAAACAGCTTTCTGCTCAATATCAAAAACACAAACCAATTGAAAGCTAGGCAAAGGACTAAATAGACACTTCTCCAAAGAAGATACACACATGGCTAAGAGGCACCTGAAAGGATGCTCAGCATCACTAATTATTAGAGGATGTAAGTCAAAACTATAGTAAGATATCCCCTCATACCAGTCAGAAGATAGCAAATTATAATCACTAAGTCTGTGAATCTGCTTCTGTTTTGTAAGTAATTTATTTATATCATTATTTTTTAGGTTCTACATAAGAGTGACATCATATGTTATTTGTCTTTATCTAACTTCATTTAGTATAATAATCTCCAGGTCCATCAGTGTTGGCATAGAGGGCATTATTTCTTCTTATTGATTGGGTAATATTCCATTACATATATGTACTTTATTTTCTTGGGTTCCAAAATCACCGCAGATGGTGACTGCAGCCATGAAATTAAAAGACACTTGCTCCTTGGAAGAAAAATTATGACCAACCTACACAGCATATTAAAAAGCAGAGACATTACTTTGCCAACAAAGGTCCGTCTAGTCAAAGCTGTGGTTTTTCCAGCGGTCATGTATGCATATGAGAGTTGGACTATAAAGAAAGCTGAGCACAGAAGAAATGATGCTTGTGAACTGTGGTGTTGGAGAAGACTCTTGAGAGTCCCTTGGACTGCAGGGAGATCTAACCAGTCCATCCTAAAGGAAATCAGTCCTGAATATTCATTGGAAGGACTGATGCTGAAGCTGAAAATCCAATACTTTGGCCACCTCATGTGAAGAACTGACTCATTGGAAAAGACCCTGATGCTGGAAAAGATTGAAGGTGGGAGGAGAAGGGGATGACAGAGGATGAGATGGTTGGATGGCATCACTGACTCGATGGACATGAGCTTGAGCAAGCTCTGGGAGTTGGTGATGAACAGGGAAGCCTGGCGTGCTGTATGTAGTCCATGGGGTCGCAAAGAGTTGGACACAAAGATCACTGCAGATGGTGACTGCAGCCATGAAATTAAAAGACGCTTACTCCTTGGAATTAAAGTTATGACCAACCTAGATAGCATATTCAAAAGCAGAGACATTACTTTGCCAACAAAGGTCCGTCTAGTCAAGGCTATGGTTTTTCCAGTGGTCATGTATGGATGTGAGAGTTGGATTGTGAAGAAAGCTGAGCGCCGAAGAATTGATGCTTTTGAACTGTGGTGTTGGAGAAGACTCTTGAGAGTCCCTTGGACTGCAAGGAGATCCAACCAGTCCATCCTAAAGGAGATCAGTCCTGGGTGTTCATTGGAAGGACTGATGCTAAAGCTGAAACTCCCAATACTTTGGCCACCTGATGCAAAGAGCTGACTCATTGGAAAAGACTCTGATGCTGGGACGGATTGGGGGCAGGAGGAGAAGGGGATGACAGAGGATGAGATGTCTGGATGGCATCACCGACTCAATGGACATGTGTTTGGTTAGACTCTGGGAGTTGGTGATGGACAGGGAGGCCTGATGTGCTGCGGTTCATGGGGTTGCAAAGAGTCAGACACAACTGAGCAACTGAACTGAATTTAGCGACTGAACTGACTGACCAGGTCCTCTTTATTCATTCCTCTGTCAGTGGACATTTAGGTTGCTTCCATGTCTTGGCTGTTGTCACTGCAGTGAACATTGGAGCGCATGTATGCTTTGAGCCATGGTTTTCTGCAGTTATATGCTCAGAAGTGGTATTACTGGATCTTACGGTAGCTCTATTTTTAATTTTTTAAGGAGCCTCCATATGATTCTCCATAGTATCTACCAATTTACTTTTTCCCATAAACTGTGTAGGAGGGTTCCCGTTTCTCCACACACTCTGCTACATTTTTTGTTTGTACACTTTGTGATGATGGCCATTCTGACTGGTGTGAGGGGAAGGAATAGATAGAGAGTTTGGGATGGACGTGTACACTCTACTACATTTAAAATAGATAACCAACAAGGACCTACGGTATAGCACAGGGACCTCTGCTCAGTATTCTCTAATAACCTAAATGGGAAAGAACTTGAGAAAGAATGGATGCGTTGGTTTGTATTAATATAACTGAATCACTTTGCTGTATATCTGAAACTAATACAACATTGTTAGTCAACTATAATCCAATATAAAATAATCAAAAATTTAAAAAACAGAATGGATGTTGATTTATATCAAATGCTTTTTCTGCATCTGTTGAGATGATCATACGTATTTTGTCTCTTTTCTGTCATGTGGTGTATCACATTAATTGATTTGCGTCTGTTGAACCATCCTTGTGAACCTGGGATGAATCCAAATTAAACATGGTGCATGGTCCTTTTTAATGTGTTAGTGGGTTTGGTTTGGTTGTTTTGTTGAAAATTTTAAAATTTATATTCATCAAAGGTCAGTTCAGTTCAGTCGCTCAGTCATGTCTGACTCTTCGTGACCCCATGGGCTGAAGCACGCCAGACCTCCCTGTACGTCGCCAACTCCCGGAGCCCACCCAAACTCATGTCCATTGAGTCGGTGATGCCATCCAACCATCTCATCCTCTGCCGTCCCCTTCTCCTCCTGCCCTCAATCTTTCCCAGCATCAGGGTCTTTATAAATGAGTCAGTTCTTCACATCACGTGGCCAGAGTATTGGAGTTTCAGCTTTAGCATGAGTCCTTCCAATGAATATTCAGGACTGATTTCCTTTAGGATGGACTGGTTGGATCTCTTTGAAGTCCAAGGGCCTCTGTCCCTCATCCAGGGTTACCATGTGTCTTAGTACGTGGTCTGTCCTAGAGAGTGCTTATATGTGCTTAAAAAAGAATGTTTATTTTCGAGATGTAATGTCCAGAAAATATCAGTTAAGTCTACTTGTTCTGCTGTGTCGTTTATGATGTCTATTGTGTTTTTATTTTCTGCCTGGAAGACCTGTCCATTGATGTCAGTGGGGCATTAAAGTCTCCTATTATTATATTCCGCCAGTTTCTCCCTTTATGTCTGTTAATATTTGTTCTATTTATTTCATTGCTCCTATATTGAGTGCAGGTATGGTTTGTATTTGTTGAATGAAAAAAGGAAATATCTAGGTCTCTTTTTTCACTTGTAAAATTAGATTCTTAGACAGTGAAAGCAGGGAATATTTGGGTTTTCTCCTTGACTCCTCTTAGTACTTCTAAGCTGAGGGAAGCTTGGAAAAGACACTCACTTCTTCCCCAAATACCAGGGATAGGAGGATGAAGCAGAAATGTTTAAAAATTTTTTGTAATCTGCAACAGTGTTAATAACAACAGAAGTTAGTAATTTTCTTCAAGTTGTTACTATTTTTCTAGCACCAAGTTTGATGATTCTTTATCTTAAAGAAATTGAACTTTTTTAAGTAATAATTTAGAACTATTTTATTTAAAAGAAGTATAGGAATTAGAAGGATGATCTTATTTGGTCCTCTTTCCTTAGAAGTGATTTGTAGTATGTGAAAAACCTGTGTGAAAGTCCATCTTGGTACTTTTATACTTAGAAAATTGTCTAGTCATACATTTTAGATGTTATTTAGCCATAGTGATTCATAATCAGAGTAGACTTTTTAAAAATGGAGTATTTTTTTCTTGGTTTTTAGTGATATTTTTGAGTTTTCTATAATAAGTTACCAATAGTAATGGGCTAATAAAGTACAGTATTTGGAAGGGGAGTTTTAGAAAGACCTTAAATAATCAGTTTTTGCTTTCTTTTTTAGCCGGAAAGTGAAATTTCAACCACAGCAGATGATTATAGTTCAGAGGTAAGAATAAGTAGCATTGTGATTAACATTTTATATTTTTAAAAATTATTGATTATTAGTTTTTTATTACTTACAACTTACAACAACCACATGTTTCTATTATTTTATAAATATAATAAAAACTAGCATAGTATGATGTAAATAACCTGGAGAAGTTGAAGTTTATGTTTTTCTGACTTCTTTTTTCAGATTATCAATTAAAGTCTTAAATCTCTTTGAGTAACGTGGTCCTTAATTAGATGGAGACCTTGTTTTAGTTTCTAGGAAAGTGTTTGAAATTGGGTTTTGTTATAAGGTTATAATTAACACAGTAAACCTTTTATAATATAGGCTATTGTATTTTGTGTAATGTTATTTTACAAATGCTTGAATTCTAGTTAATTATGTAAAACCATTTATTGAAATTAATGTTGAAATAGTGACTTTTAGGTGATAAAGGCTAATGTGGGCATTGGGCACTTTAGGAGATACTTTCCTTATGTGTTAAATAAATGTGCTGTTTATCTTTTTCCTTTAGACATGAATGTCATTTATTTTTGGTCCAAGATTTGAGGACATGGAAAACTTTTCTTACTGTGAATGGTTGAACAACTCAGTATATTCTATAAGTTTTCTTTGAATGTATTTATTTGATAATTGCTCTACAGAATTTTGTTGTTTTCTGTCAAACCTCGTATAAGTTTTGATTTATCGTAGTTGTCTAACAGAAAAAAAAAAAACTTCATGTTCTTAAATGAACTTAATACTATTTTGGATTTCTAATGGGAGTAAGAACTGTTAGATTTCAAAAGTTTAAGGTGATTGAAAGCTGGGAATATATTTATTAGTGATTCTCATCAGGAAAATAATTAACCAATGTTAAATACATAAATTATTTCCTAATTTAAGCTACATAAAATTGCCTTTATGGGTAATATCTCAGTTTTAAATTACAGGTTGCAATTCAGAGAATCTGCCCTGTGACTTTAAATATGGATCTTAGATATGAAAACATTGCTTTTCTCTTCTATAGTAACTTACTTCTTAGAGCTTCTCAATTGAAAGTTTAAGATGGTTTGATGCTTGAACCAGAGGAGACTTTGGGGCAGTCTACGATTCCACAAAGTGCATTTTTTCTTTAGCAGTTCAGTTCAGTCATTCAGTTGTGTCTTTTGCGACCCCATGGACTGCAGCACACCAGGCCTCCCTGTCCATCACCAACTCCCGGAGTTTACCCAAACTCATGTCCATTGAGTTGGTGATGCCATCCAACCATCTCATCCTTGGCCGTCCCCTTCTCCTCCTGCCTTCAATCTTTCCCAACCTCAGGGTCTTTTCAAATGAGTCAGCTCTTCACATCAGGTGGCCAAAGTATTGGAGTTTCAGCTTCAACATCAGTCCTTCCAGTGAATATTCAGGACTGATCTCCTTTTGGATGCACTGGTTGGACCTCCTTACAGTCCAGGGGACTCTCAAGAGTCTTCTCCAACACCACAGTTCACAAGCATCATTTCTTCAGCGCTCAGCTTTCTTTATGGTCCACCTTGAACATCCATACATGACTACTGGAAAAACCATAGCCTTGACTAGATGGACCTTTGTTGGCAAAGTAGTGTCTCTGCTTTTGAATATGCTGTGTAGGTTGGTCATAACTTTTCTTCCAAGGAGTAAGCGTCTTTTAATTTCAAATTTCATGGTTGCAGTCACCATCTGCACTGATTTTGGAGCCCCCAGAAATAAAGTCTGCCACTGTTTCCCCATCTATTTGCCATGAAGTGATGGGACTGGATGCCATGATCTTAGTTTTCTGAATGTCGAGCTTTAAGCCAACTTTTTCACTCTCCTGTTTCACTTTGATCAAGAGGCTCTTTTGAATTCTTCAGAAAGTTCTTCTTCACTTTCTGCCATAAGGGTGGTGTCATCTGCATATCTGAGGTTATTGCTGTTTCTCCTGGCAATCTTGATTCCAGCTTGTGCTTCATCCAGCCCAGCATTTCTCATGATGTACTCTGCATATACATTAAATAAACAGGGTGACAATATACAGCCTTGATGTACTCCTTTCCTGATTTGGAACCAGTCTGTTGTTCCATGTCCAGTTCTAACTGTTGCTTCCTGACTTGCATACAGATTTCTTAAGAGGCAGGTCAGGTGGTCTGGTATTCCCATGTCTTTCAAAATTTTCCACAGTTTATTGTGATCCACACAGTCAAAGGCTTTGACATAGTCAATAAAGCAGAAATAGATGTTTTTCTGGAACTCTCTTGCTTTTTCTATGATCCAGTGTATGTTGGCAATTTGATCTCTGGTTCCTTTGCCTTTTCTAAATCCAGCTTGAACATCTGGAAGTTCACGGTTCACATATTGCTGAAGCCTGGCTTGGAGAATTTTGAGTATTACTTTACTAGCATGTGAGATGAGTGCAACTGTGCAGTAGTTTGAGCATTCTTTGGCATTGCTTTTCTTTGGGATTGGAATGAAAACTGACCTTTTCCACTCCTGTGGCCACTGCTGAGTTTTCCAGATTTGTTGGCATATTGAGTGCAGCATTTTCACAGCATTATCTTTCAGGATTTGAAATAGCTCAACTGGAATTCCATCACCTCCACTAGCTTTGTTGTGTGATGCTTCCTAAGGTCCACTTGACTTCACATTCCAGGATGTCTGGGTCTAGGAGAGTGATCACACCATTGTGATTATCTGGGTTGTGAAGATCTTTTTTGTACAGTTCTTCTGTGTATTCTTGCCACCTCTTCTTAATATCTTCTGCTTCTGTTAGGTCCCTACCATTTCTGTCCTTTATTGAGCCCATCTTTGCATGAAATGTTCCCTTGGTATCTCTAATTTTCTTGAAGAGATCTCTAGTCTTTCCCATCCTATTGTTCTCTATTTCTTTACATTGATTGCTGAGGAAGGCTTTCTTATCTCTCCTTGCCATTCTTTGGAACTCTGCATTCAGATGGGTATATCTTTCCTTTCACTTCTCTTCTTTTCACAGCTATCTGTAATGCCTCCTCAGACAGCCATTTTGCTTTTTCGCATTTCTTTTTCTTAGGGATGGTCTTTATCCCTGTCTCCTGTACATTGTCATGAACCTCCATCCATAGTTCATCAGGCACTCTGTCTATCAGATCTAGTCCCTTAAATCTATTTCTCACTTCTACTGTATAATCATAAGGGATTTGATTTAGGTCATGTAGAATGGTCTAGTAGTTTTCCCTACTTCTTCAGTTTAAGTCTGAATTTGCCAATAAGGAGTTCATGATCTGAGCCACAGTTAGCTCCCAGTCTTGTTTTTGTTGACTGTGTGGTGCTTTTCCATCTTTGGCTGCAAAGAATATAATCACTCTGATTTTGGTGTTGGCCATCTGGTGATGTCCATGTGTAGAGTCTTCTCTTGTGTTGTTGGAAGATGGTGTTTGCTATGACCCGTGTGTTCTTGGAAAAACTCTATTAGCCTTTGCCCTGCTTCATTATGTACTCCAAGGCCAAATTTACGTGTTACTCCAGGTGTTTCTTGACTTCCTGCTTTTGCATTCTAGTCCCCTATAATGAAAAGGACATCTTTTTTGGGTGTTAATTCTAAAAGGTCTTGTAGGTCTTCATAGAACCGTTCAACTTCAGCTTCTTTAGCATTATTGATTGGGGCATAGACTTGGATTACAGTGATACTGAATGGTTTGCCTTGGAAACAAATAGAGATCATTCTGTCATTTTTGAGATTGCATCCAAATATTGCATTTTGGACTTTTTTGTTGACTGTGAGGGCCACTCCATTTCTTCTAAGGGATTCTTGCCCACTGTAGTAGATATAATGGTCATCTGAGTTAAATTCACCCATTCCAGTCCATTGTAGTTCTCTGATTCCTTAAATGTTGATGTTCACCCTTGGCATCTCCTGTTTGACCACTTCAAATTTGCCTTGATTCATGGACCTAACATTCCAGGTTCCTATGCAATATTGCTCTTTACAGCATCAGACCTTACTTCCATCACCAGTCATATCCACAACAGGGTGTTGTTTTTTCTTTTTACCAAAGTGAATTTTTTATAATCCAAGTCATGACAGATCTGACCATCTAATACATGCCTGTGAAATTTGTTTAAAATTTGTATAGCCATTTTCTCATATTGGGATAAGAAAATAAAATTTAACTTTTTTTAATATAGATTCAAAACCAAAGACATCAAAAATGTCATTTTCATGTTCTTTATGAAAATCTAAATTAATAATATTGGAAATTCTTATTACTGTGAATTTTTGCCTAAATATTTTAGATTTTAAAAATTGGTGGGAATTATGATTAGGTCACGAAAAGTTTATTGAAACTATATCTGATAGCTAGTAAGTATGATGTGTTTCAAAGTTAAGTAAAAATAATTTTAAATGTAAGTCTTAGAGATAAAAGTTAGAATATACTGAGCATGTTTCAACAGTAAGAACTATATTTTACATACATATGTACATTATTTTATATATTTACATATGTATTCCATAGGGCTTCCCTAGTGGCTCAGATGGTAAAGAATCCACCTATAATGCGGGAGACCTGGGTTCAGTCCCTGAGTTGTGAAGATCCCCTGGAGGAGGGCATGGCAACCCACTCCAGTATTCTTGCCCGGGGAATCCCCATGAACTGAGGAGCCTGGCAGGCTGCAGTCCATGGGGTCACAAAGAGTCAGACACGACTGAGTGACTAAGCACACAGCACACAGGTATTACATATATATGTATAGTTATATACATGAATATACAGTTGCACTCATCTCCCATGCTAGTAGGGTCATACTTAAAATCTTGCATGCTAGGCTTCAGCAGTATGTGAACCAAAGAACTTCCAGATGTCCAAGCTGGGTTTAGAAAATGAGAGGAGCCAGAGATCAAGTTGCCAACATTCGCTGGATCATAGAGAAATCAGGTGAATTTCAGAAAAACGTCTACCTCTGTTTCATCAACTATACTAAAGCCTTTGACTGTGTGGATCATAGTAAACTGTGGACAGCTCTTAAAGAGATGGGAATACCATCCATCTTACCTGTCTCTTGAGAAACCTGTGTGCAGGTCAAGAAGCAACAGTTAGAACCGTGTATGGAACAACTGATTAATTCAGGATTGAGAAAGGAATATGACAGTGCTGTCTGCTGTCACCATGTTTATTTAACCTATACGCTGAGCACATCGTGAGAAATGCCTGGTTGGATGAGTTACAAGTTGGAGTCAAGATACGTGGGAGAAAGATCAACAACCTCAGATATGTGGATGATACCATTCTAATGGCAGAAAGCAAAGAGGAACTAAAGAGCCTCTTAATGAGGGTGAAGGAAAAGAGTGAAAGAGCCAGCTTAAAACTAAATATTAAAGAACTAGGATCATGGCATCCAGCCCCATTACTTCATGGCAAATGGAAGGGGAAAAGGGGAAACAGTAACCGATTTCCTCTTTGGTCTGTAAAATCACTGTGGATGGTGACTGTAGCCATGAAATCAGAAGACGATTGCTTCTTGGCAGGAAAGCTATGACAAACTTAGACAGTGTATTGAAAAGCAGAGACATCACTCTACTAACAAATGTCCATACAGTCAAGGCTATGATAGTCTTCCCGATGGTCACATATGGTTGTGAGAGCTGGACCGTAAAGAAGGCGGAGTGCTGAAGTATTGATGCCTTTGACTTGTGGTGCTGGAGGAGACTCTTGAGAGTCCCTTGGACTGCAAGGAGATCAAACCAATCAATTTTAAGGGAAATCAACCCTGAATATTCATTGGAAGGACTGATGCTGAAGCTCCAGTATTTTAGTCACCTGATGCGAACAGCCAACTCATTGGAAATATCCCTGATGTTGGGAAAGATTGAGAGCAGAAGAAGGGTGCATCAGAGGAGGAGATGGCTGGATGGTGTTGCTGATTCAGTGGTCGTGAACTTGGACAAACTTCAGGAGATGGTGAGGGACAGGGAGGCCTGACGTGCTGCAGTCGTGGGGTCTCAACGAGTGGGACACAACCATGTGACTGAACAAAAGCAATATACATGAATAATTGTGCACATAATATATACCAATTCATACATATATATTTTTTAAAACCAAATTTTCAGGAAAAGATACTTTTACTGTGTGACCAGTCCTCTGCTGCTTTTTCTGATGCTGACCACTAATAGTTTGAAAATAGTTTGAAAAATATTAGTGATTTAGAAGTTTACATTGAAAGATAATTATCAAATAATCTTTGACAGATTTGAATCATAATCCTTTTAATATTATCCATTTGGGGCCTCGATTCATAATGGATTATACTTTGAAAAACTTACATATTTTAATTTGTCTGTTAATACAGTAGAAAAATTCATGATCTGTGAAACATTTGATGATGTCATATCAAGATTGCTAAAATGGATACTGGCTTCAATCCATGATCCTCTGGACTAGTTTTGGGTCTCAAGCCAGTTGATTTAATTATATTGGATTGACCGAGATAGAATTTCAGGGAACTTCTAATCCATATTACGTGTGTTAGAAGACAGAAAAATCTTCATTAGTTCAGTTTTATAAACTAAGGAATACACAACATTGTCAGTAATCCCTAGCCGCATTAGGCATTACTGATACAACATGGTAAATTAAATGCATTTCAATAAAAAGTAAAAAATAAACAAACCAAGGAATAAATCTCGCATTATAATACTCTTCATATTAGAACTCTTAGAGATTACTTCTGAGTAATACCCCTCAAAAATGAAATTCCTTTCTAAGCAACACATAACTACAAATTACAGATTTGCAAAGTTTAATAATCTTGGCTGCTCTGGTTTGCATTTGATTAATTTTAAAATTTCAAAACTATATAGTTTTAATCATAAGACACAATTATGTTGTATTTTGTCTAAATATCATTGCATTTTTCTGCTGCATAGGGAAATAAGGTGATATAAAAAGGCAGGGGCTTTGGAGCCCAGAAAGTGTGTGTTCAGATTTCTGATCTCTGAGCTGTTTGAAGCTGGATACCTCACTTAAACTCTGAAATACAGCTTCCTTACCTGTAAAATGGTGGAAATAGTATCTATCTCACAGGGTTGTTGTGAGGGTTATTTGGTGATCTTAATGTTTGATACTTGAAAAACAATGAGCAAAAAAAATTTTTTTACAGTCCTTCAACGGAAGTATGCTTTTCTTCACACTAAGTTTGTAAGAAATGAATTTAACAAATTATTCTCAGAAGGATTTCAGATTCCAATTATATGTTTAATTAAAACTAGCTTGGAAATTTTGTTTTGTAGATATGGTATGTGCTTAACGTTCTTGACTTCTATGATTAGTATTCTCCTTGGCTTAAAAAATGGTTTCAGGTCTAGAAAGCATTAGTCAGATAGTTTTGTCCTATGACCTAAGATCTGTTCTGTATTAAAATATATTCAGTTATGTGTACTAGCGAAATCAGACTAAATGGAAAATACCCTTTTTACAAATTAATTCAAATTATACATAATCTTTTCAGTTCTTGGAGAAGGGACATTTCATATCTCAAATACCATGTTTACATAAAATATTTTTAGTGATACCCTTTGAGCAGGGTTATTTGGGAAAAGTCGGAAGTGCTACAGGCAATACATAGAGATAAAACAAGGAAATAAATACGCTTTGCTGTGTGTAGAAAGATGAAATAGTAGGAGAGCATACAGTCTCATTATGGATTTCATTATTCAAATTCCATTATTCAGTATTTCTTAACCAAGTCACCTACACGACTTACGACATTTTTGAAATAACTGACCGGGATTGGAGATATAGACTATAGCCAGCCATTGAGTAATGTGAACTTAGCCTTTCAACAGCCTTTCACCTTTGGCTTGGATTTCTTTCTTTCTTTTTTTTTAACTTCACCATTTTAAAAATTTTCTCCCTGCCTGCCTCTGCTCTGTTAAGGTATAATTTGTTTATTGAAGGTGTACAACGTGGTGCTTGATACTTAACTTTGAATGAATGATCTTAGCTGCCTTAGTTTCTTGGCTCTAATCCAAGAGTCAGCTAGGCACACTGAAGTCCTGTAATTTTTATGAACTTTCTGAACTATCAGATTCTTTTTTTTATTAAAACATCCATTATTTAAATTTTTGTACACATCAGATTAAGTATAAGAGTAAAGTATTAATCATTAATAAAAGATAAGTTATTCTGTTTTTGAACTGATGTTCACTGAAAAGTTTTTGTGTGAAGAACATAGTTACAAGATAAGAGTGATCTTTCCTCTGATTTTCTTCTGAATAGCAGTATTTTTAGGAAATGATACCCTATAGAACATTTTAAAATTTAGAATGCACCCTATGTACTTTCCCAAATCTTCAGGTTGTCTACACAGGTGGAGTAACTTGTGATTCAACAAGACTGTATTGGTATAACCTAAAGGTTAAATACTTTTGACAGATGCCACAGTGAAGAAGGACATTAAGAAAAGTTATTATTTTTTAGTTGCAGGAGTCTGTTCATCTAATCTTTGTGTTTCAAGTTATTAATGTACTTTCATATTATGGTTTATATAGTATTGCTTTAAAAGGCTATTGTAAGAGGATGAGACAAATGCTCTACCCTTTAGGTACCAGTGAAGTAATTATCTAGATTTAAAAACATAATAATTTATTGCTATTAATGATCCTCATATTCTGAGGAGTGTTTCTGTTTTAACTTTGAAATATAGTTTGTTTTAGTTTAGTTCTGGTGTATAATCTTTTATTACCCATTTACATGATACTAAATTTTTTAAAACTATTAATATTGACAGGATTTTTATATTTATTATAATAAGACAATTAAGTTTTGAAAACAGTCATGTAGTATTTTATGCATAGAAGCCAATGCATATGAGTAGCTCAAGTATAAAATGTGCTCAACTTACAGAAAATTTAGGCTGAGTGTTGGCTATGTAGTGTGTTTGTATATACAGTTAAAATAAATAGATAACTAATTTATGTAATAGTGATATCATCACCACTTAAAGGACTATCCTTTGCTTGGTATGATATTTGAAAATATTCATAAAATCCATTTAATTACTGTTACCCTAAAGGAAAAGTTTTAGTAGACATTTATCAACGTGCTGCGTAACGGGTGAGGTGGGAGCTGGAAGGTAGGTTCAGAACGGGGGAGACCCGTGTATACCTGTGGCCAATTCATGTTGCCGTACGGCAAGAACCAGCACAATACTGTAAAGCAATTATCCTCCAATTAAAATAAATAAATTTTTTAAAAATCAAGGAAAGCTAATTGAAATTTAGATGAATTTAATTGAAAGTTATCATAAGTGACTTTATTAATAATCTTAATAGAGTTAGCACTGCTGTGTTTTGATAGTTTTCACATATCACAATAATGCGTTGGCATAAAGGCGAATTGTTTTAAACTTTGGTTTTGTTTTCTGAAATTATCCTTGGTGAAAAGCAAAGGAATCAGACTTTATAAAGAACTCTTAATTAGGATCATCCCCCCTTTTATAGTGTTGTGATCCACGTAGATCTAATCCTAATTCTAGGATATTCTATGTATTTCAGTATTAAAAGCTTCATAACTTGGATTCTGTTAACATAGAATGTGAAAAATTAAGATGTAAGCAAGAATGAAGTTCAGTTGTTTGCTGTTAGGGGGAAGGAAGGGATTATTGAGTAGATTAATTGATTTGAAATTAATCTGCCTCCAGGTTGGCCTCAGAGACCTATTCTGCCAACTTTCTTCCTCCTACCACAAAATGCCAGTGATAGAGGCATTTGTATTGTGGAGAGTCTCCACGTCTGTCAGGGTTGGCAAGGCTCTCATAGTACCCCCAGGCGAAAGTTCTCGGGGGAGTTTTCCTCAGCTCTTCATCTCCTCTTCCTTCTTCACTTGCTCTCCAGTAGACTTAGACCAGTAAACAGTTTTACTTTTAAATCAATAGGGCTTTATCAAAAAACAATTATTTACATGATTTTAGGTCTTTTGTAGAGGAGGATCTAGGACAGAAGAGAAACTGCTTGGAGCGTTAATTCACTTAAATGGAAATGTATACAGCACACTGCCGTTTTCATTGTAAGCACTCAAATGTGTGAGGAGTCAGTGGCATTTGAAACAGTCATAATGTTTTTTAGATGTTTAAATTTAATCACTGTGTTTGTTTTTGCCAGTGTGGCATTTTCCTTAGGCATAAGAAAAGCATGAATACAGTTAGCACAAATCAATTTTTAGCTTTAAATAAAATTCTAAAATCATAATATTTCAGGAAATTGTTTTTGTACAGGTAAATGGTTGCGGTTTTGTGATGAGAACAGGAAAGCCTACAAATTTATTAAGGGTACAGTATTTAAAACTACTTATGATACTAATGTTTCATTCTATTTAAAGCTGGTTACTAACAAAGCTTTTTCCTGCATGTATTTCTTTCTGTGTGTGATTTCTAAATGCTTTTAATGTGTAACAAAACAAAATTATCCACCTTTTGTTATAAAACTCAGTTGTAACAGAATTTGCAGATATCTTGTTTTTGCTCTTGAGGTATTTATCACATTAACAACAAAGTAGGTTGTCATGCTGGTAAATTCCCAGGTGATGCCTTTGCTGTGGGATTCAGTTTTTGAATCTCTTTTCCCGAGAAAATGTTGCTAGTACTGAATTATTTAAAATCTGTGTTGGTGTAGGAAGAAGAATTTGGTGTTGATGATTCTTACTCTGAACATGGAGCACAGTACAATCAGACCCACCTAGAGATGATGGAAAGTGAATTGGCTGGGAAACAGCATGAGATTGAAGAGCTCAACAGAGAACTAGAAGAAATGAGGGCTACCTATGGGACTGAAGGGCTGAAGCAGGTGTGTTTAACTTATATGGCTTTCATTTTGTTACTCACAAAACAAAAATAGGAAATTTGAATGATAGTATAGATACATTCTGGAGAAGGCAATGGCACCCCACTCCAGTACTCTTGCCTGGAAAATCCCATGGACGGAGGAGCCTGGTAGGCTGCAGTCCATGGGGTCGCTAAGAGTCGGACATGACTGAGCGACTTCCCTTTCACTTTTCACTTTCGTGCATTGGAGAAGGAAATGACAACCCACTCCAGTGTTCTTGCCTGGAAAGTCCCAGGGATGGGGTACGCTGGTGGGCTGCCGTCTATGGGGTCACGCAGAATCGGACACGACTGAAGCGACTTAGCAAATAGATACATTCTTTAAAGATGGGGTTTTTAAATGGTGACTTAGAGTCACCTTGTGATATTTGTCCTTACGTATATCATAAACAGCATTGCTTAAAACTAGTCCATTAATAAGCCTAAATATAACATAGATGTTTTATTAAACTTTATGAGATACCTAGGATGAAATCACTTCAGTATGGATGGATGGATGTTTTTGTAATCAGCCTGAGAGAAACTTAAATTGTAAACCACGTCAATACATTATGACTTAGACTCATTAAACCTGTCAGCAGGTCTTTGTAAATAACTTCTTATAGTTAAAATGACATCTGTTAGTTTGTGGCAGTCAATTATGAAAAGAAGGTGAAATAAGACATTGATGAGGATGACAGAATATTTCAGTTTCACCTTCTTTAGAAACAAGTAAGGCTTAAGCATGGCCATCATGGTAATACCTACAAACATTGGAGCATCCCTAAATATAAAGACACTTGTCCTTCTAGAAGTAGATATACGGGTAAGTCAAATCTAATGTATTTTGTTCCCTAGTTCAGATAATCTTTTTAGAGTTGGTTTGGAAGTAAAACTAATTGTTGCAAGATAATAGCTTTCAAATATGGAAAAGACTGCTTACAAATTGTAATAACTCTGCCAATGCATTTCGAATATCTTATTTTTGAAGTTACCTGTACTAATGTTTAGTTTTGTTAAAAAAATAAGCGTAACACTTTTAATTTTCACTGATGTCTTTTAGTTGCAAGAATTTGAAGCTGCCATTAAACAGAGAGATGGCATCATAACCCAGCTCACTGCAAATTTACAACAGGCAAGACGAGAAAAGGATGAGACGATGAGAGAATTTTTAGAGTTGACAGAGCAGAGTCAAAAATTACAGATTCAATTCCAGCATGTAAGTATGACTAGTAGAAGAAAATTTATTAAATTTTTAATAATGAATTAAATCTTTTTCTCATGTTTTCTAGAACAAATATAAGCTTGTTTAAAGGTCGTGTTTGCTTATTAATGTATTATGTTGAAAAAACTGGTAAATACTTGTTATATTAACTAGGAATTTAATTCATACTTCTTGAGTGGTTTTATGCTATTAGTTTCTTTATACTTCTTCCTTATCTATATTTTAAAATCTTATAAGTTTGATAAGGTGAATTTTCGCAGAAATTAACCTGTAGTTATATCCTTTGTCTAAAGGATGTCTGAAGTCATACCCTGGTATGACTTTATTTTAGTTAGGTTCTAGAATGTAACTTGATTGAATATATTCCATTTACCTTTAATAAGATTCATAGGAAACTAGTGGAATTAATCAACGTTTCTGATGATGAGCAACAGAAAATAATTTGAGAAAAGGGAGGAATCTGTCAGCTTAAATAATGTACCCATGTTTATCTGATCAGCTATGAAAACGTGTTGGCTGGAGTCTCAAACCTCTGAATCCAGCACACGTCCCAGAGAACAACTATTAGCCAAGCAACACCAACAAAGGATGTCCATTCCTTGGTGCACTCATTTAAGAATTTAATATTTTGGGGTTTCTTTATATTTTCAAGTTACAGGCTAGTGAAACTCTGAGAAACAGCACGCATAGTAGCACAGCTGCCGATTTACTACAAGCCAAGCAGCAGATCCTCACTCATCAGCAGCAGCTGGAAGAACAAGACCACCTATTAGAAGATTATCACAGAAAGAAAGAAGACTTCAAAATGCAAATTAGTTTCTTGCAAGAGAAAATCAGAGCATATGAAATGGTATGTTTATTTGAAGGAAGTCAGCCAGTGTACAGCAACTTAACGGTTGACTTTAAAGCTTTTTATCCAAATGTTTATCTTTTTGTTATACACCTGAATCACAAAGTTTCATAATTCAGAAAAGTTCTTTAAACATGAAAAATAATTTATTTCAAAAACAATTGGGAGTCTTCCAGTAATAGGTATTAAGATAATACTCATTACTGAGTTCTTCGAAAGTAATCAGCTTATGTTAAACTGAGTCCTCAGGAGAATCCATATATATAACCAGAACTTCTGTCCTTTTTTCTTTTTCATCTAAAGATGTTTCTACTCATTTTAGCCATGGTTATGTAATTCTGTAAATATTTTCATGGCAAAATGAAATTTTATGGATTTTAGTTAGAAAAAGGGCTTCCCTGATGGCTCAGATGGTAAGAATTGGCTTGCAATGCAAGAGACCTGGGTTCAGTCTTTGGGTGGGGAAGATCCCCTGGAGGAGGAAATGGCAACCCACTACAGTATTCTTGCCTGGAAAATTCCATGGCAGACGAGCCTGGAGGGCTGCAGTCCATGAGGTTTCAAAGAGACAGACACGACTGAGCGACTAACACACACTTCAATTAGAAAAAAATACAGATTCTCTTTATTCGTGGTAGTTAATGTGTTATATAAAGTTGCCTGGAACACTTATTCAATAATTGATGCTCCCAGGGTGTGTGTGTTATATAAAGTTGCCTGGAACACTTATTCAATAATTGATGCTCCCAGGGTGTGTGTGTATATACACACACACACACATACATATCATATAGATTTTTTTTACCCTTTCCACTGTATTTTATTTTTTAATTTTATTGAAGTATATTTGACTTACAACATTGTGCATATCATACAGATTGTAATATTAAATCCTAAAAAGATTCTGGTAGATTATAGCTTGAAAGAGACATGAAAGTCAAAAGTGTTAAGTGACTGGTCTAAAGGTAGCACCTTCCCCTCCTCCTAATTGCGATTCAAACTCTCTTGGGCTAGCCCAGAGCCAGAAGTTTTTACAGTACACTCCACTACTGCCTAGCACCTCCATCCTCATGGTCTCCTTCCTTGTTCTCTCGCCTTGCTCATCTTGCTTGACATCATCTTAGCTTGAATCATGAATGTCCAGCAGCTCAAGTTTTTTACCATTCTGTGTACTTCTACAAATGACTGAGTATTGATTTGGGAGTTATCTATAAATTTAAACAAGTAGGCAGGTTCACACATGTGGAATCCTTGAATAATGAGGACAGACTAAACATACAGTACAGTATTTTTTGTAATTTAGGCAGTTCTTCTTCAAGATGTTGAGAAATTAGCACAACAAGACTACTGTTTGGATAACAATAAAAGTATTAGTTATCATTTGTTTTTGTTTACTTGGTATCAGGAAACCCTCAAAGCATCTTACACGTATTATATTACCTCATTGAATCATCACAGCAATCTTATGAGGCAAATACTATTATCACCCCCATTTTTCAGATGAGGAAGTTAAAGCAAAGCAAGACGAAGTAAATTGCCCAGATATACAGGTAATACATTGGTAGAGCCAGCTTTCAAATCTGTGTAGTCTTATTCCAGAGACTGTCGCTTAGGGAAATTAGAAATGTACAATTTTAAGATATTGAAGTTATAAAATGCACATGATTTACAACCAAAGTAACTTAAAAATCATTATGTAGATGTTTATAGAACACTTGTTTTGCATCAGGCTCTTGCAAGAGACAGTGATGCTTAAATGTGCTTTTTTCTTCACTAAAACTTGTGGTATACAAGGCATCCCAAAACAAGGCTAAGTATGAGTAAAAAGTGTTTTGAAAATTCTGGGCAGGTCTGGCTTCATAAGGGAAGTGATTCAGGGTAGGCTTAGCAGGGAAGTAATATTTGAGGTAAGTCTGTAAATTAGAACACTTCCCTTTCATTGAATTTTGTTTTCTTCATAATTGGTGCAATATATGCCACACAGAAGCTCTTCAGTACTTATTTGGTAAACAGTGAATAAATTATGAATCTGAACTGATAAGAGGACATTTTAAACAGGATGGAGTGTGCATAAAGACCCAGGTTGAACCATGTTAAAAATGTTTTATCAGCATCAAAAAATAGTTTGATTAGAAAACAATAGTCTTTGAAAATGAGTCTTTCCAGGAGATAAGACGAGAAAGGCAGTTCAGGCCTAGTAGACTGCCAGAAGGTAGTCTAGGCCAGAAGGCTCAGTATCAACAGTAAGGCATGTGACATTGACGGGATATGTGATACCAAGCCAAAGCTGATTAGGCTGTGATAACCTCATATGTCCATCTCAGAGTAGGAATGGCCATGCCTTTGGACTGAAATTCTTAATTCTGTTTACAGCAGCCCCCTACCTTGCTTTCTAGGTTAGGTGTGACTTTCCCAGAGGGATTAGAACTCTCAAAGTCTCCTGATACCTTGATTCTCTTTCTTGAACCATTCTTGCATGCTGCTAAGTCACTTCAGTCGTGTTCGACTCTGTGCGACCCCATAGATGGCAGCCCACCAGGCTCCCCCTTCCCTGGGATTCTCCAGGCATAACACTGGAGTGGGTTGCCATTTCCTTCTCCAATGCATGAAAGTGAAAAGTGAAAGTGAAGTCGCTCAGTCGTGTCTGACTCTTAGCAACCCCATGAACTGCAGCCTACCAGGCTCCTCCATCCATGGGATTTTCCAGGCAAGAGTACTGGAGTGGGGTGCCATTGCCTTCTCCGATTCTTGCATGGGCACTGCTACTATTTCCCTCTCAGACTTTCTTTTTCCCTAGGCCTTGACATTCTTTTTTTTTTTAAAGGTAAGTTAACACATCCATTTGAGGTGCCTTTAAGTCCCCTTGACCCGGGCCTTTGTCTTCTGAAGGTGATTTTAATTACTTAAGTATATTCAGACCTGTAAATTTTACTGTTTTTTCTGTCCTTGGGACTGCAGCCCCAACCACTCAGGCAAGTGAATGACAGAGACAGAACTTTGTCTCCAGGACTTCTACTTGACTGTCTCATGCTGTGACACTTCTCTGAATGATTAGGGACATGCCCTGGGCATGTGTTTTGGGTTTCAATTTATCTGCAGTTCCAAAATAAAGTCCTAAATCAGAACAGGGGTAAAAAACATCTGTCTTGCTTTCAAATTTCTGTTTACCCCCAAAATGTAGAATCAAATTGATATGCTCTAAATGGTGTAATTGTCTTGCGTGTCACTTGCAATTCAGCCACTTAAGCATGGCATATCCCTGAACTTCTGATTCATTTAGCCTTAGGAGTGAAGTTAAGGCTGACCTTTAGGAGCCTGTTTTTGTTGTTTTACTCTTTTCATAGCACCTGCCCACCAAACCTTCAGGTCACTAAAATACTGTATGGGAGGAACGTTGATTTTTTTTTTTAGGATTATCTCTAGAACTGTAAAGCGTATGTAGTCCTCTTGCAATTGCAAATACCGAATATTTAGAATGTTGATCAGTTAATAAGAAAGAAGAAAATATAATGGTTCAGACATATTTTGATCCCACTAAATTTTTTTATTAAAACATTTAATCATAGCAATGCAAGAAAACTTTCTTCCCCCCAAGAAGACCAACATTGCTATGATATTTGCTCATAGGTAGTGTTGGCTACACAAGTCCTTTGTCTCATTGACGTAAGAAAATTGAAGGAGCAGGCTCAGCCGTTGCTTTTTATAGAATAATGTAAAAAGCAGTTTCTATCAATTTTTTTGGTGATGGGGTTAAGGGGTATAAGTAACCGGAAACTAAAAATGCCATTTTTATGTTTTCATTTTTTCTTTATAAAGGAACAGGATAAAAAAGTAGAAAACTCAAATAAAGAAATACAGGAAAAGGAAGCAGTTATTGAAGAATTAAATACGAAAATAATAGAAGAAGAAAAAAAAACTATTGACCTAAAGGATAAAGTAACAGCTGCTGATAAATTACTGGAAGAATTACAAGAGCAGGTTGTACAGAAGAACCAAGAGATAAAAAATATGAAATTAGAACTGACTAATTCCAAGCAAAAGGAAAGACAGTGTTCTGAAGAAATAAAACAATTAATGGGGACAGTTGAGGAACTTCAGAAGAAAAATCATAAAGACAGTCAATTTGAAACGGATATCCTACAAAGAATGGAACAAGAAACACAAAGAAAGTTGGAACAACTCCGGGCAGAGCTGGATGAGATGTATGGGCAGCAGATAGTACAGATGAAACAAGAGCTAATAAAACAACACGTGTCACAGATCGATGAACTTAGGACACGACATAAGGGGGAGCTGGAGAATGCTTTAAGATCACATCCAAGTGTTACAGTCAATGAAGATCAAATAAAGTTAATGAATATGGCAATAAATGAACTGAATATAAAATTGCAAGATACTAACTCTCAAAAGGAAAAACTCAAGGAAGAAATAGGAGTGATTTCAGGAGAAAAGTCTGCTCTCCAGAGACAGCTGGAAGACCTTTTTGAAGAACTGAGCTTTTCAAGGGACCAAATTCAGAGGGCTAGACAGACAATAACTGAGCAAGAAGGCAAACTCAATGAAGCATACAAGTCCCTTAGTACAGTGGAAGATTTGAAAGCTGAGATTGTTTCTGCTTCTGAAGCCAGGAAAGAACTAGAATTAAAACATGAAGCAGAAGTTACAAATTATAAGATAAAGCTTGAAATGTTAGAAAGAGAAAAGAATGCTGTATTGGACAGAATGGCTGAATCACAGGAAGCTGAGCTGGAGAGGCTGAGGACACAGCTCCTGTTTAGTCATGAGGAAGAACTTTCCAAACTGAAGGAAGATTTGGAAATTGAACATCGAATAAATATTGAAAAGCTTAAAGATAACTTAGGCATTCACTATAAACAGCAGATAGATGGCTTACAGAATGAAATGAGTCAAAAGATAGAAACCATGCAGTTTGAAAAAGACAATTTGATAACTAAGCAGAACCAACTGATTTTGGAAATTTCAAAGCTAAAAGATTTACAGCAGTCCCTCGTGAATACAAAATCAGAAGAAATGACCCTTCAGATCAACGAACTGCAAAAAGAAATAGAAATACTCAGACAAGAAGAAAAGGAAAAGGGTACACTTGAACAGGAAGTTCAAGAATTACAACTTAAAACTGAATTATTGGAGAAACAAATGAAGGAAAAAGAGGATGACTTTCAAGAAAAATTTGCACAACTTGAAGCAGAGAATAGCATTCTTAAAGATGAAAAGAAGGCCCTTGAAGACACGTTGAAAATACATACTCCTGTTAACGAAGAAGAAAGATTAACTTTCATAGACTCCACTAAGTCCCAATCCAAAGACTGTCGCTGGCAAAAAGAGATAGAAATACTTACAGAGGAAAATGAGGACCTCAAAAAACAATGTATTCAGCTTACTGAAGAGATTGAAAAGCAAAGGAACACTTTTTCATTTGCTGAAAAAAATTTTGAAGTTAACTATCAGGAATTACAGGAGGATTATGCTTGTCTTCTCAAGGTAAAAAGCGATTTGGAAGACAGTAAAAATAAGCAAGAAATAGAGTATAAAAGTAAGCTTAAAGCACTAAGTGAAGAGCTTCATCATTTGCAAAGAATAAACCCAAGTATAGTGAAAATGAAAAGTTCAGTCTTTGACGATGACAAGACTTTTACAGCAGAACCACTGGAAATTGGTGAGGTTGTCGAGAAAGATACAACAGAACTTATGGAAAAACTTGAGGTAACCAAGCGAGAAAAGTTAGAGCTGTCAGAGAGACTGTCTGATCTTTCTGAGCAATTAAAACAGAAATGTGACGAGATAAGTTTTCTAACGGAAGAAGTTAAATCTTTAAAGCAAGATAAAGAGCAAGTTTTATTGAGATGTAGAGAGCTAGAAATCATAATTGACCACAGTAGGACAGAAAATGTAAATGTGCATGATGTCCATTTAAGCTCTTTGAAAGATGGAGTTTCAACAAGCAGGGATCCTGGAGGGTCAGTTCCTAAAATAAATAAAGATTTTGGTAAAGAATCAAAAATAATGGAGGTAAATAAAATTCCTTTTGAAAATATGACTCTGGAAAAAGAAAGCAAACAAGAACAGTTTTCTGCTCACTTGCCGTCAGTGACAAATGAATCATCACTTGGGATTACTGATCCAGGTGAAAACGATAAACTTCAGCAGGAGCTCAGTGCACTTAAATCAGAACAGGTATGTTTACTTAATGTGTGTACACTAAAGTGTACATTTCATACTGAAAGTTTTCATCTTCATACAACATAAATTAACCTCCTTTCAAGAATGAAAGTAAAGCCTGTGATGTAATTCTCACTTAAACTTATCATTTACATTTCTTTTTTCTGTTTTTTGTTAAACCGTGTTACCTCTCTTTTAGTTAATCTGCTCAGGAAATAGAACACATTTTCTTTGAAAAAGCAAGTTTAAATAACTTTGTTGAGAGTCAGAGCATTAAAATAATTATTTTGTAATATTTGGTTGCAATTCCAAAGATTGGTTTCAGAGGCTCCTTTTGTATTGGTGTTTTCAAGGTTAACTGAAAATTAACTCTTAAACTTTTTAGTACTTCATGTAGTTGTTCAGTAGTTATGAAACTCTTATTTCCCTGATAAAAAGATATTGATTTAAATCCTAGTTTTCTCAGAGTCTTGTTATACCTAAAGGGGAAAAAAATATTAATTCTAAATACAATTAAAGAATACATATAATGAGTAATACTAGATCACTGCTGACAATTTATATTTGATAGACACTGAAATTAGAAATAGCAGGAAGATCCCACTGGGCACATTGTATAATGGTGCTAACTAGAGCTTTATGTGTGTTTCTTCATTTCTAAACAAGTATTTGTAGACTCTTGCCAGGTAGGACTACAGTGGTGAACAAGAGTAAGAATTGGTTCAGCTCTCAGAGAGCGTATATTTTAGTGAGGGAGGCAGATAGTAAATGAAGTGAGTAGAAGAGTTAAGAAATAGTGATGTTTTATAAAGAAAATAAAAGATTATGTGATAGAGAATGGTGGGTAGTCATTAAATAGGGTGGTCAGGAAAGGGGTCTAGGAGGAATTGGCATTTGAACTGCTGTCTGATGACAGTGAGGAGTCTACCACAGGGAAATGAGAGCAACTGCGATGGCAGAGGTGAGTGTAAGGGACAGAATAAAGACCTGTTCGGCTGAGTTTGAGGGAAAGAGAGTGGAAGAAAAAGAGTTTGAAGAAGGAAAAGACCAGATCTTGGAGAGCCTTACAGACTTTGTAAGAAGCTGAAATTTTATTCTCTATATAGTAGGAAGCCCTTGGAAAGTTTTTTCTTTCTACTTCTTAATAAATGTGCTCATATTTATGATCTTATATCAAATTTTACATTTTAATAACCTAAATAGTTCTAATTACATATCTGTTAATACTTTGTTAAATATCTGAAATTGTTTTCAAAATCATAATTAGGTTTAATTTTATCACTCCTAAAAAAGCCAAGATCATTTAAAAAATTTTTTAAAGGCATTACTAGGAGAGGACCCAAATTTGAAGTTGTCAAAATGGTCAGATTTTTCTCACTAAAATGATTATTTTTTTCTAACTGAAGACACTTTCAGTGACATTTAGATACCATCTCCTTGATGTTAACTTCTGTAAAGTAAACAGAGACAAACGCAAAAGCTGTCCCTGACGCACACGTCACTGCCAAGACAAACCCCCTTAGTGATGGGGAGCCCAGTGAGGTGTGTGTTTATGGAAGGAGGCTCATGAAGAAATTGAGCAACAGTTTACACATCAGTAACACCAAAGAGCAATCTCAATGCGCTTAGAAATAATACTGCAGCCACAGAAATACTTCTGCTAATTGGCTAATAAACATGAAAAGATGCTTTCAATGTTATAAATTGATATAACAGTGAAATAGCATTTTATACCTATCAGTTTGACAAGATAAGGTTCACAATAAGAAGTGTGATGAGGATGTGGGGAGATGAGTATTCACCTACATTAATAACTATATCAGTGTAAAATTGTGTAATTGCATAAAAAATTTTGTTAAAATCTAATATTGATACAATATACATGGTCTACCATGTAGCATTTACATTTCTGCTGGCAGTAAGTGTGGTCTGTAACCAGCAGTGGCAGCATCACTTGAAAACAGGTTAAAATTCAAATTCTAGGGCTCACACCAGGCCTCTCTAAGTAGAAGCTCAGGGGTAGGGGCCCAGAAATCTGTTTTAAATCATCCAGGTGGTTTTGATTTGGGCTACAGTTTTGAGAATCACTACAATCGAGAAGGGCTTCCAAGGTGATGCTAGTGGTAAAGAACCCGCCTGCCAGTGCAGGAGACAAGAGACACGGATTTGAACCCTGAGTCAAGAAGATCCCCTTGAAGAGGACATAGCAACCCACTCCAGTATTCTTGCCTGAAGAATCCCGTGGACAGAGGAGCCTGGCAGGCTGCAGTCCGTAGGATTGCAAAGAGTCAGATATGACTGATGTGACTTAGCACACATGTGCACTAGAGAAACATTATCATATATGTACAAGGGCATATATATAAAATTTTATTGCAGCATTTTTTGATATATCTAAAATTTGAAATAATCCATTTGATCTCCAAAAAGGAAATGAACAAATTGTAATATTCATATATACAGCACTAAGTTAAAATAAATTTATGTGTATCTACATGGAAAGATCTCAGAGGCATATTGAATGAGAAGACTAATTTGCAAAATAAATGCCATTTTGCACCATTTATGTAAATTCTTAAAAATGTAAAATATATGCACTGTTTATAGATGGATTAAGAAATGAGAGTGTAAGAAGTGAACTGGCTTTGCAGCAAATTTATGATCAGATTTATAATTTGGTGGCCTCTGGGGAAGGAAGAATGGGAACATGATAGATTAAATTTTATCTATATTTTATTTCTAAACCAAAATAATAGGGAGGAGAGAAATGAATAAAAAAGATGAAATGATTTTATTTTATTACTTTGTGATATGTGTACATAAATGTTTATTTCATTATTATTTGCATTTCTCTATATTTGTTCGTTAAAAGTCGCTCAGTCATGTCTGACTCTTTGCGACCCCATGGACTCTCCAGGCCAGAATACTAGAGTGGGTGGCTGTTGCCTTCTCCAGGGGGTTTTCCCAAACCAGGAATCGAACCCAGGTCTCCCACATTGCAGGTGGATTCTTTACCAGCTGAGCCACCAGGGAAGCCCATATTTGTTTAAAAATGTTGTTTTTGAACAAAAATGAAAGATCAGGCCATCCTAACTTTACCAAATATCAAACTTTACCATGAAGTGATGAAAATATTGTGTTATTTTCCTTGAGAAAGTTGTACTATTTTCCTAGGTCAGTGCAACAGATTGAGTGAGAAAATAATTTCATGTAAGAAAAGTGACGTTTAATTTAATTATTTTCTCACTCAATTATAGTTTATAATATCATGTATTCCCCCCACCCCATAATGGGTGTATGCAAAAATAAGTTAAATTATTTGATTAGTCATTTTAAGTTATTCTAACCTGCACATTAATTCACTTTAAGAATGATTTAAGGCTCCAGATGGAAGCCCAGCGTATATGCCTGTCTCTGGTCTATTCAACTCATGTGGATCAGGTTCGCGAATATATGGAAAATGAAAAAGATAAAGCTCTTTGCAGTCTTAAACAGGAGCTTATTTCTGCTCAAGAGGAAAAGATCAAGGAACTTCAGAAAATACACCAGCTAGAGCTACAGAATATAAAGACACAAGAAACAGGTAAATGGTTTCTAACAAAATTCTAAGTAAGTAAGTATCACTTAGAGCCTGCCACTTCATGATTCTGTTCTTGACTTAGACCCCATGGAAGAACATGACTGGGAGTTCCCAGTCCTAGACTCATTTGTTCATATAATCATAGACTGTTCGTGTAAGTGCTTGAGAAGTTTAAAAATCACTGAATTATTTTCCCCAAGAAATCAACAGTCCTGTGGAAAAGCAATATAAAATAAACTCTTAGAAAACAATAGGAAATTTTCTATAATGGAAGAATAAACAGAAGGAACAGAGGGAGAGAAGAGAAAAGTCTAGTACTTCCTGGAAGAGTGAGGCAGTAGGCAGGAGTAGGGAGGTTGGAATTTTAGGAAAGTATCTTGAGTCTTAAATTTAGAGATGTGAGAAATGACATCCATTTTGGAGAATTGAAAGTTCAAGGTGTGTGCAAAAGTAGTGAGGGATAAAGATTGTCAGAACCTTGATCAGAAAAGGTTTCGTATACCCTGACTGAAACATGTTTACTCTTTATGCTGTTGGTTGTAAGACCTAAGGCAGGATTTCAAATAGAGGAACATAGTAAGATTTTTTTTTTTTCATTTTATTTTATTTTTTAACTTTACAATATTGTATTGGTTTTGCCATATATCAAAATGAATCCACATAGTAAGATTTTTGTTTTAAGATGAAATCACTGGAGCAAATTAAGGGAGGTGATAAGTGATAGACTCAATGGACATGAGTTTGAGTAAACTCTGGGAGTTGGTAATGGTCAGGGAAGCCTGGTGTGCTGCAGTCCATGGAGTCACAAAGAGTTGGGCACGACTGAGCAACTGAACTGAACTGATAAGTGATGGAAAGACCAGTTAAGCAGCTTTGGCAGTTATTCTGTTAACATTAAGATGTTGATCTAAAATGTCATTGGAAGAAAAGTTTGAGTTAAAGAGGTGGGTTGTAATCTGCAGGTAATATTAGCAGTAAGGGGGAGGAATTGAGAATGATCCCTAAGTGTCTCGTTTGAGTAATTGGATTGATGGTGACTCCAGTCATGAGGAGTAGATTTGTGGGAAAAATAGTGTATTTAGCTTGGAACATTGAGTTAAAAATACTTGATGACTTTGAAAAAAGCGATACCTAGTATGCAATGGAAAAAAGGCTGAAACCTAAGGGGCAAGTTTAAGTTCAAGATAAAGATTTGTAAGTCAAGAGATCATTTGAGGCCAAGGACAAGGATGAGACTTGTTGGAAGTCTGTAGAGTGAGCAAAAAGACGGCACTGTGTCAGCAACAATATTGAAGGAAGCTTAAGTGGAAGACTAGTCACGGTTAACTTTTATCTTTAATAATTATTCAGTTATTAATTAGACTTTCTCTGTTCAAGGTATCTTTAGGTCTCCATTCTTGACAGATCTACCTTTATAAATGAGGTGGTTCCTAAGTTTGGAATTGTTCTTTTGAACAGTAGAGTTTAAAGCGTGGCTTAAGTAAGAATATAATCCTTTTTCACTTCAGGAAAAAGGAGCTCTTTGGGTTTGAATTGAATAAAATTTTAAGCATATGTTGTTTGTATCGGTATCCTTTTCAGATAGAATCTGTAGTTTTTTGCACTACAAGTTAATTAGTGGGTCCATTAATGGGTGATGAAGTTAGTTCAGTGAGTAATGACCAGCTTTATTTTTTTTTTTTAATAATAGAGTAGAACAGAAAATATTGGAGTGCATAGGGTGTAGAAAGAATAAATATGTGTGACATTTTGTTTCATTTTTATATGGGTGAATGTATGTAGACCAGCTTCCCTGGTGGCTCAGGTGGGTTATGCTGTGTGATACAGCTCTTTATTGGATTGTAGGACAAAAACATTGTACATCAGTACTTTGTACCATATTGTAGGATATAAGTTGAAAATCCTACAAATTATCTTATACAGTTAACACTGAGCAGTACAAAATAACATTGAAAGAAATACAGAACTTAAAACTAATCTTATTCCCAGGAAGCTTCCAGTTGATGTAAGTAAAATATGAAAATAGTTTCTAAACATGTAAATTGAACATTTTTAATGCACTACCTCTTCTGTTAGGTGAAGTGAAGCCTTTACAAATGCTTATTGGAAAACTTCACAAGGCAGTATCTGAAGAATGTGCTCATTTTACACAGGTAAGCCATTAGTTAAAAAGTGCTTTTAGACAAGAAATGCTAAATTTTAAGTTACTACTATTTTGATTTAGCAGAATCATCCAAATTACTTTTCCCTACAATCTTACTGATGTGGAGAGCTGACTCATTTGAAAAGACCCTGATGCTGGGAAAGATTGAGGGCAGGAGGAGAAGGGGACAACAGAGGATGAGATGGTTGGATGGCATCACCAACTCCATGGACATGGGTTTGGGTGGACTCCAGGAATTGGTGATGGACAGGGAGGCCTGGTGTGCTGTGGTTCATGGGGTCTCAAAGAGTCGGACATGACTGAGCGACTGAATTGAACTGAACAGTCTTACTTCAGAACTGTATTTAGAAAATATTCCTGAGTTTTTAAGTTTAAAATAAGTATTTAAATGTTTTCCTGACAATCAGTTTGAAACAAAAGAAATGTAGGTGAATTGTCTCAGTAGTTGATTCTACAGAAGAGCTGCCCAATTTTTAAAACACAGCAATAGAGCCGTAAGTGGGTCTGTTTCCCACTCCTGCCCACTTTGGCAGTTGAATGAATGTGATGACTTAGCTGGGGGTCTTGCACATGACTAGTGAGACAGTATTTCACACTGTAGATTGCCAAATCTAAAAACTAAGCATACCAACTATAATCGTATTTGTGAAGATCAGGTGAAACAGAACTTCTGTACCCCTGGTGGGAGTGTACCACCTTGAGAAGCGGATTGTCAAGGTGTATTGTTGAGTTGATGTACGTCACACAGTCCAACTTTTACTTCTACTTAGATTCACATGTGTGCACAGCCAGATATGTTCATTGCAAGAGTGTCTTTGTTACATCAGTAAATCTCAAAAGGAAAAAGTATAAAAACACGCATGTTAGATACTCACCTCTGGACAGAGAGGTGAATGAAATAGATAAGCAGTACTTAACTCAGAAATCTTCAAATCTGTGTGTAATATTCAATTTTTTTAAAATATGGATATAATATGACAATATTTATTAGTATTTATTATAGCTAGGTAATAGATGAACTTTTTTCTGCATATTTGAAATATTTCAAAATTTAACATACATGCCTAAGCTTGTCACAGCTTTCCATCTCAGCCAGCGTATTTATAATTTGAAGGGGTGGGGAGCGTGATAGTAGTTGGGAAGGTAGAGCTGCCTTACTGGTTCTAATTACCTATGGAATAGTTCAGAAACAGTATTCAAAAACACAAAAGAAAGTCAGGAATATCCACACTAAGGGCCTCCACTCTGCTGACAGGTTCAGGCATTGCCTTTTCATATCCACTCTTGATGGTCTGTAAATATAAAGTGGCCCAAGTTGTAGTGCGTGTGTGTGTGTTAGTCACTCAGTCGTGTCCGACTCTCTGTGACCCCATGGACTGTAGCCACCAGGCTCCTCTGTCCATGGAATTCTCCAGGCAAGAATAATGGAGTGGGCTGCCGTTTCCTTCTCCAAAGTCATAGTAGTTCATTTATAAACGGACTTTATGTATTTTTTTCTTCTAGTAATGTCTTTACCTGACCCCTAATCTCAAGTTGAAACATAAATCAGCTTGTTGTAATGGAGAGGTCCCTTGCAGTTCATCATGAATCTGATTTTGTCCCTAATCATTGATGTTACTATGGACTAGTTACTTCATCTTTCTGAGTCTTTTGCTTTATTTGTAAATTGGCTGATCATTCAGGTTTCTACCAACCTGAATCAATTTATGATAAAATTCTACCTTAGAAACTATGTTGGAAATTTAATAAAGTCAATTAATAGTAAAGTTTCACTTTTAGGCAAATCTCAAGAAATAGCAACAGTAAACAAATTGGTTAGGTCTAGAAGTTGTTGATTGTTACTTCCAATTGCATGAGGTGCAAAGGTGAAACTTACTTAGAAACTTCTTTAGGCTTGTCAGATGATTATGTGATATATGTTGTTTATAAGTAATGATAGAATTGTCCATTGCTCAGGAGAAAAACCAGAATAATATGTCAAATATTTTTTATTTTCTTCTGTGTATAAACCATGAATAGTATTCTCTTGTGTTAAAGTCTGTGAATGTGATCTCCTACTTTATATATTATAATTTCTATAGAATTTATACACTACTTTCTAGTCATCATTTTTGAACTTTTGCCCTCATCTTTTCACTTTTTTCATGGGTAGTTGACATTACAGAGGGAATATCTGTATAGAATCCATACTAGAAAGTGGTAAAGTACAGGATATATTCATTATTAGAAATAAATAAAAATATTATAGTTTAGACATATATATTTGATATATATTATAATGAAGGCTGTCATATTTTCCTGATGTGAGAAGAATTCATGTCTTGCATGTGGAGAGAGAAAGATTTAGATTTGTTTATTCTTTTGCAGATTGATTTGGTACATGGAAGTGTTTTCTTACTGATTTTTCCTGTGACATTTTTTGACTGTTTTGCATATAGGAAATAATGTTTAATAATCTCTAGAGGCAGAAATCAAAACTTTAATTCCATAAAATACCTAATTTTATTGTCGGCAGACTTTTTGCAATGTCCATGGTGAACATTATACTCCTGCTTTAAAATGTGAAGTAAATGGAGAAGAGAAAGAGACTTCTGGTGTTCACAGTTCTGAAAATCAAGAACTGGTATTGCAAGATTATAGATGTGAAGTCCAAGGTAATAAAGGCTTTACTGCATTGTTGAACAGAGTATTTAATTTTCTTCAATGAATCGATGATAAACTATTTCAGTTAATTCCTGATTTAATCACTTGGCTGATTTGAGTTTATCTTAGCATCTTTTTTCAGGTTCATGAAATCTTACCTTTAATGCACATTTTTAGTTTTACAGTGCAGTAATTGTGATAAAAAGAAAACCGAAGCTGTCTACAAATTTTCTTGTCTCTTTATCCTCTGTTCCTCTATTTCCACCTTTTCCTCACTATAATTCTTAATTTTATACCGTAGATCCAAACCTTTAAAAGTCATTGTATTTGTTGAATAAGTTTATGTCAGGGGTTTACTTTTATAAAAAGAATAAGAAGACATTCAGTTATCTTTATTAATAGGAATCCTATATTAGTTCATTTTTACAACTTGCAATCTCAGTTAACTTTTTGGTATTGAAATGGTATGGACCTAACAGAAGCAGAAGATATTAAGAAGAGGTGGCAAGAATACAGAGAAGAACTGTACAAAAAAAATCTAATGACCGAGATAACCACGGTCGTGTGATCACTCACCTACAGCAGACATCGTGGAATGCCAAGTCAAGTGGACCTTAGGAAACATCACTACCAGCAAAGCTAGTGGAGGTGATGGCATTCCAGTTGAGCTATTTCAAATCCTAAAAGATGAT